>NC_135244.1:20390987-21640987 GCF_947623445.1 Clavelina lepadiformis | reverse complement strand
ATTAAAATAAAATTTTACCGATTTTATTATTCGAAGTTAGGTCGTATTCCTTTTACGTAATAAGATATTGTTTCACATGTTTGTCACGTGTCAGGTTTGATACAAATCGCCCAATAGAGACATATAAGAAATTGATTTTGTGTGCACGAGAGATGTGGTTCAAAATTTATGTAGATGATGATAAAGATTTGGTTTAGTGATAAACAGCATTAACGGAAACAACAGAGCAAGAAAAATATGACTTCGTTTAAATTTGACGATTGACGAGTGAATGCGAGATTTAACTCTGACGTAAAAAACCGCTGAAAACCCCTTTATTGAAAATCTAACGACGTCACACTCGAGCTTCATTCAATAACAGGTCAACTGAAAACAATTTGAACAAAAATGCACTGGTTCAAGTTTCGCGTTGCAGCGGGTGTTTTATCTTGTCACATTTTTAGCTAAAACTTTTCTCGAAATTTGTCACCAGATTGTTGTTGCAAACACGTTCATTTGCCTTGTTCGGCCCACTTTGTAGCCTACGACTGAAAGCAAAAGACATTTTTTACTGAGATATAATTGATTGGAATAATTTGACTGGCTACGTTTATCTGTAAGCAGATAACGATTTTGATATTGTTGGATGGACTATAAAGACAAGCATAAGTTTTCAATTTCTAAGAAGAATCATGACCAGAAAGAGAGAAGCAAAATTAAGTCAGTGGATCCGATATAGATTAACTATATTGCTGGTTTAGCTATAAGAAGCATCGTTTAAAATTTCTTAACCTCTTTTGAGTATGCAGTGAGCTGATATCAGGTCATATTCATTAACAAGTGCTATTATATAAGCGCCCTCTTTTTAGATGACAGGTACAAACATAGACAACATACAGTAGGCATAAGTATTTCAAATGTCAACAAAAAAAGAAAGTCTACACGAAGCATCGACTCTTCGTACAAGTTCAGACACGAGCGATCTTTTAGGCTGTGGGAGCTACGCAACAGTACGAAGATGTTATTTTGAAAAGATTCGAAAAACGGTTGCTGTAAAGTGTTATCACCTTAAACCAATCAACGGTGATCCGAACAAAGCTTTGCAAAAGTAAGTGCGTACTAAAGTATAAGTAAGACTATAGTATAAAACTAAAAGTAAATACTTGAAAGGAATTCTGTTACAAGCGTTAAGCTATATGTTGTGTAACAAAAAACTGTTAATCTCATTTGTTCATAGCGTTCAAAGGGAAACAGAGGTATTAAAGCGACTGAATCATCCAAACATCGTGAGTTATATCGGCTTTACTCAATGGGATCATTGCCACGGAATTATCCTGGAATATCCAAGTGCTGGCACTTTGGACAACTTGTTGGCCGACACTAGGATAGTCATACCTTGGCTACCCCGACTTAAATTTTCCTGTGAAATAGCTGACGGTCTCTTTTATTTGCACGACCACGATCCAAAGAGAGCTTACATCCACAGCGACTTGAAACCGCAGAACATTCTTCTGTCAGAGAAACTGGATATAAAAATAGTCGACTTTGGCTCCACTCACGTCTTTCAAAAGCACAACGCGACAACCGATTCTTTGTTCCTCTCACACACGACACAGCATACAGAGTTATATTCAGCACCTGAAGTTTTGAAGAATCCAAACGCTAAAAGAGATCCTTCATCTGATGTGTACAGGTTTGTTACAGTTCATCTTAAGTTTATCACGATTATATGATATCTATATACCCGTTCCACAATCACAACTTTAGGTTGAAAGTAAAGCGTTATGGGTGGGATTTTGTAGTTTTTTATGCTTTCTATTATTTTCACAGCTTTGGAATCGTTTTGTTTAATATCATTACAAGAACTAATGGATTTGGTGGCAATCCATCCGCAGCCATTGTTGAGCTCATTAAATCTCGGGGACAAAAACCTAACCTGAGAAAAGTGGACGAAATTGACTTAGTGCTGAAGCAAAGAGAAAACGAAATAAACTTGGAGATCTTTAAGGATTTGAAAATGTGGATGGAAAAATGCTACGATTTCAATCCAGAAAAACGTCCAGTTATGAGACAGAGTATAGCATAAGCATATATTTGCAATTATAGTAGACCAAAAACATTTCTTCATATAACTTTCAAAAGTTTTAATGACACTCAAAAAAAATTTGTGCAAACGTTTCTGTTTTATCCAGTAAAAGAAAAACTACACGAGAAACTGATGGTGATTCAAGAAACCACGACAATATCTCTCAACAACGAAACTCGCGATTTCAAGAAAAACGTTTTAAAAAGTTTAGACACACAATCAAGCTGCATTAAGGTTGGTTTGGACTCATTTGAGCATCCGTTTGAAAAAGTTCTTCTTTCATGTCCAGGTATGTCAACAAGTCTTATTATATCCGATATTGCTACATGATTACAAAAGTGTGATGTAGTATTGTAAAAGAGTAATAAAAAGCGTTCCCTTGTTCATTTTGAAAGATAAATGTAAAATTATTTGTGCTCATACCAGTTTGTGCGCCACTATTTACACATTGGTACTGTCTGATAAAGCCATGTTTAAACAACAGAATTCCTGAACGCATTATAGATTGATTACGTTCATCATTTCTTACTTACAATTGCAATTAACCAACCATATAATTTCCAGGGTATCAAACCACATCAGTTAACGACGCCTCGACTGACAATGGGCAAATGGAACTTACCCAGCTCCCACGTGAAGATAACCAGCAGATAGAAATTGAATGCCCACCGAACAGCGAATATTCATTGAACAACGCAGAGGGACCATCCTTGCTAGAAGACGGTCAACGACTCTTGTCAGGTTTTAACATTTTGATAAACTTGAAAACCAATTATAAACATCAGTTTGCTTCAACTAACTTACACTCAGACCCATATCGTAGTTAATCATATTCAAATCATTTTCATTCGAATCAAGTTTTATTAAAATTTCGGTTGAAATAGATGCTGAAATGAAAGGTGGCGGAAACATTTTTGGAACTAGTAAATGTCCTGACATCTTTTGTCGTGGAATTTATAATAAATGGAAAGGTAGGAGTTGAAGCGTTTTTAAGAGTATTTATGTCTTACCATCTTCCCATGCTATTTTATATAACACGTTACACTTCACTTTTCAATACGCAATAATATTTTTCTAGAATTTTCTGGCCTTCAAAGATGGTTTATTATCGGGGTGCCATTGTTTCTCTTAGTTGCTGCTGCTATGATACCAATTTTCATTTCAAATTCGCACGGTATCGTTGTCTTCATCCAAGCAAACAATATTTAACATCTTACACTGCTATCCTTAATGACAGTTTTTCATCCCATTTATTCACAGAATGCCCAACTTTGAACCTAACCAAAGGGCTGAAAATGAAATGTGTAAATGGTTACAAGATTGGATCTGTTTGTGACTTTGCTTGCACCGGCAACGCACTACTTCAAGTAAGGAAGCGTATTCAGTGAGCTATGTTGGTTGAAATAATTAAACTTACTAGATGTAACAAAAACTAATGACGTTACGTCATACTTTTAACAGGGTGTTAGCGAAATAACATGCGAAAGAGGTAATCTTTGGTCTTCCGGAATTCCTAGCTGCAAAAGGAAAGGTAAGGCCCGATGCTGACCGCAAAAAATCTCAGGTCTGTCTATTAAACTACAGTTATATGTTTTAGATTAAAAAGTTTGTTTAGGTGTATCTGATTAAATCAACAGTAACATCAGTTCTTTTGGCATGCATAAACAAAAGCAGCAAAATTTTAGCAGCAAAACATACTTTCATAGAATAGACATGGTGCCTGAATTAAACCTGAAAAAATAGTTTGTATTGACGTAAAACAAATGCAATTTTTTATCATAATTTTTTACCTTTATCACAGAATGCTTTGCAATAACTTTGCCAGACAACATGGAAATGAAATGCAGCGACGATAACAAAGTTAGATCAATTTGCAATTTTTCATGCACTGGAGACAAAATAATTGAGGTATGTGACCACAATTATGGTTCAAATCTTAGAATATTATGTGTAACGAAACCGAATTTCTAGTAATAAGATTTTTATAGTTATACAAGACCACAAAAATTTCAAAATAACTTGCTCTTTAACAGGGTTCAAGCAAAACAAGATGTAATGAAACAAGTCTTTGGTCAACAAGAACTCCGACTTGTAAAAAAGGTAAACTATAACAAAATGTGCACGAAATAGCAAAAACCTTATAAGTTCAAACCAGTAAATAGTTACAGCTTATTACGTAAATGTTCAAAAAAAACTATCTTGGCTTCATTTTTCAGGTTGCATATCATGGAGACCTTTCATCCACAGATTTGACATAACTCCTTACAAGCCATTCAATGTGAGTGAAAAGACGTTTATATATATTTAAAAACATTCATAATTATCATTCACCTTTGTGGTTTTGACAACCTGCTTTTACTGCGGTTCATCACACACAGGTGAAGTACGACGAAGCAAATATAAAATGCAAATCCTCTCTGAGATTGGTCAATTTGAAATTTGTTTGTAATTGTGAGTGCCGGGATGTTTTATCGGATAATCTTTACATTTGCCATTTCTGGGCTTCCATCACCGGTTCTTGCGAACATGCGCTCAGCTACCTGGTGCGAGAAATGAACAGGATTGATCCCAGCAGATATCCAATGCCTTGTGACCCAGAAAGCATGTATAAGAAATGTGATAATTCCTAAATTTATTGCTTTGCAAAAGTTTGAATTTTTTACCGCTTTGGGACATTCCATGCGATTTTTGCCTCTCTTAGATAATATGAAACTGGTTTTGCAGCAACTTCCTTACTATATTTTGTTGGCAATTTTTTCACAAAGTGTTTCCACATTTTTATTTGTCATTTTCTACAAAAATACATACAGTTTCAATGAAAAATTTTCTGAGAAGAACGAGGCAAAAGACGCGCACTCAGAAACTGCTATAGTAGAATCAGTCATCACTACACGTTACATATTTAGCTGCTAGCTTATAGTTTTATCAAAACTGATTACATAATACCGCAACTTTTGATCTGTCTGCAGCCCGAGATGAAAGATAAAGAAACAATAATTAATATCTTATACAAGCAAAGAGAAATTGTTAAAGCACTATCAGGAATAATTATCTATCGCGCAAACAAAATAAAACATAAGCTCAATAAATATTGCATAACTAAATTGGTAAGTTGTATTTAATTATCTTAATTAACGTTATTAAATCGGTAAGATCGCGCTTTTAAAAACGAGTGATGGAGAAAAAAATTAAACAACTTTTAGCATGAGTCACCAATAAAAGAAGCCATATTACGTCATACAACCGAGGAGGAAGCGTTGTCAGTTCGAAACTGTAAAAACTTCATGTGCCTTGCTTTGATTTGTTGAAGAATAAAGTTCATGTGGCTTAACTAGGCGCTGTTATAGTTTGATTGACTTTTGTCACAACCACTAAAACTTGTTTCTATAACTAAACTAATCTTACTCATAGTATTCTGGATCGTCAAATGAACAAGCATTACCCGAAAGTTACTTTATCGACTTATGTAACCACCTTAAGAGTGGTTTCAAGTCTTTCGAGAGAGTGCAGTTAAGTTTCAATCAAACTTTGTTAACAAAATTAACTAAGCTGCTTACCTGAATTTTCTGTTACTTCAATTGCCTATACCTTGAAAAACGCAATCTGTCGGTGGTATAGTCATATTTAATGTAACGTCCATTTTAGGCCTTTGTTTTTTGCATATCATTTCTCATCGATTTTCTATTTTAGCTTAATCTATTAGTTCAGCCTTCTGTTTTCTAATGCTCGAGTCGGCATAAATCTTGGTCGAGAATGTTTCGCATCGCTAAAAAACCGAAATCCAGACATTTCTAACAATTGAATGATATACACTAATGCAGGCATGTGCAACCTTTTTCACTGGAGGGCCAAATACAAAATTTTGAATGACAACGCGGGCCACATGATTTTTTCAGAAAAAATTGGTATCTTAAAACGACTTTCCTATGCAGTTTATGTTGTTAAGAAATAGATTTAATGCAGTCCACGACACACTTGTGCGACAATTTATTGAAAAACTGTGAATAATTGTCGATGGAAGATGAGGAAACTAAATTCAGTCAAGCGTATTTAATCACAGATTAATGTGATTTTTGCATTGCGTTGCGTTTTTCTCGCATTGCGAAATTATGCAACGCAGCATTGTTGCATCACAAAGGGCAATATTTCTATACACAGCGTGCGAAAATTTACATTGCTTTGATGAAAACTGCATGAAATAGTGATGGTATGAAGTTCTAACATTTTGCTGAGCACCACGCGGGCTGCAAGGACCAACCTGGCGGGCCGCAGTGCGGCCCGCGGGCTACTTGTTGCACATGTCTGCACTAATGGAATGATACTGGCGTATAGCGGCCGTTGAATGGTATTCTTCCTGTCGCTAGGTGACGCTCTCGAGTCAAGGAGAAATAAATGCTCTGCCTCAGCATCTACGTTTGTCATGTCACTTTCAGTTCTAATTTCAGACGTTGACCTTTGACCTTTTGACTCTAGACCTTCTTTATCTTGAGTGCTTTGATAAAATTCAGATATAGAGGCTATGTTATGAGCGAACTATAGCCTGGCAAGCACTCACCATCTGTAGTCAGATGGAGTCAAGCAATAAATGTCTAATTTAAGACACTGACTTCATTGCATAGTGCGGTCTATTAAGACTCAGTGTCTTTACCGCAACTCCATATAAGAAGCCGTAAATAAGTAAATGAGTGAGTGAGTATGTAAGTGCTTTAAGTAAATTTCAGTCCAGCACAGTCTACATTGATATATTTATACAATCACAATCAGATAATTACAAGTAAAATTACTCCACGAAAATACTAATACACAACATTTCTGCAACGTTGTTAAGTTAGCGATCTTTCACATTCCTTCTCCATGTTCTCTGGGTCACAAGGGACGGGGTATCTGGCAGGATCAATCTTGTTCATATCTCTTACCAGGAAACTGAGCGCGTGTTCGCATGAACCGGAGGAAGACCTCCGGAAATGACATGTTTGAGAACGTTCTGTCGAAACGTCCCTGCAGTTGCAATTGTAGTTAAGCTCCAAGTTGTTGAAACTTATCTTTGTATAGCATTTAACGTTCACATCACCATACTTCACCTGCGTGCAATAAAAATGGATTTCTGAGAATCTGGGTTGCTTCTGAAGAGATGTCTTACAACTGTCGCTGAGAGAAACTTACGTGAAAGTTAGTGTAGGGTAGCACGTTCATACTATCCATTAAAGATTCCCAAGACAGGCAACCTGATTTTTCAAGCCAAGACAAACATAATTTAAATTTAAAATATAAATTGCCAACTATTACTTTATTAGTTTGGTATAGTTTTGTTTATGTCATATGTTTTTGTTTGGTATATACGGTATAGTTCTTACAATTTGGACTTATAGTACTTATAGTATAGTATAGTATAGTATACTTATAGTATAGTACTTATAGTATAGTATATATAGTATAGTATAGTACGTAATCAAACTTTTTCTCTACCAGGAACCTTCCCGCTTTACAGCTAGTCACTTAGCTCTTTTTGCCTCATTAACTTTTAATAGCATTTTCTCTCATAAAAACATCCATCTTACTCTAAAACCAAAACGTAACTGAAAAAAAACCGTGGCCCAGCCGAGCACAGCACTGCACCAAACAAATTCCACGTGATGAAGGAATCAACATTATTAACATTTAATGGCATATATCTTAGATAAAAACGACCATCTTTCCACCATAAAGGCAAAACGTAGACTAAATTAACTCAACCAAAACTTTCCAGCCGAGCAACAAACCAAACACAGAATTAATCTTGGCCACATAGCAAGAAAATAAGCGTGGGACGTTAATTACCAATAGGTCCTCAGGGGTAGTGCGGTAATGCGGAACAAGAAATAAGCTAAAAAAAACCTTGCACGTGTAAATGGTAAAGAAGTGCGACAGTGCGAGAGAAGTTATGAAAACCGACAAGTATACACAAGTACACATAAATGAAGTAATGAACAGCACCAATAGAAACAGATGACACACACATATTGGACTAAATCACTGTATAATATAGTGCAGTAGAAAAACAGTGCACGCACACACTAAGGTAAAAACTCCATAACAGTTTACGGGGTAGTAAATATAAAAACAAACACTAAATAGTCATAAACAACTTACACCGTAAACTAGTGCTTTACAAATTGGGTGTTACAACATTAAAATGTAGTGCTTATAAAACTGGTGTGAAAAATAATCCCGTGACATATACAGTATAGTACTTACAATTTGGAGCTGCTGATGACCAAAGATTTGATTCGTTACATGAAATGCTACCTCCTCCCTGTTAAATATGAAGTTACATAACTTACAGATATCAATAAAATCTTTTGTGGAGTTGCAAAAACTCCTAATCGCTTTCTGAAATGTTTCTACAAACAAATACGCAAACCCGCCATGGTTCATATCAATTATTTCGTTTTGAAACAAATATCGAACCATTCTTAAGTAAAATGTGAATAGTTATAAGTTATGTCATATTTACAAGAATTTTCCTGTCTCCTGTGCATGTAAATGTGCAAATTGACCCAATCTTGTCACCATTGCTGCATTCCATTTTCAAGTCATTTTTCAAAGTTAACACAGGGCATTCTAAGAAATAGTGTTTTGTTAAAGATACAGCTCAAGCTACAAACAGGCCTTGTCTTAATAATATCTGTGCATTCTATTGAAAGTCCATCGGTTAAATTGAAGTAAAAATATTCGGAAAATAAATAGGCTTTAAATTAGAAGTCTATCTGACCGGAGTTTGATAAACCAGTTTAAAAAAAAGACATAAAAGTTTGGTATGAATCAGGGGTCGGCAACCTTTTGCTAGTCACGGGCCAAATGTCGAGTGTACAACTCTTTGGCGGGCCGGAAATTTCATTAATACTATAATTCACACTCACTTCAGTATATTACGCTACATTGCTGCAATCTCAATTATCTCAATCATACCAAACACAAGAAGAGCAAAATATATGTTTTCACACTTCAACAACACAGCATTAATGTGACACGGCATCTCTGTTTGTATCTATAACGACTCGTCTAGCCTACAGACAATCTCGTACTTAGTACGAGATACTAGTCTACCGCCTTCGCACCAGTTTTATGGTGTAACAATAGACTACTACGACGTTCTTATGGCGTAACAATACCCTAATTTTTTCAAACTGTGCTAACACTGCAGTTTGAAACTCAATAAAAAAGGGCGGGCCGTATTCTTGTGATAACTAATTAATGTGTCTCGGGCCGGACGATTTCACATGGCGGGCCGGATCCGGCCCGCGGGCCGTAGGTTGCCGACCCCTGGTATAAATTAAGCTATTCCTATTTTTATTAGTAATTTATAAGTTATTTCATCGCTACAGTCATTGTATAATTAGCCTAATGCATTAGAGTCCTTTCCGAACTCAGACAATTTTGTAATAAGTTTACTTACCTGATGTATCCTGACGTTGTAAGTGTGGAATAAGATATGCTGACAAAGATACAAGACCGAGGAGTACAAGAGGCCATCTAATAATTAGAAATTTTTTAAGTCCAGATAATTCTAATTAAAGCAGTGTAGGTACTTTGATACATTTATTCACGTTTCAAGAACGCTTTTAAATGCTATTAAACGTTCATTCATACCTTTCCATTTATCAATAATTCCATGGCAGCAGTTTCTGGAATGCTTAGATGTATCAAACAATTGCTCTTCGCTTTTCACTTTATCGGTATCTATGGGGGGAACAATTCATGTAAAACTTGCTGTAAGCAACAATTCTAAGGAAAATATCAACGCAACATGTTTTTCATTTAAACCTGACAGAAGCAATTGATTGTCTTTCGACTGTGATGGAACGAACGGATTGTTCTTGGAGTGTATATCTGGTAGGGAGGATGCAATCTGCAGGCGGTCATATGCTGGCGACAGAGTAAGTTCTATATGTTCATGTCGACGCAAAGTTTCATTGCATTGGTCCTGTTGAAAACCTGAACGAAGCATAAAAACCATCAGAAGTAAAAATGAATTAATGTGTTTAGGGATAGAGTTTGTACCGAACCTTAGCACCTATCACTTATTACAATTGACTAATTGTCATCTTCCGACTATCTTTAATTGTGATCTAACAACAAGCTACTGCAGGGGTCGGCAACCTTTTTGAGCCGCGGGCCAATTTGATAAAATAAAATATACTGGCGGGCCGTAACTGCCGGGACAGCTTTTCTGAAACGCGAATATCTTACCCTTAAATCAGGGGTCGGCAACCTTTTGCTAGTCACGGGCCAAATGTCGAGCGTACAACTCTTTGGCGGGCCGGAATTTTCATTAATACTATAATTGCTAAATGCTAACACTACAGTTTGAAACTCAATAAGACACGGCGGGCCGTATTCTTGTGATAACTAATTAATATGTCTCGGGCCGGACGATTTCGCATGGCGGGCCGGATCCGGCCCGCGGGCCGTAGGTTACCGACCCCTGAGCTACTGATACTATTGTTTGTTCCCTTACTGGTACGAAAAGTAAATACTCCGTGTAAATTCTTGCCTCCGCTTGACATTTTCTGTAAATAAGTTAATATTAACTATTAATATTAATATTAACTAACATATAACTATGGACGGAATGAAATTGAAACTGCAAAACAAGAATACTTGTGCCTCGGCTAATCTTTTAAAATTTCTTCCAAATTATATAGGTTTTTGCAAAACGATAAAAAATCTCTACTATGTGCAATCTCTGTATCTTCCATTTTTGTAAATTGACAAACATACGCGTCGAATTCTACTGCGTTAACCCAGTATATTAAAATGAAAGAGATATTTTTTAGGAAATCAAAAAGATGCAAAATAGGATTGACGTCGATATGACGTTTTGTATGTAACGTTATTACAATATAAATTGTCTTACCATGCCTAACACAACTTAAAATGAAGTGGTCCTCTTTTAAGCAAATGATTGCACGCTCCGCCAGATATAAATGAGCTCGGAGTATCCTGATATTTTGCAGGACACGCCTGACTGATTTTGCTAAGAAAAGCATGTTGTGGTGCAACCTCATCCAACGCTATTGTTCAGTCTAATTCTGCTGTACTTTGTTATGCAAACGTTCCATTAAACTTTTATAAAAACGTTTTTGAGTTTTTTCCCGCGTCTATACTTTGTGCTAGCTCAATGATTTTGACAACGTAAAATTTCGTATTACGTAACATTTGCATAACCAAGTAATTAATAAAGTACGCTGTAAATTACGTCCTTTGTGCTTTTTGTTTGTGCTGAACCACACGTTGCATCGTCGGTCGTCAATTGTGAAGAGGTGATTACGTGGACGTGGAAAGAAAATGAAGCTCTTCATACAGTGAGTCACATTAAATACGTCAACGTCATCGTACATGAACTGATGCTGTTTAAACAATTAAGTGCCCGAGTGAGTGCGCAAACTTCTCTTAGCACACATACATGAGCGTTGCTGCAACATTGTACCGAGGGAATTTATTATCATCACCGAAGCACTTCCAAGGTGTCTCTGGGAAGGTTTCAGTCGAACGCCCTCGCTTATCCATCATGAATTTTATGGTAAAGGGTGCACATTTTCTTGAGAGTTCGTTTTATTTATTGTTACTTTCGTATAATTGCATTAAAGGAAAAAATTAACTGGCTTAAAAACATTGTATGATGACGCCAATCTTGAGTCTTGTGCTATGAGAGGATGGCAATGTGTGTGCATTGTGCAGTAATTAGACACGAGGTTAACATCATCAGCACCAAATGCCCTTTATTGGAATTTCAACTAAATTTGCAGTTAAAGGTGGAATTAAAGTTCGTGAAAAACCTCGATCAATTTTACGCAACTTGTTATAAATGTTTTTTTGCATGTTCCGAAAAGTTTCATGCTGGCAATTAGCAGTAATTGTTGGCAAAGTCCCCGTGAAGGATATAAAGATGCATTTTTGAAAACAATCCTTGTCGTCCTTTGAGCCAAATTGTCTGCTGGTCACCCACATTTGATGTCGGGGCAGGAACCGGGAAACTGGGCAGCGAGGAAAATATTTGCGGAATTTAACAAGGTTTTCTTTCGCTCCGCATTCCATCAATAATTAACCCTACCCAACATCTGCTCAGATGTTTCTAAGATTTACTCGTAATTATATGTGTCTTGTTCAAGCTTTTCCTCCTGAAGCAAGAAACGCTCCACGCTCCATCCAAGGACTCGCTTAATTTGATCTTCGATTGGATGTTGCGCGAGTCATTCTACATAGATGCTAGAACAAGCTGGCTGTGACTTTTAATGCTGTGGTCTCGTGATGTATACGTGAAGATTTTTAATTTGTTCAAGATGACCGATTAAATTTATTTCCAACCTGGCTTGTGAGGTGACTTTATGTTGAAGAGGCAGTTTACGGTTTTATGACTGATCGTTAGAGCCGTGATAGTCTCCACCATGATAAACTGGTAGCTCGTAAATATCTGAAAAACTGACTGTTCACAACTGAAAAACAACTGCAGCATTCGTATCCCCACAAAAACTACCAAGTTGAGGTGGCAGCTTTAATAAAGGCGTGTTTACTCATATTCTATATTTCTTCTACCTTGCTATGCTAGGTATCGGTATGTTATGGCGAGGTAATAGATAAGCTCATGTGTTCTTTATTGAAGGCTGAAACCTCAGAGCTCACGACTATTACTAGTAAAACAGCAGAATCGTAGACTGAATAGCAAACGAGCATGCAGCGATTAAAACAAGTTTTTGCAGCGCGAACTAGCTTGAGAGCGCCAACTAACGATACATTAATAATACTTTAATGGCCGCTACAAAACAACTTGCTGCCAAAAGTCTACAACGCAAGATTAAAACAAGTGACATATTACATCATGTACAATAACACAATATACAGCATTAAGTATGATAATATAACGTTAATATCTCACATTACACTAAGTACGAAAAACTACATGATATTTTCACAAGAAACTCAAAATATTCTTCCACTACAAAGTTGATTGCATGAAGGTTATTAGAGCACTGTTGCAGGCAATGAGTTGCAGCTTGCATGGAATTCCTTGCTCTATATCAATTTATAGTTAATAGCCAGTGACCTGGTAATAAGTCATACTCCAAGGCAATGAAAAGTGGGAACTCCATTTGACCGTTAAAAAACTAAATATTGAGCAAAATAAAGCACAGAATGTGTGGATGTAATCCGATGCAAGTTCCCGGTAACACGGTCGTCCACTTTCACAAAATCGTTGAATAAATTCATGATGAACATAAAAACGAGTGGAACATAACGAGATACAGCGATGTCTGCAACAATGAAAATGTTTCACTGTAAAATGAGAACAATGCGTTCGAGAGAATGTGCATAATGACGTCATTCACAAAACTTGATGATGAAAGCAGCAAATTTTAGGGTCAAATGAGTTCAATCCTTCCGCAGAAGTCATTGTCAAGTGCGTTGTACAATCATACGCTGCTCAATACACGAGACAGTGGGGTAATTGTTCCATTTATCATCGTCATCAGATGTGTGGAATCTTTCTCGGCGATGTTCATCAACTTTCCAACATCAACCAGATTCTTCTCAAACACTCCGCTTGATGTCGTGCTTGAGCTTGTTAATGGTCTCGCAGGTGATTCGCTAAAATGAACGTTGAATCACAAAAACAATATTTCAGAAAACTTGTCTTTTAATTTACACGGAATGGAACCAAAATAAGATGGAGCTCATATGTGGATTTCTACAGCGCTTAATTTAATTTAATTTAACGTTTTAATTGTAACTTAGCTGTGTCAACTTGAAACGCAACTGCAACTCTAAAACAAGTTGGTTTTAAAATAAAGTAATAATTTTAAAATTATAACGTTTTCAGCCCAAAGCTCTTCCATTAAGGGAAAATAAATTATTAAATTTCGCATTTTGTGCGCCCAAACAGCGCAAACCACGTGATTGATGGCTGGTGTTTGATACACGAATAGTCGTACAGCGACAGGTTCATATTTATGCGTTTCACCTTTTCTAAAACGTTGTATAAAGTGTGTCAGTGACAAAACGCGATTCTTGCTTTATGTAAAATGGAATTACTTTTATTTTTTATTTGTTAATTTCAATTGTGACGTAGGTAATCGACGCAATCAGTTGAAACGGGCATCGGATAATAATTTATCACGAAGTAATGACGACACACAAGACCACACAAAGTTAAGATCAGAGGTGACGAACATGCGGCCCGTAAATCGGTTTGACAATCGCTCTTGCATGGCGAAGCATTCCGGCGAGACCAGGAATCTTAACTTTCTTTGACCTTTTTCTAATCTTTGCGCAATGCGATATCAAAAGCTGATAACACGATTGAGTCGCAGCAGTATGTCTTCAATAGATGGCCACACTTAACCTATGTATTTTTTGCGGCCGCGGGGCAGCTAAAAACCTGCCAAATGAATCGGTTGCGCTTGAAAGCTAATTATTATGCATGGGTTTTATTATTACTGTAGTTTGTTGTTCGTTATTGTTGATGAACAATTTCTTTTTTCGTTTCTAAAAGATTTCATAGTATGACTAAACAGTTGTGCGGCCGGCTTACTCAGCTGTAACTGACAAAGTGGCTCGCGACAGCGAATAGGTTCGTCACCTCTGGTTAACAATGTTCTAAAATAATTAAATTTGTAAAAATATGGAGTCCGTGTTTTAGTCAGCAAACCAACAACCAAGAGTGCTACTTACTTACCGGTTCAGGTAGCTTAGAGATAGCATCGGATATGCATTTTATTCCAGATGCACTGATCTTGCACAAGCCAATATTAAGCTCCTCGATCTTGCTGAGACAAGTCGAAATATGAGATGCTCCATCATCACCGAGATTATTGCTCCAAAGATTAAGCTTCTTCATCTGTAAAACAATATGCGGTAGATGAAGAGCAAGGAATTGTATTTTTAAATTAATACATTATATTAAGACTAAAATAAATACAATATTGCAAGCATTCTAATTAGTTTCTATAATAACAGCACAGGTAGTTCATGGATCTGCCAACTAATTTATTTTCGATCATAGATAAATAAATTTCGCATAAACGGCATCATCGGCGTCTATATGAGGAACCACAGAAACAACAAATATAAAAATAATTATAAGAGGCGAGTGAAGCATAAAAACTATAAAGCAAAAAATGTTAAAACCGGTAAAATGTAAAATGCTTAAATACAAAGTTAAATCAGGGCGAACAGTTTTCCTATCAGACAAATAGCACATTATCACTGTGATAAAGACAGTCCACTACTATTATGAGTAATCAAAGCGGCGAATCAGTGGCATGCTATGTAAACAATTGAGGAAGTGTAATCGTTATTTTATCTTTGGAAGCAATGTGTCTTGTATGTTTATGTCAGCATGTAAAAAGCTCACGCAATTAGATTCGGCATTGTCAAGGAAGGTCACCTTGCAGCATTCTGCTATGTTACCTTTATTAATGAGAAAACTATTATGATGGCATAAAACTGAGTTCTCAGGGCTGCTTTGTCATCTTGGTATTCTTTGCTGGCATTTTTGCCAAGCCACATATGCGCGTTCCATCTGCAAGTAAAACTGTTCTTCATTGGACCTACGTAAATGACGTTGCATTAGCGGTGGCTACGTACATACCTTAATCTCGGCAAGCAAGAGATTGATTAAGGTGGATGATCCCAGTAGAAACGGGGTAGATATCGTTTTCATGACCATGTTTATGTGTTTTCCGTGGCTGCCACACAATGCTCATTGGCCGCACGAGTTGGAAAGGCTGTGTTCCCGTTTCATATGAGCTGTTTGATGCGCCAAATAACGGTAATTGGTCAGTATGTTACCCAACGTTCGAGAGCGCTTGTAAGTCACGGTGGTATGTGGTTTAAAAGACCTTTCTTTGTTTCGTCGAACTGTAGAGTGCGAGCTAGTCCGTATGGCTCTGGTAACGTTATGTAAGTTTCTACGCTTTCCATCGTCATTCTTGTCATCGTCCTATTCTGACCATTTACTCTCGTTACATGAAAAGGTTTGTTTGTTGTTGTTGTTGTTGTTTGATTCTGGACGTCGTGATCTGACCAGTAGATTGCAGCGAACGAACCGGAATGACCTGTATCGACGTGTTGTCCAGCTCTCCCTGGGCATCTTGTGTGTTTTGAACAAAGGATGTGCGTAGGCAGGTGTATCATAGGAAGGTTATATGGTGTATTGTATTGTAGGCAGAGGTTGACGCTCTTTTTTCAACGTAGGAAAGAAATTACGAGCGCACTCCTTTTCGGAGGTTTATTAGTCGGACGAAATTTTTGTTTCACAAAACAACGCTGCGAACGCACAAAATGGACACAAACGTTAGGCAAATTTTTTTAGGTGTTTCAACTTCTTTAAAACTATAAATTTATGCAATTAGTGTTGCACGTCATTGACAATAATTCCTCAAATGACGTAATTATAAGGAATGGGGATGCTGCTGCAAACGTTAGGTGTAAATTACATTATTAAACAACCTACATTTTAGGTATATTTTATGCACATCAAAACATTTATAACTAGCTTTTTTTGACTCTCTGTAATCTCTGTGTAAACACAATTGAAATGCGTGCGATATCTGCACTCGGCTCTTGGCCTACATTGCCGTTTTTCTAAACTGCAATAGCAAACAACAACAACGTTTGTACAGTGACCTCATAACCGTTCTTTGATGACTATTTCTACGATCATAAATCAAGTATGGAAGGTATGGCAGTGACACTGCTAAAGTGATATCACATTGCCCGAAGCAAACGAGAAATATAACTTTCGCGTTTCGTGCAAAAGTAGATCACACACTACGTCGATAAAGTTATGGTAAGCAATAAAGTTTGGGAAAACTTTGTGAGAAAATACGTCCAATTGTGTGAAACCAAAACTCAATATTAAGTAATTACTTGTGATATAAACCTGCTTTGCCAAAAAAAAGCAACGAAAATAAAGCGCGTGGAAGAAGAAAAATTTACGGAATTACTTACCACAATGTGGCGCTTAAATTACGTAATCAGATTTTCAGTTATGTACAACACTATATATAGTGAATAAAAGAAGTGACTGCTACGAGACTAATTTCACGCACATTTTTGCTCCTCGAAGTTTATGGAAAAAAAGGAACAAAAATACACAGCAAGAACATGACATTAATTAATCGCAACTGCAACGCTAAAACAAGTTGGTCTTAAAATAAAGTAATAATTTTGTAATTAACGTTTTCATAAGTCATTCAGTCGAAAACTCTTCCAGTAAGGAGAATTTTTTTTTGATTTTTACCAATTTTTTGCGTTCCGGCCATCTTCAAAATCTCTTAATCCCAAATCGGCCGACTTAATTTTAACAAACCATTTACGCACTTGCGATTGCTTCCGTTAGAAACTGCTATATGTGTGGCAGTGACGAAACGCGTTTCTTGCTTTATGTAAAATAGAGTTACTTATATATTTGATTATATTTTGTTAATTTTAATTGTGACGTATTTAATCGACGTAAGCATGCAGTTGAAACGGACACTCGATAATAATTTAGCATAAAGTAATGACGAAACACAAGACTTCACAAAGTTTAAAATAGATCAAAAGTAACAATCAAGTGGCCCGCAAATCGGTTTGATAATCGCTCTTGCATAGCGAAGCATTCTGGCGAGACCAGCAGTCTTGAACTTTCTTTGACCTGTTTCAAAGCTTTGCGCAATGCGATATCAAAAACTGATAACACGATTGAGTCGCAGCAGTATGTCTTGAATAGATGGCCACACTTAACCTATGTATTTTTTGCGGCCGCGGGGCAGCTAAAAACCTGCCAAATGAATCGGTTGCGCTTGAAAGCTAATTATTATGCATGGGTTTTATTATTACTGTAGTTTGTTGTTCGTTATTGTTGATAAACAATTTCTTTTTTCGTTTCTAAAAGATTTCATAGTATGACTAAACAGTTGTGCGGTCGGCTTACTCAGCTGTAACTGACAAAGTGGCTCGCGACAGCGAATAGGTTCGTCACCTCTGGTTAACAATGTTCTAAAATAATTAAATTTGTAAAAATATGGAGTCCGTGTTTTAGTCAGTAAACCAACAACCAAGAGTGCTACATACTTACCGGTTGAGGTAGCTTAGAGATAGCATCGGATATGCATTTTATTCCAGATGCACTGATATCGCACCAGCCAATATGAAGCTCCTCGATCTTGCTGAGACAAGTCGAAATATGAGATGCTCCATCATCACCGAGATTATTGCCGAAAAGATCAAACTTCTTCATCTGTAAAACAATATGCGGTAGATGAAGAGCAAGAAATTGTATTTTTATATTAATACATTATATTAAGACTAAAATAAATACAATATTGCAAGCATTCTAATTAGTTTCTATAATAACAGCACAGGTAGTTCATGGATCTGCCAACTAATTTATTTTCGATCATAGATAAATAAATTTCGCATAAACGGCATCATCAGCGTCTATATGAGAAAACATAGGAACAACATATATAAAAATAAATATAAGAGGAGAGTAAAGCATAAAAACTATAAAGCTAAAAATGTTAAAACCATTAAAATGTAAAATGCTTAAATACAAAGTTAAATCAGAGCGAACAGTTTTCCTATCAGACAAATAGCACGTTATCACTGTGATAAAGACAGTCCACTACTACTATGAGTAACCAAAGCGGAGAATCAGTGGCATGCGATGTAAATAATTGAAGAAGTGTAATCGTTATTTTATCTTTGGAAGCAATGTGTCTTGTATGGTTATGTCAGCATGTAAAAAGCTCACGCAATTAGCTTCGGCATTGTCAAGGAAGGTGTTCGGTGATGGTAAAAATACGTAATGTAATCCAATGTTGGCAAAAAATACACAACGGTTGTTGCCTGTAATGATGCCACCATGTTGCTTACAAAACCCATGTCGGTGTTGTAATATAACATTGTCTAAACAAAACATAGTTCATATCGTGAGATAGGACTTGCCTTCCGCTGTATTCCATGAAAGCTTTGCTAACTGATTTTTGACGAGATTTATGAATACGTTGGGATATCAACTCTCAACTGTCTCAACTGTCAACTGCTACAATAAGTAAGTCCTGTTGGTTTCTTAAGCGGGTGGATTTGTGTGATTGAGCTCTTTTACAAGTACCGAGTTCCTGAAGATAATGTTGACTGTGTTTACAATATTCATTCATTTTGCTTCTTCAGTATTTAACACTTATTTTTTAACGCTTTTTTACAAATGCGGAGTTCCTGATTGGTTGCAATACGTCCAGACTTATTGGCTGCAATACCTGTTCAAGAAAGACCGTGATTCTGGACGTCCTGATCTGACCAGTAGATTGCAGCAAACGAACCGGAATGACCTGTATCGACGTGTTGTCCAGCTCTCCCTGGGGCACCTTTTGTGTTTTGAACAAAGGATGTGCGTAGGCAGGTGTATTATAGGTAGGTTATATGGTGTGTTGTATCGTAGGCAGAGGGTGACGCTCTTTTTTCAACGTAGGAAAGAAATTACGAGCGCACTCCTTTTCGGAGGTTATTAGTCGGTCGAAATTTTTGTTTCACAAAAACAACGCTGCGAACGCACAAAATGGACACAAACGTTAGGCAAATTTTTTTAGGTTTTTCAACTTCTTTAAAACTATAAATTTATGCAATTAGTGTTGCACGTCATTGACAATAATTCCTCAAATGACGTAATTATAAGGAATGGGGATGCTGCTGCAAACGTTAGGTGTAAATTACATTATTAAACAACCTACATTTTAGGTATATTTTATGCACATCAAAACATTTATAACTAGCTTTTTTTGACTCTCTGTAATCTCTGTGTAAACACAATTGAAATGCGTGCGATATCTGCACTCGGCTCTTGGCCTACATTGCCGTTTTTCTAAACTGCAATAGCAAACAACAACGTTTGTACAGTGACCTCAGAACCGTTCTTTGATGACTATTTCTACGATCATAAATCAAGTATGGAAGGTATGGCAGTGACACTGCTAAAGTGATATCACATTGCCCGAAGCAAACGAGAAATATAACTTTCGCGTTTCGTGCAAAAGTAGATCACACACTACGTCTATAAAGTTATGGTAAGCAATAAAGTTTGGGAAAACTTTGTGAGAAAATACGTCCAATTCTGCGAAACCGAAACTCAATATTAAGTAATTACTTGTGATATAAACCTGCTTTGCCAAAAAACAGCAACGAAAATAAAGCGCGTGGAAGAAGAAAAATTTACGGAATTACTTACCACAATGTGGCGCTTAAATTACGTAATCAGATTTTCAGTTACGTGCAACACTATATATAGTGAATAAAGAAGTGACTGCTACGAGACTAATTTCACGCACATTTTTGCTCCTCGAAGTTTATGGAAAAAAAGGAACAAATATACACAGCAAGAACATGACATTAATTAATCGCAACTGCAACGCTAAAACAAGTTGGTCTTAAAATAAAGTAATAATTTTGTAATTAACGTTTTCATAACTCATTCAGCCCAAAAATCTTCCAGTAAGGAGAAATATCAAATCAGCTGAATTAACTTTAACAAACTATTTATGCACTTTCGATTTTAACCATTTATAGTATTATGATGTAATATAAGCCAATACTTCACAAGTTAAAATATAACTGGGCCATTACGTGTGTTCGCTAATTTAAATCGAAGACTAACTTGCTACATAACTACAGTGTTGAAATAATAAAAACATCCAGCTCGGTAGTGGAGAGATTTAAAGCATACAAGTAGCAATTAGGCGAACCCGGTCCCACAGTCGACCTCGCTGTCAAACATTGTGACGTTGAAGGCGGTTAAAAACAGCCAAACGGCGCTAACAACGTGATTGAAGGCGGGCGTTTGATACACGAATAGTCGTACAGCGACAGGTTTACATTTACGCGTTTTATCTTTTTCTAAAAACGTTGTATAAAGTGTGTCAGTGAAAATAATACGAATAATAACTTCCTTTGTTAGAAACTGCTATGTGCGTGACAGTGATGAAACGCGATTCTCGCTTTATGTAAAATGGAATAACTTTTTTACTTCATTATATTTCGCCAGTTTCAATCGTGACGTATGTAATCGACGTGAGCGTGCAGTTCAAATAGACATCGGATAATTTTTAGCACAAAGTAATGACGAAACACAAGACTTCACAAAGTTTAGATCAGAGTTGACGAACATGCGGCCCGCAAATCGGTTTGACAATCGCTCTTGCATGGCGACGCATTCCGGCGGGACCAGCAGTCTTGAACTTTCTTTGACCTGTTTCTAATCTTTGCGCAATGCGATATCAAAAACTGATAGCACGATTGAGTCGCAGCAGTATGTCTTCAATAGATGGCCACACTTAACCTATGTATTTTTTGCGGCCGCGGGGCAGCTAAAAACCTGCCAAATGAATCGGTTGCGCTTGAAAGCTAATTATTATGCATGGGTTTTATTATTACTGTAGTTTGTTGTTCGTTATTGTTGATGAACAATTTCTTTTTTCGTTTCTAAAAGATTTCATAGTATGACTAAACAGTTGTGCGGTCGGCTTACTCAGCTGTAACTGACAAAGTGGCTCGCGACAGCGAATAGGTTCGTCACCTCTGGTTAACAATGTTCTAAAATAATTAAATTTGTAAAAATATGGAGTCCGTGTTTTAGTCAGTAAACCAACAACCAAGAGTGCTACATACTTACCGGTTCAGGTAGCTTAGAGATAGCGTCGGATATGGATTTTATTCCAGATGCACTGATATTGCACTTGCTAATATCAAGCTCCTCGATCTTGCTGAGACAAGTGGAAATATGAGATGCTCCATCATCACAGAGATTATTCCAGGAAATATCAAGCTCCTTCATCTGTAAAACAATATGCGGTAGATGAAGAGCAAGGAATTGTATTTTTATATTAATATATTATATTAAGACTAAAATAAATACAATGCTGTAAGCATTCTAATTAGTTTCTATAATAACAGCACAGGTAGTTCATGGATCTGCCAACTAATTTATTTTCGATCATAGATAAATAAATTTCGCATAAACGGCATCATCAGTGTCTATATGAGGAAACATAGAAACAACAAATATAAAAATAAATATAAGAGGTGAGTGAAGCATAAAAACTATAAAGCTAAAAATGTTAAAACCATTAAAATGTAAAATGCTTAAATACAAAGTTAAATCAGAGCGAACAGTTTTCCTATCAGACAAATAGCACGTTATCACTGTGATAAAGACAGTCCACTACTACTATGCGTAACCAAAGCGGCGAATCAGTGGCATGCGATGTAAATAATTGAAGAAGTGTAATCGTTATTTTATCTTTGGAAGCAATGTGTCTTGTATGGTTATGTCAGCATGTAAAAAGCTCACGCAATTAGATTCGGCATTGTCAAGGAAGGTGTTCGGTGATGGTAAAAATACGTAATGTAATCCAATGTTGGCAAAAAATACACAACGGTTGTTGCCTGTAATGATGCCACCATGTTGCTTACAAAACCCATGTCGGTGTTGTAATATAACATTGTCTAAACAAAACATAGTTCATATCGTGAGATAGGACTTGCCTTCCGCTGTATTCCATGAAAGCTTTGCTAACTGATTTTTGACGAGATTTATGAATACGTTGGGATATCAACTCTCAACTGTCTCAACTGTCAACTGCTACAATAAGTAAGTCCTGTTGGTTTCTTAAGCGGGTGGATTTGTGTGATTGAGCTCTTTTACAAGTACCGAGTTCCTGAAGATAATGTTGACTGTGTTTACAATATTCATTCATTTTGCTTCTTCAGTATTTAACACTTATTTTTTAACGCTTTTTTACAAATGCGGAGTTCCTGATTGGTTGCAATACGTCCAGACTTATTGGCTGCAATACCTGTTCAAGAAAGACCGTGATTCTGGACGTCCTGATCTGACCAGTAGATTGCAGCAAACGAACCGGAATGACCTGTATCGACGTGTTGTCCAGCTCTCCCTGGGGCACCTTTTGTGTTTTGAACAAAGGATGTGCGTAGGCAGGTGTATTATAGGTAGGTTATATGGTGTGTTGTATCGTAGGCAGAGGGTGACGCTCTTTTTTCAACGTAGGAAAGAAATTACGAGCGCACTCCTTTTCGGAGGTTATTAGTCGGTCGAAATTTTTGTTTCACAAAAACAACGCTGCGAACGCACAAAATGGACACAAACGTTAGGCAAATTTTTTTAGGTTTTTCAACTTCTTTAAAACTATAAATTTATGCAATTAGTGTTGCACGTCATTGACAATAATTCCTCAAATGACGTAATTATAAGGAATGGGGATGCTGCTGCAAACGTTAGGTGTAAATTACATTATTAAACAACCTACATTTTAGGTATATTTTATGCACATCAAAACATTTATAACTAGCTTTTTTTGACTCTCTGTAATCTCTGTGTAAACACAATTGAAATGCGTGCGATATCTGCACTCGGCTCTTGGCCTACATTGCCGTTTTTCTAAACTGCAATAGCAAACAACAACGTTTGTACAGTGACCTCAGAACCGTTCTTTGATGACTATTTCTACGATCATAAATCAAGTATGGAAGGTATGGCAGTGACACTGCTAAAGTGATATCACATTGCCCGAAGCAAACGAGAAATATAACTTTCGCGTTTCGTGCAAAAGTAGATCACACACTACGTCTATAAAGTTATGGTAAGCAATAAAGTTTGGGAAAACTTTGTGAGAAAATACGTCCAATTCTGCGAAACCGAAACTCAATATTAAGTAATTACTTGTGATATAAACCTGCTTTGCCAAAAAACAGCAACGAAAATAAAGCGCGTGGAAGAAGAAAAATTTACGGAATTACTTACCACAATGTGGCGCTTAAATTACGTAATCAGATTTTCAGTTACGTGCAACACTATATATAGTGAATAAAGAAGTGACTGCTACGAGACTAATTTCACGCACATTTTTGCTCCTCGAAGTTTATGGAAAAAAAGGAACAAATATACACAGCAAGAACATGACATTAATTAATCGTAACTGCAACGCTAAAACAAGTTGGTCTTAAAATAAAGTAATAATTTTGTAACTAACGTTTTCATAAGTCATTCAGTCGAAAACTCTTCCAGTAAGGAGAATTTTTTTTGATTTTTACCAATTTTTTGCGTTCCGGCCCTCTTTAAAATCTCTTAATCGCAAATCGGCCGAATTAATTTTAACAATCCATCTACGCACTTGCGATTGCTTCCGTTAGAAACTGCTATATGCGTGGCAGTGACGAAACGCGTTTCTTGCTTTATGTAAAATAGAGTTACTTATATATTTCATTATATTTTGTTAATTTTAATTGTGACGTATTTAATCGACGTAAGCATGCAGTTGAAACGGACACCCGATAATAATTTAGCATAAAGTAATGACGAAACACAAGACTTCACAAAGTTTAAAATAGATCGAAAGTAACAATCAAGCGGCCCGCAAATCGGTTTGATAATAATAGTAATAAGCTTGCATAGCGAAGCATTCTGGCGAGACCAGCAGTCTTGAACTTTCTTTGACCTGTTTCAAAGCTTTGCGCAATGCGATATCAAAATCTGATAACATGATTGAGTCGCAGCAGTATATCTTCAATAGATTGCCGCAATCAACCCATGTATTTTTTGCGGCCGGGGGAGCAGCTAAAAACCTGCCGAATGAATCGGTTGCGCTTGAAAGTTAATTATTATGGTCTGCTTGTTGTTGTTCGTATTTTTTTTTGTTTCTAAACGAATTCATAATATGACTAAACAGTTGTGCGGCCGGCTTACTCAGCTGTAACTGACAAAGTGGCGCGCGACAGCGAATAGGTTCGTCTCCCCTGGTTAAGAATGTTCTAAAATAATTAAACTTGCAAAAAAACATAGAGTCCGTGTTTTAGTCAGTAAACCAACATCCAAGAGTGCTACATACTTACCGGTTCAGGTAGCTTAGAGATAGCATCGGATATGGATTTTATTCCAGATGCACTGATCTTGCACCAGCCAATATGAAGCTCCTCGATCTTGCCGAGACAAGTCGAAATATGAGATGCTTCGTCGTTACCGAGATTATTGGAGGAAAGATAAAGCTTCTTCATCTGTAAAACAATATGCTGTAGATGAAGAGCAAGGAATTGTATTTTCAATCACATGAGTTGTCCAATATCAAAGCAAGGTATCAAAGGTTGGTATGGGAGATTTGCTGTTGAAAATAAAGTTGTTGTTATGACGTTATAACTTTAAAAATCTCTAGATAAAGAAACATTTTCAAATCAAATGTAAGTTAACTGCCAACAGTATTTGCAACACAAAATACATAAAATTGCCATGACCAAAATAAATACAACGTCATAAGCATTCTAATTAGATTCTGTAATAACAGCAGAGGTAATTCATGGATCAGCCAACTTATTTATTTGAGATCTTAGATATATATATATATTTCGCATAAACGGTATCATCAGTGTCTGTACAAGGAACTACAGAAGCAAAAAATATAAAAATAACAATATAGGTAAAAGCATAAACTATAAGCCAAAATCGGACGCTATTCGGCATTTCCGCTAACGAAAATAAGACCAATTTTGCTACAGTCACTACCTAAAAGTTACAAAATACGAAGGTAGGTCTGGTTACTATAAAGCAAACAGCAAAATTGATCCGGCAAAATAAACTAGCTTAGTCAAATGACGCGAAAAATAAAAAAACAATTCGCATAATTACCAAATAATGAAAATTAATATGTCACAAAGCAAAGCTAACTAAAAATCACACTAGACTGGCGTTAGGGCGATGTTTTGTAGCGGACAGGTCTAGAAGGAGCTAAGCCTGCATCTCGTCAGTAAATCAACATTTTCGCTTAGACATTTTCAAGAGTAAAACAATAACAAAGTTTAATCCAGGGATGTCCAACCTTTCATTATAGTGGGCCGCATTGTCACTTGAAATAATTCAATGGGCCGC
This sequence comes from Clavelina lepadiformis, assembly GCF_947623445.1. NCBI lineage: Eukaryota > Metazoa > Chordata > Ascidiacea > Aplousobranchia > Clavelinidae > Clavelina > Clavelina lepadiformis. The sequence continues at coordinate 21,614,972 of NC_135244.1, read as the reverse complement.
AGAACCTATTAAATTTCAAGAAAAATGGATACATAAAGAGCTGACTGGTACATTTTAATTAGGCTAAGATTCAAAGTTCAAAATACTACTTGGAGTGAAAATGACTAGCGGGCCGCACAAAAATCTCAGGTGGGCCGCAGGTTGGACATCCCTGGTTTAATCTTTAGCACTAAACAAATTCTTGGAGCCAGCTCTTTTCTTAGAAGCGATGTTAAAAGCAACGCTCTTTTTTTTCTTTTTTAGCAACGTAATTATACGGAATGGGGCTGCTCTTACCAACGTTTGGTGTATATTACGCTGTTACAAAACCTACTTTTTGGGGATATTTTATGCACATCAAAACATGGATGACTAGATTTTTTATCTCCCTGTACTCGCTATGGAAACGCAATTGAAATGCGATCGATATCCTCAGCTCTTGGCGCACATTGCCAAATTTCGAAACCGCAAGAGCAAAAAACAACGCTTGTACAGTGACCTCAGAACCGTTCTTTGATGACTATTGCTATGATCATAAATCAAGTATGGAAGGTATGGCAGTGACACTGCTAAAGTGATATCACATTGCCCGAAGCAAACGAGAAATATAACTTTCGCGTTTCGTGCAAAAGTAGATCACACACTACGTCGATAAAGTTATAATAAGTAATAAAGTTTGGGAAAACCGAAAACTTTTGTGAGAAAATAAGTCCAATTGTGTGAAAAGAAAACTCAATAATAAGTAATTACTTGTGATATAAACCTGCTTTGCCAATAAACAACAATGAAAGCAAAGCGAGCGGAAGCAGAAAAATTTACGGAATTACTTACCATCATGTGGCACTTAAATTACGTAATTAAACTTTGAGTTACGTGCAACACTATATGTAATGAATAAAGAAATGACTGCTTTGAGACTAACTTCACGCGCATTTTTGCTCCGAAATGTTTATCGAAAAACATGAACAAAAAACACGAAACACTAAACATGTCAGAATCTTGTCATGGCGGTCCGATATAAAAGCTTTGTTTTATAAGTCGACAGCAAAGAGTCGACTTGTCATCACAGCGTTGTATTTCAAAGTCCCATGTTTTCAAAGAACAAAAGACTTATATCAAGCAACAATTGCCGCGGGACTTTTGTTTATCTCGACAATATTACCATCGGCGGTAATGCACAGCAAGAACATAACATTAATTAATTGCAACTTAGCTGTGTCAACTTAAAGCGTAACTGCAACTGCAACGCTAAAACAAGTTGGTCTTAAAATAAAGTAATAATTGTGTAATTAACGTTTTCGTAAGTCATTCAGCCCAAAACTCTTCCAGTAAGAAGAAATCAATTTGTGAATTTCGCATTTTTTGCGTCCCGGCCATCTTCAAAAATAATCCGAAACGTTGCAAAGTCTCAATTGTAAATCGGCTGAATTAACTTTAACAAACCATTTACGTACTTTGAATTTTACCCATTTATAGTATTATGACGTAATATAGGCCAATCCTACACAAGTTAAATATAGCTGAGCCATTACGTTCGTTTGCAAATTTAAATCGAAGATTAACTTGCTACATAACTACAGCGTTGAAATATTAAAAACATCCAGCTCGGTGGTGGATAGATTTAAAGCATACAAGTAGCAATTAGGCAAACTCTGTCCCACAGTCGACCTCGCTATCAAACATTGTGACGTTAAAGGCGGTTACAATCAGTCAAACACCGCAAACAACGTGATTGATGGCTGGTGTTTGATACACGAATAGTCGTACAGCGACAGGTTTACATTTACGCGTTTTATGTTTTCTAAAAACGTTGTATAAAGTGTGTCAGTGGAAATAATATGAATAACTTCTTCCGTTAGAAACTGCTATGAGCGTGGCAGTGACAAAACGCGATTCTCGCTTTATGTGAAATGGAATTACTTTTATATTTCATTTGTTAGTTTCAATTGTGACGTATGTAATCGACGAAAGCATGAAATTAAAACAGGCATCGGATAATAATTCAGCACAAAGTAATGACGAAACACAAGACTTCACAAAGTTTAGATTGTTCTGAAAAAATTAAACTTGCAAAAAACATAGAGTCCGTGTTTTAGTCAATAAACCAACAACCAAGAGTGCTACATACTTACCGGTTCAGGTAGCTTAGAGATAGCATCGGATATGGATTTTATTCCAGATGCTCTGATCTTGCACTCGCCAATATCAAGCTCCTCGATCTTGCTGAGACAAGTCGAAATATGAGATGCTCCATCATCACCGAGATTATTGTCCCAAAGATGAAGCTTCTTCATCTGTAAAACAAGATGCGGTAGATGAAGAGCAAGGAATTGTATTTTCAATCACATGAGTTGTCCAATATCAAAGAAACAATGCTTGGTATTGGTGATTTGCTGTTGAAAAAAAAATGTTGTTATGAACCTATAATTTACAAAAACTCGAGAAAAACGAAAATTCTACAGAACAAATTGGTAACCACATAGTAATTGATTACCAACAGTATTCGCAAGACAAAATCCATAAACATAAATAGAAACTGCTATGTGCGTGGCAGTGACAAAACGCGATTTTCGCTTTATGTAGGATGGAATTACTTCTATATTTCATTTGTTAATTTAAAGTGTGACGTAACAATGCAGCTGAAACGGGCATCAGATAATAATTCAGCACAAAGTAATGACGAAACACAAGACTTCACAAAGTTTAAATTGTTCTGAAATAATTAAATTTGCAAAAAACATAGAGTCCGTGTTTTAGTCAGCAAACCAACAACCAAGAGTGCTACATACTTACCGGTTCAGGTAGCTTAGAGATAGCATCGGATATGGATTTTATTCCAGATGCACTAATCTTGCACTCGCCAATATGAAGCTTCTCGATCTTGCTGAGACAAGTCGAAATATGAGATGCTCCATCATCACCGAGATTATTGTCCCTAAGAACAAGCTTCTTCATCTGTAAAACAATATGTTTTAGAATGGGTAGTTGAAGAGCAAGGAATTGTATTTTTATATTAATATAATATATTTAAGACAAAAACTAATAAATAAAAAGCTGTAAGCATTCTAATTAGTTTCCATAATAACAACAGAGGTAGTTCATGGATCTGAGAACTATTTTTTTTGGTTCTTAGATAAATATATTTTGTATACACGGCATCATCAGTGTCTATATGACGAAACATATAAACAACAAATATAAAAATAATAATATAGGTGAGAAAAAGCGTAAGAAGGTGGGTGAAAGCATAACCTATAAAGCTAAAAACGTTAAAAGCAGTAAACTGTAAAATGCTTAAATCAGGGCGAACAGCTTTCCTATCAGACAAATAGCACGTTATCACTGCGATAAAGTCAATCCACTAGCACTATGAGTAACCAAAGCGGGAAATCAATGGCATGCGCAGTAAAAAATTGGTGAGGTGTAATCGTTATTTTATCTTGGGAAGCAATGTGTCTTGTATGTTTATGTCAGCAAGTAAATAGCTCACGCAATTAAATTCGGCATTATCAAAGAAGGTCACTTTGTCGCATTCTGCTAAGTCCAGTTTATTAATGAGAAAGCTATTATGGTCGCACAAAAATGGGTTCTCAGGGCTGCCTTGTCCTCTTGGTATTCTTTGCTGGCATTTTTGCAAAACCATCTACCATCCATCTACGCGCGTTCCATCTGCAAGTAAAATTGTTCTTCATTTGACCCACGTAAATGACGTTGCATAAGCGGCATGTGGCTGTGTACATACCGTAATCTTGGCAAGTAAGAGATTGATTAAGGTGGATGACCCAAGTGGGGGCGGGATAAATATCGTTTCCATGACCATGTTTATGTGTTTTCCGTGGTTGCCACACAATGCACATTGGCCACACGGCTTGAAAAAGCTTTGTTCTCGTTTCAGTCGCCGTATATGCTAAAAATTTGCGATTTTCATGGTTTTGCTGGACTTGTGTTTTAGACCAACCAGAGGCCAGCCTGGCCGATGTTGTTATTAGTATGGGGCTTACCCTTAACAAATACCGCGTTAAAAACTTGCAGATCGCATGTTTTATTGTTTAGGTTAGCTGAGGGTTACTATATCTGAAAAGGCCAAATTCCTGACTGTCTCAGTGACCAACTTTTGCGACACCAGGCAGACGCTATTCGGCATTTCCGCTTAACGAAAATAAGACCAATTTTGCTACATTCACTACCTAAAAGTTACAAAATACAAAGGTACGTTGTATAAAGTGTGTCAGTGAAAATAATATGAATAACTTCTTCCGTTAGAAACTGCTATGTGCGTGGCAGTGACAAACGTGATCCTCACTTTATGTAAAATGGAATTACTTTTATATTTCATTGTTTGACTGAATTCATTTCTTAATTTCAATTGTGACGTATGTAATCGACGTGAGCATGCAGCTGAAACAGGCATCGAATAATAATTTATCACAAAGTTTAGATTGTTCTGAAATAATTAAATTTGCAAAAAACATAGAGTCCGTGTTTTAGTCAGCAAACCAACATCCAAGAATGCTACATACTTACCGGTTCAGGTAGCTTAGAGATAGCGTCGGATATGGATTTTATTCCAGATGCACTGATATTGCACTTGTTAATATGAAGCTTCTCGATCTTGCTGAGACAAGTCGAAATATGAGATGCTCCATCATCACCGAATTCATTGCGACAAAGATTAAGTTCTTTCATCTGTAAAACATAATGCTGTAGATGAAGAGCAAGGAATTGTATTTCAGGTCTTTTAAGTTGTCTGATGTCAAAGCGACATTGCTTGGAAATGGTGATTTGCTGTGGAATTAAATAATTGTTGTTATGACGTCGTAATTTACAAAATCTCGAGTAAAACATAAAATCTACAAAACAAATGAAAATTGATTACCAACCGTATTTGCATAACAAAAATACATAAACATGCCATGACCAAAATAAATACAACGTCATAAGCATTCTAATTAGTTTGTATAATAACAGCAGAGGTAGTTCATGAATCTGCCAACTAATTTATTTTGGATCTTAGTCGTACATATTTCGCCTAAACGGCATCATCAGCGTCTATATGAGGAAACATATAAACAACAAATATAAAAATAATAATATAGGTGAGAAAAAGCGTAAGAAGGTGGGTGAAAGCATAACCTTTAAAGCTAAAAACGTTAAAAGCGGTAAACTGTAAAATGCTTAAATCAGGGCAAACAGCTTTCCTATCAGACAAATAGCACGTTATCACTGCGATAAAGTCAATCCACTAGCACTATGAGTAACCAAAGCGGGAAATCAATGGCATGCGCAGTAAAAAATTGGTGAGGTGTAATCGTTATCTTATCTTGGGAAGCAATGTGTCTTGTATGTTTATGTCAGCAAGTAAATAGCTCACGCAATTAAATTCGGCATTATCAAAGAAGGTCACTTTGTCGCATTCTGCTAAGTCCAGTTTATTAATGAGAAAGCTATTATGGTCGCACAAAAATGGGTTCTCAGGGCTGCCTTGTCCTCTTGGTATTCTTTGCTGGCATTTTTGCAAAACCATCTACCATCCATCTACGCGCGTTCCATCTGCAAGTAAAATTGTTCTTCATTTGACCCACGTAAATGACGTTGCATAAGCGGCATGTGGCTGTGTACATACCGTAATCTTGGCAAGTAAGAGATTGATTAAGGTGGATGACCCAAGTGGGGGCGGGATAAATATCGTTTCCATGACCATGTTTATGTGTTTTCCGTGGTTGCCACACAATGCACATTGGCCACACGGCTTGAAAAAGCTTTGTTCTCGTTTCAGTCGCCGTATATGCTAAAAATTTGCGATTTTCATGGTTTTGCTGGACTTGTGTTTTAGACCAACCAGAGGCCAGCCTGGCCGATGTTGTTATTAGTATGGGGCTTACCCTTAACAAATACCGCGTTAAAAACTTGCAGATCGCATGTTTTATTGTTTAGGTTAGCTGAGGGTTACTATATCTGAAAAGGCCAAATTCCTGACTGTCTCAGTGACCAACTTTTGCGACACCAGGCAGACGCTATTCGGCATTTCCGCTTAACGAAAATAAGACCAATTTTACTACATTCACTACCTAAAAGTTACAAAATACAAAGGTACGTTGTATAAAGTGTGTCAGTGAATATAATATGAATAACTTCTTCCGTTAGAAACTGCTATGAGCGTGGCAGTGACAAAACGCGATCCTCACTTTATGTAAAATGGAATTACTTTTATATTTCATTGTTTGACTGAAATCATTTCTTAATTTCAATTGTGACGTATGTAATCGACGTGAGCATGCAGCTGAAACAGGCATCGAATAATAATTTATCACAAAGTAATGACGAAACACAAGACTTCACAAAGTTTAGAACGTTTAGATCAGAGGTGACGAACATGCGGCTCGCAAATCGGTTTGACAATCGCTCTTGCATGGCAAAGCATTCCGGCGAGACCAGCAGTCTTAAACTTTCTTTGACCTGTTTCTAATCTTTGCGCAATGCGATATCAAAAGCTGATAGCACGATTGAGTCGCAGCAGTATGTCTTCAATAGATTTCCGCACTTAACCACGTATTTTTTTGCGGCCGCGGAGCAGCTAAAAACCTGCCGAATGAATCGGTTGCGCTTGAATGATAATTATTATTATGCATGAGGTTTTATTAATTCCGCTTGTTGTTCGTTGCTGTTGATGAACAATTTCTTTTTTCGTATCTAAAAGATTTCATATTATGACTAAAAATTTGTGCGGCCCACTTACTCAGCTGTAACTGAAAGTGGCCCGTGACAGCAAATAGGTTCGTCACCTCTGGTTTAGACAGTTCTGAAATAATTAAACTTCCAAAAAAACATAGAGTCCGTGTTTTAGTCAGTAAACCAACAACCAAGAGTGCTACATACTTACCGGTTCAGGTAGCTTAAAGATAGCATCGGATATGGATTTTATTCCAGATGCACTGATATTGCACTCGCCAATATTAAGCTCCTCGATCTTGCTGAGACAAGTCGAAATATGAGATGCTCCACGATCACCGAGATTATTGTTCCAAAGAACAAGCTTCTTCATCTGTAAAACAATACGTTGTAGATGAAGAGCAAGGAATTGTATTTTTAAATTAATACATTATATTAAGACTAAAATAAATACAACGCTGTGAGCATTCTAATTAGTTTCAATTATAACAGCAGAGGTAGTTCATGGATTTGCCAACTAATTTTTTTTTGATTCTTGGATATATACAGTATATTTCGCATATACGGCATCATCGGCGTCTATATGAGGAAACATAGAAACAACAAATATAAAAATAATTATAAGAGGTGAGTGAAGCATAAAAACTATAAAGCTAAAAATGTTAAAACCAGTCAAATGTAAAATGCTTAAATACAAAGTTAATTCACAGCGAACAGTTTTCCTATCCGACAAATAGCACAATATCTTTATGATAAAGTCGGTCCACTAGTACTATGAGTAACCGAAACGGCGAATTAGTGGCATGCAATGTGAACAATTGGTGAGGTGTAATCGTTATCTTATCTTGGGAAGCAATGTGTCTTGTATGTTTATGTCAGCAAGTAAATAGCTCACACAATTAGCTTCGGCATTGTCAAAGAAGGTCACTTTGTCGCATTCTGCTATTTCAGGTTTAATAATGAGAAAACTATCATGATGGCACAGAAATGAGTTCTCAGGGCTGTCTTGTCATCTTGGTATTCTTTGCTGACACTTTTGCCAGGCCACATATGCGCGTTCCATCTGCAAGTAAAACTGTTCTACATTTGACCACGTAAATGACGTTGCATTAGCGGTGGCTATGTACATACCTTAATCTCGGCAAGCAAGAGATTGATTAAGGTGGATGATCCCATTGGTGGCGGGGTAGATGTCGTTTTCATGACCATGTTTATGTGTTTTCCGTGGTTGCCACACAATGCACATTGGCCGCACGGCTTGAAAAGGCTTTCTTCCCGTTTCATATGAACTGTTTGATGTGCCAACTAACGGTAATTGATCAGTATGTTACCCAACGTTCGAGGACGCTTGTAAGTCACGGTGGCAAGTGGTTTAAGAGACCTTTCTTGCTTCGTCGAACTGTAGAGTGCGAGCTAGTCCGTATGGCTCTGATAACGTTATGTAAGTTTCTACGCTTTCCATCGTCATTCTTGTCATCGTCCTATTCTGACCATTTACTCTCGTTACATGAAAAGATTTGTTGAACTACTTTCCTTGGGAAAGGAAACGCCAAACACTTTTCTATTAACCTTTGGTGGGCAGCGGTGAAATCTGTGTTGGTTTCACTCAACCTACGGAGCCTTTTTGCTTCTCCATAAAATATGAATTTGAAAACACGAACCGGATGGTGTGACTTTCTGTGTAAAACTTCCTTATGATAAAGATTAAACGGCCTTTGTCAGTGGGCTTGGCGTAATTTTTCGCTATAAAGCTACAGTCCCAAATTGCCGTTTTTCGGAAACGCAATGGCCAAAATAAAGCACTTACAAATCTAGAAGGTTGGTAATATCCATTCCGTCTATTGCTGTAATCATTGATGACAGGTGTAAGCAAAACATAACTCTTCAAAATAGAGTTCCATGAAAGGTTCTTTAACATTTACAACAAATAATGACAAGCAATTACTGTTGTAGTTAAACATATGTTCTACAACACAAATTTGCTACATTCGAATGCGGTTGGTGTTGGAATATGTACTGGAGTGTAAATATTTTTGAAAATAGTGAAGCCATTGCGTTCGTTTGCAAATATAATTCCAACATTAATTTACTTCAAAACTACAGTATTGAAATAGAAAACATCAGGCCCCATGGTGGAGAGAATTGAAGCATACAAGTAGAAATTAGGCGAACCCGGCCGGCAATCGATCAAGCTGTCAAACATTGTGACGTTGAAGGCGGTTAAACAACAGTCAAACAGCGTAATTGATGGCTCATGTTTGATACACGACGAGTCGTACAGAGACAGGTCTACATTTACGCGTTTTACCTGTTATAAACGTTGTATAACGTGTGTCAGTGAAAATAGTATGAATAACTGCTTCCGTTAGAAACTGCTAACTGCATGGCAGTGACAAAACGCGATCCTCGCTTTATATGAAATGGAATTACTTTTATATTTGATTATATTTCGTCAATTTCAATTGTAACGGATGTAATCGACGTGAGCACGCAGTTTAAATAGACATCGGATCATAATTTAGCACAAAGTAATGACGAAACACAAGACTTCACAAAGTTTAGATTGTTCTGAAATAATTAAATCTGCAAAAAACATAGAGTCCGTGTTTTAGTCAGCAAACCAACAACCAAGAGTGCTACATACTTACCGGTTCAGGTAGCTTAGAGATAGCATCGGATATGGATTTTATTCCAGGTGCACTAATCTTGCAATAGCCTATATCAAGCTCCTCGATCTTGCTGAGACAAGTCGAAATATAAGATGCTCCATCATCACCGAGATAATTGCCACTAAGATAAAGCTTCTTCATCTGTAAAACAATATGTTTTAGAACGGGTAGTTAAAGAGCAAGGAATTGTATTTTTATATTAATATAATATATTTAAGACAAAAAATAAATAAAAAGCTGTAAGCATTCTAATTAGTTTCCATAATAACAGCAGAGGTAGTTCATGGATCTGAGAACTATTTTTTTTTGGTTCTTAGATAAATATATTTTGCATACACGGCATCATCAGTGTCTATATGACGAAACATATAAACAACAAATATAAAAATACTAATATAGGTGAGAAAAAGCATAAGAAGGTGGGTGAAAGCATAACCTATAAAGCTAAAAACGTTAAAAGCGGTAAACTGTAAAATGCTTAAATCAGGGCAAACAGCTTTCCTATCAGACAAATAGCACGTTATCACTGCGATAAAGTCAATCCACTAGTACTATGAGTAACCAAAGCGGGAAATCAATGGCATGCAAAGTAAAAAATTGGTGAGGTGTAATCGTTATCTTATCTTGGGAAGCAATGTGTCTTGTATGTTTATGTCAGCATGTAAATAGCTCACGCAATTAAATTCGGCATTATCAAAGAAGGTCACTTTGTCGCATTCTGCTAAGTCCAGTTTATTAATGAGAAAGCTATTATGGTCGCACAAAAATGGGTTCTCAGGGCTGCCTTGTCATCTTGGTATTCTTTGCTGGCATTTTTGCAAAACCATCTACCATCCATCTACGCGCGTTCCATCTGCAAGTAAAATTGTTCTTCATTTGACCCACGTAAATGACGTTATATAAGCGGCATGTGGCTGTGTACATACCGTAATCTTGGCAAGTAAGAGATTGATTAAGGTGGATGACCCAAGTGGGGGCGGGATAAATATCGTTTCCATGACCATGTTTATGGGTTTTCCGTGGTTGCCACACAATGCACATTGGCCACACGGCTTGAAAAAGCTTTGTTCTCGTTTCAGTCGCCGTATATGCTAAAATTTTGCGATTTTCATGGTTTTGCTGGACTTGTGTTTAGACCAACCAGAGGCCAGCCTGGCCGATGTTGTTATTAGTATGGGGCTTACCCTTAACAAATACCGCGTTAAAAACTTGCAGATCGCATGTTTTATTGTTTAGGTTAGCTGAGGGTTACTATATCTGAAAAGGCCAAATTCCTGACTGTCTCAGTGACCAACTTTTGCGACACCAGGCAGACGCTATTCGGCATTTCCGCTTAACGAAAATAAGACCAATTTTGCTACATTCACTAGCTAAAAGTTACAAAATACAAAGGTACGTTGTATAAAGTGTGTCAGTGAAAATAATATGAATAACTTCTTCCGTTAGAAACTGCTATGTGCATGGCAGTGACAAAACGCGATCCTCACTTTATGTGAAATGGAATTACTTTTATATTTCATTGTTTGACTGAATTCATTTGTTAATTTCAATTGTGACGTATGTAATCGACGTGAGCATGCAGCTGAAACAGGCATCGAATAATAATTTATCACAAAGTAATGACGAAACACAAGACTTCACAAAGTTTAGAACGTTTAGATCAGAGGTGACGAACATGCGGCCCGCAAATCGGTTTGACAATCGCTCTTGCATGGCAAAGCATTCCGGCGAGACCAGCAGTCTTAAACTTTCTTTGACCTGTTTCTAATCTTTGCGTAATGCGATATCAAAAGCTGATAGCACGATTGAGTCGCAGCATTATGTCTTCAATAGATTGTCGCACTTAATCTACGTATTTTTTTGCGACCGCGGGAGCAGCTAAAAACCTGCCGAATGAATCGGTTGCGCTCGAATGATAGTTATTATTATGCATGAGGTTTTATTAATTCCGCTTGTTGTTCGTTGCTGTTGATGAACAGTTTCTTTTTTCGTATCTAAAAGATTTCATATTATGACTAAAAATTTGTGCGGCCCGCCAACTCAGCTGTAACTGACAATTAACTTACTCAGCTGTAACTGAAAGTGGCCCGTTACAGCAAATAGGTTCGTCACCTCTGGTTTAGACAGTTCTGAAATAATTAAACTTCCAAAAAAACATAGAGTCCGTGTTTTAGTCAGTAAACCAACAACCAAGAGTGCTACATACTTACCGGTTCAAGTAGCTTAGAGATAGCATCGGATATGGATTTTATTCCAGATGCACTGATATTGCATTTGCCAATATCAAGCTCCTCGATCTTGCTGAGACAAGTCGAAATATGAGATGCTCCATCATCACCGAGATTATTGCCCCAAAGATCAAGCTCCTTCATCTGTAAAACAATATGCGGTAGATGAAGAGCAAGGAATTGTATTTTTATAGTAATATAATATATTAAAACTAAAATAAATACAACGCTGTGAGCATTCTAATTAGTTTCTATAATAACTGCAGAGGTAGTTCACGTATATGCCACCTAATTTATTTTGGTTCTTAGACAAATATATTTTCCATAAACGGCATCATCAGCGTCTATATGAGGAAACATAGAAACAAGAAATATAAAAATAATAATTTAGATGAGAAAAAGCATAAAACTTATAAAGCTGAAATGTTAAAACCGGTAAGATGTGAATGCTTAAATACAAAGTTAAATCACGGCGAACAGCATTCCTATCAGACAAATAGAACGTTTTTACTGTGATAAAGACAGTCCACTAGTACTATGAGTAACGGAAACGGCAAATCAGTGGCATGCGATGTAAAAAATTGGTGAGGTGTAATCGTTATTTTATCTTGGGAAGCAATGTGTTTTGTATGTTCATGTCAGCAAGTAAATAGTTCACACAATTGGATTCGGCATTGTCCAACCGCCTTTTTGAGTTTTTCTACGATCGTCACCTTGTAGCATTCTGCTATGTCAGGTTTATTAATGAGAAAGCTATTATGATGGCACACGAAATAATTTCTCAGGGCTGCCTTGTCATCTTGGTATTCTTTGCTGGCATTTTCGCAAAACCATATATGCGCGTTCCATCTGCAAGTAAAACTGTTCTTCACTTGACCCACGTAAATGACGTTGCATAAGCGGCATGTGGCTGGGTATACATACAGTAATCTCGGCAAGTAAGAGTTTGACTAAGGTGGATGATCCCATTGGAGACGGGGTAGATGTCGTTACCATGACCATGTTCATGTGTTTTCCGTGGCTGCCACACAATGCACATTGGCCGTACGAGTTGGAAAGGCTGTGTTCACGTTTCATATGAACTGTTTGATGCGCCAGCTCACGGTAATTGATCAGTATGTTACCCAACGTTCGAGGGCGCTTGTAAGTCACGGTGGCACTTGGTTTAAGAGACCTTTCTTGCTTCGTCGAACTGTAGAGTGCGAGCTAGTCCGTATGGCTCTGGTAACATTATATAAGTTTCTACGCTTTCCATCATCATTCTTGTCATCGGCCTAATCTGATCATTTCCTACCGTTTGAAAAGATTTGTTGAACTAGTTTCCTTGGGAAATGAAACGCCAAACACTTTTGTTTTAGCCTTCGGAGGGCAGCGGTGAAATCTGTGTTGGTTTCACTCAACATACGGAGCCTATTTGCCTTTGCATAAAATATGAATTTGAAAACACGAACCGGATGGTGGGACGTTCTGTGTAAAAATACCTTATAATAAAGATTAAGCGGCCTTGGTCAGTGGGCTTGGCGTAATCTTTCGCTATAAAGCTTCAGTCCCAAATTGCCGTTTTTGGGAACCGCAATGGCAAAAATAAAGCACCTAAAAATCTAGAAGGTTGGTAATAACCTTTCCGTCTATTACTGTAATCATTGATGACAGGTGTAAGCAAAACAAAACTCTTCAAAATTAAATTGCATGAAAGTTTCTTTAAGATTTACAACAAATAATGACAAGCAACTACTGTTGCAGTTAGACACACGTTTTACAACGCAAATGTGCTACATTCGATTGCGGTTGGAAAATGTACTGGGGTGTAAATATTTTTGGAAATAGTGAAGCCATTACGTTCGTTTGCAAATATAAGTCAAAGATTAATCTACTTCAAAACTACAGCATTGAAATAGAAAACATCAGGCCCCATGGAGGAGAGATCTAAAGCATACAATAAGAAATTAGGCGAAGTCGGTCCGACGGTCGACCTCGCTGTCAAACATTGTGACGTTGAAGGCGGTTAAACAACAATCAAACAGCGGAAACAACGTGATTGATGGCTGGTGTTAGATACACGAATAGTCCTACAGTAAACCCACCACACCACACCACAGGTTTCCATATCACTCTCCTGTCCTAGCCAGACCATTATTTGGTAGTAAACCCTTAGACAGTGAAATTTTGTTGATGACTCAGTAGGTGGTAGGCGTTCTGGTGTCAAAAATGATTGGGAAGAGACTACTTTTTTTCTTAGTACTCTGTAGCGCAGTGACGAGAGGGAATCCGTCCGCGTGCCCCCAAAAATCACAGCCATCGCTTGACAACCTTCGTTCACAATGGATGCTGCTGTCGGCTTTGGAAGAAGGAAGTAATTGGCACAGTCTTTCAGAGTAGCATCACCCTTCACCAGCTTGTGAAAGACAGATTTCTTACCCACACCAAAGATTCTTGATGTTGTGTCACATCCAATGTAGGCATGTAGAAAAAGTAACTGGGAACATAATTCTTCACCCATCACCATTTTCAGTTCATTTATATTATATATGATACACTTTGTCAGCATTTACCTTGTCGAAACGGAAATATAGATCTTTGTTTGCTCGTTGCGCATAATGAAGGAGCAGGACCAACCGATCTGTGTATTCTCCAATCAACGTTGTCGAGTGTGACACTGCACTAAGAACAGCAGCCTTCACAATCGGAACATCAACTTTTGTAGGAATTTTTTTGGGGTTCAAGCCAAAAATTTCATATATTGACCCGACTAATAAGATAACTGCCAACAGTATTTGCAAGACAAAAATTCATAAACATGCCACGACCAAAACAAATATAATGCCATAAACATTCTAATTAGTTTCTATAATAACAGCAGAGGTAGTTCATGGATATCCCAAGTAATTTACTTTGGTTCTTAGATGTATATATTTCGCATAAACGGCTTCATCACCGTCTATTTGAGGAAACATAGAAACAAAAAATGTTAAAACCGGTAAAATGTAAAATGCTTAAATACAAAGTTAATTCACGGCGAACAGCATTCCTATCAGACAAATAGCACTTTATCACTGTGATAAAGACAGTCCACTAGCACTATGAGTAACCGAAGCGGCGAATTAGTGACATGCGATGTAAAAAATTGGTGGGGTGTAATCGTTATTTTATCTGGGGAAGCAATGTGTCTTGTATGTTTGTGTCAGCAAGTAAATAGCTCACGGAATTAGTTTCAGTATTGTCAAAGAAGGTCAACTTGTAGCATTCTGTTGTTTCAGGTTTATTAATAAGAAAGCTTTTATGATGGCACAGAAATGAGTTCTCAGGGCTGCCTTGTCATCTTGGTATTCTTTGCTGACACTTGTGCAAAACCACATATGCGCGTTCCATCTGCAAGTAAAACTGTTCTTCATTTGATCACGTAAATGACGTTGCATTAGCGGTGGCTACGTACATACCGTAATCACGGCAAGTAAGAGAGTGATTTAGGTGGATGATCCCCTTGGTGGCGGGATAGATGTCGTTTTGATGACCAAGTTTATGTGTTTTCCGTGGTTGCCACACAGTGCATATTGCCCGTACGAGTCGGAAAGGCTGTGTTTCCGTTTCATATGAACTGTTTAGTTAGAATTAGTTACTGTTGATGAACAATTTCTTTTTTCGTTTCTAAAAGATTTCAAAGTATGACTAAAAAGTTGTGCGGCCCCCGGCTTACTCAGCTGTAACTGACAAAGTGGCTCGCGACAGCGAATAGGTTCGTCACCCCTGGTTAAAATTGTTCTGAAATAATTAAATTTGCAAAAAAACATAGAGTTCGTGTTTTAGTCAGTAAACCAACAACCAAGAGTGCTACATACTTACCGGTTCAGGTAGCTTAGAGATAGCATCGGATATGGATTTTATTCCAGATGCACTGATCTTGCACTGGCCAATATAAAGCTTCTCGATCTTGCTGAGACAAGTCGAAATATGAGATGCTCCATCATCACCGAGGCCATTGAAGGAAAGACAAAGCTTCTTCATCTGTAAAACAATATGCGGTACATGAAGAGCAAGGAATTGTATTTTTAAAATAATATATTATATTAAGACTAAAATAAATACAACGCTGTGAGCATTCTAATTAGTTTCTATAATAACAGCAGAGGTAGTTCATGGATCTGCCAACTAATTTATTTTGGTTCTTAGATAAATATATTTTGCATAAACGGCATCATCAGTGTCTATATGAGAAAACATAGAAAGAACATATATAAAAATAATAATAAGAGGCGAGTGAAGCATAAAAACTATGAAGTTAAAAATGTTAAAACCGGTAAAATGTAAAATTCTTAAATACAAAGTTAAATCAGGACGAACAGCTTTTCTATCAGACAAATAGCACATTATCACTGTGACAAAGACAGTCCACTAGTACTATGAGTAACGGAAGCGGAGAATTAGTGACATGCCATGTAAAAAAAATCGGTGAGGTGTAATCGTTATCTTATCTTGGGAAGCAATGTGTCGTGTATGTTTATGTCAACATGTAAATAGCTCACGCAATTAGCTTCGGCATTGTCAAAGAAAGTCACCTTGTAGCATTATGCTATGTTAGGTTTATTAATGAGAAAGCTATTATGATGGCACAGAAATGGATTCTCAAAGCTGCCTTGTCATCGTGGTATTCTTTGCTGGCATTTTCGCAAAACCACATATGTGCGTTCCATCTGCAAGTAAAACTGTTCTTCATTTGACCACGTAAATGACGTTGCATAAGCGGTGGCTACGTACATACCGTGATCTCGATAAGTAAGAGATTGATTAAGGTGGATGACCCCAGTGGTGACGGGGTAGATATCGTTTTCATGACCATGTTCATGTGTTTTCCGTGGTTGCCACACAATGCACATTGGCCGCACGAGTTGGAAAGGCTGTGTTCCCATTTCATATGAACTGTTTGATGCGCCAAATAACGGTAATTGATCAGTATGTTACCCAACGTTCGAGGGCGCTTGTAAGTCACGGTGGCAAGTGGTTTAAGAGACCTTTCTTGTTTCGTCAACTGTAGAGTGCGAGCTACTCCGTAAAGCTCAGGTAACTTTACATATGTTTGTACGCTTTCCATCGTCATTCTTGTCATCGTCCTATTCTGACCATTTCCTCTCGTTTGAAAAAGTTTGTTGAAATAGTTTCCTTGGGAAACGAAACGCCAAACACTTTCCTTTTAGCCTTTGGAGAGCAGTCCAATTGTGCAAAAACAAAACTCAATATTAAGTAATTACTTGTGATATAA
Source organism: Clavelina lepadiformis (assembly GCF_947623445.1). Lineage (NCBI taxonomy): Eukaryota > Metazoa > Chordata > Ascidiacea > Aplousobranchia > Clavelinidae > Clavelina > Clavelina lepadiformis. Next base: position 21,598,173 of record NC_135244.1, on the reverse strand, counting down.
ACGTGCTTTGCCAATAACCAACAACGAAAACAAAACGCGTGGAAGAAGAAAAATTTACGGAATTACTTACCACAATTTGGAACTTAAATTACGTAAATAAATTTTCGGTTACGTGCAACACTATGTGTAGCAAATAAAGAAATGGCTGCTTCGAGACTAATTTCACGCACATTTTTGGTGCGCAAAGTTAATGGAGAAAAATGTGTCAAAAAATACGGAACACTAATAATGTCAGAACCTTGTCATTACTTGTGATATAAAGCTGCTTTGCCAATAAACAAAAATGAAAATGAAGCGAACGGAAGCAGATCATCGTTCGTTTCTGACCATTTACTCTCGTTTCATGAAAAGATTTGTTGAAATAGTTTCATTGGGAAATGAAATGCCAAACACTTTTCTTTTAGCTTTTGATGGGCAGCGGTGAAATCCGTGTTGGTTTTATTCAACCTGCGGAGCCTTTTTCCCTCTGCATAAAATATGAATTTGAAAACATGAACCGGATGGTGGGACGTTCAGTATAGGAATAGCCGGCCATAGGCAATGGGCTTGACGTAATCATTGGTTAAAAAGCTACAGCTGGCCTCTGTTGAAGAGTGATGGAGCACGTCTATAGGCTTTAAGAGGTTTTAATTATCTACTGTCATCTTTATTTTTTGGAACCTCAAATCTAGGTGGTTTTAACCAAATCTTGTTTCTAAAGCATTTTCAATGCTGTTGATATTTGCCCCGTCGTATGATAGCGAGATAATATCATCGATAAATCTTTTAACAGCTCTGCTTTTTAAAAACTGTTCTGCAAAGGTGAAATTAATTAATACAATTCAATGTTGGTAAAAGATACAGAACGTATGTTGCCTGTAATGACGCCATCGTGTTGCTTATAAACCCATGTCGATGTTGTAATATAACATTGTCTAAACAAAACATAATTAATGTCGTGAGATAGAACTTGCCTTCCGCTGTATTCCAACAAAGCTTTGCTAACTTATTTTGACGAGATTTATGAATATGTTGGGATAGAAACTCTGTACGTCAGCTGCTACAACAAGTAAGTTCTGTTGAATTCTTGTGCGGGTGGATTTGTGTGATTGAACTTTTTTACAATTACCGAGTTCCTGAAGGCAACGTCGATTGTCTATAGCAATATTCATAATACTTAACATTTACTGTCTGCAATATGTGTTCAAGAAAGGCCGTGATTCTGCCGTGATTCTGAAGATAATGTTGACGGTGTTTACAATTTTCATTCAATTTACTTTTTCAGTATTTAACACTTATTAACTGCAATACGTGTTTAAGAAAGGACGTGATTCTGGACGTCGTGATCTGACCAGCAGACTGCAGCAAACGAACCGGAATGACCTGTATCGACGTGTTGTCCAGCTCTCCCTGGGCATCTTGTGTGTTTGGAACAAAGGATGTGCGTAGGCAGGTGTATTATAGGTAGGTTATATGGTGTATTGTATTGTAGGCAGAGGTGGGTACGAGACCGCTCTTTTTTAGGAGCAATCTTTTGAATGGCTGTTGTAGAAATGCACTCGGGATCACGTAGGTCCTTGCAGCCGTGTTGTAGATTGCGACGCGGTTGGACTCGAAGGCTGCAGCAGAGGGGCAGGATCGAGGCATTCAGCAACGCTACTCTCTGCAGATGTGGTTGCCCGGGCCCTGGTCCTTGCAATTTCTTGTGCCACGTAAAGGTCTTGTTGCTTTTGACGTAAGGAGTCTTGGGCGGCCTGGTTAGCTTCTTGGAATCGTCGCTCAGTTTCCTGCTGGATGTCCTTGCCTTTTCCCGTTCAGCTGTTTCTTGGGCTTGCCGCTTTTTCGTGTTTCGTAGATGCGTTGGGCCTCCTTCTGGGCGGTTCAGCCGCTCTCAAGTTTACTTTGCTGCGCAGTTGCTCGCTGCGAACGCTGCTTGCGTCGCCAAAAATCCTACGATCGGATACGTCAGAGACCGCTGCAAAACAATCAGTGAAATCCCAATCAGTGGTCTCACATTTTTGTCTGTCGGAGATTCTCGTCAGCGATGTCACCCTGGAATAAAAAAGCGTCAAGCAATTCCTGATAAATGTCATTGATTTTGACTTCAACACGCGGAGAGGCTCCCTCTTTCTTCATCATATACGCCTCAGCGCGGGTATGGGCTGCCTGTAGGTCTTTGTATAATCGGGAAACATTTTCGGAGTCCATGTTCTAATGGCAAATTACAAACGGAAATGAGACAAACACAACAAAGGAGATGAGGGTCGAGAAAAGCGACTAACGAACAGAAAGACAAGACAACGACGTACTTCTTCGGCCAAAAAAAAGGCAAACAAACAAACAATGACAACGGAAAAGTTAGCAAAAGAAAATGGCGTCAACGGCCTATAAATAACGAGACGGAAAGAAGTTCGAATAGAAAATCCTGAAGATCGGTAGGTTAGAGATCAGGCTTCGCTGTCGTCTTGGTTAAAAAATTTTGAAACTTTGGTCAGCAGCTAAAACGATGTTACGGAAAGGTTCCGCTTGTGGGTTTGCGCACTCCTCGTGGACACGCACCTGTTATGAAGTGACTTTATTTCCTTTTGCATCACGAGATAAATAGTTTAAGCTCTGGCTGAACCCAGACGAAATGATGACCAGAGTGAAGCAAAGCAAAAGTGCGAGGTTTATAAGAAAGGAACGCAGAAAATGTAAACTGAGTTAGCGAGTGGCGAGGAAGTAGAAATAAGGTGATTTTACGTTTCACGGTTTTCGAAAAAGAGGTGAAATAAAATTTCACAGTCAGGTCAACGAATTGCATTGTTTCAAAGTTCAGCCCAGTAGACTGAGATGACAAACACAACTTAACACTAGAACTGCAAGTAATTAAATATTTGAACCTCATGGCAAGCTACTGCATATAAAATCTGCGTGATAAAAAACCAGTCCTGGAAGGGCACTTTAACATGATCAAGGCCAGTTTGAAAAACTAACAAAATCTTTGCACAACATTTCGGCCTTAACAAAATCTATGGTAATATTTATGCAAAATGACAAACCGGTTCAGGTAGCTTATTGACAGTTGCAGCTAATGCTTCCCATCCAACCGGTGTCAGGCCAAGGTTTCTGAAGTTGCCATTGCCAAGCAGGTCTAAGCCACAACGTAACACATTTGATCGATTCATCTCATCATAATTGAAGTTCAATACTTTTGGCTGTGGATTCGAAACAAATCAGGATTTAATACAATGCTAAAAATTATAAATAAATAAATAAATCGTTTATCGTTTTAATTTACTGCAGTATTTCACATTGCTTAGTGCAAATAAAATTATATGTAACATCCTGGTGGTAAGGATATTGCCTACAGGCATTTTTACCATAAAAACAAACAATCTTACCAGGTTTGAACAATTTTTTATATGTTTTGTTATTACACGAACTCCTTCCTCAGTGATGTTGCAATTAGTCATGTAAAGTTTTTCGATCTTATCAAGGCAAGACATAATAAATGGAACTCCAGCAAATTTATTACCACTCAGATTGAGGTAACGTATCTATCACAAAAATCAAAGCATTAAAAGCATAGCAACAGATGCTTACGTAAAGTGCTTTGTGACAAACACTTTACTAGGACTTGTTTTCGTCACTTCTTTCACAATAGTTTCGACTCTTGAAGATCGAACAGTTATATAATTAGAATCGATGATCATTAGCCTAATATACAGCTAATAATCATTGTCTGTATCACAGTGATCAAGAAGATTTACAACCGGTAAGACGTAAAATGCTGTGTTCAGCCGCCTTTTTTAACTTTTTTTCTACGAACGTCACCTTGTAGCAAACTGCTATGTTAGGTTTATTAATGAGAAAGCTATTATGACGGCACAAAAATGAGTTCTCAGGGCTGCCTTGTCATCTTGGTATTCTTTGCTAGCTTTATTTGCCAAGCCACATATGCGCGTTCCATCTGCAAGTAAAACTGTTCTTCATTTGACCACGTAAATGACGTTGCATAAGCGGCATGTGGCTGCGTACATACCGTAATCTCTGCAAGTAAGAGATTGATTAAGATGGATGACCCCCGTGGGGACGGAATAAATACCTTTTCCATGACCATGTTTTTGTGTTTTCCGTGGTTGCCACATAATGCACATCGACCACACGGCTTGAAAAGGCTGTGTTCTCGTTTTAGTCGCCGTATATGCTAAAATTTTGCGATTTTCATGGTTTTGTCGGACTTATGTTTTAGAGTTTAGACCAATCAGAGGCCAGCCTGGCCGATGTTATAATTAGTGTGGGGTTTACCCTTAGCAAATACCGCGTTAAAAACTTGCAGATCGCATGTTTAGGTTAGCCTAGGGTTACTATATCTGAAAAGGCCAAATTTCTGACAGTCTCAGTGACCAACTTTCGCGACACCAAGCGGACACTATTCGGCATTTGATAGCAGCCTATTTTCTTACATCCTTACACAAGTAGCAATTAGGCGAACCGGCGGGCAGTCGACCACGTTGTCAAACATTGTGACGTTGAAGGCGGTTAAAAAGAGACAAAGAACGCAAACAACGTGATTGATGGCTGGTGTTTGAGACACGAATAGTCGTACAGCGACAGGTTTACATTTACACGTTTGACCTTTTCTAAAAACGTTGTATAAAGTGTGTCAGTGAAAATAATATGAATAACTTCTTCCGTTAGAAACTGCTATGTGCGTGGCAGTGACAAAACGCGATTCTTGCTTTATGTAAAATGGAATTATTTTCCTATTTAATTGGATGATTTCAATTTGTGACGTATGTAATCGACGTAGCCAAGCAGTTGAAACAGGCGTCGGACAATTTTAATTTATCACAAAGTAATGATGAAACAAAAGACTTCACAAAGTTTAGAACGTTTAGATCAGAGGTGACGAACATGCGGCCCGCAAATCGGTTGGACAATCGCTCTTACATAGCGAAGTAATCCGGCGAAGTCAGCAGTCTTCAACTTTGTTTGACCTGTTCCTAATTTTTGCGCAATGCGATATCAAAAACTGATAGCACGATTGAGTCGCAGCAGTATGTCTTCAATAGACTGCACACGGATTTTTTCGATTCGAGATTCGATTCGATTTTTTCGATTTTCGAATTTTTTCGCACACGGATTTTTTCAGGCCGCGGGGGCAGCTAAAAACTTGCCGAATGAATCGGTTGCGCTTCAATGCTAATTATTATTATGCATGATTTTTATTACTTTCGCTTGTTGTTCGTTACTGTTGATGAACAATTTCTTTTTTCGTTTCTAAAAGATTTCAAAGTATGACTATAAAGTTGTGTGGCCGGCTTACTCAGCTGTAACTGACAAAATGGCTCGCGACAGCGAATAGGTTCGTCACCTCTGGTTAAGATTGTTCTGAAATAATTAAATTTGCAAAAAACATAGAGTCCGTGTTTTAGTCAGTAAACCAACAACCAAGAGTGCTACATACTTACCGGTTCAGGTAGCTTAGAGATAGCGTCGGATATGGATTTTATTCCAGATGCACTGATATTGCACTGGCTAATATCAAGCTCCTCGATCTTGCTGAGACAAGTCGAAATATGAGATGCTCCATCATCACCGAGATTATTGTCATAAAGATCAAGCTTCTTCATCTGTAAAACAATATGCGGTAGATGAAGAGCAAGGAATCGTATTTTTATATTAATATATTATATTAAGACTAAAATAAATACAATGCTGTAAGCATTCTAATTAGTTTCTATAATAACAGCAGAGGTAGTTCATAGATCTGCCAACTAATTTATTTTGGTTCTTAGATAAATATATTTCGCATAAACGGCATCATCAGTGTCTATATGAGGAAACATAGGAACAACTAATATAAAAATAATAATAAGAGGTGAGAAAAAGCATAAAAACTATAAAGCTAAAAATGTTAAAACCGGTAAAATGTAAAATGCTTAAATACAAAATTAAATCACGACGAACAGCTTTCATATCAGACAAATAGCACGTTATCACTGTGATAAAGGCAGTCCACTAGTACTATGAGTAACCAAAGCGGCGAATCAGTGGCATGCGATGTAAAAAATTGAAGAAGTGTAATCGTTATCTTATCATGCGAAGCAATGTGTCTTGTATGTTTATGTCAGCAAGTAAATAGTTCACGCAATTAGATTCGGCATTGTCGAAGAAGGTCACCTTGTAGCATTCTACTATGTTAGGTTTATTAATGAGAAAACTATTATCATGGCATAAAACTGAGTTCTCAGGACTGCCTTGTCATCTTGGCAGTCTTTTCTGACACTTGTGCAAAGCCACATATGCGCGTTCCATCTGCAAGTAAAACTGTTCTTCATATGACCCATGTAAATGACGTTGCATAACCGGCATGTGGCTGCGTACATACCGTAATCTCTTTCAGTAAGAGATTGATTAAGGTGGATGATCCCATTGGTGACGGGGTAGATGTCGTTTTCATGACCATGTTTATGTGTTTTCCGTGGTTGCGACATAATGCACATTGCCCGTATGGCTTGAAAAGGATGTGTTCCCGTTTCATATGAACTGTTTAATGCGCCAGCTCACGGTAGTTGATCAGCATGTTACCCAACGTTCGAGGGCGCTTGTAAATCACGGTGGCAAGTGGCTTAAGAGACCTTTCTTGTTTTGTCAACTGTAGAGTGCGAGCTAGCCCGTATGGCTCTGGTAAGTGGTAACGTTATGTAAGTTTGTATGCTTTCCATCGTCATTCTTGTCATCGTCCTATTCTGACCATTTACTCTCGTCTGAAAAGGTTTGTTGAAATAGTTTCCTTGGGAAATGAAACGCCAAACACTTCTTTTTTAATCTTTGGTGGGCAGCGGTGAAATCTGTGTTGGTTTCATTCAAACTGCAGACTTTCTGCCTCTCTATAAAATACGAATTTTTAAACATGAACCGGATGGTGTGACTGTCAGTATAGGAATAAACGGCCATATGTAGTGGGCTTGATATAATCATTGGTTATAAATGTAAGGCTGGCCTGTGTTGAAGAGTGATGGAGCACGTCTAAAAACTCGAGGTCTTCATAATTATCCACCGCCACGTTTATTTTCTAGGTGGTTTTAACCAAATCCTATTTGTAAAGCATTTTCGATGTTGTTGATATTTACCTCGTCATATGATATCCAGAAAATATCACCGATAAATCTCTCGAACAGCTCTGCTTTTTGAAAACTGTTTAGCTTATTGGAATTGTCGCTCAGCTTCCTGCTGGATGTCCTTGCCTTTTCCCCGTTCAGCTGTTTCTTGGGCTTGCCGCTTTGTCGTGTTTCGTAGATGCGTTGGGCCTCCTGCTGGGCGGTTCACCCGCTCTGAAGTTTACTTTGCTGCGCAGTTGCTCGTTGCGAACGCTGCTTGCTGTGCTGTGGATGGACGTAGGCTTACAATCGGATACGTCAGGGACCGCTGCCAAGCGTTCAGTGAACTCCCGATGAGTGGTCTCACATTCTTGTCTTTCGAGATTCCGGTCAGCAATTGTAATTGTAATAATTGTGTAATTAACGATTTCATAAGTCATTCAGCCCAAAACTCTTCCAATAGGCAGAAATTTTTTTTTGAAATTTCGCCTTTTTTGGGTCCCGGCCATCTTCAAAAATAATCCGAAACGTTGCAAAGTCTTAATTGCAAATCGGCTGAATTAACTTCAACAAACCATTCACGTACTTGCGATTTTAACCTTTTATAGTATTATGACGTAATATAGGCCAATCCTTCACAAGTTAAATATAGCTGAGCCATTACGTTCGTTTGCAAATTTAAATCGAAAGCTAACTTGCTACATAACTACAGTGTTGAAATAATAAAAACATCCAGCTCGGTGGTGGAGAGATTTAAAGCATACAAGTACTAATTAGGCGAAGTTGGCGGGCAGTCGACCACGTTGTCAAACATTGTGACGTTGAGGGTGGGTAAAAACACACAAACAACGTGATTGATGGCTGGCGTTTGATACACGAATAGTCCTACAGCGAGAGGTTTACATTTACGCGTTTTACTTTTTCTAAAAACGTTGTATAAAGTGTGTCAGTGAAAATAATATGAATAAATTCTTCCGTTAGAAACTGCTACGTGCGTGGCAGTGACAAAACGCGATTCTCGCTTTATGTAAAATGTAATTACTTTTATATTCTATTACTTAATTTCAATTATGACGTATGTAATCGACGCAAGTATACAGTTGAAACAGGCATCGGATAATAATTTACCACAATGTAATGACGAAGCACAAGACTTCACAAATTTTATATTGTTCTGAAATAATTAAATTTGCAAAAAACATAGAGTCCGTGTTTTAGTCAGTAAACCAACAACCAAGAGTGCTACATGCTTACCGGTTCAGGTAGCTTAGAAATAGCATCGGATATGGATTTTATTCCAGATGCACTGATATTGCACTGGCCAATATCAAGCTCCTCAATCTTGCTGAGACAAGTCGAAATATGAGATGCTCCATCATCACCGAGATTATTGCCCCAAAGATTAAGCTTCTTCATCTATAAAACAATATGCGGTAGATGAAGAGCATGGAATTGTGATTTCAATCACATGAGTTGCCCAATATCAAAGCAACAATGCTTGGTATTCGTGATTTGCAGTTGAATATAAAATTGTTGTTATGACGTCATAAATTACAAAATGTCTAGAAAAAAAACATTCTGCAAAACAAATGAAGATAAGATCGATTCTCCATCTACAGTACATTGCCGTTCATGCAGTTCATGCCTAACTAACGTAGTTCCATGTTTTCAAAGAACAAAGGACGAGCTTATATCAAGCAACAATTGCCGCGGGACTTTTGTTTATCTCGACAATATCACCATCGGCGGTGATACACAGCAAGAACATGACATTAATTAATTGTCACTCAGCTGTGTCAACTTAAAGCGCAACTGCAACACTAAAACAAGTTGGTCTTAAAATAAAGTAATAATTTTGTAATTAATGTTTTCGTAAGTCATTCAGCCCAAAACTCTTCCATTAATGAGAAATAATTTTTTTAACTTCGCATTTTTTGCGTCCCGGCCATCTTAAAAAATAATCCGAAACGTAGCAAAGTCTTAATCGCAAATCGGCTGAATTAACTTAAACAAACCATTTACGTACTTGCGATTTTAACGATTTATATTATTATGACGTAATATAGGCCAATCCTTCACAAGTTAAATATAGCTGAGCCATGCATTGCAAATTTAAATCGAAGGCTAATTTGCTACATAACTACAGTGTTGAAATAATAAAAACATCCAGCTCGGTGGTGGAGAGATTTAAAGCATACAAGTAGCAATTAGGCGAAGTCGGTCCCACAGTCGACCACGCTGTCGAACATTGTGACGTTGAAGGCGGTTAAAATCAGCCAAACAGCGCAAACAACGCGATTGGCTGGTATTTGATAGACAAACAGTCGTACAGCGACAGGTTTACATTTACGCGTTTTATATTTTCTAAAAACGTTGTATAAAGTGTGTCAGTGAAAATAATATAAATAACTTCTTCCGTTAGAAACTGCTACGTGCGTGGCAGTGACAAAACGCGATTCTTGATTTATGTAAAATGGAATTATTTGAAATGAATGGAATAGAAACTGCTATGTGCGTGGCAATGGCATCGGATAATAATTTAGTACAAAGTAATGACGAAACACAAGACTTCACAAAGTTTAGATCAGAGATGACGAACATGCGGCCCGCAAATCGGTTTGACAATCGCTTTTACATGGCGAAGCATTCCGGCGAGACCAGTAGTCTTGAGCTTTCTTTGACCTGTTTCTAATTTTTGCGCAATGCGATATCAAAAGCTGATAGCACGATTGAGTCACAGCAGTATGTCTTCAACACAATGCCGCACTTAACCAACGTAGTTTTTGAGGCCGCGGGAGCAGCTAAAAACCTGTCGAATGAAAGAATATTAAGACTAAACAGAAGTACGGCCGGCTTACTCAGCTGTAACTGACAAAGTGGTCCGCGACAGCGAATAGGTTCGTCACCTCTGGTTAACAATGTTCTAAAATAATTAAATTTGTAAAAACATAGAGTCCGTGTTTTAGTCAGTAAACCAACAACCAAGAGTGCTACATACTTACCGGTTCAGGTAGCTTAGAGATAGCATCGGATATGGATTTTATTCCAGATGCACTGATATTGCACTGGCCAATATCAAGCTCCTCGATCTTGCTGAGACAAGTCGAAATATGAGATGCTGCATCATCACCGAGATTATTGTCACGAAGATTAAGCTTCTTCATCTGTAAAACAATATGCGGTAGATGAAGAGCAAGGAATCGTATTTTCAATCACATGAGTTGCCCAATATCAAAGCAACGATGTTTGGTATTGGTGATTTGGTGTATTGGTGATTTGATTGGTGTTTATGTATATTTATGTCAGCATGTAAATAGCTCACGCATCTAGATTCGGCATTGTCAAACCGCCTTTTTCGAGTTTTCTACAAACGTCACCTTGTAGCATTCTCCTATGTCAAGTTTATTAATGATGGCACACGAAATGGATTCTCAGGGCTGCCTTGTTATCTGGGTATTCTTTGCTGACACTTTCGCAAAGCCATCTATGCACGTTCCATCTGCAAGTAAAACTGTTCTTCATTTGACCCACGTAAATGACGTTGCATTAGCGGCATGTGGCTGCGTACATATCGTAATCTCGATAAGTAAGAGATTGATTAAGGTGGATGACCCCAGTAGAAACGAGAAAGATGTCGTTTTCATGACCATGTTTTTGTTTTCCCGTCATTGCGACACAATGCTCATTGGCCGTACGTCTTAAAAAGGCTTAGTTTCCATTTTATATGAACTGTTTGATGCGCCAACTCACGACGGTTTTTCAGTATGTTACCCAACGTTAGAGGGCGCTTGTAAGTCACAGTGGAAAGTGGTTGAAGAGACCTTTCTTGTTTTTTCAACTGTAGAATGCGAGCTAGCCCGTTTAGCTGAGGTAACTCAGGTATGTTGTACGCTTTCCATGGTCATTCTTATCATCCTATTTTTCTGACCCTCTAGTCTCGTTTGAAAAGGTTTGTTGAAATAGTTTCCTTTGGAAATGAGACGCCAAACACTTTTGTTTTAGCCTTTGGTGAGCAGCAGTGAAATCTGTGTTGGTTTCATTCAACCTGCGGAGTCTTTATGCCTCTCCATAAAATATGAATTTGAAAACATGAACCGGATGGTGGGACTTTTAGTATAGGAATAACCGGCCATAGGCAATAGAATAGCCGAGCCTAGACAATGGGCTTGACGTAATCATTCGCTATAAAGCTACAGCTTGCCTGTGTTGAAGAGTGATGGAGCACGTCTAAAAGGTCAAAAAGCTCGAGGTTTTGATTATCTATCGTCATCTTTATTTTTTAGAACCTAAAATCAAAACGGTTTTGACAATGAGATGTTGTTGATGTTTGCTTCACCGTATGATAGCCAGATAATATCATCGATAAATTTCTTGAACAGCTCTGCTTTTTGAAAACTGTTTTGCAATGGTGAAATTACGTAATTCAATCCAATGTTGGCAAAAGATACAGAACGGTTGTTGCGTGTAATGACGCCACAATGTTGCTTATAAAACCATGTCGGTGTTGTAATATAACATTGTCTAAACAAAACGTAATGCATGTCGTGAGATAGGACTTGCCTTTCGTTGTATTCCATCAAAGCTTTGCTAACTGATTTTTCGATGAGATTTATGAATATGTTGGGATATTAACTCTGTACGTCAGCTGCTGCAATAAGTAAGTCCTGTTGGTTTCTTGTGCGGTTGGATTTGTGTGATTGAGCTTTTTTACCAGTGTCGAGTTCCTGAAGATAATGTTGACTGTGTTTACAATACTCATTCATATTACTTTTGCAGTATTTAACACTTATTGGCTTTAATATGTGTTGAAGAAAGGCCGTGATTCTGGACGTCGTGATCTGACCAGCAGACTGCACGGTTAAAACGGTGTTACGGAAAGGTTCCGCTTGTGGGTGGGTTTGCGCACTCCTCGTGGACACGCACCTGTTATGAAGTGCCTTGAATTGCCCTTTTGCTCTACGCGAGGTTTCCGTCTTCACTGAGCTCACCTTAGGACACCTGCGTTACACTTTGACAGATATATATTTCCTTTTGCATCACGAGGTAATTGGTGTTAAGCTCTGGCTGAACCCAGTCGAAATGGTGAGAAGAGTGAAGCAAAGCAAAAGTGCGAGGTTTATAAGGAGGGAACGCAGAAAATGTAAATTGAGTAAGCGAGGGACGAGGAAGCAGAAATAAGGTAATTTTACGTTTTATGATTCTCGAAAATATGGTAAAACAAAATTTCACGGTCAGGTCAACGAATTGGATTGTCTGAAATTTCAGCCCAATACATTGAGATGACAAACACAACTTAACACTAGAGCTACAAGTAATTAAATATTTGAACCTCATGGCAAGCTACTGTATATAAAATCTGAGTGATAAAGAACCAGTCTTGGAAGGGCACTTTAACATGATCAAGGCCTAGTTTGAAAAACTAACAACATTTTTCAAAGCTACTAAAAGGCAACAGACAGTGCATGACAAAAAGATATAATATAAATGATTTTTTAACGACGCAAACAAATTGCAAGCAAATGTTAGCTTACGAAACTTTCGGCCTTAACAAAATCTATGGTATTATTTATGCAAAATGACAAACCGATTCAGGTAGCTTATTGATAGTTGCAGCTAATGCTTTCACTCCAACCGGTGTCAGTACAAGGTTGCTGAAGTTGCCATTGCCAAGCAGGTCTAAGCAACAACGTAACACATTTGATCGATTCATCTCATCATAATTGAAGTTCAATACTTTTGGCTGTGGATTGGAAACAAATCAGGATTTAATACAACGCCAACGCCAATCAGGAATGGATATAACGCTAAAAATTATAAATAAATAAATCGTTTATCGTTTTAATTTACTGCAGTATTTCACAATGCTTAGTGCAAATAAAATAATATGCAACATCCTGGTGGTAAGGATATTGCCTACAGTCATTTTCACCAAAAAATAAACCAAGCTTACTAGATTTGAACAAAGCTCTATTATGACACGAACTCCTTCCTCAGTGATGTTGCAATCCGTCATGTAAAGTTTTTCGATCTTATTAAGGCAAGACATAATAAATGGAGCTCCAGCATCACCAAATTTATTCCCACTCAGATTGAGGTAATGTATCTACCACAAAAATCAAAGCATGAAAAGCATAGCAACAGATGGTTATGTAAAGTGCTTTGTGACAAACACTTTACTAGGACTTGTCTTCGTCACTTGTTTCACAATAGTTTCGACTCTTCAAGATCGAACAGTTATATAATCAGAATCGATGATCATTAGCCTAATATACAGCTCATAATCGTTGTTTGTATCACGGTGATAAAAAAAATTTACAACATGTAAGCTATAACCTTAAACCAACAACCAATAGTGCTACATACTTACCGGTTCAGGTAGCTTAGAGATAGCATCGGATATGGATTTTATTCCAGATGCACTGATATTGCACTGGCCAATATGAAGCTCCTCGATCTTGCTGAGACAAGTCGAAATATGAGATGCTCCATCATCACCAAAAACATTGCCACAAAGATTAAGCTTTTTCATCTGTAAAACAAAATGCTGGAGGTAAAATGCAAGGATCTGTATTACCCTCTGATGCGACTACATGAGTTGTCTGATGTAAAATTAACATTGCTTGTTACAATGATTTGCATTTGAAAATTAAAATATTTTCATGACGTTCTGTTTTCATAATAATTTGCAGAAAAGGGAAATTTTGCAAAAATACAAAAGAAATTCAGCAAAGGACAAAGGATGTGCGTAGGCAGGTGTATTATAGATAGGTTATATGGTGTATTGTATTGTAGGCAGAGGGTGACGCTCTTTTTTCAACGTAGGAAAGAAATTACGAGCGCACTCCTTTTTGAAGGTTATTATTTTGAAGGCTTGATCCTGGACGTCGTGATCTGACCAGCAGACTGCAGGAAGCGAACTGGAATGACCTGTATCAGCGTATTGTCCAGCTCTCCCTGGGGCACCTTGTGTGTTTTGAACAAAGGATGTGCGTACGCAGGTGTATTATAGGTAGGTTATATGGTGTATTGTATTGTAGGCAGAGGTGGGCACGAATCCGCACTTTTTTAAGAGCAATCTTAAAAGCGACGATCCTTTTTCAACTAACCAATAGAACCATGAGCGCATTCCTTTGTAAGGGGTCACTTCCCAATAGGAAGACAATTTTGAGCCGGCAACACAGTGATTGTGACAATGTCGCACTGAAAGCGTCATATTAAAAAAAGTAAGGTGAAATAAAATTTCACAGTCAGGTCAACGAATTGGATTGTCTGAAATTTCAGCCCAATACATTGAGATGACAAACACAACTTAACACTAGAGCTGCAAGTAATTAAATATTTGAACCTCATGGCAAGCTACTGCATATAAAATCTGAGTGATAGATAGAACGAGTCCTGGAAGAGCACTTCAACATGATCAAGTTGATTACCAACAGTATTCGCAAAACAAAAATACATAAACATGTCATGACCAAAATAATTACAATGCCACAAGCATTCTAATTAGATTGTATAATAACAGCAGAGGTAGTTCATGGGGATCTGCCAACTAATTTATTTTGGATTTTAGATATGTATATTTCGCCTAAACGGCATCATCAGCTGGTATGTATGCGTAATCTCGACTATTCTCACTCAAATCAAGGTAACGTATCTATCACAAAAATCAAAGCATTAAAAACATAGCAACAGATGCTTACGTAAAGCGCTTTGTGATAAACACTTCACTGGGTCTGGTCTTCGTCACTTCTTCCACATAGTTTTTATTAAAAATTTTTATGATTGTTTGTTTTAGAGTGGACTGGAGAGTGACAATATTAGATATGTTTACATTTAATTCAACTTTTTACCTGTTTGTAATATGTTTGCTTTTATTTATAACTATTAGTGGGAATAACTGTCGATGCACAAAGCAATTAAGTTATACATTAAAATTTTTCAACAGCGTGAATGTCAGTTCCATTGTAAGTGTTGGTCAGACTAAATGTTTTTGACTGAAGCTTTTCTCTATTTCAATCGCTCTCTTCATATACTTAGTTCAAAAATGAAAATTATTTAATTTTTCCTGGAAAAAGTTGGATTTAGTATTCGTTATAGTGCTTCCGCATTATCATGTTAACTGCTTTTCTAGTTCCACATTAATTGTAATATTTGTCTATTAGATTAGACACGTAGTCTGCCAACACCTGTTCTTATAAAAAGCAAGGACTATTTGACAACGTGTGGTACCATAGCGTTGACAGACCCTAAGTCACACTTTTGCGTTAAATTAAGTTTGGAAATTTTGAAAACACTGACATTATTCTTAATCACTGTACGAAATATTTTTTGAATAACGTTTTGGATCTAAGGCATAAATCAAGGGTTGTAAGCCAACTACGGTTTGTTAAAAGAGTCAAGGTTTGCTTTTGTAAAAGTGAAAAGACATCTTGGCAGATTTGCCATTGATTTTTAAGCAAAATATTCTTCTGCTTTCGGTCTTCGAATTATAAGAACAGCTCTGTTTTATAAACAAACCACCAACATTTTTGATGAAGTGTCCGACTTCAGTGTTACATTCAATAGGTTTCCAAAAAAAAACAAAACTTACTACAACAAAAACACTCATCGGCTCACTTACCTTTTATGAATACACACTACTTAACAACATGGAGTACAACATACTTACCGGTTCAGGTAGCTTAGAGATAGCGTCGGATATGGATTTTATTCCAGATGCACTGATATTGCACAAGCCAATATCAAGCTCTTCGATCTTGCTGAGACAAGTCGAAATATGAGATGCTCCATAATCACCGAATTCATTGTCACGAAGATTAAGCTTCTTCATCTGTAAAACAATATGCGGTAGATGAAGAGCAAGGAAATCATTTCAAATTAAGTAGGTTGTCTGATGTCAAATCAACAATGCTTGGTATTGGTGATGTGTATTTAAAAATTTAAATTCTTCTGAAAATGAAGAAACAAGTCGAGTTGTAGAAAAAAATATCATGCTTTTTAACAACCATTTATTTTAAATCATCACTTATGTATCAAAAACATAAGTTAGACAAAATAAGCAGTGATTTTAATACAAGAAAAAAAATATTCCAACTCGAAGTTTGAAGCAATTTGTTAAACAACCATTTACACACAAGCAGTTCTAAAACGTACTGGATTTAAACAAATTGGTCAAAATAAACAAAATCGGTAAGGACTTGACATTGAAGTTCAACTTGCTTAATGGTAATTTTCCTTCCTTGGTCTTAAAAATGCTGTCTGTTTTGTCTAACAAACTTATTTAAAAATAAACTGATTAAATAACAAAAACTCAAAAGTGTTTGAAAAAATGATTTAAGTTGGACTAAGTCAACAAATTGCATTCTAAAATATGCATTGTCTGAAATTTCTGTCCAGCAAACTGCGATGACAAACAAAAGTCATCACTAGAGATACAAGTAATTAAATATTTGAACCTCATGGATAGCTGTATAAACTCTGTGTGACAAAAATCATTCCTGGAAGGGCACTTCAACATTCTCAGAACCAGCTCAAAAACCTAACGACACTTTTGAAAGCTACCAGAAGGCAACAAACAGTGCACGACAAAGAGACATCAGATAAATGATTCAAGGACGGAAACAAATTGCAAGTTAATTGCAAGTTAGCGTAAGTTTAATTTAAAAACACTTGTCTTTGCAAGCAAAACGTCTGATTGCAATTTGCTAGTATATATGTCAATATATATTATATTATAACTTGATAAACAACACTACTTTGACTTAAGCGTACAGTGGAAAAAATTTCTAAAAAAACTTGTTCACACTAATTATGTCACAATGATAGTTGGTTCATCTATTGTGCTATAACACTTAGCGTGATACTTTTCACTCTACACTGTTAACTGGAAAAATATAAAGGATACAATAACTAAAAATTATAACTATCATCAAGGTATTGTACTGTAGCAGCATAATCTTTATCCACGACTAAAACTCAGCGATGATTTCTCCCTGCTCAAGCCCGGGCTACTAAGCTCACCTTCGTTCAAGTCCTGGTAGACAAACACTTTTTTTAATTTTCAGATTGATTTGCCAGAACTCGGAACTATTCCACCGAAAACAAGCATTAATTATTAGTACCTTGTCCAAAAACATAAATCTCGTTTTCCCATTACGATGATAGTGTCATTGATCATTCAACATGGGCCACGATAAGCTACCGAGCCGATGCATTTAAATGAGACAGATGCATTTGCTATAAAATGTAATGAGCATATATCCGGTGTAGTATTCAGTTGGATAAAAGATAATTTCTTGTTCAAACATCTCAAGGCTGCATTAAAATGCCGGCAGGTCATACAATGAAGCCATAGATTGTTGCAAATGCGTCTGCTTTTAGGTTGTTACTTAAGTTTGGCTAACAGTTACCAATGTAACAGTACATTTGTAACTGTACAACAGTTTGGCTACAGTAACACAATACAAACATACCTTTGGGGCTATCTTCATAATAGAAACCGATAATGCTTCCAATCCTGCTGCTGTCAGTCCTGCACCATGATACACCTGAGTCGGAACAATGCCACGTCCTAATTTTAATGGTTGAAACCAATAATTCTGAATGCTATCCATCTTATCGTAGCTGATGTCAAAAACTTCTGGCTAAAATAATGAACCCATTGTAAGTCATTGACTTTATAAAGCAAATGCATAAGATATCACAATAATTTACAAAACTTTTTACCAAATTTTGCAAGTCTTTCATAACTTTGGCCAATGCTCTAACTGCTGCTTCAGTGATGTTACACTTAATCATATAAATTTCTTCGAAATTATCAAGATAATCGAAGATTGCTTTAAATCCATCATCACCAATATCACAGCCAGTGATTTTAAGAGTTTTCACCTATAATCAAATGATTTTAATGTAATATACAGAGTTGGGCAACCACTCTTGTAAAAAGAGCGTTGTTCATGCTCTAGCACAGGGGCGGGCAACATACGACCCGCGACGGGGTTTGGAGCGGCCCGCAGACAGTTTCCGGTTTGACATGATTATGTGGCCCATGGCCACGATACACGATTAATGTCGGTCGGCCACGATACACGATTAATTGATAAACGATTAATGTATTGATTCAGGAATCCGGCCCGCCAAGTACTTCATTTACTCATATAAGGTGCCAACCGAAGAAGTTGCCCGCCCATGCTCGAGCGTATCAATGAGAAAAAAAGCGTCCACTCATGCTTACGTTCTTCTTTAAAGAAAAGAGCGTAAGCATGTTGTCACTCACCCTCCCACTTATTTTGAATATCAAAAAATATTGTCACTCCGGCGCATTTCAAGACACCAATTGCATTCATATGTTGCAAACGTCCAATTTGCACTAAAAAACTTGTGTCTAATTTCAGCTGTAATTTCTCATCATTATCTGTTGTAAATGTCATAGGGAATTTCATGGAATCCATGCTAAAGAGTTTTGTTTTGGTCACACCTGCCACAAATAGTTAATAGACAACTAGAGTATTAAGAACTTTCTAGAATTGTAGATGCCAATATTAAATAATTTAGTATCCCTCACTTTCAAAGATGGCACGATAAATATCGTTTTCGCATCTTTTCAAAAGTAGATCACACACTACGTTGATAAAGTCACGATAAGCAATTAAGTTTGGAAAAAGGTTTGTCAGAAAATAAGTTCGATTAATTACGACTATAATAAATATCCTTTTTCATTTCAACTTGCCTGTAACATAAAACAAGACAAAAAGACGATTTTTTCTGGCAACTGCCATCAAAAAGAAACAAAAGTTTTGCAAAATTGAGACCCAATATTAAGCAATTCCTTGTGTTATTAAATATTATTATTATTATTATTATTATAATAAACGTGCTTTGCTAATAAACAACATTGATATCACAGTATCACCCTTACGGTCCCATAAATTATGTAATCAAATTTCGAGTTAAGTGTGATACTACTTACGAAGCATATATTGCATAAAAATACTATGTTTGCCACCAGGTATTATTTCAATAACAAAAGGAGCTCAGCTGGTGAATTAATTCTTTTATGAGCCAACATTTCGCAAACCCATGCGTGTGAGCTTCATTAAAGAAGATTAGAATATGTGAATAAGAAATATTTTTTGAAACATTAAAGTTTAAAGGTAAACAAATATATTTAACAGGTTTAAGTAAAGTAATAATATAATAGGATGTAATAAATGATAAAAAGAACACATTATTGTCACCTAAAAAACTCACAATTACTTTAGTTAAACCTGTTATATATATTTGTTTGCATCTAATTATTCTATTATTGTAATCCTGCTGTTATATAATATAATATCAAAATCCTCCTATTATTACAATGTGGCCTAATGAAGCTTACCCGCATGGGTTTGCAAAATGTTGGTTCATAAAAGAATTAATTCACCAGCTGAGCACCTTTTGTTATTGATATATCGATTAAGTTATAAAAATAACAGCAACGTGAAAGAAATTACGACATCAGGTGACAAATTGTTGTCGGCTTAAAAAACAAAGCATTTATATCGAACCGCCAAAACAAGGTTCTGACGTGCTGCTGTGCTTTGTGTTGCGTATTATGCTGCGAGCAAAAATTGTGCGTTGTTAATGTTGGTTGTGCAAAAGAAGAGCGACGAGCGAAGAACCCCCAAAAAAGAGCTCGCTCGTGGCTCCATTCCGAAAAAAAGTGACGCTCTGAAATCGCTCCTAAAAATTGAGTGCACTTTTGTCCACCTCTACTAAATCATATGGCATTAAATATCTATGGATGTACTGTATATATAACATTTTCAGTATTATTATTTTTGAACTATCTATGATGTCATAAACGAGTGTCAAAAACAAAACATGAAATTAACAGATGCAAAAACAAGTAAATCTTAAATAAATTTATAAACACCACAAATTACCTTATTGATATAATACTAAGTGAAAAAAAGTGAAATTGAATGCAATATAAAAATAAAATACAAAAATTTCATCAAAAAACATTCATTTGGGATTGATTCAAATTTGCTACATGGAGTATGGTAGTTAGTTTAAGTTTACAAAGTAGCATGTTATACCAACAACATTGTATTTAAACTTAGTGTCAAAAATAAAGATTATTAAAAACATCTGAGAACCTAAGTACTTGCACACATTGACTTACGTAAGAATTTGATCGGTGTAAGGTTTGAGGTATCTTCTGTAGAAAACGTTTACCGGCGTTTCCTATAAACTTTAATTTCACATCAACAGTATGAGGTTTAACACAAGCGCATAACACATAATTCAAACTAGCAATGTCACCAGCAATACAATTTCCAGAGAAAACAATATTAAGTGGTAAAGCCGCAGCAATTAATTTTTGAAGTGTTTCGTTTTGAGCCTCATGTGCCCAGACACAAAATTGAAGAACACTTTTAAAAGTTACTCTTTTAGAAAATTCATTGGTATTCTTTTTATACACTTTAGATATTGTATTCGTTGCAAACTGTTGCAGAGAAGAAGTATTCTTGGACGGCAAAGAACCATTTACACTTCCATCAAATAAAATAATTTCTACTAAGCGAGAAATTTTTGGGTTAGTGAGCCCAAAAGCAAACTTTAAAACAACTTCCCATCTACCATCTGAAAATTCAGGTTCATGTTGCTTAAAGTTGTCATCAACGAATAAAAGTGCAATTGCAGAAAAAAACTCTTGCCAAATCAAATGCGAAAAGTAATGAAGTTTTTTTCCATTTAGCACTTTTATCCTCAGATTGTTGTCTACATGTGAATCCACAAACGCTTGAATTGTTTGACTTCCAATTTCAAACAAAGTAAAATCCTTATCATAGAAAATAATTTGCTGGTTTTTAAAACAGTTAAGAGCAAACCGGCAAATTTTCTGAACTTCTCTTCCTATGCAATCTCTATCTAATCTCATGTTTTCAGATTCGAGAAACCACTCAAAAGTTTTAAGTATCACATCAGTGATAGTGTTCATATTTAAATAACTACCTTCTTTAGCTAAACCGATTTTGATACAATGCAGAGTTAAGATACAATTTATGGGAACGTAGCAATAGGCTTGAATATCAGGATGGTTCTCTAAATATTGTCCAACTCTGTCCGAATAATCCTTACAAATCTGCTGACACAATTTGTTCTGTGATTCACTGCTTAGACCAACGATTCGATATACAATATGAGGTCGACAAGCTTCATGCATTTCATACATTCGATGAGGCCTTGATGTTATAAACTTTGTAGCATGGCCAAGTAAATGACCAGATATGATACTTTTGATAAAATCTTCAGCGGTCGCTTCTTGAAACAACGTAACTGGTGGTGCAGACTTTAGATCACGGAATACTGCTTCATCAATACCATCCATTATGAGGATAACAGATGGTTTGCTGGATTCATCACCATTCAAATATTGTAACAAAAGCTTGTCATTATTTCCAGAATAGTATTCCCAGTTGTTTACTAAGCTACTGGGTAATAAAAAATGTAAAAGATTTGTGTAAGAGGTTTCAAAGTTCATGTTCCTAAACTGCATAAAGAATACATAATCAAATTTTATAATTTTGTTGTTGTTTTGCTTTGATGTTGTGTTTCTTGAATCAGCATCCAGAAGATTTTTTGTTAAATGCATAGACAGAGTAGTCTTTCCTATTCCAGCTTGTCCTACAATTCCAATGGAGTTGTGACAATATGGATTGCGACAATTACATTTACCTTTACTTTTTTTAGAATGTTGAAAAAGTTTGCTTAAGTCCGTATTGCCCTTGGAAGGCTTAAAGGCTTTCATCATTTCTTCTCTGCTAAGATAGTTATCCGACATTATACTGTCATCAAGTTTATTCGATTTTGTCTCAGATGTGATATCTGCAGCTACAAAACTTAGGTCTTGCTCCGGGAAAGGTGAAATGATGTAGGCAGTGTTCTCCCGAGCAGCTTTTTCTATTGCATTTCTTAAACAAGCACCTGCAACAAACAAGTTGAGCAAAATCTATATAAAACACATAAAAGTAATCGGCACAGCGCTGCAAACTACTTAATGACGTAAAATAATGTTGCAAGTTAAACGTGTAGTATAATAAGCTAACATGGTTTATACCAGGTGTGCCCAATCAGTCAGTTATGGTCTACCAGTAGATTGCAAACAGATCCCAAGTCGATAGCAAAGCCATTAGAAAAAAAAGTTATTTATGTGTAACTGTTTGTTTTGTGAGTTTGGGCAAATTAATGTTAAAGTTTTAGTTTTATTAAACTTTAACTTAGCTTATGAATTATATTATATTAACAACTAGCTTTTATGAATTACTGTTACCAATAAATACCAAGTGTTTGGGATATTAAAATCAATTACTTTTAATACACTTTCCTAGGCTTGAGTAATAATAATAATCGTAAAGTGGTATTTGTCAGTAATATGCCATTGCGATGTGTCAATGTCCTGCTTCTTAACAATAAGGGATGCTCGAGCTTGTGACTGAACGTGCAATCTGTGGCCAATACAGCTATTTATTATTTGCCTTGTACAAACGAAATGTATATTACCTTAAAAATTGAATATAATCAATTGACTGTGCCTTTGGAACCTATAAAAAATTCAATCGTTTGCCCAAGGCAAATCTTGATTGAATATCTTGAATATTTTCAAATTCAAATCAATTACCAAAAAATGCTAACAATTGAGAGGAGGTTTTCTGCATCCAAGCATTTGTGAGGGGTGGGTTTGTTACGTGACGTCTACCCCTGGCCTTACCAAAGCAGAAATTTAAACTGCAGGAAGGAGTTCTACGGCTCGGGTTCCAAATAGCGACTGTCAGAACAGCGACTGTCAATAGAGCGACCACACGACAGCGATTGATTTAAAACAGCGACTGTCAATGAAGCGACTACACGACAGCGATTCATCAAAAACAGCAACTGCCACAACAGCGACCTCACTTCTTTTATTAAATCCAAGGCTTACGCGCACACGCACTCTTTCACCCCCTCCACATATACCTTCCATCCCCCACACCTCTCTACACACGTATGCACGCACAAACAGGCAAACACTGCGTAGTGAAAGATTGAAACCAAAAGGGGCTCTAAAACAACATTTTATTTGGACTATCCATAGAAGAACGTATGAACAGTTCTCCTACATTAACAGGAGCTGCGGGGTTGTTGTCTGTTGCTTTCCTTTTCCGTCCGATGGTTTGACGCAGATTTGTGGAAGAACCAACAGCTGCTGCAACTTCTTCATTAACTTCGGTCAATGCATCCTGCACGATTCTTCGTGGTGGATCCCGTGTTCTTACTGCAGCTGTTTTTACACTGTTTTCAACTCTCCTGGCTGCCACTTCCGTAGGGTTTGGTGGATGC
Organism: Clavelina lepadiformis; assembly: GCF_947623445.1. Lineage (NCBI taxonomy): Eukaryota > Metazoa > Chordata > Ascidiacea > Aplousobranchia > Clavelinidae > Clavelina > Clavelina lepadiformis. The sequence continues at coordinate 21,574,744 of NC_135244.1, read as the reverse complement.
GTGTGGACGCCACTGCTCACTGGGGGTTGTTGTTGCTCACGATACTGAAGGCTTGTCGTTAGGCGACCTTTACAACCTGTTTTAGCACATCTCCAATTGATTGTATTTAACTTTGTTTTGTCTTTCCTGTACAAAAAGCCTTCATAACTTATCATGTCACTTCCTTTTGTTGAAATTTCAAAATCCATTGGGGCAAATTTTTCAAACGACCTTAAAATTAATGTGACACGTCATAGTGTTGCCTTCCATTTATAAATGCCCCATTCGACTCAGTGAATTCAACTCAGTGAACACGAGTTAAGTCGCTATCATAACAGTCGCTGTTTTAATGCGGTCGGCATTTATACAATCGGTTTGGAATGTCGCTCACTTGATTACGTCGCCATTATGACAGTCGCTGTTTTGACAGTCGCTATCCGGCCTGGATGCCGAATTCTACACAGGGGAGAAAATAGGAATGATAGCAGTTTTACTGCTTCTGTACCAATATCGTTCTATACCAATATCGGCTAAATATGTCTCTGTTTTGTTAGGAAATTTAACAAGTAAACTCTTCTTTAGGATTTTGAGCGTCTTTTCATTCGTTCAAGTCTTGTGTCCAATTTAAGTTTGCTATGTGAATTTCGTTGTGATATTACAATGTATATTCTGTTACGTGCCATTACAAATTTACTATGAATGTTAAGATTATCAAACTGTAAGATATAGGAAGAAACACCGCAAACAATGTGTGTGGATTTGCAATATGACACTAAACTGGTACACCATGAGTTTACCAACTTGAAAGATAGATCTTAAAAACAAAAAAGGTTGGGCATTCCTGGTTTAGATAATCGCCAATGCCATCTTTGGCTTTTTATAACTCAGCCACTTAAGACGTTCGTTAAGAAAATGTTATTACATAAATCTTGTTGCCAGTGAATTCAAAGTGAGACTTCAAATTAATCTAATTGATCATAGAAGTTTTAATGCTAAGCTAAAGCATTTGATTTAAAACAAACACATTGTATTTGGATCCAGAAGATATGAAGCAATAAGACAATGCACGCAAAATAGCCCTTGTTCTGTATGTTTATTGTTAATTTATCATAACTAGGCCGATAGTAATTTTACTTATCGCTCACAATGCGATAATTTCAGAGTGTTTTGACGAATAGGCCATTATTACCGTCGTCACTTTCACACATGGTGTTTCAGTCAAGGAAACAAATGACCCAAACTCTTTTACAGATTACCATGAAAATATATTTTCCCCTTTTAAGTTGACGTTGTATTTGTCCTACTTCTGTTCATTGTCCTTTTTTGTGTCTGTAATCTGTACATTATTATTTTGTACTCAGCAAGCTCCCAATTAAAACACCAGAAGTATTTTTTGGAATCTCCAGCTTCTTCATTTGGTTTGACTTGAGTGTCTGCTATTTGCTCTGCACTTGGTAAAATCCGTCAGAACTTCGGAAGCTTAAACGGCCAAATGTGCTTGGGTGAAATCCTGAGCTTAATCTCACACGTAAGCCTTGCAAGAACTTAAAGCTTTAATCTTACAATTGAGTTGTGAGTTAGAACACAAAGAAAAGTGTTCTTTCAACTTACTTTGTATTTTGAGGGATCACGACATATGGCCGTGAACAAACTCACCGGCGACAACTGGTAGTGGACAACTGACCGGCAACAAATTGGCCGGCGATCAAATTAACCGTGACGTAAACTGGCCGGCGATAAAATTAACCGGCGACAAATTGGCTGTCAAAAGGTCAAAATTCTAATTCACTATCTAACTTTTTTTGCAGTATGACACAGGAGCTGAAGAAAATAGGATATTAATTTTTGGCACCGAAGAGAGCAAAAGAGTACTAGAATTATCAGAAAACTGGCAAGCTGATGGGACATTCAAGGTTACCCCGCCAATATTTTCACAGGTTTACTCTATCCATGCTTCACGACATGGCAACCTTGTCCCAGCGTTGTACTGTTTACAACCGAACAAAGCACAAGAAATATATGAGCGGTTATTTCGCGCAGCGTGGCAACTGATACCAAATGCACATCCAACAAGTTTTTTGGTTGATTTTGAAATGTCTGCAATAAATGCAATTCGGATGGTGTTTGACTATGATGACCTCACAGTAAGTGGTTGCTTTTTTCATTTAAATAAAAATGTCAGGAAGCACATGCAACAAATCGGACTTCAAAGAAGGTATCAAAATGATCCAGGATTTGCACTACTGCTGCGTCACGTACCGGCTTTGGCATTTCTTCCAATACAGCATCTGATTGAGGCTTTTGAAACAATAGAGGAAGTTGTGCCTGATGAAATGCTTCCGCTTCTCGACAACTTTGAGCGTACTTACATCGGGCGTCGCTTTCGAACTCAGCTTTGAAGAGACCCGCCATATTCACATGACTTCTGAAACGTCCATGTTCGGGTATTAAATGGCGAAGCCAGAACCAACAACAAAGTTGAAGGTCACCACAATCTAATAAACAGGATGTTATCAATGCAACACCCAACCATTTGGAAATTTATAGAAGCTTTGAGGAAATTGCAGAACATAAACAAAAACAAGATTGAGGCGCTCTGTGCCCAAGGGCCTCCTGTCAAAAGGAGAAAATACAAGGATCTGGATGCGCGACTTCAAACAATCGTTGAAGATTTTGCAAACCGTGACATATTAGATTTGCTCAGAGGCATCGCCCACAACCTACAATTTGCGCAATAAACTTCCTTATTTGTCAAATAACAGTTTGTGTAAATTTTAGTGCCTTTACTATGTAGTGTCATATGTGTTTTGCAGTGAACGTCTTTTAATGTTGTTACTCGTATTTCTCGTATTTCCGGAAATATTTCTGTTAATTTTAATAAATGTTTCAATGTGTATTGAAATAAAAATATTTTTGTTAAAAACAAAGGAAATAGTTACAAACAAATATTTACATATCATATACTACCATCAAGTTAAACACAATAATTCAGCACTTGCACGGTCAATTTACCTCCCGGTCAATTTTCATTCCGGTAAGTCTGTTCCCGGTTAGTTTGTTCGCGGTCAATTTACATCACAGTCAGTTTGTTTGCGGTCAATTTACGTCACGTTCAGTTGTCCCCGGTGAGTTTGTTCGCTGTCATTTTCCCGCGGCCATATGTCATGGAACCGTATTTTGATGCAGTTTTTTATCTTATACTAATCTTGCTTAACAGTTTAGAAACTTGAGATAACAGTGTTTTCTATAGTCATGGTGACCAAAATGTCCATGTCTTGTGAGCACGTGCCAGAACAAGTGATTACAAGTTTGAATACTGTGAAGCTGCAACCATTGAAAAAAACACAGAAAAATTGTGTAAAAATGCAGTTTGCCTACCAGCAGATAAAGTTGACAAAGTATAAATCATCTGCAACCACAAAGTTTGATTTTTCAGCAGTTTTATGTGTTACTCATCAGAAACAGTGCAGAACAATGGACTTAAAAGCACACTCAGTTGTGTTCTATGGAGCGCTAGATAATAGATATTTGATGATAGATTTCTGATCATGCATATCCAGTTTGTATGTGCCTAATGCTAAAGCAAGCTTATTGCATTTTCATTTTACAAGACCAAGTTTCTGTTGAAAGATTTACACATATTCTTAACTGCTATTCATCATGCCCATGAATATTAACTAAAGTTTTTGTCATGTTACATTTGTGATTGACCAAGTATTTCAAACAAAGTTGGACAAGATTATATATAAATTCTTTGCAATATGAAAGAGTTTCTACAAGAGACAAGACAAGACAAGACAAGAGTTTCTACAGTTTCTTTGCAATATGAAACTTTTGTCTCATTTGTTTTTAAAACGTTCATCAAATTTCTGCAAATGATCGGTTAACTGTTGCTAGGTGTAAGAAACAGTAACAATTAATAATGACTTAGCTTTGTATCACCAACTAAACATTTTAAAACAAATTTCATATTACACGCACAAAATCATTCTCAATTTAAATATTTAGCCAAATCACTTACTGAGCTCTTCCAGGCTCCTGTTTTGTTCTTGACCAGATGGTTGATTATCTGCAAAGTAGAGAATCGTTTTAATTTTATTTAGTTCACAAAGATTCACAAACATTCAGTTTAGTTCAATGTGGTGTTTTCTTGCATGATATATTGGCTACAAAATATATATGTTAGCTAAAAATGTACTGAAAAAATACTGCATTAAGGAATAAATTTTGTGTTGTGGATTTTGGTACTACTATTTGAATATAAAAATAAAAGTGTTTAATAAACATCTTCTAGAGCAAAAACATTGTTGAAAATGCCAAATTTTGTAAACGATTGCAATTCCAATTTTCTTTTAATTTCCCATTTAACTAGTGATAAACATAATTTTTGAAAACATACCTTCCAAAATTACAACTTGAACATAAGCAGTGAACATCACTCGATACTGTACTGTAGTACTCAGCAAAGTAAAGATCTGACAACATTGTGCATCATGAAATATGTGTAAGCATGCTCGTACTCACATACTCTATTGTCGTTTTTGATAACAACATTATTAGCTGGTCCTTGATGATAAGAACTTCCTTTACCCTGAGAGATATTTCTTTGTTCACGAACTGCAAACAAAGTTGTGTTGTAAAAATTGTCAGTGTCAAAACCATTTTGTTTATTAAAAACATAGCATATCATATCTCATTTAGTTACCATACCATACAACAAGTATAACGATGCTTAAAAAAATATCATCACATGCACGCCCTTCCCACACATTCACACACTTAACTCCTTCAATTTCACGATGAACCGCAACCAGGGTTTAATTACGAGTTTGAGCTGAAAAGGGAGCACATCCTACTTCTGGCATTACAAAACCTCGCACCATGATAAATAGTTTTCAGTAAGCAAAAGAATGGTTCTTGGCAGTAAAGCCTGTCATGGTGGAATGCTTACAATAAAATCTTGTTTAAAAACCTGATCAAATTTTGTTTTATGTAGTTCTTGCTGTTATCAATTTTTTGTCAGCTTTAGCAGCTTATTACTAAAATAATATGATATTTCCATAAAAATGTTCAAAGACTTAAGGAGCAGGAAGCTTAGAACATAGGACATTGTTTGACTAGTAAATTGATTAGCACTGCTGCAAACTTCATCCACTGATAACAGCACCAGGTTCTGTTGATAACTTAGGCGGAAAAACAGCTTTCCAAAGCAGACAACTCACTTACAGTTTGAGATATGGCCAAAGTTTATTAATCTATGATTGCTTGACAAGTTTGCATTGGATTGGTCGATGACCTTTTTATTGGTAGAATGACATGAAATTGTGAGTAAACAGTCTTTGGATATTTCAAAATATTTAAATTATGCTAACTAACAAACAATCTTCTAAGCTTTCAAGCATCTAGCCCAGGCATGTGCAACCTTTTTCACTGGAGGGCCAAATACAAAATTTTGAATGACAACGCGGGCCACATAATTTTTTCAGAAAAAATTAGTATCGTAAAACGACTTTCCTATGCAGTTTATATAGTTAAGAAATAGATTTAATGCAGTCCACGACACACTTGTGCGACAATTTATTGAAAAACTGTGAATAATTGTCGATGGAAGATGAGGAAACTAAATTCAGTCAAGCGTATTGCGAAATTATGGAACGCAGCATTGTTGCATCACAAAGGGCAATATTTCTATACACAGCGTTATTTCCATTGCTTTGATGTAAACTACATGAAATAGTGATAGTGATGAAGTTCTAACATTTTGCTGAGCACCACGCGGGCCGCACGAAACAACCTGGCGGGCCGCTGGTTGCACATGTCTGATCTAGCCTATGTAGAAAAGTATATTTTAAAATTAAATTACATTTTAGCAAAGAAGCTCACGTTACAAACCAAGTTAAATGACAGAGAATGCTTTTATTGCTATACCCTTTCGTAACTCAGCTAGGACTTTAAGCTGGATGCACCAAGTTGTAGCAAACATATTTCATCTAATTTGGCCCACCTGAAAACTTCATTTCATCGTTGGCAAACATGCTATATCAACTTATTGGTAACTTTGGTCGAAAAATAAAGGCTAGGCGCCTAGGCGTGCACAAACGTAGACAATGTAATTCCACATCACCCAAACATTAACCAACTAGTCTTGCACAGAGTTGACAAAAAATCTAATTTCTTCACTGGCAACCCGAAAATGCTGCAATAGACGCCGATCAACTTGAATCACCTAATTTTATGTACCTCACACAATCTAATATAAAACAAAACACTGAAATAAATATTTAAAAATAAAGACCATCTTTGGTGACATCAACGTTGCTGTTACCCAAAGAATGCTAAATGTCAATACGTCTGAAATGGCATTAAACACTCATTTGAAGTAAAGCTCAAAATATTGCTAGATTTAAAGCAATCTCTTTGAGGAAACCACCAGTTGTCACCATTTGCTGATTTGTTGATAATCATAATAAAATCTAAATTTGTAACAAAACCTAAAACCCTAGTAATCTCTGATTGGACTCCAGGAGAAGGTGTGTTCTTCCCAGGCAGGACAACCTGTTTATGTGCCTCAACTTACAAAATCAATAGACCCAAAGAAACAAAGTTAGAGCATGTAGCCTATTAGAGCAATGAGTTTCCCTACACGAATCAGAAACACAACCGTCCGTGATGGCACCAAAATGTTTAAAATGATCAACAAACACAGCATAGTCACTAGTCAATGACCTTGTTGTTTCAAAGTTTTCATTTACAACAGCAAATCAAATTACAAGAAAGAAACTACACCATTTTTGATAAAAGCTGTTCACACAAATTGCTGTTTCTATGGGAGGGTGAGGATGAATTTGCACCTCTAAGAGTACTAAGGACCTCTTTGCACCTCTCTTCAACCTCAAAACTTTTTTCGATGTCCTGGGTCATAAGATTAACCCGAAGTATGTTTAAATTCCCACACCGGAAGTTCGCCTTTTTATGAGTCAATTATGGGTTTAAAGCGGGTGTTCGAGAAGCAGAGAAAGAGACAGCTGAAACTTCTCAAGCATACATCTGTTCCTTAGTTGATTACACTGGTCTACAAAAACAAAACAATTTTTAGTTGCATGAACTTTGATGATTGATTTAGGATAAGTTTTGGTTGCTGAATCCAATTCTGAGCTCAGAATTGCTCTATCACGTCAGGTTTTTTCGCTGCGCATTTTCCCCAATTTCATAAATTGATCAAATTTTGACTTTCATTAGCGACGGTACGGTGAGCGTATAACAGCAACAGATCAAATATTGTTATTGAAATCACCTATGATGAAACCTCGGCTGAAAGTTTTGTTGTAGTACTGAATGACAGAGATTTCGGTTAACTTTAATCCAATGGTTCTCAATCTTTTTCAATCACGGACCTCTTTTCGAATTTCGAAAATATATGTGGACGCATTCATTTTTCTTTGGTAGTTCATTACTTAGTTACCATCTTTATCTTTATACATCTGCCCTGCAGACTTAATCGGCTTTATAAATGCATTTTATGACAGCACCTTGCTCTTTAGTAAAACATAAACATTGTAAACGATAAACATAATATTGTTTGTACAAGGTAAAATAAAATTATGCGCTTTGGCAAATAACCCAAATGTGTGGTCATGTAAGCTTGTTTTGAAACATTAAAAGACACAGGATGTCTGCTTATCCAAAGAACCAAACTGCTTATTGTGCTGATCATGCTTAATCTGCTTATCATGCTTAATGTGCTTATCGTGCTAATTCTGCTTACTCTGAACTTGAAACTAACTTGAAACCAAACGAAAGACAGGGTGTAATTTTCGCAGTATACTTTCATTGACTTTATGGAGTCAGTTTGTGTTATTGAGTTGTAATTTTGGATTGTATTAAATACTATGTCAGCTGTCAAAAAGCGTACATGCGCCAATGACCCCAATATTTTTTGCTATATTTGTGGTTGCTTCACTGTCTCTTCTCAACGACATGAAATTACCGATTTTGTGAAAAGGTCTTATTTCGCTTACTTTAAGGTGAAGTTGGGGGACCAAGATAAAAGTTGGGCCCCTCATAAAGTATGCAGAAGTTGCGTGGAGAGTTTGAGATCTTGGTCTCAGGGCAAGGACAAACATCTGAAGTTTGGTATACCAATGATCTGGCGAGAACAAAAAAATCATCTCGATGATTGCTACTTTTGTCGTGTCAGTGTGAAAGGTTACAACAAGAGAAACAAGCACAAGCTGCAATATCAAAATCTTGCCTCTGCTCTGCGTCCTATTGCACACAGTGACGAAATACCTGTGCCTACCTTTACTCATCTGCCCGAAAGTAGTGAAGAAGAGCTTAGATTATACTCTGATTCTTCACAAACTGATAAAGAAGTTTCAGATTTAGATTTTCAACCCTTGAGCTCCTTTTCTGAGCAACCCTTATTGTTCAATCAGTCGGAACTGAACGATTTAATCCGTGATTTAAATCTTTCCATACAGGCCTCAGAACTGCTAGCTTCACGGCTCCAGGAAAAAAACCTTCTCCAGCTTGAATGATCTGTCACGTTTTATCGGAATCGAGAAAAGCTATTTCTGAACTATTTTTCTTCTAAAAGATCTTTGGTTTATTGCCATGATATTGAAGGTCTTCTTTTGCAATTAGGAATAGCCAAATATCAACCAGATGAGTGGAGACGGTTTATTGACAGCTCAAAACGAAACCTGAAATGCGTGTTACTTCACAATGGAAATAAATATGCATCGATTCCAGTAGGACATTCTGTGACACTCAAAGAGACGTATGAAAACATTAAGAATGTGCTGGAAACACTGAAGTACAGTGATCATGGCTGGGGATTATGTGTAGACATAAAAATGATGAACTTTCTGTTAGAACAGCAAGGTGGTTACACCAAATACCCTTGTTTTCTCTGCTACTGGGATAGCAGAGCCAAAGATGAGCATTGGATAAAAGATAAGTGGCCAGAAAGGAGCAGTTTAACATCTGGAGAAAAAAATATCATTCATAACCCGTTAGTGGATACCAAGAAGATCATCCTGCCGCCACTTCAAATCAAACTTGGCGCAATGAAACAGTATGTTAAAGCCCTTGGTCACAGTGGAGATTGCTTTAAGTACATATGCCAAGCCTTCTCAAGTCTTAGTGAAGAAAAAAAAAAGCTTTTAGTGAAGTCTTACTGAAGAGTTTTTAACGGCCCACAAATAAGGCAGTTGCTCAGAGATCCAAATTTTGCAGCATCAATGAACACATTAGAAGCAAGGGCATGGAATGCTTTTTCTTTAGTTGTTAGTAACTTCTTTGGCAACAGAAAGGCAGAGAACTATCGAGACCTCGTAAAAGAAATGTTGTCCAGCATGCAAGATATGAAATGCAATATGAGCATAAAGCTCCATTTTCTGAAAAATCATTCAGATTACTTTCCTGAAAACCTTGGGGACGTCAGTGAAGAACAAGGTGGGCGCTTCCACCAAGATATTAGAGTTATGGAAGAGCGCTACCAGGGCCGATGGGATTGCCACATGATGGCAGATTACTGCTGGAATTTGAAGAGAGAAATTTACACTACTACCCACAAACGAAAGCCATTAAAACGAAAATTTTCGAGTTCTTAAAGATTGTGGCATTACATTGAATGTTCAACGGTCAATTTCTAGTGATGTTTTTTAACTGAACACGAGGCTTTGTGTTCGTGTTTTGCATGATTAAACGTTCCAGCAGTTCTGATTAAAACAACCTCTACATTTCAAGGCGGTCTCTGATTTGCAGTATTATTTTATAATGAACATATAGAAATTATATATTATCTCAAAAACGTGATGTGATAGAAACAAAATAACGCCAGATTCGGATTCAGCGCCCCCAAATTAGGTAAAAAAGACCCAAACACAATCTGCAACAAAAATCGTGTTGACCAGTGTTATTAGCATCATAGGCTCAAAGCTTATGACTGCCAGGTTGGGGTTATTTGCTATGCCCAGGGTCCGACAAAAAATGGCTTTATTCTTTGGGCTGAAAAGAAGGGCAAGGTTGTTGTGCTGTTTAGGAAGCCAGAAATTCTCTGTCACTACCATCGTTATTATATCCACAGTCAGTGTGTTGGCAGTAAGTTGCCAGCGTATAGACTGAAGAGAATTACAAAGGAGGTATTCGCGAGGGTGTGGGCTAGTGGATGTTGATGATGTTAAAATTGTCTAAATTTATGCACAACCATTCATTCTCTACAGCCGACAGAGATTGTCAGACAAGTGACCATTTTAGGAAGGAGTTATGACGCTTCCAACTTGGAATGGGCTGAAAACAAATTTACCCAGTTCTACCAGGTATATCTTTTCGATATCGAACCGGATCACCAGTACATTAAAGGGGTAAATATATGCATTCATAGTAAACAGAACAATGTTTCTGAAATTAAAAAATATAATTTCGGAAAAGTTGCATTCAGAGTACTGCGAGAATATAGGCCTAATTAGCGGCTATAGCTAATAAGAACAACATAATGCTAAGCAGAAAATTGAAAGTTACAAACGAGTATTTCAAATTAAATGGGCCGGGTGGGTCTATACGCCAGCACACACAATAGCTTAAACTTAAAATCTACGTTGATTGTGCAAAGCAAAATATAGTAATTTAACGTTATGTAACAATATCGATTAAACGCCGTTTTGCCGTAAAAAGCATATTACTCGGCAATTTACCAAAGTTTTCCATCACTACTTTTTAATCATTGTACTCAGGTCAGTGAAGTTTCAAAACTTGCTATTTGGTGCGAACTTGACAAAATAATAGTGTTTTATTCATGCTTGTTGCAATACATTATAAAGACTTCTTCACAGTGAGTTACCTGTTGGGTTGTCTATTACCATAGCTGAACTGGAAGAAGTTAATTGCGTGAGGTTGGGCTGTTGTTGTCGTTTCTACAAAAAGTGGGCAGTTGTAAAATTCAGCAACAATAACATTTGGGGTATATAATTCTAATAAAACATAAGACCTAACGTAATAAAAAAGAACCAAATGTTGCAACAACTTTAATCTAAACACAAAAAAATGTCACCTTGGACAAAGTTTTAAATTCCATTTATCGTAAACAACTTGCACAGAAAAAATATAACACATAATTACTCAAATGTTGAACAACAGTTACTGTACCTTCATTGCTGGACTGGTTGTTGTCAATGCAATTTGCTGTAAATCATTGTTAGGCCGTCTGCGTTTTTCCATAGGTGGTTTTGCATTTGCATCTTGATGCTGAGTCTATGAAAAATACAAATAATTAAACATTATAAGTGAGGTAAAAATGATCTGTTGATATTTATGATGAAGCTGATGATGGCAATTGCTGGTTGGCTGGATCATTTCCAGTCTGACAGAGAAACGTAGGAGCTTGCCAATTATTTGCTGTACTTTCTGGAGGCACAAACTGCCCAAGAATCTAAAAAATTTCATGTGGATATAAAGTAGACACATAAACTTGAGGGGGTGACGTTTAAATTTTAGTGGTTGAGTGAGTTTATTTTGGTTGAAGTCCTCGTCAGCATTATGTGAGCCACATGTTATTCAGCCACCCAGGCTAGATGTTGGGGCACGTTTTGAGCAGCCACTACTGTCATCCAAAACCCTTAGGCCTTGTGTTCTAGTGGGAATACGGCATATAAAAAATCAGATGTAGTATGGTCATGATCCATGACATGTAACTGTTGTCTGTTGCAAAAAACCAAACAACTACGACAGAGGAACTGATTTCTAGAACAGTGGTTCCCAACCTTTTTAAACCGAGGGACCAGTAAAGATTTTAAAAAAATGTTCACGGACCGGCAACAAAAGATCATAGTGAATAGAACAGATATTTATAATCTTTTTGTTAACCAAGGTTGTTGTGTTTACGGGATCATCGAAAGCGAAATACACAAGTTTTACTGCCGTGAATCGGCCAAGCGTAAAATGAGTTTACAAGGAGTAACAACTTTGCAATACTATTCCCTATTGAAACTAGCTTGGCAGAAAGTAAGATACTTCGCCGACCGGCAATAAAATTATGTGGACCGGCGGTTAGGAATTGCTGGTCTAGAGTCATAGGCACTTGTCTAGTCATGTTTCAAGCGGTGTTATTAAAAGTCAACTCATAAATTTTTTGCATTTAGTGTTTCTTCACACCTTCTTCAGTATGCACAAAAAGACGAGAAAACTCACGGTTTTAATTTTATTGGCAAGTTGATAAACACAAGAGAACTCGTGGTTGGCTGCATGGGCAAGAATTCTAACAATGCCTTATCACGCTGTTAGCAATCGACATGTTCATAAATCACAAAAGTAGGTATCACAAAAATTTTAGTAAATGACAAGGGTATGTCTTACCAATGATTGGAAAAAAGAGAAAAGTTTCTTCCTGATGCCAAAAGAAAACTGAGAAAATTCATTTTTTACATCATTTATTGCCAATGGCAGATCTTCACTTTTAATTCCAGATTCTGAAAATCAATGAAAAAATAACACAATTTTTAACATGAACTAAACGTAGCCCTGCTTCAAATGAAAACTGATTTAAGATATCACCACTAACACAAGCTCATACATATATTACTGATCGACAATACATTGTTTAAATTTCGAACCTTAAATACGAATCAATCTTGTTTTGAAATAAATTTACAGATTTCAAATTTAAAAGTGGTTTTTGCCATGTCGTTCTCAGCTGACTCAGTAGAACGAAGGGTTACGTTTTTCATACATTTTTATCGTGATAACTTGCTAAAAGTAGAAGGCAAATGCTTGGAGAAATTAATCTTAAACTAAAGAAGAGTTGTGAGTAAATATATCAAACTAAGGAATTTTCAGAGCGTACACCAATAAATAATTGCCGGGTTACCAATAACAGTTTACAAGTATACACGCAATTCGTATCATTGTTTTTTAAACCTTTTATAAACTAAAACCATTTAGTATTTGGTATAAGAGCTCCGTAATTGGCTGACCACTTTGACTTGGCCATTGTAAATATAGCTCCCAAGTCCAACATTTGGACAATCCTGGTTTAAAATATATATACCCATGACCACCAAGTTCAGAGTGAGGTCGCAACCTTTTCTCGTTTGGTGCTGTTTCATACAACAGTCACCATCATGGTTAATTGCTTTTAATTTTAAATATTTGTGCAGCGTAGTAACCATAGCGTTCACTGAAACCGAGTATAATAGTCGTCTATGAAATGATTATACAAAGTAAATCAAACTTTCTGTTGGTAATAATTATAATCAGAATAATAGTGGTACCAAAAATAAGAACCAGATAGTTTTGGTTTATATTGCCGTCGAATCGCCCTACGTTTAGGAAGTTTTATTTGAATTATTTTTCTAGCATCACACACTTCATGCATTAGTTAACCATTGTGCTTATGCCTTTGCTGCTTCTACTTTCGTAAGGTACAATATTTATTCGTAGTGCTTATAGATAGAAGGAAGTATGCTTTGTATGCCGTTAACTTAAGTTACGATCTATTGCATTTAAAACGAAATAAGCCAGATCACTGTTTTTTTGTTTATACACCACCACTACGAGAAAATTAGTCTCAAAGCTGTCAAAACTTATAGCATTAATCTACCGCTAAAGCACATTCACAGCGTTTTTGAGCCTAACGAACAAGGGAGAGCAGAAAACAAAAAATGTGAGCGCATTGCATTTTGACAAAATAGCACCGATTCTATAACTGCTCGCAAAAAAGGAGGTCTTTTGTGAGCGTGCACACAATTGAGTGCATTTGTGCTCAGCTCTGGGTCTTTACACTATACCGCAAGTAAGTATTGACTGTACTGAAACGTTTAAAAACAATTAGTTGTTTAGATTTAAAAAGTTAGTTTGAAAAGCCGTAACGTTTTAACATGTGTTAGACGTAGAACTTTTTAAAAACAAAACCTTGCAATAAAATGGGCCTGTTAGGGCTAAGTTAGCCTTTTTGGCCATTATATATGTCCTAACTCTTGGACAATTGCCCGCCACTAAATATTATTTAAAAAAAACATAAAATTCTTGCTGTCACTTCTTCTTTAATTTATGGCTGACTTGTCGACAACAACATACCAGCAACAGCAGTGGCAACTTCGGGTTCCAAACCAAAGGAAACTGCTTCGTCATAAAATGTAGCCATTTTAGCAGTAAACCATCGGATTGATTTAATTCAAAAACAAATTTTACAAAACTGCCTCAAAGAGCGCCATAATAAGAATTTGTTCTGAAATGATAAAATGAAAGTATTAAAAACATCTAAAAATGATAAACAGTATTAATGCAAATTAGTTGTAACATAAATCAATCTTCTAATCCAAATCTAACTAGGCCCATATATATTTACATGAATAAAACATTTTGCCATTTCATTTTACTGTTTGCCCGTTTTCCTAATCTAACCCCCTTTCATGAACAAAGCGTTGCGGAACCTATAATTACAAGGTCAAATATCAACTATCTTTAGTAAAACTTAAACAACAAGCAACAACTTCAAGGCGCCTTCGAAAATATTTCAATTTCCAGCAGTGCACGTATCATAAATATCCCTTGCGAATTGTGTGTACCGATCAAAACATCGGATAATACTGAAGTACAGTACTATAACACTACTAAAACAGTCATTCCATAGCTACATATACAGGCATGGAACCAACCCTATCAGATTTCCACTATTTTTGTATATGTTGTTGTGGAGTAAATTCTGCAAACAGGAATGCAAAAATTATTCAAACAGCCCGGTTCCAAATTTTGACAGTTCAAAAAAAAATTTTTGGCCCATTTATGAAATTGCTCAAGCGTGAAATTTACACAAAAGATAAAGTAGTTATATATCGTCTATTTCTTGTGATAGCTTAAAAATTTAAAAAGCATTTAATTACTACGTCAACACCTTATTACATGCGTTATCATCCAACTTATATTTTATGCAGTTTAATTGCTAAAAGACAAAATCATTTATGCGTGTGACGATTATGTCACGACTCACGAGTTGTTTTCGAGATGTTTGGAATTTAATTTGGGATTTTGTAATTCAGTTGTTTACCAGACTTGATTTTTCCTTAATGACGTCAGATGATTTCCTCGATGGAACTAGTGTGCCACATATATATACTGTTGTAATGTTTTCAATCTTTCCTTTTTCCCTTTTACCGTCTCACGTGTTACTGAGCGCGATGTAACAATCAGCAAGATTTGCCCAAAGGCAAGAGCCTTTGTGTTATAATAAATAAAATTGGAACTTTATCATTTAGTAATTTGTATTGACAGAATTTAAGCAACTAACAGCATAGTCGCGCAATTTGAGAAATGAGAACTCAAACATCGAAGCAGAAGTAAAACAAGTTATCAACCATCAATAATCCTCGCTCATATTCAACAATTACCGCCAGCATATGCGGTCTTTATGACAGATGTGTTTCTTGTGTAATACTTTACACAAGTAGTGCACAAGCGAATCATTTCTTTGTCATATGCGTAACAACCTTCCACAGTATAACAGAACTTTAACTTTAAATATTTCCAAACCTTCTCCTCCGATTTTCCTCAAACCAATTTCTACAAAGAACAAATAAACTCTAGTTTTTATTTAATCCTAAATCAACCTTCTAATTCAAACTTCTATAAAAACCTTAAAAAGCTAGAATCAACCTTTTACACACCTACTCTCCTAACCTAACCCCCTATTTTGTGTGTGACGTACTTTCAGCGATATAGTCACTAGTCACACTCAGTTACAACATGCTAAACCTAAACATAAATAAATTACAAATGCTACGATGAAAAGACCAGAAGAATTCCTTAATTCTGTTGCATTGAGGGTAATAAACTGAGCATTGTTTATCATATGAGTCGAATTCAGGTTACTTTAGGTGAAGTTCACATGTGATATCATTTCAGACAGTTTCGTTTGCTTTGCGGCTTGAAACTTAGTAGAAGTCTTTAGAAACCTATTCTAGAACAACAGTAAATCTTTTAATTTTCTTTTTTTGCATGTGACAGTCACTGCTGTTGTTTACTTGGTAAAACATTTTTTACGAAAAGTCTTTGCGTGAACATGAAAATAGTAGACCTATAAAAGTGGCTTCAAGAAGCAGTGCACAATTGACACAATCACCCGCCTGAACAATAAAGAGAGCAATTCTTGGAGAATGGGGTAAGATTAGCTATTTTTCGGTTTTCAACCTATATTTTTTATTTTTTTTACGTCACAATGCTGCTTGCATTGGAGATCTAAAATACATTCTAGACCAGTGGTTCTTAAAATGGGGAGCGCGCCGCCCTAGGGGGGCGTTTAACACTCAGGGGCGCGAGAGATGACAAACTGTCTATTATATGAGCTATGTCTAAACATGCTTTCTTGACTTTCGCTATAGATTCATTTTTACTAAAATTTTTAAGTGTGTCACGATGGCAATTGTATTTTTCAAATTTGGATTTTGAAATACGTCAATTGTTACGTCATAATATTTGGTGTCTCTCCGCATTGAAGCGTATTGTTTTCGTTTACTCATTCACGCAGTCCTAGCTCGACTAACTGTTGTCTTGTGTTCTCTTTTTGCGGTGACCTGTTCTTTCTCACAACGGGGGGTTGTGACAAATGTTCCTTTGTACTTTTCTGTGGACCATTGTAGTAGCTTGCATGGTTAGTCATCACATTAACGAGTAGTCGCTCGTTTATAACTGCACATTGCCCGTCTGTAGCTCACAAGGTATAGAAAGCCTTTAGCACACTATATGACGTCATAATTATGAACTTAGGCACCATCATTGGTTTGGTAAGCGTTTAGTCTGTTGTGTCGGCCACCAAAAGAGGAAAAAATTTGTAAGTGTGTAATTTCCACTATTTAATTATTACCGTATTATTCTGATCAGATGTTTATCTTTAACTTGCATGTTTGCATACTGGTAGGCCAGATTAAAAAGCTTGCTACGTGAGAGGAGATTAAAATTAACTGCACGTTTAATTGCTATGTAGAGGTTGGGGTCGTTTAGGATGCAGAGGTTGATGCCGACAGATGCAGATACAGAGTTTTATCGGTCTTAGCTTACATTATTGACTTAGTTAACCTACTACATTAGTATCTGACTCTATTGTTGCGTGCGGTTAGAATTCTCTAACCTTTCTGACAGCCGAACGTTCTTATTATATTATAACAAATACCGTTTGCCAGAAAAGGCTTTTATTGTAGGTGCTGTACACTTTCTCAACATTACAAATAACCAAGAACACAAGTCATACGACTGTTTACACGATATCTACTGATTTGCATTCACCACGACTACAGTAGCACGGTATTACATATGTCTATAACTTCACGTCTGTGTCTGCGTTTATATCTGAGGCTCTGAGGACATCTCGCGCAGACGTTCGAGCTTATAAAACATTGTGCGATGTGCCGGAAATATATGACAAAAAAGGCATGAACATTTCAAGGCGAACATGAACATGCTAAACCTAAACATAAATAAATTACAAATGCTACGATGAAAAGACCAGAAGAATTCCTTAATTCTGTTGCATTGAGGGTAATAAACTGAGCATTGTTTATCATATGAGTCGAATTCAGGTTACTTTAGGTGAAGTTCACATGTGATATCATTTCAGACAGTTTCGTTTGCTTTGCGGCTTGAAACTTAGCAGAAGTCTTTAGAAACCTATTCTAGAACAACAGTAAATCTATTAATTTGCTTTTTTGCATGTGACAGTCACTGATGTTGTTTACTTTGTAAAACATTTTGAAGATTGAATCATAAAATTTTTTTTACGAAAAGTCTTTGCGTGAACACGAAAATGGTAGACCTATAAAAGTGGCTTCAAGAAGCAGTGCACAATTGACACAATCACCCGCCTGAACAATAAAGAGAGCAATTCTAGGAGAATGGGGTAAGATTAGCTATTTTTCGGTTTTCAACCTATATTTTTTATTTTATTTACCTCACATTGCTGCTTGCATTGGAGGTCTAAAATACATTCTAGACCAGTGGTTCTTAAAATGAGGAGCGCGCCCCCCTAGGGGGGCGTTTAACATTCATAGGGGGGGGGGCGCGAGATGTGACAAACTGTCTATTATATGAGCTATGTCTAAACATGCTTTCTTGACTTTCGCTATAGATTCATTTTTACTAAAATTTTTAAGTGTGTCACGATGGCAATTGTATTTTTCAAATTTGGATTTTGAAATACGTCAATTGTTACGTCATAATATTTGGTGTCTCTCCGCATTGAAGCTTATCGTTTTCGTTCACTCATTCATGCAGTCCTAGCTCGACTAACTGTTGTCTTGTGTTCTCTTTTTGCGGTGACCTGTTCTTTCTCACAACAGGGGGTTGGCGTAACAAGAAAAACTTTTACAAATATATCACTTGTAGAAATACTTAATTTACACTAAATGCATTTTCTTTAGTTTTACAACTATGATGTATACAAGAAGCCAGATGTTTTTGCTACTAACCTGTAAATATCCGATCAGTTTACGACGTATAATTTTCGAGTCATTAACAATTGAAAATTTATGTGCAGTGTCGGCCACACATAATAAAAATAGTAATGTCGTGCATCCGGTTTAAATAGGGTAAAACCAACGTCAGCCAGTATTAAAACCATAAAATGAAGAAAACTTAAGTTTAGTACTGATTTAATAACCAGGTACTTTAGTAATTAAACTAATTGTAGTGACACAAAATGAGTGGAAAAAAGAGAAAGTAAGACCAAAATTATCTGAAGTATTGCTTTATAGATACCACAGTGAACGGAAAAGTCGTGCTAAGCAACGACGTTTTGAGACCAAGTCGTTTGCAATGTCATCTTTATGAATATAAAGACAAAACCTAGGAACAAACTTGACTGCGAAGCCGACCTAAGATGTGCATTATCTTCTACAAAGCCTCGAATTAAACGTTTGGTTTCCCAAAAACAACTACATCCTTCACATTAATGAAAGTTAATTGAAAATAAATTGTTGTTTTATTTAATGCGTTTTTATTTTGCAATGAGGTGGGGCGTGAAATTTTTAGGTACCGTCATGGGGGGCGTGTGCAAAAAAATTTAAGAACCCCTGTTCTAGACCTTTGTAATATAGTGTATTGAGATTATAGTTTATGCATATACATCCACACGCCTCTACACATATGCTTTCAAATAGCTCAATATACCCTCACTGGATGGGGCAAGTTGAGCTACCTAGTGGAGAAAGTTGAGATGTTTTGTTGACTGGATTTTTTCTCTAAAAAGCTGGAAATTGAATTTATATTGTTCTACAAACTTCGTTTGACAGCTGGAAAGTGAAAATGTCTAATCTTTATTTATTCTCTGACAACTTAAATAGACAAAACAAATACTAACAAGGATGTTTTCAAGCAACACCAAGACACTACTTGCTAAAAAACTAACAGTACAATAAACGGACTTCAGACATAAGCCAAAAGCAACAAATGTTTCTTTGTACTTTTCCGTGGACCACTGTAGTAGCTTGCATCGTCAGTCATCACATTAACGAGTAGTCGCTCGTTTATAAATGCGCATTGCCCGTCTGTAGCTCACAAGGTATAGAAAGCCTTTAGCAGTTAGCACACTATATAACGTCATAATTATGAACTTAGGCACCATCGTTGGTTTGGTAAGCGCTTAGTCTGTTGTGTAGGACACCAAAAGATTGTAAGTGTATAATTTCCACTATTTAAATATTACCGTATTATTCTGATCAGATGTTTATCTTTAACTTGCATGTTTGCATACTGGTAGGCCAGATTAAAAAGCTTGCTACGTGAGAGGAGATTAAAATTAACTGTACGTTTAATTGCTACTGTTCCTTCCTGTGGCCCGAGGGATTTATCACCCAAAAACAACAAACTTTTCAATCTTGCCGATAGTACAGAAAGATATTAGCCAACTTTCTCCCAGTAGATGTAAATAAAGCAATAACTAAATGTGTAAAAACATATTTTAAATAACATTATCATAAGAAAGCCTAAACTTGCACTTTTCCAATGGCTCATCTTGCCTTATTACGAGCAAACATTTTAAGAACTATTTCAGGGTCTCTTATACTTTTGCACTCCAACTTTCAAAATGATTGAATGGGATGTCAAAGTTATTAAGTAAAAGAAAACAGAGTATGATATAACAATTGTTTACTACTCGATTCTGATATAGACCCCCATTAAGATGAAACAAAACCACCAGTGATTTGAAAGTTTATCATAATATGCTTCTATGATAACAATATTTGATGTGCTGACTAGTTGATCAAAAGGCTTTATTATATATTTATCAGAAATCAAGTTACTTTGTCTGTTGAGTTTTACTTAAATAGAAAAAAGAAATGTGGTTTTGCCTTTTATTTTATGTTATAAGTATTACCTTGGTGTGGCACAAATTCTGGCATTACATTTATATGCCCATTTATCAGGTGCACTGAAAGAAAAACTTTTCAGTGACAGTAGGGCTTTCAACGGCTGCTTTCATGTGGTTCACTGCGAAAAAACACACAACAATAGATTTTTGCACAATCGTTGTGCGCATGCGCAAAAATGCATTGTTCGAATTTTAATGACAAATGAGCTATAGCAGTTTTAACTGAGCACATGCTAAAAGCTTCTCATCACGTCACCAATTGCAGCCTGCTGTGTTTGAGTAGCACTCTATAACTGATGACAGGTGATGTTGCTGATCGGTATAGCACCCTGCTATTGGTGACATCATGTAGTTGCTGGATAGCGAGTGAGAGAGGCAGGGTTTGTAATCATAAGAACGGGTGTTACTGTTGTACAGCAGCCAGCTGCTTTCAAATAGCACTACTGTTATTGTTTACTGCTCAGTAATTGGCTGTTATTGGTATCAATTTTCACCAATAGCTGATGTCATTAAACAATTTAAATTTACAAAAAAGCGCGAGAACTGCACGACTCAATTTACCTCATTTTCTCTTACTGCTACTTTGTTTTAGTTTCCTTGTCTGTCATTATGTTGCCTTCTTATGGCCATACAGTATATATTTGAATTAATAGCCAACACTTTTTTAAGTGCTCCCTAATCCCTACTTTAAAATTCCCAATTTAAAATCTGATAGCACTCTTCTATAGCAGAGATGGTTATTGCCTGCGGCTGGCAAGTTACAGCCATAAAGATGTGGCCAACTCAAACACACAAAGGATATAACAGACATGCGTTTATGAAATGATCTGTGGAAGTGACTTCTTATTTGTGGTACCAATCATAGTTGTAGCGACAAGCTGAGGGCTACATCTCTAACTCTGGAAAACTAAAGAATGATTAATTATTTATTTTCACTAATGAATGTTGGCCATGTACAATGCTGTGAAAGTGAAATACAGTACAGTACAGTACCTTACAGTGAAATAAGCTAGTCGCTCTCAAAATTGAGAGTTTCTCCTTCATCAAGAGTGGGTCAAGCAGTGAATTGTTAAAGATAGGCAATTAAGGTTTAGGTTATGATGTTGTAATACTTACGTTTGGTCAAATGTAAACCGCAAAAATTGGCTTTAAATGCAATAAAAAGCAGTCAAAAAGTAGTACAAGCTGCCCTCGATAGTAAGCTTAATGTAGGCTAATGGTACAGTGAAAGCTGCACAGGGGCATCAGCCTTTGCAATATGCTTTTCTATTCTCCAGGAAATTATCACAAAAAAACACAAAATTCTAAAAAATCGTAACACAACTTTGAATTAAAAAGATATTCCAAAAACCTTTATAGTCTAATCCACAGTTTACAACTGTACAACTAAGCCAGAAGAGAGTACGATTAACTTGAACTTCTAGGCCGTAGGTAATCTCAACCAGCGTCATCGTAACTTTAAGACAAAGGCAAGTCCAAATGCAAGTTCTTAGATTAGTCAAGTTGCTTGACAGCATGCTGCTGCTGTTGCTGTTGCTTTTCTTGCACGATAGTCAGTTGAAGTCAGAAGTGTAGACTATGTCGTAGGATTTTGGCCTATGTTATGTCCAATTAGGCGTAATGTGAAGAAATTAGCAATGCGGAGAACTGTAATTGAATAAATCGCGATTGTTTTAAACATAACAAATCCGGTAGCCCAACAATTTGTGTCTATTTAGTTACCTTATTCTTTGGACAGCATACGCTACCGAATTTGGAATTGTTGTCTGCGATTACCTACATGACATCACAAGAGCCTTCAACTACGTCATAATTAGGCTAAGTTTGCGATTTTCTTTTGCGTACAATTACCTAACTAAGAATTTTTTTTCAAAACTATTTTACCAGAGTATTTAATGAGTGATGTTGTTTCCCATAAGATCAACTTGTTTTTGGATTTGCCCCTCACTTCAAAGCCTACAAAGCTTGTTCTTCAGTTCAAAAGTAAGGATTCAAACTTCGATTTTGCAATCTATGTCGTCATAATCGCATTCTAGCATTTTAATAATTCAATACCAAAATGGCGGGGACCTGTTTACCAACTACAAATACCATAGAAATCTCAAGATAAGTGAAGACAACAAAATTGAGAAAAACAAACTATACTGGCAGTAATTACGGAGTTACATTAACATTACAGACCTTCCTTGATCAGTTCAAACCTCTTAAAGCGATTTACAGTTTCGAAACAAAAACAACAAATTCAATTATAACATATTCAAAATGCAACATACAACAAAATGTTAATAAATAATAATCTCGATTCATAAGGAATCTTTTGCGTGCTGACTGGCATGAGCGCATTGCCACTACCATTAGATTGATTGCTTATATCACTGGAATTTTGCATTACTGTTTACCGCCTAATTACTAGTCAACTTCTCAGAACGAAGAACCCAGGATAAAGATTGTTGCCAGACTGTATCGTTCAGGCCAAATCATTACTATTGTATCTAATTGTGAATGTGAATGCGCTTCTGGACGTAGAACAGTAACGTTACGTCATACTACTTCCAGAAATAAGAACACTCAAAGAAAAGAATTCGGTTTGACTGTTGTAACTGTGTAAGCTCTGGACAGAAAGTTACACAAGTATAAATCGTAATCACTGTATCGCATAGTGTACCAGATAGGTCTGCTAGTCTCATAAATCTAATGACTCAGCTCATTAAACTAAACGCAAAAACCAAAAACAAGGTGTTAACACACTTCCGCTTGCTAAGATCTTGAATAAAACGATTCCCTGATGAGCTTCAACAGTCAAAATTACGTCTGTCGCATCGCAAGCCACGTCTAGATTGCTCTCCTGTATATCGTACTATCTTGTTATCGTCAGCCCGCGACGTACCGAAGTAATATAGAGGAAAGCAAATATTAGCGCTTCCAAGGGCCAAATCGCGTGACGACAACAGTGCAGGCAACATGAAACGAATAAAAACTTAAAACTCAGCTACAACGGAAGCATAAGTTCACTCGACATATCTACGATGCAAAACATGTGCAATTAAAAGTACATAAAACAATATAACTGTTTGCAATAATGAAAATAAATTCTTTCTCCATCTATTCTATATTAACCCACTTTTCGTAAATAAACAAAAATTCATTCCAATAATTGAGAAAAGTTAGAGCATTATCCGCATGTTCAAAGGAGCAGAGTTGCATGAAAAGCAGTTGCCTTGTGAGTTGTGACAAATGAATAGCGCAAATACACAGTATAGCGTTCTACCGCTACGTAGCTGTCAGTATGGCGGTCGCAATAAGTTATATCTATCCATAACTTTGTCATTCTTGTATGCGTGGTATCCAGTTAACAAAAAACCAAACCAATCAACCGCAAAATCAATCAAATCAAAACCCGAACCAGGATAAATGGCACTCATAATGACGTAACAAATATTCTCTTTCCAAATACGTTGATTTGTTGAAATTAAGGTTCATTTTTACAAAAAAAAGTTGAGGTTCAAATTTAACCATAATGACTTGTTTTTCAGTTTTGTCACAGAACAAGAGTTTTTATATCATAAGTTTCTTACAAAGTTTCCTAATTTTTCAAAACAAGAGTTTGCTCGAAACCGTGAAAATATCACCAAGCAAAGAACAATTTTGCGAACTTCGCCGAGTGCAATTTACCAGTTAATAGAATTGAACACCTAAGTTAGAAAGGCAAGTGTATAGTTATGCGTTATGCGTGAGCTTCAATGTTTTCATGTTAACAAGCGAAAGCTTTGTTGCGATAAAGCGAAAAGTTTTACTTTGATGAACGATAAAAGAATCAAAAATTCTCTTCGCAAGACGTGGCCTCTACATGATATGAGACATCAAACTCTGATCTTCGACAGATCTTACATTCATTTTAAATCTAAAAATGAACATTCTATTACTCAAACAATCTTTACATAATATCATCAGCAATCAAAAATCGTTTAAGGTTTGCAGGTCAGGAGAAAATAAGTTTGAAAAATCCCATCACGCGACCGTTGACCGCTATTTGACCTAACACGGAGTTATTGTACAATTTTTATCTTGTACCAGAAGCCAAATTTGGAAATTACAAGATAAGAAAAGTTGACACAAACACTTCACATCACATAAGCTTTTGTCAGGGCATATAATCAGACGAACTGTGATACACGAAAAGCACAAATATAAAAAAGTTTTTCCGAAATTGAACGCAGCGCTTTACCGCCACCTAGTAGTCAATGTGGCGATCGCAATAAGTTATGCTTGTCTATAATTTTGTTATTCATGTAAGTTCAGCTGTCAATAGGGGCAACAAGCTCAACCACAAAATCAGCTCAAAACACGCTAAGATGACGTATTATACATACGAACAACAAATCTCTGTTGGAAAACATTGAAAGGAGTATATACTGGGCCGGCTTTAGGTCGATGCAACTGCATTGCTGGGCACGCGCTGCATAACACAAAAAAATAACGATTTGGCTTTAAATTTCACAAATTCTAGCGTTATATTCTCACTTTTTCTTGAAAGAAAATGTTCCAGTGAGACAATGTCATGAAGATTTGTTGGGAGCTGATTCGCACAAATACATTATTTGGTTTACGTTATTATTATA
The DNA here is from genome assembly GCF_947623445.1 of Clavelina lepadiformis. NCBI lineage: Eukaryota > Metazoa > Chordata > Ascidiacea > Aplousobranchia > Clavelinidae > Clavelina > Clavelina lepadiformis. The sequence goes on along the minus strand of NC_135244.1, from coordinate 21,549,793 downwards.
ATCATTGTTAAATCGAGATATTAATCAGCAAGACCACACCATCAGACAATGTAAAATTATTACGTTTTTGATGTACATTTATGTAAATTAATTAAATACCAAAATACTTAAACAGCTAAGCTTATGTTCAGTATAACCAAACAACCCAAGCAGAATAATTCCAAGCAGAAAATGTCTTTAATTTAATAGTTTAAGATTCAAATTCTAAAATTTCAGCGTTTACAGTTTTTGCTTAAATGCCAAATACCTTTCAGTATTTTAAAGTTAAATACAAGTTGTAGTAAATAGTACTAAGTTATATAGTAAACGAAAACGGAAACTATAGGAGCATACTTAACTAATGACTATTGAATGTATAGCAGCTGCAAATAGCACAAGAAAAAATATTTCTATTAAACTTTGCAAAAATCGTGTAATTGAAGACAAATTAAAGATCCAACTCAAAATTACCTGCACAAGTTGTTCAGTTAAATTAGCTTAGACTGCTTTGAATGATGCCATGTAAGCTCCTGTAATAGTTCTCACAAGACAAGTGACTTCAAAACATTTTCTGAATTATTTCCTGCTGTTAAAATCAGATCAATGAAAGCTTTGTTAGACTGACCACTGGCTTACAAAACTGATTACCTGAGTGACAAAGTGATAACGAAGGTTGACTTACAAACTACCACACAAACTAAACGGAACAGCGTTTGGATAAAAAAGGTTATACCACAGTCATTTGCTCTGTGCATACAAAGCCCACTACGCAGCCTCTCATAAAACCATGAGAAATCACTAACTTATTGTTTGTTTTCTCTCGCTCTCTTTAATCTTACGTAAATGCTAACAGACATTTGTGGCAAATTAAAATCTTCCAATATAATTTTAAAAACATGTAGAGAAAAAAAGCCAAGTTTGGGATGATTTGCGTTGTAATATTTCAGTATTTATTTGCATTGCTCATTCGCACAAACGTTATGGCAGATTTAAATGCACGTCACGTTCCCGAAGCTTTGTGGACTTGGTAATCTTTGACGTGCTCAGCTAACAGTGCTCTCTGCAGAACACCAATAAAAATTTAAAAGTTCCGGGAGCAAACATTCGCTTTGAGCAAGATACAGGTTTGAAAAGATTCTAACAACTCCACAACTCACTCTCACAAGTCCATAATAATTGAAAAAAAAGACGCAGGACGGGTTGGAGTGATTAAAACCGTCAAATCCAGCCATGCACAACTGTATCCACCTCAAACAGAAAAGCATCCTGGCCTACAAACCAAACCACAAATACAAGGTTACCTTTAGAGAAAATGCAATGTGATATCATAATAGCGCAATAATGGCGGTTTTGCGCAATCATAATCGCAACAATGCGCAATAATTATACCGATCGCTTTTAGACACAACAAGTTGACGACCAAGGTAAAGCTAGCCCGATTTCTCGTGCCATATCTATAGAATCAATGCTTATAGTGGCATAAAATATAAGCGTGGAGCGCAACCGTTGTACCTGTCGCTTTGTAAGTCGACAAATTGACGTCACTTTCAACAAGGTAAACACAAGCGAAAGACTCTAACAACTCCACCACTCACTCTTACAAGTCCATAATAATTGAAAAAAAGACGCAGGACGATTGGAGTGATTAAAACCGTCAAAGCAAGAAGCAAGAAACGCTCCACGCTCCATCCAAGGACTGTTTTAATTTGTTCAAGATGGCCGATTAAGTTGATTTCCAACCTGGCTTGTGAGGTGACTTTATTTTGAAGAGGCAGTTTACGGTTTCATGATTGATCGTTAGAGTGGGACAACCACCACCATGATAAATCCCGGTAACTGGTGTCTCGTAAATATCAGAAAAATTGACCGTTCACAGTTGAAAAACAACTACAGCATCAGATCACCACAAAAACTACCAAGTTGAGGTGGCAGCTCCAATAAAAGTGTGTTTACTCATGCTCTATATTCCTTCTACCTTGCTATGCTAGGTATCGGTAAGTTATGGCGAGATCAGATCGGTTGTTACAATCCGAGAAGTATATTTTCAGTAGATCTGATCCCAGTTAATATCCTCGCTCATATATTAAATAATAGATAAGCTCATGTGTTCTTTATTGAAGGCTGAAACCTCAGAGCTCACGACTATTAGTAGTAAAACAGCAGAATCGTAAACTGAATAACAAATGAGCATGCAGCGATTAAAACACTAAGTTTTTGCACAAAACGCGAACTAGCTTACGAGCGCCAACCAACGACAAATTAACAATACTTTAATGGCCGCTACAATGAAGCTTGCTGCCAAAAGTCTTCAACGCCAGCTTGAAACAAGTAACATATGACATCATGTACAATAACGCAATATACAGCAGTAAATATGTTAATGTAATGTTGATATCTCATATTACATTAAGAACGAAAGCTACATGATATTTTTCACAAGAAACTCAAAATATTTTTCCGCTACAAAGTTGATTGCATAAAAGTTATTAGAACACTGTCGCAGGCGATGATTTGTCAGCTTGCATGGGATTCCTTGCTCTGTATCAATTTATACTTAATAGCCAGTGACCTGGTAATAAGTCATACTCCAAGGAAATGAAAAGTAAAAACTCCATGTGACCGTTAAAGAACTAAATATTGAGCCAAATAAAGCACAGAATGTGTGGATGTAATCCGATGCAAGTTCCCAGTAACACGGTCGTACACTTTCAAAAAATCGTTGAACAAATTCATGATGAAGATAAAAACGAAATACAGTGATGTCTGCAACAATGAAAATGTTTCACGGTAACAATGGGAACACACAATAAAGCTTTCTTGAAATGGAACAAGAGTTTGCTTGAAATCGTGAAAATTTGCGGTTCAGCTTTAACAATAATGACTTTTTCTTTAATTTTGTCACAGAATATGAGTTTTTATGTCATAAGTTTCTTACAAAGTTTCCTAATTTTTCAAAACAAGAGTTTGTTTGAAACCGTGAAAATATCACCAAGCAAGGAACATTTTTGTCGAGTGCAATTCACCAGTGGTAGACGGCAAGTATAATAGAATTGAACACCTAAGTTAGAGAAGCAAGTGTACAGTTATGCGTGAGTTTCAATGTCAGGTTGTCATGAGACGAGAGCTTTGTTGCGATAAAAGGAAAAAGTTTTACTATAATGACCGATTAAACAAATAAAAATCTTCTTCGCAACTAGCAAGATGTTGCCTTTACATGACATGAGAGGTGATCTGATCGCCGAAAGTACGCATATAAATTTATTCTAATTCTCAAAAACTCATTTTATCAACCAAACAATCTTTACATCAGCAGAAAATAAAGTTGAAAGAATTACGTCACGCGACCTTTGACCGCTGTTTGATCTGTTATTATTGCACAGTTCAAATTGTTGTTAGTACAACTAGTATTGAGTGCAGGAAGCCAAATTTAGAAAATGTGCCGACATGATTTATTCTATAACCAATAGACCTAGTTAATCGTTTTCTAAAAAGTTTTTCACAAACATCGGTTTGTACCAGGGCAAAGTAAATTACTATTGCGTCATCGTTTGCTTGCTTAGCTGTCATTTGCCACCGTTTGACGTCTTAAACAAGAAATTAATGTAATTATTACTCTATCGTTCCATCAAACAAATTAACTAACTTATATAAGCATTAAGAATAGATATTGTAAACATTTTTGTGTCCAAAGCTAAAAAGTTCAACAATAACATTGAACAACAACGACTTTGAATATAATGTTAAATACGCTGTAACACAGTGTACTCAATCAAAAACAAAGTGAATTTTTTGCTTTGTTTCATCTTTTCTATGAAATCACACAAAAGAAAACCGCAAAAGCAGATAAATTGCATTTGACATTTCCAAACCAGTGTGATGTGTATTGTTACTCTGGCTGTTTCTTGTGGATTTCTTGTTGATGAAGAACGTCTAGTTCCCTCAACTCTTCACGTGACCTTACTTCGGTTAAAATGCAATCATAGCATGGAACCAAACCATACAAAGTGGGATTCATTTTTTGTGCCAATTAGACTGAAAAACGAGCGAAACCGAAAACGTTCCATTCAGTGCGTTTACGTTTACAATCTCATTGCAAACCTTTCTGAAGTCACGACGTGTTGTTCGGGGCAGATTGGTCTTGTTCGCTCACCACGCTTATTGTCATGTAGGCACCATACCGTTTCCTATTGGATTTGTTGATGTTTTAAACTTAAACTACCACTCGTTTGCATTTGAGAAAGACGCCCAACCATCCTACTGGCGACTAGAATAAGTCTAAAACTAAACAAAGTTATCAAATATTCATCCACGATTAATAGATCGTTGGACTAAAAAAGAATACCTAAAATTTTTGTAAACTTTTGCTCGCAGTATTTAAAGATAAGTGATGACGTGTAGTATTAGGTAGTATGACGTTAGAATTCTTCTTGTTACTTTAGGTGAATGCAAGGTGCCTAACCAAAGTGACGACGTGGTGTTGGCGGTTGTTATACCTTCGCCATGTAGTGTGTTGTGTGGGCTTGTGGCGTGGAGCTACACGTTCGGACGCAAGTACAACCACTCGCTGATATAACGCACAGAGATAAATAAATAAATAATTGACCGCACAAGGGGTGAATTAACAATGAAGAGCTTTCCGTAAATATTTGATCATACTATAGCAACGCTTCACCTTTGTGGTTACTGTCGTCATACACAAAGCTGTAAAAGTCTTTGTGATTGTACTTTCAAAAATCTGGTAGCAAAAAACATTTTGCTTCTGTCTATGTAAACTTGTAGCCTATCGATCAACTACAAGTACTATGATTACGCAACCGTATTTAAAAATGTTTAATCGGTGATTCCTTAGAGAAATGCAGGAATTGATGAGACTCATCTAACAAGTCAAACAAAGTGAATAGCGATTGTAATGATGTTGTGTTGTTAAATGTTATGATTTCTTTACTTGGGTGACTTCGACTTTCCTGCATTTTTCAAAATGTTTCTGGTCCCCAAACCTAGCCCGGAGTTACAAATTTTGAAAATAAACGACTTTCAGCAAAGTGAAATATTGGTTTTGATGACGTCATTGCTATTCAAATTTCGTTTTGTTGATACCTGCTTTCAGAAAGATGGAATTTTTTTTAGTGAAATAACTGTTTTATTACCTATAGCTTTATTTTTGCCATCACATCGGTCACAACGCGACCAAGTCTGTTTCGAAATTTGACTCGACTTAGTCAAGTCATAGGAAAATGTGATTCTCGACTCGAACTAAGGCAACGACTCCAATCCTTACTACATTGATTTTCGGTTTACTAAAACAAATGTAGGCTACTTTAAAAAAATTATAAAATTAAATTCAATTGTGTGCTAACAGAAATGTTTTCAAAGTTTCTCGTGCAAAACTTGCCCTCAAATTTGCTGAAACCTTATTTATTTATGACAAAACAAACAATGCTTCACATTCTCATATCAGTAGAATGAGTTAAGTCCATATGCTTACGTCATTAATCAAAACTGATTAAAATTGAAAGAATTTCACTAAATGCAACACATTTATCTGCACACAATGAAAAACGACAGCAGTAAATCAACCAACCGAACATATAGAGATTAAGTTACAGTTAATTCATCGTAAAAGGATGAGCCGAGAAGGTGCCTAGGCACTGCCTACTACGTAAAAAGATGATAATTGGAATAAACGTTTCTTTAACCAACGAACTTTCGCAAAAATGACCAAACTCCAATAATTAAGTTTAGAAGATAAGCGCTTGTGGGGTCAAATGCGGCGTCGGATTTTCCTGTCTACAGAAAGAAGCTGTAAGTGACATCGGATATGAATTAATCGCATTGGTTTGCGATTAAAATCTATTGTGGTTGTGAGGAACTGACACACTCCACCAATCTTTTTGCCTGACTGATTCTGGAAACCAGCATCGTTCGTATTCGTAATTAGACATGTACGGTGGGAATTTGGGTGATAAATTTGATTAAATGCATTGGCCCATTTTCGGTTTTTTAAATTGCCGAGTGAGCTAGTGTTTCATCTGTGGGAATCAAGTGTTGATTAACCGATTGATGAAAGTAACGTTAAATGATGCTACGCTACTTGATACCAAGTTGTCACCGTTGTTTTCTGTAAACAAAAAAATTCAGTTAAGTTATTTTATTAGCAACGGACGTAACTTAAGTCACTAATGCTAGAATTTTTAAGAAAAAATTTTCGGACAAAAATGGAGAAAGTTTTTTCCACTACCATGCTTTAAATAAACGTTTTCCATTATCAGCTATTAATTTATACTGAACCAGACAAGAAAATCACAATATGCAACAAAATAGTATTACCACTGCAACATATATCGTTGTAACAATTATCATATAACGAAGTACAAAGAATGAAAAAAACATAACTTGGCAATACAATTTAATCTTAGCGTAATTACTTACAACACAAGGTTGTGCTATAGGCAAAAGATTAACCAAAAAGTATCTCATTAACCTTTGCAAGTGGGCAATGTATCTAGAAATAGAATATTCTATGGTTTTTGGGGACCGAAACGGTCTTTTAAGTTTGTCCAAACGTCTCTCAAAAATTATACTTTTGCATTGATAATAAACAACTAGTCTTTAAAATTTGCGGTCTCTAAAAATTTCCTAGTGGTCGCCAATGCCAAACCTGAAAAAAATAACACTGAAAACACATATTTAAATTAAAAGGAGTCATTAAATAAAACAAGAAAAAATACAACTACAGTTTTTATGCTAGAAATAATTCCTAGAAGATGTGCAGAAATTATTGTCGATGGCAAGAGTTCAAGTATAACGCAAGCCACACAAAAACATTTTCTGGAATTTGATATGAACCAGGCGTCAAGATAGTAAGAAACACTTCTGCCAACTTACACCAGGAGATTCATCAACCGCCTTCCGTAATATACGTACACCTTCTTCAGTCAACTGGCAGCGGAAAACATTCAAAAAATTAATATTTTTCACACACTTTGACAAAGATTTTGCACCTTTCAATCCAATTTTGTTTTCTGCAACTTGAAACATTATCTGCAAAAAACATCCATTAATATGATATTTAAAACAACTAAGTTAACGCTAGGGTATAATTTAAAAATGGCCAGAAGGATAATTAATTTTTTCAAAAAACAGACTATTGATTAAGCAAGTAACTTTTCGAATGAAGGCTTTGTAATTTATTGCCAAGGCCTACTGTTTCAGCAGAATACGGTAGCAGCTCGGAGTGTAATAAAGTGCCCTACCTTTGAGGTACCACTCTATTCTGTTGTTGCTTTCATAACACTATTCACCTTTACACGGTTCTTCCACCATCATCTTTATCAGGTAATATAACAGGGCAGACCCTGTACCACCTGGTTATGTTTATTGCCAGACTTACTGTTTGAGAAAGTTTTTCGATTGCTCTGGACATGTCTTCTATTCCTATGTGTGTTATCCCACATCCTGATAATCCAATTCATTTAATTTTATGTAGACTTCTAGCAAGAGCTGCAGCACCAACATCGCCAATGTCATTGTCCCAAAGATAGATTCCTTCCATCTAATACATCAAATGTCATGACATATCGTAATTACTGTGCAACCACATTTCTTAAAATGACGTTTTAACTAAACCACACACAGAACATCGCTGTTTACCATAAATGCAGGTTATTTCGAATCACGAGTGTAATAAAAAGTTCACTTTAGGCATAATAACTAAAGCAAATCCTAATTATCGCAAAACCAGTGCAATTATGATTACAAATTAACATGTCACTATATATTCAACCAAACACACTCCAAGTCTTACTGGTTTTGTAAGCTGCAGAAGGCCATCGGATATGAATTCGGCACCTTCTGCTGTTATACCACTATCAGGGATATAGAGTTGTTTAATATTGCTTAAGCAAGTTGACAAAAATTGTGCTCCATCATTGTTGACTTTTGTCAAAGAAAAATCAAGATCCACCATCTGGAAACAGCAAGCAGTAGTAATAACGACTCTAACCTTGTCACGCTACATAAATCTACTTGTTTAGATATCTACCATAAGTGCAGTTAATTTGTTCAAATATGTACGATTGTTGGAAAGTTTGTTGACAAACAACTTAAACAAGCAGCCTATGGAAGATCTAGACCTGATGTTCTGGCAGACTCCCGATTACATCTGATAACGCTTTTATACCAGAACTCGTCATGTCGCAGTTTTTGATTTCCAGATGCTTCAACTTGTGCATACATTGAGCAATAGCTTTAGCTGCACGATCTCCATCTCTCACACCAGCCACAGAGAATCTGTTGAACTAAAATCAAGAGTATCTTTCAAAAGTTATAATGTAAAAAGACCTCAAAAGATGAATAAAACATACTTTTATGTGATGCGTTGAAAAACATTATTAAACAAAATCATCATTTGATAAAAAAATGTTGGAAATTGATAATTGTTGTAATGACTCAAATCATTGACTTGAATTGAGTTGACTCGAGTGACGTTTTTTGATGACCATACTTGACTCAAGTCAAGGGTTCTAAATGATTCAACTTGACTCGAGTCAAAGTCCAGAATCACTCAAGTCACGTTATGACGATTGTGAGAGATTAAAAGAACATTTTATGTAACAAAAACGAAGCATTTTCAAAAAAAAATACTCTTCGTAAGAAGTATCCAGTAGACTAATTTGTAGAAAACTATGACCTTATAGCAACCATTTTAACGCAACACATAATGTGACGTCAAAACAGTTTTTACGTTGAAAGGTATTGACTTGACTTACAATTTACATTGACCCGACTTGACTTGAGTCAGAAAAAAATGACTTGGTTACAACCTGTTAATAAGGTTTAAAATTTGCACTTAAAATTTTATGGTACTTACAGTACTACAGCACTTTACAAATTCACAAATCATTTCTACACCGGCGCCAGTTGAATTTGAGCAACTGTAATCCAACTTCAAGGCAAGATCCTCTAAATCACAAGTGAAACAGATTGGAGATGTTTGATCAGGATTTTCATAAGATAGAAAAAACTGTTTAGGTCTAAACTGATTTATCTAAAAAAAAACAGATCATTTCACATAAAAATCACAATATACAAAACAGAAAAGAATTCCGACTAATTTTAAATTTAATTACATACTTGACCTACAGACCCAAAGGTTGGTAATATGTTTAGTCAAACATCAAATGTCATGTGATTATTATACATACAAAGTGGTATTTAAACTGCTTTGCTTTTTTCAAACACAGGAACCAAGATGCTTTATTCAGACATGCATTACCTGAGCTTTTCTAAGAGCAGCAGTAAAAGTCTCAACTCCCTTTTCTGTGAACCCACAGTATGAAACAAAAAGTCCTTCCAATTTGCTCAATGAAGAAGCAAGAGAACTAGCACCTTTGTCACGAAGCAAGTTCGAACCGAGAGTAAGAGATTTCATCTACGTACACGCAGAAGTTAGTCAGCCATGCAACAATACCTGTACTTTCTAAACACTGAAAGATGTGTTCTTTACTTGTAAATATATATAACTGAACAAGCATGTATGAAATATAGACTATGATGTGCAGGCAATTATAGAAACAATTAGAAAATATTTTCAATTAGTGCCAAACTTTACAGGAGTTTTAAGCTGTCGAAGTCCATCTGATAAATATTTTGCACCAATTGCTGTTATTCCACAGTTTGATAGATCAAGTGATTCAAACTTGCTCAAATAAGTTGAGATAAATCTTGCTCCATCATCACCAATTTTTGTATAGCTCAATGATAGGAACGATAACTAAACATATGAAACCATGCAGTTTCACTTTCTATACACAAGTTTGAAATACTTGTACTTACACAAACAATGCATAAATCACAGAAGCCACACCTGCTGTTGTGATGGATCTTGCAATGAGCGTACTATGACTTTTGCATCATCACTTGTCATATCGCTGTTAGATAAATCTAAGTGTTCCAAATGTTTTAAATTATAAAGAAGTTGTGCAATAGCAGTTGCTGCACAATCTCCATATGACAGTCTTTTAAATGTGACGTTTTCAATCTGAAAAAATATTCAGACCAATTATTTCAATGAGCTGGAAAGCTTTAGAAAACAAAAAAGTTATAAAATGTTTATAAGCAGTAACCAGAGCTAGGTACGAGCACAAGCAGTTTTGAGTGCGTTCCATTTTGTAGGAAAGACCTCGAGAGTAACGCTGTTTTTTAAAAAAAAAAACAAACACAAAAACGAGCGCGTTCTCGTAATTCACTCGTCATCCTTGTTTTTTTGCACCAACAACATTGCAAATGCACAAAATGGATACAAATGGTTGGATTTTTAAAAATATCAAGTTTTGGAGTGTCTTATGACTATACTTCTATGAAAGTGACTGTTTTGAGATTAAATTTATGCACAATAAATCGCAAAAAGTTAATGGCGAAAAGTAAGCATTACAATACACAACACTAAGCACATCAGAACTATGTGATGACAATTAGATATAAACGCTTCGTTTTTTAAGTTGACAACAATGGTCAATGATAGGGAGGCTCACACAGATGAGCCAAGTTGTCATCATAATATAATAATTATAATAACATTTCTATAGCGTCATATTTTGGTAAAAAAAAACTAACCACATATAACGAATCATTTGAAAGTGAAAAATCTTAAATTGTTAAACATTGTCATCTACAATTGTAGAAGATTCTTAATACTCTACTCATCTATCACCATTTTTGACAGGTGTGACAAATCACAAATCTTTTCAACATCAGAAGGCATAAAATACCTTAGCATTTACAATAAATAATGACAAGTAATTATCAGGCTAGAGTTAGATACAAGCTTTCACTATGGATTTGCGATATAAAAATGCAATTGGTTTTTGAAAATGCACCAAAGTGAAAATATTTTGTAATCGCTAAAAAGAGCGGGAGCGTGGTACAATATAGAATTTTGTCTCAGAAACTTGAGAACTTGAGAAACTCACAAATCAATTCAACACCAACTCCAGTTATGCGATCACGATGGTAAGATGTTTTCTTAAGAAGAATTTCCATATCACATGATATGGTAATTAGACGATGGGATGCTTTCAACGGATCTTGGTAACTTAGTTCAAGCTTCTTCATCTATTTATAAAATGTAAAAGCAGCCGTGTAGATCATGCACTTTTATTGGACTTATTCAACCATGTTACTCTTAATTAAACTTGGTAGCTTTTTAACAAGTTCTATATTTATTGCTCTACCAATTATACAAGAAAAAACAAATTCTAACTTCGTTACTTAAAAAATTTAAATAGGATTTGCTCAAACTGTTTAACTTGCAAGATATTTTTTAAAAAGCCAGAGTGATCATCTTATAAAAATGCTCTTATCTAAAATGCTTATTGTAGTTAGCATATACCCAGTATAACGTGCACAAAAAATTATACACTTTTTATTAACAAAGTTTTTAACAAACACTAGAGCAGTTTGCATGTATCTAACCTGGTATGTTAAGTTATTGTCTATTGTAACGTTTATTCTCAGACTGAGTGACATTTTTGTATGACTTAAACCCGGCGATGATTCCTCATCACTTATGTCCAATGTTCCCTCTAACTTCTCACAAGTCTGAGCAAACACACTAACTCCCTGAGAGGTCCCTTACACCACTGTGAGCAACATCAGACGTGCGCACTGTGGACATTATTATGCGTTTATTTTATTTTCAATTCAGGTTGGATTTTTTCCCAACATCGCATAAATGTTTTTCGTAGATCGTGTCAACAGTGCGCATTTGCACACGCACGCAGTTTAGAGGGAACAGTGCTTATGTCCCAGTTACTGAGTCTTTGTGCAAGTTCCGTTTGTTATACAATTTTGTTTTCGTTTTTGAGTTTTAATATAGTATTGCCCAGATTTAGAACTATCTACCAGATCCACTGAAAAGTAGCAAGTGTCAGTAATGCTTTGCCCAAAGGTTTTTTCAGTGGTATAGCGCCACTGAGTATCAAACATGAAATACGAGCAGTGTTTAATGCGAGACCAGTGCACAAACCAGTCCCCTACTGAGCTGACACTGTTTGAGTTGCATGTATAACTTGCACATGACAGGTCTACAATATTCCTTGTTTTACAAACACCTACAATCTACTTTAACTGAACATACGGTTGTGTCTTTAAGAGCATCAGCAAAAGCTTTAACTCCTTTTTCTGTGAATCCACAACCTTTAACTGCAAGTTGCTCCACTTTACTCAATGAAGAAGCAACAAAGCTTGCTCCTTTATCCCCAATTGAATTGCAAGAAATATCAAGACAAGTCATCTATAACAAAAACGTAACTTTGTTGCAAAATATTAACTTTTAGTGCTACTTATCATGGACTGTAACTGTAAGCCCACATCTTGTGGGAAACAAAACCCATAATAGATTGCCATCAACTATGACATTTCAAATTTGTTTTTTATATGTTATAAAATATTTAAAAAACAACACATATGATCATATAGTAAGCTTGATGTTGAGTTACATATTCTCTTAAAAATACAACACATTAATAAAGACAGCAGGTACAGGTTGTTTGAGCGGTTTAAGTCCTTCTGATATAAACTCGGCACCATTTGCTGTGATGACATTTTCAGCAAGATAAAGCTTCTTTATTTTCCTCAAACAATTTGACAGATATTGCGCACCAGTGTCACCAATCTTGGTTCTGGCCAAATAAAGCTCCGATATCTATCAAACATAGATGAAAATGTCATAAAGAGTAAAAGAATGCAATAAAAGGTATTTACATATAAGAACATGTAGTGACATTATGTTAACCATAAAACATTGTTGCTAATTCATTTTCAGGTTCACCTACCAACCTACCAACCTTACCAGTCAATATCACCATTAACATGAAATCAGTTAAAGACCACTTACATAACAAAACAGTAACAGAAAAAAATTAAGGCCTGATAAATTCCAAATCACGTTGTAAGTAACAAATACGTACAGGAGCAGAGAGTTTACACAATCCTTCAGCTAGACACTCAGCAGCATTTTCAGAAATGTCACATCCATTAAGAATAAGACACGTAATCTTGTCTAAGCATTTCACCAAGCTTTGCATCTTTGTGAGATCAAGATTTCCTTTATTGCAAGAAACTGCAGATATCTGTATAAATAAGTAAAACAACTTTCAAAATTTTAAATTTCAGAAAATTCACAAATGGAAGTTGAAAGATCCAACCCATAGAATTAACAATAAAAGCCAAAAATGTTCAAAAAATTAAAAAATAATTCAGTTGTACCATCAAAATGCTACCAATGGAAGACATCTTTTCAAAGAAGTGTTGAAAACTGTCTTCAATAGAATTCACATGAAATTTTAAATCAATAGAATTCTTCCTCTTGCTCAGAACATAATGAAAACTGGTGATGTCACTTGGGAGCAAATCTCCGCCGATAGCTATCATAGTGGGCAATTTTTCGGCAATTTCTGGTGTCAGATCTTCATTCTGAAATTCATATACTAACGTACATAACTGGAGAAAACTTTTCAAATCAAAGCTTCTTTTCATAGAATCTTCAAGATATTTTGAAGTAAAATTCTTCAAATATGCCATTTTTCTCGCAATTTCATCATCATTGGGAGCAAACATGGTGGGAAATATTTCTTCCAACTGCTCACAAACATCTTGACAAAGAATTCCAAACATGAACTTGGTCACCATCTGCCACCAACTGGAGCCAAACTCGTGGAGGTGTTGCTGAAAGTCCTCAAGAGGCATGAACAAGATAAGGTGCATGGCGGATAAAAATTCTTGCCATATCATATGAGAAAAAAAGAAAACCTTTTTCCCTTCAATAACTTTGAAACGTAAATTTGACCTTTTGCCGTCAACAAAACTATGCAGAAAACAATCCAGGACCTTGTTGATGTTAATTCCATTTTTTTTAAGATCACCTTTTTTGAACAGCAACATTTTGTTCACAAACCCATACCAAGCTAAGGCTGGTATCTTCTTAAGTTCTTTCTGCATCTCTTCAGAATTGAGATTTTCTCGAAAATGAGAAGAATCAAGGAATAGAGAAAAGGCTGAAGTCATGATCTTAGACATTGTACAACGACTAAGTTGGTCACCTCCACTGCTTAAAAACTGATGAATGCAAAAACAAACCAGTTGGCAATTTACTGGTACATAGCAGTAAGCAAATATGTCAGGATGATTTTGAAGATAGGTCAAAACATCACTGTAAGATTCACCACAAATCTCTTTGCAGAGTTTATGCTGTGACTCTTTACTGAGACCAAGTATATTTGCCTTAAATCGTGGCCTACATTCATTGTGAAGATCATAAAACTGTCGCGGCCTTGAAGTGACATACTTTTTAGCATCTGGAAGAAGTTTACCTTGCAAAATATTCTTAATAAAATATTCTGCCGTTGACTTAGCATATTTGGAAATGTTAGAAGGTTGGGAAACAAAGTTGATATCAGCCTCGTCTAGACCATCAAGGATTATCACAACATTGGGATTGTTATCTAACTTATCAAGGACCTTATCTCTTATTTTCTCTTCTTTGATGTGTGAACTATATTCACACGAAGCACTGCTTAAAAGCAGTGGAAGGAAAAAGGTCTCCGTTTTAAAATCCATGTTTCGCACCGGGATATAAAAAATATACTGGCACTGACAATCATACATTTGTGACTTTTCTTTAAGCACTTTTTGGACAAGAATTTTAGAAAGTGTTGTTTTGCCAATGCCGGCCTCCCCGAGAATTCCTACAACATTTCCATGCTTTCTAATGTAATCCTGCTTGGCTGATTCTGTCTTGCACTTTATTTCTGCTTCATTTTTAGCTTCTTGTTGAGCAAGGGGCCATAATTGTTCTAAGGAGAGGTTTCCTTCAATTGTTTTGTACATTTTTTGAAAATCTTCTCTGCGATGATGATGTGTTGTTTCATTTGTGATAGAAGGCTCGTTGGATTCAGCAATTTCAAGTGACACCCAGTCAATGCTATGGTCAAGATCAACAACTGGATCGATGGTTTCAGAAGCATTCTTTGTTGCTTCAACAAGCCTTTTTTCCAAATCCTTACCTTTTAAAAAATAAAAATAAAATATTTACAAATTCGGTACTATAGTACCGAATTACTGTACCGCGGTACTTTTTCAGTACCGATACCGGTACCGACGGTACTTTTGAAAAAAAGTACCGAATCTCTGCAACGAATTACTTTTTCATTTTCAGTCGGAACTTCAGTCGGTCCCGGTACTCGGTACTTTTCACATGATAATTTCAAAATTTTAACAAGTATGTTTTCAAAAGTACATGTTAAATAATCCTTAATACTAATTTTAGCATCTGTCGATTTTTTAAGCTAGAAATGTCAAGTAAACTTGCAAGCGATTAACATCACATATGTTTTGACCTGGAACAATCTTTACCGGGGGCATAATAGCAGCAAACATTGCATTTGCAGCAGCATCTTTTACACAAAAAGTAGTTCAGTACCAAGTACTGACAAATTACCAACTACTTTTTTAAAATAGTACCAAATACCGGATTTTTTACATTTTTTGCCAAGTACCGGTAACGTTACCGACAGTACTAACACACTTTAACACCTAACACACTTTTTGTCTGTTCTTTGATTTCAAAAAAAGAATTATAAAATTAATTTTATCTAAATGATGCCCTTAATTTGCATCTTTATCTTATTACACGTAAGAATAAGGCGATTCATCAAGTTCAGTTTGAGTCCAAGTTGTATTCATATCACAAAAACATTGTTAGGAATGCGATTTATTCAATCATTCTTAAAATACTTAGTTAACACAAGACAAATATTCCTACCACTGGATACAAATCTGTATTAAACCTACATTATTTCTACTTAGTTACAATCTTGAGATCAAAGCAAATGTCAATCATATTTCAACAAACGGAAAGCTCAAAAAAACATAATATACTTACACAGTTCATCAATGTTCACATTTTCAACTATAGACTGATCTGTAAAGTTGTTGTATTTTTAGTACAATACAATACAATACACATTAGCATGTTGACATAATTAATTATTACATACTTACTAAAAAAATCATAACTTATAATATCATGCGAAGAACGGAGACTGGTATTTCTTACTTGTGATCGTAACTGGTCCAGAATTCATTATAACATTAGAATTAACTATGTTTGACCCTTGAATTGTGGTGCCTGTGCATTGCAGCGGTATACTTCTTTGGATCTAAGTAAAAAATGAATTAGAAGCACTAATAGCGCTGAAACCTAAATTGTATTCTCACTAATTCTTAGAAGTACATTGTATCAGATAATTGCAAATTGTATTGACAGAAAGCGTCTTAGATGTTGTTACTATGCAGCAGTGTGTAAGGTGCTATTCTGTCTTGACACTCACAATTTTACATGTTTTTGTGCTTAGTTTACATCTTGGAAAACTTGCTGTCACTATAAGTCTGAGATTCCTTTCAGTAAATTTAAGCAAATAAAATTCAGATTTTAGAGGCCAAACAGTCATATTTTTATACCTGATGATCCATTGCTTGTGAGGTTTGTCCTTCATTATCTTGTCTTTCAACATCCCTGTTGGGAAAAATTCTATTAAGGCGGAGTAAATGAAAGTGATAAAACTACACACAGAAACAATGAAGAAATTATTATAAGTGCTTTACAGTTGTAAGTACAAAGACAGCCTAAACAAGTCCAACTAATTCCGACAAAATAATATCACAAAATATTTGTTGCATAACTGTTCTTGTACATTTCAAAGTGATCAATACCATAAATATTAACCTCTGTGATCCAGTATCAAGCCTTCTTTGTTCCTTAGCATTTTCATCCATGTTTAAAAATACATCATTGTTTGTTTAATTCTGACAAAACTAATCGTGTGTTTTATAAAACTACAAAAACAAAAATTGAGCTAGTTTTCAATTACCCGTACCCACATTTATACCTGTTTGGAATTTAATTTGGGATATTGTAATTCAGTGTTTACCAGATTTGAGTTCTCCTTAATGACGTCAGATAATTTCCTCGCTTGAACTGGTGTGTCACATATAAATACTGATGTAATGTTTTCAATCGTTCCTTTTCGTGTGATCGATTTCACTGGTTACTACAGCGCTATGTAACATTCAGTAAGCTTTGCCCGAAGGTGAAAACCTTTGTGTTATAATAAATAAAATGGGAACTTTATAATTTAGTAATTTGTATAGACAGAATCAAGCAACTAACAGCATAGTCACGCAAATTTGAGAAATGAGAACTCATCCATCGAAGCAGAAGTAAAACAAGTTATCAACCAACTATCGTCCTCGCTCATATTCAAACAATTACCGCCAGCATATGCGGTCTTTATGACGGATGAGTTCCTTGTGTAATACTTCACACGAGTATAGTGCACAAGCGAATTATTTCTTTGTCATAGTACATTATCTTACAATGTGCCAAGCATAATATTATTTTTCAAGCTTTTACTAGGCTTCAAAGCTTTTTAAAGATCCTCCAGTTCAGTATTTTTGCTGCCGACTGGAATGTATGGCATTTTTTAACAGAAACTCCTGCATGCAAAGATGCAAATTTTGGTGTGATGGCGTTCAATCAAGCTTCAATTTTTTAATTTGATTATTATAATTGCCATTCAAGTAACCGGTTTTTATTTGTTTATTTTTTATAGATAAACATGAAGATAAAAAGTTCGGCGTACATTTTGACAAACCTTGTGTGTGCAGGTGCCAAATTTTCAATATGACGTATGCCAGACTGCAGAGTATGGCAAGAGCACACCCAAGATTTTTTTTCCAAAGCGCCATTGCACATCAGAACAAATCGTGTTTCCAAAAATAAAACAAGAGAATCACAAACACCGGCCAGCCTTGGGTCACGAATCGCAGTGCATACCAGCTGCTTCTTTACATACCAGCTGCTTCTTTGCACACCTGCACACCGGAATTTTGCCTCTGCACTCCTGAGATCTCGGCGAAAACTGTCATCCTCTGCAGACCGGTGCTCGTGGCCCCCGTAGAACGTTCCTATGGCCCCCCACGGGGTGGGACATTGGCCACCAGTTGAGTAAACCTGCACTATACTGTAGCTTTTGACACTTTGTAATTTGTCGCTTTCAGGTTTACTGGGACAGGAAGGTGTTGAGTGCATAGATATCTTATATATAATAACTAGATATCCAACTACCTTGCACTTGTGCTTTAAGAAGTGAAGCCAGTATGGGTCCGCCATTTTGTCAACAAGTGCGACCAGAAACGCTTTGGCGCATATGTGTTGAATGCAACATATGAAAGGATCATGTGAGATTGGCAAGTAGTTATAAAATGGAAAGACGTTTTTTTGATGCAGACGATGCTAAGCATTATTCCTGAAGCTCAATTGCATAGTTAAACGGTGTTTGACGTTTAAATATGGGCTAGCCCAGATACTGGAACCGCCCGTACCGCACCGGTATCATTAGCGAGCAGTTTGTGCAAATGGTAGGGTGTTTCTGGCATTAAATTGTGTAAAGTAATTTTTTGTTTGACCTACTTGCTTGAAGTTTTAAATGTTCGTAAATGAAAAATGTTATACTTGCTGATATTGGTCCAGATGGATAGGCTACCGGCAATTTGCAAAAATGTCGTGGTGGAGTAAGCCTATAAATTTTTTGAATTTATTCACTGGACAATTTATTTTGGTTCAAAACAGCTTCCAGATGGGAAAGTTTACCAAGTGTTCGGAAATTAAAATTAACTGTACGTATGATGGCTATTGTTTCATCTTGTTGCGAGGGGATTTCTCACCTAAAAACAGCAAACTTTTTCCATCTAGAACAGCTTGGAAACTGGCACACCAATTGGTTAAAATTGCCATGCAATAAACGGTACTCGCTGATGGTGGTCAACTGGTCAGAAAGGTCACACTATACATATATATATATATATATGTATATGTACATGTATATACTGCTTGGTTTGGGAAGGCAATGGCTACGGCCATCATCATTGCTAACATATACTGGTATTCTATTTATTATTATTATTAGCCTGTAACTGACAGTAATGTTATGGTGGTCAATATGTGGTAAAATGAATTCATGTCATAGGCAAATTGAATGAAGCTTTAAAGATTTCCCAAAAAAAACAACTTTTCATCATGCATAATATTAAAATGATTCAATTGTATTTGTTTTATTAAATCAGAAGGATTTATGAATCTTATGTGACTCTAACTTGCATTTTAATTAACACAAGATTGAAATCAGAATATACGAATGTATACGAAAAAAATTTTGCCTTTTCTTGTTGCAGTTGATGAAGCAAGCTGATATCTGTGAAAGCTTCTGTGGAGAAAATGTAAATATGAATAAAAGTTAACCTCATAGTGCTATATTAGGCTATATCGTAGTTCGTAGCTTCCAACCCTACCATCATAAAAAATTATATTTCCTAATTTTTTCGTATTGCCACACACGTATGATAATTACATATGTTAGAAAATTTTTTCAGATTATACTTCTGCCAAATATACATCTGGAAGGCTTATGTGCATGGAAGTCACTGCTCACCTCTACATGGTTATCGACTTTAAACTTATGGATTGTATTGATGAAAAAACTTATATGAATACAAACGTTTTTTTGTAGCTTTAGACGATTTTTATGTTGTTCAGTGGATTTAATTTTGGCAACGCAATATGTTTACAAAATGCATGCCTTGACACTTGGCATCATATTCTTCTTAATTGCAATTTTTCTCTGGCTGTACAGATTGAACATTCTGGTGTTAAGTTTTGATACTGACATTCCTTGTGTATTCCATGTTTGCCACCAGGCATAATTTCAACAACAAAAGGTGCTCAACTTTTGATTGGATTCTTTAATAAAACCAAAGTTTCCCAAGCCCATGCAGGTGTGCTTCATTAGAGCTTTATCCTTTTTTATTCTTTGTGTGTATTTACTTTCTTGTTTCTAAATTTTATGCTAAAGTTAACTTTGTTTGATGTCTTGCAAGCAACATTAGCTCTTATGATTGTTACAAACGAATTTAGATGAAATCTTAAAGAATGTGTTTTTTAAAAACTTCTACCATTTTTGAAATGTTTTACATAAAACCGAATTCTGTGTAGCTGTAAAACCGGTGAGTTTTGGGATTCGTCTGCAGCAGAGTTTTTCTTCCTTTGGGACAATTATTCATAGTGATGCAATAAATCAATGACATTCTTCATTACTTTACTTCAATGACCAACGTGTGAAACGTTTTGTTCAACCAGCAGTAGGCCTATTCTGTGAATTTCGTCTTTCTTATCAGTTTTAAGGAAAAGCTAGGAAGTGGCCGGTTCTGATAGACAACAAAGCAAAGAAATTCACAAGTTATACAAAACTTGTACATTTTAAAAAAGATGATATTTATCAATAGAAATGTATTGTGATACAGATAAACATTATTTTCGGCAGACAGGCAGTTTGTGTGTAACTGATGTTATCTTAATTTGCCCTTGAAAAATTGAAATCCACGATTTTCCCACCTTGTAGCAACTAGGCATAAGTAATGGGAAATGATTAGGATGGTGGACTATTGTACCCTGTTCACAATAGCATTCAGATCTTCTTACAGGGCCTATAGTCCTGTAGAATTTTTGGTCAACCTAGAAAAAATTCTTATAAAGACGTATTATATACTGTTGGAAAGATAATTTTATCAGCTTTTCAATGATAGGTTTTGTCATTTTTTTTATCTTGGGGAAAAAAGGTTATGACCAAAAACGTGCCAGGGGGTAAAACACTATTTTGCCTAACATTATAATACAATTATAAGCTAAAATACGATACCTTCGTAACAGAATACAACACCATAAATTGGAATATTACTATCAGCAAAGCAAACTAACAATAGGACAGCAAAAAAAATAAAACATAACTTTATTAAGAGGTATTTATCACACGTTTAAGGGGGTAAAAGTTGACCGAGACGGAGATAATAGGAGAGATTTCACCGAAATAAAAGGTTTTTCTTTTATAAGCAAGGTCATGTAAGCAACACATAAAAGTTATCTAAGACGTAGTGAAGATGTCTTTAGTTAAAATGCTATTTCATAGGGTATTTTGTTACAAAAATACACCAAAAATCTGTACACCCCCAGTCCTGGAGTGCCAAAAAAGCCCGGTCTTTCTTGGGTTAAACCAACTGTAAAGATGTAAAAACGATATTTACAGTTTTAAGTTCTAATAAAATATAAACACATTTCAATCAAAATCATGCAAACGCATCCATAAAATGTCTCTCTTCTTCTCCCAATTCGTCATCAAACACGACTGTAGTATTTGTGCATGTCATTCCGCAACATTCCTTGCATGACGATGTGCATGTTAAGCCCGCTTTCCGACAAGAGCAGCGTCTGTTACATGATCCCTTGCAGCTACATCGAATGATTTTCAAGACATCTTCTGGTGCAGCAGCTACATCCGTCATCACTGGAGAAAACATGTCATCTTTCTTTTGCCAACCCCATGACAAGGGTTTCAAATCTGAGTTGCTTAAAGTTCTCCAAACTTTCAGCTGCTGATATACTCTGAGGCCGTGGTGATATGCAGCTCGTGGTGATGGTGGAAGGAGAGCTGGATCAACGTGAGAACGATTAGACATGACCATTTCCTCGTACTTCTGTTTCCTGATTTGCGATAAAGTATACGTAGACGAGTTTAAAAATTCGAAGAACCGTATCGAAGCCCTACCAACTTGGTCTGGAGACACGTCGTCTTCGTAGAAAACATCGGCAACATTTCGCAAACTGCTTGATTTCAACTTCTCAAATACAGATATCTTACCGAATTTATGAATTGCTGAAGTTGTATCGCAGCCCGTAAATGCATGAGCGAATAACAAGTACTCCAAAACAATAACATCTACCTTCGCAATAATATCTCTAACTCTGTAGCACTGTCTTTGCTGGCTCATGGAACTTCTCATTCTTCTTCCAGTCACAACACCACAACAAGGCACCGCCATCAATAATTTTTGTGGAGTCCGGTTCTTTAGTCATTTCAATTTTGTCCAAGATGTGTGACTTTAGTTTTGATTTTTGCGCAGTTCGTAGAACTCCATCTTTGAACAGTGACATTGGGTACGGTGATAACTCGTAGAAGAAGTAGTCTGCAATTTCGTTTTCTGGCTTTCTCTCTATGACAACAACCAATCTCAAAAAGAGTATTAATGGATCAATGGTGATAGTATCATGGTCAATTTTCACACGGGAATTATACATGTTTAGAGAACCCTGACATGGACAGGGGAAAGAAAGTCAACTACACTTACCTCGTCGTAACTCACAGCAAATCCCAACCTTGACAGCAAAGTGTTCAACCATTTTGAAGAGAGGTGATTGTCAGTCGCTATAGCAAGTCCAAATTGCAGTGGCATTAAAGATCGTGTACGGGTTGCAGCAAACAAGGCTTGTGATAATGTTACCTGTTTAACTGGGGCTGTAACCAATTCGTTCATGAATACTTTTAGCAATTCAGGTACATGGGGGTTTTCTGTGCCAAGAATATCTTCAACTGAAGGATACGTACTGCTTTCGTGTTCATGATTTTTTATGGCATCCTTTATGAGTTTTGCTGCTGTTTTAACAATGCGCTCAGTCTCCTGAGATACATTGCTGTCTCTTTCCTAATACCATTTTTCACCTATAATTCCACTCACTCTGTCAAGGAGAATAATGTTACTCTTGCCATTTCTTTCGACGAAGCGCAATGAATTTCCATACTTTTCTTTTATTTTTATTTGGGTCATCTTCAATGAATAAGGTACCTGTACCGAATAAGGCCCGGTCCCTAATAAGGCCCATTGCTCATGTTTCGCAAACCCGTGCAAATAAATGAAAGATTTTGTCCCTACATAAAAACTAATATAAATTCATGATGGTTTACCAGATTTCATCCTTGTCACGTGATCAACCGATTCGCTAGAGCACAACAAAAATTTGATATTTGCAGTTAAGGTGGTTTTGTTAATTTAGAAAAAAAGTAAGTGAGAATTTGGCCGGTTAAATGAACTGTTGTCAGCCGGCTGAAGTTTTCATGTAACAACCAACTTAGTATTGAAAAGGATAATGCACTTTTTTTTGCTAAAATTTTTCTGATGATAAAAATGTGACTTTTTTTCTTGGATGCCACATGCGCCTAATAAGGCCCATACAAGATGCTTGGCTAATTGATGTCCAGACTTCAAGAGTGGTTCCAGTCATCAGTTGGCAAATTGTTGCAGTTACTTTGATGCGCCTAGTGGAATCTTTTTAAATGTTTGTACAACTTAAAATGTGAAATTTCTAATAATGTTATATGTTGTCTATTACTATGTTTTGAATCAAAATACTCACAAAATTGGTGGGCCTTATTAGGAGCCTATACTCCTAATAAGGCCCATTTTTTGGAATTTTTAATTTCTTTATAAAATTTTTTTGGGGGGTTGTCAGGTATTGTGGTTTTAATATGTTGTAGTCATATACCCTCACTAATAAAATACGATTTTTCAGTCTATTCTCATTTATGGTTCTTGAGTTATTTTCAAAAAAGTGTTAGGTGGGCCTTATTCGGTACAGGTACCTTATACATCATCCCCAAGTTCCTGCATCATGGAATGAAACTCTGCAACGGTGTACAAGTCCATATCATCTTCCATTTTTTTACACGCACCATTAAACAATGTCATTTTTTCAGTGGATGTTATACGAACAGGTGTCGAATACTGTGCAGGATTTTCAAACCTTGTTCTGCATGGTACATGGTATCTGGCTTCAGCAGCCACCAGGTCGTGTGCACTAAGCAGTCGTGCCTGAACAGTTTTAGCAAGTTTATCGTCTCTACTTTGGCATAAAGAAAGTGTTACGTAATATATTCCTGACGATTTTGTCCGCACCTCTTCAAATTTATTTCGATCAGGGTGCCGTTCATCAAACATACAACTATATCCACAGTAAAAACACTGCTTTTTAAAGTCGAACGACTGTTGATCTGACCGGGTCGATACTCTCTTGCTACTGGATTGTTTAGTGCTTGAGGCTGGACGTTTCTTGGATCTCGCATGGTTTCTCAAGAAATTACGGCATGATGTGTGGATATACGTAATATGGCCATTTTCTTTATTTTTCTGCAAAGTTGCTACCAGCGTTTCACAATCCAGTTTCAAAGCATGACCAATTATAGTGTCCAAAGGGTGTGTGGTAGGCCTACCTACCGTGTCGCGTTACAAAACGATGGCATTCAGCATAATCACCTTTTGTGAGAGGGAATTGTCGTCTTTTGTTATTAGCAACCGACCTCCAACTCCACACGTAGTGAATTTGTATTCAACGGTCGCTTGGATACGTCCAGACCTTTTTGAGTACGCGCTTATCTAACCAGGCAGGCTTGCAGTGAAGAAATTTGAGGAACTTTGCACGAAATGTCGGATCAGCCACCGCCGGTCGCCACCGGCTACAACCCGAATTATAAGGTTTGTTTCAAAGTGCTCGGGCAGTGAATGCAGTGTGATTGACTTTAAAAGGCTCGCCTCTTTCATTGAAGAATAGCCGGTCTAACTCCAGCAAAGTCTAAAGTAGTTTGTATTAGGCGCACCACTATTAGTATTAGTCTAACTTTTAGTAACAGAATAATCTAACAGCTTATGGATCTGAGAGTAACTTCGTCCGATAAAATAGCATTGACTTTCAGTAGCAAAATGATCTAATAACATATGTTAAAAAATAAAGTAGTTTGATAACCTCACTCAAGGTTAAAACATCGAGTTGTTTGATTCGTAGGATGCCCCAACCCCATACGGTCAGCCCCCATCCTCTGTCCATGTCCATGTGAATCAGACCCCGCCCGTCCACGCACAACCGGTCACGGTTGTCACACACACCACTGTGATGACCCAAAGTCAAGACAGTTCGATGCGTCAGGCCATTCCGGAACTACCGATGGCGCTGGCATGAGTTATCCTTTGCATCATCAACTTCGTTTTTCCCGGATTCGGTAAGTTTTCATATTCCTCCTCTAAGAGATCTGATAGTGACCTATGCTTGAGGTTACTCCCCAATACTTCTGACAGCACATAACAGTAATCATTTTACCGTGAAGTCTGTAAACATAAATATACAGTATATATACTCGTATATGTACATTGTACATCACATGAAAACACCAACATCAGGCACCATCATCGCCGGGTTCAGCGTTCTTTGCTGCGGCAACGTCGGACAGTCCGGGGTGGAAGGTTCGGGACTTTTTGCATAAACTTCTGGGTCGGAATTGCCCAGCTTCTGTTAGTTGGTTTCTTTTTCCTCGGTTGGATTTGGAGCATTATTTGGGGATATGCCTTCATTGCTTTGGCTGCTGGTGAGTACGTGTGTTTTTGGATGCTTCAAGTTGTCGTTTTATTATCATTTCAAATCAGTATTCTGCAAGATTACAATTTTGGGTTTCGTTCTTTCTTTTATAACTTTTATGCGCTTGCTATAGTTTAACATTCATCAGCTTAAACCTATTAACTCTATTACGTCTTCCTGTTGAAATAAGTGCTCTAATACCATCTCATCTATGTCACTAACTGAATACTGCAGCAGTTTATAATATTTTGCCAATTGCAAACGTTTTTGGGCTTATGGCGTACAGCGCCACCTGTGTGTTGTAATTACTCAATTACGTAACTGTAATTAGTTTTTTATTTCCGTTATTTCGGGCACGTTACAGGCTAAAGGGTCGAAGTATGAGTGTTCTCATTAAGCCATATGTTGCATGACGCTTTTAATGCACATGAACCAGGCATCAAATAGTCGCCAAACGCTTTTAACGTATTTTACCAAGTTCCGTTGCGTCTTCAAGTCACGAAACGTCACAAACGGGAATTGTTCAAACGACATTTTCTCTCTTCCAAACACCGCCTGTATGTCGTATATGAACCGTTCGTAAAACTTACCAGTAAGTAGTAGCTACAACGTAAGTTCGGGTTTGGTGCATAAAATTAAAAAACATTTTTGTTTGTCGGTCGGAAGAAGATGTCTTTCGGAAGATGTCTTCCATAAACAATAAGTCATATTTTTTATTCAATCCTGAAAAACATTTCAATTTTCAAACCGGCAAAAATGAGAAAAAAATTGCAGCTTTTTGCAGCAGATAGATTTGCGCATCTATTTCGAAATGAAGGGTGAATCAGTAAAAGGCGTTAAGCTAAATATTGTTAAATAAATTAGTAGTTAATTAATTAACTAGCTAGTTAATTAGCTAATTAGTTAATATTAAAATTACTGCCAAGTGTGTTAAGTTAAAAGTTATTAAATTCCCACCTGTGGGTTTTAATTATCTCCTTTTGATATTTTTTTTCAGCGTCGTCGGATCGCCAGGTCGTGTCTACAACCACGACAACAATGGCCGCATCAAACGTGCCGCAGCGATTACCGACTGTTTATTGAAGAATTTATATGAAGCGAATATGCTCTAGACTCTAGAGTTTTAGAAATTATAGTTGTAATGTTTTGCGAATTTGATGGAGAGTTGTATAATAAAGATTAAAACGCAAATGTCTCATAAAACCTGTAACTCTCAGCACGTGGTTGTTCAGTTTTGAGTGAGACCTGACACCAAATACAACCATCTCATGCATGATCATTGATCACAGTCATCTTTCCCGCATGACGTAGGTTTAATAATGTTGTCACATCGTAGATTTCGTGATATGATGACGTCGTTAGGGTAAGGTGTAATGCATATCTTAGTTCTACAACTCCAATGATCCCCAAACTGTTTTTATTATTCTAAGTATGAAATAATCAATCAGTGAGAAATAATCAACCAGTTGAGATTAAAATCTCCCACAAGGCTGGTCACCGCCGTCTGAGTGAGATGAAACCGCTGTAGTCACGGTCAAATAATAATTATCAGAAACGTGCAAATTTGGGGAAAATTTCTCAATTCATCATCATGAGATAAATACGTGCTCACCAACTGCTTTCCACGACTCATTAACGACGTCTTGTTTTGTAACCTTGTATGGACATTCCTTAACGAGATGTCCGGTTTCTTCGCAATAATGGCATGTTTTTACCTGGCCTGCATATTCCACCACGAACTTGTAATGGCCGAAATAAATGTAGGAGGGTGGTTTTGCTTCCATCAGGTCTTTCTTTAAAACTTTGAAGATTCTTCTTCCGTCTTTGATGCCCTTAATCCTGTCTCGACCGTGGACTGTCGATATGACCAACCCGATTCTCTTCAAAGCCTCCACCAGGCATTCTTGTGGAAAGTCAATTGGCACCCATCCAATGCTTAAGTGCGTATGAGCATCACCTTGTGCGATAACATTCATTACCCCTTCGACGTCTCTTAATTGTCCAGCAAGTTTGATGGCGGTTTCTTTGCTCATACAGGTAATTTCGACATTTTGGCCAGGTCTTTGCACGATTCCTTCTATAAACTGTAAAGGAACTCCAGTTTTGCTAAGCAAGGCGTAAATATCGGCTCTTCGTGAAGGTTCTTTTAGCCTTATCGAAACCTCTCTATCTCGGCTGTAGTTTGTCGGTGCTTGAAATCTCCATTGATTATTAACTCGTTCTGCATAGGTCTTCGTCTTTTCAGATGAAGCTTGCATCTCCATAACTAGTCTGAGAAAAGGCTTAGCCTGCCTTTGTCTTAGCAAACAAACGGGTTTTGTTGCTGTCTTCCTGATACAACTTTAATAACAATTAAGAAAGATTTATACTGTGAAGGGAAGTCAGAGTGACATAACCAATATTGAAATAATATAACTGAAAAATAAAAATAACCTTACGTTTGTGGTACGTTAGTGATACTTAACAAAAAATGCAATAATTGATAGTTTTGCTGAATATAGTTACGTATTTATTGTGTTTAAAACAGTTTTACTAACAAAATTTTTTTTTTTAGAACACTTTTAAAGATAATTACCTTGCTGTAGTTCAGGCATAAACGTTTGTCGAAAACACGCTTCTAGGTAATTGCCTACGTAATTGCTTGGCCGGCGTTTGAAGAAAAAGCGCGTTTCTAACCATTAATTAGTGAACCGTGACTACAGCGGTTTCATCTCACACAGATAGCAATGACCTGTTGGTTGTGTTAATTCTTATTTCTTGGTTTGTTCTGAATAGGTAAAATAACCACAACAGTTTGGCATTGCTGTAATGCTGTGTACTAAAGATAAGACATGTACTGACAAGACACGTACTAAAACTAATGACATCTGTATTTGTTGCTGTTATTGTTGTGCACTTAAGACATTCATTGTGACTGTAGTGAGACAGTATCGTCCATTTATTATTTTAGCATCCCTTGTGGGACTTCCCTTTTCACAACCACGAAATAGACATCAAGTTGCACCAAGAAAAAGAAAGTTTGCGCCACCGCAAGCTATTAATTATATAATTGTTAAAATATCGAAACACTGCGAGAAGTAAAGTTGTTTGCACGCGAAGATTTTTAAAATACTTGAAAGCAAAAGTTTTAAATGTTTCAAATTTTAAAGGAAATCATAGCGAAATAAAATACTGAAAAATTCTATCCGCCATGTTCTCTGTTTACAATATTTTTGCGGACAATATATATGTGTTTATTACTTTTGTTAAGTGTTTTTCATCACTTGTGCGTTAACACCACATGCAGGAACACCCGCATGTGCGTTAAATACCGCTAATTAATGACGTCAATATAATTGCTACAACTATTGACAATTGATTTTTCCTCACAAACAGTGTTGTGATGCCGCAAGTGGAATTCCGACTATTCACATAAAAGTAATGGAAACACATTTCATTCTCAAGGACTTGTGACGTAACAATAAACGCTATTGATGATTGATGCTATGAATGCTAACCGGTTTTTATTATAAAGCAAATGCCTTTACATGCACGGATAATGTATTAAATTGGTTAATTATAACTTTTGACTGTTACAAAGTGCGAAATTACTGCTGTTGAAGTGTATAATGTCCAACAGTTTCGAGCAGTTTTGCATCAACTACGCAAGTGAGCATTTGCAGCATTACTGCATCAAACACACATTCCAAGTTATAGAGGAGTTCGATATATAGAATCCTATGTTCCTGGTCGCATTTTCTCATTCAACATTGGTAATCAATTCTATCAATTTGAGAATTACTCTCTGAGACAAATAGACTCGGATGTGGAAACATTACGTCCGTCCTTTGCACCAGTAAACTTTACAGAACCAGATATTGATTTTGAAACATTTGTAGATGATTATCCTTGAGAGGAAGACCGAGGATTTGAAGACATCCAAAATATGCTAGCATCGATAAGCCATTTCAAGCTCACCCGTGATAAGTTTTACCATTTCCTAGATGCCAATAGCCTACTGATCAAATTAGAGATTACGATTTCTCTAGCGTTAGACACACAATCGAGAATACCTTCTCCAATGTGTTTTTGAGTTTTTTATTTTCTATCACAAATCCTGTTTTAGGCGGGATATTGGCTATTTTACTATTTATGGCAATGTTTTGGGGTTTTATCTTAACCATTTGGGTATTAACGTTTTACAGAGGCCATGTAGTCGACTTGGCACGATCTCTCATCTCTTGTGTCCGTCGAATCCGTCAGCCAACAATGGAAGAAAACGTCCCTCCCGACGATGCTCCAGCAAACAGAGTTGACTTAGTTGTAAGGCAGGAGGTCCGGCATACCGACGAGAATCAAAATGAACCGTTATACCTTAATTTGAGTCAACATTCGGATTGTCGCGGCGTTGACCTATTAAAGAAACATTAATAGAGAAGGCCTGCGCAACGGAGTCAAAGACACAATTGTCTAGGTCTCTAGGAGTTCTAAAAGAAAGACTGATAGCCTTTGGCTTCAGGCCAACCTAACAGCAATCCACATCGCCATCCCCACAACAATCCCACGATTAACGTTCTTCATGAACACCCACCAAAAATGTGGAAAATTCAAATTAACTAGGCTAGGCCCAAGGCAGTAAGGCCTGGTGGCTCGGTCAATCTATTTAAAGCGTGTATGCAGAGCGTGCTGTATTTGCAAGCCAGACTGGAAAGGTTAAAGAAAGGTTATAGGTTAGAGGTAATAGGGGATGGACCCTTTCCCCAGTCTGCATCAGAGTTTGGCATTTACCTATAAAGACGCACACAGTCAGCTACTGCTTTTCATGAGCTTTCAGTCTGTCATTGGCGGTATTAAGTTGTATAATTTTGAAATTAATGGTCTAAACAGAACTTTTGCGCACTCAGTTTTGATCGATTTCAAGATTAAATAAATCAAATAATGTAGGTTTATATTATTAGGCCTAGCCTAGCTATATTCCGGTAATAAACCCTTTCCGAGTTACTGTCTGGGTGGCAAGATTTTTTCGATTTCCTATAGGCTTAGCAATGGAAAATGTCGATCTACTTCCATTCTTTTTTAAATTACAAGCGTTTTGGGCATCGCATTGTAAAGATTTCGTTCAGGTATGTAACATACATGAATTTATTTACAAAATAAAGAAAAGATATTACGTAGGATAATTTTGTTTGGCATGTCTAGCAAAGTTTACAATAATCAAATAGAAGTAGTCTAAATAGGCTATAAATCGAATTGTTACATCCAAACACACTGCAGGTACCACACAAGCTCTTACACATTTTACGCTGCATCGTACACTGACCACGTAACATGACTTAGTATCGAACAAATCCAGTGCGTAGGATTCAAAGCGCTTTAAATTAAGAATTAATTAACTTATTTTAAAATTTTTTTATTGCGCAAAGGAATTTATATACTACTCACCTAAGAATCAAAGTGGATCGACAATTTCCATTGTTAACTATAGGCTAGGTGATCATAAATATCTTGCCGTCCAAAAATATGATGCCTCTAACTCGAAAAGTGTCTTTTGCACATGCATCCACTGAAGTTTATAAGTTTGCACTTCTGTTCATTGCATCCAAGCCATTTTTAGTTGTTTGGTGCACCCAAGATCTTGCTGAAAACGGCCATACTCTGAGGTCCGGCCCTTTCCGTGTTTAGGTTTAGCGATTACCAAGGATACTCTCTTAAGTGGTGTTTACTTTAACTTTTTTTATAACCTAATGGTTGTATATTTTACCTTGACCATCACAGTATATTTGTATATTTAAGCTTGACCATGGAATACGTTAAGTCGTGCAATTATATGAAGGTTTTTTTGAGGATTCGGCCATTTATTGGTCATGAAACTGTTCCAAATCAAGACCAGGTTAGTGTCAAACTGTGAGTAAAATTTTTGGACACAACAAATCCAGTTAAGTAGAGGATTGAATTAAGAGTATTAGTTAAGCGCAAAACAAAATCAATATCAGTTTATTTTGTCATGTATCTTTTTATCGGCTTTCATAGTTTTTAAATCATCATAGAAATGCATGGAAGTGTCAGAAGATGGGCATGTTTTAACGCTGCATGCACCAAAAGATTCAAACAAATTTAAAACAAGTGTTCATGGTGTTGGTGACAAAATTCAGTCATTTTTTTTACAAAAATATTTCCGCCGGATACCAGGTGAGTCACTCATAGAAAAGTGCAGTTCTAATGTTAATGCCCAGGTGTTCACTGAGAATTTGCTACTATTTAATTTGAATTAATCTACTAATTTGAATTAACTACCAATACATACTCTTGGACATATATAACATGATAGCAAAACCAATTAAAAATACAAAAATGTTTAAAAACTTTCTCTATCATGTTGCAGTCAAAAACAGTTTTTTGATTTAACTGCTCTAAAAATTGTTCAAGACTTCATCGGTGGCCAGAACTCATTAATTTTTACTTACGGCGTTACAAGTTCTGGTAAGTGATATTAAAAGAGCATTTTGTTACTTCTAGGAATGTGTTTGTTTATTGGTATTGTAGCATTCATCCTTTATGATGATAAAATTCAAACAATCCTCATTTAAACAAATCTTATAAAAATCTTTGTCCACCTTATTAAACATATGCTTCTATAACAGGCAAAACATACACAATTCAAGGATCTCCTGGCAATGAAGGTGTTATGTCTCGAGCTGTTGATGTAGTGTTTAACAGCATTGGTGAACAGTTAATCAAGGTAACTAATAGCATTTACTGATGAAACTGTCATTCTCATCTGGAGTGGCAGCACTTTGTAACATTAATAATGTTTTGCCTCTATGAAAGGTTTTTAATGATTTTCTGACTTTGCAGGAATCCAACTTGCATTTACAAAGGCCGACCAGTGTTGTGGTTCTTTCCGATGAGGAAAAAGCGGAAATGTTGCAACACAAAAAAAAAATATTAGCTTTGGCAGATGTAATTCACGACGTATATATTTTTTTGTATTTAAATGTTATGACAGTATTTACATAGTTTAATATTTAATTAATGTTTTGTTTGCATCCATGTAATATGTATCCCAACCATGTATATTACAAATGTGCATGTTAACATATATATGTAGAGTATAATTATGTAAGATTTCAGGTCCTACCGTTTTTATCCGAATATAAGCCCTACCTTCAAAATAAGACCTAGTCAACAGCGCGATGTACTTTGCTATCACTAGTAATGCAATGATGCAAGATGTAATCTTTTTACTTATTGCATTTTGAACTGTTTCATTAACGTTGTACTGCTATTAACATAGTCACATTCATACCGAGTCCAGGACAGTCTAGAACCGTCAATCAACTCATTGCAAAGTAGCGAGGCTACCACCTGTCCATCTGCTAATAACACAGTTACTGATGACAGTTCCCTTGCTGGTGATATTTCAGGGAATAAAAGGAGGTAATAACCAACCATCGCATCTCAACCCCTTTTCTCTGGCATTCATTTGAATCTAGTTCCCATACATGCATCATTCAAAGCATATATAACATATACATAACATATATAACATACAATCAATCAATGTAATCAATACTGTGTAATATTAACATTACTTTTGTTAGGCCTTCCTTTATGGAATTTGCACAAAATGTTGCCGATGATAGTTTTGTGGATATCAATGCCAAGGGACCAGTGAGGTACAAACAAATACATAACAAACGCTAATTCTAAACGTTTCGGCATAAGTTGCCGATATCCAAACTAAGGTAAAGTGAAGTTGATGTTTTGATTTCAGATACGTCATGTTCGTGTCTTTCGTTGAAATATACAATGAGCATATTTATGATTTACTGGAGCCATTGCCGAAAGACAAAAAGAAAAAGAGAACAATTCTCGGATTAGCTGAAGACAAAAAGTTGCCATTTGTGAAAGGCCTCAGAGAAATTCAGGTGGTATATTTTTTCGGTTTTAGTTTTAAACTTTACTGTTAATATACTTTATCAGGAATAGATTTATATGTTTTTAAATGTCTTGTTGTCTTTAGGTCAGTTCACGTGAAGAAGTTTTAAAATTACTTAGCATCGGTCGCAACAACTTACACATTGCTGAAACTAAACTAAACCACAACTCAAGCAGAAGGTAAAATGTTAAAGAACACGTCCTTGACTTCACTTGCCTTTTTATTGATATGCAATAGAACTGGCCTTATTCAGTTTTCTTTAAGTCGTCGATTTGTCAGATTCTTATTGCTAGCTGCAGAAGTATGTGCATCCTAATGTT
Source organism: Clavelina lepadiformis (assembly GCF_947623445.1). Lineage (NCBI taxonomy): Eukaryota > Metazoa > Chordata > Ascidiacea > Aplousobranchia > Clavelinidae > Clavelina > Clavelina lepadiformis. Next base: position 21,516,231 of record NC_135244.1, on the reverse strand, counting down.
TGCTTAGGTTGTTTAATTTATTGTACATTGAAGTAATTTGACAGTTCGATTTCTTCAGCAGTTTCTTTCATCCCTAAGACGTGTTTCGTTTATCTTATTATTCTTACTGTCATGAAATTAACCTATACTATATGTAACTGTGAGCATTAATTGTTAAGTAATCTACGACAAGATATAACTCAAATGATAAACACAGTTTTCGAGTCTATTAATTGCGTGAATGAACATGTTGAATTGCGTGAATGCGAATATTATAACTCCATAAATTGCAGCAACACTTCACAGGCACAACCAGAAACAATATATTTTGTATGTCACTTTGCTGCGGGGTCGAAATGAACCCTGTTACGCACTCCCGGGATACTTAAGGAAAATCATTTTTTCTTGTCAAGTAAAATTTAACAGAGACTATTTTCTCACCAAGTAAAGTCAAGCAAATCCAGGAGTTGTCAATATGTGTCAAGCAATCATGAGTAGCAGCGTTTGGGTCATTCTGACATCTGTCATGCATTCTAGTGTTAATCTCGAAAAGGTGTCGAATAAGACGAATTTATTAACATAGAAGCAATTTTGGAAAAGATTATATTTTTGCGAAATGTAGTATACAGTATATAAGAAAATATTCATCTAAATTTAAGATTTAAGAAACTATATGGCAACTTAATCCAATGCATTTCTTTAGCCATTGCATCTTTACAATTAAGACAGTCGGCATAAAAGAAACAGACAAACCTCAGCAAGCCAGAGTTACACAGTAAGTGTCTCATTATTGTCCAGCAATCCAGCAACAGGTAAAATGCTGGAAAAACGTTAACTGTACGATAACTTCTTTTAGATTCACATTTTGTGACTTGGCCGGCTCTGAACGATGGGGAAAGACCGACTGTTATGGCGAGAGGTTGAAGGAGGCTGGAAAAATTAACACGTCCTTGTTCACACTCGGAAAATGCATCGAGACACTGCGTCACAATCAGCAACACCCAGGTACATGGGCATCTTTTTAAAACTTAGTCTTATCTCCTCATTTATATCTGCAATGTTTTGTATTGAAATACGACTTACAGAAACATGGTTTACGATTACAGAAACAATGCACGCAGTGATATTCTCTGCAATGACAACCGAAGTAAAATTTGTCATTAAGTATGCTATGGACAATTGAAAAAATGTTTTCCTCAAAAACAAAATGGCGGCTTGGACTCAATAAGGAACTGCTGTCTTTAGGATAAAGAATCTGCTGACAATTCAGATCAGGAAGACGACAGTAGTGATAAAGAGCATGATGAAGCTTCCTGGAAAGAAAAGGAGGTAAGAAATTCAAAAAAGTTGGCAACACCTTTCCTATCTTCTATATGAGCAGATGACTGAAGTCATACCCATTCTATGCAAGAAAATCTTCCTTTAGCCCGGAATCAATAAAATATGATTACCATACGAGTCAGCCGTGGTTGCTGCAAAATTTTCGTCCACTCCCCAACATTCCTACGTTATGTCTTGCTTTTTGATTTAAAGTTCATATTTTTAAAATAATTCATGCAAGCACGAAAATGTTCAAAATGCAATGTGCCAATTTTGGGTGTTATTTGTACATATTAATGCAATATGTTGTTTTTAAAAGGTGATTATAATTATAAAGTGGGCTTATGTAAATTTGTTTTTCCATTGCTTGCAGTTGTACTTTAGCAAGTTTTTTATGTGAAATTTTCAATTCTATAACAGTTTTATATAGCTTGTCATGTTATATAGATTATAAAACTGTAGTGGCCTGGGTGGCATTTTTAATACCATTATATCATTTTTTGGAAAAGTACTTTCTAGCTATTGATTGAAGTTTATGAACTTGTCTTTTGAGAACACTTCAACTGTCGTTTGATATTTGGAAACCTACTCTAAATAACTTCATGTGAAAACTCCTTTTAGTACGTTGGGTTGTTCCCAGGTTGTTTTCAGCACCTGTGCTGATAAGAAATCTTTATTACAAATGCCTTTGTTTTCCTCACTGCACATGTTCTGAAATGCTGCGTTTTTCTGTTCGAAGATTTTCAATCCCATAGCTTCCCATAAGCTCGCAGCTTCCCCATTTTCTTCCCATAAGCTCGCACTATTACCGACGAACTCGGAGAGATACAGAGAGAGTCATATGAGTTTACTACGCTGGTCATGATGTTTGCAGCTCAATAGACATCTTACTAGCAGTGGTATTACTATGTTCTTGATTATGCGTAATATTGAGAAAGTGTACAGCACCTACAATAAAAACCTTTTCTTGTAAACTATATCTGTTGTGATATTAATAGCTTTCGGCTGAAAAGAGGTTAGAGTTTTCTAACCACAGGCAACAATAGAGTCAGATAATAATTAATTCAACAGGTAAATTAAGTAACATAAGTTAAGACAGAAGCTCTACATCTGCATTTAAATAACCTCTGCAAAACTATGCTTTTAAGCAAAATGCACAAGGTAACCCACTCAATACTTATAGTCATTGAAGTCAGTCGAAATAAGAAATATGTACTAGAAACATCTCTGATGGAAAGTTAAATGATGTAAAAACAGATCTGCAAAAACTTTTGTAGCAATTTTTGCAAAAACGTTTAGTACAGTACTAGGTCAAAAGTACAGTATTAGGCCTACTTGGTAAAAACTTATCCGATGTTTGGACCAGTGAATTATGCCAACGAAATATTTGTGTGGCAAAACAGAGTCAGGGGAAAGTGTCCTCCAAAAGAATAACACGGAACTGCATAAGAATAAACATATAAGGGAAACATTGGTCCTTAAGTAGGGCTATTTTAGACTCCAAGGATGATAATTTCCGATTCCCAGAATAAACAGGACCCGCGATTAACTACCAATGGATTCAAATACCACTTCTGGCACTATAATATTGTTGTGAAAGTCGTTTTATTTCACAGGTGACTTCTAGATTACTTCATCTCAGTTAGAATAACCCTAAGGCCAAGATTGCATAAATGTTAAGTTGACATAGAAGTCGTCGCTTGCCTATTGCTGCATATTTGGAACATAGACATCATAGAATTACAACACTGAAGCCAAAATACATCACAACAATGCATCAAAACATAGACATATTTACTTTATGCCTCAATGAAACATAAAAATTGTACGTTTTGAAGTTAGAGCAGAAATGCATTAAAATGAATAATTGTTTGATGGGGACCACCCATGTGATGTTAAGGAGGCGTTCAGTTTTGATGGAAACTCTGTTTTCAATCATCCTGAAAAGCTTCCTGAAGATATATGTCCTGGGAAGTTAGATTTCACGAAAAAGTTTATGACCGACTGCAGACAATTGTCTGAAAGAATCATGGATTCAAATTCGATAGGAATGGAATTGAAAGAGGAAATATCATCAACGCATCCACAACCTTCTCCACCGCTTTCACGGTCCACTCAAAGCCAACAAGCTTCTTTTAAAGTAGTGAGATTGTATGTCGATATCAGATTAAAAGCACTCCATTCCGCTTTTGGGGCTTGACTTACAGTGCACACGTTTTACAATAAAATGGTAGAAAGCCACCTTTTTCTCGCCAGCTCACCTCTACCGCCTGAAGCCCATGCGGGAGACCGCCGAAAACAGGACACGTATGAATCTGCACTAGACCACATCGAAACTCTTGAGGCGGTATAAACAACGTGAAAAACAACAGTGGACAAGCGAAATCAATCAAATCAGATCATCAAACCGTGTACACAAAATTTGGCTTCATGGTATGAAACGAAGCCGCAATTCTTTGTTTATTTATGGTAAATTAGCGTTGAAACAACCCACATTTCTTTTTTGATTCATTAATTAATTATCAATAAGTATTATGAGTGAAATATTTGACGAATGAACTTTGACGAATCTTCTGGGTGCAGCTGCCACACATTCCACCATGGCGGATCGTACAATAACATACATACATAGATTCCCACTAAAAAATTTGTAGGATGCCCCGACTTCCCCTTTCGGCAAACTGCCACTCCTTATCCAACAATATTTGGTCTTACTCTAAAATTCTAATTCATCAAACTTCCAAAACTGCTGAAACCTCAGTTTTGCTTGTGGGACTTCCCTATTCGCAACCAAAAAATAGACATCAATTTGCACTAAGCAAAATAAAGTTTGTGCCACTGCAAGCTATTAGTTATTTAATTGTTAAAATATCGAAACACTGTAAAAAGTAAAGTTATTTTCACGTCTTTTCTTCTTAAAAGACTTGAAAGAAAAGTTTTAAATCTATCAATCCTTAAAGGAAGTCAAAGCAAAAAAAAAAAGAGGAAAAAAATTCTATCCGCCACGTTCTCCGTGTACAATATTTTTGCGGACAATATATATGTGTTCTGTTATGTGGTTAAGTGTTTTTGATCACTTCCCATATGTGCGCCGCCTCCACTAATTAAAGACGTCAGTGTAATAGCTCAATTTTGTTGCCGAAGTGTTCCTGGGTTTAGTTGCATTGAAGTTACATCTGGAGGATCCAGTATTTAAAATCTATTCCTGGTTTATCTTTGATTTTGTTAATTGTGGCAAAAATAATCGATTACAGTACACCTCCGTTTTACAATCGGTTGTTATAGCAAGAGAGAGAGTCAAATTCAGTAACGCTCAAGCGACATTCGTGAAAATTATTTAGGTTCTATACAGTTCGCATCTCTGCCGTCCAACCGTTATACGATTTTCAAAATTGTGCACGAACGAAGACACGAGACCCATCAGTCAAGCTCCTAGAATAAGATTGTGACGTTTGTGGAACAATTATCTCTGCAAGTTCCTAGTTATGATAAGGAACAAACGTGTAAATGTATTCTTGACATTACTTGGTACAATTTGAAGCATAAATATTATCACCAGATCAAATTCTGTAAGATTTTTATGACAATTGATTTTTCCTCACAAACAATGTTGTGATGCCTCAAGTGGAATTCCGACTATTTACATAAAAGTAATGGAAACACATTTCATTCTCAAGGACTGGCGACGTAACAATAAACGCTATTGATGATTGATGCTATGAATGCTATAACCGGTTTTTATTATAAAGCAAATGCCTTTACATGCACGGATAATGTATTAAATTGGTTAATTATAACTTTTGACTGTTACAAAGTGCGAAATTACTGCTGTTGAAGTGTATAATGTCCAACAGTTTCGAGCAGTTTTGCATCAACTACGCAAGTGAGCATTTGCAGCATTACTGCATCAAACACACATTCCAAGTTATAGACGAGTTCGATATATAGAATCCTATGTTCCTGGTCGCATTTTCTCATTCAACATTGGTAATCAATTCTATCAATTTGAGAATTACTCTCTGAGACAAATAGACTCGGATGTGGAAACATTACGTCCGTCCTTTGCACCAGTAAACTTTACAGAACCAGATATTGATTTTGAAATATTTCTAGATGATTATCTTTCAGAGGAAGATCGAGGATTTGAAGACATCCAAAATATGCTAGCAACGATAAGCCATTTCAAGCTCACCCATAAGTTTTACCATTACCTAGATGCCAATAGCCTACTGATCAAACTAGAGATTACGATTTCTCTAGCGTTAGACACACAATCGAGAATACCTTCTCCAATGTGTTTTTGAGTTTTTTATTTTCTATCACAAATCCTGTTTTAGGCGGGATATTGGCTATTTTACTATTTATGGCAATGTTTTGGGGTTTTGTCTTAACCATTTGGGTATTAACGTTTTACAGAGGCCATGTAACTTAGTCGACTTGGCACGATCTCTCATCTCTCGTGTCCGTCGAATCCGTCAGCCAACAATGGAAGAAAACGTCCCTCCCGACGATGCTCCAGCAAACAGAGTTGACTTAGTTGTAAGGCAGGAGGTCCGGCATACCGACGAGAATCAAAATGAACCGTTATACCTTAATTTGAGTCAACATTAGGATTGTCGCGGCGTTGACCTATTAAAGAAACTTTAATAGAGAAGGCCTGCGCAACGGAGTCAAAGACACAATTGTCTAGGAGTTCTAAAAGAAAGACTGATAGCCTTTGGCTTCAGGCCAACCTAACAGCAATCCACATCGCCATCCCCACAACAATCCCACGAAAAACGTTCTGCATGAACACCCACCAAAAATGTGGAAAATTCAAATTAACTAGGCTAGGCCCAAGGCAGTAAGGCCTGGTGGCTCGGTCAATCTATTTAAAGCGTGTATGCAGAGCGTGCTGTATTTGCAGGCCAGACTGGAAAGGTTAAAGAAAGTTTAGATGTAATAGGCGATGGACCCTTTCCCCAGTCTGCATCAGAGTTTGGCATTTGCCTATAAAGACGCACCCAGTCAGCTACTGCTTTTCATGAGCTTTCAGTCTGTCATTGGCGGTATTAAGGTGTATAATTTTGAAATTAATGGTCTAGACAGAACTTTTGCGCACTCAGTTTTGATCGATTTCAAGATTAAATAAATCAAATAATGTAGGTTTATATTATTAGGCCTAGCCTAGCTATATTCCGGTAATAAACCCTTTCCGAGTTACTGTCTGGGTGGCAAGATTTTTTATCTGGGTGGCAAGAAAATGAACCGTTATACCTTAATTTGAGTCAACATTAGGATTGTCGCGGCGTTGACCTATTAAAGAAACATTAATAGAGAAGGCCTGCGCAACGGAGTCAAAGACACAATTGTCTAGGAGTTCTAAAAGAAAGACTGATAGCCTTTGGCTTCAGGCCAACCTAAGAGCAATCCACATCGCCATCCCCACAGAGTCATAAAAGAAAGACTAAAGCATTTGGCTTTAAGCCAACCTAAAAGAATCCACATCGCCATCCTCACAGAGTCATAAAAGAAAGACTAAAGCCTTTGACTTAAGGCCAACCTACAACAATCAACATCCCCATCCCCACAACAATCCCACGAATAACGTTCTGCATGAACACCCACGAAAAATGTGGAAAATTCAAATTAACTAGGCTAGGCCCAAGGCAGTAAGGCCTGGTGGCTCGGTCAATCTATTTAAAGCGTGTATGCAGAGCGTGCTGTATTTGCAAGCCAGACTGGAAAGATTAAAGAAAGGTTAGATGTAATAGGGGATGGACCCTTGTCCCAGACTGCATCAGAGTTTGGCATATACCTATAAAGACGCACTCAATCAGCTACTGCTTTTCATGAGCTTTCAGTCTGTCATTGGCGGTATTAAGGTGTATAATTTTGCATTTAATGGTCTAGACAGAACTTTTGCGCACTCAGTTTTTAATCGATTTCAAGATTAAATAAATCAAATACAATGAGACCTCGTTAATCCGGACCACTTCGTTTCGTCAAAAAATGTTGGTTTAGCGGGGTTTCCGGATTATCGGAAAGTAAAAAATCAATCAATCTTGCAAATGCAGCACCGTGTTCAAAACGCAGTATGCACCTTACTCCGATTCTAAAAGGCCAAGTTTCTGGCTGGACAGCAACTAAAATAAAATTATATTTTTTGTATGATCCAACCCAGTGTCGAACCCCAGAACCACCGAATGTAAGACGAATGCTCTAAGCCAGAAGTGACGAACATGCGGTCGCAAATTGGTTTGACAACCGCTCTTGCATGGCGAAGCATTACGGTGGGACTAGCAGTCTTGAACTTTGTTTGACCTGTTTCTAATGTTTTCGCAATGCGATATCCAAAGCTGATAGAACTAATACAACGTATTATGCAACGCAACGTAATTGACCACAACGTTATTATGCGTAGATAATCGGCTATTGTTTCGTCAACTAACTACATAGTGCATTAGGACAATCGTGAATCATTTTCGCTTAACTGTTAATAATCCGGTTTATCGGATTTTATTGCTATTTATTTAGCACATTTGTTCCAAAAATTTTGTGTTGGAGTCGGACAGCGGGGTTTCTGGGTTAAAGGGCTAAATAGCATAGGAAGAAATCCGTTCCCGGCAGTTTTGTGTCGGATAGCGGGGATTCCGGTTCATCGGGGTACGGTTTAACGAGGTCTCCCTATGTAGGTTTATATTATTAGGCCTAGCCTAGGCCTAGCTATATTCCGGTAATAAACCCTTTCCGAGTTACTGTCTGGGTGGCAAGATTTTTTCGATTTCTTATAGGCTTAGCAATGGAAAATGTCGATCTACTTCCGTTTTTTTTTTAATTACAAGCGTTTTGGGCATCGCATTGTAAAGATTTCGTTCAGGTATGTAACATACATGAATTTATTTACAAAATAAAGAAAAGATATTACGTAGGATAATTTTGTTTGGCATGTCTAGCAAAGTTTACAATAATCAAATAGAAGTAGTCTAAATAGGCTATAAATCGAATTGTTACATCCAAACACACTGCAGGTACCACACAAGCTCTTACACATTTTACGCTGCATCGTACACTGACCACGTAACATGACGTAGTATCGAACAAATCCAGTGCGTAGGATTCAAAGCGCTTTAAATTAAGAATTAATTCACTTATTTTAAAATTTTTTTATTGCGCAAAGGAATTTATGTACTACTCACCTAAGAATCAAAGTGGATCGACAATTGCAATTGTTAACTATAGACTAGGTCACTAGGTGATCATAAATATCTTGCCGTCCAAAAATATGATGCCTCTAACTCGGAAAGGGTCTTTTGCACATGCATCCACTGAAGCTTATAAGTTTGCACTTTTATTCATTGCATCCAAGCCATTTTTGGTTGTTTGGTGCACCCAAGATCTTGCTGAAAAGATCTAGGCCGCGCTTTTTATTGTGTTATTACAGTTTAATTCGTGCTACCTAATTTTATGTTGCTGTATTGCAGAGTTAATTTCTTGAATTCTCACTGATTATTTCAGGGCGTGAAGTAATAAAGGAACAACTTCAACAACTAGAAGTAATAAAACAAAAGGAGGCGGAGATGGAGAAATTGATGAATGTATGTGTAAAATATTTGGCTTGACTTAACTCTTTCACTATTAAACTAACTTTTTTACACTGACCATGCTGTTAAGAGCATGAAAGAAGCACAAGACGAAATGAGGCAGGAGAGGGAGAATTTTTTGAAAGAATCGTTCCATTCCTACCTAATGTATTTTCGGTTAATTTGGCTTAAATGTTTTCAGTTACACTTTATACTCCTCAAATTTTAGGTTTTCAACCCAGTTTTTTTCATTCACTAGACCACTTTCAAAGAATATACGGAGAAAGTGCAAAAACTCAACCAAATAATTGCGTATCTTGAAAGCAAGCTTCAAGAAACTCAAGAACTGGTAAAGAAAAAGGATACAGGTTATTATTTAAATTTGCTCATTGATGTCATTTCCAAAATCTTAATCTATAAAATGAATTATTTTGTTATTGAATTTGATTCTTCATGGTACAAGGAAGAAAATGATGTTACTGTTAGCAAAACAAGTTTTACAATGACAAAATTTATTTTAACAGTAACGTATAGCACACAATGCAGTGTTTTTTGCATTTTGAGAATAGTAAGCCTGCAACATGGCGTTGCCGTAATTCGTTACTGGACCGGTTATTAATGGCAAATATATCTCATTTCCATGTCTTTTTACATGTGAAGCTATATTAGCTGTGGTCCATTCTCTTAATATAGTTAATGTTGGAATACTTTCTTTTCTGGAATTCTGTTTTGTAATGAGTAAAGGGAACAGACAACTTTCTGGTATTTGGAAAAGTAGCGTTATAGAGCAAACAAAATGGTTTTTAACTAGATCGCAAGATTGAAAGCTCATCTTCACTTCAAACTTTAACTTTTGCTGCGTAGTTTGTTTCGTCTCACTCATTCAGGCATTCCTTTTTAAAGTTAATCACAGTTTTAACGGTTAGTGAATGCTTCAGCAGCTACAATTCCAATTTTCTAATCGGAAAACAGTGCAGCATACACACAAGTAAACAATTTCAACTATGACCATTACTTGAAACATCAGTATTTTCTATCGACTTGCAGACATTAAAGATTTGGAAAAGAATAAAACTGACAGTTTGAAAGTGCGAAAATACGAAACTTTGCACAAAGAACATGAAGATGGTGGGCGAAGTTGGCCGCGCCTTTTATTGTGTTATTACAGTTTAATTCGTGCTACCTAATTTTATGTTGCTGTATTGCAAAGTTAATTTCTTGAATTCCCACTGATTATTTCAGGTCGTGAAGTAATAAAGGAACAGCTTCAACGACTAGAAGAAATGAAACAAGCGCTTAAACAAAAGGAGGCGGAGATAGAGAAATTGATGAATGTATGTGTGAAATATTTGACTTAACTCTTTCACTATTAAACTAACTTTTTTACACTGACCATACTGTTAAGAGCATGAAAGAAGCACAAGACGAAATGACGCAGGAGAGAGAGAATTTTTTGAAAGAATCGACCCAATCCGGCAAGGAATTAACACAGGTGAGTGGCTATACATTTTGCATACATACTCATCCAAACTGAGCTGAAATGCGTACAATGAATTGTTACAGGTACGGTTGACTGTTGAGCAGTTATTTGCCAATTTGGCTTAAGTTTTTGTTTCGTGCAGTTTTTCATTTCTGTGTGTGTCCAATCATTTTTTATTTGTTTTATTTGTTTCTTTGTTTATTTATATTTTTACACACCACTCACTTAGGCAACTCTTAAGGGAAGTCCCAGGGAATTGACGTCACGCTTAACTAAGCGTCTGAAGGTCATCGACAAACTCTTTGACCGTAATGTGCGACTGTGCAAGCTTAATCTTATTACACGCATGTGCCTAATGGTGGCTAATTTCTTTTTCCTAAAGAATCGAATGAGAAAATATCGGATCATTCACTCGCTAGCACTTGAATCATTAGCGTAGTGCTTGTAATGGCGGTTTCTAATTTGGCTTTTGTCTTCAGTAACGCTTACACCTTTTCATACACTATAGATTTGCATTCTTTAGGTTATGTCACGCAATGTTGCTACAAATGCAAATTCGATTAATGCTTCAGCTATGCCTACAATTTCTAACTAAGTCTATTTTCGTTTTCATTTTTGAACGCTAAGCTCACTTAACAACATTGTCGGCATTCCTCTTATTATCTTCCTACTGTAGCGTTTAACTACTACCATGGTGTTAATGCTCAAAGTTTGGTGTTTTAAGTTGATATTGCTTTGCTGTAGGCGTATGCCCTTGTATGTTGCTGTTTCCCTTATTAAAGATATCAAAACATTTTCTAACGCAGACAGAGCTGCGTGTTGACGACGACGACGACGAACCGGCATCAACGGAAGTTGGCGTCGCAAAAATGGGCGATATTCTTAGCAGTTTACCGGTCGGCCAAGGTCTGTAGCAAGTTTTGACGTTCTTACACTAATCACTAGGGCAACCAAAAGTCAATATGGTCAATTTTTGTATGTTTCTGTTTTGTTTGATGCATGGAATGTTGTCTTATGCTGATTGCTTGTTATTTGTCTAGTGTTCTTATCACATTTCTAGCAATCACGCTGCCTATTCCTCGGGCTATAGCGACATTGTGTTCTTGTGGTTAATTACGCGCTGATTATGTGCTGTGCTTTGTTAAACTCGATCGCGATTTGCGTTTGGAGATTCATTCCAGGTTTGGGTTTGAGCGATCTACGGTACAATCGAATTTATATGTACCCCTCATCTGGCTTTGAGGTTTTGCTAAGATGCCTGCCTCGCATATTGAAATGCTCTTAAGGGGGCGTCAAACACCTAAGACTAAGATCTCTATGAATTTGTTGGACGTCCTACTTAAAGCTTTAAAAAACCTATTTAGACCAATCAGAAGGCAGCATAGCATGGCTGGTGTTGTTTTCTAGCCTGGGAATTACCCTAGCATTTGGCGTGCTTCAATGTTCCAGGTCGCGTGCAGAATTAGGCTAAAAATTAGCATGAAAGTAGCTAAAATTGGGTTTTAGACCGAAAATTTTACTGTTTCTTTTGCGCTTCTGTAAAAAAAGTTTGAATTATGGTTTTTTTGATGGCATTTTATGAAATGGTAGTCCAAAGCATACTGAATTAACATGCAAAATTTCAGAGAACCCCATGGAGGATTTTTCGAGTGATCAGTCTTTTAGTAAATGCACTGTATAATAAAACAAAGATTTTATGACATTTTTAGGTGATTGACGCCTCCTTAAATGTTGTTTTTAAAATTAGGATTGTAAACCAATTTGAAGACATGTAAAAGTTTCTCTGCCAGCTTAAAAAAAACTTTTTGTAAAAGTTGACAGAAACAAGTTTTTGAATATTTGATTTATCTGAAATAATTGATTTCCCAATTATCCCAATCCCAATCAAGATTCATCTCTTTCTGACGGCCAATTGCGGTAAGCTTAATGCCTAGAAACTATCACCCAGTTGGCAATACAGTTTGAACCGATCTAAGTTTTACCTACAAACAGATTTGATATTGTGATAAACGGCTTGCTTGCAGTTATTTGATTTTGAAGAGTTTTTTACGTGGAAAAGTTTTTAATCTGAAACATTTTTTCAAATTGATCTATCTTGTAAGAATTTTTTGTTTAGTTTTGTTTTAAACATCGACAGCTTCAGCCGCCAATACGACGGAAACGAGCTTCATAATCAACGAAGAGGAAGGAATTGTTGTCGGAGGTTAGTTGTGTGGTGTAGTTAGTAGTGTAAAACGCTGTTATGTTCAAAAGAATAGGTTTAAAAATCTATGTGTTATTTGTGTATGTGAAAGGTCATCAAAAAACATCTTCAAGATGCCTCAAAAGAACGTAGATATCTTGCGTGGTATCTTATGCAACGTAGTACTCAATTTGGTCTTAAAGTTCATACCTTCTGTTGTTCATTAAATTGTCCGCACTTTATCCACAACAAAGAAACTATGTTAATCTTTTGTCGAAAGACCAACTAGTATGAACAGAAAGAAGGCAGCTGAAACATATTCTGATTGTCTAATGCAAATTTATAAAGGTACTTTTGTTAGGTTTTGATAATTATTATATGAGTATATAGTACTATAGCCAAAATAACTCTATCTAACAGTGGTTATACTGAATATCATATCATCAATTACTGCTGTTGAATTTATTTGTTTTAGTCAAGGCATGAAACGATTTAAGAGACCAGCTTTGCTACCTGCTATTATTGCGGGCATTTAGGTGTTGAACTGTCAGTGTACAAGTTCTTCCACTTCTTCCACCATTTGCTTAATATAAAATAAAAATAAATAATTTCAACTGACGCAACGAGATGAGAAATATTTTTCATAACGAGGAATGCCAATATGGCAGTGACGTTTAGGTCTGCTTACTGACCAACAAGCACTTCCAACGTACAGGACGATAATAGGAGGCCAAAACATTTAAAGCAGCAAAGCAATAAGCTATTTTGAGTGTTGTGAAAACAATATTAACACCGTTAAGAGATGGGTGTAGAGTAGAACCACAAACTCTTGTACGTGACGTCACTTGGTTGCCAATCAAATGATTCCTCGTCGTCGCATTATAGCGCTCGATTTTTTCGCGTCACGTCTCTTTTTTTGATCCACTCTCCTTTTGTCCCTGCAATGACGTAATAGGCAAGTGTGTGATATATGATGGTAATCACGTCAACCAGTCGCAAAATTGTATAAAGTTGTAACGAATATCGTTGACCTAATACCTGGTTGTGACCTTGGGGTATTTAATATTTTTCATCCGTTCCTTGAAAAGTTGAGTTTGATTGCATTGAGTCGTGTCTTTATAAGGTTTCAATGGACCTGTTACAGATTTTCTTTCTTCAGACCGTTTGCTTTGGTCATCTTCAACTTGGTAGTTGACTTGGCCAACTTTCCTCACTACTTTATAAGGCCCTTTGTAGGGTAAATGGAATTTCCGGCATCTATCGACAGGAATGGCCGGGTTGTTCAGGAGGACACGGTCTCCTACTGAGATCTCCTTGCCGTGGCAATGCTTGTCGTGATGTCTCTTCATCTTTGCACGTTGTTCACCGAGAACCCCATCGGTAACTTGATCTGCTAACAGCAATCGGTCGCGAAGAGCGTCCATTTCATGCGCATACGGAGAAACTCCAGTGCTGTCCTAAATTGTGTTGAATTCAACATCCCGCTCCACAAACACTGGAGAGGGCAAGAAGTCATCTCCGCCAGCGTGATTAGTGAGCTTGGCCAACTCGCGAATTTCGGAGGAAGCTGGAACAACCTCGGAATCCGTTATGAAAACTTCATTGCGTTTTGGGATGATTGGTTGCGTTAGCAGAGGAACTTCTATTTCTCCTATAGACAAGCTCATCGAATTATAACACAAAGCGCAATGATGAGACTGAAGAAAGTCAACACCAATGATGAGATCATGACCCATATTGGAACACACAAGCAGATCAACTTTAAACACTAACGTTCCAATTGAGAACGAGACTTTACCTTTACCTAATATGGATAAATCACTACCGCCGGCTCCGACGAAACGTGTACCCTTCGGGGAGGCTGACAAGGGACCTTTTTCGGTAGAGCTCAACCCATCCCAGAGTGATTTCTTAACGAGGAAGACGCTGGCACCGGTATCCACCAAAGCACACACTGGCTTATCTCGGAAAACTATAGTTACAAAACGATGTAAATCTGCGCTTTCTTCGTGTCCAGTGACAACAACATTATCCAATTTAATCGCAGTCTCCTCTGTTAAATTATTCATTGGCGTAGACGCCCGTCGGCCTTTGCAATTGCTGTGAGTAGAAGTATCGAGGTTTCGAATACGTTTTGGACACTCCCTTACAAGGTGTCTTACTAAATCGCATCCAAAACACTTACGGCGGCGTCGGGCGTTGTTGGTTGACAAGCATTGATTGTCATCTCGGTATACAGAATTGCACAAAGCTGCATTCATTCGATCGTTGACCGTCCTCAGGTCGCCTCTTAATTCCGAGATTGCGTTCGCGATACGATTTTGTTTCCCGCTTTATATCTTTCAGTTTGTTTAGGATGGCAGACACATCCCGTAGTAGAAGGTATCGCCGAACAGATTTGAATCGATTCCACTCCAACAGGTGGGCATACCTGCGGAATAGTCTTAAAAATGACGTCGGCCGCTTCCATGAAGTTACGTTCGTACCTGAGAGTTGCCGGAATGCTGCTAGCCAATTGCTTGTCTCTCAAACCTTTGATCAGGCATAAATAAAGTAGTTCATTCTTTAGGTGACTGTCTTCATCCTCGGGGTAGCATCGGTCGCCGAGGGCTTTCAGCGCGTAGACGAAATCCGGTGCGTCTTCCTGAGGCAGTTGTACGCGTTGAATCAGTTTCAAGCGCAATTTGTGCGAGAATTCTGCGCCGTTGATTGCTTCGATGGCTCGCTCAACCAATGTCTTGTAAGATATGTCGTAGATATTTGTGTCCTTCCCCTGGATCTTCCATTTAAGGTTTCGGTCGATAGCGTCCAAAAAAAGGTGTCTTTTTACGTCGTCGGATGCGTCAACGCTGCCACAGTAAGAATTAAAAACTTTCAAAAACTCAAAGAGATCGTCACCTGAATTGAAACGAAGTGGTGTCATCATCAGGTTGAAAGCCATATCCGGGTATTGAGGCTCGAAATCTCTCGAGTGACGGTAGATCCTGGCGCGCTCGCCAATTTGTTACAGATTTTCTGTTGCCAGGTCCTTCTCCACCGCTTTCACGGCCCACGCAAAGCCAACAAGCCTCTTTTAATAAAGTCCGATTGTATTTCGATATCAGATTAAAAGCACTCGACTCCGCCTTTGGGGCTTGACTTACGGTGCACACGTTTTACAATCGAAATGGTAAAATATAATAAAGCAACCAGGGCAGTTCTAAGTGACCAACATCCACGACAGGTCCTCTTCCTAACCGCCCATACCCCGACTGCCTTGGAAAGCCACCTTTTCTCGCCAGCTCACCTCTACCGCCTGAAGCCCATGCGGGAGACGAAACGAAAGCAGGACACGTATGAATCTGCACTGGACCACATCGAAACACTTGAGGCGGTATAAACAACGTGAAAAAACAGTGGACAAGCGAAATCAATAAAATCAGATCATCAAAAGAAATAACAAACAGAATAAAAGTTAACTGATAACTTAAGCAAAACAAAAGCGTGGGAAGATGCACGAAAAACAAACAAACAATAGTGCGAAATATTATTTCGCCACAGACCTTTATGTGGAACCCATGTCAGCGGTGTTTTCAACTGTGACTTAAACATTATGTCACAGGCTAATCGATCTAGGATTTACATAAGCCTATATTTACATAGGCTAACTTTGTGTCGGATTGCATTGAAGCGAATAGTAAAATCGAACATTGAGAAACTTATGTCTTAGTTCCACAACGGTCCGATCAAGTAATTTTCTGGACTGGATTGTTTTTTAAAGAGTAAAAGGTTGGTATGAGTTTGTCTCTGTGGCGCAATGGATTAGCGCGCTGGACTTCTAATCTAGAGGTTCTGGGTTCGAGTCCCGGCAGGGATGATTGGCTTAATATTTTTAAAATCTTATCACTTAACTGTACGTAGGTTCATCCTAAAACCGACAAAGGCGACAGACTTGAAATCTGTTGGGCTCTGCCCGCGTAGGTTCGAATCCTGCCGACAACGGCGATATTAATTTTGCAAAATCACAAGTATATTGAGAAAAGTGCCACTTTAATGATTTCCTTTATACATAGATCATTAACATCGTACTTGTTGGGTTCTAGACTACCAGAGTACTAAAATTAATACAACGCTGTAAGCATTCTAATTAGTTTCTATAATAACAGCAGAGGTAGTTCATGGATCTGAGAATTGTGGTGCCTGTGCATTGCAGCGGTATACTTCTTTGGATCTAAGTAAAAAATGAATTAGAAGCACCAATAGCACTGAAACCTAAATTGTATTCTCACTAATTCTTAGAAGTACATTTTATCAGATAAATGCAATTTTTATTGACAGAAAGCATCATAGAAGTTGTTACTAAGCAGAAGTGTGTAAGGTACTACTCTATCTTGAAGCTCACAATTTTACATGTTTTTGTGCTTAGTTTACATCTTGGAAAACTTGCTGTCACTACAAGTCTGAAATTCCTTTGAGTAAATTTAACCAAATACAATTTAGATTTCAAACAATCATATTTTTATACCTGATGATCCATAGCTTCTGAGGCTTGTCCTTCATTATCTTTTCTTTCAACATCCCTGTGGGGAAAAATTATATTAAGGTGGAGTAAAAGTGATAAAACTACACAGAGAAACAACGATGAAATTATTATAAGTACTTTACACTTGTACGTACAAAGACAGCCTAAACAAGTTCAACTAATTTCGACAAAATAATATCACAAATATTTGTTGCATAACTGTTCTTATACATTTCAAAGTGATCAATGCCATAAATATTAACCTCTGTGATCCAGGATCAAGCTTTCTTCGTTTCTTAGGATTTTCATCCATGTTTAAAAATACATCATTGCTTGCTTCATCCTGACAAAATTAATCGTGTGCTTTATAAAACTACAAAAACAAAAATTGAGCTAGTTTTCAATTACCAGTACCCATATTTATACCTTACTTTAGAAGGCTGTTAAGATCAAGCATGTGCATCCGCCAGGTGTTTCTTTAAACCGTTAAGTGTTCCAACAAAAATGTCATGCGTTTGTGTCAACAGTAGTTTGTGCTAAATACCAATCGTAGGTAGGCCTACATGAATTTTATTGTATCGTATATATTTCGCTATTGTCTGTGGGGAGAAAAATAGATGGTGTTAGCCTTTGCAAATAATAGAAAAAATATATGTTCGTATGCAATCAACGAACGGGAATGAAGCAGCAAAACCTCAAAGACTTTTTTCAATTTAGTTTCACTTAATAGCTTGAGGTGCACTAGCTTACAATGTGACTAGCATAACACAGGCCAACAAAAAAATTTTTTTTTCAAAAGGCATGATATGTTAGATCGATTTAGGGGTATATCAGGGGCGCTGAGTCCGAAAATGCCATTACTTTTGCTGAATTGGCTCTATTTTTTGAGATATTGCTTTTTCCTAAATACGTAATGAAAAGTCACAAATGTATGCTAGTGAGTAACGTAGGTTAACAAAAACTGAAGCCATGTGAAGCAGCTATTTAGTTTTGCCCAAATGTTGAGTTGTCTGGCACAAATTTCTCGCTTGAGAGGTAAATAAGACCTTAGATTAGTTTATATCATCTCCCATCAAGCACTAACATAAGCCTTAACATCAACACATAGCATAACATTCTTGATTCGGCAACAAAAATAACGTTTTACCGGGACAGAGAAGAAATGTTAATGCAATTTTTCTCTCAAGAAGATAATTTTGTGTACTGTAAAGACATCGAAGGACTTCTTTCATCTACGGGTCTACTTGAGTATAAACCAGAAGAATGGAGGTCATTCATTGACAGCTCCAAAAAAGTTTGAAATGTGTGCTACTTCACAACGAAAATAAGTTTGCCTGTGTTCCCATTGGCCACTCATGCGTTTTAAAGGAACACTACCAAAGTTTAAAGATGGTCCTGAAGAAACTTTCTTATTCTGAGCATAACTGGGAGATATGCGTTGATTTGAAAATGTTCAACTTTCTCTTAGGCAACAAGGCGACTACACCAAGTATCCCTGCTTTATTTGTTACTGGGATAGTCGGGCCACTGATCAACGCTGGATTAAAAAGGAATGGCCTATACGTGAACAGCTTGTGCACGAAGATAAAAACATTGTAAATGAACCTTTGGTCATTTGTGATCGCATCATTTTACCCACATTGCACATCAAACTGGGTTTGATGAAACAATTTGTCAAGGCCTTAGATTAGATAAAGATGGTGCTTGTTTTGATCACCTGTGCAAAGTATCTCCTAGTCTTAGTATTGAAACGCTGAAAGCAGGAATTTTTGATGGGCCACAAATACGAAAATTAATTTAATATTAAGTTTTTCCATCACATATGACTGAAGTTGAGAAGGCAGCCTGGCACTCTTTCGTTGCAGTTGTAAAAGGATTTCTTGGAAACACAAAAGCAAGCAACTATGTGGATCTCATAGAAGTAAAGCTTACAAACTTTCAAGCTCTTGGATCAAGGATGAGCATAAAAGTTCACTATCTATTCAGTTACTTGGATCGCTTCCCTGAAAACCTTGGAAATATGAGTGAGGAACAAGGTGAAAAATTTCACCAAGATATCAAATTAATAGATGAGGATATCAAGGTAGATGTGATACTCACATGATGGCAGATTACTGCTGGTGCCTAACGCGAAGCTGTACACAAGCAGACTACAGGCGAAAGTCGTACAAGAGAACTTTCCTGCAGATAACTTTAAGCTAATTTGAGTAATTAACTAGAGTGCATCTAAGAACTTCACTAATGCACATTCTGAGATGGGTATATTTTTTCGTATAGTGTTTTGAATACTCCGTGGCAAATAAAAAAATTGATTGCTTGTTTATTTCGTCTGTTTTTACCAACTGTCGTCTTTCTTGTGTTGGCTTAGGCATACTTGGTTTGTTATTACCAAATTACTGCTATTTATTGTTTACTTCAAGCAAGTTTTAATGTGGTATTGGAAGCTTAGTCTCACACATACACACTGTTAAGAGAATCTGTTGAAAAGACGAATAAATGGGGCATTTTTTGTGTTGAATATACGGAAAAGAATAGACTTATGCAGCACTTCTTCATTTAGCTAATCTCATTGTGTCTTTAGCTTTTGCTCATTCTTGTGGTTTTAGTGCAGATAGACTTACAACAACATTTATTATAGGCTGTTCCTTAAGATAAAATGCAACCTACGTTCAAAATTAAAAGGTACCAAAAATATCAAAATTCGCTAATATCTTAAAAACTAGAGCCCATTTGCAAAAACTAATGGCATTTTCGAGCTCAGCGCCCCTGATATACCCTAAAATCGTTCTTACCTTCCATGCCAAAATTTTTTTGTTGGCCAGTGTAATATTATTTTTCAAGCTTTTACGAGGCTTCAAAGCTTTTTAATGATCCTCCATTCTAATACTTTTTGCTCCCGACTGGAATGTATGGGATTTTTTAACAGAAAATCCTGCATGCAAAGATGCAAATTTTGTTGTGATGGCGTTTAATCAAGCTTCAATTTTTTAATTTGATTATTATAATTGTCATTCAAGTAACCGGTTTTTATTTGTTTATTTTTCATAGATAAACATTAAGACAAAAAGTTCGACGTACAAACACAAACACCGGCCAGCCTTGGACCACAAGTCGCAGTGCATATACCAGCTGCTTCTTTGCACACCGGAATTTTGCCTTTGCAGACCGGTGCTCCTAACCCCCATAGAACGCTCCTATTAAAGCTGCACTATACTGTAGCTTTTGACACTTTGCAATTTGTCGCTTTTGGGTTTACTGGGACAAGAAGATGTTGACAGTCGCTCACACGAGTGTCAAGACCACACCTCTCTGAGTCTTTGGTTGCGAGCTTTCCTGCTTTGTTTGTCCCGCCATTTTCGAAGCTGAAAAAAAAACACCAAAGGGAAGTCCCCATAGTTATTTTAATTATTATCATGCAGAACTCTTAACTAAGAGAAATGAAGTTTTTAAAATTATAGCCATAAAAAGTAAAAGTTTAAAACAACGCTTTCCAAAAGTTCAAATTTTTTGTTTTTAATTTTTTGAAATCAAGCAGACCATTGAGGCCAAGTTGTAAAGTATAAGTTCATTTTTTAAACTAAACCGATATGCATAGTTCCAATTTTATGCAGAACTGACCTTTTTGTTACGCAGTGTATAGAAATAGGAAGTTTTAACTAGATAATACTTTATAGTATAGTATTTGACTACAAAATGCAACATGTTTTTAAGGAAACAAAATTTATTTATGTTTAGTTTTATTTATTGTAAAAACATTTCAAACCTATTCCATGGTCAAGGCTTCTATGCATCTGTGACATAGATATCCTATAAAACACGTGTTCCGAGCCCAGTTTGGGTCCCTTACCGTTGTCGTCAAATCTCTTCAATGGGCTTCATTTTTAATTGGTCAACAACAGTAGGAAGAGCAATCTAGTGTTTTATATAGGTATCTATGATCTATGATCAAGACTTTTAAAAGAATATTAATTTTAATGCATTTTTGGTCTAACTTCAAAACGTGCAATTTTTAGGTTTCATTCAGGCATGAAGTAAATATGTCTACGTTTTGATGTATTGTTTTGATGTGTTCTGGCTTCTGTGTTGTAATTCTGTGATGTTTATGTTCCGAATATGCAGCAATAGGCAAGCGATGACTTCTATGTCAACTTAACATTGATTAAATGCAATCTAGGCCCTAGGGTTATTCTAACTGAGATGAAATGATCTAGAAGTCACCTGTGAAATAAAACGACTTTCACAACAAACTTATATTGCCGGAAGTGGTATTTGAGTCCATTGGTAGTTAATCTATCGCGGGTCCTGTTTATTCTTGGAATCGGAAATTAGCCTATCATCCTTGGAATCGACCAAAGTAGCCCAACTAAAGGATCAGTATTTCCCTTTTATGTTTATTCTTTTGCAGTTCCGTGTTCTACTTTTGGAGGAGAGTGCCATCCAGCAACAAACAAACAAAACACACAACGGCCGCTACAACGTTACCCTGACTCTTACTCAGTTTTGCCACACAAATATTTCTTTGGCATAATTCACTGGTCCAAATTTCGGATAAGTTTTAACCAAGTAAGTTACTGTACTAAACGTTTTTGCAGAAGTTACTAGAGCTACTAAAAAAATTTTGCCGATCTGTTTTTACAACATCTAACCTTCCATCAGAGATGTTCTGATGATGAGCATTACTTTGACAAAAAAAAACAATTATATGATGGCTTTGTTATATAATTTAGTGCTTCCACTATTAAAATTAAAGATCCCACTTGGCTATATTAAAACACTGCGTTTTCTAATATACAGTAATTTCGAGGTTTGATGTTCTATGCACGTTAAAGCCTCCCATGCGGCGCCATTACTTTCTTGCAAGAATGTGAAGGTTAAACGTCAAACACCGATGAGTGATTTTGAAAACAAGTGAAGAAAACATGGCGCTGACCTCGAACATTTTTGAATCAAACTCATCAGAAAAAACGTTCCAGCGCTTTTTACCACAGCTCCTCATTCCTCCAAAAGGCAACGATGAAAAGAGATCGGCAATAATTAAACTTCACAAAAAGTGGGCGGATATCGAAGGAAAAAGCTAATTTATGGTAAAACTAAGATCGGCTGGGCTAAGTAAAAGGCAGGGCTGGGGAGCCACTGCAAAAAAGCATAGGCTCCGGAGCTATCAAGCATTCATCCACTAGCTCCAGCTCCAGCTCCGGAGTTATAAACTTTTAAACAGCGGCTCCGGCTCCGGCTCTGGCTCCAGCTCCGGCTCCGGTATAGGTTTTAAAAATAGCAGCTAAGACAAATTATCACTACGTAACACAATTTTTGTTTGGCTACTTTTTTTAATGCCCCTTTATGTATTTATCGGTGCTGAGTTCAAAAATTCAGTTAGTTTTTTCGTACCATCGTTACTTTTTGAAATACTGTATTCAAATTTTGATATTTCAGAAATTCAAATCGCCGTGCTCCTCACTGAAGTCACCTAGATTTTCTTGAAAAAAATCCAGATGCGAACATAAAAAATCCAAGCTTTTACACTTTATCATTGTGTTTATCTGAGGACCAACAAATATTCCTCCTTTTATTTTGGCAAGTGATAGTCTGGGAAACATTGAACGGATTTCTTGAAAAACTTGTCCTTGAAAATCCAAAGCTTTGACAAACTGTTTTACCAGACCTAATTTGATATGAAGTGGAAGCAGTAAAACTATTTCCCGGCTTACAAGAGGTTCCCTAATAACGTTGTACATTCCTGGGTTTTGTTTTTCCCATGTCGGCCATTAATTTTCTCATAGTGCTCACCGTCAGCTCTACTATTCCACAAGCACAGAAAGCAAGAGTATTTTGAGTAACCACCCTACAGACCAAGCAAAATTCCCAACATTTTAAAGTCACCACAAACATACCACTTAAACTGAGTGTAATTGATTTTAATGAGCAGTTGCTTGACGTTTTCATAATCTTCTTTCATCTGTAAGGAATAAGCAAGTGGAATTGATGGATATATGTTGCCATTGTGAAGTAACACTGCTTTAAGACTTTTGGTAGAACTGTTAATGAAACGCCACCACTGAGTAGGATCATGATCTATTCCAACAGCACCAAACAGGCCTTCTACATCTTTAGAATAGCAAAGATCTTCAAAAACTTCAAAGTAGACAGAAAACTCTAAACATTTTTGAATAAAGCATTTGAATAGCATTTTTGAAATCAGCGCTTGAAAATCATACAGATACTTTTAATAAATGTAGCCAAACAAAAATTTTTTTAAATTTTGTTGCGTAGTGATTAAAGTTTGTTATATTCAATACTGGAGCTGGAGCTGATAAATATTTTGTAGCTCCAGCTCCGGCTCCACAAGAAATGTTTAAAAAGGCTCCAGCTCCGGCTCCGGCTCCGGCTCCGGAGAAAATGCTTGGCTCCAAGGCTCCAGGCTCCGGCTCCGGCTCCGACTTCTCGTGCCATATCTATAGAATCAATGGATTTAGTGGCATAAAATATAAGCGTGGAGCGCAACCGTTGTACCTGTCGTTTTGTAGGTCGACAAATTGACGTCACTTTCAACAAGGTAAACACAAGCGAACAAATAAAAAGAAGGGAAGGCAAACAGTAGTAAATTGTAAATGAAGTGATTACGTGGACGTGGAAAGAAAATGAAATAAAGCTCTTCATACAGTGAGTCACAGTAAATACAAGATTAAAACGTCATCGTACATGAACTGATGCTGTTTTAAAAACCAAGTATCCGAGTGAGTGTGAAAACTTCTCTGAGCACTTATACGTTTTCATTTTCCAGTTTGAGTCGAATGAAAGTTTCTTTTCATTCGTTAATTCAGCGGGTTTTATCGAAGGCAAAATTTTATTAACGGAAGATCATAAAAGTTTACTGCAGACATCAGCCAACTCAGCAAAAATCGGGTGCTACATGAGAATTAAGTAACTGAATCGCAAATATTTTACTTTCTGAATCAAATCTGTCACAAGAAAGAGGAAGTTCTCAAAACACGTCATAATAACCTTTGTGCAAGCGCGTAGTTTAAACAATCGTATGATGTTTGTTAATCGCGTCTTTACCTCCAACACTTGTTTGTTTCAAAATCTTTGTCAAGAGCATTGTTGTTTTTCAAACTGATTCCAACAGAGAGACGCTCACAGCAATTAGTCGGGCGTTGAATTTTAATTTCGAGGTTTTTGATAAATTTCTTTCTTTTGCTGCCATAACCGTCACATATAACAACGATAAGGATCAGTACATAACAAGCTCATTACCATGTTTTTGGACATTCTGAAGCCTTATATCAAAAATTGTAATGCCCACGTGACACTATGAGTGTTATTGCAAACAGCCTGATCAAATTTGATCTCGGAACAGGAATCCTAATTTCCAATTAAATTTGAAGCTGTGGTTACGATAAGTATTTGTCAACTATTGTTATATGCCTTGAATATAAATACTACTCTTAATTAATGCTCCTTAAGTTCGATAAAGTCCGTTTTAAAGCAGTGAATGCCTATGTAGAAAATATTACGATGAATGCAAAAATAAATAGAGTTGTTCTAATGTTGAACTATTTCAATTTGCAACCTGTGGTTTTGGTACAATGACAGTTGCAGTATAATTAGTGGGCGTTGCTGCAACATTGTACCGCGGTAATTTATCATCATCACCGAAGCACTTCCAAGGTGTCTCTGGGAAGGTTTCAGTCGAACGCCCTCGCTTATCCATCATGAATTTAATGGTAAACGGTGCACATTTTCTTGAGAGTCATTTTATTTATTATTACCTCTGTATAATTGCATTAAAAAAAATTTAACTGGTTTAAAAGCATTGTATGATGACGTTAATGTTAAGTCTTGTCCTGTGAGAGGATGGCAATGTGTGTGCGGTAATTAGGCACGAGGTTAACATCATCAGCAACATTAGTTAACATTATAAATGTTTTTTTGCATGTTCCGAAAAGTTTCATGCCGGCAATTAGCAGTAATTTGTGGCAAAGTCAACGTGACCCCGTGAAGGATATGAAGATGCATTTTTGAAAACAATTCTCGTCGTCCTTCGTGCCAAATTATCTGCTGGTCACTCACATTTGATGTCGGGGCAGGAACCGGGAACCTAGGCAGAGGGGAAAATATTTGCGGAATTTATTGAGGTTTCCTTTCGCTCCGCATTCCATCAATAATCAATCTGCCCAACATCTGCTCAGATGTTTCTAAGATTCACTCGTAATTATATGTGTCTTGTTCAAGCTTTTCCTCCTGAAGCAAGAAACGCTCCACGCTCCATCCAAGTACTCGCTTAATTTAATCTTCGATTGGATGTTGCTCGAGTCATTCTACAATGGTCGCTGGAACAAGCTGGCTGTGATTTTTAATGCTGTGGTCTCGTGATGTATGCGTGAAGTGTTTTAATTTGTTCAAGATGGCCGATTAATACGATTTCCAACCTGGCTTGTGCGGTGACTTTATGTTGAAGAGGCAGTTTACGGTTTTATGACTGATCGTTAGAGCCGTGATAATCTCCACCATGATAAACTGGTAGCTCGTAAATATCTGAAAAACTGACTGTTCACAACTGAAAAACAACTACAGCATTCGTATCCCCACAAAAACTACCAAGTTGAGGTGGCAGCTTTAATAAAGGCGTGTTTACTCATATTCTATATTTCTTCTACCTTGCTATGCTAGGTATCGGTATGTTATGGCGATGTAATAGATAAGCTCATGTGTTTTTTATTGAAGGCTGAAACCTCAGAGCTCACGACTATTACTAGTAAAACAGCAGAATCGTAGACTGAATAGCAAACGAGCATGCAGCGATTAAAACAAGTTTTTGCACAAAGCGCGAACTAGCTTGAGAGCGCCAACTAGCGATACATTAATAATACTTTAATGGCCGCTACAAAACAACTTGCTGCCAAAAGTCTACAACGCAAGATTAAAACAAGTGACATATTACATCATGTACAATAACACAATATACAGCATTAAATATGATAATATAACGTTGATATCTCACATTACACTAAGTACGAAAAACTACATGATATTTTCACAAGAAACTCAAAATATTCTTCCACTACAAAGTTGATTGCATGAAGGTTATTAGAGCACTGTTGCAGGCAATGAGTTGCAGCTTGCATGGAATTCCTTGCTCTATATCAATTTATAGTTAATAGCCAGTGACCTGGTAATAAGTCATACTCCAAGGCAATGAAAAGTGGGAAATCCATTTGACCGTTAAAAAACTAAATAATGAGCAAAATAAAGCACAGAATGTGTGGATGTAATCCGATGCAAGTTCCCGGTAACACGGTCGTACACTTTCACAAAATCGTTGAACAAATTCATGATGAACATAAAAACAAGTTGAACATAACGAGATACAGTGATGTCTGCAACAATGAAAAGGTTTCACGGTAAAAATTAGACCAATGCGTTCGAGAGAATGTGCATAATTACGTCATACACAAAACCTGGTGATGAAAGCAGCAAATGTCAGGGTCAAATGAGTTGATCTCTTTCAGCGGAAGTCATTGTCAAGTGCGTTGTAAAATCATGCGCTGCTCAATACACGAGACAGTGAGGTAATAGTTCCATTCATCTTCGTCATCAGATGTGTGGAATCTTTCTCGGCGATGTTCATCAACTTTCCAACATCAACCAGATTCTTTTCAAACACTCCGCTTGATGTCGTGCTTGAGCTTGTTAATGGTCTCGCAGGTGATTCACTAAAATTAACGTTGAGTCACAAAAACAATATTTCAGAAAACTTGTCTTTTAATTTACACGGGAGGCAACAAAATAAGATGGAGCTCATATGTGGTTTTCTACAGCGCCACCTTGACATTCTACAACTAAAACTGAAAGATTCTCAAAATATTTTGTTACCTTCAGTGCTCTTCATTGAATAGGATCGATCAAAATAACCATCTCTGACTATCCAGACCAACAACCTTCGGTTTCTAGAAAAAAAAAACAACAACAAAAGGCTGAAAAGTTTTAATTGCAACTTAGCTGTGTCAACTTAAAGCGCAACTGCAACTCTAAAACAAGTTGGTTTTAAAATAAAGTAATAATTTTGTAATTAACGTTTTCAGCGCAAAACTCTTCCAGTAAGGAGAAATAAAGTTTTGAATTTCGCATTTTTTGCGTCCCGGCCATCTTCAAAAATAATCCGAAACGTTGCAAAGTCTTAATCGCAAATCGGCTGAATTAACTTTAACAAACCATTCACGTACTTGCGATTTTTACCAATTTATAGTATTATGACGTAATATAGACCAATTCTTCACAAGTTAAATATAGCTGAGCCATTACGTTTGTTTGCAAATTTAAATCGAAGATTAACTTGCTACATAACTACAGTGTTGAAATAATAAAAATATCCAGCTCGGTGGTGAAGAGATTAAAGCATAGAAGTAGTAATTAGTCTAAGTCGGTCTCACAGTCGACCACGATGTCGAACATTGTGACGTTTTTGTGACGAGAACAGCAGTCTTGAACTTTATTTGACCTGTTCCTAATTTTTGCGCAATGCGATATTAAAAGCTGATAGCACAATTGAGACGCAGCAGTATGTCTTCAATAAATTGTCGCACTCAACTCATGTATTTTTTTGCGACCGCGGGAACAGCTAAAAACCTGCCGAATGAATTGGTTGCGCTTCAATGCTAATTATTATGGTTCGCATGGGTTTTTATTACTTCCGCTTGTTGTTCGTTACTGTTGATGAACAATTTCTGTTTTCATTTCTAAAAGATTTCAAAGTATGACTAAAAAGTTGTGCGGCCCGCTTACTCAGCTGTAACTGACAAAGTGGCTCGCGACAGCAAATAGGTTCGTCACCTCTGGTTTAGATTGTTCTGAAATAATTAAACTTGCAAAAAACATAGAGTCTGTGTTTTAGTCAGTAAACCAACAACCAAGAGTGCTACATACTTACCGGTTCGGGTAGCTTAGAGATAGCATCGGATATGGATTTTATTCCAGATGCTCTGATCCTGCACCGGCCAATATCAAGCTCCTCGATCTTGCTGAGACAAGTCGAAATATGAGATGCTCCATCATCACCGAGATTATTCCAGGAAACATCAAGCTTCTTCATCTGTAAAACAATATGCGGTAGATGAAGTGTAAGGAATTGTATTTTCAATCACATGAGTTGTCCAATATCAAAGCAACAATGCCTGGTATGAAAATAAAATTGTTGTTATGACGTCATAATCTACAAAATGTCTAGAAAAAAACATTCTGCAAAACAAATGAAGATAAGATAACTGCCAACAGTATTCGCAAGACAAAAATACATAACCATGCCACGACCAAAACAAATAAATGCCGTAAACATAATAATTAGTTTCTATAAAAACAGCAGAGGTAGTTCATGGATATCCCAAATAATTTACTTTGGTTCTTAGATGTATATACTGTATTTTGCATAAACGGCATCATAAGCGTCTATATGAGGAAACATAGAAAAAACAAATATAAAAATAGTAATATAGGTGAGTGAAGCGTAAAAACTATAAAGCTAAAAATGTTAAAACCGGCAATATGTAAAATGCTTAAATACAAAGTTAAATCAGGGCGAACAGTTTTCCTATCAGACAAATAGCACATTATCACTGTGATAAAGACAGTCCACTAGCACTACGAGTAACGGAAGCGGAGAATTAGTGACATGCGATGTAAACAATTGGTAAGGTGTAATCGTTATCTTATCTTGGGAAGTAATGTGTCTTGTATGTTTATGTCAGCATGTAAATAGCTCACGCAATTAGTTTCAGCATTGTCAAAGAAGGTCACCTTGAAGCATTATGCTATGTCAGGTTTATTAATGTAAAAGTTATTATGATGGCACAGAAATGAGTTCTCAGGGCTGCCTTGTCATCTTGGTATTCTTTGCTGACACTTTTGCCAAGCCACATATGCGCGTTCCATCTGCAAGTAAAACTGTTCTTCATTTGACCATGTAAATGACGTTGCATAAGCGGCATGTAGCTGCGTACATACAGTAATCTCGGTAAGTAAGAGATTGACTAAGGTGGATGATCCCAGTGGTAACGGGGTAGATGTCGTTTTCATGACCATGTTCATGTGTTTTCCGTGGCTGCCACACAGTGTACATTGGCCGTACGAGTTGGAAAGGCTGTGTTTCCGTTTCATATGAGCTGTTTGATGCGCCAGCTCACGGTAATTGATCAGTATGTTAACCAACGTTCGAGGGCGCTTGTAAGTTACGGTGGCAAGTGGTTTAAGAGACCTTTCTTGCTTCGTCGAACTGTAGAGTGCGAGCTAGTCCGTATGGCTCTGGTAACGTTATATAAGTTTCTACGCTTTCCATCGTCATTCTTGTCATCGGCCTATTCTGATCATTTCCTACAGTTTGAAAAGATTTGTTGAAATAGTTTCCTTGGGAAATGAAACGCTAAACACTTTTCTTTCAGCCTTTGGAGGGAAGCGGTGAAATCTGTGTTGGTTTCACTCAACATACGGAGCCTATTTGCCTCTGCATAAAATATGAATTTGAAAACACGAACCGGATGGTGGGACTTTCTGTGTAAAACTTCCTTATAATAAAGATTAAGCGGCCTTAATCAGTGGGCTTAGCGAAATTTTTCGCTATAAAGCTACAGTCCCAAATTGCCGTTTTTGGGAATCGCAATGGCAAAAATAAAGCACTTACAAATCTAGAAGGTTGGTAATAACCTTTCCGTCTATTGCTGTAATCATTGTTGACAGGTGTAAGCAAAACAAAACTCTTTAAAATAAAATTGCATGAAATTTTCTTTAACATTTACAACAAATAATGACAAGCAACTACTGCTGCAGTTAGACACACACGTTTCACAACGCAAATTTGCTACATACGAATGCGGTTGGTGTTGGAAAATGTACTGGAGTGTAAATATTTTTGAAAATAGTGAAGCCATTACGTTCGTTTGCAAATATAATTCAAAGATTAATTTACTTCAAAACTACAGTATTGAAATAGAAAACATCAGGCCCCATGGTGGAGAGATTTAGAGCGTACAAGTAGCTTTTACGTGAACCCCGCCGGCAATCGATCAAGCTGTCAAACATTGTGACGTTGAAAGCAGCTAAACATCAGTCAAACAGCGCAAACAACGTGATTATTGGCTGGTGTTTGATACACGAATAGTCGTACAACGACAGGTTAACATGTATGCGTTTAACCCTTTCTAAAAACGTTGTATAAAGTGTGTCAATGAAAATAATATGAATAACTTCTACTGTTAGAAACTGCTATGTGCGTGGCAAACGTAGATCACACACTACGTCGATAAAGTTATAATAGGCAATAAAGTTTCGGAAAACTAAGGTCAGAAAATACGTCCAACTCTGCGAAACCGAAACTCAATATTAAATAATTACTTGTGATATAAACCTGCTATGCCAGTAAACAACGAAAACAAAGCGAGCAAAAGAAGAAAAATTTACGGAATTACTTACCACCATGTGGAAATTAAATTACATAGTTAAATTTTCAGTTACGTGCAACACTATATGTAGTGAATAAAGAAATGGTTGTTTTGAGACTAATTTCACACACATTTTTGCTCCGCAAAGTTAATGGAGAAAAATGAACAAAAAAATACGGAACACTAAACATGTCAGAACCTTGTCATGGCGGTTCAATATAAACGCTTTGTTTTACAAGCCGACAGCAAGGAGCCGACTTGGCATCACAGCGTCGTAATTTAATTCACGTTATATGTTTATGACAAGTGTGAACAAAACAAAACTCCTTGGCAAGCCCAAGTGGTGGTAACTAAGACCGAAAACTGTAAGAAGCGACTATGTATCGATTGCAGCCAAACAATTAACAAATTGACGCTATTGGACGGTTTTCCGCTGCCAAATATACATGAAATAGCGCATGATGTGTCTCGATTCTCCATCTACAGTATGCTAGACTTAAAGAGCGCGTACCACCAGGTAGAATTGGCGGCTAACGATAAGATTTTTACCGCATTTGAAACCGGTGCTAAATTGTACCAGTTTCACCGAATGCCGTTCAGCCTAACTAACGTAGTCTCATGTTTCCAAAGAACAAAGGACGAGCTTATATCAAGCAACAAATGCCGCGGGACTTTTGTTTATCTCGACAATATTACCATCGGTGGTAATATACACACTAAGAACATGACATTAATTAATTGCAATTTAGCTGTGTCAACTTAAAGCGCAAACTGCAACGCTAAAACAAGTTGGTCTTAAAATAAAGTATTAATTGTGTAATTAACGTTTTCATAAGTCATTCAGCCCAAAACTTTTCCAGTAAGGAGAAATAAAATTTTGAATTTCGCATTTTTTGAGTTCCGGCCATCTTCAAAAACAGTCCGAAACGTTGAAAAGTCTAAATCGCAAAACGGCTGAATTAACTTTAACAAACCATTCACGTATTTGCGATTTTAACCATTTGTAGTATTATGACGTAACAAAGGCCAATCCTTCACGAGTTAAATATAGCTGAGCCATTACGTTCGTTTGCAAATTTAGATCGAAGGCTAATTTGCAACATAACTACAGTGTTGAAATAATAAAAACATCCAGCTCGGTGGTGGAGAGATTTAAAGCATACAAGTAGCAATTAGGCGAACCGGCGGGCAGTCGACCACGCTGTCAAACATTGTGACGTTGAAGGCGGTTAAAAAGAGACAAAGAACGCAAACAACGCGATTGATGGCTGGTGTTTGATACACGAATAGTCGTACAGCGACAGGTTTACATTTACGCGTTTCACTTTTTCTAAAAACGTTGTATAAAGTGTGTCAGTGAAAATAATATGAAAAACTTCTTCCGTTAGAAACTGCTATGTGCGCGGCAGTGACAAAATGCGATTCTTGCTTTATGTAAAATGGAATTACTTTCATATTTAATTGGATGATTTCAATTTTGACATATGTAATCGACGTAAGCAAGCAGTTGAAACGGGCGTCGGACAATTTTAATTTATCACAAAGTAATGATGAAACAAAAGACTTAACAAAGTTTAGAACGTTTAGATCAGAGGTGACGAACATGTGGCCCGCAAATCGGTTTGACAGTCGCTCTTACATGGCGAACCATTCCGGTGAGACCAGCAGTCTTCAACTTTGTTTGACCTGTTCCTAATTTTTGCGCAAGGCGATATCAAAAGCTGATAGCACGATTGAGTCGCAGCAGTATGTCTTCAATAGATTGTCGCACTCAACCCACGTATTTTTTGCGACCGCGCGAACAGCTGAAGCTAGATTGATTAGATAGAACAGCAGAAACTAGCTAGATTGCACACGGATTTTTTCGATTCGAGATTCGATTCGATTTTTTCGATTTAATTTTCGAATTTTTTCGCACACGGATTTTTTCAGGCCGCGGGGGCAGCTAAAAACTTGCCGAATGAATCAGTTGCGCTTCAATGCTAATTATTATTATGCATGATTTTTATTACTTCCGCTTGTTGTTCGTTACTGTTGATGAACAATTTCTGTTTTCGTTTCTAAAAGATTTCATAGTATGACTAAAAAGTTGTGCGGCCCGCTTACTCAGCTGTAACTGACAAAGTGGCTCGCAAAAGCGAATAGGTTCGTCACCTCTGGTTAACAATGTTCTAAAATAATTAAATTTGTAAAAACATAGAGTCCGTGTTTTAGTCAGTAAACCAACAACCAAGAGTGCTACATACTTACCGGTTCAGGTAGCTTAGAGATAGCATCGGATATGGATTTTATTCCAGATGCTCTGATCTTGCACCTGCTAATACCAAGCACCTCGATCTTGCTGAGACAAGTCGAAATATGAGATGCTCCATCATCACCGAGATTATTGTCCCAAAGATCAAGCTTCTTCATCTGTAAAACAATATGCAGTAGATGAAGAGCAAGGAATTGTATTTTTATATTAATATATTATATTAAGACTTAAATAAATACAATATTGTAAGCATTCTCATTAGTTTCTATAATAACAGCAGAGGTAGTTCATGGATCTGCCAACTAATTTATTTTGGTTCTTAGATAAACATATTTCGCATAAACGGCATCATCAGTGTCTATATGAGGAAACATAGAAACAACATATATAAAAATAATTATAAGAGGCGAGTGAAGCATAAAAACTATAAAGCTAAAAATGTTAAAACCGGCAATATGTAAAATTCTTAAATACAAAGTTAAATCACCGCGAACAGCTTTCCTATCAGACAAATAGCACGTTGTAACTGTGATAAAGTCGGTCCACTAGCACTATGAGTAACCGAAGCAGCAAATCAGTGGCAAGCGATGTAAACAATTGATGAGGTGTAATCGTTATCTTATCTTGGGAAGTAATGTGTCTTGTATGTTTATGTTAGCATGTAAATAGCTCACGCAATTAGCTTCGGCATTGTCAAAGAAGGTCACCTTGTAGCATTCTACTATGTTGGGTTTATTAATGAGAAAGCTATTATGATGGCACAGAAATGGGTTCCCAGGGCTGCCTTGTCATCTTGGTATTCTTTGCTGACACTTTTGCCAAGCCACATATGCGCGTTCCATCTGCAAGTAAAACTGTTCTTCATTTGACCACGTAAATAACGTTGCATAAGCGGCATGTGGCAGCGTACATACAGTAATCTCGGTAAGTAAGAGATTGACTAAGGTGGATGATCTCATTGGTAACGGGGTAGATGTCGTTTTCATGACCATGTTTATATGTTTTCCGTGGCTGTCACACAGTGTACATTGGCCGTACGAGTTGGAAAGGCTGTGTGTTCCCGTTTCATATGAACTGTTTGATGCGCCAGCTCACGGTAATTGATCAGTATGTTACCCAACGTTCGAGGGCGCTTTTAAGTCACGGTGGCATGTGGTTTAAGAGACCTTTCTTGCTTCGTCGAACTGTAGAGTGCGAGCTAGTCCGTATGGCTCTGGTAACGTTATATAAGTTTCTACGCTTTCCATCGTCATTCTTGTCATCGTCCTATTCTGATCATTTCCTACCGTTTGAAAAGATTTGTTGAAATAGTTTCCTTGGGAAATGAAACGCTAAATACTTTTCTTTCAGCCTTTGGAGGGAAGCGGTGAAATCTGTGTTGGTTTCACTCAAACTACGGAGCCTTTTTGCCTCTGCATAAAACATGAATTTGAAAACACGAACCGGATGGTGGGACTTTCTGTGTAAAACTTCTTTATAATAAAGATTAAGCGGCCTTTGTCAGTGGGCTTAGCGAAATTTTTCGCTATAAAGCTACAGTCCCAAATTGCCGTTTTTGGGAACCGCAATGGCAAAAATAAAGCACTTACAAATCTAGAATGTTGATAATAACCTTTCCGTCTATTGCTGTAATCATTGATGACAGGTGGAAGCAAAACAAAACTCGTCAAAATAAAATTGCATGAAAATTTCTTTAACTTTTACAAAAAATAATGACAAGCAACTGCTGTTGCAGTTAGACACACGTTTCACAACGCAAATTTTCTACGTACGAATGCGGTTGGTGGTTGGAAAATATACTGGAGTGTAAATATTTTTGAAAATAGTGAAGCCATTACGTTCGTTTGCAAATATAATTCAAAGATTAATTTACTTCAAAACTACAGTATTGAAATAGAAAACATCAGGCCCCATGGTGGAGAGATTTAGAGCGTACAAGTAGCTTTTACGTGAACCCCGCCGGCAATCGATCAAGCTGTCAAACATTGTGACGTTGAAAGCAGCTAAACATCAGTCAAACAGCGCAAACAACGTGATTATTGGCTGGTGTTTGATACACGAATAGTCGTACAGCGACAGGTTAACATGTATGCGTTTGACCCTTTCTAAAAACGTTGTATAAAGTGTGTCAATGAAAATAATATGAATAACTTCTACTGTTAG
Source organism: Clavelina lepadiformis (assembly GCF_947623445.1). NCBI lineage: Eukaryota > Metazoa > Chordata > Ascidiacea > Aplousobranchia > Clavelinidae > Clavelina > Clavelina lepadiformis. Next base: position 21,481,363 of record NC_135244.1, on the reverse strand, counting down.
AAACTGCTATGTGCGTGGCAAACGTAGATCACACACTACGTCGATAAAGTTATAATAGGCAATAAAGTTTCGGAAAACTAAGGTCAGAAAATACGTCCAATTGTGCGAAACCGTAACTCAATATTAAGTAATTACTGGTGATATAAACCTGTTATGCCAGTAAACAACGAAAACAAAGCGAGCAAAAGAAGAAAAATTTACGGAATTACTTACCACCATGTGGAAATTAAATTACATAGTTAAATTTTCAGTTACGTGCAACACTATATGTAGTGAATAAAGAAATGGTTGTTTCGAGACTAATTTCACACACATTTTTGCTCCGCAAAGTTAACGGAGAAAAATGAACAAAAAAATACGGAACACTAAACATGTCAGAACCTTGTCATGGCGGTTCAATATAAACGCTTTGTTTTACAAGCCGACAGCAAGGAGCCGACTTGGCATCACAGCGTCGTAATTTAATTCACGTTATATGTTTATGACAAGTGTGAACAAAACAAAACTCCTTGGCAAGCCCAAGTGGTGGTAACTAAGACCGAAAACTGTAAGAAGCGACTATGTATCGATTGCAGCCAAACAATTAACAAATTGACGCTATTGGACGGTTTTCCGCTGCCAAATATACATGAAATAGCGCATGATGTGTCTCGATTCTCCATCTACAGTATGCTAGACTTAAAGAGCGCGTACCACCAGGTAGAATTGGCGGCTAACGATAAGATTTTTACCGCATTTGAAACCGGTGCTAAATTGTACCAGTTTCACCGAATGCCGTTCAGCCTAACTAACGTAGTCCCATGTTTTCAAAGAACAAAGGACGAGCTTATATCAAGCAACAACTGCCGCGGGACTTTTGTTTATCTCGACAATATTACCATCGGTGGTAATATACACACTAAGAACATGACATTAATTAATTGCAATTTAGCTGTGTCAACTTAAAGCGCAAACTGCAACGCTAAAACAAGTTGGTCTTAAAATAAAGTATTAATTGTGTAATTAACGTTTTCATAAGTCATTCAGCCCAAAACTTTTCCAGTAAGGAGAAATAAAATTTTGAATTTCGCATTTTTTGAGTTCCGGCCATCTTCAAAAACAGTCCGAAACGTTGAAAAGTCTAAATCGCAAAACGGCTGAATTAACTTTAACAAACCATTCACGTATTTGCGATTTTAACCATTTATAGTATTATGACGTAATAAAGGCCAATCCTTCACGAGTTAAATATAGCTGAGCCATTACGTTCGTTTGCAAATTTAGATCGAAGGCTAATTTGCAACATAACTACAGTGTTGAAATAATAAAAACATCCAGCTCGGTGGTGGAGAGATTTAAAGCATACAAGTAGCAATTAGGCGAACCGGCGGGCAGTCGACCACGCTGTCAAACATTGTGACGTTGAAGGCGGTTAAAAAGAGACAAAGAACGCAAACAACGTGATTGATGGCTGGTGTTTGATACACGAATAGTCGTACAGCGACAGGTTTACATTTACGCGTTTCACTTTTTCTAAAAACGTTGTATAAAGTGTGTCAGTGAAAATAATATGAAAAACTTCTTCCGTTAGAAACTGCTATGTGCGCGGCAGTGACAAAATGCGATTCTTGCTTTATGTAAAATGGAATTACTTTCATATTTAATTGGATGATTTCAATTTTGACATATGTAATCGACGTAAGCAAGCAGTTGAAACGGGCGTCGAACAATTTTAATTTATCACAAAGTAATGATGAAACAAAAGACTTAACAAAGTTTAGAACGTTTAGATCAGAGGTGACGAACATGTGGCCCGCAAATCGGTTTGACAGTCGCTCTTACATGGCGAACCATTCCGGTGAGACCAGCAGTCTTCAACTTTGTTTGACCTGTTCCTAATTTTTGCGCAAGGCGATATCAAAAGCTGATAGCACGATTGAGTCGCAGCAGTATGTCTTCAATAGATTGTCGCACTCAACCCACGTATTTTTTGCGACCGCGCGAACAGCTGAAACTAGATTGATTAGATAGAACAGCAGAAACTAGCTAGATTGCACACGGATTTTTTCGATTCGAGATTCGATTCGATTTTTTCGATTTAATTTTCGAATTTTTTCGCACACGGATTTTTTCAGGCCGCGGGGGCAGCTAAAAACTTGCCGAATGAATCAGTTGCGCTTCAATGCTAATTATTATTATGCATGATTTTTATTACTTCCGCTTGTTGTTCGTTACTGTTGATGAACAATTTCTGTTTTCGTTTCTAAAAGATTTCATAGTATGACTAAAAAGTTGTGCGGCCCCCTTACTCAGCTGTAACTGACAAAGTGGCTCGCAAAAGCGAATAGGTTCGTCAACTCTGGTTAACAATGTTCTAAAATAATTAAATTTGTAAAAACATAGAGTCCGTGTTTTAGTCAGTAAACCAACAACCAAGAGTGCTACATACTTACCGGTTCAGGTAGCTTAGAGATAGCATCGGATATGGATTTTATTCCAGATGCTCTGATCTTGCACCGGCCAATATCAAGCTCCTCGATCTTGCTGAGACAATTCGAAATATGAGATGCTCCATCATCACCGAGATTATTGTCCCAAAGATCAAGCTTCTTCATCTGTAAAACAATATGCAGTAGATGAAGAGCAAGGAATTGTATTTTTATATTAATATATTATATTAAGACTTAAATAAATACAATGTCATAAGCATTCTAATTAGTTTCTATAATAACAGCAGAGATAGTTTATGGCTCTGCCAACTAATTTATTTTGGTTCTTAGATAAATAAATTTCGCATAAACGGCATCATCAGTGTCTATATGAGGAAACATAGAAACAACAAATATAAAAATAATAATATAGGCGAGTGAAGCATAAAAACAATGAAGTTAAAAATGTTAAAACCGGCAATATGTAAAATGCTTAAATACAAAGTTAAATCACCGCGAACAGCTTTCCTATCAGACAAATAGCACGTTATAACTGTGATAAAGTCGGTCCACTAGCACTATGAGTAACCGAAGCAGCAAATCAGTGGCAAGCGATGTAAACAATTGATGAGGTGTAATCGTTATCTTATCTTGGGAAGTAATGTGTCTTGTATGTTTATGTCAGCATATAAATAGCTCACGCAATTAGCTTCGGCATTGTCAAAGAAGGTCACCTTGTAGCATTCTACTATGTTAGGTTTATTAATGAGAAAGCTATTATGATGGCACAGAAATGGGTTCCCAGGGCTGCCTTGTCATCTTGGTATTCTTTGCTGAGACTTTTGCCAAGCCACATATGCGCGTTCCATCTGCGAGTAAAACTGTTCTTCATTTGACCCACGTAAATGACGTTGCATAAGCGGCATGTGGCTGCGTACATACAGTAATCTCGGCAAGTAAGAAATTGATTAAGGTGGATGATCCCAGTGGTGACGGGGTAGATGTCGTTTTCATGACCATGTTCATATGTTTTCCGTGGCTGCCACACAGTGTACATTGGCCGTACGATTTGGAAAGGCTGTGTTCCCGTTTCATATGAACTGTTTGATGCGCCAACTCACGGTTATTTATCAGTATGTTAACCAACGTTCGAGGGCGCTTGTAAGTCACGGTGGCAAGTGGTTTAAGAGACCTTTCTTGCTTCGTCGAACTGTAGAGTGCGAGCTAGTCCGTATGGCTCTGGTAACGTTATATAAGTTTCTACGCTTTCCATCGTCATTCTTGTCATCGGCCTATTCTGATCATTTCCTACCGTTTGAAAAGGTTTGTTGAAATAGTTTCCTTGGGAAAGGAAACGCCAAACACTTTTGTTTTAGCCTTTGGTGGGCAGCGGTGAAATTTGTGTTGGTTTCACTCAACATACGGAGCCTATTTGCCTCTCCATAAAATATGAATTTGAAAACACGAACCGGATGGTGGGACTTTCTGTGTAAAACTTCCTTACAATAAAGATTAAGCGGCCTTTGTCAGTGAGCTTAGCGAATTTTTTCGCTATAAATCTACAGTCCCAAATTGACGTTTTTGGGAACCGCAATGGCGAAAATAAAGCACTTGGAAATCTAGAAGGTTGGTAATAACTAGGGCAACCAGTTTTTTGACCTAAAAATTTTAAATTTTGACCTTAAAATTTGCAAATTTTGACCTTATTTTGACCTAAAAAGGTTGCATTTTCACCTTATTTTGCCCTAAAACGTTTAAATTTTGACCTCATTTTGAAAAACGCTATACTGATAGTCTCTACACTGTCTACAGCAACTTTCTAATCTAAAGCTGCATTTAAAAATGACAAAATGCTTTTCTAGTGTTGACTTTTTTTTTCGTTTTTGCGCATTAAGATTGACAACTTGCAGTTTCAAACGCAATGCCGTCACATCGTGACGTCACCAAACGCGCTGAAAAGCCTTCCCTCTTTTTGTGGCTTTGGTTCTAAGTAAATTTTGCGGGACTGGAATTGTTTGCGGTACAAGAAAAGAGAAAAACGGAAGAATAATATTACAAAATGGTTACAAAATTACAAGTTTAATAGATTTTGACCTAAAAAAAAGACCTAACGAAACAATTTGACCATATTTTGACCTAACGTAACATTTTGACTTTATCTGACCTAATAACTTCTATACCATACGTCGCACAAAGCTGAAACTTGTGTTGTGCTTGTTTCATAGCATTCTGATCATGTAAAAAAAAATTGACCATATTGACTTTTGGTTGCCCTAGTAATAACCTTTCCGTCAATTGCTGTAATCATTGATGACAGGTGTAAGCAAAATAAAACTCTTTAAAATAAAATTGCATGAAAATTTTCTTTAACATTTACAACAAATAATGACAAGCAACTCTTGCTGCAGTTAGACACACACGTTTCACAACGCAAATTTGCTACATACGAATGCGGTTGGTGTTGGAAAATGTACTGGAGTGTAAATATTTTTGAAAATAGTGAAGCCATTACGTTCGTTTGCAAATATAATTCAAAGATTAATTTACTTCAAAACTACAGTATTGAAATAGAAAACATCACGCCCCATGGTGGAGAGATTTAGAGCGTACAAGTAGCTTTTAGGTGAACCCGGCCGGTAATCGATCAAGCTGTCAAACATTGTGACGTTGAAGGCAACTAAACATCAGTCAAACAGCGCAAACAACGTGATTGATGGCTGGTGTTTGATACACGAATAGTCGTACAGCGACAGGCTAACATGTATGCGTTTGACCCTTTCTAAAAACGTTGTATAAAGTGTGCCAGGGAAAATAATATGAATAACTTCTACTGTTAGAAACTGCTATGTGCGTGGCAAACGTAGATCACACACTACGTCGATAAAGTTATAATAGGCAATAAAGTTTCGGAAAACTTAGGTCAGAAAATACGTCCAACTCTGCGAAACCGAAACTCAATATTAAATAATTACTTGTGATATAAACCTGCTATGCCAGTAAACAACGAAAACAAAGCGAGCAAAAGAAGAAAAATTTACGGAATTACTTACCACCATGTGGAAATTAAACTACATAGTTAAATTTTCAGTTACGTGCAACACTATATGTAGTGAATAAAGAAATGGCTGCTTTGAGACTAATTTCACACACATTTTTGCTCCGCAAAGTTAATGGAGAAAAATGAACAAAAAAATACGGAACACTAAACATGTCAGAACCTTGTCATGGCGGTTCAATATAAACGCTTTGTTTTACAAGCCGACAGCAAGGAGCCGACTTGGCATCACAGCGTCGTAATTTAATTCACGTTATATGTTTATGACAAGTTTGAACAAAACAAAACTCCTTGGCAAGCCCAAGTGGTGGTAACTAAGACCGAAAACTGTAAGAAGCGACTATGTATCGATTGCAGCCAAACAATTAACAAATTGACGCCATTGGACGGTTTTCCGCTGCCAAATATACATGAAATAGCGCATGATGTGTCTCGATTCTCCATCTACAGTATGCTAGACTTAAAGAGCGCGTACCACCAGGTAGAATTGGCGGCTAACGATAAGATTTTTACCGCATTTGAAACCGGTGCTAAATTGTACCAGTTTCACCGAATGCCGTTCAGCCTAACTAACGTAGTCTCATGTTTCCAAAGAACAAAGGACGAGCTTATATCAAGCAACAAATACCGCGGGACTTTTGTTTATCTCGACAATATTACCATCGGTGGTAATATACACACTAAGAACATGACATTAATTAATTGCAATTTAGCTGTGTCAACTTAAAGCGCAAACTGCAACGCTAAAACAAGTTGGTCTTAAAATAAAGTATTAATTGTGTAATTAACGTTTTCATAAGTCATTCAGCCCAAAACTTTTCCAGTAAGGAGAAATAAAATTTTGAATTTCGCATTTTTTGAGTTCCGGCCATCTTCAAAAACAGTCCGAAACGTTGAAAAGTCTAAATCGCAAAACGGCTGAATTAACTTTAACAAACCATTCACGTATTTGCGATTTTAACCATTTGTAGTATTATGACGTAATAAAGGCCAATCCTTCACGAGTTAAATATAGCTGAGCCATTACGTTCGTTTGCAAATTTAGATCGAAGGCTAATTTGCAACATAACTACAGTGTTGAAATAATAAAAACATCCAGCTCGGTGGTGGAGAGATTTAAAGCATACAAGTAGCAATTAGGCGAACCGGCGGGCAGTCGACCACGCTGTCAAACATTGTGACGTTGAAGGCGGTTAAAAAGAGACAAAGAACGCAAACAACGTGATTGATGGCTGGTGTTTGATACACGAATAGTCGTACAGCGACAGGTTTACATTTACGCGTTTCACTTTTTCTAAAAACGTTGTATAAAGTGTGTCAGTGAAAATAATATGAAAAACTTCTTCCGTTAGAAACTGCTATGTGCGCGGCAGGGACAAAATGCGATTCTTGCTTTATGTAAAATGGAATTACTTTCATACTTAATTGGATGATTTCAATTTTGACATATGTAATCGACGTAAGCAAGCAGTTGAAACGGGCGTCGAACAATTTTAATTTATCACAAAGTAATGATGAAACAAAAGACTTAACAAAGTTTAGAACGTTTAGATCAGAGGTGACGAACATGTGGCCCGCAAATCGGTTTGACAGTCGCTCTTACATGGCGAACCATTCCGGTGAGACCAGCAGTCTTCAACTTTGTTTGACCTGTTCCTAATTTTTGCGCAATGCGATATCAAAAGCTGATAGCACGATTGAGTCGCAGCAGTATGTCTTCAATAGATTGTCGCACTCAACCCACGTATTTTTTGCGACCGCGCGAACAGCTGAAACTAGATTGATTAGATAGAACAGCAGAAACTAGCTAGATTGCACACGGATTTTTTCGATTCGAGATTCGATTCGATTTTTTCGATTTAATTTTCGAATTTTTTCGCACACGGATTTTTTCAGGCCGCGGGGGCAGCTAAAAACTTGCCGAATGAATCGGTTGCGCTTCAATGCTAATTATTATTATGCATGATTTTTATTACTTCCGCTTGTTGTTCGTTACTGTTGATGAACAATTTCTGTTTTCGTTTCTAAAAGATTTCATAGTATGACTAAAAAGTTGTGCGGCCCGCTTACTCAGCTGTAACTGACAAAGTGGCTCGAAAAGCGAATAGGTTCGTCACCTCTGGTTAACAATGTTCTAAAATAATTAAATTTGTAAAAACATAGAGTCCGTGTTTTAGTCAGTAAACCAACAACCAAGAGTGCTACATACTTACCGGTTCAGGTAGCTTAGAGATAGCGTCGGATATGGATTTTATTCCAGATTCACTGATATTGCACCTGCCAATATCAAGCTCCTCGATCTTGCTGAGACAAGTCGAAATATGAGATGCTCCATCATCACCGAGATTATTGACACGAAGATCAAGCTTCTTCATCTGTAAAACAATATGCAGTAGATGAAGAGCAAGGAATCGGATTTTTATATTAATATATTATATTAAGACTAAAATAAATACAATGCTGTAAGCATTCTAATTAGTTTCTATAATAACAGCAGAGGTAGTTCATGGATCTGCCAACTAATTTATTTTGGTTCTTAGATAAACATATTTAGCATAAACGGCATCATCAGTGTCTATATGAGGAAACATAGAAACAACATATATAAAAATAATTATATAGGTGAGTGAAGCATAAAAACTATAAAGCTAAAAATGTTAAAACCGGCAATATGTAAAATTCTTAAATACAAAGTTAAATCACCGCGAACACCTTTCCTATCAGACAAATAGCACGTTATAACTGTGATAAAGTCGGTCCACTAGCACTATGAGTAACAGAAGCAGCAAATCAGTAGCATGCAATGTAAACGATTGATGAGGTGTAATCGTTATCTTATCTTGGGAAGTAATGTGTCTTGTATGTTTATGTCAGCATATAAATAGCTCACGCAATTAGCTTCGGCATTGTCAAAGAAGGTCACCTTGTAGCATTCTCCTATGTCAAGTTTATTAATGAGAAAGCTATTATGATGGCACAGAAATGGGTTCTCAAGGCTGCCTTGTCATCTTGGTATTCTTTGCTGACATTTTCGCAAAGCCACATATGCGCGATCCATCTGCAAGTAAAACTGTCCTTCATTTGACCACGTAAATGACGTTGCATAAGCGGCATGTGGCTACGTACATACCTTGATCTCGATAAGTAAGAAATTGATTAAGGTGGATGACTCCATTGGTAACGGGGTAGATGTCGTTTTCATGACCATGTTTATGTGTTTTCCGTGGCTGCCACACAGTGTACATTGGCCGTACGAGTTGGAAAGGCTGTGTGTTCCCGTTTCATATGAGCTGTTTGATGCGCCAGTTCACGGTAATTGATCAGTATGTTACCCAACGTTCGAGGGCGCTTTAAGTCACGGTGGCATGTGGTTTAAGAGACCTTTCTTGCTTCGTCGAACTGTAGAGTGCGAGCTAGTCCGTATGGCTCTGGTAACGTTATATAAGTTTCTACGCTTTCCATCGTCATTCTTGTCATCGGCCTATTCTGATCATTTCCTACCGTTTGAAAAGGTTTGTTGAAATAGTTTCTTTGGGAAATGAAACGCTAAATACTTTTCTTTCAGCCTTTGGAGGGAAGCGGTGAAATCTGTGTTGGTTTCACTCAAACTACGGAGCCTTTTTGCCTCTCCATAAAACATGAATTTGAAAACACGAACCGGATGGTGGGACTTTCTGTGTAAAACTTCTTTATAATAAAGATTAAGCGGCCTTTGTCAGTGGGCTTAGCGAAATTTTTCGCTATAAAGCTACAGTCCCAAATTGCCGTTTTTCGGAACCGCAATGGCAAAAATGAAGCACTTACAAATCTAGAAGGTTGGTAATAACCTTTCCGTCTATTGCTGTAATCATTGATGACAGGTGGAAGCAAAACAAAACTCGTCAAAATAAAATTGCATGAAAATTTCTTTAATTTTTACAACAAATAATGACAAGCAACTACTGTTGCAGTTAGACACACGTTTCACAACGCAAATTTTCTACGTACGAATGCGGTTGGTGGTTGGAAAATATACTGGAGTGTAAATATTTTTGAAAATAGTGAAGCCATTACGTTCGTTTGCAAATATAATTCAAAGATTAATTTACTTCAAAACTACAGTATTGAAATAGAAAACATCAGGCCCCATGGTGGAGAGATTTAGAGCGTACAAGTAGCTTTTAGGTGAACCCGGCCGGCAATCGATCAAGCTGTCAAACATTGTGACGTTGAAAGCAGCTAAACAACAGTCAAACAGCGCAAACAACGTGATTATTGGCTGGTGTTTGATACACGAATAGTCGTACAGCGACAGGTTAACATGTATGCGTTTGACCCTTTCTAAAAACGTTGTGTAAAGTGTGTCAATGAAAATAATATGAATAACTTCTACTGTTAGAAACTGCTATGTGCGTGGCAAACGTAGATCACACACTACGTCGATAAAGTTATAATAGGCAATAAAGTTTCGGAAAACTAAGGTCAGAAAATACGTCCAATTGTGCGAAACCGTAACTCAATATTAAGTAATTACTGGTGATATAAACCTGCTATGCCAGTAAACAACGAAAACAAAGCGAGCAAAAGAAGAAAAATTTACGGAATTACTTACCACCATGTGGAAATTAAATTACATAGTTAAATTTTCAGTTACGTGCAACACTATATGTAGTGAATAAAGAATTGACTGCTTTGAGACTAATTTCACACACATTTTTGCTCCGCAAAGTTAACGGAGAAAAATGAACAAAAAAATACGGAACACTAAACATGTCAGAACCTTGTCATGGCGGTTCAATATAAACGCTTTGTTTTACAAGCCGACAGCAAGGAGCCGACTTGGCATCACAGCGTCGTAATTTAATTCACGTTATATGTTTATGACAAGTGTGAACAAAACAAAACTCCTTGGCAAGCCCAAGTGGTGGTAACTAAGACCGAAAACTGTAAGAAGCGACTATGTATCGATTGCAGCCAAACAATTAACAAATTGACGCTATTGGACGGTTTTCCGCTGCCAAATATACATGAAATAGCGCATGATGTGTCTCGATTCTCCATCTACAGCAGGCATGCACAACTCAAAACAGTACACGGGCCGTTTTAGCGAAAAAATATTTTTCGCGGGCCGCGTGCTAACGTTGTTGTAACTAACGTGTAGCCTACTTTATATAATGTGACCGATTAACCCTTGAATAAGAGATATTGTTGAGAAGATGGTTACTGTCAAGGGACGGTTGCCTCTCGCACTACAGTATCTAGTTGTTTTTAACGCTTAGCGGCGGTAAAGCATCGGATTCGTTGATTATATGTAACTGTAACCGTGGAGAAAATGCCTGAATGAGCGAAATCACGGAATATCTCGTGGGCCGCATGAAAAGGTTTCGCGGGCCGCATGCGGCCCGCGGGCCGTATGTTGTGCATGCCTGATCTACAGTATGCTAGACTTAAAGAGCGCGTACCACCAGGTAGAATTGGCGGCTAACGATAAGATTTTTACCGCATTTGAAACCGGTGCTAAATTGTACCAGTTTAACCGAATGCCGTTCAGCCTAACTAACGTAGTCCCATGTTTTCAAAGAACAAAGGACGAGCTTATATCAAGCAACAACTGCCGCGGGACTTTTGTTTATCTCGACAATATTACCATCGGTGGTAATATACACACTAAGAACATGACATTAATTAATTGCAATTTAGCTGTGTCAACTTAAAGCGCAAACTGCAACGCTAAAACAAGTTGGTCTTAAAATAAAGTATTAATTGTGTAATTAACGTTTTCATAAGTCATTCAGCCCAAAACTTTTCCAGTAAGGAGAAATAAAATTTTGAATTTCGCATTTTTTGAGTTCCGGCCATCTTCAAAAACAGTCCGAAACGTTGAAAAGTCTAAATCGCAAAACGGCTGAATTAACTTTAACAAACCATTCACGTATTTGCGATTTTAACCATTTATAGTATTATGACGTAATAAAGGCCAATCCTTCACGAGTTAAATATAGCTGAGCCATTACGTTCGTTTGCAAATTTAGATCGAAGGCTAATTTGCAACATAACTACAGTGTTGAAATAATAAAAACATCCAGCTCGGTGGTGGAGAGGTTTAAAGCATACAAGTAGCAATTAGGCGAACCGGCGGGCAGTCGACCACGCTGTCAAACATTGTGACGTTGAAGGCGGTTAAAAAGAGACAAAGAACGCAAACAACGTGATTGATGGCTGGTGTTTGATACACGAATAGTCGTACAGCGACAAGTTTACATTTACGCGTTTCACTTTTTCTAAAAACGTTGTATAAAGTGTGTCAGTGAAAATAATATGAAAAACTTCTTCCGTTAGAAACTGCTATGTGCGTGGCAGTGACAAAATGCGATTCTTGCTTTATGTAAAATGGAATTACTTTCATATTTAATTGGATGATTTCAATTTTGACATATGTAATCGACGTAAGCAAGCAGTTGAAACGGGCGTCGGACAATTTTAATTTATCACAAAGTAATGACGAAACAAAAGACTTCACAAAGTTTAGAACGTTTAGATCAGAGGTGACGAACATGTGGCCCGCAAATCGGTTTGACAGTCGCTCTTACATGGCGAACCATTCCGGTGAGACCAGCAGTCTTCAACTTTGTTTGACCTGTTCCTAATTTTTGCGCAAGGCGATATCAAAAGCTGATAGCACGATTGAGTCGCAGCAGTATGTCTTCAATAGATTGTCGCACTCAACCCACGTATTTTTTGCGACCGCGCGAACAGCTGAAACTAGATTGATTAGATAGAACAGCAGAAACTAGCTAGATTGCACACGGATTTTTTCGATTCGAGATTCGATTCGATTTTTTCGATTTAATTTTCGAATTTTTTCGCACACGGATTTTTTCAGGCCGCGGGGGCAGCTAAAAACTTGCCGAATGAATCGGTTGCGCTTCAATGCTAATTATTATTATGCATGATTTTTATTACTTCCGCTTGTTGTTCGTTACTGTTGATGAACAATTTCTGTTTTCGTTTCTAAAAGATTTCATAGTATGACTAAAAAGTTGTGCGGCCCGCTTACTCAGCTGTAACTGACAAAGTGGCTCGCAAAAGCGAATAGGTTCGTCACCTCTGGTTAACAATGTTCTAAAATAATTAAATTTGTAAAAACATAGAGTCCGTGTTTTAGTCAGTAAACCAACAACCAAGAGTGCTACATACTTACCGGTTCAGGTAGCTTAGAGATAGCATCGGATATGGATTTTATTCCAGATGCACTGATCTTGCACCGGCCAATATGAAGCTCCTCGATCTTGCTGAGACAAGTCGAAATATGAGATGCTCCATCATCACCGAGATTATTGCCATAAAGATTAAGCTTCTTCATCTGTAAAACAATATGCAGTAGATGAAGAGCAAGGAATTGTATTTTTATATTAATATATTATATTAAGACTTAAATAAATACAATATTGTAAGCATTCTAATTAGTTTCTATAATAACAGCAGAGGTAGTTCATGGATCTGCCAACTAATTTATTTTGGTTCTTAGATAAATATATTTCGCATAAACGGCATCATCAGTATCTATATGAGGAAACATAGAAACAACAAATATAAAAATAAATATAAGAGGTGAGTGAAGCATAAAAACTATAAAGCTAAAATGTTAAAACCGGTAAGATGTAAAATGCTTAAATACAAAGTTAAATCACCGCGAACAGCTTTCCTATCAGACAAATAGCACGTTATCACTTTGATAAAGACAGTCCACTAGCACTATGAGTAACCGAAGCAGCAAATCAGTGGCAAGCGATGTAAACAATTGATGAGGTGTAATCGTTATCTTATCTTGGGAAGTAATGTGTCTTGTATGTTTATGTCAGCATATAAATAGCTCACGCAATTAGCTTCGGCATTGTCAAAGAAGGTCACCTTGTAGCATTCTACTATGTTAGGTTTATTAATGAGAAAGCTATTATGATGGCACAGAAATGGGTTCCCAGGGCTGCCTTGTCATCTTGGTATTCTTTGCTGACACTTTTGCCAAGCCACATATGCGCGTTCCATCTGCAAGTAAAACTGTTCTTCATTTGACCCACGTAAATGACGTTGCATAAGCGGCATGTAGCTGCGTACATACCGTAATTTCGGTAAGTAAGAGATTGATTAAGGTGGATGATCCCAGTGGTGACGGGGTAGATGTCGTTTTCATGACCATGTTCATATGTTTTCCGTGGCTGCCACACAGTGCATATTTGCCGTACGATTTGGAAAGGCTGTGTTCCCGTTTCATATGAACTGTTTGATGCGCCAACTCACGGTTATTTATCAGTATGTTAACCAACGTTCGAGGGCGCTTGTAAGTCACGGTGGCATGTGGTTTAAGAGACCTTTCTTGCTTCGTCGAACTGTAGAGTGCGAGCTAGTCCGTATGGCTCTGGTAACGTTATATAAGTTTCTACGCTTTCCATCGTCATTCTTGTCATCGTCCTATTCTGATCATTTCCTGCCGTTTGAAAAGGTTTGTTGAAATAGTTTCCTTGGGAAATGAAACGCTAAATACTTTTCTTTCAGCCTTTGGAGGGAAGCGGTGAAATCTGTGTTGGTTTCACTCAAACTACGGAGCCTTTTTGCCTCTCCATAAAACATGAATTTGAAAACACGAACCGGATGGTGGGACTTTCTGTGTAAAACTTCTTTATAATAAAGATTAAGCGGCCTTTGTCAGTGGGCTTAGCGAAATTTTTCGCTATAAAGCTACAGTCCCAAATTGCCGTTTTTCGGAACCGCAATGGCAAAAATAAAGCACTTACAAATCTAGAAGGTTGGTAATAACCTTTCCGTCTATTGCTGTAATCATTGATGACAGGTGGAAGCAAAACAAAACTCGTCGAAATAAAATAAAAAGTAGAGTCACTAGAGTGATGCATAAAAACAATGAAGCTAAAAATGTTAAAACCGGTAAAATGTAAAATGCTTAAATACAAAAGTTAAATCCGGGAGAACAGTTTTCCTATGAGACAAATAGCACGTTATCACTGTGATAAAGACAGTCCACTAGTACTACGAGTAACCGAAGCAGCAAATCAGTAGCATGCAATGTAAACAATTGATGAGGTGTAATCGTTATCTTATCTTGGGAAGTAATGTGTCTTGTTTGTTTATGTCAGCATATAAATAGCTCACGCAATTAGCTTCGGCATTGTCAAAGAAGATCACCTTGTAGCATTCTACTATGTTAGGTTTATTAATGAGAAAGCTTTTATGATGGCACAGAAATGGGTTCCCAGGGCTGCCTTGTCATCTTGGTATTCTTTGCTGACACTTGTGCAAAGCCACATATGCGCGTTCCATCTGCAAGTAAAACTGTTCTTCATTTGACCCACGTAAATGACGTTGCATTAGCGGTGGCTTCGTACATACCGTAATCTCGGCAAGTAAGAGATTGATTAAGGTGGATGATCTCAGTGGTGACGGGGTAGATGTCGTTTTCATGACCATGTTTATGTGTTTTCCGTACTTGCCACACAATGCACATTTGCCGTATTGCTTGAAAAGGCTGTGTTCCCGTTTCATAGGAACTGTTTAATGCCCCAACTCACGGTTTTTTATCAGTATGTTACCCAACGTTCGAGGACTTTTGTACGTCATGGTCCATTTCTGACCATTTACTTTCGTTTGAAAAGATTTGTTGAAATAGTTTCCTTGGGAAATGAAACATCAAACACTTTTCTTTCTTTCACTAAATGCGTGGCAGTGATAAAACGCGATTTCCGCTTTATGTAAACTGGAGTTACTTTATATTTTATTACTTAATTTCAATTGTGACGTATGTAATCAACGTAAGCAAGCAGTTGAAACGGGTGTCGGAAAATAATTTAGCACAAAGTAATGACGAACTCAAAACTTCACAAATTTTAGATCAAAGGTGACGAACATGCGGCCCGCAATCGGTGCGGTTGAATGCTAAATAATATTATGCATGGGTTTTTTATTACTGTAGTTTGTTGTTCGTTACTGTTGATGAACAATTTCTTTTTTTCGTTTTTAAAATTTTTTATAGTATGACTAAAAAGTTGTGCGGCCGGCTTACTCAGCGAATAGGTTCGTCACTGCTAGTTAAGATTGTTCTAAAATGATTAAAATTGTAAAAAACATAGAGTCCGTGTTTTAGTCAGCAAGCCAGCAACCAAGAGTGTTACATACTTACCGGTTCAGGTAGCTTAGAGATAGCATCGGATATGGATTTTATTCCAGATGCACTGATATTGCACTCGCCAATAACAAGCTCCTCGATCTTGCTGAGACAAGTCGAAATATGAGATGCTCCATCATCACCGAGATTATTGCCACGAAGATCAAGCTTCTTCATCTGTAAAACAATATGCGGTAGATGAAGAGCAAGGAATTGTATTTTTATATTAATATAATATATTAAAACTAAAATAAATACAATGCTGTAAGTATTCTAATTAGTTTCTATAATAACTGCAGAGGTAGTTCACGGATCTGCCAACTAATTTATTTTGGTTCTTAGATAAATATATTTCGCATAAACGGCATCATCAGTGTCTATATGAAGAAACATAGAAACAACAAATATAAAAATAATAATTTAGGTGAGAAAAAGCATAAAACTTATAAAGCTGAAATATTAAAACCGGTAAGATGTAAAATGCTTAAATACAAAGTTAAATCACCGCGAACAGCTTTCCTATCAGACAAATAGCACGTTATCACTTTGATAAAGACAGTCCACTAGTACTATGAGTAACCGAAGCGGCAAATCAGTGGCATGCGATGTAAAAAATTGGTGAGGTGTAATCGTTATTTTATCTTGGGAAGCAATGTGTCTTGTATGATCATGTCAGCAAGTAAATAGTTCACACAATTTGATTCGGCATTGTCAAAGAAGATCACTTTGTCGCATTCTGCTAAGTCAGGTTTATTAATGAGAAAACTATCATGATGGCACAGAAATTAGTTGTCAGGGCTGCCTTGTCATCTTGGTATTCTTTGCTGACACTTTTTGCCAAGCCACATATGCGCGTTCCATCTGCAAGTAAAACTGTTCTTCATTTGACCCACGTAAATGACGTTGCATAAGCGGCATGTAGCTGCGTACATACAGTAATCTCGGTAAGTAAGAGATTGACTAAGGTGGATGATCCCATTGGTGACGGGGTAGATGTCGTTTTCATGACCATGTTCATGTGTTTTCCGTGGTTGCCACACAATGCACATTGGCCGTACGAGTTGGAAAGGCTGTGTGTTCCCGTTTCATATGAACTGTTTGATGCGCCAGCTCACGGTAATTGATCAGTATGTTAACCAACGTTCGAGGGCGCTTGTAAGTCACGGTGGCAAGTGGTTTAAGAGACCTTTCTTGCTTCGTCGAACTGTAGAGTGCGAGCTAGTCTGTATGGCTCTGGTAACGTTATATAAGTTTCTACGCTTTCCATCGTCATTCTTGTCATCGTCCTATTCTGATCATTTCCTCTCGTTTGAAAAGGTTTGTTGAAATAGTTTCCTTGGGAAATGAAACGCTAAATACTTTTCTTTCAGCCTTTGGAGGGAAGCGGTGAAATCTGTGTTGGTTTCACTCAAACTACGGAGCCTTTTTGCCTCTCCATAAAACACGAATTTGAAAATACGAACCGGATGGTGGGACTTTCTGTGTAAAACTTCTTTATAATAAAGATTAAGCGGCCTTTGTCAGTGGGCTTAGCGAAATTTTTCGCTATAAAGCTACAGTCCCAAATTGCCGTTTTTCGGAACCGCAATGGCAAAAATAAAGCACTTACAAATCTAGAAGGTTGGTAATAACCTTTCCGTCTATTGCTGTAATCATTGATGACAGGTGGAAGCAAAACAAAACTCGTCAAAATAAAATTGCATGAAAATTTCTTTAATTTTTACAAAAAATAATGACAAGCAACTACTGTTGCAGTTAGACACACGTTTCACAACGCAAATATTCTACGTACGAATGCGGTTGGTGGTTGGAAAATATACTGGAGTGTAAATATTTTTGAAAATAGTGAAGCCATTACGTTCGTTTGCAAATATAATTCAAAGATTAATTTACTTCAAAACTACAGTATTGAAATAGAAAACATCAGGCCCCATGGTGGAGAGATTTAGAGCGTACAAGTAGCTTTTACGTGAACCCCGCCGGCAATCGATCAAGCTGTCAAACATTGTGACGTTGAAAGCAGCTAAACATCAGTCAAACAGCGCAAACAACGTGATTATTGGCTGGTGTTTGATACACGAATAGTCGTACAACGACAGGTTAACATGTATGCGTTTGACCCTTTCTAAAAACGTTGTATAAAGTGTGTCAATGAAAATAATATGAATAACTTCTACTGTTAGAAACTGCTATGTGCGTGGCAAACGTAGATCACACACTACGTCGATAAAGTTATAATAGGCAATAAAGTTTCGGAAAACTAAGGTCAGAAAATACGTCCAATTGTGCGAAACCGTAACTCAATATTAAGTAATTACTGGTGATATAAACCTGTTATGCCAGTAAACAACGAAAACAAAGCGAGCAAAAGAAGAAAAATTTACGGAATTACTTACCACCATGTGGAAATTAAATTACATAGTTAAATTTTCAGTTACGTGCAACACTATATGTAGTGAATAAAGAAATGGTTGTTTTGAGACTAATTTCACACACATTTTTGCTCCGCAAAGTTGATGGAGAAAAATGAACAAAAAAATACGGAGCACTAAACATGTCAGAACCTTGTCATGGCGGTTCAATATAAACGCTTTGTTTTACAAGCCGACAGCAAGGAGCCGACTTGGCATCACAGCGTCGTAATTTAATTCACGTTATATGTTTATGACAAGTGTGAACAAAACAAAACTCCTTGGCAAGCCCAAGTGGTGGTAACTAAGACCGAAAACTGTAAGAAGCGACTATGTATCGATTGCAGCCAAACAATGACCAAATTGACGCTATTGGACGGTTATCCGCTGCCAAATATACATGAAATAGCGCATGATGTGTCTCGATTCTCCATCTACAGTATGCTAGACTTAAAGAGCGCGTACCACCAGGTAGAATTGGCGGCTAACGATAAGATTTTTACCGCATTTGAAACCGGTGCTAAATTGTACCAGTTTCGCCGAATGCCGTTCAGCCTAACTAACGTAGTCTCATGTTTCCAAAGAACAAAGGACGAGCTTATATCAAGCAACAAATGCCGCGGGACTTTTGTTTATCTCGACAATATTACCATCGGTGGTAATATACACACTAAGAACATGACATTAATTAATTGCAATTTAGCTGTGTCAACTTAAAGCGCAAACTGCAACGCTAAAACAAGTTGGTCTTAAAATAAAGTATTAATTGTGTAATTAACGTTTTCATAAGTCATTCAGCCCAAAACTTTTCCAGTAAGGAGAAATAAAATTTTGAATTTCGCATTTTTTGAGTTCCGGCCATCTTCAAAAACAGTCCGAAACGTTGAAAAGTCTAAATCGCAAAACGGCTGAATTAACTTTAACAAACCATTCACGTATTTGCGATTTTAACCATTTGTAGTATTATGACGTAATAAAGGCCAATCCTTCACGAGTTAAATATAGCTGAGCCATTACGTTCGTTTGCAAATTTAGATCGAAGGCTAATTTGCAACATAACTACAGTGTTGAAATAATAAAAACATCCAGCTCGGTGGTGGAGAGATTTAAAGCATACAAGTAGCAATTAGGCGAACCGGCGGGCAGTCGACCACGCTGTCAAACATTGTGACGTTGAAGGCGGTTAAAAAGAGACAAAGAACGCAAACAACGTGATTGATGGCTGGTGTTTGATACACGAATAGTCGTACAGCGACAGGTTTACATTTACGCGTTTCACTTTTTCTAAAAACGTTGTATAAAGTGTGTCAGTGAAAATAATATGAAAAACTTCTTCCGTTAGAAACTGCTATGTGCGCGGCAGTGACAAAACGCGATTCTTGCTTTATGTAAAATGGAATTACTTTCATATTTAATTGGATGATTTCAATTTTGACATATGTAATCGACGTAAGCAAGCAGTTGAAACGGGCGTCGGACAATTTTAATTTATCACAAAGTAATGATGAAACAAAAGACTTCACAAAGTTTAGAACGTTTAGATCAGAGGTGACGAACATGTGGCCCGCAAATCGGTTTGACAGTCGCTCTTACATGGCGAACCATTCCGGTGAGACCAGCAGTCTTCAACTTTGTTTGACCTGTTCCTAATTTTTGCGCAAGGCGATATCAAAAGCTGATAGCACGATTGAGTCGCAGCAGTATGTCTTCAATAGATTGTCGCACTCAACCCACGTATTTTTTGCGACCGCGCGAACAGCTGAAACTAGATTGATTAGATAGAACAGCAGAAACTAGCTAGATTGCACACGGATTTTTTCGATTTAATTTTCGAATTTTTTCGCACACGGATTTTTTCAGGCCGCGGGGGCAGCTAAAAACTTGCCGAATGAATCGGTTGCGCTTCAATGCTAATTATTATTATGCATGATTTTTATTACTTCCGCTTGTTGTTCGTTACTGTTGATGAACAATTTCTGTTTTCGTTTCTAAAAGATTTCATAGTATGACTAAAAAGTTGTGCGGCCCGCTTACTCAGCTGTAACTGACAAAGTGGCTCGCAAAAGCGAATAGGTTCGTCACCTCTGGTTAACAATGTTCTAAAATAATTAAATTTGTAAAAACATAGAGTCCGTGTTTTAGTCAGTAAACCAACAACCAAGAGTGCTACATACTTACCGGTTCAGGTAGCTTAGAGATAGCGTCGGATATGGATTTTATTCCAGATGCACTGATCTTATAATAGCCAATATCAAGCTCTCTTGGGAAGTATCTTATCTTGGGAAGTAATGTGTCTTGTATGTTTATGTCAGCATGTAAATAGCTCACGCAATTAGCTTCGGCATTGTCAAAGAAGGTCACCTTGTAGCATTCTACTTTGTTAGGTTTATTAATGAGAAAGCTATTATGATGGCACAGAAATGGGTTCTCAGGGCTGCCTTGTCATCTTGGTATTCTTTGCTGGCACTTTCGCAAAGCCACATATGCGCGTTCCATCTGCAAGTAAAACTGTTCTTCATTTGACCACGTAAATGACGTTGCATTAGCGGTGGCTTCGTACATACCGTGATCTCGATAAGTAAAAGATTGATTAAGGTGGATGACCCCATTGGTGACGGGGTAGATGTCGTTTTCATGACCATGTTTATGTGTTTTCCGTGGTTGCCGCACAGTGTACATTGGCCGTATAGCTTGAAAAGGCTGTGTTCCCATTTTATATGAACTGTTTGATGCGCCAAATAACGGTAATTGATCAGTATGTTACCCAACGTTCGAGGACGCTTGTAAGTCACGGTGGCAAGTGGTTTAAGAGACCTTTCTTGTTTCGTCAACTGTAGAGTGCGAGCTAGTCGGTAAAGCTCAGGTAACTTTACATATGTTTGTACGCTTTCCATCGTAATTCTTGTCATCGTCCTATTCTGACCATTTCCTCTAGTTTGAAAAAGTTTGTTGAAATAGTTTCCTTGGGAAACGAAACGCCAAACACTTTCCTTTTAGCCTTTGGAGAGCAGCGGCGAAATCTGTGTTGAAGTGACACTGCTGAAGTGATATCACACTGCACGAAGACAACGAGAAATATAACTTTCGCGTTTCGTGCAAAAGTAGATCACACACTACGTCGATAAAGTTATAATAGGCAAAAAAAGTTTGGGAAAAACCTTGTCAGAAAATAAGTCCAATTGTGCAAAAACAAAACACAATATTAAGTAATTACTTGTGATATAAACGTGCTTTGCCAATAACCAACAACGAAAACAAAACGCGTGGAAGAAGAAAAATTTACGGAATTACTTACCAGAATTTGGAACTTAAATTACGTAAATAAATTTTCGGTTACGTGCAACACTATGTGTAGCAAATAAAGAAATGGCTGCTTCGAGACTAATTTGACGCACATTTTTTGTGCGCAAAGTTAATGGAGAAAATGTAATAAAAAATACGGAACAGTAATAATGTCAGAACCTTGTCATTACTTGTGATATAAAGCTGCTTTGCCAATAAACAAAAATGAAAATGAAGCGAACGGAAGCAGATCATCGTTCTTTTCTGACCATTTACTCTCGTTTCATGAAAAGATTTGTTGAAATAGTTTCATTGGGAAATGAAATGCCAAACACTTTTCTTTTAGCTTTTGAGAGAAGCAGTGAAATCTGTGTTGGTTTCATTTAACCTGCGGAGCCTTTTTCCCTCTGCATAAAATATTAATTTGAAAACATGAACCGGATGGTGGGACTTTCAGTACAGGAGTAACTGGCCATAGGCGGGTGGGCTTGACGTAATCATTGGTTAAAAAGCTACAGCTGGCCTCTGTTGAAGAGTGATGGAGCACGTCTATAAAGTCAAAAGGCTTTAAGAGGTCTTAATTATCTACCGTCATCTTTATTTTTTGGAACCTCAAATCTAGGTTTTAACCAAATCTTGTTTCTAAAGCATTTTCAATGTTGTTGATATTTGCCCCGTCGTATGATAGCGAGATAATATCATCGATAAATCTTTTAACAGTTCTGCAAAGGTGAAATTAATTAATACAATTCAATGTTGGTAAAAGATACAGAACGGTTGTTGCCTGTAATGACGCCATCGTGTTGCTTATAAACCCATGTCAGTGTTGTAATATAACATTGTCTAAACAAAACATAATTAATGTCGTGAGATAGGACTTGCCTTCCGCTGTATTCCATCAAAGCTTTGCTAACTTATTTTGACGAGATTTATGAATATGTTGGGATAGAAACTCTGTACGTCAGCTGCTACAACAAGTAAGTTCTGTTGAATTCTTGTGCGGGTGGATTTGTGTGATTGAACTTTTTTACAAGTACCGAGTTCCTGAAGGCAACGTCGATTGTCTATAGCAATATTCATAATACATAACATTTACTGTCTGCAATACGTGTTTAAGAAAGGACGTGATTCTGGACGTCGTGATCTGACCAGCAAACTCCAGCAAACGAACCGGAATGACCTGTATCGACGTGTTGTCCAGCTCTCCCTGGGGCACCTTGTGTGTTTGGAACAAAGGATGTGCGTAGGCAGGTGTATCATAGGAAGGTTAAATGGTGTATTGTATTGTAGGCAGAGGTGGGTACGAGACCGCTCTTTTTTAGGAACGATCTTTTGAATGGCTGTTGTAGAAATGCACTCGGGATCACGTAGGTCCTTGCAGCCGTGTTGTAGATTGCGACGCGGTTAGACTCGAAGGCTGCAGCAGAGGGGCAGGATCGAGGCATTCAGCAACGCTACTCTCTGCAGATGTGGTTGCCCGGGCCCTGGTCCTTGCAATTTCTTGTGCCACGTAAAGGTCTTGTTGCTTTTGACGTAAGGAGTCTTGGGCGGCCTGGTTAGCTTCTTGGAATCGTCGCTCAGTTTCCTGCTGGATGTCCTTGCCTTTTCCCGTTCAGCTGTTTCTTGGGCTTGCCGCTTTTTCGTGTTTCGTAGATGCGTTGGGCCTACTTCTTGGCGGTTCAGCCGCTCTCAAGTTTACTTTGCTGCGCAGTTGCTCGCTGCGAACGCTGCTTGCGTCGCCAAAAATCAGTGAACTCCCAATCAGTGGTTTCACATTTTTGTCTGTCGGAGATTCTCGTCAGCGATGTCACCCTGGAATAAAAAAGCGTCAAGCAATTCCTGATAAATGTCATTGATTTTGACTTCAACATGCGGAAAGGCTTCCTCTTTCTCCATCATATACGCCTCAGCGCGGGTATGGGCTGCCTGTAGGTCTTTGTATAATCGGGAAACATTTTCGGAGTCCATGTTCTAATGGCAAATTACAAACGGAAATGAGACAAACACAACAAAGGAGATGAGGGTCGCGAAAAGTGACTAACGAACAGAAAGACAAGACAACGACGTACTCCTTCGGCCAAAAAAAAAGGCAAACAAACAAACAATGACAACGGAAAAGTTAGCAAAAGAAAATGGCGTCAACGGCCTATAAATAACGACACGGAAAGAAGTTCGAATAGAAAATCCTGAAGATCGGTAGTTTGGAAATCAGGCTTCGCTGTAGTCTTGGTTAAAGAATTTTGAAACTTTGGTCAGCAGCTAAAAAACGATGTTATGGAAAGGTTCCGCTTGTGGGTTTGCGCCATAGACACCTTAAATAGAAGGACTAGTAACTCGCACTCTCGGGTTACGGAACTTGGGTCCCAATCATAGATACTAGTGTGCCGCCACAGATTCTCAGGTGTGCCGCGAATCTTTTGAATTTTGGAAAAGAACTGTATAAATATTTAAAATAAGGCATGCAGACAAGCATATGTGACTTTAAAGCTTTCTAACTGCTTCAATAGCTGATAAATAAGCACATGTGACGATGAAACCAATTATAGGCTATGGCAATGCCGATAGAGTAGGGTAATTTTTTAAAGCAACTTTTCTTTTTTTCTATTGCATAATCGGAACAAAGTTTTTTCAGGGGTCTCTGTTAATAACACACAATGCCTAAGAAATGTAATGTATATGGTTGTCGAGGCAATTACAGGGAGGAACCGTACTCCAAAGTGGTATCATTTCCAACTGATGAAGTAGAACGAAACCGCTGGATTAATGCCATGCCAAATGAGCGTTCTAGTTTGCTACAGCTTAAGCAGATCTATGCTTGTGCTAATCATTTTGACTGTGAATGGATTTCAGTTAAAGGTGGAAAAAGACCAAGCCAACCACCGTCCATTTTCCCTGGAGTTTTAAAGTCATGCTTAAAGCAGGTCTCCTCAGCACCCAGAACTAGGCCTAGAACTGCTTCAGCAGAGGCGAGAGCTGAAAAGGAACGATTCCGTACTGAAGGCCCGGATAAGATAGCTGACTTTTCTTCTTTTTGTAATGACATCAAGCAGCATTTCCCAAAGGATCATCTTTTTTTTTGTGATAGTGATGACATTTACATTTCTAAAACTGATGCAAAAGGACGTTCTGTTATTCAATTTCTTCATTTTCAACGCGTGCAATCGTCATTTGGATTTTTCCATCTTAAATGTGTTGAGAAAAATGGAAAGGACATACCTAAAACATATTTTTCCAAAGCTGGTTGTCTGCAAAAGAATAGCCTTCTCAGTAAATGGTCACAGTTAGACAAAATTCTGTCATGCATTACTGAGTATGAGTTCAAAGATACAGACTATCTAAAAAGTGCTGTAGAGGAATTGAATAGCATGAGTTGTTCTGATTCGCCTCATTTCCAGTTTATTTATGATCAGTTACAGTTACTGCTCACTCCTCCAGAAGGTCGACGTTTTGACAAAAATCTTTATATTCTTGCTGCCGAACTTCATAACATTTCTCCAGCTGCATATAAAATGATACGAAAGTCCGGTTCAATTGTTTTACCGAGAGTGGAACTGTTGAAAAAACTACTCTCCTGTAGTTTCCATGATGAAAACTTAGAGCAACTTTTCCAAAAGCTTCAACCTCAGCAGTGTCTCGTCAACATTCTTTTTGATGAAGTGAAGCTCACAGAAACACTTAGGTACTCAGGTGGTCGTGTTGTTGGTTATGCGCAAAATGGTTCTGGTGATACCGAAGTTCTTGCAACACATGCTTTGGTGATTGAAGTTGTCTGCCATTTTGGTGGCCCTAGATATATACTACGCATTTACCCTGTTGCAAAACTTAATTCAGATCAACTCAAGCAAATTCTATTGGAAGCTCTGGTAGCGGTAAAAAATGCTGGTGGTAGTATAATTTCTTGTGTAGGTGATAATTGCAATACAAATGTTGCAGTTTATGGTAAATTACATGGCCCTGGTAAAGTCTTCATTGATGCTATAAATTCTTATGCTTTCCTTGTTTTTGACTACGTTTATTCTTTTAAAAATATAAGAAATAACTGGATAACGGTGCATGATAAGGAACTTTCTTTCACAAAAGATGGAAAGACATATATTGCACGATGGAAGCGAGCTCATCTCAGCCATGCTTTGCGTCGTATCGATAGTCCAATGGTTGTAATTCAAGGAGCATGTCTTACTTTATCAAACATTCTTTTGAAAGCATTTGTGCTTGACAACAGTGACAAAGAAAGACAACTCGGCTGTTTGAGAAGAAAAGAAAAACTCTCTACTAAAAACTGAACAAGTATCTTTAGTATGCCAACAAGTATTTTGATTACTCATTTCTACAAATTTCATTGTTGTTTGTTGTTGTTTTTCATTGTTGTTTCACAAATTTCATTGTTTGTGTTGAAATATTCAGGCTAAACTGTCCATGAATACATTTTAATTCAGTCACAGGGGAACATACTGTGTGTTTCAGTTGTTTAAGTGAGAAAATATGCAATATTTTGAGTGATTTTGGACTATTTTTTCGTGATTTGACCTTTAGATGACCTTCAGATGACCTTGTAGAAGGTTAAAAGTATGAAAAAGTAATTCCTCACCCTTCAAAACCCCCCAAGAGACACCAGAATGAAGGTTTTACCATGTATTTGACACAAATTATGATGGGACCCAAGTTCCAACTTGGGACCCAAGTTCCAGATACCGAGCATAGAAGTTACCAGTCCTTCTATTTAAGGTGTCTATGGTTTGCGCACTCCTCGTGGACACGCACCTGTTATGAAGTGACTTTATTTCCTTTTGCATCACTAGATAAATGGTTTAAGCTCTGGCTGAACCCAGACGAAATGATGAGAAGAGTGAAGCAAAGCAAAAGTGCGAGGTTTATAAAGAAGGAGGCAGAAAATGTAAATTGAGTAAGCGAGGGACGAGGAAGCAGAAATAAGGTAATTTTACGTTTTATGATTCTCGAAAAAGAGGTGAAATAAAATTTCACAGTCAGGTCAACGAACTGCATTGTCTCAAAGTTCAGCCCAGTAGACTGAGATGACAAACACAACTTAACACTAGAACTGCAAGTAATTAAATATTTGAACCTCATGGCAAGCTACTGCATATAAAATCTGCGTGATAAAGAACCAGTCCTGGAAGGGCACTTTAACATGATCAAAGCCCAGTTTGAAAAACTAACAAAATTTTTGCACAACATTTCGGCCTTAACAAAATCTATGGTAATATTTATGCAAAATGACAAACCGGTTCAGGTAGCTTATTGATAGCGGCAGCAAATGCTTCCACTACAACGGCTGTCAGGTCAAGATTTTTGAAGTTGCCATTGTCAAGCTGGTCTAAGCCACAACGTAACACATTTGATCGATTCATCTCATCATAATTGAAGTTCAATACTTTTGGCTGTGGATTGGAAACAAATCAGGATTTAATACAACGCCAACGCCAATCAGGAATGGATATAACGCTAAAAATTATAAATAAATAAATCGTTTATCGTTTTAATTTACTGCAGTATTTCACAATGCTTAGTGCAAATAAAATTATATGTAACATCCTGGTGGTAAGGATATTGCCTACAGGCATTTTTACCATAAAAACAAACAATCTTACCAGGTTTGAACAATTTTTTATATGTTCTGTTATTACACGAACTCCTTCCTCAGTGATATTGCAATCAGTCATGTTAAGTTTTTCGATCTTATCAAGGCAAGACATAATAAATGGAACTCCAGCATCACCAAAATTATTCCCACTCAGATTGAGGTAATGTATCTACCACAAAAATCAAAGCATTAAAAGCATAGCAACAGATGCTTACGTAAAGTGCTTTGCGGTAACACTTTACTAGGACTTGTCTTCGTCACTTGTTTCACAATAGTTTGGACTCTTGAAGAACGAACAGTTATATAATCAGAATCTATGATCATTAGCTCAATAATCGTTGTCTGTATCACAGTGATCAAGAAGATTTACAACCGGTAAGACGTAAAATGCTGTGTTCAGCCGCCTTTTTTAACTTTTTTTCTACGAACGTCACCTTGTAGCAAACTGCTATGTCCAGTTTATTAATGAAAAGGTTATTATGATGGCACACGAAATGGGTTCTCAGAGATGCCTTGTTATCTTGGTATTCTTTGCTGGCATTTTCGCAAAGCCACATATGCGCGCTCCATCTGCAAGTAAAACTGTTCTTCATTTGACCACGTAAATGACGTTGCATAAGCGGCATGTGGCAGCGTACATACAGTAATCTCGGCAAGTAAGAAATTGATTAAGGTGGATGACTCCATTGGTGACGGGGTAGATGTCGTTTTCATGACCGTGTTTTTGTGTTTTCCCTGGTTGACACACAATGCAGATCGACCGCACGGCTTGAAAAGGCTGTGTTCCCGTTTTAGTCGCCGTATATGCTAAAATTTTGCGATTTTCATGGTTTTGTCGGACTTATGTTTTAGACCAATCAGAGGCCAGCCTGGCCAATGTTGTTATTAGTATGGGGTTTACCCTTAGCAAATACCGCGTTAAAAACTTGCAGATCGCATATTTAGGTTAGCCTGGGGTTACTATATTTGAAAAAGCCAAATTCCTGACTGTCTCAGTGACCAACTTTCGCGACACCAAGCGGACGCTATTCGGCAATTGACAGCAGCCTATTTTCTTACATCCTACCAATCCAAACGTTCATTTTTTCCTCAACACAGCATCACTGTTAAAGTTTGGGAAATTTTAAGTAAGGTTTTTTAAGTAAATTGAGTTAAAGATTGGGAAACATTTGTCAGAAACTAAGTCGAATTCTGCGAAACCGAAATACTTAATATAAATACGAAATACCGAAAACAGTTTCTTTTTTCGTTTTTAAAAAGTTTCATAGTATTACTAAACAGTTGTGCGGCCGGCTTACTCAGCTGTAACTGAAAAAAGTGGCCCGCGAAAGCGAATAGGTTCGTCACCTCTGGTTAAGATTGTTCTGAAATAATTAAACTTACAAAAAACAAAGAGTCCGTGTTTTAGTCAGTAAACCAACAACCAAGAGTGCTACATACTTACCGGTTCAGGTAGCTTAGAGATAACATCGGATATGGATTTTATTCCAGATGCACTGATATTGCACCTGCCAATATCAAGCTCCTCGATCTTGCTGAGACAAGTCGAAATATGAGATGCTCCATCATCACCGAGATTATTGACACGAAGATCAAGCTTCTTCATCTGTAAAACAATATGCAGTAGATGAAGAGCAAGGAATCGGATTTTTATATTAATATATTATATTAAGACTAAAATAAATACAATGCTGTAAGCATTCTAATTAGTTTCTATAATAACAGCAGAGGTAGTTCATGGATCTGCCAACTAATTTATTTTGGTTCTTAGATAAACATATTTAGCATAAACGGCATCATCAGTGTCTATATGAGGAAACATAGAAACAACATATATAAAAATAATTATATAGGTGAGTGAAGCATAAAAACTATAAAGCTAAAAATGTTAAAACCGGCAATATGTAAAATTCTTAAATACAAAGTTAAATCACCGCGAACAGCTTTCCTATCAGACAAATAGCACGTTATAACTGTGATAAAGTCGGTCCACTAGCACTATGAGTAACCGAAGCAGCAAATCAGTGGCAAGCGATGTAAACAATTGATGAGGTGTAATCGTTATCTTATCTTGGGAAGTAATGTGTCTTGTATGTTTATGTCAGCATATAAATAGCTCACGCAATTAGCTTCGGCATTGTCAAAGAAGGTCACCTTGTAGCATTCTACTATGTTAGGTTTATTAATGAGAAAGCTATTATGATGGCACAGAAATGGGTTCCCAGGGCTGCCTTGTCATCTTGGTATTCTTTGCTGACACTTTTGCCAAGCCACATATGCGCGTTCCATCTGCGAGTAAAACTGTTCTTCATTTGACCCACGTAAATGACGTTGCATAAGCGGCATGTAGCTGCGTACATACCGTAATCTCGATAAGTAAGAGATTGACTAAGGTGGATGATCCCATTGGTGACGGGGTAGATGTCGTTTTCATGACCATGTTCATGTGTTTTCCGTGGCTGCCACACAGTGTACATTGGCCGTACGAGTTGGAAAGGCTGTGTTCCCGTTTCATATGAACTGTTTGATGCGCCAGCTCACGGTAATTGATCAGTATGTTGCCCAACGTTCGAGGGCGCTTGTAAGTCACGGTGGCATGTGGTTTAAAAGACCTTTCTTGCTTCGTCGAACTGTAGAGTGCGAGCTAGTCCGTATGGCTCTGGTAACGTTATATAAGTTTCTACGCTTTCCATCGTCATTCTTGTCATCGGCCTATTCTGATCATTTCCTACCGTTTGAAAAGATTTGTTGAAATAGTTTCTTTGGGAAATGAAACGCTAAATACTTTTCTTTCAGCCTTTGGAGGGAAGCGGTGAAATCTGTGTTGGTTTCACTCAAACTACGGAGCCTTTTTGCCTCTCCATAAAACATGAATTTGAAAACACGAACCGGATGGTGGGACTTTCTGTGTAAAACTTCTTTATAATAAAGATTAAGCGGCCTTTGTCAGTGGGTTTAGCGAAATTTTTCGCTATAAAGCTACAGTCCCAAATTGCCGTTTTTGGGAACCGCAATGGCAAAAATAAAGCACTTACAAATCTAGAAGGTTGGTAATAACCTTTCCGTCTATTGCTGTAATCATTGATGACAGGTGGAAGCAAAACAAAACTCGTCAAAATAAAATAAAAAGTAGAGTCACTAGAGTGATGCATAAAAACAATGAAGCTAAAAATGTTAAAACCGGTAAAATGTAAAATGCTTAAATACAAAGTTAAATCAGGGAGAACAGTTTTCCTATGAGACAAATAGCACGTTATAACTGTGATAAAGTCGGTCCACTAGTACTACGAGTAACCGAAGCAGCAAATCAGTAGCATGCAATGTAAACAATTGATGAGGTGTAATCGTTATCTTATCTTGGGAAGTAATGTATCTTGTTTGTTTATGTCAGCATATAAATAGCTCACGCAATTAGCTTCGACATTGTCAAAGAAGGTCACCTTGTAGCATTCTACTATGTTAGGTTTATTAATGAGAAAGCTTTTATGATGGCACAGAAATGGGTTCCCAGGGCTGCCTTGTCATCTTGGTATTCTTTGCTGACACTTGTGCAAAGCCACATATGCGCGTTCCATCTGCAAGTAAAACTGTTCTTCATTTGACCACGTAAATGACGTTGCATTAGCGGTGGCTTCGTACATACCGTAATCTCGGCAAGTAAGAGATTGATTAAGGTGGATGATCTCAGTAGTGACGGGGTAGATGTCGTTTTCATGACCATATTTATGTGTTTTCCGTACTTGCCACACAATGCACATAGGCCGTATTGCTTGAAAAGGCTGTGTTCCCGTTTCATAGGAACTGTTTAATGCCCCAACTCACGGTTTTTTATCAGTATGTTACCCAACGTTCGAGGACTTTTGTACGTCATGGTCCATTTCTGACCATTTACTTTCGTTTGAAAAGATTTGTTGAAATAGTTTCCTTGGGAAATGAAACATCAAACACTTTTCTTTCTTTCACTAAATGCGTGGCAGTGATAAAACGCGATTTCCGCTTTATGTAAACTGGAGTTACTTTATATTTTATTACTTAATTTCAATTGTGACGTATGTAATCAACGTAAGCAAGCAGTTGAAACGGGTGTCGGAAAATAATTTAGCACAAAGTAATGACGAACTCAAAACTTCACAAATTTTAGATCAAAGGTGACGAACATGCGGCCCGCAATCGGTGCGGTTGAATGCTAAATAATATTATGCATGGGTTTTTTATTACTGTAGTTTGTTGTTCGTTACTGTTGATGAACAATTTCTTTTTTTCGTTTTTAAAATTTTTTATAGTATGACTAAAAAGTTGTGCGGCCGGCTTACTCAGCGAATAGGTTCGTCACTGCTAGTTAAGATTGTTCTAAAATGATTAAAATTGTAAAAAACATAGAGTCCGTGTTTTAGTCAGCAAGCCAGCAACCAAGAGTGCTACATGCTTACCGGTTCAGGTAGCTTAGAGATAGCATCGGATATGGATTTTATTCCAGATGCTCTGATCTTGCACCCGCTAATATGAAGCTCCTCGATCTTGCTGAGACAAGTCGAAATATGAGATGCTCCATCATCACCGAGATTATTGCCCCAAAGATAAAGCTTCTTCATCTGTAAAACAATATGCGGTAGATGAAGAGCAAGGAATTGTATTTTTATAGTAATATAATATATTAAAACTAAAATACATACAACGCCGTAAGTATTCTAATTAGTTTCTATAATAACAGCAGAGGTAGTTCATGGATCTGCCAACTAATTTACTTTGGTTCTTAGATGTATATATTTCGCATAAACGGCATCATCAGTGTCTATATGAGGAAACATAGAAACAACAAATATAAAAATAATAATTTAGATGAGAAAAAGCATAAAACTTATAAAGCTGAAATGTTAAAACCGGTAAGATGTGAATGCTTAAATACAAAGTTAAATCAGGGCGAACAGCTTTCCTATCAGACAAATAGCACGTTATCGCTGTGACAAAGACAGTCCACTAGTACTATGAGTAACCGAAGCGGCAAATCAGTGGCATGCGATGTAAAAAATTGGTGAGGTGTAATCGTTATTTTATCTTGGGAAGCAATGTGTCTTGTATGTTCATGTCAGCAAGTAAATAGTTCACACAATTGGATTCGGCATTGTCCAACCGCCTTTTTGAGTTTTTCTACGATCGTCACCTTGTCGCATTCTGCTATGTCTGGTTTATTAATGAGAAAGCTATTATGATGGCACAGAAAATGGGTTCTCAGGGCTGCCTTGTCATCTTGGTATTCTTTGCTAGCATTTTCGCAAAACCACATATGCGCGTTCCATCTGCAAGTAAAACTGTTCTTCATTTGACCACGTAAATGACGTTGCATAAGCGGCATTTGGCTGCGTATACATACAGTAATCTCGGCAAGTAAGAGATTGACTAAGGTGGATGATCTCAGTGGTGACGGGGTAGATGTCGTTTTCATGACCATGTTCAAGTGTTTTCCATGGTTGCCACACAGTGCACATTGGCCGTACGAGTTGGAAAGGCTGTGTTACCGTTTCATATGAACTGTTTGATGCGCCAGCTCACGGTAATTGATCAGTATGTTGCCCAACGTTCGAGGGCGCTTGTACGTCATGGTGGCAAGTGGTTTAAGAGACCTTTCTTGCTTCGTCGAACTGTAGAGTGCGAGCTAGTCCGTATGGCTCTGGTAACGTTATATAAGTTTCTACGCTTTCCATCGTCATTCTTGTCATCGGCCTATTCTGATCATTTCCTACCGTTTGAAAAGATTTGTCGAAATAGTTTCCTTGGGAAATGAAACGCCAAACACTTTTGTTTTAGCCTTTGGTGGGCAGCGGTGAAATTTGTGTTGGTTTCACTCAACATACGGAGCCTATTTGCCTCTCCATAAAATATGAATTTGAAAACACGAACCGGATGGTGGGACTTTCTGTGTAAAACTTCCTTACAATAAAGATTAAGCGGCCTTTGTCAGTGAGCTTAGCGAATTTTTTCGCTATAAATCTACAGTCCCAAATTGACGTTTTTGGGAACCGCAATGGCGAAAATAAAGCACTTGGAAATCTAGAAGGTTGGTAATAACTAGGGCAACCAGTTTTTTGACCTAAAAATTTTAAATTTTGACCTTAAAATTTGCAAATTTTGACCTTATTTTGACCTAAAAAGGTTGCATTTTCACCTTATTTTGCCCTAAAACGTTTAAATTTTGACCTCATTTTGAAAAACGCTATACTGATAGTCTCTACACTGTCTACAGCAACTTTCTAATCTAAAGCTGCATTTAAAAATGACAAAATGCTTTTCTAGTGTTGACTTTTTTTTTCGTTTTTGCGCATTAAGATTGACAACTTGCAGTTTCAAACGCAATGCCGTCACATCGTGACGTCACCAAACGCGCTGAAAAGCCTTCCCTCTTTTTGTGGCTTTGGTTCTAAGTAAATTTTGCGGGACTGGAATTGTTTGCGGTACAAGAAAAGAGAAAAACGGAAGAATAATATTACAAAATGGTTACAAAATTACAAGTTTAATAGATTTTGACCTAAAAAAAAGACCTAACGAAACAATTTGACCATATTTTGACCTAACGTAACATTTTGACTTTATCTGACCTAATAACTTCTATACCATACGTCGCACAAAGCTGAAACTTGTGTTGTGCTTGTTTCATAGCATTCTGATCATGTAAAAAAAAATTGACCATATTGACTTTTGGTTGCCCTAGTAATAACCTTTCCGTCAATTGCTGTAATCATTGATGACAGGTGTAAGCAAAACAAAACTCTTTAAAATAAAATTGCATGAAATTTTCTTTAACATTTACAACAAATAATGACAAGCAACTCTTGCTGCAGTTAGACACACACGTTTCACAACGCAAATTTGCTACATACGAATGCGGTTAGTGTTGGAAAATGTACTGGAGTGTAAATATTTTTGAAAATAGTGAAGCCATTACGTTCGTTTGCAAATATAATTCAAAGATTAATTTACTTCAAAACTACAGTATTGAAATAGAAAACATCACGCCCCATGGTGGAGAGATTTAGAGCGTACAAGTAGCTTTTAGGTGAACCCGGCCGGTAATCGATCAAGCTGTCAAACATTGTGACGTTGAAGGCAACTAAACATCAGACAAACAGCGCAAACAACGTGATTGATGGCTGGTGTTTGATACACGAATAATCTTACAGCGACAGGTTAACATTTATGCGTTTGACCCTTTCTAAAAACGTTGTATAAAGTGTGCCAGGGAAAATAATATGAATAACTTCTACTGTTAGAAACTGCTATGTGCGTGGCAAACGTAGATCACACACTACGTCGATAAAGTTATAATAGGCAATAAAGTTTCGGAAAACTAAGGTCAGAAAATAGGTCCAACTCTGCGAAACCGAAACTCAATATTAAATAATTACTTGTGATATAAACCTGCTATGCCAGTAAACAACGAAAACAAGGCGAGCAAAAGAAGAAAAATTTACGGAATTACTTACCACCATGTGGAAATTAAATTACATAGTTAAATTTTCAGTTACGTGCAACACTATATGTAGTGAATAAAGAAATGGTTGTTTTGAGACTAATTTCACACACATTTTTGCTCCGCAAAGTTAATGGAGAAAAATGAACAAAAAAATACGGAACACTAAACATGTCAGAACCTTGTCATGGCGGTTCAATATAAACGCTTTGTTTTACAAGCCGACAGCAAGGAGCCGACTTGGCATCACAGCGTCGTAATTTAATTCACGTTATATGTTTATGACAAGTGTGAACAAAGCAAAAATCCTTGGCGAGCCCAAGTGGTGGTAACTAAGAACCAAAACTATAAGAAGCGAGTATGTATCGATTGCAGCTAAACAATTAACAAATTGACGCTATTGGACGGTTTTCCGCTGCCAAATATACATGAAATAGCGCATGATGTGTCTCGATTCTCCATCTACAGTATGCTAGACTTAAAGAGCGCGTACCACCAGGTAGAATTGGCGGCTAACGATAAGATTTTTACCGCATTTGAAACCGGTGCTAAATTGTACCAGTTTCACCGAATGCCGTTCAGCCTAACTAACGTAGTCTCATGTTTCCAAAGAACAAAGGACGAGCTTATATCAAGCAACAAATACCGCGGGACTTTTGTTTATCTCGACAATATTACCATCGGTGGTAATATACACACTAAGAACATGACATTAATAAATTGAAATTTAGCTGTGTCAACTTAAAGCGCAAACTGCAACGCTAAAACAAGTTGGTCTTAAAATAAAGTATTAATTGTGTAATTAACGTTTTCATAAGTCATTCAGCCCAAAACTTTTCCAGTAAGGAGAAATAAAATTTTGAATTTCGCATTTTTTGAGTTCCGGCCATCTTCAAAAACAGTCCGAAACGTTGAAAAGTCTAAATCGCAAAACGGCTGAATTAACTTTAACAAACCATTCACGTATTTGCGATTTTAACCATTTGTAGTATTATGACGTAATAAAGGCCAATCCTTCACGAGTTAAATATAGCTGAGCCATTACGTTTGCCATTATATTTGCAAATTTAGATCGAAGGCTAATTTGCAACATAACTACAGTGTTGAAATAATAAAAACATCCAGCTCGGTGGTGGAGAGATTTAAAGCATACAAGTAGCAATTAGGCGAACCGGCGGGCAGTCGACCACGCTGTCAAACATTGTGACGTTGAAGGCGGTTAAAAAGAGACAAAGAACGCAAACAACGTGATTGATGGCTGGTGTTTGATACACGAATAGTCGTACAGCGACAGGTTTACATTTACGCGTTTCACTTTTTCTAAAAACGTTGTATAAAGTGTGTCAGTGAAAATAATATGAAAAACTTCTTCCGTTAGAAACTGCTATGTGCGCGGCAGTGACAAAACGCGATTCTTGCTTTATGTAAAATGGAATTACTTTCATATTTAATTGGATGATTTCAATTTTGACATATGTAATCGACGTAAGCAAGCAGTTGAAACGGGCGTCGGACAATTTTAATTTATCACAAAGTAATGATGAAACAAAAGACTTAACAAAGTTTAGAACGTTTAGATCAGAGGTGACGAACATGTGGCCCGCAAATCGGTTTGACAGTCGCTCTTACATGGCGAACCATTCCGGTGAGACCAGCAGTCTTCAACTTTGTTTGACCTGTTCCTAATTTTTGCGCAAGGCGATATCAAAAGCTGATAGCACGATTGAGTCGCAGCAGTATGTCTTCAATAGATTGTCGCACTCAACCCACGTATTTTTTGCGACCGCGCGAACAGCTGAAACTAGATTGATTAGATAGAACAGCAGAAACTAGCTAGATTGCACACGGATTTTTTCGATTCGAGATTCGATTCGATTTTTTCGATTTAATTTTCGAATTTTTTCGCACACGGATTTTTTCAGGCCGCGGGGGCAGCTAAAAACTTGCCGAATGAATCGGTTGCGCTTCAATGCTAATTATTATTATGCATGATTTTTATTACTTCCGCTTGTTGTTCGTTACTGTTGATGAACAATTTCTGTTTTCGTTTCTAAAAGATTTCATAGTATGACTAAACAGTTGTGCGGCCCGCTTACTCAGCTGTAACTGACAAAGTGGCGCGCGACAGCGAATAGGTTCGTCACCTCTGGTTTAGATTGTTCTGAAATAATTAAACTTGCAAAAAACATAGAGTCTGTGTTTTAGTCAGTAAACCAACAACCAAGAGTGCTACATACTTACCGGTTCAGGTAGCTTAGAGATAGCGTCGGAAATGGATTTTATTCCAGATGCACTGATATTGCACCCGCTAATATGAAGCTCCTCGATCTTGCTGAGGCAAGTCGAAATATGAGATGCTCCATCATCACCGAGATAATTGAAAGAAAGATAAAGCTTCTTCATCTGTAAAACAATATGTTTTAGAATGGGTAGATGAAGAGCAGGGAATTGTATTTTTACATTATATTAAGACTAAAATTAATACAATATTGCAAGCATTCTCATTAGTTTCTATAATAACAGCAGAGGTAGTTCATGGATCTGCCAACTAATTTATTTTCGATCATAGATAAATATATTTCGCATAAACGGCATCATCGGCGTCTATATGAGGAAACACAGAAACAACAAATATTAAAATAATTATAAGAGGTGAGTGAAGCATAAAAACTATAAAGCTAAAAATGTTAAAACCGGTAAAATGTAAAATGCTTAAATACAAAATTAAATCAGGGCGAACAGTTTTCCTATCAGACAAATAGCACATTATCACTGTGATAAAGACAGTCCACTACTACTATGAGTAACCAAAGCGGCGAATCAGTGGCATGCTATGTAAACAATTGAAGAAGTGTAATCGTTATTTTATCTTTGGAAGCAATGTGTCTTGTATGTTTATGTCAGCATGTAAAAAGCTCACGCAATTAGATTCGGCATTGTCAAAGAAGGTCACCTTGCAGCATTCTGCTATGTTACCTTTATTAATGAGAAAACTATTATGATGGCATAAAACTGAGTTCTCAGGGCTGCTTTGTCATCTTGGTATTCTTTGCTGGCATTTTTGCTAAACCACATATGCGCGTTCCATCTGCAAGTAAAACTGTTCTTCATTGGACCTACGTTGCATTAGCGGTGGCTACGTACATACCTTAATCTCGGCAAGCAAGAGATTGACTAAGGTGGATGATCCCAGTAGAAACGGGGTAGATATCGTTTTCATGACCATGTTTATGTGTTTTCCGTGGCTGCCACACAGTGCACATTGGCCGCACGAGTTGGAAAGGCTGTGTTTCCGTTTCATATGAGCTGTTTGATGCGCCAAATAACGGTAATTGGTCAGTATGTTACCCAACGTTAGAGGGCGCTTGTAAGTCATGGTGGCAAGTGGTTTAAAAGACCTTTCTTTGTTTCGTCGAACTGTAGAGTGCGAGCTAGTCCGTATGGCTCTAGCAACGTTATGTAAGTTTGTGCGCTTTCCATCGTCATTCTTGTCATCGTCCTATTCTGACCATTTCCTCTCGTTTGAAAAGATTTGTCGAAATAGTTTCCATGGGAAAGGAAACGCCAAACACTTTTGTTTTAGCCTTTGGTGGGCAGCGGTGAAATCTGTGTTGGTTTCATTCAAACAGCAGACTTTTTGCCTCTCCATACAATAGGAATTTAAAAACATGAACCGGATGGTGAGACTTTCCGTGTAGGAATAACCAGGCCTAGACAATGGGCTTGACGTAATCATTGGCTATAAAGCTACAGCTGGCCTGTGTTGAAGAGTGATGGAGCACGTCTAAAAGTCAAAAAGCTCGAGGTTTTGATTATCTGCCGTCATCTTTATTTTTTGTAATTTGAAATAAAAACGGTTTCAACCAAATCCTATTTGTTAAGCATTTTTTATGTTTGCCTCGTCGTATGATAGCCAGATAATATCATCGATAAATATTTTAACAGCTCTGCTTTTACAAAACTGTTCTGCAATGGTAAAAATACGTAATGCAATCCAATGTTGGCAAAAAATACACAACGGTTGTTGCCTGTAATGATGCCTCCATGTTGCTTACAAAACCCATGTCGGTGTTGTAATATAACATTGTCTAAACAAAACATAGTTCATATCGTGAGATAGGACTTGCCTTCCGCTGTATTCCATGAAAGCTTTGCTAACTGATTTTTGACGAGATTTATGAATACGTTGGGATATCAACTCTCAACTGTCTCAACTGTCAACTGCTACAATAAGTAAGTCCTGTTGGTTTCTTAAGCGGGTGGATTTGTGTGATTGAGCTCTTTTACAAGTACCGAGTTCCTGAAGGTAATGTTGACTGTGTTTACAATATTCATTCATTTTGCTTCTCCAGTATTTAACGCTTTTTTACAAATGCGGAGTTCCTTATTGGTTGCAATACGTCCAGACTTATTGGCTGCAATATGTGTTCAAGAAAGACCGTGATTCTGGACGTCGTGATCTGACCAGTAGATTGCAGCAAACGAACTGGAATGACCTGTATCGACGTGTTGTCCAGCTCTCCCTGGGGCACCTTGTGTGTTTTGAACAAAGGATGTGCGTAGGCAGGTGTATCATAGGTAGGTTATATGGTGTATTGTATTGTAGGCAGAGGTTGACGCTCTTTTTTCAACGTAGGAAAGAAATTACGAGCGCACTCCTTTTCGGAGGTTATTAGTCGGTCGAAATTTTTGTTTCACAAAACAACGCTGCGAACGCACAAAATGGACACAAACGTTAGGCAAATTTTTTTAGGTTTTTCAACTTCTTTAAAACTATAAATTTATGCAATTAGTGTTGCACGTCATTGACAATAATTCCTCAAATGACGTAATTATAAGGAATGGGGATGCTGCTGCAAACGTTAGGTGTAAATTACATTATTAAACAACCTACATTTTAGGTATATTTTATGCACATCAAAACATTTATAACTAGCTTTTTTTGACTCTCTGTAATCTCTGTGTAAACACAATTGAAATGCGTGCGATATCTGCACTCGGTTCTTGGCCTACATTGCCGTTTTTCTAAACTGCAATAGCAAACAACAACGTTTGTACAGTGACCTCAAAACCGTTCTTTGATGACTATTTCTACGATCATAAATCAAGTATGGAAGGTATGGCACTGACACTGCTAAAGTGATGCCACATTGCCCGAAGCAAACGAGAAATATAACTTTCGCGTTTCGCGCAAAAGTAGATCACACACTATGTCGATAAAGTTATGGTAGGCAATAAAGTTTGAGAAAACATTTGTCAGAAAATAAGTCCAATTGTGCGAAACCGAAACCCAATATTAAGTAATTACTTGTGATATAAACCTGCTTTGCCAAAAAACAGCAACGAAAATAAAGCGCGTGGAAGAAGAAAAATTTACGGAATTACTTACCACAATGTGGCGTTTAAATTACGTAATCAGATTTTTAGTTACGTGCAACACTATATATAGTGAATAAAGAAGTGACTGCTACGAGACTATATTCACGCACATTTTTGCTCCTCGAAGTTTAAGGAAAAAAAGGAACAAAAATACACAGCAAGAACATGACATTAATTAATCGCAACTGCAACGCTAAAACAAGTTGGTCTTAAAATAAAGTAATAATTTTGTAATTAACGTTTTCATAAGTCATTCAGTCGAAAACTCTTCCAGTAAGGAGAATTTTTTTTTGATTTTTACCAATTTTTTGCGTTCCGGCCCTCTTCAAAATCTCTTAATCCCAAATCGGCCGAATTAATTTTAACAAACCATTTACGCACTTGCGATTGCTTCCGTTAGAAACTGCTATATGCGTGGCAGTGACGAAACGCGTTTCTCGCTTTATGTA
This sequence comes from Clavelina lepadiformis, assembly GCF_947623445.1. Classification (NCBI taxonomy): domain Eukaryota; kingdom Metazoa; phylum Chordata; class Ascidiacea; order Aplousobranchia; family Clavelinidae; genus Clavelina; species Clavelina lepadiformis. Next base: position 21,441,159 of record NC_135244.1, on the reverse strand, counting down.
AAATAGAGTTACTTATATATTTCATTATATTTTGTTAATTTTAATTGTGACGTATGTAATCGACGTAAGCATACTGTTGAAACGGACACCCGGAAAAGCTAAAAACTTGCCGAATGAATCGGTTGCGTTTCAATGCTAATTATTATTATGCATGATTTTTATTACTTCCGCTTGTTGTTCGTTACTGTTGATGAACAATTTCTGTTTTCGTTTCTAAAAGATTTCATAGTATGACTAAACAGTAGTGCGGCCGGCTTACTCAGCTGTAACTGACAAAGTGGCTCGCGACAGCGAATAGGTTCGTCACCTCTGGTTAAGAATGTTCTAAAATAATTAAATTTGTAAAAACATAGAGTCCGTGTTTTAGTCAGTAAACCAACAACCAAGAGTGCTACATACTTACCGGTTCAGGTAGCTTAGAGATAGCGTCGGATATGGATTTTATTCCAGATGCACTGATCTTACAATAGCCAATATCAAGCTCTCTTGGGAAGTATCTTATCTTGGGAAGTAATGTGTCTTGTATGTTTATGTCAGCATGTAAATAGCTCACGCAATTAGCTTCGGCATTGTCAAAGAAGGTCACCTTGTAGCATTCTACTATGTTAGGTTTATTAATGAGAAAGCTATTATGATGGCACAGAAATGGGTTCTCAGGGCTGCCTTGTCATCTTGGTATTCTTTGCTGGCACTTTCGCAAAGCCACATATGCGCGTTCCATCTGCAAGTAAAACTGTTCTTCATTTGATCACTTAAATGACGTTGCATTAGCGGTGGCTACGTACATACCGTAATCTCGATAAGTAAAAGATTGATTAAGGTGGATGACCCCATTGGTGACGGGGTAGATGTCGTTTTCATGACCATGTTCATGTGTTTTCCGTGGTTGCCACACAATGCACATTGGCCGTATGGCTTGAAAAGGATGTGTTCCCGTTTCATATGAACTGTTTAATGCGCCAACTCACGGTAGTTGATCAGCATGTTACCCAACGTTCGAGGGCGCTTGTAAGTCACGGTGGCAAGTGGCTTAAGAGACCTTTCTTGTTTCGTCAACTGTAGAGTGCGAGCTAGCCCGTATGGCTCTGGTAAGTGGTAACGTTATGTAAGTTTGTATGCTTTCCATCGTCATTCTTGTCATCGTCCTATTCTGACCATTTACTCTCGTTTGAAAAGATTTGTTGAAATAGTTTCCTTGGGAAATGAAATGCGAAACACTTTTCTTTTAATATTTGAAGGGCAGCGGTGAAATCTGTGTTGGTTTTATTCAACCTGCAGAGCCTTTCTGCCTCTCTATAAAATACGAATTTTTAAACATGAACCGGATGGTGTGACTGTCAGTATAGGAATAAACGGCCATATGTAGTGGGCTTGATATAATCATTGGTTATAAATGTAAGGCTGGCCTGTGTTGAAGAGTGATGGAGCACGTCTAAAAACTCGAGGTCTTCATAATTATCCACTGCCACGTTTATTTTCTAGGTGGTTTTAACCAAATCCTATTTGTAAAGCATTTTCGATGTTGTTGATATTTACCTCGTCATATGATATCCAGAAAATGTCATCGATAAATCTCTCGAACAGCTCTGCTTTTTGAAAACTGTTTAGCTTATTGGAATTGTCGCTCAGCTTCCTGCTGGATGTCCTTGCCTTTTCCCCGTTCAGCTGTTTTTTGGGCTTGCCGCTTTGTCGTGTTTCGTAGATGCGTTGGGCCTCCTGCTGGGCGGTTCACCGCTCTGAAGTTTACTTTGCTGCGCAGTTGCTCGTTGCGAACGCTGCTTGCTGTGCTGTGGATGGACGTAGGCTTACAATCGGATACGTCAGGGACCGCTGCCAAGCGTTCAGTGAACTCCCGATGAGTGGTCTCACATTCTTGTCTTTCGAGATTCCGGTCAGCAATTGTAATTGTAATAATTGTGTAATTAACGATTTCATAAGTCATTCACCCCAAAACTCTTCCAATAGGCAGAAAATGTGTTTTGAAATTTCGCCTTTTTTGGGTCCCGGCCATCTTCAAAAATAATCCGAAACGTTGCAAAGTCTTAATTGCAAATCGGCTGAATTAACTTCAACAAACCATTCACGTATTTGCGATTTTAACCATTTATGTTATTATGATGTAATATAGGCCAATCCTTCACAAGTTAAATATAGCTGAACCGTTTGCAAATTTAAATCGATGACTAACTTGCTACATAACTACAGTGTTGAAATAATAAAAACATCCAGCTCGGTGGTGGAGAGATTTAAAGCATACAAGTACTAATTAGGCGAAGTTGGCGGGCAGTCGACCACGTTGTCAAACAATGTGACGTTGAGGGTGGGTAAAAACAGCCAAACAACGCGATTGATGGCTGGTGTTTGATACACGAATAGTCGTACAGCGACAGGTTTACATTTACGCGTTTATCTTTTCTAAAAACGTTGTATAAAGTGTGTCAGTGAAAATAATATGAATAAATTCTTCCGTTAGAAACTGCTACGTGCGTGGCAGTGACAAAACGCGATCCTCGCTTTATGTAAAATGTAATTACTTTTATATTCTATTACTTAATTTCAATTATGACGTATGTAATCGACGCAAGTATGCAGTTGAAACAGGCATCGGATAATAATTTACCACAATGTAATGACGAAGCACAAGACTTCACAAATTTTATATTGTTCTGAAATAATTAAATTTGCAAAAAACATAGAGTCCGTGTTTTAGTCAGCAAACCAACAACCAAGAGTGCTTCATACTTACCGGTTCAGGTAGCTTAGAGATAGCATCGGATATGGATTTTATTCCAGATGCACGGATATTGCACCAGCCAATATCAAGCTCCTCGATCTTGCTGAGACAAGTCGAAATATGAGATGCTCCATCATCACCGAGATTATTGCGACGAAGATCAAGCTTCTTCATCTGTAAAACAAGATGCGGTAGATGAAGAGCAAGGAATTGTATTTTCAATCACATGAGTTGTTCAACATCAAAGCAACAATGCCTGGTATTCGTGATTTGCTGTTGAATATAAAATTGTTGTTATGACGTCATAAATTACAAAATGTCTGGAAAAAAAAAATCCTGCAAAACAAATGAAGATAAGATCGATTCTCCATCTACAGTACATTGCCGTTCATGCAGTTCATGCCTAACTAACGTAGTCCCATGTTTTCAAAGAACAAAGGACGAGCTTATATCAAGCAACAATTGCCGCGGGACTTTTGTTTATCTCGACAATATTACCATCGGCGGTGATACACAGCAAGACCATGACATTAATTAATTGCAATTTAGCTGTGTCAACTTAAAGCGCAACTGCAACACTAAAATAAGTTGGTCTTAAAATAAAGTAATAATTTTGTAATTAATGTTTTCACAAGTCATTCAGCCCAAAAATCTTCCAGTAAGGAGAAACAAATTTTCGAAGTTCGCATTTTTTGCGTCCCGGCCATCTTCAAAAATAATCCGAAACATAGCAAAGTCTTAATCGCAAATCGGCTGAATTATCTTTAACAAACCATTTACGTACTTGCGATTTTAACGATTTATATTATTATGACGTAATATAGGCCAATCCTTCACAAGTTAAATATAGCTGAGCCATTACGTTGGTTTGCAAATTTAAATCGAAGGCTAATTTGCTACATAACTACAGTGTTGAAATAATAAAAACATCCAGCTCGGTGGTGGAGAGATTTAAAGCATACAAGTAGCAATTAGGCGAAGTCGGTCTCACAGTCGACCACGCTGTCGAACATTGTGACGTTGAATGCGGTTAAAATCAGCCACGTAAATGACGTTGCATTAGCGGCATGTGGCAGCGTACACACCGTAATCTCGATAAGTAAGAGATTGATTAAGGTGGATGACCCCAGTAGAAACGAGGAAGATGTCGTTTTCATGACCATGTTTTTGTGTTTCCCGTCATTGCGACACAATGCTCATTGGCCGTACGTCTTAAAAACGCTTAGTTTCCATTTTATATGAACTGTCTGATGCGCCAGCTCACGACGGTTTTTCAGTATGTTACCCAACGTTAGAAGGCGCTTGTAAGTCACAGTGGAAAGTGGTTGAAGAGACCTTTTTTGTTTTTTCAACTGTAGAATGCGAGCTGAGCTGTAGCTGAGGTAACTCAGGCATGTTGTACGCTTTCCATGGTCATTCTTATCATCCTATTTTTCTGAACCTCTAGTCTCGTTTGAAAAGGTTTGTTGAAATAGTTTCCTTTGGAAATGAGACGCCAAACACTTTTGTTTTAGCCTTTTGAGAGAAGCAGTGAAATCTGTGTTGGTTTCATTCAACCTGCGGAGTCTTTATGCCTTTCCATAAAATATGAATTTGAAAACATGAACCAGATGGTGGGACTTTCAGTATAGGAATAACCGGCCATAGGCAATAGAATAGCCGAGCCTAGACAATGGGCTTGACGTAATCATTCGCTATAAAGCTACAGCTTGCCTGTGTTGAAGAGTGATGGAGCACGTCTAAAAGGTCAAAAAGCTCGAGGTTTTGATTATGTATCGTCATCTTTATTTTTTAGAACCTAAAATCAAAACGGTTTTGACAATGAGATGTTGTTGATGTTTGCCTCACCGTATGATAGCCAGATAATATCATCGATAAATCTCTTGAACAGCTCTGCTTTTTGAAAACTGTTTTGCAATGGTGAAATTACGTAATTCAATCCAATGTTGGCAAAAGATACAGAACGGTTGTTGCCTGTAATGACGACACAATGTTGCTTATAAAACCATGTCGGTGTTGTAATATAACATTGTCTAAACAAAACGTAATGCATGTCGTGAGATAGGACTTGCCTTTCGTTGTATTCCATCAAAGCTTTGCTAACTGATTTTTCGATGAGATTTATGAATATGTTGGGATATTAACTCTGTACGTCAGCTGCTGCAATAAGTAAGTCCTGTTGGTTTCTTGTGCGGTTGGATTTGTGTGATTGAGCTCTTTTACAAGTACCGAGTTCCTGAAGGTAATGTTGACTGTGTTTACAATATTCATTCATTTTGCTTCTCCAGTATTTAACGCTTATTTTTTAACGCTTTTTTACAAATGCGGAGTTCCTTATTGGTTGCAATACGTCCAGACTTATTGGCTGCAATATGTGTTCAAGAAAGACCGTGATTCTGGACGTCGTGATCTGACCAGTAGATTGCAGCAAACGAACTGGAATGACCTGTATCGACGTGTTGTCCAGCTCTCCCTGGGGCACCTTGTGTGTTTTGAACAAAGGATGTGCGTAGGCAGGTGTATCATAGGTAGGTTATATGGTGTATTGTATTGTAGGCAGAGGTTGACGCTCTTTTTTCAACGTAGGAAAGAAATTACGAGCGCACTCCTTTTCGGAGGTTATTAGTCGGTCGAAATTTTTGTTTCACAAAACAACGCTGCGAACGCACAAAATGGACACAAACGTTAGGCAAATTTTTTTAGGTTTTTCAACTTCTTTAAAACTATAAATTTATGCAATTAGTGTTGCACGTCATTGACAATAATTCCTCAAATGACGTAATTATAAGGAATGGGGATGCTGCTGCAAACGTTAGGTGTAAATTACATTATTAAACAACCTACATTTTAGGTATATTTTATGCACATCAAAACATTTATAACTAGCTTTTTTTGACTCTCTGTAATCTCTGTGTAAACACAATTGAAATGCGTGCGATATCTGCACTCGGTTCTTGGCCTACATTGCCGTTTTTCTAAACTGCAATAGCAAACAACAACGTTTGTACAGTGACCTCAAAACCGTTCTTTGATGACTATTTCTACGATCATAAATCAAGTATGGAAGGTATGGCACTGACACTGCTAAAGTGATGCCACATTGCCCGAAGCAAACGAGAAATATAACTTTCGCGTTTCGCGCAAAAGTAGATCACACACTATGTCGATAAAGTTATGGTAGGCAATAAAGTTTGAGAAAACATTTGTCAGAAAATAAGTCCAATTGTGCGAAACCGAAACCCAATATTAAGTAATTACTTGTGATATAAACCTGCTTTGCCAAAAAACAGCAACGAAAATAAAGCGCGTGGAAGAAGAAAAATTTACGGAATTACTTACCACAATGTGGCGTTTAAATTACGTAATCAGATTTTTAGTTACGTGCAACACTATATATAGTGAATAAAGAAGTGACTGCTACGAGACTATATTCACGCACATTTTTGCTCCTCGAAGTTTAAGGAAAAAAAGGAACAAAAATACACAGCAAGAACATGACATTAATTAATCGCAACTGCAACGCTAAAACAAGTTGGTCTTAAAATAAAGTAATAATTTTGTAATTAACGTTTTCATAAGTCATTCAGTCGAAAACTCTTCCAGTAAGGAGAATTTTTTTTTGATTTTTACCAATTTTTTGCGTTCCGGCCCTCTTCAAAATCTCTTAATCCCAAATCGGCCGAATTAATTTTAACAAACCATTTACGCACTTGCGATTGCTTCCGTTAGAAACTGCTATATGCGTGGCAGTGACGAAACGCGTTTCTCGCTTTATGTAAAATAGAGTTACTTATATATTTCATTATATTTTGTTAATTTTAATTGTGACGTATGTAATCGACGTAAGCATACTGTTGAAACGGACACCCGGAAAAGCTAAAAACTTGCCGAATGAATCGGTTGCGTTTCAATGCTAATTATTATTATGCATGATTTTTATTACTTCCGCTTGTTGTTCGTTACTGTTGATGAACAATTTCTGTTTTCGTTTCTAAAAGATTTCATAGTATGACTAAAAAGTTGTGCGGCCCGCTTACTCAGCTGTAACTGACAAAGTGGCTCGCGACAGCGAATAGGTTCGTCACCTCTGGTTAAGAATGTTCTAAAATAATTAAATTTGTAAAAACATAGAGTCCGTGTTTTAGTCAGTAAACCAACAACCAAGAGTGCTACATACTTACCGGTTCAGGTAGCTTAGAGATAGCGTCGGATATGGATTTTATTCCAGATGCACTGATCTTACAATAGCCAATATCAAGCTCTCTTGGGAAGTATCTTATCTTGGGAAGTAATGTGTCTTGTATGTTTATGTCAGCATGTAAATAGCTCACGCAATTAGCTTCGGCATTGTCAAAGAAGGTCACCTTGTAGCATTCTACTATGTTAGGTTTATTAATGAGAAAGCTATTATGATGGCACAGAAATGGGTTCTCAGGGCTGCCTTGTCATCTTGGTATTCTTTGCTGGCACTTTCGCAAAGCCACATATGCGCGTTCCATCTGCAAGTAAAACTGTTCTTCATTTGATCACTTAAATGACGTTGCATTAGCGGTGGCTACGTACATACCGTAATCTCGATAAGTAAAAGATTGATTAAGGTGGATGACCCCATTGGTGACGGGGTAGATGTCGTTTTCATGACCATGTTCATGTGTTTTCCGTGGTTGCCACACAATGCACATTGGCCGTATGGCTTGAAAAGGATGTGTTCCCGTTTCATATGAACTGTTTAATGCGCCAACTCACGGTAGTTGATCAGCATGTTACCCAACGTTCGAGGGCGCTTGTAAGTCACGGTGGCAAGTGGCTTAAGAGACCTTTCTTGTTTCGTCAACTGTAGAGTGCGAGCTAGCCCGTATGGCTCTGGTAAGTGGTAACGTTATGTAAGTTTGTATGCTTTCCATCGTCATTCTTGTCATCGTCCTATTCTGACCATTTACTCTCGTTTGAAAAGATTTGTTGAAATAGTTTCCTTGGGAAATGAAATGCGAAACACTTTTCTTTTAATATTTGAAGGGCAGCGGTGAAATCTGTGTTGGTTTTATTCAACCTGCAGAGCCTTTCTGCCTCTCTATAAAATACGAATTTTTAAACATGAACCGGATGGTGTGACTGTCAGTATAGGAATAAACGGCCATATGTAGTGGGCTTGATATAATCATTGGTTATAAATGTAAGGCTGGCCTGTGTTGAAGAGTGATGGAGCACGTCTAAAAACTCGAGGTCTTCATAATTATCCACTGCCACGTTTATTTTCTAGGTGGTTTTAACCAAATCCTATTTGTAAAGCATTTTCGATGTTGTTGATATTTACCTCGTCATATGATATCCAGAAAATGTCATCGATAAATCTCTCGAACAGCTCTGCTTTTTGAAAACTGTTTAGCTTATTGGAATTGTCGCTCAGCTTCCTGCTGGATGTCCTTGCCTTTTCCCCGTTCAGCTGTTTTTTGGGCTTGCCGCTTTGTCGTGTTTCGTAGATGCGTTGGGCCTCCTGCTGGGCGGTTCACCGCTCTGAAGTTTACTTTGCTGCGCAGTTGCTCGTTGCGAACGCTGCTTGCTGTGCTGTGGATGGACGTAGGCTTACAATCGGATACGTCAGGGACCGCTGCCAAGCGTTCAGTGAACTCCCGATGAGTGGTCTCACATTCTTGTCTTTCGAGATTCCGGTCAGCAATTGTAATTGTAATAATTGTGTAATTAACGATTTCATAAGTCATTCACCCCAAAACTCTTCCAATAGGCAGAAAATGTGTTTTGAAATTTCGCCTTTTTTGGGTCCCGGCCATCTTCAAAAATAATCCGAAACGTTGCAAAGTCTTAATTGCAAATCGGCTGAATTAACTTCAACAAACCATTCACGTATTTGCGATTTTAACCATTTATGTTATTATGATGTAATATAGGCCAATCCTTCACAAGTTAAATATAGCTGAACCGTTTGCAAATTTAAATCGATGACTAACTTGCTACATAACTACAGTGTTGAAATAATAAAAACATCCAGCTCGGTGGTGGAGAGATTTAAAGCATACAAGTACTAATTAGGCGAAGTTGGCGGGCAGTCGACCACGTTGTCAAACAATGTGACGTTGAGGGTGGGTAAAAACAGCCAAACAACGCGATTGATGGCTGGTGTTTGATACACGAATAGTCGTACAGCGACAGGTTTACATTTACGCGTTTATCTTTTCTAAAAACGTTGTATAAAGTGTGTCAGTGAAAATAATATGAATAAATTCTTCCGTTAGAAACTGCTACGTGCGTGGCAGTGACAAAACGCGATCCTCGCTTTATGTAAAATGTAATTACTTTTATATTCTATTACTTAATTTCAATTATGACGTATGTAATCGACGCAAGTATGCAGTTGAAACAGGCATCGGATAATAATTTACCACAATGTAATGACGAAGCACAAGACTTCACAAATTTTATATTGTTCTGAAATAATTAAATTTGCAAAAAACATAGAGTCCGTGTTTTAGTCAGCAAACCAACAACCAAGAGTGCTTCATACTTACCGGTTCAGGTAGCTTAGAGATAGCATCGGATATGGATTTTATTCCAGATGCACGGATATTGCACCAGCCAATATCAAGCTCCTCGATCTTGCTGAGACAAGTCGAAATATGAGATGCTCCATCATCACCGAGATTATTGCGACGAAGATCAAGCTTCTTCATCTGTAAAACAAGATGCGGTAGATGAAGAGCAAGGAATTGTATTTTCAATCACATGAGTTGTTCAACATCAAAGCAACAATGCCTGGTATTCGTGATTTGCTGTTGAATATAAAATTGTTGTTATGACGTCATAAATTACAAAATGTCTGGAAAAAAAAAATCCTGCAAAACAAATGAAGATAAGATCGATTCTCCATCTACAGTACATTGCCGTTCATGCAGTTCATGCCTAACTAACGTAGTCCCATGTTTTCAAAGAACAAAGGACGAGCTTATATCAAGCAACAATTGCCGCGGGACTTTTGTTTATCTCGACAATATTACCATCGGCGGTGATACACAGCAAGACCATGACATTAATTAATTGCAATTTAGCTGTGTCAACTTAAAGCGCAACTGCAACACTAAAATAAGTTGGTCTTAAAATAAAGTAATAATTTTGTAATTAATGTTTTCACAAGTCATTCAGCCCAAAAATCTTCCAGTAAGGAGAAACAAATTTTCGAAGTTCGCATTTTTTGCGTCCCGGCCATCTTCAAAAATAATCCGAAACATAGCAAAGTCTTAATCGCAAATCGGCTGAATTATCTTTAACAAACCATTTACGTACTTGCGATTTTAACGATTTATATTATTATGACGTAATATAGGCCAATCCTTCACAAGTTAAATATAGCTGAGCCATTACGTTCGTTTGCAAATTTAAATCGAAGGCTAATTTGCTACATAACTACAGTGTTGAAATAATAAAAACATCCAGCTCGGTGGTGGAGAGATTTAAAGCATACAAGTAGCAATTAGGCGAAGTCGGTCTCACAGTCGACCACGCTGTCGAACATTGTGACGTTGAATGCGGTTAAAATCAGCCACGTAAATGACGTTGCATTAGCGGCATGTGGCAGCGTACACACCGTAATCTCGATAAGTAAGAGATTGATTAAGGTGGATGACCCCAGTAGAAACGAGGAAGATGTCGTTTTCATGACCATGTTTTTGTGTTTCCCGTCATTGCGACACAATGCTCATTGGCCGTACGTCTTAAAAACGCTTAGTTTCCATTTTATATGAACTGTCTGATGCGCCAGCTCACGACGGTTTTTCAGTATGTTACCCAACGTTAGAAGGCGCTTGTAAGTCACAGTGGAAAGTGGTTGAAGAGACCTTTTTTGTTTTTTCAACTGTAGAATGCGAGCTGAGCTGTAGCTGAGGTAACTCAGGCATGTTGTACGCTTTCCATGGTCATTCTTATCATCCTATTTTTCTGAACCTCTAGTCTCGTTTGAAAAGGTTTGTTGAAATAGTTTCCTTTGGAAATGAGACGCCAAACACTTTTGTTTTAGCCTTTTGAGAGAAGCAGTGAAATCTGTGTTGGTTTCATTCAACCTGCGGAGTCTTTATGCCTTTCCATAAAATATGAATTTGAAAACATGAACCAGATGGTGGGACTTTCAGTATAGGAATAACCGGCCATAGGCAATAGAATAGCCGAGCCTAGACAATGGGCTTGACGTAATCATTCGCTATAAAGCTACAGCTTGCCTGTGTTGAAGAGTGATGGAGCACGTCTAAAAGGTCAAAAAGCTCGAGGTTTTGATTATGTATCGTCATCTTTATTTTTTAGAACCTAAAATCAAAACGGTTTTGACAATGAGATGTTGTTGATGTTTGCTTCACCGTATGATAGCCAGATAATATCATCGATAAATCTCTTGAACAGCTCTGCTTTTTGAAAACTGTTTTGCAATGGTGAAATTACGTAATTCAATCCAATGTTGGCAAAAGATACAGAACGGTTGTTGCCTGTAATGACGACACAATGTTGCTTATAAAACCATGTCGGTGTTGTAATATAACATTGTCTAAACAAAACGTAATGCATGTCGTGAGATAGGACTTGCCTTTCGTTGTATTCCATCAAAGCTTTGCTAACTGATTTTTCGATGAGATTTATGAATATGTTGGGATATTAACTCTGTACGTCAGCTGCTGCAATAAGTAAGTTCTGTTGGTTTCTTGTGCGGTTGGATTTGTGTGATTGAACTTTTTTACCAGTGTCGAGTTCCTGAAGATAATGTTGACTGTGTTTACAATATTCGTTCATTTTGCTTTTCCAGTATTTAACACTTATTGGCTTTAATATGCGTTGAAGAAAGGCCGTGATTCTGGACGTCGTGATCTGACCAGCAGACTGCACGGTTAAAACGGTGTTACGGAAAGGTTCCGCTTGTGGGTGGGTTTGCGCACTCCTTGTGGATACGCACCTGTTATGAAGTGCCTTGAATTGCCCTTTTGCTCTACGCGGGTTTCCGTCTTCACTGAGCTCACCTTAGGACACCTGCGTTACACTTTGACAGATATATATTTCCTTTTGCATCACGAGGTAATTGGTGTTAAGCTCTGGCTGAACCCAGTCGAAATGGTGAGAAGAGTGAAGCAAAGCAAAAGTGCGAGGTTTATAAGGAAGGAACGCAGAAAATGTAAATTGAGTAAGCGAGGGGCGAGGAAGCAGAAATTAGGTAATTTTACGTTTTATGATTCTCGAAAATATGGTAAAACAAATTTCACAGTCAGGTCAACGAACTGCATTGTCTGAAATTTCAGCCCAATACATTGAAATGACAAACACAACTTAACACTAGAGCTACAAGTAATTAAATATTTGAACCTCGTGGCAAGCTACTGTATATAAAATCTGAGTGATAAAGAACCAGTCTTGGAAGGGCACTTTAACATGATCAAGGCCCAGTTTGAAAAACTAACAACAATTTTTAAAGCTACTAAAAGGCAACAGACAGTGCATGACAAAAAGATATAATATAAATGATTTTTTAACGACGCAAACAAATTGCAAGCAAATGTTAGCTTACGAAACTTTCGGCCTTAACAAAATCTATGGTAATACTTATGCAAAATGACAAACCGATTCAGGTAGCTTATTGATAGCTGTAGCTAATGCTTTCACTCCAACCGGTGTCAGTACAAGGTTGCTGAAGTTGCCATTGCCAAGCTGGTCTAAGCCACAACGTAACACCTTTGATCGATTCATCTCATCATAATTGAAGTTCAATACTTTTGGCTGTGGATTGGAAACAAATCAGGATTTAATACAACGCCAATGCCAATCAGGAATGGATATAACGCTAAAAATTATAAATAAATAAATCGTTTATCGTTTTAATTTACTGCAGTATTTCACAATGCTTAGTGCAAATAAAATTATATGTAACATCCTGGTGGTAAGGATATTGCCTACAGTCATTCTTCTCACCAAAAAATAAACCAAGCTTACTAGATTTGAACAATTTTTTATATGCTCTATTATGACACGAACTCCTTCCTCAGTGATGTTGCAATCAGTCATGTAAAGTTTATCAATCTTATCAAGGCAAGACATAATAAATCGAACTCCAGCATCACCAAAATTATTCCCACTCAGATTGAGGTAATGTATCTACCACAAAAATCAAAGCATGAAAAGCATAGCAACAGATGCTTACGTAAAGTGCTTTGTGATAAACACTTTACTAGGACTTGTCTTCGTCACTTGTTTCACAATAGTTTGGACTCTTGAAGATCGAACAGTTATATAATCAGAATCTATGATCATTAGCTTAATATACAGCTCATAATCGTTGTCTGTATCACAGTGATAAAAAAAATTACAACAAATAAGCTATAACCTTAAACCAACAACCAAGAGTGCTACATACTTACCGGTTCAGGTAGCTTAGAGATAACATCGGATATGGATTTTATTCCAGATGCACTGATATTGCACTCGCCAATATCAAGCTCCTCGATCTTGCTGAGACAAGTCGAAATATGAGATGCTCCATCATCACCAAAAACATTGCCACAAAGATTAAGTTTTTTCATCTGTAAAACAAAATGCTGGAGGTAAAATGCAAGGATCTGTATTACCCTCTGATGCGACTACATGAGTTGTCTGATGTAAAATTAACTTCAACAAACCATTCACGTATTTGCGATTTTAACTATTTATGTTATTATGATGTAATATAGGCCAATCCTTCACAAGTTAAATATAGCTGATCCGTTTGCAAATTTAAATCGATGACTAACTTGCTACATAACTACAGTGTTGAAATAATAAAAACATCCAGCTCGGTGGTGGAGAGATTTAAAGCATACAAGTACTAATTAGGCGAAGTTGGCGGGCAGTCGACCACGTTGTCAAACAATGTGACGTTGAGGGTGGTTAAAAATAGCCAAACAACGCGATTGATGGCTGGTGTTTGATACACGAATAGTCGTACAGCGACAGGTTTACATTTAGGCGTTTCACCTTTTCTAAAAACGTTGTATAAAGTGTGTCAGTGAAAATAATATGAATAAATTCTTCCGTTAGAAACTGCTATGTGCGTGGCAGTGACAAAACGCGATTCTCGCTTTATGTAAAATGTAATTACTTTTATATTCTATTACTTAATTTCAATTATGACGTATGTAATCGACGCAAGTATGCAGTTGAAACAGGCATCGGATAATAATTTACCACAATGTAATGACGAAGCACAAGACTTCACAAATTTTATATTGTTCTGAAATAATTAAATTTGCAAAAAACATAGAGTCCGTGTTTTAGTCAGTAAACCAACAACCAATTTTTAGATCGATTTGCCAGAACTCGGAACTATTCCACCGAAAACAAGCATTAATTATTAGTACCTTATCTAAAAACATACATCTCTTTTTTCCATTACGATTATAGTATCATTGATCATTCAACATGGGCCACAATAAGCTACCAAACCGATTCGACAGTTTTTGACCCCAATGCCCTTGTATGCAATGTAAAAGTAATCCAACAGCAAACAAGAGATAAAATAAAAAGTTTCAGTTACTGTGTGTTGCAAAATAGATATAATGAAATAGATATGGCGAAGTCCCAGTTTCACCTGAAACAAAAGTGCAAGCATGCAAAAACTTGTTTTGCTAAAGTAATCAAAATTTAAGCTTTGAGTCACTTTCACATTCTGTTTATTATTAGCAGTTATATGCTATAAAATGTAATGAGCATATATCCAGAGGAGGAATGAATTGGATAAAAGATTATTTCTTGTTCAAACATCTCAAGGCTGCCTTAAATTGCCAGCAGGTCATGCAATGAAGACATAAATTGGTGCATATACATCTGCTTTTTGGTTGTTACTTAAGTTTGGCTAACAGTTACCAATGTTACAGTACAACAGTTTGGCTACAGTAAGTCAGTAACACAATACAAAAATACCTTTGGGGCTATCTTCTTAATAGAAACCGATAATGCTTCCAACCCTGCTGCTGTTAGTCCTGCACCATGATACTTCTGAGTTGGATCAATGCTACGTCCTAGTTTTAATGGTTGAAACCACCTATTCTGAATGCTATCCATCTCACCGTAGCTGATGTCAAAAACTTCTGGCTAAAATAATGAACCCATTGTAAGTCACTGACTTTATAAAGAAAATGCACGAGCTATTACAATAATTTACAAAACTTTTTACCAAATTTTGCAAGTCTTTCATAACTTTAGCTAACTCTCTAACTGCTGCTTCAGTGATGTTACACTTAATCATATAAATTTCTTCCAAATTATCAAGATAATCGAAGATTGCTTTAAATCCATCATCACCAATATCACAGCCAGTGATTTTAAGAGTTTTCACCTGAAATCAAATGATTTTAATGTAAATCACAGAGTGGGGCAGCCACTCTTGTAAATAGAGCCCCGTTCATGCTCTCGCTTATCAATGATAAAAAAAGAGTCGCTCGTGCTTACGTTCTTCTTTAAAGAAACAAACATGCTCGTGTTGTCACTCACGCTCTTACTCATTTTGAAAATCAAAAAATATTTTCACTCCGGCACATTTCGAGACACCAATCGGATTCGTATGTTGCAAACGTCCAATTTGCACTAAAAAACTTGTGTCTAATTTCAGATGTAATTTCTCATCATTATTTGTTGTAAATGTCATAGGCAATATATCATGGAATCTCGTGCTAAAGAGTTTAGTTTTGGTCACACCTGCCAAAAATAGTTAATAGACAACTAGAGTATTAAGAACTTTCTAGAATTGTAGACACCAATATTGAATAAATAAGTATCTCTCACTTTCAAAGATTACACGATAAATATCGTTTTCGCATCTTTTGCAAAAGTAGATCACACACTACGTTGATAAAGTAACGATAAGTAATTAAGTTTGGAAAAATGCTTGTCAGAAAATAAGTCCGATTAATTACGACTATAATAAATATCCTTTTTACATTTCAACTTGCCTGTAACATAAAACAAGACAAAAAGACGATTTTTTCTGGCAACTGCCATCGAAAAGAAACACAAATTTTGCGAATTTGAAACTCAATATTAAGCAATTCCTTGTGATATTAATGTGCTTTGCTAATAAACAGCAATGATATCACAATATCACCATAAAACAAGGCGTGGTAGCAAAATTACGCGATTACTTATGGTCCCATAAATTATGTAATCAAATTTTGAGTAACGTGCGACTTACAAAGCATATATCGATTAAAAATACTATGTTTGCCACCAGGTATTATTTCAATAACAAAAGGTGCTCAGCTGGTGAATTAATTCTTGGATGAACCAACATTTCGCAAACACATGCGGGTGAGCTTCATTAAAGAAGATTACAATAATAAAATAAGAATAATTTTTTGAAAACTACAAACATAGAAAATTACCTAGATACGAGCAAGAACTAAGAAACGATTATGATGTATGGTAAAATTATGATGTAAAAAATGCAAAATTACATAATAAAGCAAAGATAAATAGTAGTAGTTAAAGGTAAACAAATATATATAACAGGTTTAAGCAAAGTAATAATAATAATAAGACGTAATAAATGACAAAAAGGACACACTATTGTCACTTAAAAACTCGCAATACTTTAGTCAAACCTGTTATATATGTTTGTTTGCCTCTAATTATTCTATTATTGTAAACCTGCTGTTATATAATATTATATCATAATCCTCCTATTATTACAATGTGCCCTAATGAAGCTCAACCGCATGGGTTTGCAAAATGTTGGTTTATAAAAGAATTAATTCACCAGCTGAGCACCTTTTGTTATTGATATATCGATTAAGTTATAAAAATAACTGCAACGTGAAACAAATTACGACATCAGGATGACAACGTGGCAAATTGTTGTCGGCTTAAAAAACGAAGCGCTTATATCGAACTTCCAAAACAAGGTTCTGACGTGCTGCTGTGCTTTGTGTTGTGTATTATGCTGTGAGCAAAATTGTGCGTTGATAGTGTTGCTTGTGCAAAAGAAGAGTGACGAGCGAAGAACGCCTAAAAAAGAACTCGCCCGTAGCTCCATTCCAAAAAAGCGACATTCTGAGATCACTCTCAAAAATTGAGTGCACTGTTGCCAACCTTTGCTAAATCATATGACAGTAAATATCTATGGATGAACTGTATAGATACCATTTTCAGTATTATTATTTTTGAATTATCTATGATGTCATAAACGAGTGTCAAAAACAAAACATGAGATTAACAGATGCAAAAACAAGTAAATCTTAAATAAATTTATAAACACCACAAATTACCGTATTGAATTAATCTTAAGTGAAAAAAAAGTGAAATTGAATGCAATATAAAAACAAAATAAAAAAATCCTTAAAAAACATTCCTTTGGGATGGATTCAAATTTGCTACATGGAGTATGGTAGTTAGTTTAAGTTTACAAAGTAGCATGTTATACCAACAACATTGCACTTAAATTTAGTGTCAAAAATAAATATTAATAAAACATCTGAGAACATAAGTACTTGCACACATTGACTTACGTAAGAATTTGATCGGCGTAAGGTTTGAGGTATCTTCTGTAGAAAACGCTTACCGGCGTTTCCTATAAACTTTAATTTCACATCAACAGTATGACGTTTAACACAAGCGCATAACACATAATTCAAACTAGCAATGTCACCAGCAATACAATTTCCAGAGAAAACAATATTAAGTGGTAAAGCCGCAGCAATTAATTTTTGAAGTGTTTCGTTTTGAGCCTCATGTGCCCAGACACAAAATTGAAGAACGCTTTTAAAAGTTACTCTTTTAGAAAATTCATTGGTATTCTTTTTATACACTTTAGCTATTGCATTCTTTGCAAACTGTTGCAGAGAAGAAGTATTCTTGGACGACACAGAACCAATTACACTTCCATCAAATAAAATAGTTTGTACTAAGCGAGAAATCTTTGGGTTACTGAGCCCAAAAGCAAACTTTAAAACAACTTCCCATCTACCATCTGAAAATTCAGGTTCATGTTGCTTAAAGTTGTCATCAACGAATAAAAGTGCAATTGCAGAAAAAAACTCTTGCCAAATCAAATGCGAAAAGTAATAAAGTTCTTTTCCTTTCAGCACTGTTATCCTCAGATTGTCGTCTACATGTGAATGCACGAACGCTTGAATTGTTTGACTTCCAATTTCAAACAAAGTAAAATCCTTTGCATAGAAAATAATCCGCTGGTTTTTAAAACAATTAAGAGCAAACCGGCAAATTTTCTGAACTTCTCTTCCTATGCAATCTCTATCTAATCTCATGTTTTCAGATTCGAGAAACCACTCAAAAGTTTTAAGTATCACATCAGTGACAGTGTTCACATTTAAATAACTACCTTCTTTAGCTAAACCGATTTTGATACAATGCAGAGTTAAGATACAATTTATGGGAACGTAGCAATAGGCTTGAATATCGGGATGGTTCTCTAAATATTGTCCAACTCTGTCCGAATAATCCTTACAAATCTGCTGACATAATTTGTTCTGTGATTCACTGCCTAGACCAACTATCCGGTATACAAAATGAGGTTGACAATCTCTATGCATTTCATATATCCGATGAGGCCTTGATGTTATAAACTTTACAGCATGACCAAGTAAATGACCAGATATGATATTTTTGATAAAATCTTCAGCGGTCGCTTCTTGAAACAGCGTAACTAGTGGTGCTGACTTTAGATCACGGAATATTGCTTCGTCAAAACCATCCATAATGAGGATAACAGATGGCTTGCTGGATTCATCACCATTCAAATATTGTAACAAAAGCTTGTCATTATTTCCAGAATGGTTTTTCCAGTTGTTTACTGAGCTACTGAGTAATAAAAAATGTAAAAGGGTTTTGTAAGAAGTTTTAAAGTTCATCTTCCTAAACTGTATAAAAAATACATAATCAAATTTTTTATTTATTTTTTTGTTTTGCTTTGATGTTGTGTTTCTTGAACCAGCATCCAGAAGACTTTTTGTTAAATGCATAGACAGAGTAGTCTTTCCTATTCCAGCTTGTCCTACAATTCCAATGGAGTTGTGACAATATGGATTGCGACAATAACATTTCCTTTTTTTAGAACGTTCAAAAAGTTTGCTTAAGTCCATATTGCCCTTGGAAGGCTTAAATGCCTTCATTATATTTTCTCTGGTAAGATTAGACATTACGCTTTCATCAAGGTTATTAGGTTTACTCTCAGATGTGATATCTAAAACTACAAAACTTAGATCTTGCTCCAGTAAAGGTGAAGGGATGTAGGCAGTGTTTTTCCGAGCAGCTTGTTCTATTGCATCTCTTAAACAAGCTCCTGCAACAAACAAGTTGTACAAAATCTATATAAATACATAAAAGTAATCGACGTAGTGCTGAAAACTACTTAATGACGTAAAATAATCTTGCAAGTTAAACGTGTAGTATAATAAGGCAACATGGTTTAGACCAGGTGTGCCCAATCAGTCGGTTATGGTCTACCAGTAGACCGCAAAAAGCCATTAGAAAAAAAAGTTATTTATGTGTAACTGTTTGTTTTGTGAGTTTGGGCAAATTAATGTTAAAGTTTTAGTTTTATTCAATTTTTACTTAGCTTATGAATTATATTATATTATTATACATTATATTAACAACTAGCTTTTATGAATTACTGTTACGATAAAAACCAAGCGTTTGGGACAATAAAATCAATTACTTTTTATACTCTTTCCTAGGCTTGAGTAATAATCGTAAAGTGGTATTTGTCGGTAGTATGCCATTGGGATGTGTCAATGCCCTGCTTCTTAACAATAAGCGATGCTCGAACTTGTGACTGAACATGCAGTCTGTGGCCAATACAACTATTTATTATTTTCCGTGTAAAAACGAAATGTATATCAGAATAAAAATTGAATATAATCAATTGACTGTGCCTTTGGTACCTATAAACAATTCAATCGTTTGCCAAAGATAAATCTTAATTTTTTTTTCAAATAAATCAATCATCAAATCAATTACTGAAATATGTAGTAACAGTTGACAGGAGGTTTTCTGCATCCAAGTATTTGTGAGGAGTGGGTTTGTTATGTGATCTCTACCCCTACAAAATCTTACAAAAAGATTATGTAGGCCTAACCAAAGCGGAAATTTAAATTTCAGGAAGGAATTCTACGCAGGGGAGAAAATGGGAAAGATATCAGTTTTACTGCTTCTGTACCAATATCGTTTTATTAATTAATGCTACTAACCTGATAAAACACTAAGTCAGTGATCATTTTCAAGTAGGCTAAAAATGTTTTTGTTTTTTTAAGAAATTTAATATGTAAACTTTTCTTTAGGATTTTGAGCGCCTTTTCATTCATTCAAGTCTTGGGTCCGATTTAAGTTTGCTATGTGAATTTCGTTGTGATATTACAATGTATATTCTGTTACGTGCCATTACAAATTTACTATGACAATTAAGATTAAGAAACTGTAGGATATAGGAAGAAACACCGCAAACAATGTGTGTGGATTTGCAATAAGACACTAAACTGGTAGACCACGAGTTTGCCTACTTGAAAGATAGATCTTAAAAACAAAAAAGGTTGGGCATTCCTGGTTTAGACAATCGCCAATGCCATCTTTGGCTTTTTATAACTCAGCCACTTAAGACGTTCGTTAAGAAAATGTTATTACATAAATCTTGTTGCCAGTGAATTCAAAGTGAGACTTCAAATTAATCTAATTGATCATAGAAGTTTTAATGCTAAGCTAAAGCATTTGATTTAAAACAAACACATTGTATTTGGATCCAGAAGATATGAAGCAATAAGACAATGCACGCAAAATAGCCCTTGTTCTGTATGTTTATTGTTAATTTATTATAACTAGGCCGATAGTAATTTTACTTATCGCTCACAATGCGATAATTTCAGAGTGTTTTGACGAATAGGCCATTATTACCGTCGTCACTTTCACACATGGTGTTTCAGTCAAGGAAACAAATGACCCAAACTCTTTTACAGATTACCATGAAAATATATTTTCCCCTTTTAAGTTGACGTTGTATTTGTCCTACTTCTGTTCATTGTCCTTTTTTTGTGTCTGTAATCTGTACATTATTATTTTGTACTCAGCAAGCTCCCAATTAAAACACCAGAAGTATTTTTTGGAATCTCCAGCTTCTTCATTTGGTTTGACTTGAGTGTCTGCTATTTGCTCTGCACTTGGTAAAATCCGTCAGAACTTCGGAAGCTTAAACGGCCAAATGTGCTTGGGTGAAATCCTGAGCTTAATCTCACACGTAAGCCTTGCAAGAACTTAAAGCTTTAATCTTACAATTGAGTTGTGAGTTAGAACACAAAGAAAAGTGTTCTTTCAACTTACTTTGTATTTTGAGGGATCACGACATATGGCCGTGAACAAACTCACCGGCGACAACTGGTAGTGGACAACTGACCGGCAACAAATTGGCCGGCGATCAAATTAACCGTGACGTAAACTGGCCGGCGATAAAATTAACCGGCGACAAATTGGCCGTCAAAAGGTCAAAATTCTAATTCACTATCTAACTTTTTTTGCAGTATGACACAGGAGCTGAAGAAAATAGGATATTAATTTTTGGCACCGAAGAGAGCAAAAGAGTACTAGAATTATCAGAAAACTGGCAAGCTGATGGGACATTCAAGGTTACCCCGCCAATATTTTCACAGGTTTACTCTATCCATGCTTCACGACATGGCAACCTTGTCCCAGCGTTGTACTGTTTACAACCGAACAAAGCACAAGAAATATATGAGCGGTTATTTCGCGCAGCGTGGCAACTGATACCAAATGCACATCCAACAAGTTTTTTGGTTGATTTTGAAATGTCTGCAATAAATGCAATTCGGATGGTGTT
The DNA here is from genome assembly GCF_947623445.1 of Clavelina lepadiformis. Taxonomy (NCBI): domain Eukaryota; kingdom Metazoa; phylum Chordata; class Ascidiacea; order Aplousobranchia; family Clavelinidae; genus Clavelina; species Clavelina lepadiformis. Next base: position 21,419,572 of record NC_135244.1, on the reverse strand, counting down.
TGACTATGATGACCTCACAGTAAGTGGTTGCTTTTTTCATTTAAATAAAAATGTCAGGAAGCACATGCAACAAATCGGACTTCAAAGAAGGTATCAAAATGATCCAGGATTTGCACTACTGCTGCGTCACATACCGGCTTTGGCATTTGTTCCAATACAGCATCTGATTGAGGCTTTTGAAACATTAGAGGATGTTGTGCCTGATGAAATGCTTCCGCTTCTCGACTACTTCGAGCGTACTTACATCGGGCGTCGCTTTCGAACTCAGCTTTGAAGAGACCCGCCATATTCACATGACTTCTGAAACGTCCATGTTCGGGTGTTAAATGGCGAAGCCAGAACCAACAACAAAGTTGAAGGTCACCACAATCTAATAAACAGGATGTTATCAATGCAACACCCAACCATTTGGAAATTTATAGAAGCTTTGAGGAAATTGCAGAACATAAACAAAAACAATATTGAGGCTCTCTGTGCCCAAGGGCCTCCTGTCAAAAGGAGAAAATACAAGGATCTGGATGCGCGACTTCAAACCATCGTTGAAGATTTTGCAAACCGTGACATATTAGATTTTCTCAGAGGCATCGCCCACAACCTACAATTTGCGCAATAAACTTCCTTATTTGTCAAATAACAGTTTGTGTAAATTTTAGTGCCTTTACTATGTAGTGTCATATGTGTTTTGCAGTGAACGTCTTTTTTTTAATTTTGTTACTCGTATTTCTCGTATTTCCGGAAATATTTCTGTTAATTTCAATAAATGTTTCAATGTGTATTGAAATAAAAATATTTTTGTTAAAAACAAAGGAAATAGTTACAAACAAATATTTACATATCATATACTACCATCAAGTTAAACACAATAATTCAGCACTTGCACGGTCAATTTACCTCCCGGTCAATTTTCATTCCGGTAAGTCTGTTCCCGGTTAGTTTGTTCGTGGTCAATTTACATCACGGTCAGTTTGTTTGCGGTCAATTTACGTCACGTTCAGTTGTCCCCGGTGAGTTTGTTCGCTGTCATTTTCCCGCGGCCATATGTCGTGGAACCGTATTTTGATGCAGTTTTTTATCTTATACTAATCTTGCTTAACAGTTTAGAAACTTGAGATAACAGTGTTTTCTATAGTCATGGTGACCAAAATGTCCATGTCTTGTGAGCACGTGCCAGAACAAGTGATTACAAGTTTGAATACTGTGAAGCTGCAACCATTGAAAAAAAACACAGAAACATTGTGTAAAAATGCAGTTTGCCTACCAGCAGATAAAGTTGACAAAGTATAAATCATCTGCAACCACAAAGTTTGATTTTTCAGCAGTTTTATGTGTTACTCATCAGAAACAGTGCAGAACAATGGACTTAAAAGCACACTCAGTTGTGTTCTATGGAGCGCTAGATGATAGATATTTGATGATAGATTTCTGATCATGCATATCCAGTTTGTATGTGCCTAATGCTAAAGCAAGCTTATTGCATTTTCATTTTACAAGACCAAGTTTCTGTTAAAAGATTCACACATATTCTTAACTGCTATTCATCATGCCCATGAATATTAACTAAAGTTTTTGTCATGTTAAATTTGTGATTGACCAAGTATTTCAAACAAAGTTTGACAAGAGTTTCTACAGTTTCTTTGCAATATGAAACTTTTGTCTCATTTCTTTTTAAAACGTTCATCAAATTTCTGCAAATGATCGGTTAACTGTAGCTAGGTGTAAGAAACAGTAACAATTAATAATGACTTAGCTTTGTATCACCAACTAAACATTTTAAAACAAATTTCATATTACACGCACAAAATCATTCTCAATCTAAATATTTAGCCAAATCACTTACTGAGCTCTTCTAGGCTCCTGTTTTGTTCTTGACCAGATGATCTCCAAGGTTGATTATCTGTAAAGTAGAGAATCGTTTTAATATTATTTAGTTCACAAAGATTCACAAAGATTCAGTTTAGTTCAATGTCGTGTTTTCTTGCATGATATATTGGCTACAAAATATATATGTTAGCTAAAAATGTACTGAAAAAATAATGCATTAAGGAGTAAATTTTGTGTTGTGGATTTTGGTACTACTATTTGAATATAAAAATAAAAGTGTTTAATAAACATCTTCTAGAGCAAAAACATTGTTGAAAATGCCAAATTTTGTAAACGATTACAATTCCAATTTTCTTTTAATTTCCCATTTAACTAGTGATAAACATAATTTTTGAAAAGATACCTTCCAAAATTGCAACTTATACATAAGCAATAAACATCACTTGCCACTGTACTGTAGTACTCAGCAAAGTAAAGATCTGACAACATTGTGCATCATGAAATATGTTTTAGCATGCTCGTACTCACATATTCTATTGTCGTTGATGTTAACAACTTTATTAGCTGGTCCTTGATGATAAGAACTTCCTTTACCCTGAGAGACATTTCTTTGTTCACGAACTGCAAACAAAGTTGTGTTGTAAAAATTATCAGTGTAAAAAGTATTTTGTTTGTTAAAAACATAGCATATCATATCTCATTTAGTTACTATACAACAAGTATGACGATGCTTAAAACAATATCATCACATGCGTGCACTTCTCACACTTAACTCCTTAAATTCCACGATGAACCGCAATCAGATTTTAATTACAAGTTTAAGCTAAAAATGGAGCACACCCTACTTCTGGCATTGCAAAACCTCGCACCATGATAAATTGTTCTCATTAAGAATAAGAATGGTTCTTGGCAGTAAAGCCCGTCATGGTGGAATGTTTACAATAAAGTTGTGTTTAAGAACCTGATCAAACTTTGTTTTATGTAGTTCTTGCTGATATCAGCTTTTATTTGGTCAGCTTTGAGCAGCTTATTACTAAAATAATATGATATTTCCATAAAAATCTTCAAAGACATAAGGAGCAGAAAGCATAGGACATAAGACAGATTGAGTAGTAAATTGATTAGCACTACTGCAAAGTTCATCGACTAGTAACAGCACCAGGTTCTGTTGATAATTTAGTCGCAAAAACAGCTTTTCCAAGCAGATAACTCACTTACAGTTTGAGATATGGCCAAAGTTTATTAATCTATGATTGCTTGACAAGTTTGCATTGGATTGGTCGATGACCTTTTTATTGGTAGAATGACATGAAATTGTGAGTGAACAGTCTTTGGATGTTTAAAAACATTGAAATTATGTTAAGTAATAAACAATCTTCCAAGCTTTCAAGCATCTAGCCTATGTAGAAAAGTATATTTTAAAATTAAATTACATTTTAGCAAAAAAAGTCCACATTACAGACCAAGTTAAATGACAGCGAATGTTTTTATTGTTATACTCTTTCTTAACTCAGCTAGGACTTTAAGCTGAATTCCCCAAGCTGCAGCAAACATATTTCATCTAATGTTTCCCACCTAAAAACTTCATTTCATTGTTGGAAAATATGCTATATCTAAGGATGGAGTTTTCTACTTTTTGGCGTATAATAATATTTACTTTAAGATAAGTACAGTTATTAGCTTAATAGTAACTTTGGTTGTAAATTAAAGGCTAGGCGTGCGAAAAACGTAGACAATATAATTCCACATCACACCAACATTGATCAACTGGTCTGCATAGAGTTGAGAAAAAATGTAATTTTGTCACTGGCAACCCGAAAATGCTGCAATAGACGCCGATCAACTTGAATCACCTAATTTTGTCGCTTCACACAATCTAATATGATTATTTAAAAATATCGACCATCTTTGGCGACATCACCCTTGCTGTTACCCAAAGAATGCTAAATGCCAATACGTCTGGAATGTCATTAAACACTCATTTGAAGTAATGTTCAAAATATTGCTAGATTTAAAGCAATCTCTTTCGGGAAACCACCAATTGTCATCATTTGCTTATTTGTTGATAATCATAAGAAAATCTAAATTCGTAACAAAACCTAAAACCCTGGTAATCTCTGATTTGACTCCTGGAGAAGGTGTGTTCTTCCCAGGCAGCACAACTTGTATATGTGCCTCAGCTTACAAAATCAATAGACCGAGAGAAGCAAACTTAGAGCATGTAACCTATTAGAGCAATAGGTTTGACTTTCCAAATCAAAAACACAACAGTCTGTAAAAGCACCAAAAAAAAATTCAACAAAAACAGCATCGTCACTAGTCAATGACCTTACTGTTACAAAACTTTTATTTACATACTCCATGTCTTGCGCTTTTAGTATAAGATACGGAAAGAATTGAAAGATTTCGTCCACCACGCTAGCTTCTTGGCATTGAACGTCTCCAAGAGTGAGGAAGCTGCCTTATTACAAAGGTGCTTGGAGAGCCACAAAGAAAAGCGCCGTAAATGGTCTCGTGCTCTAAATCTCAAGTATTTGGTGCGGTGGCTGTTTGGAATGCTCTTTACCACAAGGAACAGAGCATTGCAGACATCTTTTTGATTAATCCTGGTCTGTGCAAGCAGGTAGCAAGAAGCATGATGTGGACTCAATCGAAAAAGGTTGAAATGCTTCCATTTAATTTTTCTTAAGTATCATCACTTCACTTGGGTACTTGGAATTAATTTCATGCGCTTACAAGCAGTAATAAATAGCAAGTGATATGTTGGGAGAGCGAAAATTTTTTAAGCAGATTTTTGTTCATTACGTTTTTGTCAACACCATAGCTTGTGAAGTTGTTGCTGTGCCCAGGGTTTGAAAAAGAGTGACTTTATCCTTTCGGCTGAACAGAAGGGCAACGTTGGCTGCCTTTTTACTCCAGTTACTCATGTTATTATATCCTCAGTCAGTGTGGTGACAGTAAGTTGCCAGCGTATAGACTGGAGAAAAAAACCAAGGTGACATTTGTTGATGGTTTGTAGACGTTGATGATATTAGAATTGTCTACATTGACACATAGCCAACCAATTTCTGCGACCGGCAGAAATTATCTCAAAAGTGAACATTTTAGAAAGGAGTTACAATGCTTCCAACTGGGGATGGGCTAAAAACAAAATTACCCGGTCCTGCCTGGTATATCTTTTCCATATCTAACCGGATCACGAGTGCATTCAGGAGGTAAATATAGTAAATAGAACAATGTTTCTGACACTACAAAGCACAATTTAGGAAAAGTTGCATTCAAACTACCGGGGTAATATAATTAGCAGCCAAAGATAATAAAAACAATATTATGTTAAGCAGACAATTAAACGTTAAAAATGTTTATTTCAAATAAGTATTTTAAATTTGACTGTGTTGTGCAAAGTAAACAATTGTGTGTCAACAACAACAATTGTATAAAGCAAACAGTAATAATGTAACATTATGTAACAATATTGATTAAATGCCATAGTTCTCTGTAAAGCATATTACTCAGCAGTTTACACAAGTTTTCCATCATTACATTTTAATCAGGTAAGTAGTGTGCGCAGTCAAGTGTTATTTTAAATACAATTTCAAACCTTGCTATTTGGTGTAAACTTGAGAAAATGCTAGAATTTTATTTATGGACCTTGAAGTCTTGTAGGGATTTGAATACATAATTGACACTCCTTTACATTGAGTTACCTGTTGGATTTTCTGTTACCGTAGCTGAACTGGAAGAAGTTGATTGGCTGAGGTTGAACTGTTGTTGTCGATCCTAGGAAAAGTAGGTAGTTGTAAAATTTAGCAAAATTAACATTTGGGGTAAATACAATAAAAATCAAGACAAAAAAACAAAACGACAACACAAAAAGAACCAAATGCTGCGGCAACTTTAATCTATATACAAAGAATGACACCAAGTACAAAGTTTCAAATGCTATTTATATCATAAATAACTTGCATAAAAGAGGTAAAACACAAAATTATTTAAGTATTGAAAAACATTTACTGTACCTGCATCGTTGGACTGGTTGATATCACTGCATTTTGCTGGGAACCATTGTTAGGCCTTCTGCGTTTTTCTATGGGTGGTCCATCTGCATATTGACCATGAGTCTGTGGAAGCTACAAACAGGCTTATAACTAACTCGGGGTACCAAGAGGAGGGAAAAGAGGATCAAAATTTCACATTAACTTTATGAACTTTACGCAAAAAAGTGCCTTTGCAAAATCCGATTGATTAAACTAATATATTTGTTACATGGTAGTATAACGACATTGTATTGTCTAAGTTAAAAAACTTCTGCTTATGTTTCTTCAATTATTCCTCTACGTAAATCATTGATTGCATAGTTCGAAAGAAGAATGTTTGTCAAATATTTTTTAGAAATGTACTAGTTGTTTAAATTGAAGAACCTTAACTTGAAGTAGTCGTGAAAAGTCGAAAAAATGTATTGCTAATTATAGTGTTACCACAAGTGATTCCTTCAAGGCATAATTATATTGAGATAATGAAATTTAACTTAAACTGCTTCTACCATTTAAAATACCGCCATATATGCCTTTAGCAGAAAAGTCTATTTACAACCTGTCAATCATTAAAATAACTTAATATCTCTGTTTACCAATGTCATATGATGGTTTCGTTTTGCTGGGGTTAAAAAGGTAAAAAGTTCTTTTGCATTGCATGTTAACCATCCTAGCTTTTAATTTCTTAGAATGGCATTTTGCGTACAAAATTTTCATAAATCTACCTCCATTATGACTCATCTAGCCAAATTTCAATTGAAATATTTGATTTATACCAAACGGTTAACGTCACTATGCATTCTTTCTCCCATTACCCCAAATAACAAAACATAATACGTTTATCATAAGATTACTCAAACGTCATGCGCATACTCTACTGCAGGGCTTCTCAAACTTTTTGGGTCTGCGACCTCATTTTAGAAAAGAAATTTCTATGGAACCCCTTGACAGGTAGTCTACATGTTAATGATGTTAAAACAATAAACGTCCAATTACAAATATCAAGTGGTATTTTTGTCTCTCGAAAAATCATACAAGTGCATACAATCCACAGACGTAAAGTGACTGTTGCCTGCAGTAATAAAAGAATCTCGTAATGGAAACAGTAAAACGAATAAAAAATAATTGAAATAAAATTTCATTTATACAAATTAAATTTGTTTTGCGACCCCAAAATTACAGTTTGCGACCCCCAGTTTGGGGTCGTAACCCACAGTTTGAGAAGCCCTGCTCTACCGTATTCAACCAATTCACTGGCTAAGTCAGATACCTTAAAAATGCATTGAACAGCATTAAATTTTTATGTATTTTTGAGTATATACTCTTTCTTTCCTTTGTAATCTTTCAGCAAACTATTTTAAGTCATGCTGTTAGTTCAATTAGTTTAACTTAATTAATTTACTGTGCTTGAAAAAAATTACAACCTGTTATGATAAGTATGCCATAAGCCTGTGCTTATATATATACTTGTTACTTTAAGCATGTCACAAAACTTTCCAGAACCGTGAAAAACTGCAGTTAAACATGCAATATCAAACAACCTCATGAACTGTCATGCATACTGCATACAAAGCCTGTTAAAAGACAGTTGAAAGACAGAGACAGACGATCAGTTGAAAGACAAGGATTTGCAGAGGCTGGTGCAGCAGATGCACAGCATATCTGTCTCAACTTGTTATTTAGACTTAACTTACCTGCCGAATTAATTATTTGACTCTGTGGTTTCGTGCGGTTAGAATTCTCTAACCTCATGTCAGCCGAAAGCTCTTACGTTATTACAGATACAGTTTATCAGAAACGGTCCTTCATTGTAGGAACTGTACAGGTTCCGAATATTACACACAATCACAAACTTAGTAATCACCGTTTAAAACAGGTCTAAAGAATTACAATTAACACGACTAACGTAATACGTTCGTACGACTCTGTATCTCTCCGTCTGAGCGATTACTGGCGTAGAAGTTTGAGCTTATAACAGCGTGGAGCGGTGTGAGCAGAAATATCCGACATAAAATACACGAACATTTCAGAACGTGCGAACGATAAAAATAAAGCGTTGGCAATGGAGATTACATTCAGTTAAAACTAGGGCGTTTTGAAATCACCTGGTATTGTACTAAACAGCGTTTTCACATGAAGTTATTTAGAGCAAGTTTCCAAATATTAAACGACAATTGCAGTGTTATCAATAAACAAGACTTCAATCAATAACTGGCAAACACTTTCCCAAGAATGATATAATGGTATTAAAAATGCCACCCAGGCCGCTACAGATTGAAACAAAAGCTATGACAATTGCACAATTGCATTTCTGCATGTGAAAAATGAACATGGTGTAAAAATGCTTTATAGCTATTCAGTATCGCACTCTTGAGGAATAAGGGTTAGGCTTATTGCCCTTATCAATACAGTTAAAATAAAATCTATTTTAAAGGTAGAGAAAGAATCATGTTGTACTTTGTTAAAAATATTTTCATCGTCACAATCGGTAAATCTCACTTTATTAAAAAGTTTAGCAACGATTAAGCTACCCTGTTCGACTGCATGAATTTTCTTAAGTTTTCATCCAGCGGCCATTAGCCATTGTTTTTTTTATTTTCTTGCATTAAACCTGTGTGCCCCTTAACCTGTTTCTCATTTGTATTACAAACAACAAAGAAGTAACTAACGATGTTAAACCTTCACACATGAGTCAAACGTCACAGTTATTTGAAATACTAAGCTTAATACTACTAATACTAATACTAGGCTAATACTACTAAGCTTTAAGTTAGGTTTCGTCATCAAACACCAGCCATTTGGTAGAGCTAATCACCTTACCGCAACAAGCAAAGACTTAAATTGCACGCTTACTATCTGTAGCAGTTAAAACGTTCAATTGAAACAATAATATTACGTTGCAGACTTGTTATCATGTGACATTAAAATGTAGTGGCACCCATTTTCATTTTTCATTTAAAAACATATTACAATTGTTATTTTCAGCAAATTTCATCTAAACATAAATTGTGTGCTCAGCATTGAGCAACATTACTACTTGCAGTCAACGTGAATCTTCGAGCATAACTACGTTTAAGGTTAAATTCAAATGTGTATTTTGTTACGTTTACAAAGGTTTATGTGGTTTTTACGCAAAGTCAGTAGTTTATTGAAAATTATTATTCCGCCAATACATGCTTTATAAATAAATTCAAAAGTAGAAAATAAATACATTTTGCAACTACAAGGTTTGCGATAAAAACATGACAGAATTAATGTTGTGAGTGAATGTGTCGATGAATTAATCAATCTGTTATTAAATCAGCCAGTATGCTTCTTGGCGTTGTTAATTATTATGACATTATTTCACACCCGCAACCACATACCAGTTACCAGCAAGAATCTCTGATATTAAAGAAAAATATAGTATTTCAATTTTTGATTATCTTGTATATATTTCAAATAGAAATTAATTTTTTTTTTAATAACGGATAAGTAGCTCTGTGGGAATGTGCATGAGCAATATAATGATTAAAAACAAACTAGTATTGTAAAGTATGATATGTCTCCAGCGTTTCATACCCAATACCAAGAAATGATTAAATTGCAAAAGTCAGTTGCAGTGGACAAACATGTGTCGACTGTTTTATTTGTGCAGAGCTATTGTATACCATACATAAATCAATTTAGGCAAGACACGTAAGGTGTAGTTCAAGAAATGCAACAACTTTTTTTGGTTTCGAGGTAAAAATTTAATGCCCATTACCATGAAATGACCCAAAATACTTCCTTGAAATACTCAAAATATTTGAAGACGCATTACATTAAAAGCACTACTAAATACACACTACTGCTTTTGACCAACGATTTTTGGGTTTCCCTTCTTCCTTATATATATCTCATAAGCTTGAAATACAATCCTATATTTTAACTTAGCTGTTTCACAGTCTACATAAACATTTTATGTTGCAAAACGTCATACTGCTAAGTGGATTTTAATATATAAATGGCCAGATACATAAAGCGCACATACCATTTTTATTCAATATATGCTGTTATTCTAAGTTGACAACACATTGGGCAAAATAAGAATGATTTGAAGCGTGCCATAACAAATGCTGACAAAATGCAGCCAAGAAACTACCTATTTGTCTGGAATCTAATATTGTGGACTATTTAATGTTGATTATGTGTCGTGCAAAATCTGAAAACAAATCAAATTGTAATCATTAACTATTTAAACAATGTTGGTAATTGGATTCTTAATTTACAAAGTCATCGTTAAATAAGACTAGCAAACACAGTCAGAATCATTAAGAGCACATAAGACAACATAAAACACAATGAGACAACACAACTTAACTTAGATACTTTTAAAATAATTCATATACAAACACGAAATTTAAAAACCAACCCATTAATCTGCTGTGTATATTATACCAATATTTATGGCAAATTAATTGTATGATAATTGGTGTAGTTACAATGTACTTATACAATTATATTCATTTAGTCTTACAATTAATTATCTCTAAAATTTGCCATCCAGGGGATGGCGAGCCTTCTACGTAATAAATAGGGCAACCAAAAGTCAATATGGTCAATTTGTTTTAACCTGCTCAGAATGCTATCAAACAAGCACAAAACAAATTTCAGCTTTGTACGACGTGTGCTATAGAAGTTATTCGGTCAGATAAAGTCAAAATGTTACGTTAGGTCAAAATACGGTCAAATTGTTTCTTTAGGTCTTCTTTTTAGGTCAAAATCTATTAAACTTGTAATTTTGTAACCATTTTGTAATATTATTTTTCCGTTTTTCTATTTTCTTGTACCGCAAACAATTCCAGTGCCCCAAATTATACTTAGAACCAAAGCCACAAAGAGAGGGAAGGCTTTTCAGCGCATCTGGTGACGTCACGATGTGAAGGCATTGCATTTGAAACTGCAAGTTGTCAATCTTAATACGCAGAAACGAAAAAAAGTTAACACTAGAAAAGCGTTTTGTCAATTTTAAATTCTGCTTTAGATTAGAAAGTTGCTGTAGACAGTGTAGAGACTATCAGTATAGCGTTTTTCAAAATGAGGTCAAAATTTTAACTTTTTAGGTCACAAAACTGGTTGCCCTAGTTATTATCATACAACTTAAAAAATCTGCAGGCACCTCCTTTCCTGTGTATGGCATTGCAATAACTTAAGTAAAAGTTATAAAGGTACATCTCTCATATTTGACAAATTTATACAACTGATTTGTGCCTGTGGCAATAGAAAAACATTTACAAAGAGATAAATCAGCATGAATCTGGCTGCATCGAAATATTTTCATATGGTTTAATGTTATTCAAATTTTATGCAGTTAGTAATTAATAGTCATTAAAGTTATTGATAAAAAATATCGAATGAAAGTCACCTTGTGAGAAAAAAATTTATAGAAAGTCATGCACAGATATATTTGAAACGTATCCCCTGCACATATACACACACTCATATGTTCAACTTTCTATACACGTAAGAGCTGTGTCTGTGTGCGTATTATGGCCTATATATTATGGCCTATATATTACAACCTATGTATTTATATATATATATATATAAAAGTTAATATATATGCTGTATCTTGTATAATTTACTATGTAAATGCAACATCTGAGACAAAATATAATTGCTTAAATAACTTATATTTATCAATAACAGCTATTACAACATATACAGTACAATAACAATTACAGTACAAAATAAATCATAATTGTGCTCATTATGATGTGCGAGAGAACGTTTGTTCAACTAACCTGGTATGAAGAAGATCCTATATAGGCAGAAGGTAGATTTATTTGAGCCTGGTTGGTTGACACACTTTGACTTCCACCCATTGGTGCTGATGGTGGAAATGGATAGTTAGAAGGTCCTTGAAGTAACTGTGAAGGATATGGTTGGCCTCGACCAAAGAATTGCGATGAACGCTGAATGGGTCCATTTAGATAGTTCTGAAAAAAGCATCAGGTTGTGAAACACATTTTGTTGTAAGGGTGATATTTTTGAAGTTTCTAGCTGACTGAGAATTCTTAGCTGGGACAAAAATGCATTTGGTAAGCTCATGTTATAGATCTGTAAGAACACCGAAGTTTAAACGAATAAATGTAAAATTAAGATGCGGGTCTTCAATAAAGTTCATTTTTCAAATTGTAGTGACCAGGGCTTACCCTTATACGAAACGCAGTCAATTTTCTAAGATTGCTTCTACACAAAATTTTTAATTATATGCAAACATTTGTTTGCAAGCCAAAGTAAATGCAACATATCAGCAGCACAATAAAAATCAAAACATTAATTATGTATTATGTATACAGTCGAATCCGCTTAATTCGGACACCGGATAACCCGGACAACCGCTTTATTCGGCCAAAATGCTCGGGAACGGAACAAAAGTAAAAATTGAACGCAAAAAACTCCTGTTAATTCGGACACAGGTTCGCAATTCCTATCGTTATATCGTTAGGTTATGACACAATAAACAATACTTCGTTTGTTTTAACACAAGATGCAATTGCATTATGAGTGATCATGGTGAAACGATGACGATTCTTGCAGTAACAATCGACAATGAACTCATATACCGCCGTGCCAGTTTTATAGTCGCTTTTACTTCGGTACAATTGCGTCCATCTTGTAGAACAGAATGGTACAGAAAAGTTTAGCAGAAAAAGTGAAATTGTTCACTAAAGTAAACGAAGTAAAAAATGAGGACGCTTCCTTGAGAGTTCGGCAGGTAGCGCTACGTTGGTGGGGATATCAAAATACAGTATACAGATGAAAAGTATTTGTTGAATCGTTTGGTATCGAAATACTGTACAACACAACTAACCTGAAGGTATAACTCTTGTGCTTTTTATGCGATCAGTGCCAATTACTGCAGTATAGCGCAGCTGCAATTCATTTATTACGCAACAGTTAGGGATGCACAATACAGAATACCTGGCTATTCTTGAATATTCTAGAATACTTAATTTCGAATCCAGAATTTCGAATCTATTCTGAAATTACGCGCGCCAATTTTTTCTGGGCAACTTTTTCTAAATAATAACGAACAAAAAGCAAAAATATTTGTACATTATTTTGAATTGTATTTGAATGACAAACAGCATAACATATGCTAAATCAAGCATCATACGATTCACATTTACACATCGAATTAATCAAGGAGTTGCTTGTTGCAATGTAGAATATTTAATGCTTCTAAGTGACTTCCGGTAAGTCGAGATCTCAAGACGGTAGCAGTTAGCCCTGCGCTGGAGAAGCACCTTTCTGATGCTGCAGATGATGCTGGCAGCGAAAGGTATTTCAGGCAAATGCTGTACAACATCGGGAATTCGTTTTTTTTTTAATTCCAATACTCTAACACGTCTGTGTTATTGGAGTTCTCTTTTAGGTAGGCTGAAACCTCATTATTTGCCATAGTGTCAATGTCAGCTCCCTCATCATCTGCATCTCCTTTGGTTGCTTCCTCCATTCCTAAATTAAACAAATTTTCCATCATGGAAACAGAACTGTGGCCAACAGGAATGGGATTATGGGGTGGTGCTATGATTGCTGCGGTTGTGTCAGTGTCAGACTTGGACTGAGAAATCATTTTTGATTTTAAATGCAGGCAAACCCTTGTTGCATAATGTGGTTTAAAGTCAAATCTGCATTCTATAGCAGATTTTATCTTTTGTCTAAATGCAGAAATATGCACACTAGCACTACTTGTAGAGGAGCCTGAGGAGGAGCTTGAATAGTTACTCAACAGCCCTTTAATTAAGGGTACAATGGCTGCAGTTGTCACATATTGATCTCCTTCAATAAAGTCACTGGCCACTTTTAGAGGTAACAGTTCTTCCACGAGTCCTTGAAGCAAGAACCAGTGATGATCTCTGATTTCCAAGTGGCTTGCTTTGGAACGGCTTGTAACTGTAGTGTCGCTTAGAATTTGCCGCACCATCCACTGGAGGTGGCAAAGCCTTTGAATCATCTGAAAGGTAGAATTCCACCTTGTAGCCACATCCAGCACTAATTCCAATGCACCGCTTTCAGTTTCACCCTGTTGTTGTTGCCGCTGTAACAATCGCAAAGCTTCTGCTGCCTTGTGTGACTGCTTAAAATATTGCACCAGATGCCTTGCAGCTGCTAGAGCAGATTTTATAGCAGGTAAGGAACAAGCATCTTTGATGCACAATTGCAGACTATGTGCCGAGCATCGAACATGTGTCCAGTTATGCCGTTCATTTAAAATTTCACATGCACGAACCATGTTGCTACCATTGTCTGACACCACAGCAAATATTTGACCTGGGCTCAGTGAATACTCCTCCAGTGTGGACTCAATCCAATCTGCTATATTAATACCAGTGTGAGAGTCCATGACTTGCTTAGTTGCGATAACAAAAGTTTGTAACTGACCGGTCTTGGTGACCAAGCAGTGGGCTGTAACACCAATGTATGATTGTTGGCGCAAACTAGACCACAAATCTGTGGTGAAAGATATATGATTAGCTGCTGACAAAATGTTTGTGATCTTCTTTTTGCACTTCAGTAACATGCTGTCCAGCTTCCTCGTAAAAGTCATTCTTCCTGGCAAGTCATATCCAGGTGCCAAAAACTGGATAAGTTGCTTGAAGTTGCTACCTTCAACGAGGTTAATTGGCCGTAGATCTCCAACAATTACGTTCATAATAAGGCTGGTAACTTTGGCTTCCTGGGTTGGAGTGAAAGCACGATGAATGTGTCCATCTAACAAAGTTTGATGGGACCTTTTTTTTGCTGCTGGTGGATGTGGTGTCACGGTATCACTGAAGAAAAAAATGCTAGTCAGGCTAAAGACTACTAATACTACTATTAAGAAATTCGATTAATCATTATTAAATCCTGGAATAAATTCCCAATAATTGATGCTTGTGTTACTTTGATCTTTATCAAACAATTCACTTGTTTAAGTTTGTTGCAATATAGAAAAACTGCTTATAGACAAGACACATGAGATATGTCAATGTCATTCATATACGTGTTATTGTTACACATAATGTGTTATAACTTACCTTTGTTTAGAACTTTCACCACTGTTGTTATTTGCGCTTGCAGAGAGACTGCCTTCAATTCCGCTGATATTTAAAAACAGATGCTTTGTCTTCAAGTGCTTCAACAGACTGCCAGTACTGTTGCAATATGATAAAATTCCCTTGCAATGGCGACACACCACTCTATTTTTTTCATCTGGCTTAGAAAAATGTTCCCACACGCTGGAACTTTTTTTTCGCCCACGACTAGTCGACATAATGCAGTGATAATATAGATTGATAATAATAGATAAAAGACCTTCTTCCTCTCCTCCTCCTCAACCTTCTGATCTTGGCGGACCCTTTTTGGTGCTGTCTGAGTGTCAAAGCAGTGGCGGACCCCTGAAGTTTAAGCAAACTAAGGGTTCTGAGAGACTGAGACTGCACTTAAATGTTTCTTTGCTTAGTTTTACTTAATAGTCTTGGTACACAACTGCCCTATTCATTCAAAATTACCTCAAACTGTGCGGATATTTTTACTTAAAATCACTGTATCCAGCTGTCTTCTCGTATAATCCGCAATCTAGTGCATCATAATAGGCCTTACCTGCGGGTGATAAATCTCAATAAGCTTTTGTATTGTCCCATCACAATAGGCATTTAAGCAAATGTTCAGGCTTATTTCAAAAAGCAATGATAAACAGCAAACATTTTTGAAAACTCTTACTTTATGTTGCAAATTTGGAAGTTCTCACGGACCAGCTGAAAACGTTTCGCGGACCCCCAGGGGTCCGCGGGCCACCGGTTGAGAACCACTACTGCTTACTTGATTACGAATCTCCCATTCACTCCCAAGCGTTGGGGAGTGAATCAATGCGCGCGGCGGCGTTGGGGAGTGAATCAATGCGCGCGGCGTCGGGGAGTGAATCAATGTGCGTGACTAAACTATACAGTACAGCACAATACACACGTAATAAATCATTCGCCCGCACACACATGCAGCGCTTGCAAACTTCACCTGTTTCGTTGGCTTCATCGTTTTGCGTTACGGATGATTAAACTAAAATCTAGACAGGACAAATTATTAACTCGTCATTATTTTCGAATCCTGAAATCCGAAAATAAACAGCAAATAAGATTCGAATACATTGAGATTCGAATCTCTAAGATTCGATATTCTATATTGTGCATCCCTAGCAACAGTACAGTATTTTAAATGTGTTGTTTGCCTTTACGCATGACCATGAAAGGAACAATTGATTTTCCGCTTAATTCGGACAAAGCCGTTTCTCCGCTTATTTCGGCCAAAAGTGAGCGGAACCAAAGTGTCCGAATTAAGCGGAGTCGACTGTATATGAATAGTCCATGTTCGGACAAAAACTACAGTGGAAAACAAAAACAATTGACATATTTCAGCATTATAGAGTTACTTACCTGGGTGTCTGCTGGGACATTTTGTTCAGAATACAGTGGACGTATTTGATGACTCAAGCCGGATGAATATGGTGCAGGATGAGATAATCCTTGCGAATATGCTTGGTATAATGGTGGGCCATATAATGCAGGTGGTTGATTAAAGTTGCAAGACACAGTTTGATGTCGACCATCTATTCCAGTTGGTAATGGTGGGGTCATGTACGCAGTATGTTCATTTAGCATGACATACTCTTCAACCAATTGAACTGATTGCATGTCAACTGGATTTGTGGAATAATTATTTTCCATCCTTTCTGCAGAGTGAGGTTTATGGACGTTGTTGTCCATTCCTTGCACCACTAAATATTTAAAAGTATTTGTTCATTTTCCGAATTAAATCTAGTAACCTTTATTTATTCTGTGACAACTTAAATAGATAAAACAAATACTAACAAGGATATTTTCAAGCAACACCAAAACATTTCTTGGTAAAAAACTAACAGTACAATAAACAGACTTCAGACATAAGCCAGAAGCAACACATGTTCCTTTGTACTTTTCCGTGAACCTCTTAAGTAGCTTGCCTCGTCAGTCATCACAATAACGAGTTGTCGCTCGTTTATAACTGGGCATTGCCCGTCTGTTGCTCACAAGGTATAAAAAGCCCTTAGCACAGTATATAATGTCATAATTATGAACTTAGGCACCATCATTGGTTTGTTAAGCGCTTAATCTGTTTTGTAGGCCACCAAAGGATGAAAAAATTTGTAAGTGTGTAATTTCCACTATTTAATTAATACCGTATTATTCTGATCAGATGTTTATCTTTAACTTGCATGTTTGCATACTGGTAGGCCAGATTAAAAAGCTTGCTACAAGAGAGGAGATTAAAATTAACTGTACGTTTAATTGCTACTGTTCCTTCCTGTGGCGCAAGGGATTTATTACCTAAATAACAACAAAATTTTCAATCTGGCCGATAGTACAGAAATATTTTAGCCAACTTTTTACCAGTAGAAGTAAATAAAACAACAAATAAATGTGTAAAAACATATTTTAAATAACATTATCATAAGAAAGCCTAAACTTGCTCTTTTCCAATAGCTCATCTAGCCCTATTACGAGCAAACGTTTTAAGAACTATTTTCAGGTTTCTTATACTTTTGCACTCCAACTTTCAAAAAGTTTGAATGGAATGAAGTTATTAAGTAAAAGAAAACAAAGTATGATATAATAATTGTTCACTACTCGATTCTGATATAGACCCCCATTAAGATGAAACAAAACCACCAGTGATTTGAAAGTTATTTAAAATATGCTTCTATGATAACAATATTTGATGTGCTGACTAGTTGATCAAAAGGCTTTATTATATATTTATCAGAAATCAAGTTACTTTGTCTGTTGAGTTTTACTTAAATCGAAAAAAGAATTGTTGTTTTACCTTTTATTTTATGTTATAAGTATTACCTTGGTGTGGCACAAATTTTGGCATTACATTTAAATGCCCATTTATCTGGTGCACTGAAAGAAAACTTTTTAGTGACAGTAGGGCTTTCAACGGCTGCTTTCATGTGGTTCACTGCGAAAAAACACACAACAATAGATTTTTGCACAATCGTTGTGCGCATGCGCAAAAATGCATTGTTCGAATTTTAATGACAAATGAGCTATAGCAGTTTTAACTGAGCACATGCTAAAAGCTTCTCATCACGTCACCAATTGCAGCCTGCTGTGTTTGAGTAGCACTCTATAACTGATGACAGGTGATGTTGCTGATCGGTATAGCACCCTGCTATTGGTGACATCATGTAGTTGCTGGATAGCGAGTGAGAGAGGCAGGGTTTGTAATCATAAGAACGGGTGTTACTGCTGTACAGCAGCCAGCTGCTTTCAAATAGCACTACTGTTATTGTTTACTGCTCAGTAATTGGCTTTCATTGGTATCAATTTTCACCAATAGCTGATGTCATTGAACAATATAAATTTACAAGAAAGCGCGAGAACTGCACCACTCAATTTACCTCATTTTCTCTTACTGCTACTTTGTTTTAGTTTCCTTGTCTGTCATTATGTTGCCTTGTTTTGGCAATACAGTATATATTTCAATTAATACCCAACACTTTTTTTAGTGCTCCCTAGACCCTAATCCCTACTTTAAAATTCCCAATTTAACATTTGATAGCATTCTTCATTAGCAGAGATGGTCATTGCCTGCTGCTGGCAAGTTACAGCCATAAAGATGTGGCCAACTCAAACACACAAAGGATATAACAGACATGCGTTTATGAAATCATCTGTGGAAGTGACTTCTTATTTGTGGTACCAATCATAGTTGTAGCGACAAGCTGAGGGCTACATCTCTAACTCTGGAAAACTAAAGAATAATTAATTATTTATTTTCACTAATGAATGTTGGCCATGTACAATGCTTAAAATTTAACGTTTTGTGTAAAATTTGCATTCATTGTCGTCTTAAAGTGTGTTTCAAAAACAGAAAATGTAAAAATTGGTTGCAAGCATGGTTGTTTAGCATAATAAGTCTTGCTTGTCTTGTGGGTCAAGCAGTGAATTGTTAAAGATAGGAAATTAAGGTTTAGGTTATGATGTTGTAATACTTACGTTTGTTCAACAAGAAACCGCAAAAATTGGCTTTAAACGCAATAAAAAGCAGTCAAAAAGTAGTACAAGCTTCCCTCGATAGTAAGCTTAATGTAGGCTAATGGTACAGTGAAAGCTGCAAAAGGGCATCAGCCTTTGCAATATGCTTTTCTATCCTCTAGGAAATTATCACGAAAAACACAAAATTCAAAAAAATCGTAACACAACTTTGAATTAAAAAGATATTCCAAAAACCTTTATAGTCTAATCCAGCGTGGTCCAACTGCAGGCCCGCGGGCCAAAGTTGGCCCGCGAGCACCGATTTTTTGGCCCGCGAACTGATAGTCAGCTTTGATAGTCGCTATTGTCGAGGAAGAACCTCGACCGCAGATGTCACATTGATCAGCATTTAATAGCTAAATTTTGAACTATTCTAATTTCAGTTCTAATATCAATGTCACATTGTTCTTCAGTTCTAATTTTACATTTCTTCAGTTCTAATTTAAAAACATTGGCCCGCAAGATAAAAAAATTTTCTGATTTTGGCCCGCGATGAAAAGAAGTTGGACCACGCTGGTCTAATCCACAGTTTACAACTGTACAACTAAGACAGAAGAGAGTACAATTAACTTGAACTTCTAGGCCGTAGGCAATCTCAACCAGCGTCATCGTAACTTTAAGTCAAAGGCAAGTCCAAATACAAGTTCTTACATTAGTTAAGTTGCTTGACAACATGCTGCTGCTGTTGTTTTCCTTGCACGATAGTCAGTTGAAGTCAGAAGTGTAGACTATGTCGTAGGATTTTGGCCTATGTTATGTCCAATTAGGCGTAATGTGAAGAAATTAGCAATGCGGAGAACTGTAATTGAATAAATCGCGATTGTTTTAAACATAACAAATCCGGTAGCCCAACAATTTGTGTCTATTTAGTTACGTTATTCTTTGGACAGCATACGCTACCCAACAAACCGGTAACGTACTGTTTGCCGTAGTTGAGCTATAGGCAGCCTGTCACCTATCAAGCTATTGGCAATTAGAGCAATTTATACAGCTGTAAAAGATACATACGTGATATACAGTAGGTATACCTGTGATGCTAAATTTATGAATTTGCAAGTGTTGTCTGCGATTACCTACATGACATCACAAGAGCCTTGAACTACGTCATAATTAGGCTAAGTTTGCGATTTTCTTTTGCGTACAATTACCTAACCAAGAATTATTTTTCAAAACTACATTACCAGAGTATTTAATGAGTGATGTTGTTTCCAATAAGATCAACTTGTTTTTGGATTTGCCCCTCACTTCAAAACCTACAAAGCCTGTTCTTCAGTTCAAAAGTAAGGATTGAAACTTCGATTTTGCAATCTATGTCGTCATAATCGCATTCTAGCATTTCAATAATTCAATACCAAAATGGCGGGGACTTGTTTACCAACTACAAATACCATAGAAATCTCAAGATAAGTGAAGACAACAAAATTGAAATAAACAAACTATACTGGCAGTAATTACGGAGTTACATTAACATTACAGACCTTCCTTGATCAGTTCAAACCTCTTAAAGCGATTTACAATTTCGAAACAAAAACAACAAATTCAATTATAACATATTCAAAATGCAACAGACAACAAAATGTTAATAAATAATAATCTCGATTCATAAGGAATCTTTTGCGTGCTGACTGGCATGAGCGCATTGCCACTACCATTGGATTGATTGCTTATATCACTGGAATTTTGCATTACTGTTTACCGCCTAATTACTAGTCAACTTCTCAGAACGAAGAACCCATGATAAAGATTGTTGCCAGACTGTATCGTTCAGGCCAAACCATTACTATTGTATCTAATTGTGAATGTGCTTCTGGACGTAGAACAGTAACGTTACGTCATACTACTTCCAGAAATACGAACACTCAAAGAAAAGAATTCGGTTTGACTGTTGTAACTGTGTAAGCTCTGGACAGAAAGTTACACAAGTATAAATCGTAATCACTGTATCGCATAGTGTACCAGATAGGTCTGCTAGTCTCATAAATGTAATGACTCAGCTCATTAAACTAAACGCAAAAACCAAAAACAAGGTGTTAACACACTTCCGCTTGCTAAGATCTTGAATAAAACGATTCGCTGATGAGCTTCAACAGTCAAAATTACGTCTGTCGCATCGCAAGCCACGTCTAGATTGCTCTCCTGTATATCGAACTATCTTCTTATCGCCAGCCCGCGACGTGCCGAATTAATAAAGAGTATTAGCAAATATTAGCGCTTCCAAGGGCCAAATCGCGTGACGACAACAGTGCAGGCAACATGAAACGAATAAAAAACTTAAAACTCAGCTACAGTGGAAGCACAAGTTCACTCGACATATCTACGATGTAAAACATGTGAAATCAAAAGTACATAACACAACATAACTGTTTGCGATAATGAAAACAAATTCTTTCTCCATCTATTCTATATTAACCCATATTTCGTAAATAAACAAAAGTTCATTCCGATAATTGAGAAAAGTTAGAGCAATATCATCATGTTCAAAGGAGCAGAGTTGCATGAAAGTTGCATTGTGATAAATGAATAGCGCAAATACACAGTAGCGTTCTACCGCTACGTAGCTGTCAGTATGGCGATCGTAATAAGTTATGTCTATCCATAACTTTGTCATTCATGTATATGTGTGGTATTCAGTTAAATCAAAAAACTCAACCAATCAACCGCAAAATCAATCAAATCAAAACCCTAACTAGGATTAATGGCACTCATAATGAGGTAACAAATATTCTCTTTCCGAATACGTTGATTTATTGAGATTAAGGTTCATTTTTACAAAAACATTTGAGGTTCAAATTTAACCATAATGACTTGTTTTACAGTTTTGTCACAGAACAAGAGTTTTTATATCATAAGTTTCTTACAGAGTTTCCTAATTTTACAAAACAAGAGTTTGCTTGAAAACTTGAAAATATCACCGAGCAAAGAACAGTTTCGCCAATTTTGCCGAGTGCAATTCACCAGTGATGGACGGCAAGCATAATAGAATTGAACACATAAATTAGAATGGAAAATGTATAGTTAGGCGTGAGTTTCAATGTTTGGATGTTTGCAAGCGAAAGCTTTGTTGCGATAAAAGCGAAAAGTTTTACTTTAATGAACGATAAAAGAAACAAAAATTCTCTACGCAAGACGTGGCCTTTACATGATATGAGACATCAAGCTCTGATCGTCATTTCATTCATTCATTCATTTTAAATCTCAAAACGAACATTCTTTTACTCAAACAATCTTTACATAATATCATCAGCAACCAAAAATCGTTTAAGTTTTGCAGGTTAGGGGAAAATAAGTTTGAAAAATCCCATCACGCGACCGTTGACCGCGGTTTGCCTTACACGGAGTTATTGTACAACTTTTATCTTGTAGGGAAGTCAAATTTGGAAATTGTGCGGACACGATTTATTGGTTTAAAGTTAATCGTTTTCTAAAAAGATAAATCTCCACAAACACTTCACAACACATCGGTTTGTACCAGCGCTGTATCAATTACTATTGCGTCATCGTTTGTTAGCATGACGTCATGTATAAGAAGTTGGAATAATTACTCATTCCATCACAAAATTATCTCATTGATCCAAGCATTTAGTTTAGTAGAATATGAACGATGAATAAAAACGTTTTTCAAAATTACATGACAAAACTTTTTGTAAAATTGAGACAATTTTATAAGCTCAATCTTTCAAAGTGAAAACCTCTTATCAGCTTTGACTGCGTTAAGCTGTGCAATGTGTTGTTATGTATGTGTTTTATAATTTGTGTGTTTGTTTTACTGTACTTCTGTTTTATTTGATTTTTATTCACTTTTTGGCTTCTGTGTCATTCTGTTTTGTTATAAATTAATTATTCATAGCGTAAACGTTTTAACTGCGTTGGTATAATACTTAACTCACTGACACAGGCAACGAAATATAATCATTTTAATCAAACACCATACTTTTCACTTCCCTCGGCTAACGACGTAAAGTAAACGATACGATACGAATGAAATGGTTAAACTTTTACAAGATAAGAAAAGTTGACACAAACACTTCACATCACAACAGCTTTTATCAGAGCATATAATCAGACCAGTTGTGATAAACGAAAAGCACATATATAAAAAAGTTGTTCCGTTTTACCATCACCTAGTAGTCAGTGTGGCGATCACAATAAGTTATGCTTATCTATAATTTTTTCATTCATGTATGTGCAGTTGTCAATCAGGGCAACAAGCTCAACCACAAAATCAGCTCCAAATATGCTCAAATGACGTGTTATACATACCAACAACCAATCTCTGTTGGAAAATATCGAAAGGAGTGTATACAGGACCGGCTTTAGGTCGATGCAACTACATTGGGCACGCGCTGCATAGCACAAAAAAATAACGATTAAGCTTTAAATTTCACAAATCCTAGCGTTATTTTCTCAACTTTTCTTGAAAGAAAATGTTCCAGTGAGACAATGTCACAAAGCTTTGTTGGCATCTGATTTGCACAAAGACATTAATTGGTTTACGTTATTATTATAATCATTATTAAATCAAGATGTTTATCAGCAAGACCACACCATCAGACAACGTATAATTATTACGCTTTTGATGTACGTTTATGTAAATTAACCAAATACAAAATACTGTATTTAAACAGCTAAGCTTATGTATAGTATAACCAAACAACACAAGCAGAAAAATTCCAAGCAGAAAATGACTTAAATTTAATAGTCTAAGATTCAAATTCTAAAATTTAAGCGTTTACAGTTTTCGCTTATATGCCAAATACCTTTCAGCAATTTAAAGTTAAATACAAGTTGTAATAAAGAGCACATTATAGTAAACGAAAACGAAATCGATCGGAGCATAAGCCTACTTAGCTAATGGATATTGAATGTATAGCAGCTGGTACAAGAAAGTGGTACAAGAACTTCTATTAGATCTCGCAAAAAATCGTGTAATTGAAGACAAATTAAAGATCCCAATCAAATATACCTGCACGAGTTGTTCAGTTAAATTTAGCTTAGACTGCCTTGAATGATACCATGTAAGCTCCTGTAATAGTTCTCACAAGACAAGTGACTTCAAAACATTTTCTGAATTATTTCCTGCTGTTAAAATCAGATAAATGACAGCTTTGTTAGGCTGATCACTGGCTTACAAAACTGATTACCTCAGTGACAAAGTGATAACGAAGGTGACTACAACACAGACTAAACGGAACAGCGTTTGGATAAAAAAAGGTTATACCACACAGTCATTTGTTCTGTGCATACAAAGCCCACTACGCAGCCTCTCATAAAACCATGACATATCACTAACTTACTGTTTTGTTTTCTCTCGATCTCTTACGTAAATGTTAACAGACATTTGTGGCAAATTAAAGTCTTCCAATATAATTTTAAAAATATATAGAGCAAAAAAAGCCAATTTTGGGATGATTTGCGTTGTAATATTGCACTTCAGTATTTACTTGCATTGCTCAATCGCACAAACGTTGAGGCAGATTTTAATTGCACGTCACGTTCCCGAACCTGTGTGGACTTGATATAATCTTTGACGTGCTCAGCTAACAGTGCTCTTTGCAGAACACCAATAAAAATTTAAAAGTTCCGGGAGCAAACATTCGCTTTGAGCAAGATACTGGTTTAAAAAGATTCTAACAACTCCACCACTCACTCTCACAAGTCCATAATAATTGAAAAATAGACGCTGGCCGGTTTGGGTTGATTGAAACCGTCAAATTCAGCCAGACACAACTGTACTGGGTTCTCAAACAACAAACAGAAAAGCATCCTGGTCTACACTCTACCAACCAAATCACAAATACAAGGTTACCTTTAGAAAAGTTTAGAGACAATGCAATGTGATATCATTATAGCGTAATAATTGCAGTTATGCGCAATCATAATCGCAACAATGTGCAGCAATTATACCGATCGCTTTTAGACACAACAAATTGACGACCAATGTAAAGCTAGCCCGACTTCTCATGTCATATCTATAGAATCAATGCATTTAGTGTCATAAAATATAAGCGTGGAGCGCAACCGTTGTACTTGTCGCTTTGTAGGTCGGCAAATTGAATTTACTTTCAACAAGGTAAACACAAGCGAACAAATAAAAAAAGGGAAAGCAAACAGTAGTAAATTGTAAAGAGGTGATGACGTGGACGTGGAAACAAAATGAAATGAAACTCTTCATACAGTGAGTCACACTAAATACAAGATTAAAACGTCATCGTACATGAACTGATGCTGTTTAAACAATTAAGTGCCCGAGTGAGTGCGAAAACTTCTTTGGCACACCTACGTTTTCATTTTCCAGTTTAACTCGAATGAAAGTTTCTTTTCATTCGTTAATTCAGCGGGTTTTATCGAAGGCAAACTTTTATTACCAGAAGATCATAAGAGTTTAATGGAGACATCAGCCAACTCAGCAAAAAAACGGTGCTACATGAGAATTAAGAAACTGAATCGCAAATACTTCACTTTCTGAATCAAATCTGTCACAAGAAAGACGAAGTTCTCAAAACACGTCACAATAACCTTTGTGCAAGCGCGTAGTCCAAACAATCGTATGATGTTTGTTAATCGCGTCGTTACCTCCAACACTTGTTTGTTTCAAAATCTTTGTCAAGAGCATTGTTGTTTCACAAACTAATTCCAACAGTTTTATGACGCTCACAGCAATTAGCCGGGCGTTGAATTTTAATTTGGAAGTTTTTGATACAATTCTTTCTTTTGCCGCCATAACCGTCACATTCGATGATAAGGATCAGTATATAACAGGGGTGGCCAGACCTGCTTCATGCTCGAGCCACATATAACAAATTCCAGTTTTAAAAGAGCCATAACACAAAACAATAAAAAACACGAATTTATTCACTTACAACGAAGTGTAGCTATTGATAAACATTAGTGCTGCGTGGTGATACTATGAGTCTTCACCTGGGCTTCACAAACTCTTTTTGCAATTATTAGTATAACCGTAACCAAGACTTAAAACTAGGTCAGCCCTGACGTACGTCTTCAATCTGACAATTTACTTAACTACAGTGTACAAGTTGGCACACTTCTGTACAATAATGTACTTTTTGGAGTGTAATTTGATTATTACTAACGATGAGTCCATTGTTACTACGTGTGACAGAACGCATCGTTTCATAATCTGATCAAATAACTTGTCTAGACGGGGAAAATTGCATGTCTAATTCAACAATGCTAATTCATTAAAAAGCCGCAATCAAAGGCTCAAAGAGCCGCAGTTTGGCCACCCCTGGTATATAACAACCTCTATACCATGTTTTTTGGGCATTCTGAAGCCATATTTAAAAAATTGTAATGTCTACATCAGACTACATGACACAATGTTATTGCAAATAGCCTGATCAAAATTGATCTCGCTAAATTGGAAGGTGTGGGTAAGGTAAGTATTTTTCAACTACTGTTATATGCCTTGAATATAAAAACAACTCTTAATCAATGCACGTTAAGTTCGATAAAGTCAGTTTTAAAACAGTGAATGCTTATGTAGAAAATATTACGATAAATGGAAAAATAAATAGAGTTGTTCTATTGTTGAACTATTTCAATTTGCAACCTGTGGTTTTGATACAATGCCAGTTGCGGCATAATTAGTGGGCGTTTCTGCAACATTGTACCGCGGTAATTTATCATCATCACCGAAGCACTTCCAAGGTGTCTCTGGGAAGGTTTCAGTCGAATGCCCTCGCTTATCCATCATGAATTTAATGGTAAACGGTGCACATTTTCTTGAGAGTTCGTTTTATTTATTATTACCTCTGTATAATTCCATTTAAGGAAAAATTAACTGGTTTAAAAGCATTGTATAATGACGTCAATCTTGAGTGTTGTCCTGTGAGAGGATGGCAATGTGTGTGCAGTAATTAGACACAAGGTTAACATCATCAGCACCAAATGCCCTTTATTGGAATTTCAACTAAATTTGCAGTTAAAGTTGCAAATTAAAGTTTGTGAAAAAGCTCGATAAATATTACGCAACTTGTTATAAATGTTTTTTTTTTCTTGCGTGTTCTGAATTGTTTCATGCTGGCAATTAGCAATTAGCAGCAATTGTTGGCAAAGTCAACATGACCCCGTGAAGAATATGAAGTGTATTTTTAAAAACAATCATCGTCGTCCTTTGAGTCAAATTGTCTGCTGGTCACCCACATTTGTTGTCGGGGCAGGAACCGGGAAACTAGGCAGCGGGGAAAATATTTGCGGAATTCAATAAAGTTTCCTTTCGCTCCGCATTCCATCAATATTTAGCTTGCTCTGCTAAAATCCACACATTTCATAAAGCAAGCTACCAGCATTTACAGGCATTGAAAATTAAAACTAAACGTTGCAGCATTTTTAAATGAGTTGACGTCATGATTCGAAATTCGATGTCCAAGATATGTTAACTTTACCTTGTTTTCGGGCCATTTACTTTGTCCAGTAGGTATTAAAATAAGACAACATGACAAACAACGTCATAAAAACACTAAAGAAATAATAATGCAAGTTTAATGATTACACCTTTTTGTGCTTTGTGCTTTTTGTGCACTTTTTGTACAAAAAAAAGCATCTTGAAAATATCTAGTTTTCTTATTTTTAATTTGTGTAGATTATTAAGTATGACGTCAAAAAGTGGGAACGGTAAAAATATAGCTGCATTGGTAGAAGCTTGTCGTAGTTTGCATTTTATGGTGTAAGAAGATGAAATGTAGATCAGGAACTCACCATTATTTGTTACTGAAACACCACCGGTTACTTGTCCTTCTTGATAATAACTGCCCGATGCCTGATTGATAATTCTTTGCTCATTGGCGAAAACATTTTCTATATTGTTAAAAAAATGTAAGGTTAAATGATATTAACGATTAATGGAAAATATACCGACGTACAGTATGATATTGTGTAGTTTATATTAACTACATTAACGTATTAACTCGTCTACAGTGCAAATCTTACCTTGAAAAGTATACTCTGAGGTAAATGATTTGTAACTATAGAATGGGTGACACTATATCATAAAAATATCGATAATAACCTAAAGGTTTGTTTGCAGTTTTGTAATTTTCTCGCTAATTACGGTCATCACCTGTTTTATTGTCACAATTGTCACCAAGATTTAAGGTACCTTGAACATTGGTAATTTTGGCATTTGATTGATTTATTTTTTTCTTGTTATGTGAGTAATTATAATCATAAACTAAAAATAAGTAATTTTCACTGTTTGCAGTCGTGAACAAATTAAAAGCAAAATTAGATAAAGAGAGATGAAATAAAAATTTACCGGAAACAAAATAAGTTTATGTCAAGTCACGTGGAAAGTGAGTCAACCAAAAAAATGGATCTTATTTTTAAACAACAACGTTATCAATACCAGATGGTCAAAGTACGTTTACAATAACAGGAAAGTTTTATTTCAGTTGTTGCAAAAACTTTATGTACTATTTTTGTCATCACCTGAGTTTCCTCTTATCACGTCACGCATATTCATGGTGCCTTCGTTGTCCAATCGAATTCCGCTTTCGTTCTGTTCAGCTATAAACAGCAACGATCATCAAGTTAAAAAGTTTTCATCATTCAGCAAGAAATTATGGTCAACTTTGATCACTACTTAATAGCAGAAGTTATGATAAAACATATGTAAACACTTACCATAATTGACCCCTTGCGAACCTACAACTCTGGCGTTGTGTATTGTGCTGCCTTGAAAATTTACGTTCGGATTTTGGCTGGGAAAAAAAATAAATACAAATATTCTATTTGTTACATGATTAAGTGATTTCATTGGTAGGCTGTGACGCGTTATGGTAGCAACATTTATGTTACTGAAAGGTTTCAGCTTATCTAAACAAATATTTAAAGCTCAATTTGTTTATCCTTGTCCTGGTGCTGATTACAAGAGTTTGATATAGCAAAGCAATGATCAATATTTACAAACTCTATTTACAGTTTTACCGTACCGATTGATTTCCATTCATTGAAGCAAATTAGCATGTAAACCAAACTAATCTTGAGTTTCATACACAGCATTACATATTGCTTATAGTAATGTCGATGTTTTAACAGAACACAAATGGCTACATTCTAATTTTTCAATGCCTTTTGTACTATTCGTTATTTCAAATATCTTCCATATTTTTACTTCCGCGTTGAGACTTTTGCCTAGAATTTATCATCTGCAATTGCTTTACAACGGTCGTTTCAATATTGCAAAATGTCTTCGTCATAAAACATACAGAGTCAACTAATGGTGGTAGGAATAATCAGTCAGTATATTACATTAGCTAATACTTAAAAGTTACCTCATCTTCGAAAATGTTTTTACCGGAGCTTGCTAATAAAACGTTTTAATGTTATATTGCAGATGCTTCTTCTTTAAACTGCAAAATGCAACGGTATTCCATTAAAAGCAATCTGTAGCCTAAAATCCTCTGTAAGTTGTCTTTATAGAAAACTATTCTACTGTATAATAAGGAAGTAGTTGGTTTCGTAAAGTAAAGCAAAAAATAATAATTGTGTATTAACGAAAAGTGCAAGCTACAGACAATTAGCCTGGTGACTTTCTGCTGTAAAGACTGGCAAGACAACTAAAAAGACAAAAAACGACAAAAACAAATCTAAAACTAAAAATAAAACTACAAAGTATGACGAATTATACTTAACTTACTGAAATAAGCAATTTAATTAAACACCATAATTTTTGCCATATAGTCCTGTCCTAAATAACGTAAACAATACTCTAAGAAACCATCAATATATGGATAATTGTGTAGGGGGCAAGAGAAGTTCACGAAACAACTTTACAGCTCTAGGACTTTTACCAACACCGCGGTGAGCATCATTGTAACTTTCACAATGACAAGCTCAGTAAACGCGGCTCGAGCGTTTTCTTCAGGCCAATAAAGATAATGATGCTATATCATACTCAAGCCATTGCCCAAACTTGAAGTTACATTTAAGTATTGCGTAACAACTTGTTCGAAAATGTAAGCAATTATTTTGAAGCATTTATACAAAATTATTAAGTTTTTGATAAACACTTAACTAAAAGAACCTATAGAAGCATACTTAACTAATGGATATTGAATGTATAGCAGCTGGTACAAGAAAGTGTATTTCTATTAGATCTCGCAAAAAATCGTGTAATTGAGGACAAATTAAAGACCCAACTCAAAATTACCTGCACCAGTTGTTCAGTTAAATTTAGCTTAGACTGCCTTGAATGATGCCATGTAAGCTCCTGTAATAGTTCTCACAAGACAAGTAACTTCAAAACATTTTCTGAATAATTTCCTCCTGTTAAAATCAGATCAATGACAGCTTTGTTAGGTTGATCACTGGCTTACAAAACTAGCTACCTGGTTGACAACCAACAAAACAAACGATAACGAAGGTGACTACAACACAGAATAAACGGAACAGCGTTTGGATAAAAAGGTTATACACCACAGTCATTTGCTCTGTGCATACAAGGCCCACCACGCAGCCTCTCATAAAACCATGAGAAATCGCGAACTTATTGTTTGTTTTCTCTCGCTCTATTTAATCTTGCATAAATGTTAACAGACATTTGTGGCAAATTAAAATCTTCCAATATAATTTTAAAAGGATATAGAGCAAAAAAGTCAAGTTTGGGATGATTTGCGTTGTAATATTACACTTCAGTATTTATTTTTATTGCTTATTCGTACAAACCGTTGAGGCAGACTTTAAATGCACGTCACGTTCCCGAACTTGTGTAGACTTGGTAATCTTTGAAGTGCTCGGCTAACAGTGCTCTTTGCAGGAAACCAATAAAAATTTAAAAGTTTCGGGAGCAAACATTCGCTTTGAGCAAGAATCATGTTTAAAACATCTCTAACAACTCCACCACTCACTCTCACAAGTCCATAATAATTGACAAAAAATACGCTGGATGGATTGGGGAGATTAAAACCGTCAAATCCAGCCCAGGCACATCTGCACTGGGTTCTCAAAGAGCAAACAGAAAAGCATCGTGGTCTACAAACCAAACCACAAATCCAATGTTACCTTTAGAGACAATGCAATAAGCATCGGTATATAACAATCTCATTACCATATTTTTGGGCATTCTGAAGCCATATATATGAAAACATGTAATGTCTACGTGACACTATGCTGAGTATTATTGCAAATAACCTGATCAAACTTTATCTCGGAACAGGAATCATCATCTCCAATTAAATTGGAAGCTGTGCGTACGGTAAGTATTTTTCAACTACAGTACTGTTATATGCCTTGAATATAAACACAACTCTTAATTAATGCTCCTTAAGTTCGATAAAGTCAGTTTCAAAACAGTGAATGCTTAAATGTAGTAAATATTACGATGAATGGAAAAATAAATAGAGTTGTTCTAATGTTGAACTATTTCAATTTGCAACCTGTGGTTTTGGTGCAATCTCAGTTGCAGTATAATCAGTGGGCGTTGCTGCAACATTGTGGTAACAGGTGACTTATTATCATCACCGAAGCACTTCCAAGGCGTCTCTGGGAAGGTTTCAGTCAAACGCCCTCGCTTATCCATCATGAATTTAATGGTAAACGGTGCAAATTTTCTTGAGAGTTCGTTTTATTCATTGTTACTTCTGTTTAATGGCATTAAAGGAAAAAAATAACTGGTTTAAAAGCATTGTATGATGACGCCAATCTTGAGTCTTGTGCTATGAGAAGATGGCAATGTGTGTGCAGTAATTAGACACGAGGTTAACATCATCAGCACCAAATGCACCTCATTGGGATTTCAAGTAAGTTTGCAGTTGAAGGTGGAATTGAAGTTCGTGAAATTTTCGATCAACATTACGCAACTTGTTATAAATGTTTTTTTGCATGTTCTGAAATGTTTCATGCTGGCAATTAGTAGTAATTTGTGGCAAAGTTAACGTGACCCCGTGAAGGATATGAAGATGCATTTTTGAAAACAATCCTCGTCGTTCTTTGAGCCAAATTGTCTGCTGGTCACCCACATTTCATGTCGGGGCAGGAACCAGGAAAGTAGGCAGGTAGGTCTTCTTTCGCTCCGCATTCCATTAATAATATATTCAAAATGTAACATATGACAAAATGTTAATACTGTAAATAACAATTGCTAATGAATAATTTAATATAATAATCTCGATTCATAAGGGATCCATTGCGTGCTGACTTGCATGAGCGCTATGTCGCTACCATTGGATTGATACCTTATCTCACTGGAGTTTAGACTTATTGTTTACCGCCTAATTACTAGTCAAACTCTCAGAACGAAGAACCCACGATAGAGATTGTTACCAAACTGTATTGTTCAGGCCAAACCATTACTATTGTAAATAATTGCGAATGTATACTTCGCTTCTGGACGTAGAACAGTAACGTTACGTCATACTACTTCCAGAAATACGAGCACTCAAAGAAAAGAATTCGGTTTCACTTTTGCAACTGTGTAAGCTCTGGAAAGAAAACTACACAAAAATAAATCATAATCACTGTATCGCATAGTGTACCAGATAGGTCTGCTAGTCCCATAAATCTAATGACTCAGCTCATTAAACTAAAAAAAAACAATAAAGTGTTAACACACTTCAGCTTGCTAAGATCTTGAATAAAGGGGTTCGCTGATGAGCTTCGACAGACAAAATTACGTCTGTCGCCTCGCAAGCCACATCTAGAATGCTTTCTGTATATCGATATCGAACTATTTTCTTATCTCCAGCCCGCGACGTGCCAAAGTAATTAAGAGGAAAGCAAATATTAGCGGCCCCATAAGCCAAAACGCGTGATGATAACAGTGCAGGCAACATGAAACGAATAAAATCTTAAATCTCAGCTACAACGGAGCACAAGTTCACTCGACATACCGTATTTTCTTGAATACTGTAGAAACCGCTCTCGAATAGAAACCGCACGATTTGATTAAAAATAAACAATAGAAGCCGCAAAAGACAATGATGAAATCGCTTCTCTACTGATAAAAGAAAACAAAGCAAACATATCTAACGACATGCAATAAAAACAACTCAAGTACTGTACATATGTTTTATTCCAACTACGGTATTGTATCAATGGTCATTCTCATCATCATCAATAATACTGATATCGTTCAAGTCATTATTATCACTGGAACTTCCATTTCCAAGGTAGGAAATTTTCCCAGTACTTATGGTAGATAAACTCGAATGCCCACTGAGCACCAATTAGAAGACAAAAACGTTCATGTAATAAAAATAGAAGCCGCACAAAACGTTCAAAAATGAAAAATAGTAGCCGCGGTTTCAATTCAAGAAAATATGGTATCTACGATGCAAAACATGTGCAATCAAAAGTACATAACACAACATAACTGTTTGCAATAATGAAAACAAATTCTTTCTCTATTTTTTCTAACTTATATTAACCCATTTTTCGTAAATAAACAAAACTTCATTCCAATAATTTGGGAAATTTAGAGCAATATCCTCATGTTTAAAGAAGCAGAGTTGCATAAAAGTTGCGTTGTGACAAATGAATAGCGCAAATACACAATAGCGTTCTACCGCTACCTAACTATCAGTATGGCGATCGTAATAAGCTATGTCTATCCATAACTTTGTCATTCATGTATAGGTGTGCTATTCAGTTAGGGCGAAAAACTCAACCAATCAACCGCGAAATCAATCAAATCAAAACCCGAACCAGGATAAATGGTAATCATAATGACGTAACAAATATTCTCTTTCCAATAGGTCGGATTATTGAAATTATGGCTCATTTTTACAAAGAAAATTTGAGGTTCACATTTAATCATAAAGACTTGTTTTTCAGTTTTTTCACAGAACAAGAGTTTTTATATCATAAATTTCTTACATAGTTTCCTAATTTTTCAAAATAAGAGTTTGCTTGAAACCGTGAAAATATTACCGAGCAAAGAACAATTTTACCGCAATTCACCGGTGATGGCCGGCAAGCATAATAGAATTGAACACTTAAGCTAGAAAAGCAAGTGTATAGTTATGTGCGAAAGCGAAAGCTTTGTTGCGATAAAAGCGAAAAGTTTTACTTCAATGAACGATAAAAGAAACAAAAATTCTCTTCGCAAGACGTTGCCTTTACATGAGATGAGACATCAAGCTCTGATCTTCGACCGATCTTGCATTCATTTAAAATCTCAAAACTAACATTCTATTACTCAAAAAATCTTTACATAATATCATCAGCAATCAAAAATCATTTAAGTTTTGCAGATCAGAAACAAATAAGTTTGAAAAATCCCATCACGCGACCGTTGACCGCTGTTTGACCTAACACGGAGTTATTGTGCAAATTTTATCTTGTACGGGAAGCTAAATATGGAAATTGTGCCGACACGATTTATTGGTTTAAAGTTAA
Organism: Clavelina lepadiformis; assembly: GCF_947623445.1. Lineage (NCBI taxonomy): Eukaryota > Metazoa > Chordata > Ascidiacea > Aplousobranchia > Clavelinidae > Clavelina > Clavelina lepadiformis. The sequence continues at coordinate 21,385,281 of NC_135244.1, read as the reverse complement.
TCGTTTTCTAAAAAGATAAATCACCACAAACACTTCACAACACATCGGTTTGTACCAGCGCTGTGTCGGTATAATATTTAACTTACTGACACAGGCAACGAAATATAATCATTTTAATCAAACATCATACTTTTCACTTCCCTCGGCTAACGACGTAAAGTAAACGATACGATACGAATGAAATAATTAAACTTTTACAAGATAAGAAAAACTGACACAAACACTTCACGTCACATCAGCTTTTGTCAGAGCATATAATCAGACGAATTGCGATAAACGAAAAGCACAAATATAAAAAAATTTTCCGAAAATGAACGCAGCGTTTTACCGCCACCTAATAGTCAGTGTGACGATCGCAATAAATTATGCTTATCTATAATTTTGTTATTCATGTATGTGCAGCTGTCAATCAGGGCAACAACCTCAACCACAGAATCATTCAAATTAAAACCCGTCAAGAATTATAGACACTCATAATGACGTCACAATACTTCACTTTCTGAATACTTTTGGTATTTCGAATTAAGGCTCATTTTTTACACGACACTTTTAAGGTGTAGCGTTACAGTAATCACTAGTTCTTTAGTTTTGTAAGTTTTGTCACACAATTCAGATTTTACATCGTGAGTTTCTTACAAAGTTTGCTAATTTATCAAGACATGAATTTATAAAAACCATGAAAATATCACCAAATACAAAAACAGTTGGCCAATTTTGCCGCAATTCACCAGTGATGGACGGCAAGCATAATAAAATTGAACACCCAATATATAAAGGCAAGTGTATAGTTATGCGTGAGTTTCAATGTTTGGTTGTCATGAGACGAAAGCTTTGTTACGATAAAAGGGAGAAGTTTTACTTTAATGAACGATTAAAGAAATAAAAGTTCTCTTCGCAACGAGCAATACATTGCCTTTACATGATATGAGACATCAAGTTCTGATCGTCGAACGCTTATAGATTTATTCTAATTCTCGAAAACTCATTTTATCAACCAAACAATCTTTAGATCAGCAGAAAACAAAGTTGAAAAATCGGGTCACGCGACCATTGTCCTCTGTATGACCTAGCACCGAATTATTGCCGACATTGTTCTTTGTCCAACCATTATCGAGTATGGAAAGCCAAATTTGGAAATTGTGCAAACACGATTTATTGTTATGTAGTTATAGTTAATCTTTTGCTAAAAAGATAAGCCACAAACACTTCACAACACATCGGCTTGTACCAGCGCGGAGTTAATTAATTATTATGGCGTCGCCGTTTGCTTGCTTACCATGAGTTTGCTTTGTATCGGCAAGTTGCATGTGCATGACGTCTTGTTTAAGGAGTTCAATTAATTAAGTTCACTCCATTAAAATAATTATCTTATTGATATAAACTTTAAGTAAAGATACTGTAATTCAAAACTGTTACGTTCAAACATTAAAACAGTTACTTACTAATTTACTTAATGTTAGCAATCGGATTTAAACTTAACTTGTTAAAACTCAAGCTGATTGACGTTCTTGATCGTTCAAACTACTTCTATTAATTATGTATAAACCTATTTAGTTCTCCACAGTTGAACACAAACTAGCAAACGATAACGTTTGTAAGTTAATACTAAAACTCATAGCAAACTTTCAATAGATATAAAACTGGATATGTTTAAAACTTAAATGAAAATAAAACTTTTAAACGTACGCACTAATTAAAGCGATCAAAAACTAGTAAAATTAACATGTAAAAAGTTTTTTCAAAAACGATTTATAATTAATAAAACATTAATATTGTGGAGTACTATATACCCAACAAGAACCATTGATAGTGAAAATCAGTTATAACTTATAAGGTATTCAGTTTTGACTGCGTTATGCTATGCCGTGCAGTCCTGTATATGTTTTTAATAATCCTATGTACATTTCGACTTCTGCTGTTATTTTAATTTTGTTGCTTTTTTACTTCAGTTTGTTTTTCTTCAATTATTCTTAACGTGAATGTTTTCTGGGTTAGGTGGCCGTATTAATATTCTATCATTCTACAGCACCACTCTACAGTTAAACACTTTCACGTTTTAAAGTTGCTCATTAGTTATTTTTGAGCGTAAAAATTTCCTTTTAATTAATTAATTAGCACCATAGCAACATACCTTTTTCGTTCCATATTGTCAATAGCGAAAAATTAGCGTCTGGATAACATGCAAGTATGCGACCATTAAAACATGCGTTTCCTGGTATAAAGTATCTCCGATTGTTGTCATATCACAGGCGAGAAGTTTTTCATTTGCTGAACTGGCTGATGGCTCTGATCAACTGATTGGAAAACAGCAAAACGGACGTTAATGTAAAGAAGTTGACTGGTGCCCGAAGAAAGCTGAAGCAAAGCTGTGATATCAAAGGTCGCTCATCAAGCTCATGTTTGATGGTCTGATATAATGACTAATGAGCATTACTTTGACAAAAAAATCAGTTATATGATGTCTTTGTTATAAAACTTAGTGTTTCCACTATTAAAATTAGAGATCCCACTTGGCTATATTAAAACACTGCGTTTTCTAATATTCAGTAATTTCGAGGTTTGATGTTCTACGCACGTTAATGCCTCCCATGCGGCGCCGTTACTTTCTTGCAAGAATGTAAGTGAATCCAACGCAATGTGAAAGTTAATTACGTCAAACATCGAAGAATGACTTTGAAAACAAGTGAAGAAAAGATGGCGCTGACCTCGAACATTTTTGAATCAAACTTATCAGAAAAAACGTCCCAGCGCTTTTTGTTACAGCTCCTGATTCCTCCAAATAGCAACGATGAAAAGAAATTAGCAATAATTAAATTTCACAAAAAGTGGGCGGATATCAAAGGAAAAAGCTATTTTATGGTAAAACTAAGATTGGCTGGGCTATTTAAATGGGCATTGGCCGCATGCGCCAGAACACGAGCAGATCTAATACAAAGTCCGAAATCGAAGGTTAAATGAAGGTCTAACTCACTGTCGAAAATAACAAAAAGCCCGAGTACGTTTTAAATGTCTCGTGAAATGTCGTTAATTTTACATAATCGTGACGTGTAATTTTGGTTAACCCTTGGGGACCAAATGTTTTCTTGGATTTAAAAATGTTAATTTCATCAAAAAAATATTGTTTGGGTATATTTAAAATGGTTTGTGTGGTGACAAAAACTTTATTCACTTTTTGGCTTCTGTGTTATTCTGTTTTTTTTCTTCTGTTTTTAATTAGTCATAGCGTAAACGTTTTAACTGCGTTGGTATAATATTTAACTCACTGACACAGGCAACGAAATATAATCATTTTAATCAAACATCATACTTTTCACTTCCCTCGGCTAACGACGTATAGTAAACGATACGATACGATACGAATGAAATAGTTAAACTTTTACAAGATAAGTAAAGTTGACACAAACACTTCACATCACATAAGCTTTTGTCAGGGCATATAATCAGACGAATTGCGATAAACGAAAAGCACAAATATAAAAAAATTTTCTGAAAATGAATGCAGCGTTTTATCGCCACCTAGTAGTCAGTGTGACGATCGCAATAAGTTATGCTTATCTATAATTTTGTTATTCATTTATGTTCAGCTGTCAATCACGGCAACAAGTTCAACCACAAAATCAGCTCAAAACACGCTAAGATGACGTATTATACATACGAACAACAAAACTCTGTTGGAAAATAGCAAATGTAGTATACACAGGGCCGGCTTTAGGTCGATGCAACTGCATTGGGCACGCGCTGCATAGAAAAAAATAAACATAACGATTTAGCTTTAAATTTCACAAATTCTAGCGTTATTTTCTCAATTTTTCTTGAAAGAAAATGTTCCATGCACTGATGCATTTTTGAAAACAATCCTCGTCGTCCTTTGAGCCAAATGGTCAGCTGGTCACCCACATTTGTTGTCGGGGCAGGAACCGGGAAACTAGGCAGCGGGGGAAATATTTGCGGAATTTAGCAAGGTTTCCTTTCGCTCCGCATTCCATTAATAATAGTTAATTAATCTGGCCAACATCTGCTCAGATGTTTCTAAGATTTGGCGCGTTCTAACGGCAGAAAAGACGAATGAGTGTCTTTGATTAATTATAGTCGGCCAACATAGTTTTTGCTGCAGCAAAATATTGAGTGAAGCTGATGTGCCACAAAATGTGGTTTTAGTATTTCTGTCTGTGTGATTTGGTACAATATTATTTATTCACGTTTCAGATGCTTTGTGAAAATGATTATTTGTTTTTCTTACACGCTTACACAAGGATAATGTTTACACAGTTGGGTGCCTTTGGAGTATATTGTATACTTAACTTATGTTTTTCCCACCTACAGCCTATAGGTTAAATTTCTATTTAAATCTTATTTTCTTTTGTGTAATGATCTGGTCCAATGATTCTCTCTGCACTGGTGCGATGTTGACACGATAATTATATGGCTGCCACTATTTCACCGGAATAATCTTGCGTTCAAAACTATTTTTCACAATTGCTTGTTAAACTAACTTAAATGTTATAGGCTAACATGTTTACCTAAACCTAACCAAATTTTGACTTCTAATCTAAACCTAAATCCATTAAAACCTGAGCATGCAGCGGTTAAAACACAAAGCGCTAACTAGCTTAAGAGCACCAGCCAGCGATAAATAAATATTACTTTAATGGCCGCTACAAAGCAACTTGTTGCCAAAAGTCTACAACGCCAGCTTAAAACAAGTCTCATATTACATTAAGTACAATAACGCAATATACAGCAGTAAATATGTTAATATAACGTTGATATCTCATATTACACTAGGTACGAAAACTACATGAAATTTTTCACAAGAAACTCAAAACATTCTTCCACTACAAGGTTGGTTGCATGAAAGTTATTAGAGCACTGTCGCAGGCAATGAGTTGGCAGCTTGCGTGGACTTCCTTGCTCTGTATCAATTTATAGTTAATAACCAGTGACCTGGAAATAAGTCATACTCCAAGGAAATGAAAAGTAGGAACTCCATTTGACCGTTAAAAAACTTAATATTGAGCAAAATAAAGCACAGAATGTGTGGATGTAATCCCATGCAAGTTCGTAGTAATACAGTCGTACATTTTCATAAAATCGTTTAACGAATTCATGATGAAGATAAAAACGAGATACAGCGATGTCTGCAACAATGTGCATAATGACGTCATATACAAAACCTCGCGATGAAAGCAGCAAATTTTAGGGTCAAATGAGTTCAATCCTTCAGCAGAAGTCATTGTTAAGTGCGTTGTAAAATCATGCGCTGCTCAATACACGAGACAGTGACGTAATTGTTCCATTCATCTTCGTCATCAGATGTGTGGAATCTTTCTCGGCGATGTTCATCAACTTTCCAACATCAACCAGATTCTTCTCAAACACTCCGCTTGATGTCGTGCTTGAGCTAGATAATGGCCTAGATAATCGCCAAAACAAGTTGGTCTTAAAATAAAGTAATAATTGTGTAATTAACGTTTTCGTATGTCATTCTGCCCAAAATTCTTTCAGTAAGGAGAAATAAATTTTTTAATTTCGCATGTTTTGCGTCCCGGCCATCTTAAAAAATAATCCGAAACGTAGTAAAGTCTTAATTGCAAATCGGCTGAATTAACTTGAACAAACCATTCACGTATTTGCGATTTTACCCATTTATATTATTATGACGTCATATAGACCAATCCTTCACCAGTAAATTATATAGCTGAGTCCTTACGTTTGTTTGCAATTTTAAATCCAGACTAACTTGTTACATAACTACAGTGTTGAAATAATAAAAATATCCAGCTCGGTGGTGGAGAGGTTTAAAGCATACAAGTAGCAATTAAGCGAACCCGGTCCCACAGTGAAGGGTCACAAACATAGTGACGCTGAAGATGGTTTAAATCAGTCAAACAGCGCAAACAACGTGATTGATGGCTGGTGTTTGATACAAGAATAGTCGTACAGCGACAGGTTTACATTTACGCGTTTTATTTTTTCTAAAAACATTGTATAAAGTGTGTCAGTGAAAATAATATGAATAACTTCTTCCGTTAGAAACTGCTATGTGCGTGGCAATGACAAAACGCGATTTTAGCTTTATGTAAAATGGAATTATTTTTATATTTCATTTGTTAATTTAATTGTGAAGTATTAAATCGAAGAACCACAGCATACCATGCACCCTTCTGGAAACGGAGCGGTTGAAAGGGCCAACAGAACAATCCTTTTCATCATGAAGAATTATGTCCAGCGCGATCCACTATCCTGGGATAAATCCCTCTCCTCAATTTACGCCATTTGACACGAAGAGACAGGTGTTTCTCCACATTTCCTTCTGACTGGACGAGAATTGAGATTACCAGCAGATCTGATGACTGGACAGCCTTCAAGTCATCCATCGCCGTCGGCAATGTTCGATTTACAAGACCGTATGCGGTTTGTCCACGAAGTCGTGAAAATCAGACTCGAACAACGTCGGCAATCCATGAAAGCACGTTACGACAAGTCGGTATCGAGACAAGCTGAGTTTCAAGTAGGAGACAAGGTCATGCTGCGAAACACTGTCATATCAAAAGATGAAAAATGAACATTTCACCTCCCTTATTAAGACCCATACGTAGTTGTTGAGACTTTTCCGCCGGTAAATTATCTCATTCGCAATCATGAACGTACATTAAGAGTACATTTTAACAGGCTTAAAGCTAAGCAGACGAGACCATCATACAGAGATGCCTTCCGATTGTCAAGATAGTCGCCCAGAAGATGTCCCCCAGCAATTGAACATGCCCTTGACTGGAGCTTACTTTTTTAATAACCGATCAAATACAAATCGCCACAAGAGTAACAATTTTAATAACGTTAGTAACTCCTGAAATAACGGTCGACTTCGCCGAAGCCCACGTCGCACTATTCGTTACCCAGACGTAGAAACGTATTAATTGTTTATTTGTGTGATGCTTAATTTTATGTTGTTGACTACTTTCCTATGATTTGCGTTTTATATACCACAGTTTCAAGTATGATAGTATTTTAGTTCAGATCCGTTTATATACGGCCTATTTTAGCTATCAATCTCACGTTTTTATACCTTTTGTAGTGTTATTGGCATGGGGCGTGATTTGTAACCCACCTTTATTGTGCTTGTACTATGGTTGTGTTGTTATAGCCATCATATGGTTAAATTTCTTTTATAACAAGTTATTTTAAATTTTGCTGTGGTTCGCAATGTAATGTTTGTGTTTACATTATCTGCATAGAAATGCTGTACATTGATTTTCGTTTGTTTTTATTGGTGTGGTAATCATAATTTCTGGCACTAGCACACAGTTTTGCTGTGTTTAAAGAATCGTTTTTGTAAACCTTTTTTACGTGACCCACTATAGCATACGTTGTCGAAAAAGTTTTCTTCAAAATTAACAAATTCATCTGGGTAACAAAAGTAATGGCGGTTGCTTCGTGATTACATTGTAGTTTGTCGTTGTATTTACCATATACTTAGCCTACACCCTATTATGCTGATTGATGTTCAAACAATGCCAGTGCGAAACTTATTGGAGGGGGAAGAGTGTTACGTTGTTTTACGCTTGATTGTTATTCCGCAGTCTTGTCTGCCGGCGAGCGGAAGCGCTTGTCGGTTTGTCTGCGTCCTTGTCCTTGTCTTGTCCTTGTCTTGTCCTTGTCTGTTGCTACGAGTGATGATGAGATTCTGCCGATACCGGTACGGCTGCGTAGACGTGCCTAGTTTATATCGATTTTGAAATACAATCCTATAGTTAACTGCAGGTCTCTTAGAACCAGCACTAGAAAACGGCCGGTAACACTTGTACTTGTTGGTCATGAATCTTGGTTAGTGACTGAAAGAGTGCGCTCAAGGATGCAGGCTTCAGAAATGAGGTCTTTAACACGGGTTTATGACGTAACACTACTACATGAAATACATAGCACGGAAATCTTGAAATACATAGCTCCTACTTCTTCCAATTGAGAGGTCTCAACTACGATGTCAGCAGAATGCCTATAAGGAAAGAATTTCAAACCAAGTCATGCTTGCTACACCAAGTGGTAGAAGATCAATGGGCCAACCAGACACCAGGTGGTATACACATATATTGCTGACCTGGCCTGGTCACGACTAGGTATTCCTTTGGCAGAACTGACAGACGTGGTGATAAAATTAATGTATTTGCAGAATTTGATTGTACGTTAGAATATCCACAGCATTGCTTGTATAAATTTCACAACGTAAACAAAATAAAATATCTTACTTGCATGGTAACACTGATAGCTAAAATTCTTTGCGAATAAAACTCGTAGTTGCTGTCAAGCCGGTTATCAGTGTTTAAGCCTACATAGAAGGATTTTTGGGGAAAAACAGGATTTTCTTGCAATGTTGTTTCAATGCAACTACGATGTTAGCAGAATGCCTCAGGAAAAATTTTCAAACCAAGTCATGCTTGCTACAGCAAGTGGTAGAAAATCAATGGGCCAACCATCAGAAACCATACATACATATTGCTGACCTGGCCTGGTCACAACTGGATATTCCTTTGGCCGAACTGACAGACGTGGTGATAAAATTAATATATTTGCAAAATTTGATTGTACGTTAGAATATCCACAGCATTGCTTGTATAAATTTCACAACGTAAATAAAATATCTTACTTGCATGGTAACACTGATAGCTAAAATTCTTTGCCAACAAAACTCGTATTTTCTGTCAAGCCGGTTATCAATATTTAAGCTTACATAGAAGGATTTTTGGGGAAAAATAGGATTTTCTTGCATAGAGTCATTTCTTGCATAGTGATTTCAGTCATTTGTTCTTGCTGACCACTTCCCCTTTTCCTCATCACGACGCTATTGACCTAAAATTGCGGTTCAGTTTGTCTTGTTTTGCTATTGTAAGAAATGTTGTTTAAAAATAACTGACAAATTTATAAAGTACAATTAGCCTATTAGAATACTGTTAAAGAACCAATGTTTTGCCTTGGTTAGCATCGACAGTAGATCGTCATTTTTGGCCTCTTCCATCAAGACTTTGCACAGTGAAGTCGTAAACCAAGAACCATTCACTTCATTACGATAAGCCGAGTTACCTACAACAATCATAAAGAAAGTTATTGCACAGTTCCCAATAACAAGTACAAAAGAGTTTGGGCTTGATTAACAGACCTGAAGCAGTTGCAAAAGCAAGAAGCATATCAGCATTGTCCTTTGTAGTTCCCTCGCCATCAACCTGCGCATCATTCTTGAGCCAATCTGAAAGAGATCTTTGCTAAAGTGTCTGTTTGCACTGGATGTGATTGTGTCGTTGCACAGCTACGCAGTCGCAACATAAAATCGAAACAAACAAAAGAAACAAAATTTTATTAAATAAATAATTACAGATAAAAAGTTACTGAATGAACGATACTTTAGTATTACGTCAATTCCATTACTAGCCACAGCTATCTGACGTCACGCACTGTTAAATGACATCATGCGCCATAAACTCTAAACGCATGTGCCAGAGCTCATAAGCGCTTAAGTAGGTGGCGCGTTGTCGTAACTGCGAATCTTAAAAACGATCATACGGAATATACATAAGCTGCAAGAATTAAGACTGCCTTCAATCGCATGCGGCAATGGCAAAAGACAAATATGTTTGATTCGATGCGTTTACTTGTAAATGCGTTGACGTGCAACAATCCAATTTAGCGCGCAGACACCTTATTAACTCATTATAATCGGTAAGTTCCATAGAAATGTTGCTTTAACATTTTGCTGTCTTAACCAACGTAACAAGTAACTGTACAATGTAAACATCAAACTAAACTTACTGGTATTGAACTTGTAAGCCCTGTCGCGATCTTCATCGCTATCAGCTGTGGTAGTTAAACCTTAAATAAATTTGTAAAAAGATGTTGAATGACGAACCTCAATAAATTTTTGCTGAGTTACGTATACCACAGTCTTCTTTAAAAGCTAATATTATTGTTTTGTGAGTAAAATGCAGAAACTGAAATGTCTGCAAAGTATGATGTTGTAAGAAATATATTTGGCTTTTGTTTCGACTAACCACGGCAAAATTGAAACAAGAAGATTTTTGGTTTCCCAGCTAGTCCAGGGCATTGGCTTGCTGAAAACTTTTGGCACAAATCTTCGATATAAACCTTTTCCCAATCCCCAGAACAAAAGTAATCTCTTTTGTCTTCCTGATCTGTAAAGACGTTGTTAAAATACACTTGAAAGTTAAAACTGCATAAAATTTACAATTTGTTGTTGAGCGTAGCTGCGATGTTATGGATTAATCGTTAAAACTATATCATTAAATATTGTATAAAGAAGGTTACATTATTAAAATAGATTCATAGAAAAGAAATGACGAACTATACACACTTTGTCCACCGTGAGATCCAATATAAAGCAAGCTCATGGGAGCAGCGAAGTTTCTCGAAGAATTTAAAAACTCTTCAATTAGTTCCTCGATTTCCTTTAATAATAGTCAACATGATTGTTTTGCCAGAAGAAAACATTATCATAAAAGTTACAGCAACTTTATTTAATTTAGTCGATGTATTATGTGATTTTTCCACACGTGGTAACGCCTTACTGTGCTTGCCAGGTTTGTAATACATCATGTAAACTATGCTACTGTTCGAAAACCTAAATGATTATGTTTATTGTGTTGTGACGTAACGTTGCAATAGTAGCGCCCATAGTAGATATGAGCATTTCAGAAACAAAGGTAGGCCTATACAAAGGTGAAGCAGTCGCTGAAACACAATAAGCGTAGGTTATGCTGTCCGTGGGAACAATGTTGCTGCGAGCTAAAACCTGAACAGACAGAGCGTTTTTAATGTCTCGTGAACTGTACAGTGTACACTAGCATCGCACTTAACTCTTTTTCAAGATTTTGCCAAATTTCTACTTTAAAACCAAGTCCTATTAGAAGTATTTTCAAGTTTTCTGAATCTTTTTCTGCTCCATGTCTCACATTATCTGGGCGATTTTCAAACTTCACATTGTTAATTATCAGCGCCCTACTTTGACCACGATTGTTGACCGGGTACACCTGCAGTGTGATACCGAATATTGCAAAAGAAAATAATTGCTCACGTAAGAACAGTATAACCATAAAATGACGTTTGGCTTGGTTAAGTAGGATTCGGGATTTGGTATAAATATTTTAATGGCAAACCAAGGAACAAAATAAACTTACATCAGGATCGCTTTGATATTTCTTGTAAAAACAAGTTGTACAGCTCTGAACATGAATATCCTCCGTTGACAAAGTTGTTCTATCCTTAAAGCATTTTTCTGATGACGCTTGCTCTGTTAAAATCCACACATTTCATAATGCAAGCTACCAGCATTTACAGGCATTGAAAGTTAAAACTAAACGTTGCAGCATTTTTAAATGAGTTGACGTCATGATTCGAAAGTCGACGTCCAAGATATGTTAACTTTACCTTGTTTTTTGGCGATTTACTTTGTCCAGTGGGTATTAAAATAAGACAACATGACAAACAACGTCATAAAAACACTAAAGAAATAATAATGCAAGTTTAATGATTGTATCTTGTCGTGCTAAGGACGCACTTTTTGTACAAAAAAACGTCTTGAAAATATCTAGTTTTTATATTTTTATTTTGTGTTGACTATTATTAAGTATGACGTTAAAAAGTGGGAAAGGTAAAAATATAGCTGCTTTGGTAGAAGCTTGTCGTAGTTTGCATATTATGGTGTAAGAAGATGAAATGTAGATCAGGAACACACCATTATTTGTCACTGAAACACCACCGGTTACTTGTCCTTCTTGATAATAACTGCCCGAAGCCTGATTGATAGTTCTTTGCGTCTCGGCGAAAACATTTTCTATATTGTTAAAAAAATGTACGGTTAAATGATATTAACGATTAATGGAAAATATACAGACGTATGATATTGTGTAGTTTATATTAACTACATTCACGTATTAGCTCGTCTACAGTGCAAATCTTACCTTGGAAAGTATACACTGAGGTAGATAAGATAAAAGTATACCAGAAACAAAATAGGTTTATGTTAATTAGTCACATCGAAAGTGAGTCAACTAGACAAAATTGCGACTTATTTTTAAACAACAACGTTATCAATACCAGATGGTCAAAGTACGTTTACAATAACAGGAAAGTTTTATTTCAGTTGTTGCAAAAACTTTTATCTACTATTTTTGCCATCACCTGAGTTTCCTCTTATCACGTCACGCATATTCATGGTGCCTTCGTTGTCCAATCGAATTCCGCTTTCGTTCTGTTCAGCTATAAACAGCAACGATCATCAAGTTAAAAAGTTTTCATCATTCAGCAAGAAATTATGGTCAACTTTGATCACTACTAAATAGTAGAAGTTACGATAAAACATATGTAAACACTTACTATAATTGACCCCTTGCGAACCTACAACTCTGGCGTTGTGTATTGTGCTGCCTTGAAAACTTACGTTCGGATTTTGGCTGTGAAAAAAAATATAAACAAATATTATATTTGTTACATGATTAAGTGATTTCATTGGTAGACTGTGATGCGTTATGGGTTGAACTTTTATGTTACTGAAAGGTTTCAGCTTATCTAAACAAGTATTTAAAGCTCAATTTGTTTATCCTTGTCCTGGTGCTGATCATAAAATTTTGGGTATAGCAAAGCAATGATCAATATTTACAAACTCTATTTACAGTTTTACCGAACCGATTGAGTTCCATTCATTGAAACAATTTAGCATGTAAACCAAAACTAACCTTGAGTTTCATGCACAGCATTATGCATGGCTTATTTATAGTAATGTCGATGTTTTAACAGAACACAAATGGCTACATTCTAATTTTTCAATGCCTTTTTTACTATTTGTTATTTCAAATATCTTCTATATTTTTACTTCCGTGTTGAAACCTTAGTCTAGGTCTCTAGAATTTATCATCAGCAATTGCTTTACAACGCTCGTTTCAATATTGCAAAATGTCTTCGTCATAAAACATACAGAGTCAACTAATGGTGGTACGTAATCAGTCATTATATTACATTAACTAATACTTAAAAGTAAAAAGTTACCTCATCTTCGAAAATGTTTTTACCGGAGCTAATAAAACTTTTTAATGTTAAATTGCAGATGTTTCTTCTTGAAACAGGAAAATGCAACCGTATTCAATTAAAAGCAATCTGTAGCCTAAGATCCTCTGTAAGTTGTCTTTATAGAAAACTGTTCTACTGTATAATAAGGAAGTGGTTGGCTTCGTAAAGTAAAGCAAAAAATAATAATTGTGTATTAACGAAAAGTGCAAGCTACAGACAATTAGTCTGGTTATTAACCTTGATCGCTGGCTTACAAAGCTGATTACCTGCGTGACAAAGTGATAACGAAGGTGACTACAACACAGACTAAACGGAACAGCGTTTGGATAAAAAAGTTTATACCACACAGTCATTTGCTCTGTGCATACAAAGCCCACTACGCAGCCTCTCATAAAACCATGAGAAATCGCGAACTTATTGTTTGTTTTCTCTCGCTCTCTTTAATCTTGCATAAATGTTAACAGACATTTGTGGCAAGTTAAAATCTTCCAATATAATTTTAAAAATATATAGAGCAAAAATAGCCAAGTTTGGGATGATTTGCGTTGTAATATTTCAGTATTTATTTGCATTGCTCATTCGGACAAACCGTTGAGGCAGACTTTAAATGCACGTCACGTTCCCGAACCTGTGAGGGCTTGGTAATCTTTGAAGTGCTCGGCTAACAGTGCTCTTTGCAGGACACCAATAAAAATTTAAAAGGTCCGGGAGCAAACATTCGCTTTAAGCAAGATACATGTTTAAAAAGACCCTAACAACTCCACCACTCACTCTCACAAGTCCATAATAATTGAAAAAAACCTTCGTGGTCTACATATCAAATCACAGATACAAGGTTACCTTTAGAGGCAATGCAATGTAATATCATAATAGCGCAATAATCGCAACAATGCGCAATAATTATACCGATCACTTTTAGAGACAACAAATTGACGACCAATGTAAAGCTTGATTAAATTGACTTCTCATGCCATATCTATAAAATCAATGCATATAGTGGCATAAAATATAAGCGTGAAGCGCAACCGTTGTACCTGTCGCTTTTTAAGTCGACATATTGACGTCACTTTCAACAAGGTAAACACGAGCGAACAAATAAAAAGAAGGGAAGGCAAACAGTAGTAAATGAGGTGATTACGTAGACGTGGAAAGAAAATGAAATGAAGCTCTTCATACAGTGAGTCACACTAAATACAAGACTAAAACGTCATCGTACATGAACTGATGCTGTTATAAAAATTAAGTGCCCGAGTGAGTGCGCAAACTTCTCTGAGCACACATACGTTTTCATTTTCCAGTTTGACTCGAATGAAAGTTTCTTTTCATTCGTTAATTCAGCAGGTTTCATCGAAGGTAAACTTTTATTAACGGAAGATCATAAAAGTTTAATGCAGACATCAGCCAACTCAGCAAAAATGCGGTGCTACATGAGAATTAAGTGACTGAATTGCAAATACTTCACTTTCTGAATCAAATCTGTCACAAAAAAGAGGAAGTTTTCAAAACACGTCATAATAACCTTTATGCAAGCGCGTAGTCCAAACAGTATGATGTTTGTTAATCGCGTCTTTACCTCCAACACTTGTTTGTTTCAAAATGTTTGTCAAGAGCATTGTTGTTTCACAAACTGTTTCCAACAGAGAGACGCTCATAGCAATTAGTCGGGCGTTGAATTTTAATTTCCAAGTTTTTGATAAATTTCTTTCTTTTGCCTCCATAACAGTCACATACGACGATAAGGATCAGTATACAACAATCTCTTTACCATGTTTTGGGGCATTCTGAAGTCATATATAAAAAATGGCAGTGTCTACATGACACTACATAGGTCTGCAGGTCACTCACATTTGATGTCGGGGCAGGAACCGGGAACCTAGGCAGCGGGGAAAATATTTGAGGAATTTAGTGAGTTTTTCTTTCGTTCCGCATTCCATTAATTAATCTGCCCAACATCTGCTCAGATGTTTCTAAGATTCGGCGCGTTCTAACGGCAGCAGTGTGGAAAAGACGAATGAGTGTCTTTGATTTTAGTCGGCCAACATAGTTTTTGCTGCAGCAAAATATTGAGTGAAGCAGATGTGCCACAAAAATGTGGTTTTAGTATTTCTGTCTGTATGATTTGGTACAATATTATTTATTCACGTTTCAGATGCTTTGTGTAAATGATTATTTGTTTATCTTACACGTTTACACAAGAATATTTGCAGTATACCAGTGGGGTGCCTTTGGAGTATATTTTATACCTAACTTATGTTTTTCCCACCTACAGCCTATAGGTTAAATTTCTATTTAAATCTTATTTGATTTTGTGTAATGATCTGGTCCAATGATTCTCTCTGCACTGGTGCGACGTTGACACGATAATTATATGGCTGCCACTATTTCACCGGAACAATCTTGCGTTCAAAACTATTTTTCACAATTCCTTGTTAACCTAACTTAAATGTTACAACATAGTTACCTAAAATTAACCAAAATTTGACTTCTAATCTAAATCTAACTCCATTAAAACCATTAAAACTTCAAGATGGCTGTGATTTTTAATGCTGTGGTCTCGCAATGTATGCGTGAAGTGTTTTAATTTGTTCAAGATGGCCGATTAAATTGATTTCCAACCTGGCTTGTGAGGTGACTTTATGTTGAAGAGGCAGTTTATGATTTTATGACTGATCGTTAGAGCGAGAAAACCTCCACCATGATAAATCCCGGTAACTCGTAAATTTCAGAAAAACTGACTGTTTACAATTGAAAAACAACTACAGCATCAGATCACCACAAAAACTACCAAGTTGAGCTGGCAGCTTCATTAAAGGGGTGTTTACTCATACTCTATATTTCTTCTACCTTGCTATGCTAGGTATCGTATGTTATGGCGCCTGTTAACATCCTCGCTCATATATTAAATAATAGATAAAGTCATGTGTTCTTTATTGAAGGCTGAAACCTCAGAGCTCACGACTATTAATAGTAAAACAGCAGAATCGCAGACTGAATAACAAACGAGCATGCAGCGATTAAAACACTAAGCTTTTGCACAAAACGCGAACTAGCTTGAGAGCGCTAGCTAGCGACAAACTAACATTACTTTAATGGCCGCTGCAAAGCAACTTGCTGCCAAAAGTCTAGGACAGCTTAAAACAAGTGACATATTACATATTTACATTATGTACAATAACGCAATATACAGCAGTAAATATGTTAATATAACGTTGATATCTCATAATACACTAAGTAAGAATACTACATGATACTTTTCACAAGAAACTCAAAATATTCTTCCACTACAAAGTTGATTGCATGAAAGTTATTAGAGCACTGTCGCAGGCAATGAGTTGGCAGCTTGCGTGGAATTCCTTGCTCTGTATCAATTTATACTTAATAACTAGTGACCTGGTAATAAGTCATACGCCAAGGCAAATGAAAAGCAGGAACTCCATTTGACCGTTAAAGAACTAAACAATGAGCAAAATAAAGCACAGAATGTGTGGATGTAATCCGATGCAAGTACGTTGTAATAGCCTACGGTTGTACACTTTCAAAAAATCGTTAACAATTTCATGATGAAGATAAAAACGAGATACAGTGATGTCTGCAACAATGAAAAGGTTTCACGGTAAAAATGAGAACAATGCGGTCGAGAGAATATGCATGATGACGTCATACACAAAACCTGGTGATGAAAGCAGTAAATTTCAGGGTCAAATGAGTTCAATCCTTCAGCAGAAGTTATTGGCAAGTGCGTTGTAAAATCATGCGCTGCTCCATACACGATACAGTGGGGTAATAATTGTTCCATTCATCTTCGTCATCAGATGTGTGGAATCTTTCTTGGCGATGTGCCGATGTTCATCAACTTTCCAACTTCAACCAGATTCTTCTCAAACACTCCGCTTGATGTCGTGCTTGAGCTTGGAAATGGTCTCGCAAGTCAGTTGCTAAAATGAACCTTTAATAACAAAAATATTTTTTCACAAAACTTGTCTTTTAATTTACACGGAATGGAACCAAAATAAGATGGAGCTCATATGTAGCTTTCTACAGCGCTATACCTTGACATTGTATAATTAAAACTAAACGATTGTCAATAAATTTTGTCACCTCCCGTGCTTTTCATTGAATATGATCGATCATTCTCAATAAAATCGCCAATCCAGTCCATCAACCCTCGGTTTCTGGCAAACAAAACAACAACGAAACGTTGAATAGTTTTAATTGCAACTTAGCTGAGTCAACTTAAAGCGCAACTGCAACGCTCAAACAAGTTGGATTTAAAATAAAGTAATAATTTTGTAATTAAAGTTTTCATAAATCATTCAGCCCAAAGTTCCTCCAGTAACGAGAAATAAAGTTTTGCATTTTTTTCGTCCCGGCCAACTTCAAAAATAATCCAAAAGGTAGCAAATCGGCTGAATTAACTTTAGCAAATCATTCACGTATTTGCCATTTTAACCATTTATATTATTATGATGTAATATTAGCCAATCCTTCACAAGTTAAATATAGCTGAGCTATTACGTGTGTTCGCTAATTTAAATCGAAGATTAACTTGCTACATAACTACAGTGTTGAAATAATAAAAACATCCAGCTCGGTGGTGGAGAGGTTTAAAGCATACAAGTAGCAATTAAGCGAACCCGGTCCCACAGTCAACTTCGCTGTCGAACATTGTGACGTTGAAGACGGTTAAAAACAGACAAACAGTGCAAACAAACAATGACCTTTCCTAAACACGTTAATTGCACTTGCAGCACCAATTGCCTGAAATGCTTGAAACGGATTCATTTCCTATGTAAGTGACAAAAAGTGGTGTAATTATAAAAGGAGCTTATTTTTGTTCTTTGTCGGCTCTATTCCTAAATTCAGATTGTTAATTAGAATAATTTTTGAAAACATTTGGAATACCTCCGCATTAATACAAGATTGCAAGGGACGTCTTATTAAGTTTAGGAACTGATTGACATTCAAGGGACCATGGCAGCCGAGCCGGCCTTTTATTTTTCATTCCAGGAAAAAGCACACATGCACAAATGCAAAATTTTTCTGATTTCTAAATATAAGTTAAGTGAATTGCGATGATTATGACGTCCAACATGGCAAACGCTTCCATTTTTAATTTATCCACGTGCATTTGTAATAACCACTGATGAAATGCTTTCGATGAAATAAAATAACCCTGATGATGCGAATAACGCTGATGTTCGAATAATTACGGCACCACTGCACTCTTACAATATAACGACACGCACCACAAACCTTGCTTGTCATATCTCAAGGAAACAATGTTTCGTTAGATCACACGTCATACGCTCCACACGCGTCAAGGTTATTGACGTCATATGCCGGCGGCGTGTTGTGGCAACTATGTCTGAATATCCGCGTTCCGATTCTACACTAAACAATTAATTACTGTTAACGACGGATGAAGTTACTAACTGGATTGTACTAGTACCATAGTTCGTATCAAAAACATCAGAAGAGTTACCGATGCTACTTTAGTATTGCACTAATTTCTTTACAAGCCATGTTTCTGAAACCTCACACGCCACCTCAAAGGCGCGTAAGTTTTTGGCGCGTTGTGTCAATTGCGTCTAAATAGTTTCGTTTTATTAAAAAAATAATTACTGATAAAAACGGAAAGGTTAGCGAATGAACAATACTTTAGCATTGCGTCATTACGTCACACTTTAGCAATACTTCATTACCAGCCACAGTTATGTTACTTCACGCGCTGCTAAAAGACGTCATGCGCCATACACTCCAAACTCACATGCCAGAGCACATAAGCGTGTAAGTAGGTGGCGCGTTGTCGTAACTGAGTCTTAAACACGATCATACGGAATATACATAAGCTGCAAGAATTAATCGCAACCATGCGCGACGAATTGTTGGTTTTAGTGTGTTTATGTGTTTATAATCAGCCATAGCGTAAACATTTCAAGTGAGCGGTGTAATATTTAACTCACTGACACAAGCAACGAAATATAATCAAGCATCATACTTTTCACTCCCTTAATCAACGACGTTAAGTAAACGATATGATACCTAAAAAATGTTTAAACTTTTACTGGGTACAGAAGGATGACTCAAACATTTCACATCAGCTTTTGTCAGGGCCAAGGTAATTAAGCTGGTGTTACACAATCTTAAATATACTCTAGTTGCCTTGTTTTAATATACCTTGTAAATGGCGACACTACCGAACCTCAATGAACGGCCCACAGTAAATAGCACAACAGAATAGGAATGAAGCAACCATCAAAACATGATTGAATATCAACAAACTAACTAATTTATACTAAATGAGTTGTTACGTAATTACATCAGCTTTTTTCACTAAATCGATTCAACATAATTACGTCATCATTAGGCTTATAATTACGTCATAATCAGTACAACGCAGTAGCATCAAGCTGCAAAGTCTCTGATAAGAGCATAAAGCAGCAATGCACAATACGTCATAGTTAACCACTTGGTGTTGACAAAGCGCAATAAAGATTGCATTCTACACTCGGAGAATCAGCGTTCGCTTTCCCACTTCTCCCACCGTGGGAAAGATCGACAGCTTGCGTACAGTAAGTTATCGTGGTGGCACTGAGTCTGCAAGTCTGAACACAACACAAGCGATAACGTTTCTGGTGTAACACAGGTAAATACCATAAGCGATTCAATAATTGCACTTAAAGAGCGTAATGACTATTCTAGTAACATTTCAAATTAAATTAACAGCAATAATGCAATATTGTTTCTAAGATTTTTTTGGTTCTACCCGTAAGGAGATTTTATGAATGTCAAAACACACCTATTGCTCATACTTAGCAAATAACGAGTATAATAAGCATGTCTCTTTATTTCCCGGGATTGATTCTGTTATAGTTTTCCGGACTAATGTCCTTCACTGTCGCCTTTTCGCCTTAAATCCATGCCTCTAGGCCCTGGCCTAGAGCCTAAGTGGACGTATGGCGGTTGCCCCCGTCGAGTAAAGTTCAAGACAGGTCAACAGGAAACCTGTGTAGAGTAAGCGAAGCGCATTTGAAGTAGACCCTGAATTCTTCTAAGGCAGCATCTGTGAGTCTCCACGGCTTCCAGGTTGAATCGTTGTGTTTTAAATATGTTGGAAGTCATGAAACCATTTAGAGTATCCTGACGTCATGAAACGGAAACGTCATCCTGTGTCTCGTCAAGCGAGAGGAAACCTTCGGTGTGCTGGACACGGTTTCTGCAGTAAACCTTTTGGTCACGTGGTCGAGTCCAGTTATGCTTCTAGAAAGTGTCTGTTTTGTTCGGAACGATTTGATGGGATTGGGCAAGGTGTGACCCCTCAAGTCCAAAGTGTAATCTAGGAAATACAACAGACACATTAGTCGCGTAAATATTACACTAAAGGTGATATCTTTGTGATTAGAGAATATGTATACAACAACATATGTAAATACACCAATGCATAAGCGAACATAAAACAACAATTACATTAATATAAGAAATGAAGAAGTAATAAATATTTGCTGAGTGATCACTAATGAATTGTTCGCTATTAGCGCGATACTCGAAGTACACCAGAAGTAAATATGACGTCATTTGCGTGCGTGTAAGTAGCAGTAGTAATAACGCACATGTCTCTATGTTCAGAAAATCAGCGCTGAAGGCTTAGATATACGCAATTCTACAATTGCGTGAGTAAACTTAAGCTTTGAGCGCCTGCTATCGTTAGCGAGGATTTCTCAATAATTTGGTAATTTGAAAAGTTTAATCGTTAGCTGTTGACGAGTTTGATGCAAAGCGCTGTTTTTTGCTCGGAGTGACGTACTATATGACGTTGTGTTTGTACACGTTGTGTTCTGTAAGAGTGTAAGCGAGCCTTGATAAAAGAAAGTTTTCGAAGCGCTTGGATTCTATTAAAGAAAAGCGTTTAAAACGTCTTTGCGGCTTGTATCAGTGGCAACGTTTATTTGATCTTCAACCAAAATCATTCACTGGGCGCTTGAAAGAGTTGGTTGTGGTTTTTAATGCTGTGGAATCACGCTGTATGGGTGAAGCGTTTTAACCCTAGAATGGCGGGAAAATTTTTATAGCGTCTCTTACCATCCGGGTCCAATGGACCATACTTGGCAATACTTGCTAATCATGCTGATCATCATATTGCTAATCATCACATTGTTTAGTTTACAAAGTTGAAATTTTTCCAATGGTTGTTTTTATTTTTAAACGAAATGACAAGTAGTAATTGACACAACTTCAAGAAATTGGTGTGAAAATCTACCGACGAATTTTCAACGATGGTGTGCTAGCAGATTATTTTTTACATTGTTGGCAGAGGACTGCTGAATGCTGGGTGCATACAATTTTGCTGCAGCTTATACATAATGTTCGTGTTTTTCTGTCCATCTTGGTCAGACAAATCTTCTCTTCTGGAAGTTCGGAATGGGTAACTTCTTCAGCGTGACATCGGATTGTGTCTCTTGTTGTGACGTCTTCAAAGCCAGCGAGCTCTTTTCCTAGCTGAATATGCATGCTCCTGCGAGATATCTTTCTTCTGGCTTCTTAAAACATCTCCGTAGAGGAAAAAGTAGACTATGAAGGTTATGATGTCATAGAACATTGCCATTGGCCAACGTCGTGTCATTCGTTTCGTGGAGTAACAGCGAACCATTTGATTCATCGCATGCACACCTCCCTTAGTACTGTTGTAGTGTAATATTATTTCTGGCTTCTTGTCGATTCCTCGTTCTTCCCCCTTATCAAGATGCATTGTGCTCAGAAGAAGCGTAACTTCATCTTTCTTAGGACAATAGGATACGATCGTTGCATCAGATTGAAATCCGTACAAATTTGTTTTTTGTTCTCTTCCTTTTGTAGCAACTAATTCCGGGGGAAGTTCTTTTCGATTTTTCCGAATTGTCCCAACAATTGTAAGTCTTTCTTTTAGTAGCTTCCTGCCCAGATCAAAACTAGTAAAAAAATTATCACAGGAAATGTTTCTACTGCTTTTCTTAAAAGGTGAAATGACAATAACCACAAAATAAAAAACAACCACTGTAAAAAAATAACCACCAATGTAAAATAATCATTTCTGCCAATCCAGTCCAACAACCTTCGGTTTCTGACAAAACAACAACGAAACGTTAAAATTTTTTAATTGCAACTTAGCTGTGTCAACTGAAAGCACAACTGCAACGCTAAAACAAGTTGGTCTTAAAATAAAGTAATAATTTAGTAATTAACGTTTTCATAAGTCATTCAGCCCAAAATTCTTCCAGTAAGGAGAAATAAAATTTTAAATTTAGGAATTTTTGCGTCCCGGCCATCTTCAAAAATAATCCGAAACGTTGCAAAGTCTTAATTGCAAATCGGCTGAATTAACTTTAACAAACCATTCACGTACTTGCGATTTTACCCATTTATATTAATATGATATAATATAGGCCAATCCTTCACAAGTTAGGTATAGCTGAACCATTACGTTTGTTTGCAAATTTGAATCAAAGATTAATTGGCTACATAACTACAGTGTTGAAATAATGAAAACATCCAGCTCGGTGGTGGAGAGATTTAAAGCATACGAGTAGTTAGTTCAAATTAATTAATTTAATTTGCTTTCGCTTTCTGCTTCCGTCAACCATCGAATTTTGATAAGAATTGTTGGGAAAACTGTGGCAGATGATGCAGTCGTTCCATGAACATGCTGAGCTTGTCTTAGTTCAGTAGCGAGCTGAAACATAACTTTCTTCTCGAAATACTATCTCCAGTTTTCTTCAGCTTCAATAAAGGCGTGTTTACTCATACTGTATATTCCTTCCACCTTGCTATGCTAGGTATCGGTAAGTTATGGCGAGGTCAGATCGGTTGTTACAATCCGAGAAATACATTTCCAGTAGATCTGACCCCAGTTAATATCCTGGCTCATATATTAAATAATAGATAAGCTCATGTGTTCTTTATTGAAAGCTGAAACCTCAGAGCTCACGATTATTAATAGTAAAACAGCAGAATCGTAGACTGAATCACAAACGAGCATGTTGCGATTAAACCACGAAGTTTTTGCAAAAGTGCGAACTAGCTTAAGAACGCCAGCCAGCGATAAATTAAGAATACTTCAATGGCCGCTACAAAACAACTTGCTGCTAAAAGTCTACAACACCAGCTTAAAACAAGTAACATATTACATTAAGTACAGTAACGCAATATACAACAGTAAATATGTTAATATAACGTTGATATCTCATAATACACTAAGCACGAAAACTGCATGATATTTTTCACAAGAAACTCAAAATATTCTTCCACTACAAAGTTGATTGCATGAACGTTATTAGAGCACTGTCGCAGGCAATGAGTTGGCAGCTTGCGTGGAATTCCTCATTCTGTATCAATTTATGCTTAATAAATAGTGACCTGTAAATAAGTCATACTCCACGGCAATGAAAAGTAGGAACTCCATTTGACCGTTAACGTCAAAACTAAATAATGAGCACAATAAAGCACAGAATGTGTGGATGTAATCCCATGCAAGTTCGTAGTAATACAGTTGTACACTTTCATAAAATCGTTTATTGCATATTCATGATGAAGATAAAAACGAGATACAGTGATGTCTGCAACAATGAAAATGTTTCACGGTAAAAATGAGAACAATGCGGTCGAGAGAATGTGCATGATGACGTCATTTACAAAACTTGATGATGAATGCAGCAAATGTCAGGGTCAAATGAGTTCTCCGCTTGATGTCGTGCTTGAGCTTGATAAAGGTCTCGCAGGTGAGTTGCTAAAAAGAAGTTGAGTCACAAAAATATTTTTTCAGAAAACTTGTCTTTTAATTTAAAAGGAATGAAACCAAAATAAGATGGAGCTCATACGCAGCGCTATACCTTGACATTCTACAACTAAAACTGAAAGATTGTCGAAAAATTTTGTCACCTTCAGTGCTCTTCATTGAATTTGATCGACCATTCTCAATAAAATTGCCAATCAAGTCCATCAACCCTCGGTTTCTGGCAAAAAAACAACAGTGAAACGTTGAAAAGTTTTAATTACAACTTAGCTGCGTCAACTTGAAGCGCAACTGCAACGCTTAAACAAGTTGGTCTTAAAATAAAGTAATAATTTTGTAATTAACGTTTTCATAAGTCATTCAGCCTAAAACTCTTCCAGTAAAAAGAAATAATTTTTGGAATTTCGCATTTTTTGCGTCCCGGCCATCTTCAAAAATAATCCGAAACGTTGCAAAGTCTTAATCGCAAATCGGCTGAATTAACTTTAACAAACCATTTACGTATTTGCGATTTTACCCATTTATATTATTATGACGTAATATAAGCCAATCCTTTACAAGTTAAATATAGCTGAACCATTACGTTCGTTTGCAAATTAAATCGAAGACTAACTTGCTACATAACTACAGTGTTGAAATAATAAAAACATCCAGCTCGGTGGTGGAGAGATTTAAAGCAGGGGTGGGCAAACTACGGCCCGCGGTCCCATTTTATGCAACCCACCGGCACTTGCAGAAACTCCTACTCATCACTTACTGTTTTAATTAAACAGGTTAGAATTAGATGACAAAATATTATTCCCTTTACGAGTGTGTTTTTCTCTTCACTTTCAGTGCGTAAACACACACACGTCAGTCGCGCATGTATTGCAACATGCTTTCAGCAACTAGCCGTACACTTCTCACGCATTGTTTGATTCAATTGTTTGATCATAAAATACAAATACGGTAGCGGCTACTGTAGGCCTTTGTGATGAAGATTGCGTAGCTTTAAACGTAACTGAGTATGAAATGTAAAAATTGTGTTTAATATGAATATGCGTTTATTTACACACCGGGTAAATTTTCCTACTCTGCAATGAGAGTGTGCGGCCCCCCGGCTGCAACATTTTTTCAAATGTGGCTCTCAGTACAAAACGTTTGTCCACCCCTGATCTAAAGCATACAAGTAGCAATTAGGCGAACAAAGCAGACAGTCGATCTCGCTGTCAAACATTGTGACGTTCAAGGCGGTTAAAAACAGCACAAACAATGTGATTTATGGCTGCTGTTTGATACACGAATAGTCGTACAGCGACAGGTTTACATTTACGCGTTTTTTTTTCTTTTCTAAAAACGTTGTATAAAGTTAAAGCGTTGTATAAAGCGAGTCTTCCGTTAGAAACTGTTATGTGCGTGGCAGTGACATCGGATATCGGCGATCTTCGCTTATGTAAAATGGAATTACTTTTATATTTCATTATATTTCGTCAATTTCAATTGTGACATATGTATTCGACGTGATCATGCAGTTCAACTAGACATTGGATAATAATTTAGCACAAAGTAATGACGAAACACAAGACGTCACAAAGTTTAGAACGTTTAGATCAAAGGTGACGAACATGCGGCCCGCAAATCGATTTGACAATCGCTCTTGCATGACGAAGCATTCCGGCGAGACCAGCAGTCCTGAACTTTCTTTGACCTGTTTCTAATCTTTGCGCAATGCGATATAAAACGCTGATAGCATGTTTGAGTCGCAGCTGTATGTCTTCAATAGATTGCCGCATTCAAACCACGTATTTTTTGGGGCCGCGGTAGCAGCTAAAAACCTGCCAAATGAATCGGTTGCGCTTGAATGCTAATTATTGGTACTACGACACTTTATCGAACGACAGTTAATCGAACCGACAGATGATCGAACGACAAACTTTGACAATAGCTTCAAGCAAGATTTTTGCGTGTTTCTCAAACATTGAGACAATGAGCCATTGTGATGTGCGGTCTTTGTAATGGTGTGCATTAATGAATTGTGATATATATATCATAAAGTTGACGATATATATTTTATATCTATATTTTATATCTATATTTTATATTTATATCATAAAGTTGACGATTTATATTTTATATCTATATTTTATATTTGTATCATAAAGTTGACGATTTCGCATGGCGGCCGGCCTGCCATGCGAAATCGTCCGGCCCGAAACATGTTAATAAGTTATCACAAGAATACGGCCCGCCGTTTCTTATTGAGCTCGCGAGTTTACTAAAAAACTAGGTGTGGCCGACCCCGCACACACATTTTCAATCGTTAATTACTAGAAAACTATACGTCGTAGACTGATCAGATTTTTACAGGTTAGTAGAAACATCATCTGGCTTCCTGTATACATCATTATTGTAAAACTAAAGAAAGTGAATTTAGTGTAAATTAGGTATTTCTAAAAGTGACACACTTCTAAAAATTCTTCTTGTTACGCCGCGCCCCTGCTGTGAGAAGAGAACGAAAGAGAATAGTTAGTCAAGTTATTGGTGCGTAAATGAGTAATACGCTTCAATGCGGAAAGAGAGCAAAATTATGAAAATATGACAATATCTCAAAAATTACAAAATCCAACTTTATCAAACAAACATGGACAGATAGCTGAACATTTTTTATGAAAAGTCACCAGATTTCAATTTTCTACAGCAAACAATGCAACTGTACGCCACGTTTCGCTATGACTGTGTGCGGGAGAAGCAACAGTCGATTCGATCAACTGTCGGTTTGATCAACTGTCGGTTCGATGTAGTGTCGTTCGATCAACTGTCGGTTCGATCAGCTGTCGTTCGATTAAGTGTCGTTCAATTAACTGTCGTTCGATAAAGTGTCGTTCGATAAACTGTCTTTCGATTAAGTGTCGCATCACGCTAATTATTATGCATGGATTTTTATTACTTTAGTGTGTTATTTGTTGCTATTGATGAACAATTTCTTTTTTCGTTTCTAAAAGATTTCATAGTATGACTAAACAGTAGTGCGGCCGGCTTACTCAGCTGTAACTGACTAAGTGGCCCGCGACAGCAAATAGGTTCGTCACCTCTGGTTAAGATTGTTCTGAAATAATTAAATTTGTAAAAACATAGAGTCTGTGTTTTAGTCAGAAAACCAACAACCAAGAGTGCTACATACTTACCGGTTCAGGTAGCTTAGAGATAGCGTCGGATATGGATTTTATTCCAGATGCACTGATCTTGCACCGGCTAATATTAAGCTCCTCGATCTTGCTGAGACAAGTCGAAATATGAGATGCTCCAATATCACCGAGATTACTGTTCCAAAGATCAAGCGTCTTCATCTGTAAAACAATATGCTATAGATGAAGAGCAGGGAATTGTATTTTTATATTAATATATTATATTAAGACTAAAATAAACACAGTGCTGTGAGCATTCTAATTAGTTTCTATAATAACAGCAGAGGTAGTTCATGGATCTGCCAAATAATTTATTTTGGTTTTTAAATAAATATATTTCGCATAAACAGCATAATCAGTGTCTATATGAGGAAACATAGAAACAACAAATATTAGAATAATAATATAAGTGAGTGAAGCATAAAAATTATAAAGCTAAAAATGTTAAAACCGGTAAGATGTGAAATGCTTAAATACAAAGTTAAATCAGGGTGAACAGGTTTCCTATCAGACAAACAGCACGTTATCACTGTGATAAAGACAGTCCACTAGTACTATGAGTAATGGAAGCGGCAAGTCAGTGGCATGTGATGTAACAAAATTAGTGAGGTGTAATCCTTATCTTATCTTGGGAAGCAATGTGTCTTGTATGTTTATGTCAGCAAGTAAATAGCTCACGCAATTAGCTTCGGCAATGTCCAACCGCCTTTATGAGTTTTTCTACGAATGTCACTTTGTCGCATTCTGCTATGTCAGGTTTATTAATGAGAAAGCTATTATGATGGAACAGAAATTGGGTTCTCAGGGCAGTCTTGTCATCTTGGTATTCTTTGCTGGCATATTTGCTAAGCCAGCTATGCGCGTTCCATCTGCAAGTAAAACTGTTCTTCATTTGACCCGAGTAAATGACGTTGCATTAGCGGTGGCTAAGTACATACCGTAATCTCGATAAGTAAGAGAGTGATTAAGGTGAATGACCCCATAGGTGACGGGGTAGATGTCGTTTTCATGACCATATTTAAGTATTTTCCGTAGTTTCCACACAATGCACATTGTCCGTACGGCTTGAAAAGGCTGTGTTCCCGTTTCATATGAACTGTTTGATGCGCCAACTCACGGTAATTGATCAGTATGTTACCCAACGTTCGAGGGCGCTTGTAAGTCACGGTGGTAAGTGGTTTAAGAAACCATTCTTCTTTTATCAACCGTAGAGTGCGAGCTAGCCCGTTAGACTCAGGTAACTTTACGTATGTTTGTACGCTTTCCATCGTCGTTGTTATTATCGTCCTCGTCTGACCATTACTTTCGTTTGAAAAGGTTTGTTGAAATAGTTTCCTTGGGAAATGAAACGCCAAACATTTTTCTTTTAATCTTTGGAGGGAAGAGGTGAAATTTGTGTTGGTTTCATTCAACCCGAAGAGCCTTTTTGTCTCTCCATAAAATATAAATTTGAAAACATGAACCGGATGGTGTGACTTTCTGTGTAAAAATTCCTTATAATAAAGAATAAACCGCCTTGGTCAGTGGGCTTGGCGCAATCTTTCGCTATAAAGCTTCAGTCCCAAATTGCCGTTTTTCGGAACCGCAATGGCAAAAATAAAGCACCTACAACTCTAGAAGGTTCTTAATATCCTTTCCGTCTATTACTGTAATCATTGATGACAGGTGTAAGCAAAACAAAATTCTTCAAAATAAAATTGCATGAAAGTTTCTTTTACACTTACAACAAAATAATGACAAGCAACTACTGCTGCAGTTAGACACACGTTTTAAAACGCAAATTTGCTACATACGAATGCGGTTGGTGTTGGAAAATGTTCCGCAGTGAAAATATTTTTGAAAATAGTGAAACTATTACGTTTGTTTGCAAATATAATTCAAAGATTAATTTACTTCAATACTACAGCATCGAAATAGAAAACATCAGGCCCCATGGTGGAGAGATTTAAAGCATACAAGTAGCAATTAGGCGAACCCGGCTGGCAATCGATCAAGTTGTCAAACATTGTGACGTTCAAGGCGGTTAAACAACAGTCAAACAGCGCAAACAACATGATTGATGGCTGGTGTTTGATACACGAATAGTCGTACAGCGACAGGTTTACATTTACGCGTTTCACCTTTTCTAAAAACGTTGTATAAAGTGTGTCAGTGAAAATAACATGAATAACTGTAACCAAACTTTTTCTGACCAGGTAAGCTCCCCGCTTAACGGCTAGTCAATTAGCCAGACTGTCTTATTTTTACGAGTCTTCCTTAGATAAAAACAAAGGTCTTCACTTTATTAAAACCAAACGTAGACTGATCAGACACTAGCTCAACACCACACAGCCGAGCGCAACATTACCACAAAACCAATTCCACGCGACTAAGGAATCCCCGTGGGACGCTAAATACATTACTAATTGGGCCCTCGGGCTAACGATCTGAGACGTCACGAGTATAAACAAGTAAAACACGGCATATCGTGAACATGCATAAAGACAATGCGAATAAAAACGGTGTATAACGTGATGGATATAAAAACGGTGTATAACGTGATGGATATAAAAACGGTGTATAAAAATACTCTCGTGACATAACTTCTTTTGTTAGAAACTGCTATGTGCGTGGCAGTGACATCGGATAATAATTTAGCACAAAGTAATGACGAAACACAAGACTTCACAAAGTTTACAACGTTTAGATCAGAGATGACGAACATGCGGTCCGCAAATCGGTTTGACAATCGCTCTTGCATGGCGAAGAATTCCGGCGAGACCAGCAGTCTTGAACTTTCTTTGACCTGTTTTTAATCTTTGCGCAATGCGATATCAAAAGCTTATAGTACGATTGAGTCGCAGCAGTATGTCTTCAATAGATTACCGCACTCAACCCACGTATTTTTTGAGGCCGCGGGAGCAGCTAAAAACCTGCCGAATGAATCGGTTGCGCTTGAATGCTAATTATTATTATGCATGAATTTTTATTACTTCAGTTTGTTGTTTGTTGCTGTTGATGAACAATTTCTTTCGAGGATCGTTTCATCAACCTCCTCGTGGTGAGTCCTGGAAACTGGGAAATCTAACGATGACCAGGCTAATGATGAAGACAAGGAGACGCTTCCGCGGCGGTAAAAGGATAGACCCTCGGCCACGGAAACAAAGAGGTGACAATATGGACGTTCAGTGCGGGCAACCACTGCCCAACATCTTCCAGCTGAACGTCGAGGGCCTAAACGCAAACAAGACCTGCATTATCAGCCAACTGGCCACCAGGCACAAAGCCCTCATCATCCTGTTGCAGGAAACTCACTGCACAAATGTGGACCGGCTGGTGATACCAAATTTCACTCTAGCCGGACACACCCTAAGCAGGAAGCACGGCCTTGCCACGTTTGTCCACAGCAGGCTCAAGTGGAACCTTGCCGACCAATCTCCAACTGGATCGGCAATTTAGTGGCTTTGTGTGGACATTGATGGTGTTTAAGTTGTCAATGTCTACAGGCCACCGACCTCGCGACTAACACCAACAGCCATCCCAGTGTTCCCACACCCTAGTATCTATGCTGGCGACTTCAATTGCCAACATACAAACTGGGGTTATAATTCCACCAGTCCAGATGGAGAATGCCTGATTGACTGGGCAACCAAGAGTACCCTTGTGCTTTTGCACAACCCTAAGGATGCTCCAAGTTTCTTCTCTGGTCGCTGGAACACTGGTACTAACCCAGACCTGGCCTTCGCGAGCACTGGCCACATTAGCTGAAATTTGGACAGGCGTGTTTTAGAGAAGTTCCCAAGGTCCCAACATCGACCCTCGCTTATTATGACTCCAAGAACTATACTCCCCGTTCCAAGCGAGCCATACAAGCGTTGGAACTTCCACAAAGCCAATTGAGAACTATATCGTCTCACTACCAGCGAGCTCGCCCAGGACCTTCCACCTCCGGACACGGGCCTTGTAGATGAGGCTTACCAGGACTTCTGTTCTGCCATCGTCAAAGCAGCCAAGCGATCAATCCCACGCGGTCGTAGAAATAACTATAGAGTATAGACCATGCTGGGATGCGGAGTGTGAGAGCCTCTACCAGGCCTTTCTGAAGGCCCAGCAGGGCGAGGCATCAAAATCAGCCGCTTCTGCACTGAACGCTCGACTCGATGAAAAGCGGAGTGAGCGTTGGACAGAGGCTGTCAACACCATCGACTTTACGCACTCCAACCGACTGGCAAGGAACACAATCAACAACCTGACTGGCAGGTCCAGACAAATGCATCGCCCATGCCCCATCTCTGCCAACCGTATTGCCTCACAGTTAGTAAAGAATGGGGTCTATGGAGCGAAAGATCGCAAATCAGCCTACCTTGTTAACAATCAGGTGGCTGAGCTCTGGGGGATCCCTACACCTCCTGGTGAAACAATCTCTGGAGACTTTACCCCAGAAGAGTTTGCCAGCGCCCTCCAGCAGCTAAAGTCTGGGAAAGCTCCAGCCCCTGATTCCATTTGCCCGGAGCTGATTATCCATGCCGGAGCTGCCTTAAAGTCCTGGCTAAACAAATTCTTGTCTTCCTGTTTACACACACTCAAGCTTCTGAAAATCTGGAGAAAAGCACTTGTGGTTGCCATCCCAAAGCCGATGAAGCCGATAGAGGATCCAAAGAGTTATCGATCAATTTCCCTTTTGTGTATCCCTTTCAAGATCTTGGAGAGACTGATCTACGCCCGTGTCGAACCTATTATAGACCCACTGCTCCCTCAAGAGCAAGCTGGATTTCGACACGGAAGATCGACCGCGGACCAAGTTACTCTCTTGACTCAAGAAATCGAGGACAGCTTTTCGGCTAAGAAAAAAGCAGGTGCTGTGTTTGTCGATCTCACAGCTGCCTACGATATGGTTTGGCATCGCGGCCTAACCTGCTAGCTTTTGCGCCTACTGCCTGACAGGCACATGGTTTCTCTAATCCTGGAACTTGTCCGAAACCGCAGTTTCACCCTCACCACCGGTGATGGTGCAAAAAACAGATTGCGACGCCTGCGAAATGGTGTCCCATAGGGATCAGTCCTGGCTCCCCTCCTTTTCAACATCTACACCAAATGCCAAAAAGTTTGCTTACGCTGATGATTTGGCAATTATGCATAGAGCAGAAAACTGGCAGGAGTTGGAGGGGTCCCTAACCCAGGATATGGCAACCATATCCACTTATCTCCAGAAATGGAAGCTGAAGCTCAGTGTAAATAAAACGGTAACGGCTGCCTTCCACCTGTACAACCAGGAGGCACAACGTGAGGTCAACATCACTGTTGATGGACGTCCTCTCCCTTTCACTGCCGAACCAACATATCTTGGCATAAAGCTGGACAGGGCATGTTTCGTCGACACCTGGAGTCACTTCGCAAAAAACTAACAACACGCGTTGGGCTTTTGAGACGACTGGCAGGATCTAGCTGGGGTGCTGGAGGTACAACACTTCGCACAGCCACCTTGGCTTTGGTCCACTCTTCCGCCGAGTACTGCACACCAGTTTGGTGTCGTAGTGCTCACACTCGTCTCATAGATAAGCCGATTAATGACGCTCTGCGCTTAGTGACTGGATGCCTGCGCCCCACACCAACAGACAACCTGTTTGTCCTAGCAGGTATCCACCCATCTGAGCTTCGCCGCAAGAGAGCCACACTGTCTCTAGCACGCCGAGCACTGGAGCCTGGGCATCTTCTGCATGACCGGCTCCTGTCTCCTCCACTTAGAGGACATCGGCAGCTTAAGTCGAGGCACCCATTTGTCCCTGCTGCATTGGATTTACAGGATGACTTTAACCAGTCAAGCACCAATGTGGCAAGCTGGGCGGATTACAAATGGAGTATGGAGTGGCAAGAAAATTCCTCCAGACTCCATGGTTTTATTTCGGAGGCCAGTACATCACCACCGGGAATGCATTTTCCCAGGTGCGCTTAGACCAAGCTCAATCGCCTTCGAACTGGCGTTGGCCTCTTCCGCTCATCCATGCACAAATGGGGCATGGCTCCATCTGCGGCATGTAAGTGTGGTGCAGAAGAGCAGACTGCAGACCACGTCATAACATCTTGTCCCACATACCGCCATCCTTGTGGGAACCGTGGTCTGACAACAATGGATGAAAACCTGGTCAGCTGGCTAACATACACTTGCCCTACAATATGAGGTTTTTTGCTCACTCTCTCAAGAAACCATCTACTCCAAACGAAGAAGAAGAACAATTTCTTTTTTCGTTTCTAAAAGATTTCATAGTATGACTAAAAAGTTGTGCGACCGGCTTACTCAGCTGTAACTGACTAAGTGGCCCGCGACAGCGAATAGGTTCGTCACCTCTGGTTAAGATTGTTCTGAAATAATTAAATTTGCAAAAAACATAGAGTCCGTGTTTTAGTCAGTAAACCAACAACCAAGAGTGCTACATACTTACCGGTTCAGGTAGATTAGAGATAGCATCGGATATGGATTTTATTCCAGTTGCACTGATATTGCACTCGCCAATATGAAGCTCCTCGATCTTGCTGAGACAAGTCGAAATATGAGATGCTCCATCATCACCGAGATTATTGCCCAAAAGATCAAGCTTCTTCATCTGTAAAACAATATGCTATAGATGAAGAGCAAGGAATTGTATTTTTATATTAATATATTATATGAAGACTAAAATAAATGCAATGCTGTGAGCATTCTACTTAGTTTCTATAATAACAGCAGAGATAGTTCATGGATCTGCCAACTAATTTATTTTGGTTCTTAGATGTATATATTTCGCATAAACGGCATCATCAGTGTCTATATGAGAAAACATAGAAACAACAAATATTAGAATAATAATAAGAATTGAGTGAAGTATAAAAACTATAAAGCTAAAAATGTTAAAACCGGTAAAATGTAAAATGCTTAAATACAAAGTTAAATCAGGGTGAACAGCTTTCCTATCAGACAAATAGCACGTTATCACTGTGATAAAGACAGTCCACTAGACTATGAGTAATGGAAACGGCAAATCAGTGGCATGCCATGTAAAAAATTGGTGAGGTGTAATGGTTATTTTATCTTGGAAAGCAATGTGTCTTGTATGTTTATGTCAGCATGTAAATAGCTCATGCAATTAGATTCGGCATTGTCAAAGAACATCACCTTGTAGCATTCTGCTATGTCAGGTTTATTAATGAGAGAGCTATTATGATGGTACAGAAATGAGTTCTCAAAGCTGCCTTGTCATTGTGATATTCTTTGCTGGCACATTTGCCAAGCCACATATGCGCGTTCCATCTGCAAGTAAAACTGTTCTTCATTTGACCCGTTAAATGACGTTGCATTAGTGGTGGCAACGTACATACCTTAATCTCGATAAGTAAGAGATTGATTAAGGTGAATGACCCCATAGGTGACGGGGTAGATATCGTTTTCATGACCATATTTAAGTATTTTCCGTAGTTTCCACACAATGCACAATGCAAGAAGGCTTGAAAAGGCTGTGTTACCGTTTGATATGAACTGTTTGATGCGCCAACTCACGGTAATTGATCAGTATGTTACCCAACGTTCGAGGGCGCTTGTAAGTCACGGTGGCAAGTGGTTAAAGAGACCTTTCTTGTTTCGTCAACTGTAGAGTGCGAGCAAGCCCGTTAGACTCAGGTAACTTTACGTATGTTTGTACGCTTTCCATTGTCATTATCGTCCTCTTCTGACCATTACTCTCGTTTGAAAAGGTTTGTTGAAATAGTTTCCTTGGGAAAGGAAACGCCAAACATTTTTCTTTTAATCTTTGGAGGGAAGATGCCTTTTGAAGAAGAACTTGATGTGCCTTTTTGCCTCTCCATAAAATATAAATTTGAAAACATGAACCGGATGGTGTGACTTTCTGTGTAAAAATATCTTGTAATAAAGAATAAACGGCCTTGGTCAGTGGGTTTGGCGTAATCTTTCGCTATAAAGCTACAGACCCAAATTGCTGTTTTTCGAAACTGCAATGGCAAAAATAAAGCACCTACAAATCACAAGGTTCTTAAAAACGTTGTATAAAGTGTGTCAGTGAAAATAATATGAATAACTTCTTCGTTAGAAACTTCTATGTGTGTGGGAGTGACAAAACGCAATCCTCGTTTTATGTCAAATGTAATTACTTTTATATTTCATTTGTTAATTTAATTGTGACGTATGTAATCGACGCAAGTATGCAGTTGAAATAGGTATAATTTAGCACAAAGTAATGACGAAGCACAAGACTTCACAAAGTTTGGAACGTTTAGATTGTTCTGAAATAATTAAATTTGCAAAAAACATAGAGTCCGTGTTTTAGTCAGAACTGTTGATGCGCCATCTCACATTAATTGAGCAGTATGTTTCCCTACGTTCGAGGGCGCTTGTAAGTCACGGTGGCAAGTGGTTTAAGACAGAGTTGTCCAAACTTTTTTCACTGAGAGCCATGTGCTAAAAAGTTAGTCAGTGTCTGGGCCACTCACTATGTGTGAAGATCGCTGCTTTGCCTACAATACAATAAATATTGTAAAAACCATTTGGAAAAATTAAACAAACAAAACGAAGGCATTGGCGGCAAAATTAATTTTCTAATTGAAAATGTTAATGATTAGGTTGAGAAAAATATCGCCCAAAACATAAAATAATCACACAAATGTAGCGACTCGCTTGCCTCTATAACTCTTAAAGGCACCACAAACACAAAGTTTACGCCGACTAGCGCTATATGAAATAAAGCCATAGAAGAATTATTCTAATGAAATGCAAAATAGGCGGATAAAGGATGAGAATATTTCAACGTTCTTCGTGGGAGCAGTGATGCGATGCCAAAGACGTCAGATAATGCTTGTCAGTCATTCTGGTTCTCAGTATATTTTGATTAAGACATAACAAGTAACTTCCAAGTTGAGCGACGAGGCGTGGAAGATAAATCACAGCAGATGGATGTGGTTGCTTCACACTAGGCGTTTGATTTGAAATTCGTGCAGCCGAGCCAAGGAACGAAACTTTGTAGATTGTTGTTGTAGATTGCGACGCGGTTGGACTCGAAGGCTGCAGCAGAGGGGCAGGATCGAGGCATTCAGCAACGCTACTCGCTGCAGATGAAGTTGCCATGTCCCTGGTCCTTGCAATTTCTTGTGCCACGTAAAGCTCTTGTTGCTTTTGCCGTAAGGAGTCTTGGGCGGCCTGGTTAGCTTCTTGGAATTGTCGCTCAGCTTCCTGCTGAATGTCCTTGCCTTTTCCCCATTCAGCTGTTTCTTGGGCTTGCCGCTTTGTCGTGTTTCGTAGATGCGTTGGGCCTCCTGCTGGGCGGTTCAGCCGCTTTCAAGTTTACTTTGCTGCGCATTTGCTCGCTGCGAACGCTGCTCGCGTCCCTGTGGATGGACGTAGGCTTACAATGGGACACGTCAGAGACCGCTAGATAGACGTAGGCCTAGAGTAAGACTCTTCAGAGACCGCTGCTAAAAGTTCAGCGAACTCCCGATGAGTGGTCTCACATTCTTGTCTTTCGAGATTCCCGTCAGCGATGTCATCCTCTGACAAATAAGCGTCAAGCAATTCCTGGTAAATGCCATTGATTTTGGCATCAACACGAGGAGAGGCTTCCTCTTTCTTAATCGTAAATGCCTCAGCACGGGTGTGAGCTGCCTGTAGGTCTTTGTATAATCGGGAAACAATTTCAGAGTCCATGTTCTAATGGCAAATGACAAACGGAAATGAGACAAACACAACATAGGAGACGAGGTTCGCGAAAAGCGGCAAACGAACAAAAAGGCAAAACAACGACGAACTTCTTCCGCCAACAAAATGGCAAACAAACAATGACAACGGCGAAGTCAACACAAGAAAACGGCGTCAACGGCCTATAAATAACGAGACGGAAAGAAGTTCGAATAGAAACTTCTGAAGATCGGTAGTTTGGAGATCAGGCTTCGCTGTGGTCTTGGTTAAAAAACTTTTGAAATTTAAGTCAGCAGCTTAAAACGATGTTACGGAAAGGTTGACTCTGAGTGTGGGCTGGGGCACACTCAGCTTTACCGTAATTTACTTTCTTCCGCTTGTGTGTTTGCGCACTCCTCGTGGACACGCACCTGTTATGAAGTGACTTTATTTCCTTTTGCATCACGAGGTAAATGGTTTTAAGCTCTTGCTGAACCCAGCCGAAATGATGAGCAGAGTGAAGCAAAGCAAAAGTGCGAGGTTTATAAGGAAGGAACGCAGAAAATGTAAATTGAGTAAGCGAGACGCGAGGAAGCAGAAATAAGGTGGTTTTACGTTTTACAGTTCTCGAAAAAGAGGTGAAATAAAATTTCACAGTCAGGTCAACGAATTGCATTGTCTCAAATTTCAGCCCAATAGACTGAGATGACAAAGACAACTTAACACTAGAGCTACAAGTAATTAAATATTTGAACCTCATGGCAAGCTACTGTATATAAAATCTGCATGATAAAGAACCAGTCCTGGAAGGACAGTTTAACATAATCAAGGCCCAGTTTGAAAAAATAACAACATTCTTGAAAGCTACCAAAAAGCAACAGACAGTGCATGACAAAAAGACATCAGATAAATGATTCAACTACGCAAACAAATTGCAAGCAAATGTTAGCTTAAGAAACTTTCAGCCTTAAACAAAATTTATGGTAAAATTTATGCAAAATGACAAACCGGTTGAGGTAGCTTATTGATAGCGGCAGCTAATGCTTCCACTCCGACAGGTGTCAGATCAAGATTGCAGAAGTAGCCATTGTCAAGCAGGTCTAAGCCACAACGTAACGCACTTGATCGATTCATCTTATCATAATTGAACTCCAATACTTTTGGCTGTAAATTGAAACAAATCAGGAGATAATATAACGCTAAATATTATAAATAAACAAATCGTTTACGATTTTAATTTACTGCAGTGTTTTCCAATGATCAGTGCAGATAAAATTATGTGTAACATGCTGATGATAAGAATATTGCCTACAGTCATTTTTACCATAAAAACAAACAAGCTTACCAGATTTGAACAATTTTTTATGTGTTCTATTATTACACAAACTCCTTCCTCAGTGATGTTGCAATCAGTCATGTAAAGTTTTTCGATCTTATCAAGGCAAGAAAAAATAATAAATGGAACTCCATCATCACCAAATTTGTTCCCACTAAAATTGAGGTAATGTATCTATCACAAAAATCAAAGAATTAAAAATTAATCCTCTTATGCTGTGCTTAAACCAAGAAAAGACGAAAACTAAACCACAAGTTACCAACCCACGTTTATTAAAGTAACAAACCAGTCAAACATATAAAATTATCAACAGAGCAACACATTTTGACGAGTCAATGGATTACCAAAATTTTTCCCCTAATTCTCTTCGACATGTACGTTTTCAGTTGATGGCTAACAAATATATAGTTGATATCAACTATTCAGCGGAAAAAAATTTCCCGGCATTAGTCAGTATATATACCAACAACTAAGAATATTCTACACACTTACCGGTTCAGGTAGCTTAGAAATAGCATCGGATATGGATTTTATTCCAGATGCTCTGATCTTGCACTTGCCAATATCAAGCTCCTCGATCTTGCTGAGACAAGTCGAAATATGAGATGCTCCATCATCACCGAGATTATTGTCACGAAGATCAAGCTTCTTCATCTGTAAAACAATATGCAGTAGATGAAGAGCAGGGAATTGTATTTCAAGTCATTTAAGTTGTCTGATGTCAAAGCAACAATGCTTGGTATTGGTGATTTGCTGTGGAATTAAAAAATTGTTGTTATGACGTCGAAATTTACAAAATCTCGAGAAAAACATAAAATCTACAAAACAAATGAAAATTGACTACCAACAGTATTTGCATAAAAAATACATAAACATGCCATGACCAAAATAAATACAACGCCATAAGCATTCTAATTAGATTGTTTAATAACAGCAGAGGTAGTTCATGCATCTGCAAACTATTTTATTTTGGATCTTAGTCATATATATTTCACCTAAACGGCATAAAATGCATAATCAAAAATCAAAGCATTTAAAATGAATCCTGTTATGCGGTTGTGATGCTCACACCAAGAAAGGAGGAAAAATGAACTACAAGCTACCGAACCATTTCCCTGCTCTGCACCTCATCAATCAATTCCAGTGGTCAAGGAAAAAATCTCTGCTTGTAATTCTTTTTCACTTATTTTTAGTTGTGGTTAATACATAACTCTGGGTACTTTTATAACAAATTTTTACAAATATGTCCACAATAGAGTTGCTTTTTGCTATGTTTACGTGGTATGCATACTCGATTAGGGTCATTTTGACACCACCGGTATATGATGCTGTCTTTTATATTAGACCATGATAAGTAAGAGCTGTACAAATCAAAAATATCTTCTGACAGCAAAATCCTTATATTTAAAATAAGTCAACAGGGTTCACAACTTTATGGATAACTACTTCAAAATTATAGCCATTAAAAAACTGCTTCGGAGGTCAAGTTGACATCATAGTAAACAGATTGTTAAGTGTTGTCCAGTACTGTTTATTCATTTCTTCATTTGCTTTTAATTGTATTTTCTTTTAATGATCATGATTTGTGTGCATGCCTGATAATCCTGGGAATTCACTCATTTGTGTGTTCATACTTGCTTTTGCGCACCTTCATTTCATTATCTGTCGACATTCAAATGGCTAAGATTTTTTAAATGAAATAGCTATTATAACACCAGCTGTAGTCTAAAGTGTACATCGTTTGAAACGACAAAAACAACTTATTACTCGAGCTACTACCCGGTAGACTGCAATGACAAATACAACTCATCATTAGACCTACATGTAACTAAACATTTGATCATCACGGCAAGCTACATAAATCTGTGTGACGCATTTCAAGGAGGCGTGTGGTCAGAAATGAAGATTTCTCTGATTTCATTAGAGTCTTATGTAGGGCTTTGAAAAACCTATTATGACCAATAAGAGGGCAGCATGGTTGGTGTTATTTTTTAGCTCAGTAATTCGACTTCCTGTTGACACTTTTCAAAGCTTCAGGTTGTGGGGAAAACTCGGATAGAAATTGGCATGAAAAAGTAGGAAATGTGTGTTTTAAGGCCCAAAAATCCACTTTTGCCTTGGCGTCGATGTAACGGTATATAGAGATATGTGATTTTTGCCATATTCCTGTATGAGATAGCATCAGGCAAGCCTAGTTTATATGCAAAATTTCAGTGATACCCATATAGCAATTTTCAAGTAATTGCATTTTTTATAATTTTACTACATAAAAAACAAACAAAAAAATGACCCTTTTTTGAAGTCCGTACACCTCCTTCAACGTGATCAGGGCTCGACTCAAAGAACTAACAACACTTGATAATTATCAAAAGGCAATAGACAGCGCACGGTAAAAGGACATCAGATAAATCATACAATGAAACAAATGAAGCACAAGCAAGCAATAAGTTGAAAAATGTTCAGACGTAGACAAAATTTATGGTACAATTAATGCAAAATGACAAACCAGTTGAGGTAGTTTGTTGATAGCTGTAGCTAATGCTTTCACTCCAACTGGTGTCAGGTCATGATTTCTGAAGTCTCCATTATTGTCAAGCAGGTCTAAGCCACAACATAACACATTCGATCG
This sequence comes from Clavelina lepadiformis, assembly GCF_947623445.1. Lineage (NCBI taxonomy): Eukaryota > Metazoa > Chordata > Ascidiacea > Aplousobranchia > Clavelinidae > Clavelina > Clavelina lepadiformis. The sequence goes on along the minus strand of NC_135244.1, from coordinate 21,344,685 downwards.
ATTTATCTTATCATAATTGAAATTCAATACTTTTGGCTGTAAATTGAAAACAAATCAGGAGTTAATTTAATGCTAAAAATCATAAATAAATAAATCGTTTACCGTTTTAATTTACTGCAGTGTTTTACAATGTTTTGTGCAAATAAAATTATATGTAACATCCTGGTGGTAAGAATATTTCCTAGTCATTTTTACTATAAAAATAACCAATCTTACCAGATTTGAACAATTTTTTATGTGTTCTATTATTACACAAACTCCTTCCTCAGTGATGTTGCAATCAGTCATGTAAAGTTTTTCGATCTTATCAAGGCAAGACATAATAAATGGAACTCCAGCATCACCAAATTTATTCTCACTTAAATTGAGTCGATCAATCTATTACAAAAAGCCAAGCATTAAAAATGAATTCTCTTATTCCTGTGCTCTGCTGTGCTCAAACTCAAACCAAGAAAAGCTGTGCTCAAACCAAGAAAGGAGGAAAAGTAAACTACCGAGCTATTTCCCTGCTCTGCACTGCACCTCATACAGCCTATTTGAGAGGGCCTTATTTTTCTGCATTAGGCCTACACCAATGGTCGAAACCACGCTATACTACCTATAGCAAGTCTTATTTTCCCCAAGAATAGCGGTACACATAGAGCAAGGGGTGTTCAAATGATTTCTGCCATGATCCACCACAACAAAACCTGACAAGGTGATGATCCACTAAATACGAATAGTAAACATATTGGACATGCTTCAATTTTTATGGTGCTTTATTTATGTAAATGTACCCTACATTGTAGGGCCTACAACATATTTATAACTTTGTAAAAGTCCAAAGTGAAGTGTGCTACAGCTGCAAGATTGTTTCAAGACTACATTGAAAGATCCACACAAAAAGTTGAAAAGATCCGGATCCGGATCGAGATCCGCCATTTGAACACCCCGGACATAGGGGTTTGCTTGCAACCACACTGTGCAGTATTTACACAACTCATTATTTTCAAACATCCTGCAAGCAAAATGTCTGCTGATGATGTCGGTTTAACTTCTTCGGATAAATCAATTCCAGTGGTAGAGGAAAAAATTTCTACTTCTAATTTTCTATCACTTATTTTTAGTTGTGGTTAATACATAACTTTGGGTACTTTCATAACAAATTTTTCCAAATATATCCACAATAGAGTTGCTTTTTGCTATGTTTACGTGGTATACATACTCGATTAGGGTCATTTTGACCCCACTGGTATACGATGCTGTCTTTTATATTAGACCAGAGGTGACGAACATGCGGACAGTCGATCACGCTGTCAAACATTGTGACGTTGAAGGCGGATAAAATCATTCAAACAGCGCAAACAACGTGATTGATGGCTGCTGTTTGATACACGAATAGTCGTACAGCGACAGGTTTACATTTACGCGGTTTACCTTTTCTAAAAAGGTTGTATAAAGTGTGTCAGTGAAAATAATATGAATAACTTCTTCCGTTAGAAACTGCTATGTGCGTGGCAGTGAGAAATCGCGATTCTCGCTTTATGTAAAATGGAATTACTTTTATATTTCATTGTATTTCGTTAATTTCAATTGTGACGTATTAAATCAAAATAACCACGTAGTTGAAATAGGCATCGGATAATAACACCATGTAACACAAAATTTGTCCATGGGTTAAAACTATTATTTTCTGATTTAGTATGGTCTAAATCAATAAAAATGAGCATTCAAAAAGTTCAAACTTTGGTTCTGACTTTATGAGATCAATTTATTGGAATTTTTTGACTAGTTTTGCTTTTTTAATGCCTTTGCTCCCACTATATTTTTTTGAATCAATAGAACGGAGTTAAATCTAATTTTAGTTGTTGTTGTTGGCTTTGTCATACTGAAATAATAACGGAAAATGTTGTTTCCAGAATCTATTTCTAAAAAATTACATAAAGCAGAAAAACACACGTATGCAAGGCGATTTTGCTACACAAACACGAGACAAAAGCCTTAAGGCCTGGTGCTATAGGTATTTATTCAAAACTGTTACAGAGCAAACCTACGCTGTCACTTAAAGCACTCAAAACTTATAACTTAATCACAAAGAAACATTTTTTCGAGATTGGCGACGATATGTGAGTTCACTTTCACGTAAAAGGTTCCATATATAGTCCCCCATCATATTTTCGTTGTACTGTCCTTGATAGCGTTCCTCAAAATACCTGATATCTTGATGAAATCTTTCACCTTGTTTTTCTGAGCAGTCCCCCATGTTATCCTTAAATTCATCAAGATAAGCATGTAGTACGTGTAGTTTCAGCGACATCCTGCATCCCATCTTCCAATACGCATCCACAAGTTCATCGACAAGTTCCATGTAATTCTCTGTCTTGTGGTTGCCCAGGAACCCGTTAACTACAGAAACGAAAGAAGTCCAAGCTCTCCGTTCAACCTCAGACAGCATCTCTGGAAAATTGATGGAATTTATAAGTCGCTTCAGTTCAGGTCCCACAAATACTCTAGCTTTGGTTTTTGCTTCTGACAATTTTGGAAACTGCTCTTGAATGTGCTTGAATGCGTCACCTTCTATATCATGGCAGTAGCATAAATCATCTTTAAACGTGAAGAACACTGAGAAGCCGCGATGTCGAGTAATTCGAACACTGTCATCCAGTAAGTCCCATTGCTTTAGTCTGGAAATGAGTAGCTCAGCATTCAACTTTGTCAATGACAGTTCCCTGACAAGATCGTTAATATCTTCTTGGTTGGGGTAGTAGGGCCACCTTTCACCAGCAACTCGGCGTTGGAGACAAGCAACAGATGATTCATCTGTTTCAGAATCTGTAGAGCTTGCGAGTGCTATGAAATGTTTATCGCTCAAGGGTGGTTGTGACACAGGCATGTCAGTCATGTTATGGGGTACAGGTGCAATAGATGACGGAATGTCAGGGTACTTGATAGAAGGTGCATTCTTTCCCTTCCGTCATTTGCTTGGGTCCACCATACAGAAGTAGCAGTCTGTGAGATGGTTTGTGGGCTCACGTCAGACACAGGGGATAGCAAAACGCATTGCTCTTTTCTCTCCTCTAAACCAACCTTCTAGAGTACGACAGCAGTATTCACATATGATGTGTGGTGCCCAACGTTTATCTTGATCACCGACTGGCATGCCAAAATATGCATGATAGGCTTCTGTCGCACGGCTGCAACTCTCCAGACAGTGCTTTTTTGCAAAGAACTCACCACACACAAAGCAGAAGGAATCTGAGTACTGAGCTGAGTACTTGCAACCATGGCTAACCATAGCACACTTTTAACAATTGCGATAAAACTAACAAAACCAGTAAAGATTCAATAAGAAAATACATCTGCTAAAAAATATCAACACAATCAGTCACACTACCTTGCTAAAACATTAAAATACCTTAATCACCTTAATAAAACTAAAACCAATCTAAATACCTTAAAATACCAATCTAATCAACATGCTCATTTTCATGAGAAGTAGCACAAATTTTAAACTAGCCGTAGAAACACAAATCCAAAGTTACGGTGGTATCATAAAGATTTTTCATGTATTTTCGGTAAAAGCAAACAGAAAATAGCAATTATTTGCCAAGGACAAAGAAAAAATTTTTTTTTGTTACATAGTGTAATTTAGCACAAAAGTAATGACGAAACACAAGACTTCATAAAGTTTAGAAAGTTTACATCAAAGGTGAAAAACATGCGGCCCGCAAATCGGTTTGACAATCGCTCTTGCATGACGAAGCATTCCGGCGAGACCAGCAGTCTTGAACTTTCTTGGACCTGTTTCTAATTTTTGTGCAATGCGATATCAAAAGCTGATAGCATGATTAAGTCGCAGCAGTATGTCTTCAATAGATTGCCGCACTCAACCGATGTATTTTTTGCGGCCGCGGGAGCAGCTAAAAACTGCCGAATGAAGCAGTTGCACCTGAATGCTAATTATTATGGTGTTGTTCGCGAGAGCGAATGGTTTGTCACCTCTGTATTAGACCATGGTTAGTAACAGCTGTACATACCAAGAATATGTTTTGACAGCAAATTCCTTCTATTTAAAATAAGTCAACAGTGTCCATAGCTTTATGGATAACTACTTCAAAATTATAACCATTTGAAAAACTGTTTGGAGGTCAAATTGACATCATGTTAAACGGAGGGTTAAGCATTGTTAAGCACTGTTTATTCAACTCTTCATTTTCTCTTGTTGATGATCATTTGCATGCATGCTTGATAATCCTGGGCAATTAGCTCATTTGTATTTCCATACTTGCATTTGCTCATCATCATTCTATCATGTTCTCAAATTCGGTTTGTTTTGTCTTAGCGGTGACACTTCTTTTTATTAGGCTCTGTTTGCATTTCAGTTTATCTCACGCGTCCACGTGATGCCGACGTTTGATCAACCTTATTACTGTAGTTACTGAATCTTTTTCGCTTAATTCCAAAAGTTTTTAACAGTATGAGAGGCAAATGAGTTATAAAATGTCGGTGACATTGAATGTTTTTAAATGAAAGATCTTTGTATAATCCAGTCTCTAATCTTGCTTTCACTTATATCTTCCAATTTGATAGTTATTTTGAAGTTATTTGAAGTTCCCTGGGAATATGTCATATTAACTATGCACCACAATGTTTTGGTATTACAAGTTTCATTGCTTTAGCATTGGTGTAACTATAAATAGTCAAGTTTGGCATACACGTATGACTATGTGTTCTCAGTTTTGTAATAAACTACTCTGGTGTGGATATTAGCTCTTAAAGAAGCGGTCAGATCTGAAAAAAGACACTCGCTTATTACGCAATAGCTGTGGCGAAAGTTACAACAAGTTGCTTTGAAACCTTTCCTCTACAAGCTTCTTACGCAATGTGTTAAATATAAGCAACATAGATTTACAGATCATGTTAACTGATGAATGTATAAAGATTTTAATTGACACAAATCTTTTATGTTCGACAGCACAACATGCGCATCAGCCGAATTTTAACTTACGATTTGAGACATATAACCTGTACATGAGCATATACTTGTTTTGTAAACAAGCAAACGTGTTAGAAACCGTGACCTTTCTCCGCCCCCTGGATCAAAGACGATGCACTGTTTGACAATCTCTGATACAAGATAAAATGATTTTTACACATCCATAAAATTGGAAAAAGTTTTCTTACCCTGTATGGGAGCTGTAAAAGAAAGAAAGCTAACGTTTGAGTTCCTTGAATGGAGATTCCACACCCACATAAATCACACTCGACAGTCTGTTCCTCTGGTGAAAACTTGATTTGGACTTTTTGGCGAGAATTTTTGTTGATCGTGTCCATCTAATTATGAAAAAAAATACGACAAAATATAGTAATAAAATATAATAGACATAAAAAACACTCAGGTAAAGAGAGTTTTACAGTTAAGTTTGATATCAGTTTTTCTCTTCCTTTATAATTTTATAAGATAGCATTTTTGATTTTTTGCATCATGCCTCAGTTAAGGTGACAATTCCTTGCAGATGATGAACATAGATGTAAAGAAGAGACATAGAGCATATGGAAAGTATCATATAGCTGTTCATTGATTGGGAAAGTGTATTCCCATTTTCAATATGTATTTTTTATTTCTTTACACAATGGTTTTAACAAAGTTTTGCCCTTATGAAAAAAAAAAGTTTTAAAAAAGGGTTTGTATGAACATACATTGTACCAATAATTAATAGAAGAATGTAAGATTTATCACAAAAACATTCCCAATATATAATCAAATAATGTCATTTTCAACAAAATAAAAAATTTCAATTATATGAATAAAAAACAAATAAAACAAAATGTACCATCACTTGTAGTAGATGTTCTACTTTGGTAGGACTTTTGATTTTTATTTCATTCATCTGGAGTTGCCAGGGTCTCTGTAGAAAATGTAGAAAAGCAACCAGGGTGATCACTTCGTCTGGATCAAGCGAGTCATCAATTTGAATGGTTGGTGGATTACACTGCAAGAATATACGAGTGATATTTATACGAAAAAAAGGTAAATATTTTGCGGTAAAGCGATTTTAAGTATACCACGAGCAATTTCAAAAATCACCTAAAAAATCGATAAAGTTTGTGTTATATCCATAAGCAAAAGTACGATCATATTTTTTCGATTTTTCATCCATGAATTGACAAACTAGACTATGATTGTTTTATTCAGATGTTTATTGATGTTAATGAAATCACTATGCAGATTATGACCAAAAAACATGACAATTGTAATAGCAGTTCAAGTGTCATATAGACAACGGATGGTTCTGTTATGTTTGCTATCAGTCAATAATAGCTCCCTCTGTGTTCATACATAAACTCTACTGTTTAATCAAAACCACAGTAGTAATCGTCAAAAATATCCAGCCAAAAGTAATCGCATATTTAAATACTAAAACTTTAGGTTAACTTTTTGCGTTACAAAAGCGTTTTAACCCAAAGTGTTCTTATTAGATAGTAAAAATATTAATTAGTGGCAGGTTAAGTACGTTATATTACCACACTTTTATTCAAGGGTAAAAAAATCAGACAATTTTTCCCCGATTATCCACAACTAAGACTTTTTAGGCACTTTTCTTGTGTGTTACCGAACTGCTTCTCTGTTATTGGCCAGCTCACGTAATTGCAAAAAGATGGATGGTAACGACTCAATTGAATTAAGTGGTTTCATTAGACTATACTGTAAAGTGCATCACATTTAGTAAAGAAGAAGGTTATGATATGCGCAGAATTAGGTGACAAGGCTTGGGTTAGTGTACGGCAAATATTAGCTCGTAGTGTTACCATGTTTTTATACACGCCGGTAAACAAGCTCAAAGTCGGTCCAACTATATAAGTCTTCTTACTGTTTTATTACAATTAAAGTTAAAGCACCTACTCTAACTGGTGACTACCTTTTTCCACAGGCTAAGTAATATGTAAATATCTCTTACAAAAGCGTTTTAACCCAAAGTGTTCTTATTAGATAGTAAAAATATTAATTAGTGGCAGGTTAAGTACGTTATATTACCACACTTTTGTTCAATGGTAAGAAAAACCAGACAATTTTTCCCCCGATTATCCACATCTAAGGCTTTATAGGCACTTTTCTCGTGTGTTACCAAACTGCTTCTCTGTCATTGGCCAGTTCACATAATTGCAAAAAGCTGTATGGTAACGACGCAATTGAATTAAGTGGTTTCATTAGACTATACTGTAAAGTGCACCACATTTAGTAAAGAAGAAGGTTGTTATATGCGCAGAATTAGGTGACAAGGCTTGGGTTAGTGTACGCTAGATATTAGCTCGTCGTGTTACAATGTTTTTATACACGCCGGTAAACAAGCTCAAAGTCGGTCCTACTATATATGTCTTCTTACTGTTTTATTGCAATTTGTTTTAGGCTTATGCCGACAGACATGAAGCCCAATGCTCCTCAACAAGAACCATTTGCTGCACTAAAAAAAGAATTAAAAATTTTATGGGAAGTTATAAAGGAATAGAGAAAATTGGAAGAGATTTTGAGTTTATCGCATCTTCAGCCACATCATCTTACTACTAAACATTATGAAAGTTAAAGTACCTACTCAAACTGGTGACTACATTCTTCCACAGGCTAAGTGTGTATTATTCGCTTAGTTAAGATATCCAAACTTTTCCTTCAAAGAGTCCAAGTGCATTAGTTCATGTCTTGCGCCAAGTAATTTTGCACAACCTACTTGAAGCGACACTCAAGATATCAATATGTGCACCTATGCCTAAAACCTATGCGCACTGGTTGACTGTGGAAATGCCAATAACTACATTAATGCCGTCACTACACAATCACTTCGATTAACCTCAACATGAGAAGTATCTATGACACAAACTGGCTTAAGATGTAGCATGTGAAGTTCCTGTGCAATTGACATATTCGTCAACAGTCGCAAATACGAAAACGTTCAACTCAGTGACATGAACAACTTAGGTGGCGGCGTGATCTTAGGCCAAGTAATTCAGAAATGACATAATTGGCTCATAATCGAATATGGTGCTAGTGGAGAAGACTATACCTTATCTGTGGGTACTGAATCTCTGCACCGAATTACTTTTTTCAAGAAATTTCAGTCAGTCCCAGTACACCTAAGTACTTTGACCTGGAGCAACCTTTACCGGGGGCATAATAGCGGCAAACATTGTATTTGCAGCAGCATGTTTCACACAAAAAATACCGGTACCGAGTACCAACAAAGTGCCAAACTACTTTTTTAAAATAGTACCGGAACCGTTCCATAATTGCGGCAAACATAGCCGCTACTTTTTTAAAATAATAGCAAATACAGCAACCATCGGTACGTTTTTTGCCAAGTATCAGTACCGTTACCGACGGTACTTTAAAAGTACCGACTGCCCACCTCTGACCTTATCCAAATCTATAGTCTCTGCCTTACCATCGACCTTTATGGCAACTGATTCCTACCTTCCACAGCTACCTAAATTTTGCAAGCCAATTGCAATCAAATCAAATCAACATAGCAAACCTGACAAACAATTTATTCGAGGACAAATCAAAAAGTTGTAGATTATGATGCAATTGTACCCAGTCGGTCTCCGTGGCAGGCACAGATCGTAGTTGTCCTCACTGAAGAAAAAACACGAATGTATTTTGACTACTCACAAACCATTTAACCTTGATATTCACGTGGGTGCATATCCATTTCCAAGAATAGATGACCTAATAAATAAACTTGCTGAGTACTCTGTCTTCTCGAATTCGACATGAAATCTGTATATCATCAGTTTCTGATATTAGAAACCAATCGTGTCTACACAGCGTTCGAAGCTGACGACAAGTTATGGCAATACAAAAGAATTCCGTATGGTGTCACAAACGGAGGGATCAACTTCTAGCGAGCAATTGACTGATCATTGATGAAGAATTTCTGAACAACTTTTTTGCAAACTGAGATGACATCACGATTTGCGGCAGGACACAACAACATGACGACAACGTCCAAAAATTGCTAAGCGTGTTCAAACACCGAAATTTAAAATTCAACGAAAACAAGACTGTCAAATCAGTTTCTCAAATCAACGTTCTTGGTTATAAAGTCCAACACAAAACAATGAAACCAGATCCTGGCCGACTACAGCTACTTCAGGAATACCCTATTCCAGGGAAGAAAAAGGCCCTGCAATGCCTTCTCGGCTTCCTATCTTATTATTCAAAGTGGATCTCATAGTTTTCCGACAAAGTGAAACCACTAACGACAGTCCAGTCCTCTCCACTCAGTGAAGATGCCGAGGAAGCGTTTCATTTAAAATGGAACTTGCCACCGCCTCATAACAGTCAGTTGATGAGACTACGCCATTTGTTGTTAAGTCCAACGCTTCAGATGTTACCGTATCGTCATCTCTAAATCAAGGTAGTCGACATGTTGCTTTTACGTCGCGCATTGTTTCACGAAAGTAAATTAAAGTTTCCAGTTATAGAAAAAGAAGTAACTACAAGTAATTATTGAAGCTACTCGGAAATGGAAAGGTCTATCACAACGCCAAAGTTTCGAACTAGTAACTGACCAACGTTGTGTAGCTTACATGCTTAATATTCATTGTTGCACATCGCCAAAATCAAAAACAATAAAATCTAAACTTGGTGTTTGGAACTTGCCTCTCCTAATTATTTAATTCGCTAACGTCCAGGCAAAATGAACCCAGTCACAGATTGCTCTAATGATCAACTAGCACCTCTATTAATGAGACAAGTCAACTAGAAGACATCCATAAAAACCTGGGCCACCCAGGAATCACCAGAATGCTGCATTTTATGTGTATGAAGAATTTACCGGTTCGTGCGAACCGATTCCTGGAATTTTAATGACTTCCGCGGTTGTTAACAAGCATACGTATAGGCTTATGTTATGTCGTCCCCGAGTCAAAATGACATGCAGTGAGAGAACCGGATGTTAAAATATTTCAATCCCACCAATGATCCTAACATATGCATGCGTCCGACATCCAGATGGACAAGAATCTACAGTGTCATTGAACAACCTCTCACCATGCCCTCAAGAAGCGACAAACAGCAACGAGACATCGGTTACAGAAGAACTCATAGGCAACTCTTTACCTAGCAATGAAGCTCCAAGCCATCCCCCAGTCGTGTAAGAATCAGAAATAGAGAACATGCTGATAGAAACAAATCTTCGTCGATCAAGCCAAACCAAAAAAGGGGTACCTCCAGCTCGTTATGGCAGACAGTGACATAACACGTACTGAAATGTAACTTGTGTTTCCTTGCTTATTGCAAGCCTATGCTAAATTAGATCAAATCCATGCATGTCCATTATAACAACCACGATTATTAGATCAAAGTTATTTATAAGTTGTTAGGTTAGCAAAAATTGATTTAATCTATTTAAGATTTTATTGAAGTAAAATTTAGATTAGAAGGTAGACTTAGGTTTAGTTTAGGTTAATATGTTATAACAATTAAGTTAAGTTAACAAAAAAGCATCAAATAAATGATTTTTTTCTGGTGAAATGGTGATGGCCATTACTTAATTGGAGCAGAAATCTTCAAGTTACATAATCAACTTAAGCGCAACACAGTAAAACAGAAAGCAAATGCTTCACCATTGAAGAAGTTGTAAATATCTTAATTCTTCTCACTGCTAATTTTGCATTGGCATAAATTGCATATGCTCATTGCGTTGTCTGTCGCACCGGCTGTGAAATATGACCAAACTGGCTAAACTAGTGAAAGCTTACCAAATGTAGCCACTTAACTATAAGTTTCTATGTCTTGCTCTAGCAAGGAACAGTGTAACATGTGTAACCAAAACTGCATGCTGACTGAAACCGAAACTGGTAGGCTACTATCTGAAAACAGTTATCTGTCTTATTGTGCAATACCTTTGACGTAATAATACGTTGCTTTCCACAATTATATCTAATGCGTAAACAATTAAGTGTGTGACTATTGGTAAAAACAATTAAATTGCTGAAAAAATCTACTACATTCTGATTTTATGGATGATGTTAGTACTCTGCCTATAGTGAAAAGATGGTTAATTTTTTACAGTGCGTTAGCATTGGAGATGTTTAGCGGAGCAAATATATAAAATGTTATATTTAAATCTGTATAACATTAGCATATTATTTTAAGTATGGAAAAGTATAATGTTAATAGTAGTTGACATTATTTTAAGTATCATATAGTATAACATACGACTCGCGGGCCGCATGCCATACCATTATCATGCGCAACCTTTTAATGCGGCCGATGATGTAATAACATTTTTCGGTTTATTACTTTGATTTTGAATAAGTGCGGACTTGCTTGTGTATTGCATGATCTCACATTATTGCTGTAATAATTAGCGAAAACAATCTAAGCTTTGTCTCTGCACAATGCGCATAGTTTAGTTTAGAGTATAATAGCTTAAGTGACTGTAAGGGTATAATAGTGATAGTGATAAGTGATAGGTATAATAGTGATAGTCATAGGTGAGTGTTTGGTGTGATTAGTTGTGATGTGTGACTGATAAGCATTACTAGTTTAGTTGTCAGCATTTGCAAAACATACCGCAATTGTTTCATTTATTGGCAGTTGGTTTCATTTTTTACTAACTCGGCGATGTCTCTTATTCGACTATATTGCATTGTACACACGTTACAATAGCTACATCAACGCTAGTATGCGGCCCGTGAAAAATAGATTTTCTTGTTGTGGCCCTTGTACTATTTTGAGTTGTGCCTGGTATAGTATGTCAACAGTAGTACATCAAAATCAAATAACCATTTCTTAAAAGTTTCAATTGGCAAGCACAACATAAATTTTTTTGTGATAATTATAAGCTCTTTTAATAAAAGAAATAACCAAAAATTTAAACTAAACAAGAAAACTAAACTGCTTCAAAATTACAATGCGTTATTGTGTGTCTGTTGTGAGATTAAATCAAAGCTAATGCAACGAGTTGACTAGAGTCAACAAACAAAGTTTATCATCACCTCTGCACTGCATAATATTGGAGTTGATAATATCAAGAGAACATTTCTCAAAAGATAGGGCTAAATTTTAAACAAAAAAGCCTTTAAATATTGCAGCTTATGTTCAATCCTTTTATGAGTAATTTTAAGTTAGTTTAGTTCTTGTCATGCTCTTGCTTCAAATTGCCAACAAAAACGTCGACATATTTTTGAAAAGTGGTAACGATTACCTTAATGTGCACTTTAAATGATGAAGTTGATTGTACGATGAGGTACATGAGATGTGTGATTTGATCCAAAGAAGGTGGCTTTGTCAATAAAACAAGTTGTGGAAAATATTGGACCATTTCCTTCGCATTGCTGTCTTCGCTTTTGTCATACAACCACTGACAAGCATGCAGCAAGTTATCAGCTGACGAGTCTGGCTGCCTTGCAGCAGATTTTAGCAACTCTCTGATTAAGTTTTGACAAAACACTTCTTTTGATTTTCTCGAAGCCTGGAATATTTAGTTTTGCAAATTTAGTCCACAAAACCACAATGAAATTCTAACAATAATATCAATTTAAAAAATACTATTAACTATTAAACACAATGCATATCATTAAACCATAGGTTAAATAAGGTAACTTTACCTTAAATAACCACCGATAAATGGCGTTGTAAGTAAATGATAAGCTTTCACCAAATCTTATGCTGAAACCCGACTGCGCATATTGAAGCAAATAACCCACACTACACAAATCAGTTAGGTGAACTTTTCCGTCAAGCAATATTTGTTTAGGAACAAAAGCAGCAACCTTTTCTGTCATTTCTGTCTTGTTTAGCTGATATATCCAGTTACAAATCTCAATAAAAGTGGAGGTTTGAAAACTTTCTCTTATGTTTTCCATCTCCTTACAAACAAAATTGTCTAGCTGCTGAAATTTCTTGTCAAAATCTACGACGGCTATGTTAAAAATGTCATTCAAACTGCTTTGTACGCTGCAGTTGCACAGTCCAAAGACAAACGATGCTACAACTTCCCATCTGCTCTCAAGAAAGCATGAAAGGTGATTTTGAAATTCACCAGATGGGACGTGAAGAATTAAATGAATGGCGGTAAATAGCTCATGCCAGATAAGATGGGAAAAGCTGGACTGTTTCTTGCCTTGAAGAAGATTGTCCAGAAGTTCATCATCTTTGGATGATGTTGTCACAAAAGTTTCAAGAGTTTCTGAACTAATTTTGACATGTGAAATGTCAATTTCGGTGAAAATGATTTTTCTGGCTTGAAAGCCATTCCAAGCTAAATGACAAAGCTTCTGTAGTTCTTCTGGTTTCCTTACATGCTGCTTTGACTTAGAATAATAATACAAGGCTCGTACAAATATGTCGGTTAAAGACTGAATGCCAGGGTTCAGTGAAGAGTTAAAGCCTAAGGTAAGCACACGATAAATTATGATACATTTGGCTGGCACATAACAAGAAGCATCAATTAATGGGTTTCTACTGAGGTAATCTTGAACTGCATCATACTTTTCTTTACATATTTGCTGACGAAGTTCGGCTTGAGATTTAACACTCAGACCTAAAATGTTTACAACACAACCCGATAAGTAGGCCTCATTTAATTCAAAGAATTGTCTGGGTCGTGACGTCAAGAGTTTCTTAGCATTGGCAAAGATATTTCCAGAAAGAATATTGGCAATAAAAATGTCTGGAGTGTAATTATCACAAAGATCACAGGTTAACGAAGTATTTTTGGAAAAAAAGAAATCTGTGTCGGCTTCATCCAAACCGTCGAAGATAAATAAAACATTCGGATTGTTTGATAATTTTTTCAGCAGAACAAAATCTAACTTAACGTTGTGCGACCATTTACTTTGGAAGCATCTCAAAACAAAATCAAGAAAATTTGACTCTATCAAAAAGTCTACAGCTCGAAATGGAATATAGAACAAAAATTTACATTTAGGAAGCAATTGTTCTTCTGTAACCAGTTTAATTATAGTTTTTGCTAAAGTGGTTTTTCCCATTCCAGCTTGCCCAATTACAAACACAGTGTTCTTGTTCTTGTTCTTGTTAATATAATCCTGTTTTGCTTCTTGGGTGACAAGCCTTTCAGCTTCTTTTTCAGCAGAATTTTGTGCAAGTGTAAATAAGTCTTTCAGTTCAATGTTTCCTTTTACAGATTCCCAGGCTTTAACCACTTCATCGCGTTTATTGTAATGACCTTCATCATCCGATGGTATTTTGGGAACCCGCTGAGAAAGTTCCAGTTTAACTGTGTTGATGGCAAATTCAAGTTTGATGGGATGAATGATTTCACCGCACACAACCCTAGCGTTTTTCTTTAATGTCTTTTTCAGATGGGATACTAAAATATTTAAAAAGTGTTTCTATACATGAGTTGGTCATGATCATCTTATAACTGGCAAAAACTTTAATTTTTAATCACTGTGTTCAAGTTTTAAATCCATGTAATTACTAGCTAACAACAGTCTTAGAGACCCATTAAGTTTTCTTACTTAAAACGTACGGAAACATTCTATGAATGATATTGATGACTACATTTCCGGCGCTTGTACGATGTTTGGAAACGATGCTATTTGAATGATTTTTCCGGTCACCTAATTGAAAAAAGTTTAAAAATAGTGTTTAAGTATTGTCAAGTGTCAGCATAGATGTCACAGTTCACACTCACAATACAAGCACACAATACAACACAAGTGCTTTGATTTGTTCAACTATCATGCTTAATTCATTTATTTCAATATTGTTATTGATTACAGTATATCGTTAGTTCGTGCATGTGCTGTTGCTTTATTACCCTCATCAACATTGATTGCTTTTATGCTTTATTTTTACATTTTATTGTTTGAATCTACACCATTGATAAAAAATAATGAACAAGAGTTAAAAGCAAATGTTTCAAACTTTAACGGTCTTAGATATCAACATGAATATATTGTTGTAGCATGTGTGCAAAATTACTGTGTTTTAACCATTTTTCAAGTACAGTAGCCACCGCTTTATAATCCCAGCCGCCTATTAAGCCCAATTCAGCACGGTCCCCATTTACACCATTTGTTGCTGTAGTTAAATGCTCCGCTTTATAAGCCTAAAACTATGTTTAAAAGCCCATTTTTGGAGATACAGTATTTCATATAATTTGAGCGTGAGTACATGGGTGATGACGGTTTTGGTAAAGTGGACTAAGATAGGCTTTACATCAAATGCAACCAAGCAGCGTATTGTTTCTGCACATCATCAATCTGGGCGACAAAATAACCACCGTATCCCATGCAAGTGTTGTGTCACAAGCTTGATTGTTCGTCTATAATCGTACTGTGACGTACTGTAACTGTAGCGGTGGGTAAAAGATTCAAAATTTTCAAAACTACAGTAACTTGAAAACTTAGCAAAGTGTGCAGCCAAAAGTGATCAAAAATCACTAAAACTGTATTCTTTTATTATTGTGTAAGAAAATTTGCCTGTTGTGTCTGTGTAAGATTGTCCGGTCCCAAGGGGGGCTTATAAAGCGGTGACTACTGTACTTGTAATTAGTGAGTTCCTGCCTAAAAACTTCACTGAAAGAAAGTTTGTCTTCCAAAGTTGTTGCAAGAAAAACAGAAACCTACTTGATTGTGGCTGGCTAGCTTGAGATGTTGAAGGCTGTTGTGCTTGCTGGTTAATTGTCATTTGGTTTATATTAACACCTCCTAAATACACAAGGTATCACAATATGAAAACAGGTCATTTGTGCAACTGGTCAAAACGTAATACAAAATTTCTCATTGCTTTGGACTATATAGTTTGAAAAGTTAATGACAAATTAACTGATTTCTGTAACAGTATTTTGTGCTACTTGCATCACAATTCACAGAAACACGTCTTCTAAAGAGACTTTATTGGAATTTTAAAACTCAAAAGCAAGGAAAGTAAAGAAAGCTTCATTATGTAGTTAAAATACTTTTTTGTCAAACATGTTTTTTACCGGACAAATGTATGTAGTAAACATATCTCAATAAAACGTACTTGAGAAGAATGTAATAAAGTTATTCAATGTAAACTTTTGATAAAACTTGTCATCAAGTTTGTATAAATAATTATATAGTACAATTGACAATGAAGAAAGCACTTGTTAAATGGCTGTGCAATTAGTTACATCCTAATATTAAACGTTTGAGATTATCCGCTGTTTTGACTTGAACACGATGTACAGATACGTACAATCACACCATAGAATCTTCTTCATGTTCTTAACTGTCATACTATCATAACTAGGTTGCTTCATAGGGTAAGCAGTGTCAGATTTTAGTGGGTGTCTTGGTGCCATGGCAACTAAATTTTGAATTCAAGTATCAAAGGTTGCCAATGTGACAGGTATCTAGAAAATTTAATTGTTTAAGATGTGATCTGTGCCAGACTACGCACAGCATGAAGAGATTGTATTAACCCTACCTAAAGTGGGTGATTACAGGGCAACTGTACGCCACGTTTTGCTGTGACTGTGTGCAAGGTCGGCCACATAAAGTTTAGATGGGGTTAAAAGATGTATTTGAAGGAAATGACACTGGCAATTGTGACCACACCAATGGGAGAAAAAGAGCAGAGTTTTTGTGAAATTTTAGACTTAAAAAACCTGCATGGTTGATTGTGTCTGTTGGCAGATTAAGCTTAGTTTCCCAGAGTTGGGCATCCAACTTTTTTAGGAATACCAATTTTTAACGAGCCAGGATGCCATTAGACATCCATTGAAAACAGTTAAAGGTATTCACTACAAAGAGCTCATAAAAAAGTTTGTGGTGCAAAACCAGGTCAGCATTGGGTTGATTTTTCAAGGAAAATGAAAAATGGGGGGGGGGGGGGTGGGAATTGAAAGTTGGAGATTTCCACATTGTGAGAGTGGAAGATCCACACAACATTATCGTTGTTGTGTAGTTATGTAATGCATTACGACAATGCTTTGCATTAAGTAATCTGGCCTGTTTTTCCAACTTGTCCCAGGACAAAAATTATTACTACTTTATTTAAACTGTAAAGATAAAACAAATTTCTTAGCAAGTAGAAGTTGCTTATAGCGTGCGAGAGTTGAATCCATTCTTCGGACTCACTTAAAAACTTTTGCAGTGTAATACAGATAACTGGCTGTACACATCACCGGTGACCACATTAAACAGGAAAAATGCATTATTATGAGGCGTTTTCAGAAATGTTATGCCCAATGTTATGCGTTTAAGTTTCTTTTATTATCTCTTTTCACACTTTGGGCTTTCTTGTCTCACTTCTGTTTGTCTGTCCCATGCTGCGCTCTTTGCTCTTGCAGCTGTTATCTCTTTATTATCTTACCTTATCCCTTCTTATCTCTTGAGTGTTCTCAAGACAAGCAAGTTTTTGTGTATTTTCTCCTTTTCTTATCAATGAGTTGCCTTTGCATTTCAATGCGCTAATTATCTTCAATCGTATTTATTCCCCTTCAATGACAGCGCAGGTAATATGAAAAATCATTATCTACTGCAATTAGGGCGAAACATTGACATTGATAGCAAAATATAAAAAAATTTAATTTGTAAGAAGTTAAACAGGTTAACTGAATATCAAAACCAGGGGGCAAACCTATATTTTACCCCCTATAATTCACAATTGGGGGGATGCCCAATGGCCACCCAGAAATCAACACCTATAGAGGTCGGTATAGTGGCAGCAAATTAAACGTACATATGTAATGAAATCATGCAGCAGAACTTAAAAAAATTGGATTGCTCAGTACTACTATTTGAAAAACTGTATGTTGTCAATAATGTGTCAGCAACCACAAGGCCGTGGCCCAGGGTTGGTCCGGAAAGAATACATTAGTAAAATAAAAAAAATTTATATATATATATATATATATAGATATATATATATGAGATTTACTCAGTCTGTCTGTAAGTCACAAACCGGAAAGCCTTTTTAACGGCAGATTCCAAAGAATTCCAAATTTTCACAGAAGATGCAATCGATAACCAGAAAGTTTATATCACCCTTTAATTTACCCCTGGGGCCATGCCAGGGGCAAAAACGACCCCAAGACACTTCCCTTCAGCTGCTTTGAAGAGAAAGAAGCACGCATACACTTGCCAAACCAGCACAAAAACTGGCCTGAAATTTTTTGCAATTTTGAATCAATGAAATTTTGCAATGCTTTTTGTATGCCCCAAACATTTGTTATTTTATTGAAAACCGGTCCACAAAATAATGAATGGTATAAGCCAAAGTGTGACAAAAAGTCGCCGACCCCTGTTGTAAATGATAAAGGATTGAAAGCCACACCATGAAAATCACGTATTGTTTTAATCATTGTTTCCTAACAGTCAACTTATTCCACCTTAAATCGATATATTTACTTTCAGATAAATAATAGCAATAAACATTTGTATAGCACCCCATAACTCCAATAAAAAACACACAAGGAGTTTTACAATCAACAGAATAAAACTACAGGTAACTTAAAGAATATAAAAAAAACAAAAATGTGCAAACGCTTTATTGACTTGTAATGGATGGAATTCTTTCCAAGTTCCCACATATGCTTCTCTTGCTTGACTTCATTGTATACAGTGGGACCTCGTTAATCCGGACCCCGAACAACCGGAATCCCCGCTATCCGACACAAAACTGCCGGGAACGGATTTCTTCCTATGCATTTTACCCCTTTAATCCGGAAACCCCGCTGTCCGACTCCGACACAAAAGTTTTGGAACAAATGTGCTAAATCAATAGCAATAAAATCCGATAAACCGGATTATTAACAGTTAAACAAAAATGATTACGCATAATACGCATAATAACGTTGCGTTCTTTATTGATTCAAAAGTACAGTACAGTGCAGCATTGCGCTTTGTAAAAAATTTTAGCCGCACAGCTTTTTAGTCATACTATGAAATACTGTACAGTATTTTAGAAACGAAAAAAGAAATTGTTCATCAACAAAAACAAACAACACTTCCGCGGTCGCAAAAAATACGTACAGTACATCGGTTGAGTGCGGCAATCTATTGAAGACATACTGCTGCAACTCAATCGTGCTATCAGCTTTTGATAACGCATTGCGCAAAGATTGGAAACAGGTCAAGGAAAGTTCAAGACTGCTGGTCCCGCCGGAATGCTTCGCCATGCAAGAGCGGTTGTCAAACCGATTTTCGACCGAATGCTCGTCACTTGGAGAACATTCGTCTTTAATATGGTGGTTCTGGGGTTCGACACTGGGTCGGATCATACAAAAAGTATAATTTTATTTTAGTTGCTGACCAGCCAGTAAGTCGGTACTTAGAATTGGAGTAAGGTGCATACTGCGTTTTGAACACGGTGCTGCATTTGCAAGATTGATTGATTTTTTACTTTCCGGTAATCCGGATACCCCGCTAAACCGACATTTTTTGACGAAACGAAGTGGTCCGGATTAACGAGGTCTCACTGTATACAGTAGTATATATTGTTATCATATGTGTGAGCAACTGTACGTATTTTTAACTTAATTTTCAAATGTTTTTCAGACATTTTGGAAATTGCTGATGGTTCTTAAGCGGCAGTTATCATTAAAAAAGCACAGTAAGATACAAAGTACTGTATGTCTTTTGGTTTTTTGCTTCAATTTGAGTTGTACCAATCAAAAGACTGCAAAAAAACTGCAAATCTTACATAATAAATGTTTTCTCTTGCTGTAAATGCGTAAATCTATAAAAATACTATACAATAAATACATGAAAAACAATCAACATATATGGACAAACATTGTAAATTGAGCGCACACAAATTTGTCCCCAAAAAAATGCGCACCGGTCATTATAGAAAACAAACAAAAAATAAATTATTGCTTTTCACATCCTTTTTGTTGACCTATGTTTCATCTAACCATACGATAAAGATAAGCTCACTGCATGTAGTCTGACCTTCTTATCTAAACATATTTTGTCAGGCTATTGATTTTAGGCCAATAACATTCTTCGCATTGGCTGTCTTACCTTTGTTGTGGCACGTTCTATGCTGGTAAGTTCGAATAAGTTTGTATTTCATCTGCTAATAGAGGGTCTTAGTTTTCGATCACAGGTAAAACATTTTTAAATCTTCCGCAAAGTTACAAGCAATAACATGCGCTTGAATTTGGTACACATTTTGCGGTTTGAACATTAAAAAACGCAGGTCACCTGGGTTTTCTTGAGACGACTCTTCGCGAGCCTGAAGTTTTTTTCCATTTTTTCTTTGGTGTCTTTTAAAATGTAAACCTTTATTTTATATGTCAAATATGTTTCATAAAGCTGTTTATTTCCACCCATGTCCACTGCAAAAACCTAACAAAGTGGACTCACTATACTAGGAAATAGGATTGCAAATCCTTTAATTATTTGAGACATGAAAAGTGGGTCGCTACTTTCGAATTGTGAATGAAAAGTTACATTGTACTTGTCGCTAAAAGGCACAATTCTACTGTTGGCATTAAAGCGCTTACTGCCTTATAACTTTAAAATCACTCAGCCTTATCATTTTCGCTTTCAGCGTGTTGTTTCAGTGATAAAAGCTCTCCCAATTGGAATGCAAAAGATGATATCATAATCGTGGTGACCGCAAAAAGAGAAAAGTTATTGGAGTATCGTTACGACTTAATCGAGAAGAGGAGAAACTTAATCTAGCCTAGCAACTTCAGAATTTAGTGGTGAATGTTTAAATCGAATTATGCTGGAGGATTTCACTCATAGACACCTTAAATCAGTGGTTCTTAAACTGGGGGGCGCGCCCCCCTTGGGGGGCGTGTAACATTCGTAAGGGGGGCGCGAGAGATGACAAGCTGTATATGAGCTATGTCTAAACATGCTTTCTTGACTTTCACTATAGGTTCATTTTTACTAAAATTTGAAAGTGTGTCATGATGGCATTTGTATTTTTGAAATTTGGATTCCGAAATACATCAATTGTTATGTCATAATATTTGGTGTTTCTCCACATTGAAGCGTATCGTTTTCGTTTACTCATTCACGCACTCCTAGCTCGACTAACTGTTTTCTTGTCTTCTCTTTTTGCGGTGACCTGTTTTTTCTCACAACGGCGGGCGGGGTAACAAGAAAAACTTTTACAAATGTATCACTTGTAGAAATACTTAATTTACATTAAATGCATTTTCTTTAGTTTTACAATTATGATGTATACAGGAAACCAGATGTTTTTGCTACTAACCTGTAAATATCCGATTAGTTTGCGACGTATAATTTTCGAGTCATTAACGATTGAAAATTTGTGTGCAGTGTCAGCTACACATAATAAAAATACTGGGATCACGCCAATTGACCGTGAACAAATTCACCGGCGATAATTGGTCGTGGTCAACTGACCGGCAACAAATTGACCGGGGACACAAATCAAGCGCTACGCATTTTATTTTTATTTTTTACGCAAATTAGCATTGTTGGTTATTCAAATTATATGATTTAAGTGATAATATGATTTGAGGTCAGTTGGTTCTAGGTAAATTTACGTCACGGTCAGTTGTTCCCGGTGAATTTGTTCGCGGTCAATTTCCCACGGTTAATTGTCGTGGAACCAAAAATACTAATGTCACGCACCCGGTTTAAATAGGGTAAAACCAACGTCAGCCAATATCAAAACCGTAAAATGAAGTAAAACTTAAATTTAGTATTGATTTAATACACAGATATTTTAGTAATTAAACTAATTGTAAGAGTGGAAAAAAGAGAAAGTATGACCAAAATTATCTGACGTATGGCTGTATAGATATAGATACCACAGTGAACAAAAAAGTCGTACCACAATGCGCGACATGCTAAGCAAAGCAAGCAACGACAAGCAAGAAAAGCTAAGCAACGACGTTTTGAGATCAAGTCGTTTGCAGCGTCATCTTTATGAATATAAAGACAAAACCTAGGAACAAACTTGACTGTGCAGCCGACCTAAGATGTGCATTATCTTCCACAAAGCCTCGAATTAATCGTTTGGTTTCCCAAAAACAACTACATCCTTCTCATTAATGAAAATTAATTGAAAATAAATTGTTGTTTTGTTTAATGCTTTTTTATTTTGCAATGAGGGGGGGCGAAATTTTTAGGTACCGTCAAGGGGGGCGTGTGCCAAAAAGTTTAAGAACCCCGCCTTAAATAGAAGGACTAGTAACTCGCACTCTTGGGTTACGGAACTTGGGTGACAATCATAGACACTAGTGTGCCGCCACAGATTCTCAGGTGTGCCGTGAATCTTTTGAATTTTGGAAAAGAACTGTATCAATATTTAAAATAAGGCATGCAGACAAGCATATGTGTCTTTAAAGCTTTCTAACTGATTCAATAGCTGATAAATAAGCACAAGTGACGATAAAACCAATTATAGGCTATGGCATTGCCGATAGAGTAGGGTAATATTTTAAAGCAACTTTTCTTCTCTTGTAAGTGTGCCGCGAGTGTTTTATAATTTTGTGTATGTGATTCTAGTGTGACTTAGTTCTATTGCATAATCGGAACAAATTTTTTTTCAAGGGTCTCTGTTAATAACACACAATGCCTAAGAAATGTAATGTATATGGTTGTCAAGGCAATTACAGGGAGGAACCGTACTCCAAAGTGGTATCATTTCCAACTGATGAAGTAGAACGAAACCGCTGGATTGATGCCATGCCAAATGAGCGTTCTAGTTTGCTACAGCTTAAGCAGATCTATGCTTGTGCTAAATATTTTGACTGTGAATGGATTTCAGTTAAAGGTGGAAAAAGACCAAGACAACCACCGTCCATTTTCCCTGGAGTTTTAAAGTCATGCTTAAAGCAGGTCTCCTCAGTACCCAGAACTAGGCCTAGAACTGTTTCAGCAGAGGCCAGAGCTGAAAAGGAACGATTCCGTACTGAAGGCCTGGATAAGATAGCTGACTTTCCTTCTTTTTGTAATGACATCAAGCAGCATTTCCCAAAGGATCATCTTTTTTTTTGTGATAGTGATGACATTTACATTTCTAAAACTGATGCAAAAGGACATTCTGTTATTCAATTTCTTCATTTTCAACGCGTTCAATCGTCATTTGGATTTTTGCATCTTCAATGTGTTGAGAAAAATGGAAAGGACATACCTAAAACATATTTTTCCAAAGCTGGTTGTCTGCAAAAGAATAGCCTTCTCAGTAAATGGTCACAGTTAGACAAAATTCTGTCATGCATTACAGAGTATGAGTTCAAAGATACAGACTATCTAAAAAGTGCTGTAGAGGAATTGAATAGCATGAGTTTTTCTGATTCGCCTCATTTCCAGTTTATTTATGCTCAGTTACAGTTACTGCTCACTCCTCCAGAAGGTCGACGTTTTGACAAAAATCTTTATATTCTTGCTGCCGAATTTCATAACATTTCTCCAGCTGCATATAAAATGATACGAAAGTCCGGTTCAATTGTTTTACCGAGAGTGGAACTGTTGAAAAAACTACTCTCCTGTAGTTTCCATGATGAAAACTTAGAGCAACTTTTCCAAAAGCTTCAACCTCAGCAGTGTCTTATCAACATTTTTTTGATGAAGTGAAGCTCACAGAAACACTTAGGTACTCAGGTGGTCGTGTTGTTGGTTATGCGCAAAATGGTTCTGGTGATACCGAAGTTCTTGCAACACATGCGTGACATGCTTTGGTGATTGAAGTTGTCTGCCATTTTGGTGGCCCTAGATATATACTACGCATTTACCCTGTTGCAAAACTTAATTCAGATCAACTCAAGAAAATTCTATTGGAAGCTCTAGTAGCGGTAAACAATGCTGGTGGTAGTATAATTTCTTGTGTAGGTGATAATTGCAATACAAATGTTGCAGTTTATGGTAAATTACATTGCCCTGGTAAAGTCTTCATTGACGCTATAAATTCTTATGCTTTCCTTGTTTTTGACTACGTTCATTCTTTTAAAAATATAAGAAATAACTGGATAACGGTGCATGATAAGGAACTTTCTTTCACAAAAGATGGAAACACATATATTGCACGATGGAAGGACATAAAAGCACTGTACAATGAAGACCGGAAAAACAGCATCCGTCTTACCAAGATCACATACACAGCTGTGTACCCAAAATCTTTGCAGAAACAAAGCGTGCATTTTGTATGCCAGATCTTCAATGACAAGACAGTTGCTGCTCTTTCAACTCTAAAGGATAAACTTGGCATTAACGAGGGCACCATCATTTTTGTCAAACTCATCACTGATTGGTTTCATATGATGAATGTGAAAGATCGATATTCCGGTATACAATAGCCAACATCGAAGCCGCAGAGTTGCTACTGACTCAGCACAACTTCATCTACGTTCTACCTGGTGTGTTTGCTGATGAGGCCCTTGAAAAGTTCTTTGGTCAAGCCAGACAACACAGTGGAGGTAATTTCTATATTGACATTGTAGATATCAAGGCAGCTGCAAAAACCAAAAATCTCCATGCACTTTTAAAATATGAGTCAACTCCGTGCGAGTCTCATGATGTGCCTTGCACCTCTAACATTTGCATTGATGATGATCAATTTGACATCACCATTGCTGACACTGAAGACCTAGTGCAATCTAATGACAGTGTCAAGCATAAATGTATTTTTCTAGCTGGATATTTGGAACACAAATATCCACCTAATATCTTGCGTATCGAAACTGAAAATGATGACGACCATCGGATTAATTCAGAGTTTCTCACAAACTTAAATAGAGGTGGACTAACTGTACCTCTACTCTCAACAGTACATTTCGTACACTCAGCCTATAAACTGTTTGGTAAGTGCAACTTGCATTGCTGCCGAGCTCATCTAAGCCATGCTTTGCGTCGTATCGATAGTCCAATGGTTGTAATTCAAGGAGCATGTCTTACTTTATCAAACATTCTTTTGAAAGCATTTGTGCTTGACAACAGTGACAAAGAAAGACAACTCGGCTGAGAAGAAAAGAAAAACTCTCTACTAAAAACTGAACAAGTATTTTGATTACTCATTTCTACAAATTTTATTGTTGTTTGTTGTTGTTTTTCATTGTTGTTTCACAAATTTCATTGTTTGTGTTGAACTATTCAGGCTAAACTGTCCATGAATACATTTTAATTCAGTCACAGGAGAACATATTGTGTGTTTCAGTTGTTTAAGTGAGAAAATATGCAATATTTTGAGTGATTTTGGACTATTTTTTTGTGATTTGACCTTTAAATGACCTTCAGATGACCTTGTAGAAGGTTAAAAGTATGAAAAAGTAATTCCTTATCCTTCAAAACCCCCCAAGAGACACCAGAATGAAGGTTTTACCATGTATTTGACACAAATTATGATGGGACCCAAGTTCCAACTTGGAACCCAAGTTCCAGATACCGAGCATAGAAGTTACCAGTTCTTCTATTTAAGTTGTCTATGGTTTCACTAAAAAAAAACTTTACACAGTGGATCGACGAGGACATGAAAAATGCTGTTCATAAATTTCTGCAAGGTAAAGAGAATTGCCGAATTATTGCAGATAAATATAACATGAATGGAAGCATTTTACGCAAAAGAGTGAAACGAATTAAAGGAGATCAGCTCATTATTAGCAGAGGTTGAAAACCTGCTCTCAATCATGAAGTTGAAAAAGAGTTAGGGCAATGTATTGGGAAAAAAATTCGGGTTAAGCCCATCCAGTGGACAGTTACCATCTATGGTACAAGATTATAGACATGGCTGTACTAAAGTCTCCGAATTCGAGGACGATTGTCAGGTAGACACCGGGTAAACTTGTTTATGCAGAAAAACAAAATCTCGTTGAAGAAGGCAAACGTCATTAACGCAGGGCGATATTTATTTTTTTTCTGTTTACAACATAGCAGAAGTACTTCAAGGATAGAACTGGGAAAACGAAGAAAGTGGCATGTTTCAAAGTTTGCTGCAGTGAAGTGTGTACTGTATTCAATGATGTCAAGTCAATAAATAGACGAGATTTGGCAAACTTTTGATGTGAATTGCTTGTGTGTAATTCTCTGTTTGCTTTGCAACGCTTTGCAGCAATCTAATGCTATTTATTATTTATTGATGTTTTTTTCTTTTTAATCAGGTGTAACACTTCACAAGTTTAAATTTTTCTTAGGTGTTAGTGTAATAAGTTTCACATGTTTTAATTTTGCTCAGGTGTTACACCTCACTTATTTTCATTATGCTTTACTACTTCAATAAATACCGTAAAATGGTTAAAAACATCGTCTTAGCCTATTGGTGTACTCATCAATTTTATTAGTTTATCTACTCAAGAAGCAAATCAAAGTATACCAGAAACAAAATAGGTTTATGTTAAGTCACGTGGAAAGTGAGTCAACCAGAAAAAAATAGGACTTATTTTTAAACAACAACGTTATCAATACCAGATGGTCAAATTACGTTTACAATAACAGGAAATTTTTATTTCAGTTGTTGCAAAAACTTATATTTACTATTTTTGTCATCACCTGAGTTTCCTCTTATCACGTCACGCATATTCATGGTGCTTTTGTTGTCCAATCGAATTCCGCTTTCGTTCTGTTCAGCTATAAACAGCAACGATCATCAAGTTAGAAATTTTTTATCATTCAGCAAGAAATTATGGTCAACTTTGATCACTACTAAATAGTAGAAATTATGATAAAACATATGTAAACACTTACTATAATTGACCCCTTGCGAACCTACAACTTTGGCGTTGTTTATTGTGCTGCCTTGAAAATTTACGTTCGGATTTTGGCTGTGAAAAACAATATATACAAATGTTATATTTGTTACATGATGAAGTGATTTCATTGGTAGACTGTGACGCGTTATGGGTTCAACATTTATGTTACTGAAAGGTTTCAGCTTGTCTAAACAAATATTTAAAGCTCAATTTGTTTATCCTTGTCCTGGTGCTGATTACAAGAGTTTGATATAGCAAAGCAATGATCAATATTTACAAAGTCTATTTACAGTTTTACCGAACCGATTGAGTTCCATTCATTGAAACAAATTAGCATGTAAACCAAAACTAACCTTGAGTTTCATACACAGCATTATGTATGGCTTATAGTAATATCGATGCTTTAACAGAACACAAATGGCTACATTCTAATTTTTCAATGCCTTTTGTACTATTTGTTATTTCAGATATCTTCCATATTTTTACTTCCGCGTTGAAACCTTTGTCTAGAATTTATCATCAGCAATTGCTTTACAAGTTACAACGCTCGTTTCAATATCGCAAAATGTCTTCGTCATAAAACATACAAGGTCAACTAATGGTGGTATGAAATCAGTCATTATATTACATTAGCTAATACTTAGAAGTGAAAAATTACCTCATCTTCGAAAATGTTTTTACTGGAGCTTGCTAATAAAACGTTTTAATGTTAAATTGCAGATGCTTCTTCTTTAAACAGGAAAATGGAACGGTATTCAATTAAAAGCAATCTGTAGCCTAAGATCCTCTGTAAGTTGTCTCTATACAAAACTGTTCTACTGTATAATAAGGAAGTGGTTGGTTTCGTAAAGTAAAGCAAAAAATAATAATTGTGTATTAACGAAAAGTGCAAGCTACAGACAATTAGCCTGGTGACTTTCTGCTGTAAAGACTGAACAGACAATTCAGTCCTAATTCTTAAACCAAGCTTGGCAAGTAGAGTATTAAACGCCTATCTATAACTGTAAGTTGCATGACTTACTTACGGTGAAATAGTCGCTCTCAAAATTAATAGTTTTTACTCGTTCTAAGTCATGCAGCTGATTGTTAAAAGATTGGCAATTAGGTTAGAAAATCGGAATGCAAATGTTGATCTTCGCTGCTTAAGATTTTATTGAAGTTAGATTTAAATTAAAAGGAAGATTTAAGTTAGGTTTAGGTTATGATGTTGTAATACTTACTTTTAGTCAACAAGAAACCGCAAAAATTGGATTTACACATACTAAAAACAGCCAAAAAATAGTATAAACAACCCTTAATAGAAATCTGCACGTAGGCTAATGGTAAAGTAAAAGCTGCGAAGGGTCAGGGACATCAGCCTTTGTAATATGCTTTCTATTTTCCAGGAAAATATCACAAAAACATAAGAATTTGGTTTAAAAAAATCGTAAGCCGACCTTGAATTAAAAAGAGACCTCAAAAAGCTTTATAGTCTAGGGCAGTGGTTTTCAACCTGGGGGTCACGACCCCCGGGTGGGTCGTTTGCCTTTTCTCTGGGGGTCGCGAAGACGACAATTAAATACCAATCACTATTACGAGAATGCCAATTAATTACCATAAAATTAACTGTAATGATATTAGTGAATGTTGTTGACAGTGAACGTTCAAACAGTTGAATAAAAGTTGAATGTTCAAACAGTGAGCAGCCAGGAAGCAAGTTGCGAGATAGACTATTATTTTTGCAGCTGATGATAGCCTAGGCAAGCCAGTGTAGGCCTACTATTGAGTTCCCGGTATCAATCATAGGTAGCCTACGCTAGCTAGCCTAGCCTGAGGAAATTTCAAAAGCGTTAAGATTTGTTGTCACTTTTAAGAGCAAGGTAACATTCGCTAGACATTAAAAAATAAAACTTGATTTTTTTCATTGCTATTTCACATGAAATAAGAGCATTTTAATTGCTTATTTCATACAGAACCAAGCTTACCGAGGGCTAACGAGCAGTATTTCTTGCTCGGTTTTCAACGAGCAAGAAAAATACTGCTCGTTATACCAAAGTCAGTAAAGTAGCGAAAAAATGACTTTTTCAAAATTTTCATCTTTTTCATCAAAATTGTTGGAAGGGGGTCGTTAGTTACATTGGGTTGTTAAAATGGGTCGCGGTATGAACAAGGTTGAAAACCACTGGTCTAGGGCATAGGCCACAGCTTGCAACTGTACAAACAAGTCAGAAGAAACTGATAAAATAAAGGTTGTGGTGAAGTTTGCTGCCTAATAGCTAACCACAGAGCTTTAAATAAACTTTCTAAAATTGTCCTGAAAAGTGCGATTAACAAGCACTTCTAGGCTGTAGGCAAACTCAACCAGCGTCATCGTAACTTAAACACAAAAGCAAGTCCAAATACAAGTTCATAGATTAGTCAAGTTGCTTGACAGCATGCTGCTGCTCTGGCTTTCCTTGCAGTCAATTGAAGTCAGAAGTGTAGGTCTTAGGAGTTTAACCTATGTTATGTCCAATTACACAGGAAAAAATAGTGACTGATAATAGTCCACAATTTTCATCATTGACTAATAAAATGCCACTTTCGTCCAAAAAAACACTCCCCACGCCTTATTTTGGTCCAAGTACCATAAACCTGCCTACATACAGTTCGCAACGCCTTTTTATGGCTAACTACGCACCACCGATGCATTGGAAACTATTATGGCTAAATAAAACCCAGTGTACGATGTGATTGGCGTTTACTTCGTTACAAGTGCAAATCAAGTGGCTTAATGTCATTCGTGTCACGTAATATATTCAGCCACTTGACACAGTCGGAGTTACCGGCTTAATAGTTGCTGTTACCGCGATGAACACCACATTAATATTTAGATGGTGACATTTCGTCACTGTTTAAAACTTTCTTATCCCTGCAATGCTATAATTTCATGAGTTTTTTACTAAATGCAAGGTTGTAAAAGGACGAAGGAACTTAAAAGTTTTCCCACGTAAGTACAGTAGGCCAAGATTTTTTTACAAATTTCATTACCCAAATTATTTTCCCCAAATGGTAAAGGCTTTTTTAAATAATCCGGAAATGTCAACGCACACAAGTGCTACAAATACTTCATTCACTTTTCACAAAAAAATAGGACATCTAGGCTAACAATCACAACAAAAATGTTCAAGGTAGGTTTGCTTGTTTGTGTTTTGATGTTGAGGTAAAGCAAGTTTGATGCCATTTTGAGTTTGGGGTAGGGTCAATTACATAAACATAATCTCTGGGTTGAGGTTGTTTGCACCCAGACTTACTTTCCTTGGACAATTTTTATTTTTTAGGTTGTGCCAGGGAATTGGAATATTTATCTCTTCCTGTAATTTTCTTTTGACAAGCGTAACGAAAACTAGAGTCGCGAACATGTTTCCGCAAATGGTTGTGGTAAAGTCGAATGGAGTTGCATGCATAATTTGCAATCTGATAGCTGGTACAGTTTCTACAAATAAAGAGCTTCATGATTTAGCACACAAAACCAAGTTTTTGGAGAACTATGCATAAAGTATTGCGGCTAACGATTACGATTACATGCAGGCAAACTAACTGGCCACGAAAAAGGAAGTTGAGAGAATTGGGTAGACCTGGAGAATATTTAGCCGGAAAGAAAAAAGTTTCAAAATAAGTTGGGAAGTATCCAACAATCCAACCAATAAAAGACAACTTTGCGGATGATGTCTTACACAAGTCTAGTAATACTTTCTTTTCAAACACCACACTGCAGAGATGGACCTTTGGTTACGAAATTTCGCTTTCAAGAATGGTTTGCATGAAGCTTTCATTAAAGGGATTGAAGGTTTGTTGGCAATTCTGTTGTTTTTCCAGGCATTACATATGTGGCATTTTGTTTTGCGGCAACCGATTATTCCATTTTTATTGTAAAACTTCATAACTTGTGGGAGCAAAGTTATTAAACTTAAAACTTCTATTGCTGTTCAAAACAACTTAGTTTCAAAAGCTTTCTGCTCCGTTTGCAAGACTTCCTTGTAACTAATTTCGTTTGCCGGTGGTGAGTTACGCGTTACGTTTTTACTTCGGACTTGATCCCAGAGTGATTCCATGCGTAATCAATGATTCGTAGAAAAAGCAAAAACAGAGGACGACGACGACATTACACATAACGCAGTAATGCTTGAATTGCGTGCGATTGCTAATACAAAAAAAGCTTTGTAATGTAGCCAAGACTGTTTTATTTTGCAACCATGAACCGTTGCGAACTATTTTCAAGTTTTGCGACATTGTTATGAAGGAGACCGGAGGGGCATATTTTTATGTAAAACACTGATCAGTAGCATTACCAAAGCTAGTTCAAAACGTTCAATATACTCCATTTGCACATATGTCTGGCTGTTGTCCGGCCAAAAATGAATCGATTTACATTCTGTTGTACCAACACGAGGAACGAGCTTCGTGATATTAAATGATTAAACTTTTGGCTATAAATTGTCTATTGCATTGGTGATTGGTTACTTTATTATGTAAAAGTCGGTTTACGCAGCGTTAATTGGTGGTGTACACACTAAATTTTATTACAATAGATATAATATGCATTGTATTTGAGTACTGTATTAGAGACTTAATGCTAACGTAAGCTTAGTAAATTTTGCAACTTGTTCCAAAATTATAGCCCTTAGTTTTACGGTCAAAAATGTAAACCTGTCTTTATTTTTAAAAAGCAAAGTTTGTGATTACTGCACTGCTTTTGCGTTATTATATTTCATTACGTTGGTAACTGCCATGGCTACTGTAATACATACTATAATAAAAATACATACCTATTATATATGTATTGTGTACAAGTTTGTAATTTGTATAGTGCTATATTTTGCGCAATTGAAATAATTTATCATAGTTTAAAAAAAAATATAGAGGATTTATAAGCGTTACCATTTTAACGAATAATTTACAATATGTGCACTTTGCAGTTGCCACAGTCACAGTATACGATCTGCCTTCATCTCTTCAAGAAGTTGGAACTAATATCAGTCCATTCAGTCTCAAAGACAGAAGACTTCTTGAAAGATTTTTTGGAACAGCGATGCAGCAGTTTTTGGTGGAGGTGAACAGTGGTTGGTTGTGAGTTAGGATCTAACAAACAAGATTTTGTATTTTCATTGTGGCAGTGAAGCCCTGTTCATTTGCCCATATCCGAAAGCGATTCAACAACCAAGTGGCAGCCTTAAATAAATTCACAATGACGCCACTTCTGAAAAAGAAAAATCACGCAAACGAGGTGGAAGAAATGTCATTAATAGCGATCAAGAGGAGGATGGAAGTTATCAAAAAATTTCCTGGTGACGAACGCACTGCGAAGACTTTAGAAAAGTACCCATCATACAAGTTGAAAGAAAAGGTAAGTGTGATTTTAACTGATATTTCATTAACTTAAGCATAAAATTTAAACAACAGGCTCTGCTTTTTGTCGTTAGTAAACATAAGATACAAAATCGTGTCAACGTTATTGTTGTAACGTTTTCTCTATTTTTGCAGTGCATAACCGACATTGCTATATTCTTTGGATATTCCTCTAAAGAAAACATGGTGAACAAGTGCCGGTTACGATTTTGTAATTTCATCGAGGGAAGGTCATTGTGCCGTGAAACAGGGTGTGTATGCCTAATGGAATTTTCCAAAGTTATGAACCAACTAGAAGCGGTTTCTTCTCTTAAAGAGCTATCTACTGTCATCAAGCTTATGAATGATGGAAGCGTAAAGCTCGTTAAAGATCGAAAACAGCCACATAATTTGTGTGCAGGTACTAAATGAGATCCGGGACCCGGATCAGTTGTTGTTGACCAATTGCAATTTGTTGATTTAGGAAAATCTGAAATTTTTTGTGTCTATTATCTCTGCTTTGTGTACATTTTATCCTGGATTCTTGTCCGAATGTCTTTACTTGTTGCATCATATGCAATATACGGTTTTATTACATTAACCAAAATAATAATTTTAAATAATAATAATTTCGCTTGAATGTTTACATTACAGTATTTCGAAACGAGGAATGTTTGTTTGCCTTCTTTAAGTTTATTGTAAAAACTTTATTATTATTGCATTTGTAGCCTATATAGTTTTTAGTTGACTATATGCCATTTTCCTTAGTTTCGTTCTCGTAGCTTGTGGTAGACGGCATCAAGCCGATTGTGAATTTTGAAAGTAATCGCTTTTTCTTTTCTTTGACTTTTTTGGAAGGATACATAATTAAAATTTTGTCAGACTGGTAATTATGCATTTTGGTCACGTGATGTTCAAGTGCGACATTTCAATTGGCATGGATTAAGCCAGGGAATCCCAGGCTGGTCTAGGTTCTATATGGGCGAGTATTTAGCCAGGTTTACATTAACTAGGACGCTCGCGGCTGAATATGGGGATATTCATAACCAAACACGATTGGAAAGGATTTAGTCGTTTCAGACTAGTATTTAGCCGCAAGAAGGACTGTATTTATCCAGCTGGTAGTGGCTAAATACCGGGATATTCATAACCATTTTTTTGGAACGCATTCAGTCACTTTTTTTTCCTGTGTAGGCGTCAAGTGAAGAAATTAGCAATGCGGAGAATTGTAATTGAATAAATCGCGATTGTTTTAAACATAACAAATCCGGTAGCCCAACCATTTGTGTCTATTTAGTTACGTTATCCTTTTGATCGAATACGCTACCCATCAAACCGGTACACCGTACTGTTTGCCGTTGTTGAGCTATAGGCTGTTACCTATCAAGCTATTGGCAATTAGAGCAATTTATACAGCTGTAACAGATACATACGTGATATACAGTAGGTAGGCTACCTGTATTACTAAATTTATGAATTTGCTACTGTTGTCTGACCTACATGACATCACAAGAGCCATCATCTAGCCCACGTCATGATTAGGCTAATTTTGCAATTTTCTTTTGCCTACAATTACCTAACCAAGAATTATTTTTCAAAACTATGTTACCAGAATATGAAGTGAGTAATTGTTTCATATAAAATCAAGTTGTTTTTAGATTTGCCCCTCACTTTAAATTTTCAGTTCAAAAGTAAGGATTAAAACTGCGTTTTTGCAATGCATGTCGACATAATCGCATTCTAGCATTTGAATACGAAAATGGCGGGGACCTGTTTGCCAACAACAAAGGCCATAGAAATCCCAAGATAAGTGAAGACAACAAAATTGAGATAAACAACATAGACTGGCAGTTATTATGAAGTTACTTTAACACTACACACCTTCCTTGATAAGTTCAAGCCTCTGAAGGCGATTTGCAATCTTGAAACAAAAACAACAAATTCAATTATAACATATTCAAAATGCAACTTATGACAAAATGCTAATGAACAATAATCTCGATTCAAAAGGGACCGATTGCGTGCTGACTGGCATGAGCGCATTGCCGCTACCATTAGATCGATTGCTTATTTCACTGGATTTTGCATTACTGTTTACCGCCTACTTACTAGTCAAACTCTCACAACGTAGAACGCAGAACCCAGGACAGAGATTGTTGTCAAACTGTTGTAAATGTTGTAGCCTACTATTGTAACTAATTGTGAATGTGTACTGCGCTTCTGGACGTAGAACAGCAACGTTACGTCACACTACTTCCAGAAATACGACCAATCAAAGAAAATAATTCGGTTTCACTGTTGCAACTGTGTAAGCTCTGGATAGAAAGCTAAACAAAAATAAATCGTAATCACTGAATCGCATAGTGTACCAGATAGGTCGGCTAGTCTCATAAATCAAATGACTCAGCTCATTAAACTAAACGCAAAAACCAGAAACAAGGTGATAACACATTTCCACTTGCCAAGATCTTGAATAAAGGGGTTCGCTGATGAGCTTCGACAGTCAAAATTACGACTGTCGCCTCGCAAGCCACATCTAGAATGCTTTCTGTATATCAAGTTATCTTCTTATCTCTAGCCCGAGATGTGCCGAAGTATATAAGAGGAAAACAAATATTAGCGGCCCCATAAGCCAAAACGCGTGACGACAACAGTGCAGGCAACATGAAACGAATAAAAAACTTAAATCTCAGCTACAACGGAAGCACAAGTTCACTAGACATACCTACGATGCAAAACATGTGTAATCAAAAGTACAAAAACAATATAACTGTTTGCAATAATGAAAAAAAATCTTTCTCCATCTATTCTATATTAACCCATATTTCGTAAATAAACAAAAATTCATTCCAATAATTTGGAAAATTTAGAGCAATATCCTCATGTTTAAAGGAGCAGAGTTGCATAAAAGTTGCATTGTGACAAATAAATAGCGTAAATACATAATAAAGCGTTGTTGAAATAGAACGTGACAAGCAGATGCATTGTGGCAAATGAATAGCGCAAATACACAGTAGCGTTCTACCGCCACTTAGCTGTCAGTATGGCGAACGCAATATGTTATGTCTATCCATAACTTTGTCATTCATGTATAGGTGTGGTATTCAGTTAAGGCAAAAAACTCAACCAATCAACCGCAAAATCAATCAAATCAAAATCCGAACCAGGATTAATGGCACTCATAATGACCTAACAAATAAGTTATTCTCTTTTCAAATACGTTGATTTATTGAAATTAAGGCTCATTTTTACAAAAAAGTTGAGGTTCAAATTTAACCATAAAGACTTAGTTTTCAGTTTTGTTACAGAACAAGAGATTTTATATCATAAGTTTCTTACAAAGTTTCCTAATTCTTCAAAACAAGAGTTTGCTTGAAACCGTGAAAATATCACCAAGCAAAGAACAGCTTTGCCAAGTGCAATACACCAGTGACGGATGGCAAGCATAATTTTAATAGAGTTGAACACTTAAGTTAGAGATACATGTGTATAGTTACGCGTGAGTTTCAATGTTTTGATGTTAACAAGCGAGAGCTTTGTTGCGATAAAAGCGAAAAGTTTTACTTTAAAGAACGATAAAAGAAACAAAAATTCTCTTCGCAAGACGTGGCCTTTACATGATATGAGACATCAAACTCTGATAGTCGACCGATGTTGCATTCAATTTAAATCTCAAAACGAACATTCTTTTACTCAAACAATCTTTACATAATATCATCGTTTAAGTTTTGCAGGTGAGGGGAAAATAAGTTTGAAAACTCCCATCACGCGACCGTTGACCGCTGTTTGACCTAACACGGAGTTATTGTACAACTTTTATCTTGTACGGGAAGCCAAATATGGAAAATGTGCGGACACGATTTATTGGTTTAAAGTTAATCGTTTTCTAAAAAGATAAATCGCCACAAACACTTCACACCACATCCGTTTGTACCAGCGCTGTGTCGGTTTAACTCACTGACACAGGCAACGAAATATAATCATTTTAATCAAACATCATACTTTTCACTTCCCTTGGCTAACGACGTAAAGTAAACGATATGATACGATACGAATGAAGTGGTTAAAATTTTACAAGATAAGAAAAGTTGACACAAACACTTCACAACACATCAGCTTTTGTCAGGGCATATAATAAGACGAATTGTGATAAACGAAAAACACAAATATAAAAAAGTTTTTCCGAAAATGAACGCAGCGTTTTACCGCCACCTAGTAGTCAGTGTGACGATCGCAATAAATTATGCTTGTCTATAATTTTGTTATTCATGTATGTGCAGTTGTCAAACCAGGGCAACAAGCTCAACCACAGAATCATTCAAATTAAAACCCGTCAAAAATTAAAGACACGCATTATGACGTCACAATACTTCACTTTCCGAATACTTTGGTATTTCGAATTAAGGCTCAGTTTTTACAAGACACTTTTAAGGTGTAGCTTTACAGTAATCACTTGTTCTTTAGTTTTGTAAGTTTTGTCACACAATTCGGATTTTACATCGTGAGTTTCTTACAAAGTTTCCTAATTTATCAAGACATGAATTTATAAAAACCATGAAAATATATCACCAAATACAAAAACATTTGGCCAATTTTGCCGTAATTCACCAGTGATGGACATAATAGAATAGAATTGAATTCATAATAGAAAGCATAATAGAATTGAATACCTAAGTTAGAGAAGCAAGTGTATAGTTATATAATATATAAAGGCAAGTGTATAGTTATGCGTGAGTTTCAATGTTTGGTTGTCTTGAGACGAGAACTTTGTTACGATAAAAGGCAAAGTTTTACCGTAATGAACAATTAAAGAAATAAAAATTCTCTTCGCAGGAAACAAGATGTTGCCTTTACATGATATGAGACATCAAGTTCTGATCGTCGAACGCTTATAGATATATTTTAATTCTCAAAAACTCATTTTATCGACCAAACAATATTTAGATCAGCAGAAAACAAAGTTGAAAAATCGGGTCACGCGACCATTGTCCTCTGTATGACCTAGCACCGAATTATTGCCGACATTGTTGTTTGTCCAACCATTATCGAGTACGGGAAGCCAAATTTGGAAATTGTGCAGACACGATTTATTGTTATAAGTTATAGTTAATCTTTTGCTAAAAAGATAAGCCAGAAACACTTCACACCACATCGGCTTGTACCAGCGCGGAGTTAATTAATTATTATGGCGTCGCCGTTTGCTTGCTTACCATGAGTTTGCTTTATATCGGCCGGTACCGTTCATGTGCATGACGACTTGTTTAAGGAGTTAAATTAATTAAACTCACTCCATTAAAATAATTCTCTCATTGATATAAACTTTAAGTAAAGATACTGTAATTCAAAACTGTTACGTTCAAACAATAAAACAGTTACTTACTAATTTACTTAATGTTAGCAATCCGATTTAAATTTAACTTGTTAAAATTCAAGCTGATTGAAGTTCTTGATCGTTCAAACAACTTCTATTAATTATGTATAAACCTATTCAATTCTCCACAGTTGAACACAAACTAGCTAACGATAATGTTTGTAAGTTAATACTAAAACTCATAGCAAACTTTCAATTGATGTAAAACTGGATATATTTAAAACTTAAATGAAAATAAAACTTTTAAACGTACGCACTAATTAAAGCGATCAAATACTAGTAAAATTAACATGTAAAAAGTTTTTTAAAACACGATTTATAATTAATAAAATATTAATTTTGTGGAGTATTATATACCCAACAACATTGATATACCCAACAACATTGATAGTGAAAATCAGTTATAAGGTATTCAGTTTTGACTGCGTTATGCTATGCCGTGTATCCTGTATATGTTATTGGTAATCCTGTGTACATTTCGACTTCTACTCTTAGTCTAATTTTGTTACTTTTTTGCTTCGGTTTGTTTTTCTTCAATTATTCTTAACGTGAATGTTTTCTGGGTTAGGTGGCAGTATTAACATTCCATCGTTCTACAGCACCACTCTACAGTTTAACACTTTCATGTTTTAAACCTGCTCATTAGTTATCTTTGAGCGTAAAAATTTCCTTTTAACTAATAAATAATTAGCACCATAGCAACATACATTTTTCGTTCCATATATTCAATGGCGAAAAATTACGTCAAGATAACACGCAAGTATG
Organism: Clavelina lepadiformis; assembly: GCF_947623445.1. Classification (NCBI taxonomy): domain Eukaryota; kingdom Metazoa; phylum Chordata; class Ascidiacea; order Aplousobranchia; family Clavelinidae; genus Clavelina; species Clavelina lepadiformis. The sequence goes on along the minus strand of NC_135244.1, from coordinate 21,306,615 downwards.
CGACCGTTAAACACTGCGTTTCCTGGTATACGGTATCTCCGATTGTTGTCATCTCAGACACAAGACGTTTTTCATTTGCTGAACTGGCTGATGGCTCTGATCAACTGATTGGAAAACAGCAAAACGGACGTTAATGTAAAGAAGTTAACTGGTGCCCAAAGAAAGCTGAAGCAAAGCTGTGATATCAAAGGTCGCTCATCATTCTCATGTTTGATGTTCTGATATAATGAGCATTACTTTGACAAAAAATCAGTTATATGATGTCTTTGTTATAAAATTTAGTGCCTCCAATATTAAAATTAGAGATCCCACTTGGCTATATTAAAACACTGCGTTTTCTAATATTCAGTAACTTCGAGGTTTGATGTTCTATATACGCACGTTAAAGCCTCCCATGCGGCGTCACTACTTTCTTGCTCTTCCTCTTGAAAGTTAAAAGTCAAACACCGAAAAGTGATTTTGAAAACAAGTGAAGAAAACATGGCGTTGACCTCGAACATTTTTGAGTCAAACTCAACAGAAAATACGTCCCGGTGCTTTTTGTAACACCACAGCCCCTCATTCCTCCAAAATGCAACGATGAAAATAGATCGGCAATAATTAAACTTCACAAAAAGTGGGCGGATATCAAAGGAAAAAGCTATTTTATGGTAAAACTAAGATCGGCTGGGCTATGTAAATGGACATTGGCCACATGCACATGTTATTTACTATACATTGCTCAAATAAATGTCAGAACACGTGCAGACGTAATTAAAGCTCGAAATCGAAATCGAATCAACTTTGTAGTGCAAGAATATATTGAGTTTCTTGTGAAAAATATCATGTAGTTTTCGTACTTTGTGTATTATGAGATATCAACGTTATATTAACATATTTACTGCTGTATATTGCGTTATTGTACATGATGTAATATATTACTTGTTTTAAGCTGGCGTTGTAGACTTTGGCAGCAAGTTGCTTTGTAGCGGCAATTGAAATATTATTAGTTTGTCGCTGGCTGGCGCTCTCAAACTAGTTTGCGTTTTGTGCAAAAGCTTCGTGTTTTAATCGTTGCATGCTGGTTTGTTATTCAGTCTACGATTCTGTTGTTTTACTATTAATAGTCGTGAGGTCTGAGGTTTTAGCTTTCAATAAAGAACACATGAGCTTATCTATTATTTAAAATATGAGCGAGGATATTAACTGGGGTCAGATCTACTGAAAATATTCTTCTCGGATTGTAACAACCGATCAGACCTCGCCATAACTTACCGATACCTAGCATAGCAAGGTAGAAGGAATATAGAGTATGAGTAAACACGCCTTTATTGAAGCTGCCAACTCAACTTGGTAGTTTTTCTGGTGATCTGATGCTGTATTTGTTAACTGTGAACACTCAGTTTTTCTGATATTTACGAGTTACCAGTTACCAGGATTTGTCATGGAGAAGGTCTACCACTCTAACGATCAGTCATAAAACCGTAAACTGTTTCTTCAACATAAAGTCACCCACAAGCCAGGTTGGAAATCAATTTAATCGGCCATCTTGAACAAATTAAAACACTTCACGAATACATTGCGAGACCACAGCATTTAAAATCACAGCCAGCTTGTTCTATCGACCATTGTAGAATGACTCGAGCAACATCCAATCGAAGATTAAATTAAGCGAGTCCTTGGATGGAGCGTGGAGCGTTTCTTGCTTCAGGAGGAAAAACTTGAACAAGGCACATATAATTACGAGGAGACTATTTCACCGTAGCCTTTGTCAAAGATACGCGGTTAGGTTAGGAGAATGCGTATGCGAAAATTTTATTTTAACTATTTCAAGTTTTAATGGAGTTAGATTTAGAGTAGAAGTCAAATTTTGGTTAGGTTTAGGTAACTATGTTATAACATTTGAGTTAGGTTAACAAGGAATTGTGAAAAATAGTTTTGAACGCGAGATTATTCCGGTGAAATAGTGGCAGCCATATAATTATCGTGTCAACATCGCACCAGTGCAGAGAGAATCATTGGACCAGATCATTACACAAAAGCAAATAAGATTTAAATAGAAATTTAACCTATAGGCTGTAGGTGGGAAAAACATAAGTTAGGTATAAAATATACTCCAAAGGCACCCCACTGGTATACTACAAATATTCTTGTGTAAACGTGTAAGATAAACAAATGATAATCATTTACATGAAGCATCTGAAGCGTGAATAAATAATATTGTACCAAATCACACAGACAGAAATACTAAAACCACACTTTTGTGGCACATCTGCTACATTCAACATTTTGCAGCAGCAAAAACGACTTGGCCGACTAAAATCAAAGATAATCATTCGTCTTTTCCGCACTGTTGCCGTTAGAACGCGCCCAATCTTAGAAACATCTGAGCAGATGTTGGGCAGATTAATTATTAATGGAATGCGGAGCGAAAGAAAGTTGCAAATTACTAAATTCCGTAAATATTTTCCCCGCTGCCTAGTTTTCCGGTTCCTGCCCCGACATCAAATGTGGGTGACCAGCAGACAATTTGGCTCAAAGGACGACGAGGATTGTTTTCAAAAATACATCTTCATATCCTTCACGGGGTCACGTTAATTTTGCCAACAATTACTGCTAATTGCCAGCATGAAACATTTCAGAACATGCAAAAAAACATTTATAACAAGTTGCGTAATGTTGATCGAGCTTTTTCACGAACTTTAATTCCACCTTCAACTGCAAACTTACTTTAAATCCCAATGAGGTGCATTTGGTGCTGATGATGTTAACCTCGTGTCTAATTACTGCACACACATTGCCACCCTCTCATAGGACATGACTCAAGATTGGCGTCATCATACAATGCTTTTAAACCAGTTATTTTTTTCCTTTAATGCCATTAAACAGAAGTAACAATAAATAAAACGAACTCTCAAGAAAATTTGCACCCTTTATCATCAAATTTATGATGGATAAACGAGGGCGTTCGACTGAAACCTTCCCAGAGACGCCTTGGAAGTGCTTCGGTGATGATAATAAATTACCTCGGTACAATGTTGCAGCAACGCCCACTAATTATAATGCAACTGGCATTGCACCAAAACCACAGGTTGCAAATTGAAATAGTTCAACATTAGAACAACTCTATTTATTTTTGCATTCATCGTAATATTTTCTACATAGGCATTCACTGTTTTAAAACTGACTTTATCGAACTTAAGGAGCATTAATTAAGAGTTGTGTTTATATTCAAGGCCTATAACAGTACTGTAGTTGAAAAATACTTACCGTACCCACAGCTTCCAATTTAATTGGAGATGATGATTCCTGTACCGAGATAAAGTTTGATCAGGCTATTTGCAATAATACTCAGCATAGTGTCACGTAGACATTACATGTTTTCATATATGGCTTCAGAATGCCCAAAAATATGGTAATGAGATTGTTATATACCGATCCTTATTGCATTGTCTCTAAAGGTAACCTTGGATTTGTGGTTTGGTTTGTAGACCACGATGCTTTTCTGTTTGCTCTTTGAGAACCCAGTGCAGATGTGCCTGGGCTGGATTTGACGGTTTTAATCACCCCAATCCATCCAGCGTATTTTTTTCAATTATTATGGACTTGTGAGAGTGAGTGGTGGAGTTGTTAGAGATGTTTTAAACATGATTCTTGCTCAAAGCGAATGTTTGCTCCCGAAACTTTTAAATTTTTATTGGATTCCTGCAAAGAGCACTGTTAGCTGAGCACTTCAAAGATTACCAAGTCTACACAAGTTCGGAAACGTGACGTGCATTTAAAGTCTGCCTCAACGGTTTGTCCGAATGAGCAATGCAAATAAATACTGAAATATTACAACGCAAATCATCCCAAACTTGGCTATTTTTGCTCTATATATTTTTAAAATTATATTGGAAGATTTTAACTTGACACAAATGTCTGTTAACATTTATGCAAGATTAAATAGAGCGAGAGAAAACAAACAATAAGTTCGCGATTTCTCATGGTTTTATGAGAGGCTGCGTAGTGAGCTTTGTATGCACAGAGCAAATGACTGTGTGGTATAAACTTTTTTATCCAAACGCTGTTCCGTTTAGTCTGTGTTGTAGTCACCTTCGTTATCACTTTGTCACTCAGATAATCAGTTTTGTAAGCCAGTGATCAACCTAAAAAAGTTGTCATTTATCTGGTTTTAACAACAGGAAATAATTTAGAAAATGTTTTGAAGTTACTTGTGTTATGAGAACTATTACAAGAGCTTACATGGCATCATTCAAGGCAGTCTAAGCTAAATTTAACTGAACAACTTGTGCAGGTAATTTTGAGTTGGATCTTTAATATGTCTTCAATTACACGATTTTTGCGAGATCTAATAGAAATACACTTTCTTGTACTAGCTGTTATACATTCAATATCCATTAGTTAAGTATGCTTCTATAGGTTCTTTTAGTTAAGTGTTTATCAAAAACTTTTTATATCAAAAACTTAATAATTTTGTATAAATGCTTCAAAATAATTGTTTACATTTTCGAACAAGTTGTTACGCAATACTTAAATGTAACTACAAGTTTGGGCAATGGCTTGAGTATGATATAGCATCATTATTTTTATTGGCCTAAAGAAAACGCTTGAGCCGCGTTTACTGAGCTTGTCATTGTGAAAGTTACAATGATGCTCACCGCGGTGTTGGTAAAAGTCCATGAGCTGTAAAGTTGTTTTGTGAACTTCTCTTGCCCCCTGCACAATTATCCATATATTGATGGTTTCTTAGAGTATTGTTTACTTATTTAGGACAGGACTATATGGCAAAAATTATGGTGTTTAATTAAATTGCTTGTTTCAGTAAGTTAAGTATAATTCGTCATACTTTGTAGTTTTATTTTTAGTTTTAGATTTGTTTTTGTCGTTTTTTGTCTTTTTAGTTGTCTTGCCAGTCTTTACAGCAGAAAGTCACCAGGCTAATTGTCTGTAGCTTGCACTTTTCGTTAATACACAATTATTATTTTTTGCTTTACTTTACGAAACCAACCACTTCCTTTTTATACAGTAGAACAGTTTTGTATAAAGACAACTTACAGAGGATCTTAGGCTACAGATTGCTTTTAATGGAATACCGTTGCATTTTCCTGTTTAAAGAAGAAACATCTGCAATTTAAGATTAAAACGTTTTATTAGCAAGCTCCGGTAAAAACATTTTCGAAGATGAGGTAACTTTAAAGTATTAGCTAATATAATATAATGACTGATTTCGTACCACCATTAGTTGACTCTGTATGTTTTATGACGAAGACATTTTGCAATATTGAAACAAGCGTTGTAAAGCAATTGCAGATGATAAATTCTAGGCAAAAGTTTCAACGCGGAAGTAAAAATATGGAAGATATTTGAAATAACAAATAGTACAAAAGGCATTGAAAAATTAGAGTGTAGCCATTTGTGTTCTGTTAAAACATCGACATTACTATAAGCCATACGTAATGCTGTATATGAAACTTAAGGTTAGTTTTGGTTTACATGCTAATTTGTTTCAATGAATGGAACTCAATCGGTTCGGTAAAACTGTAAATAGAGTTTGTAAATATTGATCATTGCTTTGCTATATCAAAATCTTGTAATCAGCACCAGGACAAGGATAAACAAATTGAGCTTTAAATATTTGTTTAGATAAGCTGAAACCTTTCAGTAACATAAATGTTGCTACCATAACGCGTCACAGTCTACCAATGAAATCACTTAATCATGTATCAAATAGAATATTTGTATATATTTTTTTTCACAGCCAAAATCCGAACGTAAATTTTCAAGGCAGCACAATAAACAACGCCAGAGTTGTAGGTTCGCAAGGGGTCAATTATAGTAAGTGTTGTTTTATGATATGTTTTATCATAAATTCTACTATTAAGTAGTGATCAAAATTGTCAATAATTGCTTGCTGAATAATAAAAAATTTTTAACTTGTTGATCGTTGCTGTTTATAGCTGAACAGAACGAAAGCGGAATTCGATTGGACAACGAAGGCACCATGAATATGCGTGACGTGATAAGAGGAAACTCAGGTGATGACAAAAATAGTAGATAAAAGTTTTTGCAACAACTGAAATAAAACTTTCCTGTTATTGTAAACGTACTTTGACCATGTGGTATTGATAACGTTGTTGTTTAAAAATAAGTCCCATTTTTTGTTGACTCACTTTCCACGTGACTTTACATAAACCTATTTTGTTTCCGGTAAATTTTTATTTTATCTATCTTTATCTAATTTTGATTTTAATTTGTTCACGACTGTAAACATTGAAAATTATTTATTTTTAGTTTGTAATTACTCACATAACAAGAAAAAAATAAATCAATCAAATGCCAAAATTACCAATGTTCAAGGAACCTTAAATCTTGGTGATAATTGTGACAATAAAACAGGTTATGACTGTGATTAGCGAGAATATTACAAAACTGCAAACAAACCTTTAGGTTATTATCGATATTTGTATGAAAAAAATGTCACCAATTCTATAGTTACAAATCATCTAGGCTACCTCAGAGTATACTTTCCAAGGTAAGATTTGCACTGTAGACGAGTTAATACGTTAATGTAATTAATATAAACTGCACAATATCATACGTCTGTATATTTTCCATTAAACGTTAATATCATTTAACCTTACATTTTTTTAACAATATAGAAAATGTTTTCGCCGAGACGCAAAGAACTATCAATCAGGCCTCGGGCAGTTATTATCAAGAAGGACAAGTAACCGGTGGTGTTTCAGTAACAAATAATGGTGTGTTCCTGATCTACATTTCATCTTCTTACACCATAAAATGCAAACTACGACAAGCTTCTACCAATGCAGCTGTATTTTTACCGTTCCCACTTTTTGACGTCATACTTAATAATCTACACAAATTAAAAATAAGAAAACTAGATATTTTCAAGATGCTTTTTTTTGTACAAAAAGTGCACAAAAAGCACAAAGCACAAAAAGGTGTAATCATTAAACTTGCATTATTATTTCTTTAGTGTTTTTATGACGTTGTTTGTCATGTTGTCTTATTTTAATACCTACTGGACAAAGTAAATGGCCCGAAAACAAGGTAAAGTTAACATATCTTGGACGTCGGATTTCGAATCATGACGTCAAATCATTTAAAAATGCTGCAACGTTTAGTTTTAATTTTCAATGCCTGTAAATGCCGGTAGCTTGCTTTATGAAATGTGTGGATTTCAGCAGAGCAAGCGTCAGCAGAAAAATGTTTTAAGGATAGAACAACTTTGTCAACGGAGGATATTCATGTTCAGAGCTGTACAACTCGTTTTTACAAGAAATATCAAAGCGATCCGGATGTAAGTTTATTTCGTTCCTTGGTTTGCCATTAAAGTATTTATACCAAATCTCGAATCCTACTTAACCAAGCCAAACGTCATTTTATGGTTATACTGTTCTTATGTGAGAATTTATATCCTTTTGCAATATTCGGTATGATACTGCAGGTGTACCCGGTCAACAATCCTGGTCAAAGCAGGGCGCTGATAATTAACAATGTGAAGTTTGAAAATCGCCCAGATAATGTGAGACATGGAGCAGAAAAAGATTCAGAAAACTTGAAAATACTTCTAATAGGACTTGGTTTTAAAGTAGAAATTCGTCAAAGTCTTGAAAAAGAGGTAAGTGCCATGCTAGTGTACAGTGCACGAGACAGTAAAAACGCTCTGTCTGTTCAGGTTTTACCACGCAGCAATATTGTTCCCACGAACAGCATAACCTACGCTTATTGTGTTTCAGCGACTGCTTCACCTTTGTGTACCTTCATTTCTGAAATGCTCATATCTACTATGGGCGCTACTATTGCAACTTTACGTCACATCACAATAAACATAATCATTTACGTTTTTCAAACTGTAGCATAGTTTACATGACGTATTACAAACCTGGCAAGCACAGTAAGGCGTTACCACGTATATGGAAAGGTCACATAATATGTCGACTAAATAAAATAAAGTTGTTGCAAATTTTATGATAATGTTTTCTTCTTGCAAAACAATCATGTTGACTATTATTAAAGGAAATCGAAGAAGTAATTGAAGAGTTTTTAAATTCTTCGAGAAACTTCGCTGCTCCCATGAGCTTGGTTTATATTGGATCTCACGGTGGACAAAGTGTGTATAGTTCGTCATTTCTTTTCTATAAATCTATTTTAATAATGTAACCTTCTTTGTACAATATTTCATGATATAATTTTAACAATTAATCCATTACAAAGCAGCAACGCTCAACAACAAATTGTAAATTTTATGCAATTTTAACTTTCAAGTGTATTTTAACAACGTCTTTACAGATCAGCAAGACAAAAGAGATTACTTTTATTCTGGGGATTGGGAAAAGGTTTATATCGAAGATTTGTGCCAAAAGTTTTCAGCAAGCCAATGCCCTGGACTAGCCGGGAAACCAAAAATCTTCTTGTTTCAATTTTGCCGCGGTTAGTCGAAACAAAAGCCAAATATATTTTTTACAACATCATACTTTACAGACATTTCAGTTTCTGCATTTTACTCACAAAACAATAATATTAGCTTTTAAAGAAGACTGTGGTATACGTAACTCAGCAAAAGTTGAATAAGGTTCGTCATTCAACATCTTTTTACAAATTTATTTAAGGTTTAACTACCACAGCTGATAGAGATGAAGAACGCGATAGGGCTTACAAGTTCAATACCAGTAAGTTTGGTTTCATGTTTACATTGTACAGTTACTTGTTACGTTGTTTAAGACAGCAAAATGTTAAAGCAACATTTCTATGGAACTTACCGATTATAATGAGTTAATAAGGTATCTGCTGCGCGCTAAATGCGATTGTCGCACGTCAACGCATTTGCAAATAAACGCACCGAATCAAACATATTTGTCTTTTGCCATTGCCGCATGCGATTCAAGGCTGCCTTAATTCTTGCAGCTTATGTATATTCCGTATGATTGTGTTTAAGACTCAGTTACTACAACGCACCACCTACTTATACGCTTATGAGCTCTGGCACGTGAGTTTGGAGTTTATGGCGCATGATGTCATTTAACAGTGCGTGACGTCACATAACTGTGGCTAGTAATGGAATTGACGTAATGCTAAAGTATTGTTCATTCGGTAACTTTTCGGGTTTTATCTGTAATTATTTATTTAATAAAATTTTGTTTCTTTTGTTTGTTTCGATTTTGTGTTGCGACTGCGTAGTTGTTCAACGACGCAATCACATCCAGTGCAAACAGACACTTTAGCAAAGATCTCTTTCAGATTGGCTCAAGAATGACGCACAAGTTGAGGGCGAGGGAAGTGCAAAGGAAAATGCTGATATGCTTCTTGCTTTTGCAACTGCTTCAGGTCTGCTGATCAAGCCCAAACTCTTTTGTACTTGTTATTGGGAACTGTGCAATAACTTTCTTTATGATTGTTGTAGGTAACTCGGCTTATCGTAATGCAGTGAATGGTTCTTGGTTCACAACGTCACTGTGCAAAGTCTTGATGGAAGAGGCCAAAAATGACGATCTACTTTCGATCCTGACCAAGGCAAAACATTGGTTCTTTAACAGTATTCTAATAGGCTAATTGTACTTTATAAATTTGTCAGTTATTTTTAAACAACATTTCTTACAATAGCAAAACAAGATAAACTGAACCGCTGAATTTTAGGTCAATAGCGTCGTGATGAGGAAAAGGGGAAGTGGTCAGCAAGAACAAATGACTGAAGTCACACACACTCTTTCCAAGAAAATCTTGTTTTTCCCCAAAAATCCTTCTATGTAGGCTTAAACATTGATAACCGGCTTGACAGCAAATACGAGTTTTATTGGCAAAGAATTTTAGGTATCAGTGTTACCATGCAAGTAAGATATTTTATTTTGTTTACGTTGTGAAATTTACACAAGCAATGCTGTGGATATTCTAACGTACAATCAAATTTTGCAAATACATTAATTTTATCGCCACGTGTGTCAGTTCGGCCAAAGGAATACCCAGTCGTGACCTGGCCAGGTCAGCAATATATGTGTATACCATCTGGAGTCTGGTTGGCCCATTGATCTTCTACCACTTGGTGTAGCAAGCATGACTTGGTTTGAAAATCTTTCCTGAGGCATTCTGCTGACATCGCCAAATCATCGTAGTTGAGACCTCTTAATTCGAAGAAGTATGAGCTCAATATTTGAAGATATACAGATTTCCGTGCTATGTATTTCATGTATTAGTGTTACGTCATAAACCCTTGTTAAAGACCTCATTTCTGAAGCCTGCACCCGTGAGCGCACTCTTTCAGTAACTAACCAAGATTCATGACCAACAAGTACAAGTGTTACCGGCCGTTTTCTAGTGCTGGTTCAAAGAGACCTGCAGTATAATCTAGAATTATATTTCAAAATCGATATAAACTAGGCACGTCTACACAACCGTACCGGTATCGGCAGAATCTCATCATCACTCGTTGTAGCAACAGACAAGGTGCAGCCAAACCGACAAGCGCTTCCGCCCGCCGGCAGACAAGACAGCGGAATAACAATCAAGCGTAAAACAACGTAACACTCTTCTCCCTCCAATAAGTTTCGCACTGGCATTGTTTGAACATCAATCAGCATAATAGGGTGTAGGCTAAGTATATGGTAAATACAATGACAAACTACAATGTAATCACGAAGCAACCGCCATTACTTTTTTTACCCAGATGAATTTGTTCATTTTGAAGAAAACTTTTTCGACAACGTATGCTATAGTGGGTCACGTAAAAAAGGTTTACAAAAACGATTCTTTAAACACAGCAAAACTGTGTGCTAGTGCCAGAAATTATGATTACCACACCAATAAAAACAAACGAAAATCAATGTACAGCATTTCTATGCAGATAATGTAAACACAAACATTACATTGCGAACCACAGCAAAATTTAAAATAACTTGTTATAAAAGAAATTTAACCATATGATGGCTATACCAACACAACACAACACAACAATAGTACAAGCACAATAAAGGTGGGTTACGAATCACGCTTCATGCCAATAACACTACAAAAGGTATAAAAACGTGAGATTGATAGCTAAAATAGGCCGTATATAAACGGACCTGAACTAAAATACTATCATACTTGAAACTGTGGTAATTAAACGCAAATCATAGGAAATTAGTCAACAACATAAAATTAAGCATCACACAAATAAACAATTATTACGTTTCTACGTCTGGGTAACGAATAGTGCGACGTGGGCTTCGGCGGACTCAGGATAGAGATTGCTGCCAAACTGTATCGTTCAGGCCAAACCATTACTACTGTAACTAATTGTGAATGTGAATCCGCATCTGGATTTAGAACAGTAACGTTACGTCACACTAATTCCAGAAATACGAGCACTCAAAGAAAAGAACTCGGTTTCACTGTTGCAACTGTGTAAGCTTTGGACAGAAAGCTAAACAAAAATAAATCGTAATCACTGTATGGCATAGTGTACCAGATATGTCTGCTAGACTCTTCTGTAGTTAATGACTGAGCGCATTAAACAAAACGGTAAAAACAAAAACAAAGTGTTAACACACTTCCACTTACTAAGATCTCGAATAAAGGGATCCGCTGATGAGCTTCGACAGTCAAAATTACATCTGTCGCCTCGCAAGCCACATCGAGATTGCTTTCCTGTATATCGAGTTATCTTCTTATCACCAGCCCGAGATGTGCCGAAGTAACAAAGAGGAAAGCAAATATTAGCGCTTCCATAGGCCAAAACGTGTGACGACAACAGTGCAGGCAACATGAAACGAATAAAAAACTTTTATCTCAGCTACAACGGAAGCACAAGTTCACTCGATATATCGACGATATAAAACAGGTGCAATCAAAAGTACATAACACAATATAACTGTTTGCAATAATGAAAATAAATTCTTTTTCCATCTTACTATATTATCCAATTTTTCGTAAATAAACAAAAATTCTTTCCAATAGTTTGAAAAAATTACGGCGATATTTCAAAGAGCATCGGTGCATCATCCTCATGTTTAAAAGAGCAGGATTGCATGAAAGTTGCATTGTAATAAATGAATAGCGCAAATATACAATAAAGCTTTCTTGAAATGGAACGTAGCGTTTTATCGCTACCTAGATGTCAGTGGGGCGATTGCAATATGCTATGTCTATCCATATCTTTGTTATTCATATATATATTCGGTATTCAGTTAGGGCAGTGGTTCTCAAACTGTGCGTCGTTTTAATTATCCAAGAGCGTCACACTACAATTCAGAATCGTAGCTAACCTTATATCAGCTCATAACAATATATAATTTCGTCGGACAATAACTTACTATCTTCTGGCACATGAATTCGAATTCTCTCAAGATTTGATAAAGTTTGTGAAAGCAAGCAAGCCCAAACATTACAGCAAAAGACATTCTTTTTTATTCATATTTCGTTTTTTTGTTCTATCAATAAATACAACTTTGATAATACGCGTCTTTATTAGATTCTTACCGCTGGTGCGTCGCAAGTCCAGCAAACTTTTCCAAAGGCGTCGCAACGAAAAAAGTTTGAGAATCACTGAGTTAGGGCAAAAAAAATTTACTAATCAACCACAAAATCAATCAAAACCTAAACCAGGATTAAAGACACTCATAATGACGCAACAAATGTTCTCTTTCCGAATACGTTGGTTTATACGAATACCTTTAACAATATCAACTTGTTCTTCAGTTTTGTCACAGAACATGAGTTTTTATGTCATAAGTTTCTTACAAACTTTCCTAATTTTTCAAAGCAAGAGTTTGCTTGAAACAGTGAAAATATCACCTAGCAAAGGAACAATGTTACAAGTGCAATTCACCGGTGATGGACGGCAAGTAAAATAGAATTGAACAACTAAGTCAGAAACGATGTATTAAAAAAATAAAAATCGTCTTCGCAACGAGCAATATGTTGCCTTTACATGATATGAGACACCAATCTCTGATCGTTGAACGTTTATAGATTTATTCTAATTCTCAAAAACTCATTTTATCATCCAAACAATCTTTAGATTAGCAGAAAATAAAGTTAAAAAAGTTAAGTCACGCGACCTTTGACCGCTGTTTGATCTGTGTAACAAACAAACGTTCAATGTTGTCGTACTTTAACTTTCTTCGATTTGAAAGGCATCTCTCTGCTTCAACCACAACTTTCGAAGAAGGAATGTCCGTATATCTGCCAGCTGTGGCGTTTCCCTTCTTTGCATTTCAGCATTAACCTTGAAAGTATTTCATTGCGATGATATTCAAGTTTATTGTCAGAAGTTAATACAATACAAAAGTTTGCACACAGCAGTTATAGGCTATACCAGACAAAAGTTACTTACGATGGTCATTAAATCCAAAACATGTTCTTTGTCCGCATGTTCAGAAAAAACTTTTTCAATCAAAGTTGCAAAAGACGGAGAAATATTCAATGATACATAACCATTAAACACAAGCAGTAAATAAAAGTTGACTCTTGCCTTAAAAAGTTAACAGGCTATTTTTGTGGAAATCAGAACATAAAAGTGAACCCCACCCCGCACAGAGCATCTTGCTGAGTGTTCTTACAATCAAACGAAGCAAAAACTTTCTAACGTGATCGAAAGTTGATTAAACGATACAGGTCATTTGTCATAGCAATCGCAGGCTTTTAATATGTATAACAAAGAGCACTTTACTCGGTACAGTTATGAAATTATTATAAATTACTTTACCTGGATTTGCTGCATAAGCAAGCAAGAGATGAGCTACAAATTCTTCTTTTTTGTAACGACTGCCTTTACCTAAAATATTTCAACGTATTTATTTACCAGCGTTGAAAAGTAATAATTAACTTTGTTAAAATTATTTTAACATCTACATCGCTTATAATTTACACAAAATGTTTCATTAGTTAGTGTTTTTAAGTGCTAAAAAAATAATCGAAATGGTATTCATTTACTTACTTTATTTACTAATGGTATTTATTTACTTATTAAAATTTACTTCGGCCTGGTTGATGCTCACATAAATTTCTTTATCTTTTTCTTCACTGCCACTATTTTTTTCACCATCACCGTTTGTTCTTTGTCCTCTACTTGAATCCATTTGTTGATTACCGTTGTCATCCATACTCATACTGTCATCGTTTTGGTCTCTCCTGCCCTTCTGCTGTGTGTCAAAGGCAGGTAAAGACAACTTTTACTTTACTACTGTCTGCTGTGCTGTTAAGTTTAAGAAATGTAAAATCTGCTCGCAAAAATCTGTTAGTAGATCCAATTCCAGCCTTTTATTTTATTGCACATTAGTCAAACCTAAAAGTTGTTTTTCCTATTCATGAATACTGGCTAAAAATGACGCAACTTCTGTACATGTAACACACCCGTGATTAAAACAACCTTTGACGATAAGTTGTCCATCTTGATTGACGATAAAGCATTCACGGTACTTTCAGTAACTTAAGCCAAGACAGATTATTACGAGCGCTACCGAAAATATAACACAAAAACTTTACAGGAAATTGTTACAGTTCGTTAAACTCTTTATTGTTTTACTCTGCTCTGCGATCGGTGTCAATTTTCTCAGCCACGTGTTTGCCTGTTTATGCGAAATCAGCAACGAGCATAGCGTATGAAGTTGTTATCACAGCGGGGGAGAACTTTTTCTTTCTTCATGACGCTAAGTGGTGTAAACAAAGATGGCGGAAACTTGTTATAGTTAACAACATGTAATGCAAATGTATGTGATGACTGGTGAGGTAGTAACAAAGATAGACAAAGTAAAAGGCAGTGGTCGATATTTGCTCACAAACAATGAAAAGGGTAAGTTGTCACCTAACCGCGTTTTCAGATATACCTTCATCCATATGATATTAAGAAAATCCATTGGTTTCAATAGTATCTGTGTGAAAGAACATCATGTATCAACTTTGTTTTAAATGTTTGTAATTTTGGAAATATACAGCGTTGTTTTATGAAGACTCTCAATTTAAACCATCATGGCCAAAAAATACAGTTTATGAAAATTAAATTAAAAAAATATTCTTTGTCTCCACATCTCTTACCCGAATCATCATCATCATCAGAGCAAGAACTACTGTCATCTCCATGATCGCTGTCTTCACTTTTATCTCGGCAATCTAAAACATGTTAACATATCAAATGTTGCTGTCGTTTTACAAACAGATTTACTGCAAACAAAAATTATTTCGGTTAGAGTACATTTTATCACAATAAGTAACTTTACACTAACAAATGCTGAACTTATTCACATTAATAAGCTACTGAAATTTAACATGGTATCAAAAGAAATATGCTTTGCCATTTGGGCACAAATATGATGTATCCTAATCACAACCAAATTTTCTTATGACATTTGCGACCTATAGTTACTGTAACAACAATTTGCAAATATGCTTTGGTTTGAATTTTTGTGTGAACACACTCGTGGCTTCGCTTTTAATTTAAAAAAATAACGCCGTTCTCAAGATCACTCAAAAAATAGGAGCACGCTCAACTATGCCTATAGGCAGTAGAATACTACCTTAAACAGTGCACAACAGAAGGCAAGCAACTTTCCTGAAAAAAAAAACCTAGACACTATTTGCATGTTCTTTATTTTGGTATCTCTTTGGTACAAAATGGTACATGTTGAATTGCCCAAAATAGGAATAGGAAAAAATGAAAAAGACCTTCAAAAAAGACAAATCTTAGAACCAAGGACAGTATGGCAACCCTGCCTGCAGGCTAATTTGAGCGTTAAAATCAAACACGGTGTTAGACATAAGACATAGTTAAAGGAATAATTTTTTTCAAAACCTTTCATGATATAAATTATTTTTAAAACATCCAACAGTGGGATACTTTCTAGATGCAAAACAATTGTTCATTAATATTGCTATTTTTATGCATAAAACCAGGGAAATGTGAAGAAACACTAGGCTACTGTAAAACTAGGCATGTTTTTCGTTGATGCTGTTACCTGTTGCGGTCAGGTATTGACTATAGTTCGTATTTATGCAGTCGAAAACCCGTTGCAACAACTTCTTTTTAATGCAAATTAATTAAATATTTTACTCCAAACTTTTCACATTCTTCTTTCGAAAACATTCTAAGTTTTCAAATTATTGCGAAAGTATTTATCAAGACTTATCTTGTACAAACAAAATATTCTCTGAACGTATACATATAGTTCGTATTTGGACATCAAGTTTTCAAACCTAAAACTTGACAACTCTTTCACTGTAAACAAAAACGCAGAAAACAAAAATATAAATTTTTTTCTACAAATGGTCAGTTATTTGTTTTCATTTTAGGTTTTCAAGCCAAGTTTGAATATTTCTGAGGACACAAACCTAAAGATTCAAGGGAGAATTGACCAGACATAACAATATCCTTCTTATCCAGAATGTTGTATTCAATCATATCACGCATTCCGTCTTGCACTGTGTGGGAATACATCAACTTGATACAGCTGGTTTGAAAGAGTTCTTTGTTTTCAATATGTTGTGAAGCAATGACACACCCATTCTCGTTTTTCATTTGCAAGGTCAAATCTTGTCCGTTTCTAAACACAGTATGTTTATGGTTCAGCTTTAATGATTGTTAATTTATAGGTGAGACAGCTTAAACATAAACAAAAAGGTTTAAATAAAAAAACCTTTTCAAAGGCAAATGATATAGGCCTATAGTTGTTCCATTTAAATTAATAAATAAATGTATATATTTATACAAGTCTATGCTGTTTACATATGACTGCATGTTTAGAAAAATGTTTCAAATTGGCTTCACAAAATAAGATTTTCTGCAACGTTTAACTTTTTAAAAGATGTTCTTACAACAGAACAAATCAAACCTTAAGCCTCGAAATTTAAAGATTTTATGAAACGTACGTTATTCTAACTTCAAATTGCTGTTTTTGTTCATTTGTTTTTTCAAAGTTGTCAACAATTTCCCATACAATGGTGGGTAAACCTGGATGGGAACCTTTGTAAAACTTAAACAAAAGCCTCTTCGAAGCAGTATCTGCTTCACTGATCTCCATCTTAAACCTTCAACATAACAGAAATTACAGCACAGAAACATACAAGAACTGTATGAGAATTACGAATACCGACTAACAAATACAGGACAATTCTTGAATTTTATAACAATGTCGACAATTTAAATACTGCCCTTGTTGTTTAACAAGTGATGCATTATGATAATTAGAAATTCCCAAATTATAATTCTAAACTTTCATCATTCAAAAAATGCCCATTTAAATGCATTAGCATAATAGCTCTTTATACTTAAGTATAGTTACTTTTGGAAAAACCAAAAGACCCCCGGGATTTGGCGTATATCAAGATATAAATGAAAGCTTTACAAACAACTACACCTGAAAAGTAGAAAAAGTTAAAAAATGACCACTCACTCATCAAAAGATTTAATTGCAAAATGTCCATAATTGAAGATCGTCTGATCGTTTGGCTCTGATTCATCTCTCTTCTTTGTTTTGAGCTAAGCAAAAAATTAGTAATATTATCGTAATATCATTACTCTCATATTCTCTTGTATTGTATACTATGCTCAATTTGGAAATTACGTATACACACACACTTATCTCAATCCTTATATTTTGAAAAAAACGTAAGTACACACTACACATATTGAGGGTTTTCAAGTTAACAAATTCATGTATTTTCTTCACTTTGCAATACATTGTACAAGAGTATTGTCTAACAATTTTGCATGTTGTAGGCCTTTTACATACTTTACTTGACAAGTAACTTTAGCCGTGAGTGTATACAAACAAGTATTGTACGTAAAGCGGTATCCGAATACATGAAACATGCACATCTGGACGAATAAACAGCTTAGGATGTTTGTGTATTGAATTTGTTTGTAAATGTCAATAAAGTTTCATACATTGCGTAGAGTAGAACTGAAGCTTTGCACATAATCATACGTATTTACTTTTTAATTTTTGAATGATTAAAAATAATTTTTTTATGCCCAACATGCTTCTAGGAACCTAAAAAATAAAGCGCATTTGCAGATTTGTGGAATACAATTGCTTGTCAATACTTGCCTGATACTTATCACTACTGCTTCCTTTAAGAGAATAACAAGTTGGTAAAGTTATGGTAACATCCTTCTGAAATTGTTCTGATGGAACACAATGAAGGACAGGTGTAGGTAAGATTTTGTTTTCATTCTACAAGAAAAGTTGTTCTTTTAAACAAATTTTGAGACAATAAAATTTATTTAAACAAGTTAATGCTTAAATAAGCAGCTTGAATTTGTTGCTATATGTTGCTCAGTATTTATAACTACAGTAAACATATATGCTACCTCCTTGTTGAATTCATATCGCAAAGTAAAAGTAAAATAAACATAATCCTTCAAAGCTTTTGGGGGAATTATAATTTCACAACCTCCAAACTGGATACGACCACCATTTTTTCCTATAGCCTGTAAACATTTCAAATATAAATTCATATGGTATTCCGTTCACTAGCATACACACTGAGGAAAAACAATGCTAGCTACAGGAATCTATCTATAGTCTATCGCAGTAGTTTTCAGCCTAGGGGTCACGACCACAACTGTGGTCGTCAGCCTTTTTTCTGGGGGTCGCAATGTCTTTGATGAGTGGGTGCATTTTTTAACTTTTTTTGAAGGAAATGAAGTGGTTAAAAGCTGGTTTGCGAAGAATTGAATTGTCTTTGATTAGTTTTTTGCTGTACAGTGCTGTGCAACAGTTTTATCTAAGACCACTTGCATTGTTTGGGTTTATTAGTGAAAAATGTGTTTAATTATTAAATGGATAAAAACGATTGTTACATAATAGTATTGTATAGATAAGCTGTAAAGGACTGTTACCACCTCATTTTAGTATTGTTAGCTTAGTTCTTTTTTAATTTTGCAAGTAGAGTACTACTGTAGTTTTATATTTTACTCTTTCTTAAAAAATGGGAAAAAAGAGGTCTCAAAAGGTCAGAAACAAACTAGCAGTAGAGCCAGATTTAAGGTGTGCTTAATCAACAACGGTGCGACGCATAGACAAGCTTGTCTCCAAGATACAGCACCAGCCATCTCACTGACTGTGCGTTATGACTTATTTATTGGAACCTTTCATACATTACTTTTGCCTTATTTTTAGATGTATTTGTGTTATTATTGCGTGTACATAATTGCATTTTGGAACACATATTTTGGAAGAGGGTCGTCAGGTCATCTTGGGTTGCGGTACGAAAAAAGGTTGAAAACCACTGGTCTATAGTCTCTATAGTCTCACATCTTTTAAATATGCTACGTAAACGTGCTGTAAAAATACACTTTTTTGAAAAAGCATGCAAGTGTTTTATACAGAATAAACACCTAACATTTACTCTGTAATTATGATGTATGGAATCTGGTATCAGAATTGTACTGCAAAGTCTGTATGATTGCAGAAAGTTGGCTACTTCGTCAATTTTCGACAAAATCATCGATCATACAACTATCTCTGCCCAGCATTTTGTCTCAAAAACTATTTAGTTGACACAATCGTAATCACACACACACACAAGAAAGTATCCACTTACCGCCCTTGCCCTGTATGGAATGTATTCCTGCGGAGTTTCTTTAATTTCTTTCTTCACAAAACCTGGAAAAAAGTTTATTAAATGACAATCACTGACTGAAGCCCAAGACTGTGACAAATCTTTACTGATTGCTATTGTGGTTTGCTCAAATATGATTTGATAAAACGATATTTTGGCTCTTACTAAATCGGATTGTGGAATACAGCCGATTCGCGCAAACTAATTACACAAATGGTTAAACAATGTTGCAAACCGGTTGCCGCTAGTGCACTATCTGTTGCAAGTGAAACGATTGGATCATTTCTGGTCAAATATTAATTATTATCAGAAACGTAACAATGCCTTAAAAACTAATAACTTTCGATTGTATATATGAAGTATCCTAAACGTAATGAGTAATAACATATTTTATGAACAAGTATTTTATGTACAGATGTCCGAACACAAACATCCGGCAAGGATGTTTAAATGTTCTCCAGAATCCGAGCTAGTTACACATATTGAAAATTAAAACTAAAAGTTGTAGTAAACAAGTTAATATCATAATTCGAAAGTCGACATTGAAAACATGTTTACCTTACCTTTATTTTGGGCTTGTGATTCACTTTGGCCAGTGATGGATGCTGAAATAAAACAACACGATGAACAAAGTGAAAAGCTCCATTGAAATTAACTCAATCTAAAATTGTTGGCCAGATGCTGCCAATTCAATATAAAAATGCCAGTATGAAAATGTTATTGTCAAAAAAGAAAATACTTTGGGATTTTTTTAAACGCATTTTTAGAGGAAAATTCAGTCGTTATGAAAAAAGAGGAAAATTCTTTAAAAGGAGTGTGCATAGTCGCCCTATAAGGTGGTCATGTGATGCAAGGATGTGGCCTACAAAGTTTGACAGTTTGTCAACTGACAAAAAGTTTGAGCAATTCGTTTATGTGTAAGGTGTGTTTGAGGGTGCAAGAAATTCTACCAGGTGGTATCATAAAAAACTGAAGCCATCATATAATTGCTTCAAATCTTTTGTTTCATTATAAACTGAAGCATAAAGTCGTTGCCTAATCGCTCAACGTAGGGGAGGATAAGTTCTTCACTGGAAAGGATAACGAGTGTTTTCAGGGGAACTTGGGAAAATCCATCTTGGTAGGAGTAGTACACAGCTTGTTGGAAATCAAATTCACACATTGGCAGTGTACGTGACACTTCCAGTCTATCCGTTCCCATGTTAAACTTCTGGCTGGTTTGTGAAACTATGGCAAGCTTAAGATATGGTTCCAGCCGGTCAAATGAAACCAATTTCAGTGATCCATTAGTCAATTCATTATCAAATCAACAATCTGAATTCAACAGTATTGACTTGAGCAGTAATTAATGCTACTGCAGCTTACATAAAAGTGCAAGGACTAAGCACATAAGTCTCTCTGGTTGGTAAGACATGAAGAGCGAACCAACTGCTTTACGTGAGATCATCAGTGTACTGAACTGCACGTTGTATGACGTATTTAAGGAATAGAAATAGGTCGCATATACTAAACATGGCCAAAATATAGCACAGCGTTTGTTGGTAAACACACGAAACAAAACACAAATAATTTTGTAATATCATCAGATCTGTACAAGAACGCTGCAACAATAAGGGCTAATTATTACAACTAGCACAATAGCATCTGCATATTAAATAGTACTGAGCTGCATAGACTTTGTGGCACATTTCAAAAATGTAGAGGTAAACGAGTCACTGCAACAGCATCAAATTATGATCAAACAAATGTACTACTATATGGTAGTTGCTAGACAACATGTTTTTTTCCAATCATTTCAATTTCAACCTTCAATGTTTACAATGTTCAATTGTATGTTTAGAAGTGAGGCTTGCTTGAGCTCATAGCCAAAACGTTTTGAAAATCAAAGAGGGAAACTTGGGTTTGGTGGTTGGCTTAAATGGGAAAGCATATGAAAATAGATGATCATTTGAGTCAAATTGTGTAAAAAACTTTCTTTTAATTTCCTATTTAACTAGTGAAAAACAAAATGTTTGAAAACATACCTACCAAAATTACAACTTAAAAATAAGCAATGGACATCACTTGCCACTGTACTGTAGCACTTATAATAAATATACGCTTACATAATAAATAGAACAATGTTTCTTACACTACAAAGTACAACTTAGGAAAAGGTGCATTCAGAGTACCGTGGTAACATAATTAGTGGCCGTAGGTAATAAAAACGTTATAATTGTAAGCACACAATTAAATGTTAAAAATGGGTACAGTATTTCAAATAAGTAGTCTAAATTTGATTGTGTTATGTAAAGCAAACAACTGTTTGTCAACAACAATTGTGTAAAGCAAACAGTAATAATAATTTCACATTATGTAACCATATCTGAGTCATTCCATGTATAATCAACCAATTTTTTAAAAATTTGTAACCACTACTCTTGGATTTTGATAATTTCAATATATGTTATAGACCTTGGAAAATCACGAAGATTAAAAAAAAAAATTTGAAAATATCTCCAGGCGTTTTCGAGTTATTCAAATTTGAATTTTTCGCCACACGATGGCTTTTGGTTAGTGAGCACTGGTCACGCTTCATGATTTTTTTTAATATCTTTATTTCTGAAGGTAGAATAATGAAACAAATGTCAAATTCACCATTTTTGGGGTCAAGGAATTCATTTAAGCACATAAAAAACCTATACCACACCTCCTTCATGGAGTAAATTAAGTTTTTTCATTAATGTCAAAGTTCAAGTTTACGATGCAATTACAAAAATAGCAATCGCATTGGAAACATAATTTTTGCACTTTTGTGTAGCATGGTTCATGTATTTTCATATATCCAAAAATTGGAAACTTGTTTTTTGTGCTTTAAGAGTAAAGTTGGTTTTAACAGCAAGCACTATTTTTATGATATCAAGTTTGAGTCAACTTGATTTTGATGAAATGGCTTAGATATTTTTCTGCAAATTGAAAATGATATAAGGGACCAATGAGCAATTTGGCTAGCCTATGGCAATCTGGACTTTTACAAAACCTAATACTTTTAGTATATCAGTACTGTATTGCAATTGCCTGACCTTTAACAATCATTGGAAAATACTTAAGAGTTTTGATTTTTGTTTCAATTTCAAAGCCCAGCAAGAATCTAAATGTTTAGTCTACTGGTTCTAGTTTTTTTAATTCAAAAGTGTATTTGAAGTGTTTTATCATTTACCATAGGCTCAATTTTGAGCAGATATTAGTGCAATAGTAGCCTTGCATTATTGTCAGAACTAGCATCTGCAGTAGATTTGTAGAGATAAAAAAAGAGAAATACAGGTATTGGATTGGTCTACCTGATTACGGGGAAAATAGCAACTATAGGCCTATAATAGTTCTAGCCTCCTCCTTTTAACTGACAATACTCTGTTTAGATTTAGAATGATAATAAAGCATTTATCTGTTATAAATGGAGTGTTGTAGTATTGGTGTTTTGTTGCAGCAAGACTATCATAAAACCTTATACACAGCAAAAATTGAATTGATACCTTTGGGAAGTTTATGTTCCGCAGACCGAGAGTTACTGTTATGGAGAACTGCTTTGAAAGACAAAGCAGAGCAAGTAGCCAATTTATGCATGCACCACAAAGAGATATTTTTGGCGCCAAGATTTGAGCACAGGTTCAAAAATTGTTGTGACATTTATAAATCTCACAAGAAGAAAGCCAAAGGTAGCATTGTAATTACACTTGGAATTGCCAAAAAGATGGAAAAACTCTCAATGTGCGTTAAACCTGGATGGCGCGTTTGTGCGACATGCTACAAAAGATTTCAAACAGATAATAATTGTTTGGGTGATTCAGAAACAAGTTCAAATCCATCTACAAGTGATTCTGACAGCTTAAAGTTCAGCTTTGATTGTAATCCAAAATCGCAGTTTCACCAAGATTTAGCAAAAGAAACGTTAAATGAAACTTTTCAATCTGTTGGCGTGTCTCCAGTTGGACCTTCACATAGTCTACCAAAACGACAGCGTATTCTAAAAGCAAAAGATAAATTATCAAAGGTGGCACGAAAATTAGAAAACTCTTTTGCAACTGTTATTGGCACGGAAGAAGAAAATATTACAATTCATGAAAACACTATCTTCACTTCAAATGAGATCAAGTTGGTGCAGAAAAAAGCAAATGACCAAGATCTGTTAATGGAACATGTCAAAACAAAGATTGCTGGTGCAAGTTCATATAATGAAAAAGTAATGCTCCTCACACTGAAACCCCAATCCTGGTCAATTAAGCAAGCTGCTGCCTATTTTGGTGAATCTGAGTATTTGATTAAACGAGCAATGAAAGAAAAAGAATCTGATGGGATTTTGTCCAAACCAACTATTCCAGGAAGAAACAAAATATCTGATGCCACAAAAGCTGCAGTTACATCTATGTATGAAAATGATGAATTTACCCGTTTAATGCCTGGAATTAAAGATTATGTAATTGTTTCCAAAAATGTTCATAAGCAAAAGAGGCTCATTTTGTGCAATTTGAAGGAATTATATGCCACATTTTGCGAAAAATATCCCGAGCTGAAGATTGGATTCTCAAAGTTTTGTTCACTCCGTCCCAAATGGTGTGTCCCCGTATCGTCCAAAGGCAGTCATTCTGTCTGTGTGTGCATCCAACATCAAAATGCAATTCTTCTGGTTGATGCTGCCAACAACAATGAAACATACAAAACATTGATTGACAAAATAGTGTGCAGCACGGAGAACAAAATGTGCATGTTGCATCGTTGTGAACAATGTCCTGGGTCTCAAGCACTAGAAGGCCTTTTGTTTGCACAGTATGATGAGGAACTTGATGATGAAGTCCAATGCCAACAATGGAAGTCTACAGACAGGATGGATCTTATCACAGTGTTAATGACGAGACATGAGTGGATTCAAGAAATTGCAAGAGTTTTGGATGATCTTACAAAGCATTCATTCATAGCTAAATGCCAATCTAGATACTTAAACTCCAGAAAGAGTTCTTTAACAGATGATACTTGTGTGATTTTGCTGGATTTCGCCGAGAATTACACTTTTACAATCCAAGATGAAGTACAAAGCTATCACTGGAACCAGCAGCAATGTACAATCCACCCTGCTGTTGTGTATTACATGCAAGATCACATCTTGATGCAGCAGTCATTTTGCTTTGTTTCAGATGACTTAACACATGACACAGCTTTTGTGCATGGGCTTTTGTACAAACTCACTGCATTGATTCCAAGCTTGTCCAGCACCATTACTAAAGTTGAATATTTCTCGGACGGTTGCGCTGGACAGTATAAAAATTATAAAAATATGCTGAATTTGTGCCATCACAAGTGTGATTTCAACCTGGAAGCGTGTTGGTCCTTTTTTGCAACCAGTCACGGGAAATCTCCATGTGATGGTGTAGGAGGTACTGTTAAACGACTGGTTAAGACAGCTAGCTTACAAAGACCTACATCTGACCAGATTACAACCACACAAGCATTCTATAAATATTGCTGTGACAACATCAATGGAATTAAATTCGAGTTTTTGCATTCAGAAGGTTTACAAAAGGACTTGTAATGGCATCAAGGTTTTTATTAGGAAGCACAATACCTGGAACACGATCTTTCCACCATTTTCAACCCCTTTCGAAATCTTCAATAGGATACAAGCGAACAAGTGATGATAACAAATTCACAGGTATTCATTACTTTTCACATTGCAACAGAGATGATTTGCAAGTTGCTGTGAATGACTATGTAGCTTGCAACTATGATGGAAAGTGGTGGATGGGATTAATCGACGAAGTCGACACTGCTCAGTTGGATGCCCAAGTGAAATTTATGCACCCACCAGGTCCTACAAATACATTTTTTTGGCCATCAAAGGACGATGTATGCTGGGTTCCTTTCCAGCAAATTCTATGCAAAGTTGCTGCACCGATTACAACAACTGGAAGATCGTACAGTATCACTGCAGAAGCTCTAAAAACAGTGATGAAAGCCTACACCGATAGAGAATGACAATAAGGTCAAGAATAAAAATAGGAGTAGGCCAAATTGAAGTTCAAAAAGTAACTCTAATTTACTGTAACCTCTCTCAGAGTGCACCATTAGCAGGCAGTAATTAATTTTTTTGGTGAATAATCTTTAAACACTAGCAGTTGGTGCCTTGGAATTGCAACCTTGCATATATTCATGACCAGTTATACGATATTGCTCAAATCTGGATTTTATATCTTATAAGAATCATAAAAATAGTGCTTGCTGTTAAAACCAACTTTAC
This sequence comes from Clavelina lepadiformis, assembly GCF_947623445.1. Lineage (NCBI taxonomy): Eukaryota > Metazoa > Chordata > Ascidiacea > Aplousobranchia > Clavelinidae > Clavelina > Clavelina lepadiformis. The sequence goes on along the minus strand of NC_135244.1, from coordinate 21,280,811 downwards.
TCCTAAAGCACAAAAAACAAGTTTCCAATTTTTGGATATATGAAAATACATGAACCATGCTACACAAAAGTGCAAAAATTATGTTTCCAATGCGATTGCTATTTTTGTAATTGCATCGTAAACTTGAACTTTGACATTAATGAAAAAACTTAATTTACTCCATGAAGGAGGTGTGATATAGGTTTTTTATGTGCTTAAATGAATTCCTTGACCCCAAAAATGGTGAATTTGACATTTGTTTCATTATTCTACCTTCAGAAATAAAGATATTAAAGAAAATCATGAAGCGTGACCAGTGCTCACTAACCAAAAGCCATCGTGTGGCGAAAAATTCAAATTTGAATAACTCGAAAACGCCTGGAGATATTTTCAAAATTTTTTTTTTAATCTTCGTGATTTTCCGAGGTCTATAACATATATTGAAATTATCAAAATCCAAGAGTAGTGGTTACAGGGCCTGGTTGATTATACATGGAATGACTCATCTATTAAACGTCGTAGTGCTCTGTAGACTGTAAATCATATTACTTACACTGTTTACTTAAGTTTTCCACCATTACTTTTTAATCAGGTAAGTAGTGTGCGCAGTCGAGTGTTATTTTAGATACAGTTTCAAACCTTACTATTTGGCTTGAACTTGAGATAATGATAGATTTATTTATAGACCTTGCAGTCTTGTAAGGATTTCAATAATACATAATTGACACTCCTTTACATTGAGTTACCTGTTGGGTTTTCTGTTACCGTAGCTGAACTGGAAGAAGTTGATTGGTTGAGGTTGAACTGTTGCTGTCGATCCTAGGTAAAGTGGGCAGTTGTAAAATTTAGTAAAAGTAACATTTCGTGTAAATACAATAAAAAACAAGACCTTACACAACACAAAAAGAACCAAATGCTGCCGAAACTTTAATCTTTAAACAAAGAATGACACCAAGTACAAAGTCTCAAATGCCATATATGTCATAAACAACTTGCATAGAAGAGGTATAACATGAAATTATTTAAATGTTTAAAGTTTTAGTTAAATGCTATCTTATAACATAAAACATGTAAATATCAAATGTGAGGAAACTCCAAATCCTGTACAAACTATGAAAGATTAGTCAATATGTGAAAAATTTTCTTTGAGGTTGACTTCAATTAATGAAGTTTTGCAGATTGTACAGTAAAGATTTTTGCATCACTAAAAGCGCAATTTTATTCTCTACAACAGGGTGTTATGACAGTTGGTATTGCAATTCTACCTCTATGCAGTCAATGACGTAAAATAAGCGATATTATACGATACACTCGAGTCGAGCAAGCCCAATAAATAACTTGAAAAAGTAATGAACAGAAAAACAGACACAGATGTTGACCAGCTTTTGAGTGAAAACAAGACGCAGTTTCAACAAAGCATCTAAAGAGATTGAAACTGGAACGAATGCGGTTGGCCTTGGACTAGCCTACTACTAGCTAATTATGCTAAAAAAGGTAAGTAATTCCCATTCAGTTGGACCAACGATATAAAGAACATGATGGGAAACTACCTCCTCCTCGTTTGTTTCTTTATATCGTTGGTTGGACCGATGCAAAAGAAGATGAACAAAGAAGAAACTTAAAGACAAGATAGCTGCACAAAAATTTAAAGACAGTTAGAAGAGAAACTGAAGTGTAAGCGTGCATAGAAAAAGCTCTTGAGCTGCTACGGATTGTGAAATGTTCGAAGATTTGTGCAGGGATCATATCAGGGATCTTCTAAACAGAAAATTTAACTTTCCTTGATGTCAGTTTATCTATTTTGATAGGAAAGATGGAAATTTAGCAGGTAGCTACTTGTGATTTGGCATATGAAGACAGAAAGTTATTAATTTTGCTTATAAAAATTTATTTAAAAAAGTGAATAAAAATTGAATTAAAGTTTTTTGGCAAAATTTTGCACATTGACTAGCCTACCCTACCCTGGTCGGAAAGCTTGCTGAGTGCACATGCAATTAAAATCCACGATGTGTTCTGCGCGTATAAGCTTAAACTTGTCTTATGTTTGCTTCGAGTATGCAGTATGCAGGACAGTATGGATTGTAAGTTTTTGTGCACCGGACAGGGTAAATTTTAAAGACTGGTGTGCACCAGTAGGCAACAAAAAGTGCGCACCGGTATGCGCGAGTATGCTAAAAATATCGCTGTTGGAGAATTACTTAGCTTACAAAGAAGATTTTTGACCGACTTTGCGCACTTTGTGCACAACGTTTTCTTTCCATACAGGCAGGTCAAGGAAATTTTCTACGGGAGTGTTCAGGTAATTTCTGGTTTTGAAAATAGGTATTCCCTGAAAATGGGAACTCAGTTTATTGTATGTTGATTTACTAGTCTCATATCACCATTAATGGTGCCTTAGTTAGTCAGAAAGAGAAAAAATGTGTTATTTAATCCACGGTTATATCTGTATTGTGTATCTGTATAATCAAACCTTTTGGAGTTACCGTTGCCATCTGTTTGAGTTGGAGTGGCAAAATTTTTTATATTTAACAAAAGGAACTGTCATTCCACATTTATTCTTTTTTAAATTGCAAGCTTTCTGTGTATCACATTGTAAAGATTTCCTTCAGGTGATTACTGTCACTTTTGAGTAGCATATAAATTTTGCCTAAGTTTTATTTTACAGCACTTTGAACTGAACCTACACTTTGGTTTTGTTCGATATGAAATCACGTTACATGTTCAGCGTAACATGTGACGTGAAATGCCTGGGACTGTTCATACCGTAGTTTTAAAATTACACGGCAGATGCAATTGATCAGGAAAAAATACCGTAACGGTGAAGAGCCAAGACCTGTCTCCTTATGGTGATGTCAAAAATTTCATTTTGATTATTTTTTGAATGAGTAAAAAACGAGAGTAGATTGAATGTTAAACTTTGGCATATAGGGTAGGTTATTGAACCAAATGCAAAATTGAAAGTTTCAATAACGTCTATTAACAGTTTATTGCCCATTATATTTCGGAGTAAGCGTTTGTATATATTGTTGTATTATTTGTGTATATTGTTGCTGGTTACCGGTATTCTTTATTTGAAAGTTGAGTCGTTTGAAGTTCATTGAAAGAGGGGCGAAGAGGTCGATGAGCGATTGTGGGCCATTTAGCTTCTAAGCCAGTGCTTTTAGCCTTCCCAAACTGTGTGTCGCCACAGATTCTCAGGTGTGCCGCGGCTATGGCTATGTGAACATGGCTTTTTTGTTTTGACTGAAATTAAAACCTGTAAACGAGAGAAACTGCTTGGAACTGACGACGAAATGCGGGTATGTTTGTCAACAATGCAACCTCGTTTCAGTCGTATATGTTCGTATAAACAAGCACATCCATCGCATCAACACGTGAAAATTAATTTTTTTAAAGCAGTTTTTCTTCTCTTGTAAGTGTGCCGCGAGCGTTTTATAATTATTCTAGTGTGCCACAAGCTGAAAAAAATTGGGAACCACTGTTCTAAACGCTCATTGAGTAACCTATACCACAAGTAGGCCTACACTCGTTTATTCATAGCTCGGTGATAAATTAGCGAGATAAATTCTCAGGCATATGGTAAAGTAATTCACTACAACTGGTAACTATAGATAGTTACTTACCTGATACACAGGCTCATATGTTTCATGAAGAGTTTGAGGCAATTGTGACGCAATATGCCCTTGCAATGTTGATGGTGGTTGTTGCATAGCTGGTATGATAAATGATAAATAATAATGCCTATGATAATAAATGATAATGATAAATAATAAGTTAATGCCCAAGCATAGCCTATATGGTAAATATTCTTGTTGCTGAACTAACAACAACTGTGACTGAGAACGTTCAGAGCTAATAATACATCATCACAATAATTTCTGACTAACATACTAGCCTATGTATATTCAAAATATTAGACTGCATATTTATATACACAACGTTAATAGGGTTCTAGGTCGATTCCACGATTCGACGGACAGACGGCGGACGATTCAACCCACGGACGATTCAACCCGCGGACGATTCAACCTACGGACGGTTTAACCATAGATATCTTATATATAACAAAATCGTTGTTATATATAAGATACATCAGATATCTATGGATTTATATCATATTATATATCATATATAACATATCTATGGATTCAACCCATTTACAAAAACGTCTACGCAGTTCGTTATCAGACAGGGATGCCGCTTTTACCTCTATACCAATACACATCTTGTGTTGAAATATAAACAAGTTTATGTACCGTGTTGTAACTAGTAGACTTGCTTATCGAAAAATAAATAAAGCCTACACGTCGATTAAAAGTCAAACCTTAGAAACAACTGTTTGTTGATGGGAATGAAGATTTCCCGCAAAAAAGTTTGAATCGGGAGATCGAACATTTCGAGAATAGTATAAGTCGCTTGTCTCCAGCCAACTTATTATTTTGAAAATAAACGAATAACCTTTCCTTTTGCAGAGAGAAGGATTCTGTGTGCTATAATTCTGCTTATTTCTTTGTGTTAGTTTGTATAAGCTAAGTTATGCTTTACTATGATCAACTATGTAACTTCGGCTTCGTGGGTTGAATCGTCCTGAGTTGAATCGTCCGCGGGTTGAATCGCCGGCGGGTTGAATCATCCGTGGGTTTAATCGTCCGCGGGTTGAATCGTCCTATGTTGAATGGCCCTGGGTTGAATCGTCCGACCACCGTTTTTTACACTTATTTTTAATTTGATTTCTATTTCTTTTTGGTTTTAGCATGTTTCTTTCTTTTTAGCTATAGCCTTATCGTCGACGTTGTAAGTGTGTCGGTGTAATATTTAACTCACTGACATGTAGCGTTCGTGATAGCCTAATAATTGCAATAATTTATACAAATTGGCATTTGCATGAGTTTTTGTATTTTCTCCAGTTTAGATAATGCAATGTTGCAAAGCTACGTATTTATCGTCGTTAAGCAGTTATTTAAACAAGGAATTCCAAAACCAACATATTGACGCAGATTGAAATATTTGAAGTAGCATTGTATTTTACCGTGTAATGTGATGGTACTTGATCAGGGTTTCATATAATAGAAGATGTAACGTGGCTTGTACGTAAAAATGCATTGTTTCTAGTATCTTTAATCACAATCGTAGTTCCAAGCCAACATGTGACGTAGTTAAATGTGTCAAGTGGTTTTCTGTACCGGTACAGAAAACGGCGGTACCATGAGCATTGCTTCGACAAAAAAATTAATCATATGATGGCTTTGTTATAAAATTTAGTGCCTCCACTAAGCATCGATTCTTTATCAAGGTCAGTTCAGACTACTAATCTGTGACGTCAGTATGCGTCATTGGCATACTGTGAATGACCAACAAAATAGTAGCCTAGTAGGCTATTTCAGGAATTCGTTTGGAATAGGAGTTTATTGCCTGCAGACGCCTTGAAAGATATGTCGTGAATGAGCAGCAATTATATTGATGAAAATCAAAGTTTCTGTTTTATTACGTCACCAATAAATAGATATCAGCATTCCACTATATCGTTTATAAACATTCGTTATAAAGTATAGACGCTAAACTGTAATAAGATATTCCACCGTAATATTTACAAACTTTCGACAATTATTAAACCAAGTAACAAACATAAAATCAGCAACGTTCACGCAATTGTCATAAAGATCGTGATCATCATCATCATCATCATTGTCATAAAAATCATGATCATCATCATCATTGTCATCAAAATAATGAGCATTTCATGCAAGAATTCCATTCAGTGACAAAACGTTAGACATGGAGACAATGAAAGGAAATATTTGTAAAATGTTGACAAAGTTACTTAACAAGAGATCTGTCGCATCGCTTGTCCATGTTCTCTGGGTCGCAAGGCATTGGGAACCTATCAGGATCAATCTTGTTCATATCTCGCACCAGGAAACTGAGCGCGTGCTTGCAAGAGCCTAGTGGGGAATTCCAGTAATGACATGTTTGAGAATGATCTATTAAAGCGTCTTTACAGGTGCATTCGTATTTAATTATGAAGTTGTTGAAAATTAGCTTTGCATTGCAATTGATATGCGCTTCGGCGTAATCCACCTGCATGTGACAAAAAAATGCGTTTTTTAGCGTGAGTTTTGTTAGTTTATACTGAAGTACCGTGCAATTCACATTAACTTTGACTCGCCTTTAACGTAGTGAAAGGAATTACGCTTAGGTCATCCATTAAAGATTTCCATGATATGCAACCTGATAAATAAAAATCAAAAAATATAAATCTATGATTAAAAGTGTTGCAAAACATTAGCCTACTTAAGTGCTTTAGATATTGTTTAATATTTTTTGCATTTATACAATTTTTAATCATATTCTAAGCGTACAGCGTGGAGGTGTAGATGTCCAATGATTTGATTTATTGCATGAAGTGTAACTTTTTCCCTGTGAAATAAAAACTTATTTAAAGTTTGTTAACAAAAGTTATATTACAAAGGTTTTTATTTCCGTCTTTTCGATTTGCGATGATTTGCTATAACAGAAAGGTCTTAATCTTCAGCAAGATGTGAGGCAATATTTTGTCAAACTAACTTCAATTATTTTGTCTCCAGTGCACGCAAAAGTGCAAGTTGATCCTACTTTGTTGTCGTTGCTGCATTTTATTTCCATGTCATCTGGCAAAGACAATGACGGGCAATCTACAGTGAGAATATTGCCACTAATCATGCTGAAAACTGGAACTTTTTTACGGTTTGTTTGTCTTATTTCTGTATGAAACCTTTCTTGTTTCAAAACGTTTCCGTGAAATTTGAAAGATTTTGTCGTATTTTGGCTGACAATTTTAATAGCTACATTATATGGAACAGCATTCGGCTGGTCACTTTATCGAATAATTGTTTAATATTTATTGATTAATCGATTAATTGATTGATACCTTAGTTTTGAAACTTTTTAGGTCTTACTTATTCTCTTTCTACCTTTCATGTATCTTACCTCTTATCGTACAATAAGGAATTTCCGACGACCAAAGGTTAGAATTGTTGCACACCGAGTGAGCACCACCCTGTTAACGTAGACCAGTTGTCATTTAATACTTGTCTTTGCTTTAACAACAAGGTTTAAATGGCTTTATTATTCATGTTGAATGGATTTGAACATGATTTGAAACGATTCAGCAGCAAATCATGCACTTACATAAAGTTTTTTGCCGTTTGTGCATGCAAAGTAGCAAACTGATTCCATCTTGTTGGCGTTCGTGCATTGCACATTGAGTCCGTCGGTTAAATTTAACATCGGGCAACGTTCTGTGACTAAACACGAATTTGTAGATAACAGAATCAAATTTATGGTTATAGATTTTGTAGAACAGAAGCTTACATGGACAAACGTTACGGTCAATAACAATAACTATCATTGCTTTTATTTTTCAATACCAGCATACAATAATCGAAAGATGTTTTTCTGCTATAAGTGTCACTTGCCTTTTAGACCGCTACGATATGAAATTGAAGTAAAAACGGCTGACAAAGAAGCCACAGCCAAAAAGAGAAGAATCCCTCCAATTATTATTAGACCTTTCTTATGCTGAAATGGTCCTGATAAAACTATTTGTTTAGGCTCTCTATAAAGTGTACAGTATTTAAACCTAAGTTATAGCAAATATGACAGTGTCGTCGTACCTTTCCATGCAAGACTAACTCCACGACAACCGATTTCAGAACATCGAATCGTATTAATGAATTTACGGTAACATTCAAATTGGTCGGAATCTTTTGAAACAAAATTTGATGTCAGCTTCTAACAAATAATTATATAGAAAGAAAATGTAATATAACAAATATTTATAGAAAAATACAAAGTTGGCGAGTGAATTGCATTTTCTGTGATAAGAACGTTACTGGATCGAGATAAAGAAAATTTATCGTCATAACTGAACGGGCAAAACCTGACAGAAGTCGTTCATCGTCGCTTGATTCGAATTGTGTTCTTGGGGTTTTCACAACATTTTCGCTGTGTCCATGGGAGTAAATTTCTTCCTGTTGCTTCTTATTGCGTGGTAGCTGAATCAGTTCTATTGGTTCCGTTTGAGCCATCACTCAGGACTGTTCATTTACTTTTTAGACTAGAGTTTTTTTTCAATTGAACTGCTGATCAAAGAAAACTTAATTTAAGCCTGTCCTAGAAACTTTCAAGAAACAATCTCACTGATATTCCGTTCAATAATTTTCTTTTGTTATATTTGACGTTCTGTGAACGGTCTAACTCAATTGAAGCGAGATAAAAACGTTTCACGAGCTTACATTTTGAGGCGCGTTTGAATTATTTTGCAGGGAAACGTAAATTAAGATGCAATCTGATAGACCTTTCTGTTATTCGGTTAGTTCCAGTCTGTTGCTTTTGTTTGAAGCTTTGTAGTTGGTGAATGAGTCGAAACAAGTGCAACGCTGTTGTCTTTTAAAATCACCAAAATTTCCCCAGGCTGTTGTTCCACCTCTTTTAAAAGGTTTCGTTATTTCCAGTTCCTATTTTATTCGAAACAAAAGATTAACAAATATTTTATAGGGTAGTTTTTCTTTTTGGTCTTATCTTTGCAAACAAAGAGAATTTGAATAAATTGCATGAGCTTCTTGCATGCTAAACATCAGCCAATTTTTGTTGTTAATTTTGCTGTTGTGACAATGCTGTTAACATTTCACTGTTTTGTGGAATCTTCAGTCATTCGCCCTTTATCATTGTGTACAAACATCGACGGAATAAAAATTTTGTTTTTTGATTAATTGTTGGACTTTTAATCTATCATTCTTGACAAAGGTCCCTTTCGGAAAAAAATTAACGTTTGGATTAAAATAAAATTTTACGGATTTTATTATTCGAAGTTAGGTCGTATTCCTTTTACGTAATAAGATATTGTTTCACATGTTTGTCACGTGTCAGGTTTGATACAAATCGCCCAATAGAGACATATAAGAAATTGATTTTGTATGCACGAGAGATGTGGTTCAAAAGTTATGTAGATGATGATAAAGATTTGGTTTAGTGATTAACAGCATTAACGGAAACAACAGAGCAAGAAAAATTTGACTTCGTTTAAATTTGACGATTGACGACTGAATGCGAGATTTAACTCTGACGTAAAAAACCGCTGAAAACCCCTTTATTGAAAATCTAACGACGTCACACTCGAGCTTCATTCAATAACAGGTCAACTGAAAACAATTTGAACAAAAACGCACTGGTTCAAGTTTCGCGTTGCAGCGGGTGTTTTATCTTGTCACATTTTTAGCTAAATCTTTTCTCGAAATTTGTCACCGGATTGTTGTTGTAAACACGTTCATTTGCCTTGTTCGGCTCACTGTGTAGCCTACGACTGAAAGCAAAATACATTGTTTACTGAGATATATTTGATTGGAATAGTTTGACTGGCTACGTTTATCTGTCAGCAGATAACGATTTTGATACTGTTGGATGGACTATAAAGACCAGCATAAGTGAGTTAATATCAGGTCATATTCATTAACAAGTGCTATTATATAAGCGCCCTCTATTTTAGATGATAGGTACAAACATAGACAACATACAGTAGACATAAGTATTTCAAATGTTAACAAAAAAAGAAAGTCTTCATGAAGCATCGACTCTTCGTACAAGTTCAGACACGAGCGATCTTTTAGGCTGTGGGAGCTACGCAACAGTACGAAGATGTTATTGTGAAAAGATTCGTAAAACGGTCGCTGTAAAGTGTTATCACCTTAAACCAATCAACGGTGATCCGAACAAAGCTTTGCAAAAGTAAGCGCGTAAAGTATAAGTAAGACTATAGCATAAAACTAAAATTAAATGCTTGAAAGGAATTATGTTACAAGCGTTAAGCTATATGTTGTGTAACAAAAATCTGTTAATCTCATCTGCACATAGCGTTGAAAGGGAAACAGAGGTACTAAGGCGACTGAATCATCCAAACATCGTCAGTTATATCGGCTTTACGCAATGGGATCATTGCCATGGAATTATCCTGGAATATCCAAGTGCAGGCACTTTGGACAACTTGTTGGCCGACACTAGGATAGTCATACCTTGGCTACCCCGACTTAAATTTTCCTGTGAAATAGCTGACGGTCTCTTTTATTTGCACGATCACGATCCAAAGAGAGCTTACATCCACAGTGACTTGAAACCGCAGAACATTCTTCTGTCAGAGGAACTGGATATAAAAATAGTCGACTTTGGCTCCACTCACGTCTCTTCAAAGCACAACGCGACAACCGATTCTTTGTTCCTCTCACACACGACACAGCATACAGAGTTATATTCAGCGCCTGAAGTTTTGAAGAATCCAAACGCTAAAAGAGATCCTTCATCTGATGTGTACAGGTTTGTTACAGTTCATCTTAAGTTTATCACGATTATATGATATCTATATACCCGTTCCACAATCGCACGTTTAGATTGAAAGTAAAGTGTTATGGGTGGGATTTTGTAGTTTTTTATGCTTTCTATTATTTTCACAGCTTTGGAATCGTTTTGTTTAATATCATCACAAGAACTAATGGATTTGGTGGCAATCCATCTGCAGCCATTGTTGAGCTCATTAAATCTCGGGGACAAAAACCTAACCTGAGAAAAGTGGACGAAATTGACTTGGCGCTGAAGCAAGGAGAAAACGAAATAAACTTGGAGATCTTTAAGGATTTGAAAATGTGGATGGAAAAATGCTACGATTTTATTCCAGAAAAACGTCCATTTATGAGACAGAGTATAGCATAAGCATATATTAGCAATTAGTAGACCAAAAACATTTCTTTATATAACTTTCAAAAGTCCTAATGACACTCAAAAGAAAATTGTGCAAACGTTTCTGTTTTATCCAGTAAAAGAAAAACTACACGAGAGACTGATGCTGATACAAGAAACCACGACAATATCTCACAACAACGAAATTCGAGATTTCAAGAAAAACGCTTTAAAAAGTTTAGACGCACCATCAAGCTGCATTAAGGTTGGTTTGGACTCATTCGAGCATCCGTTTGAAAAAGTTCTTCTTTCATGTCCAGGTATACCAACCAGTCTTGTTATATGCGGTATTACTACATGATTACAGAAGTGGTATTATAAAAGAGTTAGAAAAAGCGTTCACTTGTGCATTTTGAAAGATAAACTTAAAATTAATTGTGGCCATACCAGTTTGTGCGCCACTATTTACACGTTGGTACTGTCTGACAAAGCCATATTTAAACAACAGAATTCCTGAACGCATTATAGATTGATTACGTTCATCATTTCTTACTTACAATTGCAATTCACCAACAATATAACTCTCAGGGTATGTAACCACATCAGTTGACGACGCCTCGACTGACAATGGGCAAATACAACTTATCCAGCTCCCACGTGAAGATAACCAGCAGATAGAAATTGATTGCCCACCGAACAAGGAATATTCATTGAACAACGCAGAGGAACCATCCTTGCCAGATGACGATCAACGACTGTTGTCAGGTTTTAACATTTTGATAAACTTGAAAACCAATTATAAACATCAGTTTGCTTCAACTAACTGAACTCAGACCCATATTGTAGTTAATCATATTCAAATAATTTTCATTCGAATCAAGTTTTATCAAAATTTCGGTTGACATAGATGCGGAAATGAAAGGCGGCAGAAACATTTTTGGAACTAGTAAATGTCCTGACATCTTTTGTCGTGGAATTTATAATAAATGGAAAGGTAGGAGTTGAAGCGTTTTCAAGAGTATTTATGTTTTATCATCTTCCCATGCTATTTTATACAACACGTTACACTTCACGTTTCAATGCGCAATATTTTTTTCTAGAATTTTCTGGCCTTCAAAGATGGTTTATTATCGGGGTGCCATTGTTTCTTCTAGTCGCTGCTGCTATGATACCAATTTTCATTTCAAATTCGCACGGTATCGTTATATTCAACCAAGCAAACAATATTTAACATCTTACACTGCTATCCTTAATGATAGTTTTTCATTTCATTTGTTCACAGAATGCCCAACTTTGAACCTAACCCAAGGGCTAAAACTGAAATGTGTAAATGGATACAAGACTGGATCTGTTTGTGACTTTGCTTGCACCGGCAACGCACTACTTCAAGTAAGGAAGCGTATTCAGTGAGCTATGTTGTTTGAAATAATTTAACTTACTAGATGTGACAAAAACTAATGACGTTACGTCATATTTTTAACAGGGTGTTAGCGAAATAACATGCGAAGGAAGTAATCTTTGGTCTTCCGGAATTCCTAGCTGCAAAAGGAAAGGTAAGGCGCGATGCTGACCGCAAAAAATCTCAGGTCAGCAAGCTATTAAACTACAGTTATATGTTTTAGATTAAAAAGTTTACTTAAGTTTATCTTATTAAATCAACAGTAACATCAGTTCTATTGGCATACATAAACAAAGCAGCAAAATTTAAACACATACTTTCGTAAAATAGATATCGTGACCGAATTAAACCTGAAAAAATATAACATAGTTTGCATTAACGTAAAACAAATGCGATTTTTTATCATAATTTTTTACCTTTATCACAGAATGTTCTGTAATAACTTTGCCAGACGACATGGAAATGAAATGCAGCGACGATAACAAAGTTGGATCAATTTGCAATTTTTCATGCACTGGAGATAAAATAATTGAGGTATATGACCACAGCTATGGTTCCAATCTTAGAATATTATGTGTAACGAAACCGAATTTCTAGTAATAAGATTTTTACGGTTATACAAAACCACAAAAATTTCAAAATAACTTGTTCTTTAACAGGGTTCAAGCAAAACTAGATGTAATGAAACAAGTCTTTGGTCAACAAGAACTCCAACTTGTAAAAAAGGTAAACTTTAACAAAATGTGCACGAAATAGCAAAAACCTTATAAGCTCAAACCAGTAAATAGTTACCGCTTATTACGTAAATTTTCAAAATAAATCTATCTTGGCTTCTTTTTTCAGGTTGCATATCATGGAGACCTTTTATCCACAGATTTGATGTAAATCCTTACGTGTCATTCAACGTGAGTTAAAACACTTTTATATCCATTTAAAAACAGTCATTATCATAGACTTATGTGGTTTTGACAACACGCTTTTACTGTGGTTTATCAAACGCAGGTGAAGTACTACGAAGCAAATATAAAATGTAGATCCTCACTGAGATTGGTCAATTTGCAATTTGTTTCTTACTGTGAGTGCCGGGATCTTTTATCGGATAATCTTTACATTTGCCATTTCTGGGCTTCCCCCAGCGGATCTTGCGAACATACGCTCAGCTACCTGGTGCGAGAAATGAACAGGATTGATCCCAGCAGATATCCAATGCCTTGTGACCCAGAAAGCATGCATAAGAAATGTGATAATTCCTAAATTTATTGCTTTGCAAAAGTTTGAATTTTTTACCGCTTTGGGACATTCCATGCGATTTTTACCTCTCTTAGATAATATGAAAGTAGTATAGTCTTGACGCCTCAGGAGTCCCCCCTCCATTTTACCTCCATTTTACCTCCATTTTATGTCGGTGCCGGCGCACCAGCGCCATCCGCCGGTCGAGTTTTTCAAATGTATGAATTTTTGTGACATCAGAAACTTGAATATCTTTTATGTAATGAAAAAGTTAGTTACATCATAGTTTCAAAAGCGTAATACCGTGTATTGCACTACGCATACAAGAATAGTGAAATGGTGAAACTTATGATTGCTAAAGTGAAATATCGGTTTTTTGTGGATATACAAGTAATGAAAGAATCAGTCATGTCATAGTGTATGGTAGAAAAGAAAAGTGATGTCATAGTGATACGTATTATTTCTAAAGGGTGAACATCTTTGGTGAATATCGAATGAAAAGTTAGTTACGTCATAGTTTCAGAAGCATAATACCATGTGAACCAATTGGATTCATCTAGAGAATGTGAACATTAACAAGTCCTGACTTACCCGCGTAATCTATCCTAATTTGTTTTAGTTTTGTTAAAATTTTGACAAAATTTTAACAGTTTATGGTGTAAACACGATAAACCGTGACACATTTCATATTAATTTATGTCGGTTCTACACTTTTTCCTTATGGTTTTAACGTTTAAATTGTTAAATATATAACACAAAGATTATAAAATGTATCAAACCAAATAGTGTTTAGGAAAAATATCTTTATTGTTAATGAGTTTTAACATGTTGAAGTATTTCAGTTTGTACTTTGGTAAATAGAATTTGCTAATTTTACAAAATTTTAACATTTTATGGTGTAAATACGATAAACCGTGAAACTTTTCATATTGATTTATGTCTGTTTTATACTTTTTCCTTAGATTTAACGTTTAAATTACACAGAATAAAAAGATTATAAATTGTTTCATACCAAACAGTGTTGGTTACCACAAGAACTTCACTATAACTAATTGATTGATAGAATTTTGTAATTTGACAAAATTTTAACGCTTTGTGGATATAATACGACAAACCATGACACGTTTCATATTGATTTATGCCTATTCTACAATTTTTTCTTGGATTTAACGTATTACACAGAATACAAATATTATAAAATGTATCATACCAAACAGTGTTTAGGAAATATACGTTTATTTTCAATGAGTTGTAACGTATTGAAGTATGTCATTTTTTCACTTTGGTGTATAGAATTTGTTAATTTGATAAAATTTTAACATTTTACGGTGTAAACACGATAAACCATGAAACTTTTCATATTCATTTAGGATTTGATTTGACAAAATTTTAACACCAAAGATTATAAAATGTATCATACCAAATATTATTTAGGAAAAATATGTTTATTTTAATGATTTTTGTTAAAACGCAACTTATAAGCTAAGTTGACTTAGGAAAAATGAGTAGAAATCATTTCTTTCGGTTTGAATGCATTCTTTTCTTAAGAAAGTCGAGAATGTATGAATATGATCAGTGGAATAAGTTTAAATGACTTAAATATTTCAACCATAGTAAGAAAAATTTGTATAGTTTTTTCTATACCTAACGAAACACAGCCTTAGTTTTATTCCATATGCTTTAAGATTTCTTCGCATTAACCAATTACACGTGTTCAGTATAGATTTATATCTCAAACTCTATTATTTTATCATATAGTTTACAGAGAAATCGAATGTCATTGTGATTCTTGCTGTGTCTTTTTAAGTTATAGATATAGAATATAATAAATTGTTTATCATAAACATTAAATTGATACGTAACACAAGGCATTTCTCTAAGCAACCTATCATATATAAATATAGACTGTTCTAGCATAGTAATATAGAATAGAAGTAATAGTGTCACGAGATTATTTTATGCACCTGTTTTGTAGACACCACATTATACACCGTCTTTTCTTTGCATTGTGTTGTTTTTATGCATGTTCACGGTCTGCCGTATTTTACTTGTTTATGTTCTTTTACTTGTTCTTGTACACCTGTTTTTATCAAATCTCTTGTGACGTCTCACGTAGTTACCCCAAAGGCTAAATTAGTATCGTGTTTTACGTTCCACGTTGATTCCTTCATCGCGTGGAATTTGTTTGGTGTAGTACTGTGCGCGGCTGGGCGACGGTTGTGGGCAGTTACGTTTCGGTTTCAGTGAGAGATGATCGTTTTTATTAAGTAAAATGCCATTAAAAGTTAACAAGGCAAAACCGGCTAAGTGACTAGCCGTTAGAGCGGGAAGATTCCTGGTCAAAGAAAGTTTGGTTACAATTGGCGAGCGCGCCAGGATCCCGCAGTCAACGAAACTATTCCCATAAACGTTTGGAAGTTTCACGATGTCCAGCATCTACTTTGCTATTCCGCCGCCAAAATATGAGCCCAACGAAGATTTCCTAAGCTTCTTCAACCGCTTCGACGCTTTTTGTACGATGATTGAAGCGAATCCCGCTTTAAGGAAACATCTTTTAATTAACAGCTTGGATGAAGATTTAAGCTGGGATGTACGAGGCAGAGACTTGTCGCTTTTCGACTTGGAGTACGATGAGTTGGTGAAAAGAGGTACCGAAGCGAGGCCGCCCATTTGTTCTACGGAAAGTAACAAATGTCGAGTATTAAAGGGGACTCAATTCGATGCCGACAGAGCAATATCTTCATTGGCTTTCGCTGTCCGAAAACGTATATGTGCGGTAGAAGCTATTGAAACTCCCGCTCCCGAAGAGCAGTCTGCTGAGTCTGCTCCAGCTGAAGAAGCTATTGAAACTCCCGCTCCCGAAGAGCAGTCTGCTGAGTCTGCTCCAGCTGAAGAAGCTATTGAAACTCCCGCTCCCGAAGAGCAGTCTGCTGAGTCTGCTCCAGCTGAAGAAGCTATCGAAACTCCCGCTCCCGAAGAGCAGGCCGCTGAGTCCGCTCCAGCCGAAGAAGCTGCCGAGACTCCCGCTCCCGAAGAGCAGGCCGCTGAGTCAGCTTCAGCACAACAAGCTGTTGAAACTCCCGCTCCCGTAGAGCAGGCCGCTGAGTCTGCTCCAGCCAGCAAGCAGCTCATTAGGGGCGTAAGTTTGTCTCGGTACGATCACGAAGTGAGCCAATCGAGTGATTTTTGTGCAGTGGAGTCGTCAGCGACACCAGGGGACGGATGTTCACCAAGCTGGACGGTCGGTTTGGGTTGCGGGGTGCTCATCAACAACGGAGCGCCAAACGATTAGAGCTACGAACGATGGTCGTTTACCCGGATATTGAATAACTTTTCCGGGGACGAAAAAGAACTGAACGGGGGGGCGATGTCACGAGATTATTTTATGCACCTGTTTTGTAGACACCACATTATACACCGTCTTTTCTTTGCATTGTGTTGTTTTTATGCATGTTCACGGTCTGCCGTATTTTACTTGTTTATGTTCTTTTACTTGTTCTTGTACACCTGTTTTTATCAAATCTCTTGTGACGTCTCACGTAGTTACCCCAAAGGCTAAATTAGTATCGTGTTTTACGTTCCACGTTGATTCCTTCATCGCGTGGAATTTGTTTGGTGTAGTACTGTGCGCGGCTGGGCGACGGTTGTGGGCAGTTACGTTTCGGTTTCAGTGAGAGATGATCGTTTTTATTAAGTAAAATGCCATTAAAAGTTAACAAGGCAAAACCGGCTAAGTGACTAGCCGTTAGAGCGGGAAGATTCCTGGTCAAAGAAAGTTTGGTTACAATAGTAATATAGTATAGTAAGATCCAATATTATTCATTATTGATGTGAAATAAGTTTGCTCACACTGATTTTAATTGATTACACCATAAGATTATAACAATAGTAACATATGCTAGCTTGCCTGTTCAATTATATCCCGACACCAGCTTTTTTCTCGAAACGTGATAGTACTCGGGACAGTATTATATCCGGTTTATTTCGCATTGTAACGTACCCGAATCACCTCATTGCATCACAACTGTGTAATCATTTACTTTTTAACCTGTCACTCAAGTAAAATATGTATCCGGATGCAAGTGACTTCCTGTCACTAGCTCAAAAACGTGACAGATTTTATAACCAACTGTTGTCAACAAGCTGTTTTGCTATAACCAAAACAAATTAGTATAGATTACGACTTCCTGTCACCAACTCAAAACGTGATAGATTTTATAACCAATTGTTGTCAATAAGCTGTTTTGCTATAACCAAAACAAATTAGGATAGATTACGCGGGCAGGCCTGGACTTGTAAATATAATGTTCACATTCTCTAGATGAATCCAATTGGTTCACATGGTATTATTATCTAGATGAATCCAATTGGTTCACAAGGTATTATGCTTCTGAAACTATGACGTAACTAACTTTTTCATTAGATATTCACCAAAGATGTTCACCCTTTAGAAATAATACGTATCACTATGACATCACTATGACATCACTTTTCTTTTCTACCACACACTATGACATGACTGATTCTTTCATTACTTGTATATCCACAAAAAACCGATATTTCACTTTAGCAATCATAAGTTTCACCATTTCACTATTCTTGTATGCGTGGTGCAATACACGGTATTACGCTTTTGAAACTATGACCTAACTATTTTTTTTCATTACATATCCATAAAAGATGTTCAAGTTTCTGATGTCACAAAGAATCATACATTTGAAAAACTCGACCGCAAAAAAATGATACATTTGAAAAACTCGACCGCAAAAAAATGATACATTTGAAAAACTCGACCGCAAAAAAATGATACATTTCTAAAAAGTCGACCGGTGGATGGCGCTGGTGCGCCGGCGCCGACAGTGCGCCGACGGAGCTCCGACGGGGGGACTCGTGAGGCCCCAACACTATACTACTTATGAAACTGGCTTGCAGCAACTTTCTTACTATATTTTGTTGGCAACTTTTTCACAAAGTGTTTCCACATTTTATTTGTCATTTTCTACAAAAATATATACAGTTTCAATGGAAAATTTTTTGAGAAGAACGAGGCAAAAGACGTGCACTCAGAAACTGCTATAGTAAGTCATCACTACACGTTGCATATTTAGCTGCAAGCTTACAATTTTATCAAAACTGATTACACAATACCGCAACTTTTGATCTGTCAGCAGCCCGAGATGAAAGATAAAGAAACAATAATTAATATCTTATACAAGCAAAGAGAAATTGTTAAAGCAATATCAGGAATTATCTATCGCGCAAACAAAATGAAGCATAAGCTCAATAAATATTGCATAACTAAATCGCTAAGTTGTATTTAATTATCTTAATTGACGTTATTAAATTGGTAAGATCGCGCTTTTAAAAACGAGTGATGGAGAAAAAAATTAAACTACTTTTAGAATGAGTCACCAATAAAAGAACCCATATTACGTCACACAACCGAGGAGGAAACGTTGCTATTTCGAAACTGTAAAAACTTCATGTGCTTTGCTTTGATTTAATTGAAGAATTAAGTTCATATGGTTTAACTAGGCGCTGTTATAGTTTTGATTAACTTATGTCACAACCACTAAAACTTGTTTCCATAACTAGACTAATCTTATATTAATAGTATTCTGGATCTTCAAATGGGTTGTATATCAGCTGAGTGACAGTTTATTTGAGTGACAGTTCATTTGAGTGACATAATTGCAGTTCATTTGAGTGACACATTGATAAGTACTGTTTAATTCATTTGAGTGACACATTGATAAGGACAGTGAAATTCATTTGAGTGACAGATTGACATTTGTTGATTAAGTTACAGTTGCTGTTAATTAGTAAATGCACAGATGACAACACACACAAGACAAGTTTAGAGAAAAAACAACTAAGAATCCTCAACCATCTCGTCGAATTCTTCTGTTAGTTCCGCAGTTGGTCCGATCTTCAAATTACGCGCAATTCGGCGGAGAAATACTTTCTGTGGAAGGTCTTCTTGCTGGGAAAACAAATTTCCAATGCGGGTTTCTTTTTGCCTTGTCATACGCGATCGGCGCAATGGTGTCGATGCACCAAATTCAAGGCCAAAGAGTTCTTGGGAAACTCTATGATGCTCGCTTTGAAACTCTTCAATTATTTTGAAAATGCTTTGGTGGTATCTGTTAACAATTGCATTGAAAGGGTGATGCCAGGCCTTCGGGATGTTATTTGTACGTGCAAGACCCGATTGTTGGAGTTGGCTGACACTCCAAAAATCAGGTGGGAAGAGGGGTAGGTGTCGATTTGTAGGGCGACGGTTGATTGGTCGTCCTCCTCGGCGCGTTGCGGTTTGGATTGGGCGGCCTAAAACGTACACTTCTTCGAAATATCTGAAAATTTCTGCCTCATTTGATGAAGCGTCTTGTGAAAGAACTGCAAATGCAGATGGTATTGCGTCAGCCTCTAAGAAGCTTAGCGCAAACAATGTTCTGATCTTTAAATTGAAATGAACTGTCACTCAAATGAACTGTCACTCAGTTGAGCATGAATTATTTGTCACTCAAATGAACGTTAAAAGAATGTGTCACTCAAATGAGCTGTCACTCAAATGAAATGTCACTCAGCTGATCAACTACCCTTCAAATGAACAAGCATTGCCCGAAAGTTACTTTATCAACTTATATAACCACCTTAAGTGTGGTTTCAAGTCTTTCGAGAGAGTGCAGTTAAGTTTCAGCCAAATTTTGTTAACGAAATTAAGTAAGCTGCTTACCTGACTTTTTTTTTACTCCAATTGCCTATATCTTGAAAAACGCAATCTGTCAGTGGTATAGTCATATTATTGTAACGTCCATTGAAGGCCTTTGTTCTTTGCATATCATTTCTCATCGATTTTCTCTTCTTGTATAATCTATTAGTTCTGTCTGTTGTTTGCAACTGCTCGTAACGGCATAAACCCTGGTCGAGAATTTTTCGCATCGCTGAAAAACCGAAATCCAGACATTTCTAACAATTGCATGCTATAAAGGAATGATACTGGCGTATACCGACCGTTGAATGGTATTCTTCTTGTCGCTAGTTGACGCTCTCGAGTCAAGGAGAAATAAATGCTCTGCCTCAGCATCTACGTTTGTCTTGTCACTTTCAGTTCTAATTTCAGACTTTGACCTTTGACTTTTGACTTTTGACTTTTGACTTTTGACTTTTGACTCTTGACTTTTGACCTTTGACTCTAGAGTCTAAACCTTCTTTATCTAGAGTGTTTTGATGAAATTCAGATATAGAGTCTATATGAGCGAGCTTTAGCCTGGCAAGCACTCACCATCTGTAGTCAGATGGAGTCAAGCAATAAATGTTTAATTTAAGACACTGACTTCATTGCATAGTGCGGTCTAGTAAGACTCAGTGTCTTTACCGTAACTCCATATAAGAAGCCGTAAGTAAGTAAATGAGTAAGTGAGTATGTAAGTACTTTAAGTAAATTTCAGTCTAGCACAGTCTGCATTGATATATTTATACAATCACAATCAGATAATTACAAGTAAAATTACTCCATGAAGATACTAATATACGAAATTTCTGCAACGTTGTTAAGTTAAAGATCTATCACATTCTTTCTTTATGTTCTCTGGGTCACAAGGACTGGGGTATCTGGCAGGATCAATCTTGTTCATATCCCTTACCAGGAAACTGAGCGCGTGTTCGCATGAACCGGAGGAAGATCTCCGGAAATGACATGTTTGAGAACGTTCTGTCGAAACGTCCTTGCAGTTGCAATTGTAGTTAAGCTCCAAGTTGATGAAACTTATCTTTGTATAGCATTTAACGTTCGCATCACCATACTTCACCTGCGTGCAATAAAAATGGTTTTCTGAGAATCTGGTTTGCTTCTGAAGAGATGTCTTACAACTGTTGCTGAGCGAAACTTACGTGAAAGTTAGTGTAGGGTAGCACGTTCAGACTATCCATTAAAGATTTCCAAGACAGGCAACCTGATTTTTAAAGCCAAGACAAACAAAAATTAAATTTAAAATATATATTGCCAACTATTACTTTATTACTTTGGTATAGTTTTGTTTATGTCTTTTTTTTGGTATATACAGTATAGTACTTACAATTTGGAGCTGCTGATGACCAAAGACTTGATTCGTTACATGAAATGTTACCTTCTCCCTGTTAAATATAAAGTTACATAACTTATAGATATCAATAAAATCTTTTGTGGAGTTGCAAAAACTCCTAATCGCTTTCTGAAATGTTTCTAGAAACAAATATGCAAACCGACCATGGTTTATATCAATTATTTCGTTTTGAAACAAATATCGAACCATTCTTAAGTAAAATATGAATAGTTATAAGTTATGTCATATTTACCAGAACTTTCTTGTCTCCTGTGCATGTAAATGTGCAAATTGACCCAATCTTGTCACCATTGCTGCATTCCATCTTCAAGTCATTTTTCAAAGTTAACACAGGGCATTCTAAGAAATGGTGTTTTGTTAAAGATACAACTCAGGCTACAAACAGGTCCTGTCTTAATTATATCTGTGCATTCTATTGAAAGTCCATCGGTTAAATTCAAGTGAAAGTTTTCGGAAAATAAATAGGCTTTAAATTAGAAGTCAACCTGACTAGAGTTTGATAAACCAGTTTCAATACAAGACATAAAAGTTTGGTATAAATTAAGTTATTCCTTTTTTTATTAGTAATTTATCAGATATTTCACCACTACAGTCATTGTACAAGCCTAATGCATTAAGCTCCTTTTCGAAATCAGACAATTTTGTAATAAGTGTACTTACCTGATGTATCCGGACGTTGTAAGAGTGGAATAAGATATACTGACAAAGATACAAGACCGAGGAGTACAAGAGGCCATCCAATAATTAGAAATTTTTTAAGTCCAGATAATTCTAATTAAAGCAATGTATGCACTTTGATGCCTTCATTCACGTTTCAAGAACGCTTATTTAAATGCTATTAAACGTTCATTCATACCTTTCCATTTTTCAATAATTCCATGGCAGCAGTTTCTGGAATGCTGAGCTGTATCAAACAATTGCTCTTCACTTTTCACTTTATCGGTATCTATGGGGGAACAATTCATGTAAAACTTTCTGTAAACAACAATTCTAAGGAAAAGATCAACGCATTATGTTTTTTGTTTAAACCTGACAGAAGCAGTTGATTGTCTTTCGACTGTGACAGAACCAACGGATTGTTCTTGGAGTGTATATCTGGTAGGGAGGATGCAGTCTGCTGGCGGTCATATGCTGGCGACAGAGTAAGTTCTATTTGTTCATGTCGACGCAAAGTTTCATCGCATTGGTCCTGTTGAAAACCTGAACAAAGCATAAAAACCAGCAGAAGTAAAAATGAGTTAATGTGTTTAGGGATAGAGTTTGTACCGAACCTTAGCACCTATCACTTATTACAATTGACTAATTGTTATCTTCCTAGATCAGCGGTTCCCAAACTTTTCTAAAAATTTTTCCTGGCGGACCCTTTGCAATTATTTTGATATTTAGTGGCCCTATCAAAATCAAAGAATGGTATAAGTAAATTGCAAAAACCACACAAATATAAGAAAAATCAAAAACTATCAAATACGATAAGCGTTTAATGGGATGGGTGCACTTGTTTTGCTGCAATTAACTCATCAATGTTTGGTTTGGTTTTGGATAGCGCAACTCTCATGTCGTGTACTATATCCACCCTCTGAAACTGCTTTAAAGCTTTAAAGACTAATTCTCATTGCGGACCCTCTGAAACTTCTTTACGGACCCCAGTTGGTCCGCGGACCCCAGCTTGGGAACCGTTGTCCTAGATCTAACAACAAGCTACTGATACTATCATTTGTTCCCTTACTGGCACGTAGACTAAATACTCCGTGTTGATTCTTGCCTCTGCTTGACATTTTCTTTAAATAAGTTAATATTAACTATTAATATTAATATTAACTAACATATAACTATGGACGGAATGAAATTGAAACTGCAAAACAAGAATACTTGTGCCTTGGCTAACTTTTTAAATTTCTTGCAAATTATATAGGTTTTTGCAAAATGATAAAAAAATCTCTACTATGTGCAATCTCTGTATCTTCCATTTTTGTAAATTGACAAACATACGCGTCGAATTCTACTGCGTTAACCCAGTATATTAAAATGAAAGAAATATTTTTTAAGAAATCAAAAAGATGCAAAATAGGATTGACCTCGATATGACGTTTTGTATGTAACGTCATTGCAATATGAATTGTCTTACTATGCATAAAACAACTTAAAATGAAGCGGTTCCCTTTTAAGCAAATGATTGCACGCTACGCCAGATATAAATGAGCTAGGAGTATCCTGATATTCTGCCGGACACGCCTGACCGATTTTGCTAAGAAGCGCACGTCGTGGTGCAACCTCATCCAACTCTATTGTTCAATCTATTTCTGCTGTACTTTGTTATGCAAACGTTTTGTTAAAGATTTAAAAACGTTTTTAAAAACGAGTTTTTTTCCGCGTCAGTACTTTGTACGTCCTTGGTGCTATTCTTTGTGCTGACTCGCACGTCGCAATGATTTTGAATACGTAAATTTTTTTTTGATACAAAATAGTAGTAAATTATTCTAATTAGCACAACTTTGATGTTAATCTATTCTACTGAAACATTCTATCGTTTAAATTTTTACAAAAATTTATTATACAGTAGCTATATAGTGTTATCGTGATTTGTAAATGTTGGTAATTCTAAATTTACTTACTTTAAAGTAACTTACCAACTTTAATTTATTGATAACTTTTAACTTACCAACTTTACTTTATTGGTAATTTTTAACTTACCAACTTTACTTTATTGGTAATTTTTAACTTATCAACTTACTTTGCTAAACTTTCGAAAATATCTTCACATTTTTCTTAAACCGAGATTATCGAGTTATTTTCTTTCAGATTGGCTCAGGAATGAGGCACAAGCTGATGGCGAGGGAAATGCCAAGGACAATGCTGATATGCTTTTTGCTTTTGCAACTGCTTCAGGTCTGTTAATCAAGCCCAAACTATTTTGTACTTGTGATTGGGATCTGTGCAATGAATTTCTTTACGATTGTTGTAGGTAACTCGGCTTATCGTGATGAAGTGAATGGTTCTTGGTTCACAACGTCACTGAGCAAAGTCTTGATGGAAGAAGCCAAAGACGAAGATCTATTGTCGATGCTGACCAAGGCAAAACATTGGTTCTTTAACAGTATTCTAATAGGCTAATTGTACTTTATGAATTTATCAGTTATTTTTAAACAACATGTCTTACAATAGCAAAACAAGACAAACTGAACCGCAAATTTAGGTCAATAGCGCCGTGATGAAGAAGAGGGGAAGTGATGAGCAAGAACAAATGACTGAAGTCACACACACTCTTTCCAAGAAAATACTGTTTTTCCCCAAAAATCTTTCTATGTAGGCCTAATCACTAACAAACGGCTTGACAGCGACTATAAATTTTATCGGCAAAGAATTTTAACCATCGGTGTAACCAAGCAAACAAAATATTTAATTTAGTTTATGTTGTGAAATTTATACAAGTAATGCTGTGTATATTATAACGTACAATCAAATTTTGCAAATCTATTAATTTTATCGCCACGTTTGTCGGTTCGACCAAAGGAATACCCAGTCGTGACCAGGCCAGGTCAGCAATATATGTGTATACCACCTGGTGTCTGGTTGGCCCATTGATCTTCTACCACTTGGTGTAGCAAGCATGACTTGGTTTAAAATTCTTTCCTGAGGCATTCTGCTGACATCGTAGTTGAGACCTCTCAATTGGAAAATGGCTCAACATTAGATTTACAGATTTCTGTACTACGCATTTCATGTAGTCGCGTTACGTCATAAATGCTTCTTAACATTGGAAAGACCAGCGGTCATTTTTGACGCTTTATAATTTTATTTTCTTTATTGCGGCCTTGTCTGTTAAAATTGGATCTTGGTCGCCCAACTCACAGGCAAGAAGTTTTTCATTAACGGACGTTAATGTACAGAAGTTGATTGGTGCCCAAAGAAAGCTGAAGCAAAGCTGTGATATCAAAGGTCGGACATCATGCTCAGTTTGATGTACTGTTCACGTTAAAGCTTCCCATGCGGCGCCACGACGAGCATTACTTCGACAAAAAAATCAATTATATGATGTCTTTGTTATAGAATTTAGTGCCTCCACTAAGCAGCGATTCTTTATCAAGGTCATTTCAGACTATTAATATGTGACGTCGGTATGCGTCATTGGCATAATGTGAATGACCAACAAAATAGTAGCTTAGTAGGCTATTTCAGGAATTCGTTTGGAATTGGAGTTTACTGCCTGCAGACGCCTTAAAAAATATGTCGTGAATGAGCAGCAATTACATTAATGAAAATCATAATTTTTGTTTTATTACGTCACCAATAAATAGATATCAGCATTCCACTATATCGTTTATAAACGTTCGTTATATAGTATAGACGCTAAACTGTAATAAGATATTCCACCGTAATATTTACAAACTTTCGTCAATCATTAAACCAAGTAACAAACATAAAATCAGCAACGTTTACGCAATTGTCATAAAGATCGGGATCATCATCATCATTGTCATAAAAATCATGATCATCAACATCATTGTCATAAAAATAATGATCATTTCATGCAAGAATTCCATTCAGTGACAAAACGTTAGACACGGAGACAATGAAAGGAAAGATTTGTAAAATGTTCACAAAGTTACTTATCTAGAGATCTGTCGCATCGCTTTTCCATGTTCTCTGGGTCGCAAGGGACTGGGAACCTATCTGGATCAATCTTGTTCATATCCCTCACCAGGAAGCTGAGCGCGTGCTTGCAAGAGCCTAGTGGGGAATTCCAGTAATGACATGTTTGAGAATGATCTATTAAAGCATCTTTACAGGTGCATTCGTATTTAATTATGAAGTTGTTGAAAATTAGCTTTGCATTGCAATTGATATGCGCTTCGGCGTAATCCACCTGCATGTGACAAAAAAACGCGTTTTTTTTAGCGTGAGCTTTGTTAGTTTATACTGAAGTATCGTACAGTTCATATTAACTTTGACTCGCCTTTAACGTCGTGAAAGGAATTACGCTTAGGTCATCCATTAAAGATTTCCATGATATGCAACCTGATAAATAAAATGTCAAGAAATATAAATCTATGATTAAAAATGTCGCAAAACATTACTTAAGTGCTTTAGATATTGTCTAATATTTCTTGCATTTATACAATTTTTAATCATATTTTAAGCGTACATCGTGGAGGTGTAGATGTCCAATGATTTGATTCATTGCATGAAGTGTAACTTTTTCCCTGTGAAATAAAAACTTATTTAAAGTTTGTTAACAAAAGTTATATTACAAAGGTTTTTTATTTCCATCTTTTCGATTTGCGATGATTTGCTATAACAGAAAGGTCTTAATCTTCAGCAAGATGTGAGGCAATATTTTGTTAAACTAACTTCAATTATTTTGTCTCCAGTGCACGCAAAAGTGCAAGTTGATCCTACTTTTTTGTCGTGGCTGCATTTTATTTCCATGTCATCTGGCAAAGACAATGACGGGCAATCTACAGTGAGAATATTACCACTAATCATGCTGAAAACTGGAACTTTTTTACGGTTTGTTTATCTTATTTCTGTATGAAACCTTTCTTGTTTCAATACGTTTCCGTGAAATTTGAAAGATTTTGTCGTATTTTGGCTGACAATTTTAATAGCTACATTATATGGAACAGCATTCGGCTGGTCACTTTATCGATTAATTGTTTAATATTTATTGATTAATCGATTAATTGATTGATACCTTAGTTTTGAAACTTTTTAGATCTTACTTATTCTCTTTCTACCTTTCATGTATCTTACCTCTTATCGTACAATAAGGAATTTCCGACAACCAAAGGTTGGAATTGTTGCACACCGAGTGAGCACCACCCTGTTAACGTAGACCAGTTGTCATTTAATACTTGTCTTTACTTTAACAACAAGGTTTAAATGGCTTCATTATTCATGTTGAATGGATTTGATTCAGCAGCAAACCATGCACTTACATAAAGTTTTTTGCCATTTGTGCATGCAAAGTAGCAAACTGATTCCCTCTTGTTGGCGTTCGTGCATTGCACATTGAGTCCGTCGGTTAAATTTAACATCGGGCAACGTTCTGTGACTAAAACACGAATTTGTAGATAACAGAATCAAATTAATGGTTATAGATTTTGTAGAACAGAAGCTTACATGGACAAACGTTACGGTCAATAACAATAACTATCATTGCTTTTATTTTTCAATACCAGCATACAATAATCGAAAGATGTTTTTCTGCTCTAAATGTCACTTGCCTTTTAGACCGCTACGATATGAAATTGAAGTAAAAACGGCTGACAAAGAAGCCACAGCCAAAAAGACAAGAATCCCTCCAATTATTATTAGACTTTTCTTATGCTGAAATGGTCCTGATAAAACTATTTGTTTAGGCTCTCTATAAAGTGTACAGTATTTAAACCTATAGCAAATATGACAGTGTCGTCGAACCTTTCCATGCAAGACTAACTCCACGACAACCGATTTTGGGGCATCGAATCGTATTAAAGAATTTTCGGTAACATTCGAACTGGTCGGAATCTTTTGAAACAAAATTTGATGTCAGTTTTTAACTAATATTTATAGAAATTAATGTTTTATAATAAATATTTATAGAAAAATACAAAATTGGCGAGTGAATTGCATTTTCTGTGACAAGAACGTTACTGGATCGAGATAAAGAAAATTTATCGTCATAACCGAACGGACGAAACCTGACAAAAGTCGTTCGTCATCGTTTGATTCGGATTGTGTTCTTGGGGTTTTCACAACATTTTCGCTGTGTCCATGGGAGTAAATTTCTTCCTGTTGCTTCTTATTGCGTGGTAGCTGAATCAGTTCTATTGGTTTCGTTTGAGCCATCACTGAGGACTGTTCATCTACTTTTTAGACTAGAGTTTTTTTCCAATTGAACTGCTGATCAAAGAAAGCTTAATTTAAGCCTGTCCTAGAAACTTACAAGAAACAATCTCACTGATATTCCGTTCAATAATTTTCTTTTGTTATATTTGACGTTCTGTGAACGGTCTAACTCAATTGAAGCGAGATAAAAACGTTTCACAAGCTTACATTTTCAGGCGCGTTTGAATTATTTTGCAAAGAAACGCAAATTAAGATGCAATCTGATAGACCTTTCTGTTATTCGGTTAGTTCCAGTCTGTTGCCTTTGTTTAGAGCTTTGTAGTTGGTGAATGAGTGGAAACAAGTGCAACGCTGTTGTCTTTTAAGATCACCAAAATTTCCCCAGTCTGTTGTTCCACCTCTTTTAAAAGGTTTGGTTATTTCCAGTTCCTATTTTATTCGAAACAAAAGATTAACAAATATTTTATAGGGTAGTTTTTCTTTTTGGTCTTATCTTTGCAAACGAAGAGAATTTGAATAAATTGCATGAGCTTCTTGCATGCTAAACATCAGCCAATTTTGTTGTTAATTTTGCTGTTGTGACAATGATGTTAACATTTCACTGTTTGTGGAATCTTCAGTCATTCGCCCATTATCAGTGTGTACAAATATCGACGGAATAAAAGTTTTGTTTTTTGATCAATTTTTGGACTTTTAATCTATCATTCTTGACAAGGACCATTTCGGAAAGAAATTAGCGTTTGGATTAAAATAAAAGTTTACCGATTTTATTATTCGAAGTTAGGTTGTATTCCTTTTACGTAATAAGATATTGTTTCACATGTTTGTCACGTGTCAGGTTTGATACAAATCGCCCAATAGAGACATATAAGAAATTGATTTTGTATGCACGAGAGATGTGGTTCAAAAGTTATGTAGATGATGATAAAGATTTGGTTTAGTGATTAACAGCATTAACGGAAACAACAGAGCAAGAAAAATTTGACTTCGTTTAAATTTGACGATTGACGACTGAATGCGAGATTTAACTCTGACGTAAAAAACCGCTGAAAACCCCTTTATTGAAAATCTAACGACGTCACACTCGAGCTTCATTCAATAACAGGTCAACTGAAAACAATTTGAACAAAAACGCACTGGTTCAAGTTTCGCGTTGCAGCGGGTGTTTTATCTTGTCACATTTTTAGCTAAAACTTTTCTCGAAATTTGTCACCGGATTGTTGATGCAAACACGTTCATTTGCCTTGTTCGGCTCACTTTATAGCCTACAACTGAAAGCAAAAGGCATTTTTACTGAGATATATTTGATTGGAATAGTTTGACTGGCTACGTTTATCTGTCAGCAGATAACGATTTTGATATTGTTGGATGGACTATAAAGACCAGCATAAGTTTCGAATTTCTAAGAAGATTTATGAGTACAAAGAGAGAAGCAAAATTAAGTCAGTGGATCCGATATAGATTAACTATTGCTGGTTTAGCATCGTTATTTTAGAAGCATCGTCATCAGGTCATATTCATTAACAAGTGCTATTATATAAGCGCCCTCTTTTTAGATGACAGGTACAAACATAGACAACATACAGTAGGCATAAGTATTTCAAATGTCAACAAAAAAAGAAAGTCTTCATGAAGCATCGACTCTTCGTACAAGTTCAGACACGAGCGATCTTTTAGGCTGTGGGAGCTACGCAACAGTACGAAGATGTTATTTTGAAAAGATTCGAAAAACGGTTGCTGTAAAGTGTTATCACCTTAAACCAATCAACGGTGATCCGAACAAAGCTTTGCAAAAGTAAGTGCGTACTAAAGTATAAGTAAGACTATAGTATAAAACTAAAAGTAAATACTTGAAAGGAATTCTATTACAAGCGTTAAGCTATATGTATATGTTGTGTAACAAAAAACTGTTAATCTCATTTGTTCATAGCGTTGAAAGGGAAACAGAGGTACTAAAGCGACTGAATCATCCAAACATCGTCAGTTATATCGGCTTTACTCAATGGGATCATGGCCACGGAATTATCCTGGAATATCCAAGTGCAGGCACTTTGGACAACTTGTTGGCCGACACTAGGATAGTCATACCTTGGCTACCCCGACTTAAATTTTCCTGTGAAATAGCTGACGGTCTCTTTTATTTGCACGACCACGATCCAAAGAGAGCTTACATCCACAGTGACTTGAAACCGCAGAACATTCTTCTGTCAGAGGAACTGGATATAAAAATAGTCGACTTTGGCTCCACCCACGTCTTTTCAAAGCACAACGCGACAACCGATTCTTTGTTCCTCTCACACACGACACAGCATACAGAGTTATATTCAGCACCTGAAGTTTTGAAGAATCCAAACGCTAAACGAGATCCTTCATCTGATGTGTACAGGTTTGTTACAGTTCATCTTAAGTTTATCACGATTATATGATATCTATATACCCGTTCAACAATCACAACTTTAGGTTGAAAGTAAAGTGTTATGGGTGGGATTTTGTAGTTTTTTATGCTTTCAATTATTTTCACAGCTTTGGAATCGTTATGTTTAATATCATTACAAGAACTAATGGATTCGGTGGCAATCCATCCGCAGCCATTGTTGAGCTCATTAAATCTCGGGGACAAAAACCTAACCTGAGAAAAGTGGACGAAATCGACTTGGCGCTGAAGCAAAGAAAAAATGAAATAAACTTGAAGATCTTTAAGGATTTGAAAATGTGGATGGAAAAATGCTACGACTTCAATCCAGAAAAACGTCCAGTGATGAGACAGAGTATAGCATAAGCATATATTAGCAATTAGTAGACCAAAAACATTTCTTTATATAACTTTCAAAAGTCTTAATGACACTCAAAAGAAAATTGTGCAAACGTTTCTGTTTTATCCAGTAAAAGAAAAACTACACGAGAGACTGATGCTGATACAAGAAACCACAACAATATCTCTCAACAACGAAACTCGCGATTTCAAGAAAAACGTTTTAAAACGTTTAGACACACAATCAAGCAGCATTAAGGTTGGTTTGGACTCATTTGAGCATCCGTTTGAAAAAGTTTTTCTTCCATGTCCAGGTATGTCAACCAGTCTTGTTATATCCGATATTGCTACATGATTGAAAAAGTGTGATGTAGTATTACAAAAGAATAATAAAAAGCGTTCCCTTGTGCATTTTGAAAGATAAATTTAAAATTAATTGTGGCCATATCAGTTTGTGCGCCACTATTTACACATTGGTACTGTCTGATAAAGCCTGACATATTTAAACAACAGAATTCCTGAACGCATTATAGATTGATTACGTTCATCATTTCTTACTTACAATTGCCATTCACCAACAATATAACTCTCAGGGTATGTAACCACATCAGTTGACGACGCCTCGACTGACAATGGGCAAATAGAACTTACCCAGCTCCCACGTGAAGATAACCAGCAGATAGAAATTGAATGCCCACCGAACAACGAATATTCATTGAACAACGCAGATGGACCATCCTTGCCAGAAGACGATCAAGGACTCTTGGCAGGTTTGAACATTTTGATAAACTTGAAAACCAATTATAAACATCAGTTTGCTTCAACTAACTGAACTCAGACCCATATCGTAGTTAATCATATTTAAATCATTGTCATTCGAATCAAGTTTTATCAAAATTTCGGTTGAAATAGATGCGGAAATGAAAGGTGGCGGAAACATTTTTGGAACTAGTAAATGTCCTGACATCTTTTGTCGTGGAATTTATAATAAATGGAAAGGTAGGAGTTGAAGCGTTTTTAAGAGTATTTATGTCTTACCATTTTCCCATGCTATTTTATATAACACGTTACACTTCACTTTTCAATACGCATAAATATTTTTCTAGAATTTTCTGGCCTTCAAAGATGGTTTATTATCGGGGTGCCATTGTTTCTCTTAGTTGCTGCTGCTATGATACCAATTTTCATTTCAAATTCGCACGGTATCGTTGTCTTCATCCAAGCAAACAATATTTAACATCTTACACTGCTATCCTTAATGACAGTTTTCCATCCCATTTGTTCACAGAATGCCCAACTTTGAACCTAACCCAAGGGCTGAAAATGAAATGTGTAAATGGTTACAAGACTGGATCTGTTTGTGACTTTGCTTGCACCGGCAACGCACTACTTCAAGTAAGCAAGCGTATTCAGTGAGCTATGTTGGTTGAAGTAATTAAACTTACTGAAATTGACAAAAAGCAAAAATGTTACGTCATTCTTTTAACAGGGTGTTAGCGAGATAACATGCGAAGGAAGTAATCTTTGGTCTTCCGGAATTCCTAGCTGTAAAAGGAAAGGTAAGGCCCGATGCTGACCGCAAACAATCTCAGGTCAGCAAACTATTAAACTACAGTTATATGTTTTAGATTAAAAAGTTTACTTAGGTGTATCTGATTAAATCAACAGTAACATCAGTTCTATTGGCATGCATAAACAAAGCAGCAAAATTTAAACACATACTTTCGTAAAATAGATATGGTGGCCGAATTAAACCTGAAAAAATATAACATAGTTTGCATTGACGTAAAACAAATGCGATTTTTTATCATAATTTTTTACCTTTATCACAGAATGTTCTGTAATAACTTTGCCAGACGACATGGAAATGAAATGCAGCGACGATAACAAAGTTGGATCAATTTGCAATTTTTCATGCACTGGAGACAAAATAATTGAGGTATGTGACCACAACTATGGTTCCAATGTTAGAATATTATGTATAACAAAACCGAATTTCTAGTAATAAGATTTTTACGGTTATACAAGACCACAACAATTTCAAAATAACTTGCTCTTTAACAGGGTTCAAGCAAAACTAGATGTAATGAAACAAGTCTTTGGTCAACAAGAACTCCAACTTGTAAAAAAGGTAAACTTTAACAAAATGTGCACGAAACAGTAAAAACCTTATAAGCTCAAACCAGTAAATAGTTACAGCTTATTACGTAAATTTTCAAAATAAATCTATCTTGGCTTCTTTTTTCAGGTTGCATATCATGGAGACCTTTTATCCACAGATTTGATGTAAATCCTTACGTGTCATTCAACGTGAGTTAAAAGACTTTTATATCCATTTAAAAACAGTCATTATCATAGACTTATGTGGTTTTGACAACACGCTTTTACTGTGGTTTATCAAACGCAGGTGAAGTACTACGAAGCAAATATAAAATGTAGATCCTCACTGAGATTGGTCAATTTGCAATTTGTTTCTTATTGTGAGTGCCGGGATCTTTTATCGGATAATCTTTACATTTGCCATTTCTGGGCTTCCCCCAGCGGATCTTGCGAACATGCGCTCAGCTACCTGGTGCGAGAAATGAACAGGATTGATCCCAGCAGATATCCAATGCCTTGTGACCCAGAAAGCATGCATAAGAAATGTGATAATTCCTAAATTTATTGCTTTGCAAAAGTTTGAATTTTTTACCGCTTTGGGACATTCCATGCGATTTTTACCTCTCTTAGATAATATGAAACTGGCTTGCAGCAACTTTCTTACTATATTTTGTTGGCAACTTTTTCACAAAGTGTTTCCACATTTTTATTTGTCATTTTCTACAAAAATATATACAGTTTCAATGGAAAATTTTTTGAGAAGAACGAGGCAAAAGACGCGCACTCAGAAACTGCTATAGTAAGTCATCACTACACGTTGCATATTTAGCTGCAAGCTTACAATTTTATCAAAACTGATTACACAATACCGCAACTTTTGATCTGTCAGCAGCCCGAGATGAAAGATAAAGAAACAATAATTAATATCTTATACAAGCAAAGAGAAATTGTTAAAGCAATATCAGGAATTATCTATCGCGCAAACAAAATGAAGCATAAGCTCAATAAATATTGCATAATTAAATCGGTAAGTTGTATTTAATTATCTTAATTGACGTTATTAAATTGGTAAGATCGCGCTTTTAAAAACGAGTGATGGAGAAAAAAATTAAACTACTTTTAGAATGAGTCACCAATAAAAGAACCCATTTACGTCACACAACCGAGGAGGAAACGTTGTTATTTCGAAACTGTAAAAACTTCATGTGCTTTGCTTTGATTTGTTGAAGAATTAAGTTCATATGGTTTAACTAGGCGCTGTTATAGTTTTGATTAACTTATGTCACAACAATTAAAACTTGTTTCCATAACTAGACTAATCTTATACTAACAGTATTCTGGATCTTCAAATGGGTTGTATATCAGCTGAGTGACAGTTTATTTGACAGTGACATAATTGCAGTTCATTTGAGTGACACATTGATAAGTACTGTTTAATTCATTTGAGTGACACATTGATAAGGACAGTGAAATTCATTTGAGTGACAGATTGACATTTGTTGATTAAGTTGCAGTTGCTGTTAATTAGTAAATGCACAGATGACAACACACACAAGACAAGTTTAGAGAAAAAACAACTAAGAATCCTCAACCATCTCGTCGAATTCTTCTGTTAGTTCCGCAGTTGGTCCGATCTTCAAATTACGCGCAATTCGGCGGAGGAATACTTCCTGTGGAAGGTCTTCTTGCTAGGAAAACAAATTTCCAATGCGGGTTTCTTTTTGCCTTGTCATACGCGATCGGCGCAATGGTGTCGATGCACCAAATTCAAGGCGAAAGAGTTCTTGGGAAACTCTATGATGCTCGCTTTGAAACTCTTCAATTATTTTGAAAATACTTCGGTGGTATCTGTTAACAATTGCATTGAAAGGGTGATGCCAGGCCTTCGGGATGTTATTTGTACGTGCAAGACCCGATTGTTGGAGTTGGCTGACACTCCAAAAATCAGGTGGGAAGAGGGGTAGGTGTCGATTTGTAGGGCGACGGTTGATTGGTCGTCCTCCTCGGCGCGTTGCGGTTTGGATTGGGCGGCCTAAAACGTACACTTCTTCGAAATATCTGAAAATTTTTGCCTCATTTGATGAAGCGTCTTGTGAAAGAACTGCAAATGCAGATGGTATTGCGTCAGCCTCTAAGAAGCTTAGCGCAAACAATGTTCTGATCTTTAAATTGAAATGAACTGTCACTCAAATGAACTGTCACTCAGTTGAGCATGAATTATTTGTCACTCAAATGAACGTTAAAAGAATGTGTCACTCAAATGAGCTGTCACTCAAATGAAATGTCACTCAGCTGATCAACTACCCTTCAAATGAACAAGCATTGCCCGAAAGTTACTTTATCAACTTATATAACCACCTTAAGTGTGGTTTCATGTCTTTCGAGAGAGTGCAGTTAAGTTTCAACCAAACTTTGTTAACGAAATTAAGTAAGCTGCTTACCTGACGTTTCTGTTACTCCAATTGCCTATATCTTGAAAAACGCAATCTGTCAGTGGTATAGTCATATTATTGTAACGTCCATTGAAGGCCTTTGTTCTTTGCATATCATTTCTCATCGATTTTCTCTTCTTGTATAATCTATTAGTTCTGTCTGTTGTTTGCAACTGCTCGAAACGGCATAAACCCTGGTCGAGAATTTTTCGCATCGCTGAAAAACCGAAATCCAGACATTTCTAACAATTGCATGCTATAAAGGAATGATACTGGCGTATACCGACCGTTGAATGGTATTCTTCTTGTCGCTAGTTGACGCTCTCGAGTCAAGGGGAAATAAATGCTCTGCCTCAGCATCTACGTTTGTCTTGTCACTTTCAGTTCTAATTTCAGACTTTGACCTTTGACCTTTGGCTCTAGACCTTCTTTATCTAGAGTGTTTTGATGAAATTCAGATATAGAGTCTATATGAGCGAGCTTTAGCCTGGCAAGCATTCACTATCTGTAGTCAGATGGAGTCAAGCAATAAATGTTTAATTTAAGACACTGACTTCATAGCATAGTGCGGTCTAGTAAGACTCAGTGTCTTTACCGCAACTCCATATAAGAAGCCGTAAGTAAGTAAATGAGTGAGTGAGTATGTAAGTACTTTAAGTAAATTTCAGTCCAGCACAGTCTGCATTGATATATTTATACAATCACAATCAGATAATTACAAGTAAAATTACTCCATGAAGATACTAATATACGAAATTTCTGCAACGTTGTTAAGTTAGAGATCTATCACATTCTTTCTTCATGTTCTCTGGGTCACAAGGACTGGGGTATCTGGCAGGATCAATCTTGTTCATATCTCTTACCAGGAAACTGAGCGCGTGTTAGCATGAACCGGAGGAAGATCTCCGGAAATGACATGTTTGAGAACGTTCTGTCGAAACGTCCCTGCAGTTGCAATTGTAGTTAAGCTCCAAGTTTTTGAAACTTATCTTTGTATAGCATTTAACGTTCGCATCACCATACTTCACCTGCGTGCAATAAAAATGGATTTCTGAGAATCTGGTTTGCTTCTGAAGAGATGTCTTACAACTGTTGCTGAGCGAAACTTACGTGAAAGTTAGTGTAGGGTACTAGCACATTCAGACTATCCATTAAAGACTTCCAAGACAGGCAACCTGATTTTTAAAGCCAAGACAAACAAAAATTAAATTTAAAATATATATTGCCAACTATTACTTTATTACTTTGGTATAGTTTTGTTTATGTCTTTTTTTGGTATATACAGTGTAGTACTTACAATTTGGAGCTGCTGATGACCAAAGACTTGATTCGTTACATGAAATGTTACCTTCTCCCTGTTAAATATAAAGTTACATAACTTATAGATATCAATAAAATCTTTTATGGAGTTACAAAAACTCCTAATCGTTTTCTGAAATGTTTCTAGAAACAAATATGCAAACCGACCATGGTTTATATCAATTATTTCGTTTTGAAACAAATATCGAACCATTCTTAAGTAAAATATGAATAGTTATAAGTTATGTCATATTTACCAGAACTTTCTTGTGTCCTGTGCATGTAAATGTGCAAATTGACTATTCATGCAATTTATAACTATTCATATTTTACTTAAGAATGTCATATTTACCAGAACTTTCTTGTCTCTTGTGCATGTAAATGTGCAAATTGACCCAATCTTGTCACCATTGCTGCATTCCATCTTCAAGTCATTTTTCAAAGTTAACACAGGGCATTCTAAGAAATGGTGTTTTGTTAAAGATACAACTCAGGCTACAAACAGGTCCTGTCTTAATTATATCTGTGCATTCTATTGAAAGTCCATCGGTTAAATTCAAGTGAAAGTTTTCGGAAAATAAATAGGCTTTAAATTAGAAGTCAACCTGACCAGAGTTTGATAAACCAGTTTCAATACAAGACATAAAAGTTTGGTATAAATTAAGTTATTCCTTTTTTTATTAGTAATTTATAAGATATTTCACCACTACAGTCATTGTACAAGCCTAATGCATTAAGCTCCTTTTCGAAATCAGACAATTTTGTAATAAGTGTACTTACCTGATGTATCCGGACGTTGTAAGAGTGGAATAAGATATACTGACAAAGATACAAGACCGAGGAGTACAAGAGGCCATCCAATAATTAGAAATTTTTTAAGTCCAGATAATTCTAATTAAAGCAATGTATGCACTTTGATGCCTTCATTCACGTTTGAAGAACGCTTATTTAAATGCTATTAAACGTTCATTCATACCTTTCCATTTTTCAATAATTCCATGGCAGCAGTTTCTGGAATGCTGAGCTGTATCAAACAATTGCTCTTCACTTTTCACTTTATCGGTATCTATGGGGGAACAATTCATGTAAAACTTTCTGTAAACAACAATTCTAAGGAAAATATCAACGCATTATGTTTTTTGTTTAAACCTGACAGAAGCAGTTGATCGCCTTTCGACTGTGACAGAACCAACGGATTGTTCTTGGAGTGTATATCTGGTAGGGAGGATGCAGTCTGCTGGCGGTCATATGCTGGCGACAGAGTAAGTTCTATTTGTTCATGTCGACGCAAAGTTTCATCGCATTGGTCCTGTTGAAAACCTGAACAAGTCATAAAAACCAGCAGAAGTAAAAATGAATTAATGTGTTTAGGGATAGAGTTTGTACCGAACCTTAGCACCTATCACTTATTACAATTGACTAATTGTTATCTTCCTAGATCAGCGGTTCCCAAACTTTTCTAAAAATTTTGCCTGGCGGACCCTTTGCAATTATTTTGATATTTCGTGGCCCTATCAAAATCAAAGAATGGTATAAGTAAATTGCAAAAACCACACAAATAAAAGAAAAATCAAAAACTCATCGGACCGGACTCATCGGATCATCGGACCCTCTGAAACTTCTTTACGGGCCCCAGTTGGTCCGCGGACCCCAGTTTGGGAACCGCTGTCCTAGATCTAACAACAAGCTACTGATACTATCATTTGTTCCCTTACTGGCACGTAGACTAAATACTCCGTGTTGATTCTTGCCTCTGCTTGACATTTTCTTTAACTAAGTTAATATTAACTATTAATGCTAATATTAACTAACATATAACTATTGACTGAATAAAATTGAAACTGCAAAACAAGAATACTTGTGCCTTGGCTAATCTTTTTAAATTTCTTGCAAGTTATATAGGTTTTTGCAAAATGATAAAAAAATCTCTACTATGTGCAATCTCTGTATCTTCCATTTTTGTAAATTGACAAACATACGCGTCGAATTCTACTGCGTTAACCCAGTATATTAAAACGAAAGAAATATTTTTAAGAAATCAAGAAGGTGCAAAACAAGATTGACCTCGATATGACGTTTTGTATGTAACGTCATTGCAATATGAATTGTCTCATCATGCCTAAAACAACTTAAAATGAAGCGGTTCCCTTTTAAGCAAATGATTGCACGCTACGCCAGATATAAATGAGCTAGGAGTATCCTGATATTCTGCCGGACACGCCTGACCGATTTTGCTAAGAAGCGCACGTCATAATGCAACCTCATCCAACTCTGTTGTTCAATCTATTTCTGCTGTACTTTGTTATGCAAACGTTTTGTTAAAGATTTAAAAACGTTTTTGAGTTTTTTTCCGCGTCAGTACTTTGTACGTCCTTGGTGCTTTTGTTTGTGCTGACTCGCAAGTCGCAATGATTTTGAATACGTAACTTTTTTTTTGATACAAAATAGTAGTAAATTATTCTAATTAGCACAACTTTGATGTTAATCTATTCTACTGAAACATTCTATTATTTAAATTTTTACAAAAATTTATTATACAGTAGCTATATAGTGTTATCGTGATTTGTAAATGTTGGTAATTCTAAATTTACTTACTTTAAAGTAACTTACCAACTTTACTTTATTGATAACTTTTAACTTACCAACTTTACTTTATTGGTAAATTTTAACTTACCAACTTTACTTTATTGGTAATTTTTAACTTATCAACTTACTTTGCTAAACTTTCGAAAATATCTTCACATTTTTCTTAAACCGAGATTTACGAGTTATTTTCTTTCAGATTGGCTCAAGAATGAGGCACAAGCTGATGGCGAGGGAAATGCCAAGGACAATGCTGATATGCTTCTTGCTTTTGCAACTGCTTCAGGTCTGTTAATCAAGCCCAAACTATTTTGTACTTGTGATTGGGATCTGTGCAATGAATTTCTTTACGATTGTTGTAGGTAACTCGGCTTATCGTGATGAAGTGAATGGTTCTTGGTTCACAACGTCACTGTGCAAAGTCTTGATGGAAGAAGCCAAAGACGAAGATCTATTGTCGATCCTGACCAAGGCAAAACATTGGTTCTTTAACAGTATTCTAATAGGCTAATTGTACTTTATGAATTTATCAGTTATTTTTAAACAACATGTCTTACAATAGCAAAACAAGACAAACTGAACCGCTGAATTTTAGGTCAATAGCGTCGTGATGAGGAAGAGGGGAAGTGATGAGCAAGAACAAATGACTGAAGTCACACACACTCTTTCCAAGAAAATACTGTTTTTCCCCAAAAATCTTTCTATGTAGGCCTAATCACTAACAAACGGCTTGACAGCGACTATAAATTTTATTGGCAAAGAATTTTAAACATCGGTGTAACCAAGCAAACAAAATATTTAATTTAGTTTATGTTGTGAAATTTATACAAGTAATGCTGTGTATATTATAACGTACAATCAAATTTTGCAAATCTATTAATTTTATCGCCACGTCTGTCGGTTCGGCCAAAGGAATACCCAGTCGTGACCAGGCCAGGTCAGTAATATATGTGTATACCACTTGGTGTCTGGTTGGCCCATTGATCTTCTACCACTTGGTGTAGCAAGCATGACTTGGTTTAAAATTCTTTCCTGAGGCATTCTGCTGACATCGTAATTGAGACCTCTCAATTGGAAAATGGCTCAACATTAGATTTACAGATTTCCGTACTACGCATTTCATGTAGTCGCGTTACGTCATAAATGCTTCTTAACATTGGAAAGACCAGCGGTCATTTTTGACGCTTTATAATTTTATTTTCTTTATTGCGGCCTTGTCTGTTAAAATTGGATCTTGGTCGCCCAATCACAGGCAAGAAGTTTTTCATTAACGGACGTTAATGTACAGAAGTTGATTGGTGCCCAAAGAAAGCTGAAGCAAAGCTGTGATATCAAAGGTCGGACATCATGCTCAGTTTGATGTTCTGTTGACGTTAAAGCTTCCCATGCGGCGCCACGACGAGCATTACTTCGACAAAAAAATCAATTATATGACGTCTTTGTTATAGAATTTAGTGCCTCCACTAAGCATCGATTCTTTATCAAGGTCATTTCAAACTACTAATGTGTGACGTCAGTATGCGTCATTGGCATACTGTGAATGACCAACAAAATAGTAGCTTAGTAGGCTATTTCAGGAATTCGTTTGGAATTGGAGTTTATTGCCTGCAGACGCTTTGAAAGATATGTCGTGAATGAGCAGCAATTATATTGATGAAAATCAAAATTTCTGTTTTATTACGTCACCAATAAATAGATATCAGCATTCCACTATATCGTTTATAAACATTCGTTATAGAGTATAGACGCTAAACTGTAATAAGATATTCCACCGTAATATTTACAAACTTTCGACAATTATTAAACCAAGTAACAAACATAAAATCAGCAACGTTTACGCAATTGTCATAAAGATCGGGATCATCATCATCATTGTCATAAAAATCATGATCATCAACATCATTGTCATAAAAATAATGATCATTTCATGCAAGAATTCCATTCAGTGACAAAACGTTAGACACGAAGACAATGAAAGGAAAGATTTGTAAAATGTTCACAAAGTTACTTATCAAGAGATCTGTCGCATCGCTTGTCCATGTTCTCTGGGTCGCAAGGGACTGGGAACCTATCTGGATCAATCTTGTTCATATCCCTCACCAGGAAGCTGAGCGCGTGCTTGCAAGAGCCTAGCGGGGAATTCCAGTAATGACATGTTTGAGAATGATCTATTAAAACATCTTTACAGGTGCATTCATATTTAATTTCGAAGTTGTTGAAAATAAGCTTTACATTGCAATTGATATGCGCTTCGGCGTAATCCACCTGCATGTGACAAAAAACGCGTTTTTTTAGCGTGAGCTTTGTTAGTTTATACTGAAGTATTTTACAGTTCATATTATCTTTGACTCGCCTTTAACGTCGTGAAAGGAATTACGCTTAGGTCATCCATTAAAGATTTCCATGATATGCAACCTGATAAATAAAATGTCAAGAAATATAAATCTATGATTAAAAATGTCGCAAAACATTACTTAAGTGCTTTAGATATTGTTTAATATTTCTTGCATTTATACAATTTTTAATGAC
Organism: Clavelina lepadiformis; assembly: GCF_947623445.1. Classification (NCBI taxonomy): domain Eukaryota; kingdom Metazoa; phylum Chordata; class Ascidiacea; order Aplousobranchia; family Clavelinidae; genus Clavelina; species Clavelina lepadiformis. The sequence continues at coordinate 21,238,871 of NC_135244.1, read as the reverse complement.
ATTTTAAGCGTACATCGTGGAGGTGCAGATGTCCAATGATTTGATTCATTGCACGAAGTGTAAGTTTTTCCCTGTGAAATAAAAACTTATTTAAAGTTTGTTAACAAAAGTTATTTTACAAAGGTTTTTTTCCATCTCTTCCGGATGATTTGCTATAACAGAAAGGTCTTAATCTTCAACAAGATGTAAGTCAAAATTTTTTCCAACCAACTTCAATTATTTTGTCTCCAGTGCACGCAAAAGTGCAAGTTGATCCTACTTTGTTGTCGTTGCTGCATTTTATTTCCATGTCATCTGGCAAAGTCAATGACGGGCAATCTACAGTGAGAATATTGCCACTAATCATGCTGAAAACTGGAACTTTTTACGGTTTGTTTGTTTTATTTCTGTATGAAACCTTTCTTGTTTCAAAACGTTTCCGTGAAATTTGAAAGATTTTGTCGTATTTTGCCTGACAATTTTAATAGCTACATTATATGGAACAGCATTCGGCTGGTCACTTTATCGATTAATTGTTTAATATTTATTGATTAATCGATTAATTGATTGATACCATAGTTTTGAAACTTTTTAGGTCTTACTTATTCTCTTTCTACCTTTTATGTATCTTACCTCTTATCGTACAATAAGGAATTTCCGACGACCAAAGGTTAGAATGGTTGCACACCGAATGAGTACCACCCTGTTAACGTAGACCAGTTGTCATTTAATATTTGTCTTTGCTTTAACAACAAGGTTTAAATGGCTTCATTATTCATGTTGAATGGATTTGATTCAGCAGCAAACCATGCACTTACAGAAAGTTTTTTGCCATTTGTGCATGCAAAGTAGCAAACTGATTCCATCTTGTTGGCGTTCGTGCATTGCACATTGAGTCCGTCGGTTAAATTTAACATCGGGCAACGTTCTGTGACTAAACACGAATTTGTAGATAACAGAATCAAATTTATGGTTATAGATTTTGTAGAACAGAAGCTTACATGGACAAATGTTACGGTCAATAACAATAACTATCATTGCTTTTATTTTTCAATACCAGCATACAATAATCGAAAGATGTTTTTCTGCTATAAATGTCACTTGCCTTTTAGACCGCTACGATATGAAATTGAAGTAAAAACGGCTGACAAAGAAGCCACAGCCAAAAAGAGAAGAATCCCTCCAATTATTATTAGACCTTTCTGATGCTGAAATGGTCCTGATAAAACTATATGTTTAGGCTCTCTATAAAGTGTACAGTATTTAAACCTATAGCAAATATGACAGTGTCGTCGAACCTTTCCATGCAAGACTAACTCCACGACAACTGATTTCAGAACATCGAATCGTATTAAAGAATTTTCGATAACATTCAAATTGGTCGGAATCTTTTGAAACAAAATTTGATGTCAGCTTCTAACTAATAATTATATAGAAAGAAAATGTTATATAGCAAATATTTATAGAAAAGTACAAAGTTGGCGAGTGAATTGCATTTTCTGTGATAAGAACGTTACTGGATCGAGATGAAGAAAATTTATCGTCATAACTGAACGGGTAAAACCTGACAGAAGTCGTTCATCGTCGCTTGATTCAGATTGTGTCCTTGGGGTTTTCACAACATTTTCGCTGTGTCCCTGGGAGTAAATTTCTTCCTGTTGCTTCTTATTGTGTGGTAGCTGAATCAGTTCTATTGGTTCCGTTTGAGCCATCACTCAGAACTGTTCATCTACTTTTTAGACTAGAGTTTTTTTCCAATTGAACTGCTGATCAAAGAAAGCTTAATTTAAGCCTGTCCGAGAAACTTACCAGAAACAATCTCACTGATATTACGTTCAATAATTTTCTTTTGTTATATTTGACGTTCTGTGAACGGTCTAACTCAATTGAAGCAAGATAAAAACGTTTCACGAGTTTCATGGTGAGGCGCGTTTGAATTATTTTGCAAAGAAACGCAAATCAAGATGCAATCTGATAGACCTTGCTGTTATTCGGTTAGTTCCAGTCTGTTGCCTTTGTTTAGAGCTTTGTAGTTGGTGAATGAGTCGAAACAAGTGCAACGCTGTTGTCTTTTAAGATCATCAAAATTTCCCCAGTCTGTTGTTCCACCTCTTTTAAAAGGTTTCGTTATTTCCAGTTCCTATTTTATTCGAAAGAAAAGATCAACAAATAATTTATAGGGTAGTTTTTCTTTTTGGTCTTATCTTTGCAAACAAAGCGAATTTGAATAAATTGCATGAGCTTCTTGCATGCTAAACATCAGCCAATTTTTGTTGTTAATTTTGTTGTTGTGACAATGATGCTAACATTTCACTGTTTGTGGAATCTTCAGTCATTCGCCCTTTTTCATTGTGTACAAACATCGACGGAATATAAGTTTTGTTTTTTGATCAATTGTTGGACTTTTAATCTATCATTCTTGACAAGGACCATTTCGGAAAAAAATTAGCGTTTGGATTAAAATAAAATTTTACCGATTTTATTATTCGAAGTGAGGGCGTATTCTATTTACGTAATAAGATATTGTTTCACATGTTTGTCACGTGTCAGGTTTGATACAAATCGCCCAATAGAGACATATAAGAAACTGATTTTGTATGCACGAGAGATGTGGTTCAAAAGTTATTTAGATGATGATAAAGATTTGGTTTAGTGATAAACAGCATTAACGGAAACAACAGAGCAAGAAAATTTGACTTCGTTTAAATTTGACGATTGACGACTGAATGAGAGATTTAACCGTGACGTTAAAAACGCTGAAAACCCCTTTATTGAAAATCTAACGACGTCACACTTGAGCTTCATTAAATAACAGGTCAACTGAAAACAATTTGAACAAAAGACCACTGGTTCAAGTTTCACCTTGCAGCGGGTGTTTTATCTTGTCACATTTTTAGCTAAATCTTTTCTCGAAATTTGTCACCGGATTGTTGATGCAAACACGTTCATTTGCCTTGTTCGGTTCACTTTATAGCCTACGACTGAAAGCAAAAGACATTTTTACTGAGATATAATTGATTGGAATAGTTTGACTGGCTACGTTTATCTGTCAGCAGATAACGATTTTGTAATTGTTAGATGGACTATAAAGACAAGCATAAGTTTCGAATTTCTAAGAAGAATCATGTCCACAAAGAGAGAAGCAAAATTAAGTCAGTGGATACAATATAGATTAACTATTGCTGGTTTAGCTATAAGAAGCATCGTTTAAAATTTCTTAACCTGTTTTGAGTATGCAGTGAGTTGATATCACGTCATATTCATTAACAAGTGCTATCATATCAGCGCCCTCTTTTTTAGATGATAGGTACAAACATAGACAACATACAGTAGGCATAAGTATTTCAAATGTCAACAAAAAAAGAAAGTCTACATGAAGCATCGACTCTTCGTACAAGTTCAGACACGAGCGATCTTTTAGGATGTGGGAGCTACGCAACAGTGCGAAGATGTTATTTTGAAAAGATTCGTAAAACGGTTGCTGTAAAGTGTTATCACCTTAAACCAATCAACGGTGATTCGAACAAAGCTTTGCAAAAGTAAGCGCGTAAAGTATGAGTAACGCTATAGCATAAAACTAAAAGTAAATGCTCGAAAGGAATTATATTACAAGTGTTTATCTATAATGCTATATGTTGTGTAACAAAAAACTGTTAATCTCATTTGCTCATAGCGTTGAAAGGGAAACAGAGGTATTAAAGCGACTACATCATCCAAACATTGTCAGTTATATTGGCTTCACTCAATGGGATCACGGCCATGGAATTATCCTGGAATATCCAAGTGCTGGCACTTTGGACAATTTGTTGGCCGACACTAGGATAGTCATACCTTGGCTACCCCGACTTAAATTTTCCTGTGAAATAGCTGACGGTCTCTTTTATTTGCACGATCACGATCCAAAGAGAGCTTACATCCACAGCGACTTGAAACCGCAGAACATTCTTCTGTCAGAGGAACTGGATATAAAAATAGTCGACTTTGGCTCCACTCACGTCTTTTCAAAGCACAACGCGACAACCGATTCTTTGTTCCTCTCACACACGACACAGCATACAGAGTTATATTCAGCGCCAGAAGTTTTGAAGAATCCAAACGCTAAACGAGATCCTTCATCTGATGTGTACAGGTTTGTTACAGTTCATCTTAAGTTTATCACGATTATTTGATATCTATATACCCGTTCCACAATCACAACTTTAGGTTGAAAGTAAAGCGTTATGGGTGGGATTTTGTAGTTTTTTATGCTTTCTATTATTTTCACAGCTTTGGAATCGTTTTGTTTAATATCATTACAAGAACTAATGGATTTGGTGGCAATCCATCTGCAGCCATTGTTGAGCTTATTAAATCTCGGGGACAAAAACCTAACCTGAGAAAAGTGGACGAAATTGACTTAGCGCTGAAGCAAAGAGAAAACGAAATAAACTTGGAGATCTTTAAGGATTTGAAAATGTGGATGGAAAAATGCTACGACTTCAATCCAGAAAAACGTCCAGTGATGAGACAGAGTATAGCATAAGCATATATTAGCAATTAGTAGACCAAAAACATTTCTTCATATAACTTTCAAAAGTTGTAATGACACTCAAAAGAAAATTGTGCAAACGTTTCTGTTTTATCCAGTAAAAGAAAAACTACACGAGAGACTGATGGTGATACAAGAAACCACGACAATATCTCACAACAACGAAATTCGAGATTTCAAGAAAAACGTTTTAAAACGTTTAGACACACAATCAAGCAGCATTAAAGTTGGTTTGGACTCATTTGAGCATCCGTTTGAAAAAGTTCTTCTTCCATGTCCAGGTATGTCAACAAGTCTTATTATATCCGATATTGCTACATGATTACAAAAGTGTGATGTAGTATTATAAAAGAATAATAAAAAGCGTTCCCTTGTGCATTTTGAAAGATAAACTTAAAATTAATTGTGCCCATATCAGTTTGTGCGCCACTATTTACACGTTGGTACTGTCTGACAAAGCCATATTTAAACAACAGAACTCCTGAACGCATTATAGATCGATTACGTTCAACATTTCTTACTTACAATTGCAATTAACCAACCATATAACTCTCAGGATGTGTAAACACATCAGTTAACGGCGCCTCGACTGACAATGGGCAAATAGAACTTACCCAGCTTCCACGTGAAGATAACCAGCAGATAGAAATTGATTATCCACCGAACAGCGAATATTCCTTGAACAACGCAGATGGGCCATCCTTGCCAGAAGACGATCAACGACTCTTGTCAGGTTTTAACATTTTGATAAACTTGAAAACCAATTATAAACATCAGTTTGCTTCAACTAACTGAACTCAGACCCATATCGTAGTTAATCATATTCAAATCATTGTCATTCGAATCAAGTTTTATCAAAATTTCGGTTGAAATAGATGCGGAAATAAAAGGTGGCGGAAACATTTTTGGAACTAGTAAATGTCCTGACATCTTTTGTCGTGGAATTTATAATAAATGGAAAGGTAGGAGTTGAAGCGTTTTTAAGAGTACTTATGTCTTACCATTTTCCCATGCTATTTTATATAACACGTTACACTTCACTTTTCAATACGCAATAATATTTTTCTAGAATTTTCTGGCCTTCAAAGATGGTTTATTATCGGGGTGCCATTGTTTCTCTTAGTTGCTGCTGCTATGATACCAATTTTCATTTCAAATTCGCACGGTATCGTTGTCTTCATCCAAGCAAACAATATTCTACATCTTACACCGCTATCCTTAATGACAGTTTTCCATCCCATTTGTTCACAGAATGCCCAACTTTGAACCTAACCCAAGGGCTGAAAATGAAATGTGTAAATGGTTACAAGACTGGATCTGTTTGTGACTTTGCTTGCACCGGCAACGCACTACTTCAAGTAAGCAAGCGTATTCAGTGAGCTATGTTGTTCGAAATAATTAAACTTACTTGATGTAACAAAAAGCAAAAATGTTTCGTCATATTTTTAACAGGGTGTTAGCGAAATAACATGCGAAAGAGGTAATCTTTGGTCTTCCGGAATTCCTAGCTGCAAAAAGAAAGGTAAGGCTCGATGTTGACCGCAAACAATCTCAGGTCAGCAAACTATTAAACTACAGTTATACGTTTTAGATTAAAAAGTTTGTTTAGGTTTATCTTATTAAATCAACAGTAACATAAGTTCTATTGGCATGCATAAACAAAGCAGCAAAATTTAAACACATACTTTCGTAAAATAGATATAGTGGCCGAATTAAAACTGAAAAAATATAACATAGTTTGCATTGACGTAAAACAAATGCGATTTTTTATCATAATATTTTACCTTTATCACAGAATGTTCTGTAATAACTTTGCCAGACGACATGGAAATGAAATGCAGCGACGATAACAAAATTGGATCAGTTTGCAATTTTTCATGCACTGGAGACAAAATAATTGATGTATGTGACCACAATTATGGTTCCAATCTTAGAATATTATGTGTAACGAAACCGAATTTCTAGTAATAAGATTTTTACGGTTATACAAGACCACAACAATTTCAAAATAACTTGCTCTTTAACAGGGTTCAAGCAAAACAAGATGTAATGAAACAAGTCTTTGGTCAACAAGAACTCCAACTTGTAAAAAAGGTAAACTTTAGCAAAATGTGCACGAAATAGCAAAAACCTCATAAATTCAAACCAGTAAATAGTTACAGCTTATTACGTAAATTTTCAAAATAAATCTATCTTGGCTTCTTTTTTCAGGTTGCATATCATGGAGACCTTTTATCCACAGATTGAACGTAAATCCTTACGTGTCATTCAACGTGAGTTAAAAGACTTTTATATCCATTTAAAAACAGTCATTATCATAGACTTATGTGGTTTTGACAACACGCTTTTACTGTGGTTTATCAAACGCAGGTGAAGTACTACGAAGCAAATATAAAATGCAAACCCTTACTGAAGTTTGTCAATTTGGAATTTGTTTTTAATTGTGAGTGTCGGGATCTTTTATCGGATAATCTTTACATTTGCCATTTCTGGGCTTCCATCACCGAATCTTGCGAACATGCGCTCAGCTACCTGGTGCGAGAAATGAACAGGATTGATCCCAGCAGATATCCAATGCCTTGTGACCCAGAAAGCATGCATAAGAAATGTGATAAATAATTCCTAAATTTATTGCTCTGCAAAAGTTTGAATTTTTTACCGCTTTGGGACATTCAATGCGTTTTTTGCCTCTTTTTGAGAATATGAAACTGGTTTTCCAGCAACTTTCTCGCTATATTTCGTGGGCAACTTTTTCACAACGTGTTTCCACGTTTTTATTTGTCATTTTCTACAAAAATACATACAGTTTCAATGAAATATTTTCTGAGAAGAACGAAGCAAAAGACGTGCACTCAGAAACTGCTATGGTAGAATAAGTAATTACTACAAGTTACATTTTTAGCTGCTAGCTTATAGTTTTATCAAAAGCGATTACATAATACAGCAAATTTTGATCTGTCAGCAGCCCGAGATGAAAGATAAAAAAACAATATATAACTAATATCTTATACAAGCAAAGAGAAATTGCTAAAGCGATATCAGGAATTATCTATCGTGCTACAAAAATGAAACATAAGCTCAATAAATATTGCATAATTAAATCGGTAAGTTGTATTTAATTATCTTACTTAACGTTATTAAATCGGTAAGATTCCGCTTTTAAAAAGGAGTGATGGAGAAAAAATTAAACAACTTTTAGAATGAGTCAGCAATAAAAGAACACATACTGGAACGCAATCACTCTTCGAAAAATAAATAATAGAGATTGTGTTAAAATATGTAAATATGACCATGAAAAAACCATGTGCCATGACCATGACCATGTGACCATGTAAAAATGTGACCATGAAAGCAAAATGTTTGAATGTTTTTAATAAAACAATCCAAACGATTGTTCAATAAGCAAAATCAAAATATTGTTATTAAACATCAATATTTAAGTTATTCCGTCACATAGTTCAAACTAATAACTTGTCCACAATTTAGCACCAATTCCATACAATCTCACAGTCATGTCGGTGATGCTTTTTTAAATGCTTTCTTTTCACTAAATATAAATTCTTAAATGCTGTTTTCTCTTGCATGAATCGTAATCTGTTTGTAGCTGTTTCATCGTTGCTTACGTCATTCCTCTGTGGAGGAAGCGTTCTTAGTTCGAAACTGTAGAAACTTCATGTGCTTTGCTTTGATTTGTTGAAGAATAAAGTTCATGTGGCTTAACTAGGCCCTGTTATAGTTTTGATTGACTCATGATGTCACAACCACTAAAACTTTTTTCCATAACTAGACTAATCTTACTCATAGTATTCTGGATCGTCAAATGAACAAGCTTTACCCGAAAGTTACTTTATCAACTTATGCAACCACCTTAAGAGTGGTTTCAAGTCTTTCGAGAGAGTGCAATTAAGTTTCAACCAAACTTTGTTAACGAAATTAAGTAAGCTGCTTGTAACAGAACTTTTTCTTTCGTGTAGCCAGGCTCAGTTTCCACATTCACGGTGAACCGCGACACCACCAGTAAAACCCAAGAAATCAACTCATTTTATTCAACAGCCTCTACGACCCAAAACCAAAACCGACCTGCTCAAATCACTTAACGAACGGCTTTTATAGGGCACAAAAGGCAAGGCGCCAAATTAGTGATAAGATAAAAGTGCACAAAACGTGAGACAAACAACGGTAATTGCAACCAATCAACGCGCTAGAGAACAAACTCACAAAAACGGTAAAATACAAAATAGTGTGAATAACGCGTGACATAATTTCGTTACACTCCCCCCACCTTAAATATTTACCCACCTGGGTAATTTTTACCCAACATCCCAAGATAAGTCTCTCAAAGTCGTTCCACTCAGGTGAAGTGCAGAGAACTGGTAACAGCAAGTGCTCAATGATTGAAAAACATCAACGAAACTGTCAACGGTAGGTGAATTCCATGTAGTGAGTGAAAGCCTTATCATTTTGCCGGAAACGACGTTGGCTACGACCACTTCCCAGCTTGTAGCGTTGTCTTCTAGAACTTGGTGTACGCTGTCCGGAAATCCGGGGTGAGAAACTAAGAGCGCTGAATTTGGATACTTCAACGCAAGGTTCAGTTCTTGTTTAGCAGGAAGTACGTCGGCTATCTCAGTTGTAATATCTTCGTCGTTAATTTGTGTGGTCAATTCAGAGTCAGGCGTGTTCGACTTTAGGAGCGCTGTCTGCGGGGTTATTAAGAATTTGCAAAGTGCGTCAAAATCTTTTTCGTCGAACACTCGATCGGGGAGTTGCATGACTTGCTGCGGGTCACGTAAGCCCTTCACCACGCAAAGGAACATCAAGAAATTGAGGACCTGTTCATCATCTTCAGCAGGATAAGCTCGTTTTCCCAAAGTCTTCACTTTTGAAACAAAGTCACAAGCAGATTCATGATCTAGCTGACATGTGCGAAAAAAGGATCTTCGCATTCTAAACACAGCGCTTTGTCTGTCCACCGCTAGCTCGATAAGATAAACGAGATCATCAAAGTCGCCTTTCCTGACAGCGGTGTCATCTAGCTCTAGAAGTAAGGTTTCTTCTATAGAAGCTAATAAAAATGCTTTTTTCTCTTCTTCAGGAAAGTTGGTAAGGCGACAATATGACTTGAACAGGTAAATAAACCTTTCCAAATCGTCGCCTCTTTGGTAAAATGGTCGTGGCAAAAACAGTCTTGGGTCCATGATTTCTCAGGTAACTTCTTCTCAGCGGTTGTGGAATCCTGACGCGCTCGCCAATTGTAACGATTATTTTATCGCTCAGTTAGCCAGGTTTTAATTTCACGCTTACGGTGAACCGCGACACCAATAACTGTGAGTCACTTTCCACTGTGAAACTTAGTAGCGTTATCACGCTAATAAACCAAACCGACGATCCTCGAAAAGCCACATTTTATTGGTCTCAGCCAGACGCCGACTCAGACTCACCTCTCCTAAAATCGCACAATCTTTATATACAACCAGGGTGCCAAGACACGTGATTAAAATAGTTCAACAAACGCGTACACGGTGCTGATTGGTAAAAACGCTCGCTTCAAACGAAAATACGATGATAAGTAACAACATGTGGGAACAAAGTCCGTGACACTGCTTACCTGACTTTTCTGTTACTCCAATTGCCTATATCTTGAAAAACGCAATCTGTCAGTGGTATAGTCATATTATTGTAACGTCCATTGAAGGCCTTTGTTCTTTGCATATCATTTCTCATCGATTTTCTAGTTTTGAATAATCTATTAGTTCTGCCTTCCGTTTTCAACTGCTCGAGACGGCATAAATCCTGGTCGAGATATTTTCGCATCGCTGAAAAACCGAAATCCAGACATTTCTAACAATTGCATGCTATAAAGGAATGATACTGGCGTATACCGGCCGTTGAATGGTATTCTTCTTGTCGCTAGTTGACGCTTTCGAGTCAAGGAGAAATAAATGCTCTGCCTCAGCATCTACGTTTGTCTTGTCACTTTCAGTTCTAATTTCAGACTTTGACCTTTGACCTTTGACTCTAGACCAGTGGTTCTCAAAGTTTTTTTCCGATTCCTCCCTTACCAACCAGAACACCGTCAATTCCTCCCCCCCAAAAAATCACAAAAAATAATTTCCAAAATTTGACACTACCTGAATATTGTCCCTGGATGATGTCTTTTGAAGATTTATCTCAGGAATAAAATTAAAAATTGCAAAAGAACGCTCTAACAAAATAACCAAACAAATTTACAAACAAATCGTTGCTCATTGTTAGTGAGAACCGTGAGCCTCATGTTGAGAAGTCAAGAAAGAAAATCCAGGAGAAAAGCGTGTGAGTTTTGCTCGACGGTCTCCGCAAATATCGTGTGTTCCTCTTTTTTACATCACCGCATTATTGTAAACATCTAAACAATCTCTTCGAGAGGATTTTTCTGCTACAAATAAAATTAAAGTTTTTTTCATATACAGTTTTTCCTCCCCAATTCCTCCCTAGAGGAAATTTCCTCCCTGGAATTAAAAATTCCCCCTTTAGTGAGCCAAGTGGCCCGGTTTGAGAAGCACTGCTTTAAACCTTCTTTATCTAGACTCTAAACCTTCTTTATCTAGAGTGTTTTGATGAAATTCAGATATAGAAGCTATATGAGCGAGCTTTAGCCTGGCTAGCATTCACTATCTGTAGTCAGATGGTGTCAAGCCATAAATGTTTAATTTAAAACACTGACTTCATAGCATAGTTCGGTCTATTAAGACTCGGTTTCTTTACCGCAACTTCATATAAGAAGCCGTGAGTAAGTAAATGAGTGAGTGAGTATATAAGTACTTTAAGTAAATTTTAGTCCAGCACAGTCTACATTGATATATTTATACAATCACAATCAGATAATTACAAGTAAAATTACTCCATGAAGATACTAATATACGAAATTTCTGCAACGTTGTTAAGTTAGAGATCTATCACATTCTTTCTTCATGTTCTCTGGGTCACAAGGGCTGAGGTATCTGGCAGGATCAATCTTGTTCATATCTCTTACCAGGAAACTGAGCGCGTGTTCGCATGAACCGGAGGAAGATCTCCGGAAATGACATGTTTGAGAACGTTCTGTCGAAACGTCCCTGCAGTTGCAATTGTAGTTAAGCTCCAAGTTGTTGAAACTTATCTTTGTATAGCATTTAACGTTCGCATCACCATACTTCACCTGCGTGCAATAAAAATGGTTTTCTGAGATTCTGGTTTGCTTCTGAAGAGATGTCTTACAACTGTTGCTGAGCGAAACTTACGTGAAAGTTAGTGTAGGGCAGCACGTTCATACTATCCATTAAAGATTTCCAAGACAGGCAACCTGATTTTTAAAGCCAAGACAAACAAATATTAAATTTAAAATATATATTGCCAACTATTACTTTATTACTTTGGTATAGTTTTGTTTATGTCTTTTTTTGGTATATACGGTGTAGTACTTACAACTTGGAGCTGCTGATGACCAAAGACTTGATTCGTTACATGAAATGTTACCTTCTCCCTGTTAAATATAAAGTTAGGCCTACATAACTTATAGATATCAATAAAATCTTTTATGGAGTTACAAAAACTCCTAATCGTTTTCTGAAATGTTTCTAGAAACAAATATGCAAACCGACAATGGTTCATATCAATTATTTCGTTTTGAAATAAATATCGAACAATTCTTAAGTAAAATATGAATAGTTATAAGTTATGTTATATTTACCAGAATTTTCTTGTGTCCTGTGCAAGTAAATGTGCAAATTGACCCAATCTTGTCACCATTGCTGCATTCCATCTTCAAGTCATTTTTCAAAGTTAACACAGGGCATTCTAAGAAATGGTGTTTTGTTAAAGATACAACTCAGGCTACAAACAGGTCCTGTCTTAATTATATCTGTGCATTCTATTGAAAGTCCATCGGTTAAATTCAAGTGGAAGTATTCGGAAAAAAAATAGGCTTTAAATTAGAAGTCAACCTGACCGGGATTTGATAAATCAGTTTCAAAACAAGACATAAAAGTTTGGTATAAATTAAGTTATTCCTTTTTTTATTAGTAATTTATAAGATATTTGATTACTGCAGTCATTGTATAAGCCTAATGCATTGAAGCTCCTTTTCGAAATCAGACAATTTTGTAATAAGTGTACTTACCTGATGTATCCTGACGTTGTAAGAGTGGAATAAGATATGCTGACAAAGATGCAAGACCGAGGAGTACAAGAGGCCATCCAATAATTAGAAATTTTTTAAGTCCAGATAATTCTAATTAAAGCAGTGTATGCACTTTGATCCCTTCATTCACGTTTCAAGAACGCTTATTTAAATGCTATTAAACATTCATTCATACCTTTCCATTTATCAATAATTCCATGGCAGCAGTTTCTGGGATGCTTACTTGTATCAAACAATTGCTCTTCACTTTTCACTTTATCGGTATCTATGGGGGAACAATTCATGTAAAACTTGTTGTAAGCAAAAATTCTAAGGAAAATATCAACGCATTATATTTTTTGTTTAAACCTGACAGAAGCAGTTGATTGTCTTTCGACTGTGACAGAACCAACGGATTGTTCTTGGAGTGTATATCTGGTAGGGAGGATGCAGTCTGCTGGCGGTCATATGCTGGCGATAGAGTAAGTTCTATTTGTTCATGTCGAGGCGAAGTTTCATCGCATTGGTCCTGTTGAAAACCTGAACAAAGCATAAAAACCAGCAGAAGAAACGATGAATTAATGTGTTTACAGAACTTTAGCACCTGTCACTTATTACAATTGATTAATTGTTATCTTCCTAGATCTAACAAGCTACTGATACTATCATTTGTTCCCTTACTGGCACGTAGAGTAAATACTCCGTGTTGATTTTTGCCTCTGCTTGACATTTTCTTTAAATAAGTTAATATTAACTATTAATATTAATATTAACTAACATATAACTATTGACGGAATGAAATTGAAACTGCAAAACAAGAATATTTTTGCCTCGGCTAATCTTTTAAAATTTCTTCCAATTTATATTGGTTTTTGCAAAATGATAAAAAAATCTCTACTATCTGCAATCTATGTATCTTCCATTTTTGTAAATTGACAAACATACGCGTCGAATTCTACTGCGTTAACCCAGTTTATTAAAACGAAAGAAATATTTTTTAAGAAATCAAAAAGATGCAAAATAGGATTGACCTCGATATGACGTTTTGTATGTAACGTCATTGCAATATGAATTGTCTTACCATGCCTAAAACAACTTAAAATGAAGCGGTTCCCTTTTAAGCAAATGATTGCACGCTACGCCAGATATAAATGAGCTCGGAGTATCCTGATATTCTGCGAGACACGCCTGACCGATTTTGCTAAGAAACGCACGTCATAATGCAACCTCATCCAACGCTATTGTTCAATCTATTTCTGCTGTACTTTGTTATGCAAACGTTTTGTTAAAGATTTAAAAACGTTTTTGAATTTTTTTTCGCGTCACTACTTTGTACGTCCTTGGTGCTATTCTTTGTGCTTACTCGCACGTCGCAATGATTTTGAATACGTAAATTTTTTTTTGATACAAAGTAGTAGTAAATTATTGTAATTAGCACAACTTTGATGTTAATCTATTGTACTGAAACATTCTATTGTTTAAATTGTTGCAAAAATGTATTATACACTAGCTATATAGTGTTATCGTGATTTGTAAATGTTGGTAATTCTAAATTTACTTACTTTAAAGTAACTTACCAACTTTACTTTATTGATAACTTTTAACTTACCAACTTACTTTGGTAAACTTTATGCTTCTTGTTATGAAGAACTTTCGAAAATGTCTTCACATTTTTCTTAAACCGAGATTATCGAGTTATTTTCGAAAGGCATAAATACAATGTACACATGCGAAAAACATTTGATCAGTTTGTATAGCTTTGCTTGCACTGGTGGACAAATACTTCGAGTAAGCCGGCACTACCAACCAGATAGATGGTTTAGTTAGAATGTCTACACAGCAACAAGTTTATTCAAACTTTTTAATAGATTAATTCAAACATGGCTTGCGAACATACAAACTTTTGATCTTCAAAAGTTCCTAGTTGTAAATTGAAAGGTAAGTTAAAAAATTAACTGAAGGAGAAAAAGCATCTATACGCAACGATTAGAAAATTATTGTTTCTGTTTATCAATACAGTTGCTTAAAGTCATATTAACTTGAGAAGTAACAGCTGTATCAATAACACAAAGTTATTACAAAGTTTGAATCAAAAAATTATGAAGTACATATTGAACATTACTGTTTACAGATTATTGCATTATTACGTATTCTAATGCAGAATGCCCACCGCTAACTTTGCCAAATGACATGGAAATGAAATGTAGCAACAAAAACAAAATTGCATCAACTTGCACTTTCAAATGCGTCCAACGACAAAACAATTCATGTGCCTCTCACAATAAGCTGGATCTTATCTTTGTTGCGTCACTATAATGATATTAAATTTTTGTGATTACATTTTACCACTACACGATAACATGGAGCTATTAGAAAACCAACAAACTCGCCATTGCTTTGACGAACCGGGCTCGGCTTGTGAACACGTGCTCAGATTCCTGATGCGAGATATGATTTCGTGAAGATGTTTAGTTCAAGAAACAAGCAAAAATTTTGAAAATTTCCTTATAACCAAATGTCCCATTCTTGCCAATGGTAACAACTAATTCTGTCAAATTGCAATGATCAAAGCGTTTTGTAATGTTTATTACGTTTTCCGTTTGTTAAGGCGCACTTAGGAATGTAGCTTCACTTATTTTGACCGCTAGCGAACTGCAATTTTCATAGCGATTCCAATTATGACGTACATGTGCATGGCTGTACATTACAGTAATTTGAACCGGTTGAATATACGTTTAATAACAAGCTTTAAATTTAAAAATGTTAAAGCAGTAAACCACAGTTTGCTATAGTAGCTGTACTGTAATTGCTTGAAACACTTTCAACTGAAGATTTGCAATCAGAAATTGAATATTAAATTGGACGCGGAAATCAATATCGGCAAAAAGGTTTATTTGCAAATCTTTGTGCGACTTTAATCAGCTAAATAGAAAATAAACAGTAACGTGTCTTATCTAAGTTTAACCCGTTAATGTCGAATGTAGCAGATGGATAAATAAACTTCTGTGCTCATAAATTCATTTGAATAACGAAAGTTTTTTATTAAAGATTCTTCTACACGAAGATAGGCTGCGGTCGTGAAAAAGGTAGGTTAGTGCGGGTAAAACAATTACGAGAAATGTCTGATTTACCAAACAAAACAACGCTTTTATTGGATAAAATAAATGAAGGAAAATATGACAGTATCAAAGATTCATCTAACTTGCAAAAGGACAATGCCCCGCCAAAACGATATACTGTAGTAACATTTCTCAGAATAATATCCAACCAAAGGCATACTCCAAACAAAATGAACGGTGAGTTGATGCAGTTCAAGTATCATATTATAGGATATACTTATAGTAATTTTTTATTTTTTTATTTATTAATTAATTTATTTATTTATTGAGTAGAAGAAAGGGACAGGTCTCCAGATATGCCCAACATCACGTCATCACAGACTGGAGGCAAGTGTAGTAGTCAGGTAAAGATATGTAAATGCCAAGTGATATGAGAATATGTAAAATGAAGATAACATACTAAACACCAATCTTAGATTTTCCTGTTCATTTTGAAGAATCGGACGAGAAGAAAGAGTGTAAGAAGCATCCTTCATGCAGCAGAGCATGGCGATTAAAATGTATCTGTTGATAATCACATTGATGAAGTCACACACGAATAGGACTGAGCATTGAATGAAATGAAACAATGACTTCCATAGCGGAGCTGCCATCTCCATCCCGCTTCACGATTTTTGTTGCTCTTCAGTGACGGAATTCCAGAGCAACGGAAAGCTACGAAAAGCAAAGATCGTCATCTTGAGTGTGGTGCTGACTAGGACTCTTGTCACAGTATCATCAATTACGACAAATTATTTAAGTCATTGCCAGCACAATAAAGGTTTGCAATAGGTTTAGTACTGACACGATAGAGTAAAGTTGAAGAGCTGAATGCACATCTCGCTCGCGTTTAAGCTTGACCGAGGGGTTAGTTGTTGTTTGTACAAAGAAAAACGAAGCCGGGTCAAAGTGTTTATTCGCTTGTTCTCAGGAGCGTCGCATTATGGTAATTACAATTTAAGATATACTCATGTGGCCTAAAGTAAATTCCAGTTTAACGATTGCATATTAGGCAGCCGTTATGAAGACACGAACAACTAGTATTTCTTACCTAACTAAGTATTTTGTTACGTTTTTGGTAAAGGCCGGTATTTTTTAATAAAGCCATTCATTGAAAACTAGTATAACGAACAGCTTATTAGCGGTGTGAAGAAAAGAAAGTGAAATTCAGCTGATTGGCTTGCACTATTAACATCTAGTGCTTGTTTGAGGGGACAAATAGCAGTGAATATCTAAGCACAGAGCAATGGACTCGCCATCTTGTTCGTGTGATAAGTTCAAATTTGGACTGGATTGTCGATATCCGACCGAGGGGTCGGCCGTGCAAAGGTACATTGTGGACAGGCCGTGGGCTGAGTTCATCGTGAGTATCGTATGTCATTGTCTGTAAATTCATCTGCTTATGCGTACGCGTGTTACGTCAGAAAAGTTATAATGTTTATCAAGATAAGAAGCAAATAAGCTTTTATACCGCATAAATGATTTGATAAATGAAGTAAATAGAATAAGAACGCTTGAATAAATAAGAATCAACATTTTATGCGAATTACGCTGGTTTTACCGTCACGTGCAAAAACAGCCTAACAACAAAGCTTAAATGAAATTGTATCTGCATGCGAACACGCCCTTGCTATTTGCTACCCTTGTAAAAACTTTAGCACAGCAAGGGGCATACCCGGCACCATGCGGTATCCTCAGTATAAATTGTGACGCTAGGTCTACTTGATTTCCACGTATGCCTAAGCCTTAAAGAGAAAGCAGGATTAGTGGACAGTAGAAGCGGTCTGTTTTTGGGACTTCTGTGTCGGAGAATTTTGATAGAATCGGTTATTTGTAATTGCTGTAATTAACCGTAGTAAAATTATCTCTTTAATGCAGAAGCCGGCTTTGTCATCACTTGTGTCAGCCTAACAGGGTATCCGATGCTAGTCCGATGTACGGCAAATAACATAGATCAAGCAAATCCTTAAAATGGTCGTGCAAAGCTATGATGTCAAGAGGCCGACGCGATATTATAAGAGTATGACAACAAGCGATTGAGTGTCACCAACTGAAGTGTGCTTTTCATACGTAGTGATCACGTGAGCACGGTCGTTACACATTAAACAATCACAGAACGTCATACGGACAATAAGGCCGAAATACGACCCTGCCCGTGTATAGCGCGACCGCTCGACTAGAAGAAGTTCGTTTACTTTGGTATACACGATTGTTATCATACCGCTTGGCATAGATAAAGGGCTCTCAAAGTCGTAAGTGTAGGTTTGGACGAAATACTTTTCTAGTATTAGTAGTGACCATACATTCACGGAGATGTTGTTAAGGGCAAAAAATCACGTTTTTTAAACCATCTTGAGTTACCTGTCAGATGTGAGCGTATTCGAACCCTATATAGGTTAGGTTAGATCGGTTGATAATATTAGTGACAAGCCAGCAGCTTGGAGTTGCATGCGTTACACAAAACGAAACCATGTTTGTAAATTAAATTTCTGGAGCTTATTGATGGTATGACAGCCTTAAGTGTTGTCTTAGCGAAAGTGTATAGTGCATATAAGTGTTCAACAATTGCTATTTTCGACTAAAATGATTGTCACAAAGTGTTTTGGGAACAACTGAGACGTGGATTCATTTTGCAACGTGTAATTTTTTAAACCGTTGTACTGTTAACAAAATTAACAAGCCACCCCATACGTCCTCTGAGTTTAAACTAACATAAGCCGGTGTAAGTACTGTACTGCACAAGTGCCGTTGGATAACCACTGCTTATTGTAGGCATTATTCTTAAATTAGATAATTGGTAACGGAAACGGAGCATCTCTTTTGAACGTGATTACGGCAACGTACATGCTAAATCCTGCGTTTAGAAAAGGGAAAGACGACACAATAGCCAAGTTATAATAAGCTGGAACTTGTCGAAGCGATTTGGCCCTGAACACGTATATACTGTCACTTATACTTTGATACAGCCGCAAGCTTTCCTGATCTCTCACGGGGATTGGACCAGCATTACAAGATACATCATCGCATTGAGACAATAAGTACTTGATGAACACATAAGTAACTGCTGCGGCGCATGTACAGAAGCTTTACGTATACGCGGTACATAGGCCACGTGTCGAATGCAGCAAAGATGGAACCAGTTTGGGAAGTTTTAAAAGATTATTTGCCAATGGAAGGT
This sequence comes from Clavelina lepadiformis, assembly GCF_947623445.1. Classification (NCBI taxonomy): domain Eukaryota; kingdom Metazoa; phylum Chordata; class Ascidiacea; order Aplousobranchia; family Clavelinidae; genus Clavelina; species Clavelina lepadiformis. The sequence continues at coordinate 21,219,951 of NC_135244.1, read as the reverse complement.
GATATTTATTTTTTTAAAGGAAATACAGCATAGGTATTTTCGTTAATAACTAATAGATTTAACCATGCTGAACTAACGCAAAGTCCAAAGGGTCAAAGTATGCAAATCGGATGGATACATTTGGTGCAGGCCTTGTCCACGACTGGTCTTTAGAAGACGAGGAGATAGTTACCTCGACAAGTCCACACCCCGACAATGAAGGTAAAATTAAACTTACTAGCAACGTTAGAAGCAACAATGTAACATGCGTTAATCTTTAAAACAATGACCAACTACAGTTCTGGCGTTACACCAATGACGACTCTTTAGATTTCGATAGTCTTGAAAAGCACTTCATTCCCTACGACGGGAAAAGTACCGGATTTGGGCGACAGGAACAGAGCGACTTTCATGAAATCGACTACTTGCCTAGCTCGGACGAAGAGTCCAGTAGCCAAGTAGATGAAGCCCACGCAAACGGATTATTAGGGGACTTGATTGTTGGTGAAGACGACGAACTCTCTACCGCTGAGAGTATAGAAGTAAACCCTTTCGATGGTTTACCCTATTCGTCGATGTACTATGAGCTATTGAAGAAACGGCAGTCGCTTCCAATATGGAAAGCAAAGGACGATTTTGTGTTGGCAGTAGACGATAGCCCGATAGTACTGATAACAGGACGAGCCGGTAGCGGAAAAAGCACTCAGGTGATACCAGAAACCGATAGTGTACTGAACGAATTTTCGTTTGTACATGTGCGGGAGCTTTTTTTATTGTATCGTCCATATGCCGCATGGAATAACGTAAATAATCATATTTGTGACGCATCAACAGGTTCCGCAATGGTGCGTGCAATTTGCTCGCGAGTCTAACTTTGGATTTGGTACAGTCGTTTGCGCTCAACCGCACGCGCAAGTTGCTATGTCGTTAGCTATCCAGGTAAGAAGGAAAATCTAAACTGGAAAGAAACTAACTTAACAATGGCACCAGAAAGAGTTCCCAGTAACATTGGTGTTTAAAAGATATGGCCTAAGCTTTGTTTGTTTCTTCAGGTGGCTCGCGAAATGGATTTAACAGAAGTAGGCAATGAAGTTGGATACAAAATTCCACAAACGAACTGCACCAACCAAGACACGGTGTTACAGTAAGTATTTTCTTTTGGACATCATAAGTAGGTCCACAACAGACTAAGCCTCCTTTCCGTTTTGCTACAGATTTTGCACCGATGACGTTCTTCTGCGCGAAATGGCCGACGATCCGCTCTTGCACAAATATAACTTTGTTGTTATCGATGAAGTGCAGGAAAGAAGCATATCCATAGACATCTTACTTGCCCTGTTCAAGTAACTGTTCTAAAAATAAAGCAGGTTACATATAACACGACTATTAACTTGCTGCATGATACACTACTTTATACCTTGCAGGGTGATCCAAAACTCACGTGATGATCTTCGGATTATCATCATCAGCCAGTCGTATGAAATGCCGAAACTGGAGGATTTCTTTGAGGAGGTGCCGATAGTCGATCTTCATTTTCTCGAAGAGCAAATTACAGATGGATCCGAGAACCTAAAAGAGGAACATAGAAGAGCAAAGGCCGAAGCTGAACGTTTAAATAAACTGGAGATCAACTACAGGCCGGTTGAAACCGGTTCCCACTTACAAGAGGTTGTTTCGCTTGCCGTACGACTGCATTGTGATCCAAGCGCAGAAGGAGCTTTTCTTGTTTATTTGCCGACCGCTGAGGTGAATTGAGCTGAATGCTTGTGAGTGCATCGTTTTGTAAAACGGATCAAAACTCACTGTAATTTCGAGCAACTTATGCTGTGCTACTTTTTTCAAACGCCATCTCATTTGCAGGATATTGAAGAAGCGTGTGAACAGATCACGCGAGATGTCGCTATCGAGTCGCTCCGTGATGGATGTGAGGAGGTGAGCGTGATAGCGGTCCACAAAAAGCTTGGTCATGGCGCACAGCAGGTGGGAGGAACACCTTTCAACGGTGTGAAGCAAAAGTTGCAGAATAGAGTTGAATTGTCGTAAAGAACACGAGTATATTTTCTAAATATAGGCAATATACGAGAATATTGAAAAGGTGGATGAAGAAAGCAAAAAGCGCCGGATTATTGTCTCAGATGAAATCACCGAATCTTCCTTCTCCACTGATTACATCCGGGTCGTGATAGACTCCGGACTGAAAGAGGAAGAAGTTGGTCTCTGCATCATTTATAGGCGCAGCGTCTATCACTGTTTTCCTCTATTAATCTATATTTTCGAATTTAATTGAATTCAATTCAATTCAACTTGAAGGTGTATAATTGCCGCACTCGAACACGCTCCAGAAATTTGACGTGGATTTCGCGCGACAGCGCCCTCGCACGGACGGACAGATGCAACATAGGTGGAAAAATTTATCGAATTTATTCCGAAGATGTTTTCACGGTATGCCGTCGTCTTGCTGAGCGCGTCGTGCACACGACTTTTTTAATGGTTGCCATATTTATTGCATGAACTTTTTAGCGCATGAAAGATAGCACAACACCGTGCATCAGGCGAATGGAGCTGACAACTCATGTGCTTCTTCTTAAAAGATTGTTACAAAGATTGAATATGAACTTTTCTCATTGCCACTTCATAGAGCCGCCAGGTAATGAGTTTGCCGAGACTGTTCGCCAAAAAGACTGGCATCTATAAATGTAGTTAAATTTTACTCGAGTATTTCTAGTGTAACGGCCATTTACATCTTTGCGTTTAAAACCATATAACCATAGCCCCAGAAGCGTACATGCTTGCGCTGGAAGAGTTGGACTATCATGGGGCACTTGACGAAAACGGCAACTTGTCCGACCTTGGCGCCGTTATGAGTGAATTTCCTTTAACGATGCCGCAAACCAAAGCAGTCATTGCAAGCTGCGGGGAAGATTGTGTGCAGGTGCGTTGTGTGCAGGAAGGTTGCAATGCAAGCTTTGTGATTAGTCTTCGTAAAGTTTGTTATCAGCTTTATGAAATAAAAATTTTTTCGCTTGTATTTCCGAAAATATTCGATTCTTTGAGATTAATGTTTTTTATGATACGTTATTGTTTATATTCAGGAAGTTTTATCCATTATTGCCATGATTGTTTCACCTTCTTGGCGATTGAATCCTCGAGGTTTCGAAAAAGAAGCACGTGGCCTGCACAAAGCACTGGCGCATAAGTACGGTGGTCACTTCACTTTGCTGAACGTTTACCAGCAATATATAAACCGTAAGTCACTAAACACTACAGTTGCCATTTGAACGGACGCTAACTTGGTAGCAAAACTCGCAAATGGTATTTTGAAGTGAAGGACTGTTTTATAATATGCAGCTTTTAACATTATCTTCATGCAGTAACTTTTATCACAAATCTTTTGTCAATTGTTCAGACAAGCGCTCAGAGTCTTGGTGTTCAAAGAACTATATAAACGTAAACGCCTTGAAACAAGCGGAGAAGGTTCGGATAGATTTACTCTCAGTCTTGGAAGGCCTTGAACTCCCAATCAGCGAGGCCGTGCAAGACGCCGATATTCTCGAAACCAGCGTGAAACGAGCCTTGCTGGCTGGATTCTTTATGCAGGTGAGCATAAAGCTTAAAGCATATAAGCTTATAAGCTAAAGCATATGGCTTAAAGCTTTGTGCTAGGTAAAAAAATATTATTTTGGCAATGTTTCTCACAAAAATTGTTGCCCTAATGTTGGATTGGTTTGTAAACGTAAGTACGTATTTACGTATTGTGTTACGTTACGTAAGTACGTATTTACGTAAGACTCGGCTCAGGTTGCTCGAGATGTTGATGGCTGTGGAAATTTTCTCATAATTCGAGACAAGCACGTGGCCAGGTTGGAACCAACGTCACTTGTGGATACTAAGTCGGATTGGGTGTTGTACGATGAATTCCTTCTCAGTGAAAACAGCTGCATTTCTACTGTTTGCGGAGTTCGACCGTTTTGGTAGAAAAATTTTTCAAATTTTCTCTGTTGTAAGCGATACCGCTCTTTTGAAAACGAATAGAAATAGCTATATTCATATACACAGCAAATAATTTGACTTCATACAGCAATCGTAAAATTGCAGTAAATAAACATCTTTTATGATTAACTATTCACTTTTAAATTAGGATAGCGGAGATATCCCCGCAAAGTTACCTTGCCAACCTTCCTCAGCACGAGGGCAAAGACTATCTTTTAAAATTGGCCGCCAAATGGCGCAAGCAAGCTGCGCGTCAGGCTGCTGAACCAGACGCCGATTTGAATCTCCATTCCCAACGCCGAGTCCAATCCACGCCCAAATCACTAACAACTACACACAGCGAGGCCGATCAAGTAGGCTCACACAACTCAAAAGCACATCCAAAAAGTTTTCAAATTGAAAGAACAAAGCGTACCGGTGGAGAAACGTCGTCAGAAGATCCGAAATCAAACGACGAAGTTGATGACAGTGACGTACTGACGCAAGCGGCACGTGATATGGCGTTTGTATACCGTAAAGCGTCAGATTACGTCACAAACAGGGAAGCCGGTGCAGATGCGCAATGCATTGTCCAGTAGAAGATTAAAGTAAAAGATCTTTGTCGAATGTCGAATGTCAAATGCACTCTGCTCTCAAACGTTTCTGTGAGTGAAGTACAGTGTTTATAGTTTCCGTGTCTCTGTTGTCAGTAAGTTGAACACTGTTTTCACTGACTGTGCTATTAATTATCAGAGTTATTGTTACTGACTACTAACTGTGATTTGAATTCTCGTACAAATGTCTGTAAAACGTTAGTGGTAATGGCGCTGTAATTCGGTATAATCGTTAATTTATTTCTAAAAGTGCAATATTGAGTATCGTAGAAATGCAATTAAAAGCCTTGACTGACTGCACATCGTGGTCATGAGAAAAATTCGTTTTTATAAGAATAGAGAATTGTATTTTTCGTTACCGCCTTTATTATAGAAGTTACATCTTTTTGTCTTTACACTGTAACTACATTTTGGTATTTTGAATGGTTGTAGTAAAATCTAACAAAGCTACTTTTAGAATCGTGGAAGATACTTTGAAGTTTTTGTTTACATTCTGTCTCTTCTGGATAAGAGTATTCTAGGAAAGTCTTGTTATAACTTTTAACTAAGCCGATTTTCAATCCAAAATTCGCGCTAGTACACGACGTACAATTAGTTGCTTTGCTTTTGTGCGTACCGAAGTGGTGTTGCATAAAAAATACCTATAATAATCGAACAAATTACTTTTAGTGTCATAATTACTAGTGTGGCTATAGCAACTGGCCACATTTGCGACCTCATAACAGATTGACCTTAAAAAATCTTTTAGGTACTCATAGTAACTTTATTCATAGTTATACATAATCAAATAAATTCCAACAACCTCAGAGCAAAGTGGTACCGGCAAACAGTTGTATTGCCGGAGGGCAACGGCCTGGGGTAATATTTCGATTCACTTCACTGACCAGCTGTGGGGAAGCGCGTTGTTAAAGACAGAGCTTAGATTTACAGAGTAAAAGGATTGAAAAAACCTTAAAAGTATGTAACCTGCTTGACCCTCATACTATTTAGATTTTTCAGTGACAGAATTTTTCAGGTAGTTTGTTTCTAAGATCGACGTTTGACAACGATTTCTAGTTAAGTGCTATATCGCTACATCACTCGCTTTTTCTTGCCTAAAAGCATCATTTCAAAATGTTTTTAAACGTATTCATATATGTGGTTAATCAATCATATATTTCCATTTTAACAAAGGTTGCTCATTTCTTGCAAGACCGTTTAAAAGCAGTAGCTATCTTTTGTCTATCTTTTAGCTATCTTTTGTTTCACCGCGGTTTTGCGTGATTGATGACTCTGGTCGCTTCACGCTTCGCTGAATCGGTGATCTCCTGGTCTGCTACAAAATGATTCTCTGTCAGCTGACGTTATTATAATTTCAGGAATTCTTTGGACATACAACTTTCTCATCAAATAATTTTTATATGCGTATATTAAATATTAGCCTATATACACTCTAGTGTAGAGGTTAATAGATATTATTTTAAATGGAAACTTTCAATTTTTCCTTAGACCTAAAATTTTTTTTACTGTGATATTGTAACGAAATGTTGATGTTTGTTAATCACATACAAATACATGCAATTTGTTGTAGTTTACACCTAAGCATGGGTCAATTTAGGTAACTTTAAAGTTTTATCTGTCGAGTGAATGTCTTCGCTTTAGTCGAAGTTGTTGTATCAAGTTGACTGACAGTTATTTACCCTAACGTTTTACTGTTTGCTATGTTGTAGCCAGCGCTGATTCATTGAACTTAAAGCAGACTGCTATCTCATTTGCGCTCTATCAGCATCCTGTGGCCAAAGTATTTCTGATAACGCATTTCTAACAGTCAGATAATATTGCACTGTTGCCAAAATAAAAGCTATTTTATAAAATTATGACAAACAGTTTCACTAACTAAAAAGCCTATGTCATACTGTAAAAAAAGCGACATGTTTTAATGTTACAATATAAATGTATCTCGAAATATATATCGATATGTTTCCTTTCTCTGTCAATATTATTTTATACTACAACGATGTACTTGGAAAAACTTTTATTAAAAACTTTATTCTATTAAAACTCTCTATTAAAAACTCCACCGCAATTAACTTTTTACTATTGAAATACTTATGATTTTTGATTTTGTTTACAACTTTATTACTAGCACTTCCCATATAGGTTAAATTAAAACCCAACTTATGCTGTAGATAGAGCGCATATACTGCAAGCCTTGCGTATTGTTTCGTTTCAAAATGAAGAAATTTCTCATGCAGTGTTGCAGAAGGCGGCGCTCGAGATCAACCTACAAATTGTTGATGTTAACTTTTGGAACCTACGTCATTTTCTTTTGCTATTGGAATGGAAAAACTCCCCAAATTGCAGGGATAGAAGCAGACTTCAATATGAAGGCGCATATGTCTAAAGACATATTTCGTAGAGATGTCTATGCCGGGGATTCATTCAATGAAGATGAAAACGTAAGTTTACTGATAACCAAGCAAGGAACAATGTGCTGCTGTTCAGTAGAATAAGCTGTAAGTTTTCACCAAATTAAGAGCAAGAACCCAGGTGGAAGTAGCTGAATAATAATAAATTTTGGCGCTGTACATTTAGACCGATAAATGCCCCAATTGGAGACCGTTTGTGTTTATAAAAACCCATAAGACGGGCAGCACAACTGTGAGATGGATTACTGAGCGCTACATTGAGAGACATAATTTAAAGAAGGTAAACGTTTTTATGTGTGAAGTTCATAACCATAGTTCAAAACTTTGTACTGGAATAATTTTTCACTACACTAAAGGTTCTATATATCTTGAGATTTTGTTTGAAAAGTTGCCTGTTTTCGATCATCAAAATATGTTTTGTCAACCCAGGAACCTCAATTTTTGTCATCTTATGTTGGGGGATTCCCGGGTCGAATGCAACTCAAGTTCATGTACTATCTTAACAACAGAACGAACACGTCGGATCCATGTAACGACGTGGTTATAAACGCTCATAGCCGTTTAAATCTCACCCTAATCAAAGAAGTTATGCCGAGGAGAACAAGGTCTGTATGCAATCGGCATTGGGCCAAATAACTTATTATAATTTTATTTCCTTCTGGAGTAGCCTATGTCCTATTTTTACATGAAGTTGCGTTTCTTTTGTCGATTCTAAACGCTTAGCCAACTAATTTAAGCTCTAAATTATCTTTGAATCTCCAGTATTACATTTCAGCCAATCTTTTACAGAGTTTTCACCATCATTCGAAATCCCTGGGGACAATTTCAATCTTCTTTTAATTTCTTCTATGCTTGGCTATTTGAAGAAGCATGGCGGCTTGGTTTTTCGTTAGGAGATAATTGTTTTATCTACCCATACTTGTACATAGCTTCAGGACGAAATATCGACGTGTTGGAGTATTTGGATCTAGTCTACGAGAACCTGAACCCACAAATTCCTTTTTTCTTCAGGTTAGTTGGGCCTAGTTAGCTCACTTTTCTTGCGACCCTGAATTCAAATAGATACATCATAAACATCTTGAAAAAACGTTAGAGAGACTGCTCGCTACGTGCAAAATGTCAACGAATAAAATTGTTCGTTGAAACAGAAGTAAAAATCCACAAGCGTTTGACTTGGGAGTTGATCCAAACACGGAAGACGAGGAGGAAATTAAAAGGGAGATTGAGAAGCTCGACGCTGGAATGGATCTAGTAATGATAAATGAGTACATGGACGAATCGCTCATCTTATTAAAGGTAAGCTACTTCTACAGTTAGTTTATGATGGGAAGCTTACTGCTCTTTTCTCTTAAGCACAGGAGGTAAATAGACTTTAAAAAACAGTTTTGTTTCTAGTTTCTACAATTTTAGCGGAAATATCTGTTATAAAAAATATATTTAATCAGTTTGATTAAATATTTCTGAAATGCCAATTTAGCTCTAAATGCAGACATAGGCCTAATAGCTTATCACAGGTTTAATCCATTTTAGCATTTTTTTTCCTTTCTTTTCCACAAAGAACTACATCACATCATTAATTGCCTGGCTTAAAACACATGAAAGAGTTTCTACAGTGTTAAAATCCAGCTATACGCTATATGCTAGGTACCTGTACCGAATAAGGCCCACCTAACACTTTTTTGAAAATAACTCAAGAACCATAAATGAGAATAGACTGAAAAATCGCATTCTATTAGTGAGGGTATATGATTACAACATATTAAAACCACAATACCTGACAACCCCCCAAAAATTTTTTATAAAGAAATTAAAAATTCCAAAAAATGGGCCTTATTAGGAGCATAGGCTCCTAATAAGGCCCACCAATTTTGTGAGTATTTTGATTCAAAACATAGTAATAGACAACATATAACATTATTAGAAATTTCACATTTTAAGTTGTACAAACATTTAAAAAGATTCCACTAGGCGCAACAAAGTAACTGCAACAATTTGCCAACTGATGACTGGAACCACTCTTGAAGTCTGGACATCAGTTAGCCAGGCATCTTGCATGGGCCTTATTAGACGCATGTGGCATCCACGAAAAAAACGTCACATTTTTATCATCAGAAAAATTTTAGCAAAAAAAAAGTGCATTATCCTTTTCAATACTAAGTTGGTTGTTACATGAAAACTTCAGCCGGCAGACAACAGTTCATTTAACCGGCCAAATTCTCACTTACTTTTTTTCTAAATTAACAAAACCACCTTAACTGCAAATATCAAATTTTTGTTGTGCTCTAGCGAATCGGTTGATTACGTGACAAGGATGAAATCTGGTAAACCATCATGAATTTATATTAGTTTTTATGTAGGGACAAAATCTTTTATTTATTTGCACGGGTTTGCGAAATATGAGCAATGGGCCTTATAAGGGACCGAGTCTTATTCGGTACAGGTAATAAAACTTTTTAAACCAAATGTTTTCAGAGTTTATTGAACATGACCTGGGACGATCTTTCACAAGAAGACGACAAAGTTCGAAGTTATTCTCAACATAGTTTGGAAAATTACCCGGAAAGACTGGCTAAATTTGAAAAAATGTTCAAGCTGGTATGAATGCAAAATCCCCTTAGAGTAATCTATTACTCATTATATTAGACGCTCTCACTTTTCTCAGTGGCATCCACATAACAACTATCTAAAATTATTTAATTACTAGTGTTCGTAAGAAAATGTTTAGTGTTTTTAAACCTGCATGTTCATTTTTATTTAGGATATATTTTTATATCATCACTTTAACGCCACCTTCTGGAGGAAAGTGGATGAGTATGGACGGGAAGAAATGAACAAAGATCTCACTGAACTCAGGAAATTAAGAGCAATTAAACAAGTGATAAATTCGTCAGAAGCCAAACGCAATTTTGAAAGAAATCAGTTTTATAGTCAGACATTCTTCAATATTATTCCCAAGACTTCTAGTGAAACACTTCTGGTGAAAGTTTTACAGCGAAAACTGCCAAAACAAAGTGATAAGAAACTCCAACACGACCTGGCAAGATATATGGTTGACAACCACGGTGGATGCCCTATTTAAAATACTCATCACCTTGTATATTTCTATTTAGATCCTTAAGAAATTAAGATTTTCATTATATTATTATTTAGTTACATAATTTATAATGCTTATACACAGCTATTATATTTAATTATCGCTGAGCATCCAAAATTTTTCTAGCAAAAGAATATTGTATTGATTTATACTGAAAGACTAAAATCATTCACACATCAACGAGTTTTCTCTCTAACACATTTGTTGTTATCATTGCTTTCTGTAACCATAAATATTTTATTTGTTATTTCTTTGAGATGGTCAAATTAAAAGCTTCCAGTGTTTTTGGTTTTCGTATGAATTCAAGTACTTTTGTTAACAATATTGCCCTTTGCAGATATGATTATGATATCAGGCTATTGCAATATCAGTGTTAGTCTTTACAGTTTAAAGTTTAAACTTTAAACTATAACCAATTTAATTTTGAGCATTCTCGTGTGGTAACCCTAATCGCTATTTCAAGTGGCTATTTCATCGTATGTAGGTTGCAGGACGAGGTCACGCAGCCCGTTGTTAAAGATAGGCGGTTAGGCTAAGAGAATTGGTATGCAAAAGGTTGATTTTAGCTATTTAAGGTTTTATTGGAGTTAGATTTAGGTTCGGTGGTAGATTTAGGTTAAGTTTAGTTTACTGCGTTATAACATTTAATTTAGGTTAGCAAGAAACAGTAAAAAATAGTTTCAAACGCACGATTTTTTTCAGGTAAAATAGGGGCAGCCAATCGCATATACTTAAAATGATTTCAACTCATCAATGGGAATATTCTTGGCAGAATACGTGTGTAACTTATTACCCTGCATGACACTACAGGTCCTTTGCAAATATAATAGCTATGCATATCGATCATGCCGTATTCCGCTAATATCGACATTTCAAAAGCGTGAAATTAGCCTAGTGGCGTGTGTATGGTGACGTAATAAATGCTTCATTCGCGTGATCCTTGAACTCTCTGAAGCGTGACATTTGGTGTGATAGTCTTCGAGCGCATTACCCTCGTGGTACTGGCGCGTGTTGATCATGTTTTTACCGCGTAATTAGAAAGCTAATTCTTTTGTTGGCTCTGTAAGGGAAGAAAGATTTAGTAAATTTAGAGCAAGTGTATTAAAAATGATTTTAAGCGATAAAATACATTGAGTTTTGGTATTATTACCAGCCAACAAGTGGAGCCAAAGTTGTGTTTTTAAAAATTGACTTTTCCAGTTTAAATCTGACGAAGTTATAGATTGTGGGTTTAATACTTTAATGTAAATAAAAAAATTCGACTAGCCTAGTTAATTTTTATTTTAAACTGTTAGTGGATTGACCTTTGCTAATCGATTGTTAGGCAACCACTTTGATACGGTTTTCCATTTGCGCTAAACTGTTTAAGTCAGGTGTCACTTGAAGAGGACAAGGCACAGTGGCACACTTGTTTTTAGTGTAGTCCAGCAATCGTAGCGCAAGGTGTGGCGCATGCCTGCAAAAGTCTAGTCAGCATGAATGTTGAACTTTTACAAGTTAACATAAACAAACCATGGAAAGTTGGTTGTTGAAACTCCAATTTAAAACAAATAAACAATAAATTGAGGCTTTTGTGCACGCAATCACTCCAAAAATTTTTTTTATTTTGATTTTTTATACTCGACGTCATCCCAAAAACTGCTCTACTTTCCAATCTGCTTCAGTAATTATTTCTATGTCTAGTATAACATTGCAAACAATGTAAGATTCTTATCTGTTTTAGGAGAAAAAACATGAATGTTTAAGCTATAACCATATTATTATTAAAAACGTTGTCAATTGTGATTTCACCAAACTGCTTTCACCGTTCTGCCATTTGGTGGTTTTGTTTCTTTAATTGCAATCAGACACTATGGCAACCACAGTAGCTGCTGAAGTTCTTTCAACTGTTGCAACTATTCTAACAACAAGTGTTACAATAGCAGTTAAAGATTTTCAAGCATCTGTGCTCTGGATATTGATCGTTGGTTTTATTATCGCATTTGTTCTTGCCTTTGCCGTCGGTGCTAATGATGTCGCAAACAGCTTTGGAACAACTGTTGGTTCTGGGACTTTAACACTGAAGCAGGTGACCAAAATCGTTGTTTTAAATTGTGCCTGAATGGAACTTAGTTTGTTGTGTAACGCGCTAAACGTTTGTGGCCTATTGGCAGCATTTTTGGCTATGGTTGTCAATGTTGTAATGACTCAAGTCAATGAATTGACTCGAATCGACTCTAGTCACGTTTTTAATTTATTTGACTCGAGTCAATGCTTGAAATGACTTGATTTGACTCGAGTCTCGGGAAAGTAACTTTGACGCAAGTTAGTTGTTAATTTATTGACCAACTGAATTACAGATATTTGATTACGTTGCAAATAGTCAGTTAAACATATAACCAATGGCATGACTTAATTAGACTTGCATTATATTTTAGCTTGACTTAAGCCAATTAATAGTCTGACTCAACTCGACTTAAGTCAACTTCCCAAATGACTTGATGCGACTCGAGTCTTAAAAAATAAGTTGGTTAAAGCACTGATAGCTGTTTAGTTCTTATATAAAATGAATATGATATTTTTTGTGTTATAAAAATATGTAAATAAAAATGCATTAAATGTATAAAAATGTAAATAAATATGTAATATAAAAATATTCCAAAATAATGTTACTGTTTATTCACTTATCTACGAGTCATCAGTTATCTAATTGCAGCGGAGGAATTTTTGAAAAATTTGTCTCAAACCTTTTTTACATTATTTGTATTTTGCAGGCATGCATTCTGGGATCAATATTCGAGACACTTGGTGCCATTTTGCTTGGTGCCAAAGTAGGACAAACAATTAGAAAAGGTATCGTTGAAGTGGGAATTTACACCGGAGATGAATCACTTCTTATGATTGGGGAAGTCAGTGCCATGTTGGGTAAGTATTTTGCATTTTACAATTGTGACGACGAATGACGATTTTTTTTCTCTGTCAGTTTGCTAACAGCAAATACAGCTATACATGCATTTATATTTGCACTGTAGTATACATTTATGTTTCTTTTTTATTTTCAGCTTCTGGTTTGTGGCAATTGATAGCTACATTTTTAAAACTACCAGTCTCTGGTACTCACAGCATAGTGGGAGCAACAATCGGATTTTCACTCGTTGCTAAAGGAGCTGTTGGAGTCAACTGGAAAAAGATGGGCTTAATAGGTTTATTTTCTATTGTTACTGAATATTTTGTTATATTGCAGTAAGCTGCTATACTTGGTAATTCTTTGCTGGAACTTAAAATTGTTCATTTTTTATGCGAATGATTTTACTATAAGCCACTGTTTGAGATTTGCAAAGGTAGAATGATAAAAATAGAATAACTTTTAGCTGCTGGTATATGACTGAACTGAAGAAATTTCATGTGTCAGCATTTTTGTAGCAAGCGCTTGTTAATTATTGCCTGTAGTCGTTAAGTTGTTTGTTTTCACAAATAGCCTTTAGTGTTCTTGCCATCTGTTATATTAATTATTGGTCTGTGAAACTATATATATCTATTATTATTTGTATTTTCCAGTTGGGTCTTGGTTTTTGTCGCCAGTTCTGGCTGGATTGATGGCAGCCGGGTTCTACTTTATGCTCAGGATCCTTATTTTTCAAAAAGTAATTTGCAATTTACTTCAAGTTTTAAGCATTACCAATTAGCATCGACCAAGTAATTATGCATGCCTGCTTTTATATTTAACTCGATATTTAGCGTAGGTTATATAATTGCATTTTTCCAAATATAACCAGGGTCAATGGCTTCTTGCTGAAGTTTGACTCACAAGTCACAAAACAAGTGTTAAAAGCAGCAATTGTCATGTTATGTAATTTCTGTAGTTTTCTTATTAGGATGAACCCGTTCGTCCTGGTCTCATAGCACTACCAATTATGTATGGTTTTACTATTGCAATCAATTGTTTCTCTGTCTTCTTTTCTGGTGCACCGCGTGAGTAAAAATGTGTATGTATGTTATGTGTAGTATGTTATACTGCAATTGCAGCTTTTGAAATTGTTATATTTGCTTCTTATATTTCCTAGAATACTGTCGTTATATCATGTTCATTGCAGTATTCAGCTTATCTTAACACAGCTCTGTTATCTGTGTTAGTGCTTGGTTTCAATCAACTATCTCCACTTGCTGACGTGGCAATATCAGCTGCTATTGGGTTGGTGGTAGCACTCCTCATACAATTTATTGTGGTCAGACGTCTACGGAAGTCTTTTCAAGCAATTGAAGGTAAAATATTGACAAAGAAGCGGAACTAGTTTGCATTTAATTTCAATATTTTCAATTTCAATTTGCACAGTTTCACAATTTTCACAGTTTGTGGAGACAACTATGCATTTCACTCATTATATTGAAGTTAACCAAAAAAAATTCAACACGTTTTCAGAGGACCGGCAAAAGCAAGCACCACAAATGGTCACGGAGGTCAACGGACAGCCTGGTTTTGGCAGAAAGATTTCAAAACTTCCCACGGTCATGGAAACAATCTCAGAGAAGGATTCGCCCGATGTGAGTAACATGAAGTTGGAAGAAAATGGATCGGGAGATAATTTAGGAGGAAACAATCACTTAGGATCGATTTCAGAAAATACTCAACTTGCTTCAACCACTGACAGGTCTCCTCCTGCATACGATGGTACGTGTTTTAAGTTTCTAATCTGCATTTATATAGCTGTCGCCAATGAACAATTTAAACATACAGTTTTTTATATTCGCTGGTTATTAACTAATTTTTTTAACTACTATTTTTCAGGGTCCTATGGTTTTGTTTTGCGTTTATACAATATTGCTGCTACACGCTATGTTGATAGTAACAAGCTGTTAATATAGTTGACTAGACTAGTACTTACTGATCAACCTGCTTGAGACACTGTTGTGAAGTCAACAATAAACAGAAATGACTGCTGATAGCAATATGGCACCATAATTTCATGTTTGCTTCCGTATCTACCAGGCACAGACCTGTGGCTTAGAATAGCAAATAAACATTCACACTGCCAACAGTCACTTCACTATCAAAATGTTTTTAGCCAAAGTGCTCCTTTAAGCAATAAATCATTGGGCTGCCATTGTACAAGCAATGTTTTTGATAAACATAGTCGTATGTAACAATATATAACAAGCTGCTAGTGATTATAGGTGTTCTGAAAAAAAATGAAAGGAAACGTAGCGTGAGTGTTTGCGTTTAGATAATTTCTAGAATAAAAAAGCTTGACAACCAATGATTTCTTTGCAACTTGACCTCACTGTGTTATTAAATTTTACCCAGGCATAAAACAAGGCGACCACAACTCACCAAAGCGAGTTCGTATCGAGTCATTAAAAAATGAAATGCTCTCACCAAGAACGGTTGAGGTAAGGTGATTTCAACTCTATGGGTTTTAACGGTACCCTGTCTGGGTTGTGTTGTTGTTAACCCACATCTTGCTTACCTTAACGCAATAACAAATAATTCCAACGTAGGATGCAAAACGTTTACGAGAGAAGAACTCAAAACGATCCAAATCTCTTGGGGGTGACGCTCGTACTAACAGCTCGTCTGTGCGTATTCCCCCACTTCTTCAACTGGAGAAGAATGTCATGAAGGTGGGGAAGTATTTTTAGAAGTTATCACTTATAGTAACATCGTTACTAGGGATTAATTGCAATCTTTTTTAAAATTGGTATTTAAAGATAATATAATGTACCTTTGTGTGAGTATTTGCCAACATAGTATCCTTTTTGACTTTTGACTGTCTTTTCAGGCCAATATTCCCTTGCCAAGTGCTCAAGAAATTAAAGAAGAAATTCGTCGAAACTTCTCCGAGCCAGCGATGCAACATCTGGTCAGTCATGGCGACGACGGTGGTGTTTATGAGGTTTTCATCAACAGAAACAGAAAAGTTGTGACTATACACAGAAAGTCTACTTCGAATAGTGAAAGTCACGATCCTATTCACCATATGGTACGTATTGTAATTATTTATGTGTTTGTTGATGTGAGAGACGTGTTCTGCTTGGTTAATTGTTTGCTGTCGAAGAATTACTCTGTACCTTTAAAAACAATTACACCAACAAAACTGCAAATCCGTTTGCATTACCAGTAGCTAAGTGTGTCTCGAAAAGATACAAGTCACTTAAATTCGATACAAACCGCCAATTGATTAGAATCATGTGATACCTATAAAAGGTTTTTAAATTTTTTCCAGTGCTAGCAAACATCCTACTGATAAGAATTTCATAACGACATGCACCAATAATCTTTTGTGACTGTTTGCTCTTCACTGTTGGCTTTACGATTGTCATTACGACTATACCACTGTCAAGATTAGGCCAATCTCATATAATGGTTGTCAGTACTCACATAGCACAGTTACATGCCAGTGGTGAATGTTAACCTCAAGGTCACCACTGTGTTTGCAAACACTTGTATATCATATATCAACCCATGACCTGCCAGTTGAGCATCCCTGGCTGTACACAAAGTAGCTGAATAGGTTAACGCCACAGCTGCTGTTGTATAAGGAACGGAAATTTTACAGCAGCCATAAACCTATTAAATTTGAAAGATTGTCCTCGCTTGCTGTTAGCAAAATTGTTTTCAAGTAGTTTTACTTTGGTCACAGGGCGATCAAAGACATGAGAGTGACCTGGAATTGACAAATCTGCTATCAGCCATTCCACCCGACTTGAAACTCGAAGATCCATTTGAAGAGAGTGAAGATGAGGGACTGGTAATTTTATTCCTCTCAAATTATATAAAGCACATGTTAAATTGTGCTTTGCGTGCATTTGCGTTTTTTACTCTTTTCTTTCTGTATGACTTTTCTTCCTATTGATTTGAGCTTACAACTCATTTATAACTATTTTCTGTGTTTCCAGGCTATGTCTGTGCCAGCAAGTGAACCCCTTGTACAAAATATATATAGCGGGGCTATAGAGAAGGGCTTTAGAAAACTTTCCAACTCGCAACAGAATGTCATCGCGATAAAGGTGATCGCTAAGAATCATAGCTTATTACATTTATTTGGCAAGTAACCACAAGCCATTGGTATTTTCACCAAATTTTACAGATTAGCTCTACTAAATTTCATTTTATTTGTTTGTCCTCACTTGTGACATCATAAGGCAACATTGTCTCATTAACGTTCTATTCCTTGTATCTAGATTGAAGAAAAAGTCAAGGAGCCAGTGGAAGCAAAAAAATTGACGAAAGATGAAATCATGGAGGTCAACTCCCTTCTGTATCAGTCATGAGATATTTCAACTGGAAATTTTATAGTTTCTTCCTTAACAATTGCCTTTGTTATGCAACAGGCAAAGGAAGGCAGAATTGAAGTGAGAAAAATGTTCAGCTTTCTCCAAGTCTTGACCGCATGCTTTGGCTCATTTGCTCACGGCGGAAACGACGTGAGGTTCGTCAGGACAATCACTTTTTGTAATTGTTTTGTGCCGATTTTTCTGTTCATTACACAACCTACGTGACCAGTTACACACAACAACACAACATTCTCACCAGTAACCAGACAGTGTTATTGTTCATTAAGTAGCCCTGTGCTTCAGGCGCAAGATTACCAACATTCTATGCAGTTATATGAAGCAACTTTAATAGCTGAAGTCTTCGGTAACTGGACATTTATTGGCCCGTTGTCCTAATGCTTTTGTTACTTCCCCCGTAGTAATGCAATTGGACCCCTCATTGCTTTGTGGATCATCTTTCAAGAAGGGGCGGTCCAGCAGCAAGCAGACACCCCGCTGTGGATTTTATTGTACGGGGGCGTCGGAATTTGTTGTGGGTTGTGGGTGTGGGGCAGAAGAGTCATCGAAACAATGGGAAACGACCTCACAAATTTGACCCCGTCGAGGTGAAATATGATTTGTGCTAACTTCGATAGTGCTTGTAGCTTTGTTAATTCTCACTACATTTGCCAATGATTTATGGTAACTACTTATGATGTATACTTATGATACATATGTTTGCAACTGTTTAGGGGTTTCGCCATTGAACTTATGAGCGCAATCACTGTACTGATGGCATCAAACGTGGGTCTGCCAGTGTCAACTACACATTGCAAGGTGGGTTAATGTTAATGAACAGATAGCAACTTAAAGTTAACATTGTTAAGTTGTAGATGTTAGGTTTGATATTTAAATTCAAGTTTCAGCTTATCAGTGCTATCATACCATTGGTTTTTTCATCTCAATGCTGCAGTTTCTCTATTGATGATCAAGAATAATCTCTGCACTCCCAATATTTAAGTTTTACGATTAGACCTCTATACTGCGTGATATTACAGGTCGGTGCTGTAGTAGCTGTGGGTTGGGTGCGAGCCCGTGAGGCGGTTGATTGGAAGATATTCCGCAACATCGTCTTGGCCTGGTTTGTGACAGTTCCCATCAGTGGTGGGCTCAGTGCCGTCACATTCGCGATCATTCGAGCCGCCGCGAATCTGTAACGGTTACTTTCATCATCAGTTGAAGTGAATTAACAGCGAATGAAAATCGTCTTCTGCGTTAAAACTCCAGCCCGGGTTTGGTGTTTTGTGGCTTATACAAGGATTTAAGTTTTATGATGTGTTGTATCGGCCAAAATCATTTAACTCCGACTGGTTGTTTGGTCAAGTTGACCCCTTGCTGAAATGAAGTTATATCTCCAGGCTTGAATTATGTCGTCGATATGAAATTTCTCGGCTTGCTACAGGAGTTATTGTGTTTCCTTTCCTGCTGTGATGTCACAATTAGGTATTTGTGATTTATCAAAGATTTGTTTCACCTGTTTTAACTTTTTTAGATGTTTTGTTTTTTCAACAACCTCTTGTAATACTGGAGTACGAGCATGTTTTATGAATCTACTTATTATGGTTGCGGCTGAGGTGATTGAAAAATTTTATTTTCCGCTGCTATCATGAAAATCTAAACAATGTCCATACTACGCCTCACGCTGCTTTTAATGCATCAGATCAATCTACTGCCATGGAATTAAATTACCGCAATTCACTGTGTTTCTTTCTACACCACTTCCACTAGTTTTAATTACACTCAGTTGACATTGTATATTGCTTCAGTTACTGTATGCTGCACTCAGCAAGTTGTTTTTATTTTGAGCTGTCTGTTAATACGAACTGAGAACGTTGTACTACTGAGCTTCGTAAAACGAATATACGTTCTTGGCTGTTGGCTTTTTGCACATTCCATTTGATATTTCACGAAATTGACAGGAGAGCGCAGATTCACACATTACACGCTACCCTTGAAATTCCTGATAAATTCGATCAAAGTCCTAGTTGGTCTACCGGACACACCAGTGCCGAGATATGGCAGATCAGCCTCGTTTGTTAACATAACGCTGGCGATATCCAGATGAGCCCATGGTGTGTCTTTCTCCACGAAATGTCTCAAGAACGCCGCAGCTGTGCAGGCCCCACCGTTACAAGCGCCGCCGTACTGGCCCGCTCTTGTTGCAACGTTGTTGATATCAGCAAGAAGGCCTGGTTTCATTTGGTTCGTGTACAAGTCGAACAATGGCATTCTCCAAACCCTGTCACCGGTATACACGCTCGCCTAAACGTAGAAAATCATAAAAGTAAACACACAATGAATCAAATACACTTACGCATATGTAAGATCTTTACCTCATGTAACTGGTCCCATATAGAGTTACTGTTGGCAAAAACTCCAGTGGCAGCTGCCCCCAAGGCAACCATCATTTCACCTGTAAAAAAGAAAAATTGCATTCTATACTAAGTAGCGAACTTGGTTTGTTCAGAATTCAACACATACACAATATTGTGAACTTGGTCTCATGACATGTGTTGCGGCATTACTTGCAAACATTTTTTGCGGTGCTGTCGCAAAAAAACTAATCAACAATAAATTTTATAATTATTGAGATTATCAAGATGACAAAATGTTTTCCCATACCAGTTAAAGTCGCAGTATTCAATATCGCCGATGGTTTGTACTGATCCTGAGCATATGACAAAGCATCGGCAAGCAGGAGTCTTCCTTCAAAATCTGTATTATCCACCTACATGGATGAGATGAAGTGTTTGCTTATGTCATTAAAGTTCTGTCCACACAAATGGAATTCCTTGCTTACCTGAATGGTGGTTCCATTCCTTGCTGTGACAACATCACCAGGTTTGTTTGCTTTTCCACTCGGCATATTCTCACACAATGGAATAAGAGCTTAAACATAAAACAGAGTTTATGCAGTTGACCTGAGTGTTTCTATCACATGACACATGTGTCTACTCTTGATGGTGACCACAGTGTTGCACCCTCCAGCTGCATTGGTTTAGTTGCAGTTACTGTAATTTTATAGAATTGACTTTCTTTTTCATCAAAGTAAAGTGCTTTAAAAGATTAAAGCTATAAAAGTAATATCTTGAACCAACCGGTGACTCTCCCAGGCAAGTTGAGACGAGCCGCGCCAAGCAATGCCGATGCCATCGTAGCGGCACCACCCATATCTGCTCTCATAAGGTCCATGCCTTGATGAGCTTTTATGCTGATGCCACCGCTGTCAAAGGTCACGCCTTTCCCAACTAGCACTAGAGGGCGATCTTCTTCACTGCTTTGTTCGCTGCAGTAAAAAAACTTATGGCTGACAATATATTACCGCTATAAATACATGGAAGGTGGCAGATCTGGGTTAGCAGCACTTTTAAGGGTTAAATCGGTTTAAGTCCACTTAAACATGAACTTTCTTGACAAAGCAAGAGGAAGCTTGGATTAGTCGTACCATCAAATAAAACTCAATTATTTCAAAAGGTGTTATTTAAGTATTACGATTTTTCACATTTCAAATAACTAACATGTTTCTTAGCATTGCATTTAATTTGTAAAATAAGTTATACAACCAAATATCACCTGCTATAGTGAATTTCCACAAATTTTGGAGGTTCATCGGAGCCTTTGGCGACGCTCAGGAACGCGCCCATCTTCTGTTTTTCAATCCAATCCTTGTCATGGACTTTTACGGATACAGATCCTGCAGTGTCTGAAATTGAAACCTTTATGAGTTTAAAGACATATTCTGGAGCCCAAGTCGTATTTGTATTCTTTGTGGCACTAAAACAAACTTTACTACAGTGCCAAGAAAGTTTAAAGATATGTTTTCTATCTGTACTCATGCCAGCAATAATGTAATAACTTGTGTAATAATATAATTAGTGTAATACCTGTATTAAGATATGTGTAATATTACAAGTTTTTGTAATTCCAACTTCCACAAAATTACTTCAATATTAAACATAATTTAAGTTCTACACCAGTGATTCCCAAACTGTGTGCCGCCACAGATTCTCAGGTGTGCCGCGAATCTTTTTGGAATTTTGGAAAAGAACTGTATAAATATTTAAAATAAGGCATGCAGACAAGCATATGCGACTTAAAAGGTTTCTAGCTGCTTCAATAGCTGAGAAATAAGCACATGTGACGATGAAACCAATTATGGCATTGTCGATAGAGTAGGGTAATTTTTTAAAGCAACATTTCTTCTCTTGTAAGTGTGCCGCGAGCGTTTTCTAGTGTGCCACAAGCTGAAAACGTTTGGGAACCACTGTTCTACACGAATGAAAATACTAAACAACTGTATACAAGTTAAAAGTAATAGACCACTCACTGGAATTTAAAATCGTCTCGGAGACATTTTCAGCAAAAATTCTGGGAGTCATTAAGTTTGCTGGACTGTCCATCAGATACCTTGCCCAGTTCTGGCATTCTGCATTAATTTTTCCTTGTGCCCATTCATCTTTGGCAGCTTGATCACCTGAAAATAATCAAACTAACAATTGAATAAGCTGTGGTGATGGATCATATCTAACAAATGCTTGAATGCCAGTCTAACACAAGGGTGTCAATTTGAACAAGTACAAATTTATTTAACCCTTATCAGAGGGGTGCAAGTTAGAAGGAAAAGATCAAAGATGGCAAATGAATTGGCTGACCACAGAGAAATGTTGAAGAATTTGAGTAAAAACTTGGCACTTACTGCCAACATCAGTTGGTTTGATCAATGACGGAAATTTCTTCTTGTCTGAATCCTTGTACGCCCACGATGAGAGAAACGAACCTTCTGCTGCAGCGTGAGCTTCACAAGAAACATCAACCTCAACTTCATCACATCCGAAATCTTTCAAGTTTTTTATTCCAGCTGCAACAAGGAAAAGTTTTAGATTAGTCCTGACTGAAAAGTTTGTGACAGAAAAAATGGGTAGAAAGCATGATTATAGTGACATATATATTACATCACAAAGCAATACCTGAAAAAGCAATTCTTGCCTTTTCTTTTTCTTCATCGAAACATTCCAGTGGGTTAGGATTTGTAGGATTTTCTGACCCAAGACCAACCACAGTAACACTTGAAAATTCTGCAGGAAACCCAAGAAAGGTTTTTGCTTGTCCTGTCTTCAAAGGGGGGATTTGCTTCATTAATTCTGAAAGCTTTCCATTCCATTTCTCATCATACAATTTGAAGCCAGCAGTTCCTTCATTGGTTACGGCATTTGGATCCGAATCTCCATCAGTTTTATCAGTAACATAAAGACCAACAACCAAAGCTTTCTAAGACATATCAATGATTTTAAAAAACCAAAAGCACCATTTTAAGCACAAATAAAGTGGCAGCAACATGAACTTAAATAACTTAATGAGAACATCTCACCTAAAAGAAAGGAACAAACATAAATTTTCGCATGGGAATCGAATTATGTTATAAGCAATATGAAAATTATGTTTAAAAACGTCTTGTTCATATCGGATCAATATTTCTTTTAACATTGCTGTCCGCCATGTTGTAATAGGTCAACAAATCTGGCAATCCAGTCTCGTCTACCTTTAATATTGCAGGGTTGCAAAATTGTCTGCAAACCTTAAGCAACAAAACAGTTTCCACGAACTGTAAAACGCGTAATGACCGAGTTACAAATTTTATTCAGTCTGCAGCATAGGGCTCTCAGAACATAGTATTCGGAACATGCGGTGTCACGCAAAAACTGTTCAATTTCATAGACAAGTTATCTTTGACTATAATTACGATTTTAATATCTAGACAAACTTGCGCATAACTTAACCATTTTAGTAGTTAGTAGGCTACGCACGCAGTGGTGATGCGACGTTTCTTTGATCGAGTGTAAAACATCTGGTTAGAAACGTCACAAATCGGCAGCATGTGTTTGTAACTAACTTCTTTGTGCTGTAACTATCACCCTTAATGACGTCGCAGCGCAATTTTTTTTCTTTTGTATTTCAACGCTTCCTGTAGCAATTGAAGTGTTTAGCAGCATTTTATGCAAGTCTGAGTAGATTGATTGTTTAAAAAAGATAATTAGACGACGAAAAGAAATATTATTCCGTGTGTTGTGAAAGCCTTAGGCTACATTAAGTAAAAAATATTAGATTCGTCCATTGAAAATTTTGTCTCCACGAAAAGCGATTAAAAACTTACATTTTTTGCTGTTAATTTATCGGCGAAAGCCAGATTTGTCCATCTACTAAAACATGACGGGTGGCAGATTTAAAAGTTTTTTACCTTTGTTGTGCTTGATGAATAACTTCGAATAGGATATATCTGTAACAGAAAAAAAGGTCATAAACGCAAAAAAAAAATTGTTTTTCACTCAAAACTACACATAAAAGCAATATTAAACCCTTATTGAATAGAATACTTCTTTTATTTATTGCTCTTTCGCCATATTGTTTCTACATAACATAACTTACTTTTCCGTGTTTTCCGAAAACTCTGAGTGTTTTGAAAGCAGTGTGTCCAAAGTACAGCGCCATTTTATTTGCACAGTACTGCAGCACAGTATACTAAATGCTCTTTTACGGCAAATGCCAAAAACGAAAAGGTAAAAAGCTATAATTTTTACAGATTATATCAGCAAACTGTCGTTGATGCATTGCCACCCCGGTAAAAATACTTTTAGCTTAAGCTAAATAGACGTATATAAAGAAGGACTGGCCTATGCTTAATGCTAGGTGTCATGAAAACGTCTCAAATCAGTAAAATCTTATTCGGATAATTTAACCTGGGACTTTCATGACAATTTTACACCACTCCCGATTTTTTCCATAGAAAACTCTTCGTTTATCGTTATTCGTGATTACGCTTTGGATATTAGGACCGCTTTATCCCTTCTCTTTCTCTAGCTTTTTCTGCACGTTACGCGCTGCATTGCTGCATTTGGGAGCTAGCGTTAAGTATAATGTTGTCGATAAGTTGCACGTCATAGCATGGGAAAGGTACTTCCGGGTGATTTCGAGCTTCACATACGGCGACGTCTGTATGCAGAAATTGCGTGTTGCGCAAAGAAATGGGCAAAATAGCCTTATCATTACCTATTTTTTTATATTTGTAATAACATAAATCCATTTTTTATCGTTTGAACTAAACTTCCCGTTCGTTCATTGTCTGTGAGCTTACTTCTGGTTGTTTGACCATTGTTCAACGAGGTAACACTATGCTTCTTGCTCAGAGCAGTTAATTGCAAAAAATAAACAATACATAAACAAAGGATATAGTAGGCCTGTAATATTTGATTAAGTCTTTAAACCTTATACCAGTGGTTCTCAACCGGGGAGAACTTAGCCAAATTTAGCCTGAAGATTTTTCTCGTTCCGTTGGTAAAGATTGTAATATATACCGTGTCATGTCAATTGTGTTATTATTATTACCTCATGGATACAGTAATAGAGTGACAGGCTATTCAATCTTGTCAAAATCGTTCGTGGTAAGTTGCTTTGCATTTTTTTGCCGGCCATGACTAAACAATTAAGGCGTTTTGCCTGGAACGTATAATTTATATTCAAACAGTTAGCATTGTGTCATAATGAATGGCATTTGAATAAACAGACTAAAAAGCCATAACATTATACTCTATGTGATGTTTGAATATCTGTCCTAGGATTTGTGGCAAAATAAATGAAATAAAATACCAACGTTTTGTCAAGGCAGTGCAAAAACACAACAAACCTACGGTGATTTTAATTAAACGTGAAGCGGTACATTCGACAAATCACATCAGTGATATAAAAATTTACTTCCTTCAACTACATAAACGTCGGCAAATTTCGAAAAGATGAGATCCAAGGTAAAACAACAAAAATATGATATCCACACACTAAAAGCTTCCTTTGAAATTCCTAATAAATTCGATCAAAGTTCTAGTTGGTCTACCGGACATTCCCGCGCTCAGGTATGACACATCGGTTCCGTTACTGGACATGACACTGGCGATATCCAGATGAGCCCATGGTGTGTCTTTTTTGACGAAATGTCTCAAGAACGCCGCTGCTGTGCAGGCCCCACCGTAACGACCTCCCTTTCCAACATTATTGATATCAGCCAGGTGGGTGGGTTTGATCTGGTTCATATACAAGTCGAACAGTGGCATTCTCCAAACCCTGTCACCGGTACACACGCTCGCCTAAACATAGAAATATCATAAACACACAACGAATCAATTTCATATAAAATCGTCACGCTTGGGTGAATGCGTGCAGCGAAGACGTTCCTCGCCTGCAGCAGCCCAGTTACAACTAAACAAACGTGATCAACTCAACCTCAAAGGTAGATAAAAGTCGTACGTTCGGGAAGTAACCTTTATATGTAACTGGTCGTATGTGGTACCAATCATAATTGTAGCTATCATTGGAGCGCTATAGGCTGACTACGACTCGTGATTTCGGCTCGATAGCAGAGTATTTATAGCCTTGGTCTTGCTATAATGCAGCCGGTCTGCGATACCCAGTGGCTAAAGATTGTCATACCATATCCATACAATAACATGTTTATTGGTAATTATTACAGTTTACATTTTCACCTGATGTAGCTGGTCCCATATAGAATCATTGTTTGCAAACACCCCAGTGGCTGCTGGCCCCAAGGCAACCGCTATTGCTCCTAAAATCAAAATAATATTTAAAGTGACCACCAGGTCTGCATGGGCAATTCCAAAACCATACCAGTTAAAGTCGCAGTATTCAATATCGCCAATGGTTTGTACTGATCCTGAGCATAAGACAAAGCATCGGCAAGCAGGAGTCTACCCTCTGCGTCTGTGTTATCCACCTGAAAAAATAAGATTGCTATAGTCATGCTGTGTTTGCTTATGTCATTAAAGTTCTGTCCACACAAATGGAATTCCCTGCTTACCTGAATGGTGGTTCCATTCCTTGCTGTGACAACATCACCAGGGTTAGTTGCTTTTCCACTCGGCATATTCTCACACAATGGAATAAGAGCTTAAATTTAAAAGAAAATTCATGCAATGTATCAAAGTAAAATTATTACATTGTACATTACACACACCACACATGGTGAACACGGTATGTTGCACTGAAAGCCACAACACCTTTAAGTTTATTTAAATGAGTTAGTTAGCCTACATGTTATATTTTTATAAGGTTGATTATTATTCCATGTCCAACTGAAATTTTATCCAGTTGAATATGGATTTAAATTCACAAACGGGCAATTCACTGGGAGCCCGCATATGTAGAGATGCTTATCATATCTGTAAATGAAAAATCTTGAACCAACCAACGACTCTCCCAGGCAAGTTGAGACGAGCCGCGCCAAGCAATGCCGATGCCATCGTAGCGGCACCACCCATATCTGCTCTCATTTCTTCCATGCCTTGAGAAGGCTTTATGCTGATGCCACCGCTGTCAAAGGTCACGCCTTTCCCAACTAACACTAGAGGGCGATCTTCTTCATTGTTCTGCTGGCTGTGACCAATAAGCGAAAATTTCTATACCTCGTATGTTTTATACAACTTTTATACAAGAACCATGTAAAACCCTTCCATTACAAAAAGCATTAAATAAGCAGTTTAAGGTTAAATGAGTTACATTCAATTAAAACCTTTTTCTTGACAAAACAACCTGAAGTTTGCACAATCTGGTCATTTGCTGCTGTCTTAGCATTGCATTTAATTTATAAAATAAGTTATACAACCAAATATCACCTGCAATAGTGAATTTCCACAAATTTTGGAGGTTCATCGGAACCTTTGGCGACGCTCAGGAACGCGCCCATCTTTTGTTTCTCAATCCAATCCTTGTCTTGGACTTTTACAGATACAGAACCCATTGTGTCTGAATTGACAAACATAAAATCAAACTTCATTTCCACAGCACCAAGCGTGTTTGCATTTCTTGCAGCACTTAAATTACACTTTTAAAATATGTAATTTCAATGTAATAAATGTAATTTTATCTCAAAGATTTAATAATTGTTAACATAAAATTAATGTACAATAGATTGAGGAGTTACTGAAAAATTTGAAATAACTTATATTTTAGTGCAGGGGTCACCAAACTACGTCCCGCAAGATTAATTTGTATGGCCCGCCTCACTGAATCAAAAATGAGCTTATAGTATTGTAACCTGGGAATTTGGCCTGCGAGAATTTGGTGGGAATTTGGCCCGTGATCATCAGTTTTGATAATTATATGGCCCTATGTGAAAAAAGTTTGGTGACGCCTGCTCTAATGAATTAGTAGCTGCAGAATTGAAGACATAGTTTTTAAAACATGTACCTAAGTATAATTTTTAACTTCATAAACTTTTAGTTTTAAGTTTTACTTTAAATGCTGAAAATGATACAGAAATATTGGAATTTACTGGAAAGTACAAAACAACTGTCTTTTAAACAGGGTATTCCATATTCAAATTACTCACTGGAATTCAAAATCGTCTCGGAGACATTTTCAGCAAAAATTCTGGGAGTCATTAAGTTTGCTGGACTGTCCATCAGATACCTTGCCCAGTTCTGGCATTCTGCATAAATTTTTCCTTTTACCCATTCATCTTTGGCGACTTGATCACCTGAAATTAATCCAACCAACAATTGAATAAGCTTCGGTAACAGATGATACGTTAGAAATGCTCGAATGTCAGTTTAAATTGGACAACTACAAGTAATGTCTAATTCGTGTAAAAACATGCCAGATATGAAAACTTTACACTTACCGCCAACATCAGTCGACTTGATCAATGACGGGAATTTCTTCTTGTCTGAATCCTTGTACGACCACGATGCGAGAAACGAACCTTCTGCTGCAGCGTGAGCTTCACAAGAAACATCAACCTCAACTTCATCACATCCGGAATCTTTCAAGTTTTTTATTCCAGCTGCAACATGGAAAACATTTAAATTTGTCCTGAATGAAAAGTTTGTGACAGAAAAAATGGGTAGAAAGCATGATCATAGTGACATATATATTACATCACAAAGCTATACCTGAAAAAGCAATTCTTGCCTTTTCTTTTTCTTCATCGAAACATTCCAATGGGTTAGGATTTGTAGAATTTGCTGACCCAAGACCAACCACAGTAACACTTGAAAATTCTGCAGGAAACGCAAGAAAGGTTTTTGCTTGTCCTGTCTTCAAAGGGGGGATTTGCTTCATTAATTCTGAAAGCTTTCCGTTCCATTTCTCATCATACAACTTGAAGCCAGCAGTTCCTTCATTGGTTACGGCTTTTGGATCCAAATCTCCATCAGTTTTATCAGCAACATAAAGACCAACAACCAAAGCTTTCTAAAACAAAAACATGTTGATAAATACACAAATAAAGTGCCATTAGCTTAAATTGAGATCTTTAACATAGAAAGCCGTATATGTTTGAAACAGTTTGCCAACTGTAAGATGTTCAATGAGCATAATAAACACTTTTACACAACCACAGGAAAACTGTGGTTGGGCCAAAAACATTTTGCAGGTGCGCAAGTGGTGTAAATGTTAAAAAGTTTACATCTGTTTACAAGAAGCAAGAGCTATGTCAGCTGGGTAGCCGAGTGGTTTGAGTGCTGGCCTCGCAACAGCGTGTTCGATACCCAGTGGTGCCATACTGACTGTCATAATGCCCTCGAGCAAGGCATAAACAACACTTGCCCCTGTTCAGGAGAACCTGGGGGACAATCCTAAAGTCAGGCAATACTATACAAAAAACCAAGATAAAACATGTTTGACAATCAGAACTTGCGCAAATGGTAGCTCAGTAACTAGGGCTCAAGCGATGAGGAATCATCGCCGGGTTTAAGAAGTGCAAAGACTTTGCTCATTCTGAGAATAAAGATTATCCTACATTACAGCACCTATTTTGGCATGTAACAGATTAAAGAGTTTTTTACCTTTGCTGTGCTTGAGGAATAACTTTTAAATGGATATATCTATAACGGAAATAAAATAATCAGATTATAGATACAAACCAAAATTTCTTTTAGGCAGACATTACAGGTCAAAGTTATGCACAAAACCCTTTAAAGGGAATACTGTGTAATTATAGTACCATATCATTTCAACATAATCAAATCATCTTACTTTCTTGCCTTTTCTGGAAAACCTGAGCGTTTTAAACGCAGTGCGTCCGAAGTTCAATGCCATTTGCACAGTAAACTAATCTCTTTTACAATCACTGAAACATATCAAACATAAAAAATACTTTTAATGGATTATCTGTTGGCTATTAGTGACACACTGATACTCCAATATAATCCTTCTAGATCAAACTGCAGTTGGCAGACTAGCGAAACAGGTTTATAATAATGCAGTTTTTGTTGCCAACATAGTGGCACTATCATTGTACTGCGCTTGAAAAATTTATGAAAGGCGCTTGCTTCTGTTCAGTGGTTTTGATGGACAGTTTCCAAATTCGAGATATGCAATACAGCTATGACGAATAGAGGTATGAAGAATTGCAAATCAACAGTGAAACAAAATATTGAATAAAATTATATGACTTCAGTAACCATGTGTTTGTATTTTCTCGCAAGATATAAACTTCCTGTCAAATGTCACAACCAATCGCTTCTCTAAACTACCTGCAAACAATTTCCTGCCGAACGTTTTCTAACGGCTGCGCTTCGTATTCGTGTCGCTTATACCTTTATTTCTTTGTGACAAGTTTTCCCCAGACTAGTCTTTTTGTAAAGCATGTGTCGAATTAGGGAGTTTCCCGTAGTTGTAAGCAATTTTTTTAGGTAAATCATCATTATTTTGACATTGTTAAAAGCAGGATTTTTGGATCAAACACATTTTAAAACAACACAAATGTTTGATGAATACTTTCTCTGGTTATTTAAAAGTACTGTAGTAGTGGTTTATTTTGTTGCTGTTTTGCCTTAAGTTTGTATTAAAATAAAGTCGATTACTGTTCATGGAAAAATAAATGCTCTATTGCTCTCCACTTTCAAACATCGTGAAGCAACTAGTACGCCTCATATCCAGTAATACTGGACAAGCTGCAAATAGGTTGAAATTGACAACGCGAAGAATTAATTAGCTTGCGCGTTCAGGGTCTAGATATTAACTTGTTAATTGTGTCGAGTTCTGTTAAAAGCTTTTTACGGAGTAAATTACAAAGTTACAGGTTATGTTATTTCTACTGACCATTCTGCCAGCTATGTCAGTATGTTGTACTGAACTTTCTAAATTTTTGAAATGTACCTAAACTAAAACTGAGTAAGCTATAATGGAAGGTGTACTTGAGCGCATCAGAAATGTGTCTGCAGGTTGCATAAGCAAGGTGGGTGTAGATGACCACATTACAATGTAGGCTATTATTTACAGTATTTATAATGCTGTGGTTAAAATAAGGATAAAAAGTTCATTTGTTGATATTTAATGTGCTTTAGTTGGAACTTTTTCTGTATTTTAGTTCCAGTATGAGTCAGCTTTGTTCTGGGCAGACAAGGCAGCTTCTTTATCACAATGTAAGTTTATCAGTGGATTATTTTTTTCGGTGAACACATTAACGTTTTAGTGAGTAACTTTCTAAGTTTATGTATTGTATTTTTGCCTTTTTATTGCAAACTCCAACTCCGGAATTGCAAGTGTGCCACATGTGACACTTTTCAACGTACATGCTTAACGTTATTATGCACACATCAATTTGCAGTGAATGAACAAAGCAGTTTTGTCAGCCGTAATGGCTTTTATAGGCTAATAATTAAACAAAGAATTGAGGCCATCACGCCAAAATTGTCTCGCTTTTCAGTTTGGTATAAACTATAAGAGTACACATTTTTTGTTGTATATGAGATGTTTGGATGCTGTTTTTGTGGAAACAATCTTATTTTACAGATGAGGCTTGCGACGTATATCATCTGGCTCAATGCATGTTTCACATGAAGCAGTATGACAGAGCCGCACTGCTAATAATTCGCCGTCAGCTCCATTTGAAACATTCAGTTTTTAGGTTTGCTGCCCTCCGTATATTCGTAAGTGCTGTGCATTATCCATCGCAATACTTAGTGACATCAATATTTTGCTCTTGATAGATATCTGGCTGCCAAATGCTATGCTGAAGCTAAACAGTGGCAAGCAGCACTTGACCTACTTGAAGGTTGTCAGAAAGATCCTAACATCTCTCTTTCTAAAAAACTTCCATCGACGGAATCGGTGAATGGTATACCAGACGACAAGGTGCTGGAGCTTCTATATATTTGAAAAACATTTTAATTATTGTATTACTACATTTATCAGCAAAAAGTTTATAACTAATACCCTGAATTTTCTCGATAACATAATTTTGTACATTGTAGGAAATGTTAACATCTCTGCATCTCTTGAGAGGAAATATTTACGAGGCGATGGAGGTTCGGGAAATAGCCGCTGAATGTTACAAGGTCATTTATACTGTCAAATTGCATATATCGTGTATTTGTTGACTTGAAAAAATATTAACGCTTAATGGACATTGTCTACTGGAGGAAGATATTTACAGGAATGAAGTTCTTCGTTATAATACTTTGTATATTTTCACGCCATTACTCAGCATAAGCTGATGCATGTGTGTCTACGTCATCTAGGATGCATTGAAAGCCGATATATTCTGCTATGAGGCATTTGAGCGTTTGATCGGACATCACATGCTGCGGGCAGACGAAGAAAAAGAATTGCTGGAGTCGCTTCCGATGAGTGATCTCTGTAAAGGTGTCGAGGAAGAAGAGCTCGTGCGATTTTTGTACAAAACAAAGTTAAAGAAGGTAAAATTATTTATCATTTTCATTGTTATTTACTTTCTTTTTTTTTATATTGTATTGTGATGGTGTAGTACATTTTCAATACCATATCATTTATGTATCTGTTTTGTTTGTTTTTTGTATCTGTTGCTTGTTCCAAAAACGCATCAATTTATGACAGTGCAAAATGCATCATCGATAAGACAATGAATAATATCAACAAACTAACGTATTTGACAGTATGATAAACCTGGAGAGTTTGAAGTCCCAGACAGTGCAGATAATTTACACGAGAATCTGGATGTTGCAACCAGCCTGGCCGAAAGACACTACTACAATTGTGAATTCAGAACAAGTTATAAGATAACAGAAGGGTGAAAATTTTTCTTCTGCTTGACAATATTTAGATCATATTCTTGTATGGAGTAGTTTAAATTTGACTTTGTTGGTTTTCTTGAATTCGAAAGCTCATATTCGTTAAGTAAATGGCGAATACTAACCGTGAATGTTGGAAATCATTGTTTAACTAATTAATTGGTAATCGGTGTTTACATTTATTTTAATTGTGATGTTGATTAATTAATCTTTCAAGATATTTTTTCAGAATCCTTAAAAGTGATCCCTACCACCCATCCTGTCTTCCACTCCACGTCGCGCTTCTCGTAGAACTGAAGGAGACGAACAAACTCTTTTATCTTGCTCATCAGCTGGTGGGGAAATACCCAGATCTGCCTGTGAGTGCTTACTTCTATTATTAGAAGCTTAACTTCTCAAAATACAAGTGGATTAGCAATATTTAAAATATGAGAGACTGCTGTCCATTTCCTAAATAAATGGAGTAAGTTTACAACTATGTTGATACTAATTTAACAAGCTGCACAGATTTCCTGGTACGCCGTGGGATGCTATTATCTGCTTCAACCCAAAAAGCAAGAATTAGCTCGAAGATATTTGTTAAAGACAACGTTACTGGACAGGGTAAGTTTGCTACTTTTTAAGGCTTCAAGCTAAGCAGTTTACAGTTCCATCAATTCTTTTGCATATACCTACATCTGTAGCTGGTTGTAACAGGGACTTAAACTGTAGAAACGTATTTAGTTCATGGTTGTAATAAACATATCTATCAAATTATACATTTCATGTGTAGATGTATGGACCTGCTTGGCTGGCGTACGGGCATTCATTTGCTTCACAAAATGAGCATGACCAGGCGATGGCAGCTTATTTTACGGCATCACAATTGATGAGAG
This sequence comes from Clavelina lepadiformis, assembly GCF_947623445.1. Classification (NCBI taxonomy): domain Eukaryota; kingdom Metazoa; phylum Chordata; class Ascidiacea; order Aplousobranchia; family Clavelinidae; genus Clavelina; species Clavelina lepadiformis. The sequence continues at coordinate 21,186,669 of NC_135244.1, read as the reverse complement.
GGTATTAGAAGATCGATATTATATCACTTGTTAAAATCTTCTGATATTATGAGCTTTTTAGCTAGAAATACATCAAGTAACTTTGCACATTGTGGAAATGGACTCGTAATGACTTTTGGGACCTTACTTATTTCATTTTTTTGTTTTTTTTTATATATCTAGGTGTCATCTTCCTTTCCTTTACATTGGATTGGAATACAGCGTTACAAACAACACAAAGCTGGCGGAAAAGTTTTTTTCTTCAGCCTTGGAAATCAGCCAAGATGATCCTCACGCCCTTCATGAAATGGGTGTAGCAGCGTACACAAATAAAGAGTAATAACCTATCTATTTATTTGCTCCTAATATTTGCAAGATGGTTCAGAATTGTCTTACGCAGGTTCCTATGCATTTGCCACCAGTCAAAGATAATCTTTTTTTCTTTATGCAGCTTACAAAGCGCATTAAAATATTTCAACAAAGCCCTGGAGTTAATTAGAATATTGGGAGAGGAAATCCATATTGAAGAATGGGGACCGTTACTAAATAACCTAGGACACACACACAGGTGAATTTTGTGTCGCATTAATCATCATGTACATGATTAAGACGTTGAAGTCAGTTTTACGTTGGATGTTTGAAATTAATACCTGCCTTGGATTTTTGCATATTCTGGACAGAAGAGATTATGTCATATCTGTAATAATTATACAATTATGAACTAATACACGAGTACTCGCAAAGCAAACAGACCCCTAGTAAGATCAATTTTAATGAATTTCAGGAAACTTAAAAATTACGATCAAGCATTAGATTATCATCGGCAAGCACTCATTCTGATGCCACACTCTGCAGAAACTTACTCTGCAATTGGATTTGTCTACGCTTACATGGGCAATTACTTGGAGTCCATTGAATATCTACACAAGGTTAATAACATCGCAAAAACACCTACTTTTAGACATATTTCACACAAAATATTTGTCTCAGATTTGCTGTCAGTGAGTTTAGCTGTCACAAAGGTGGTAAAATGTTGTAAATCTTCTTGTGAATAGTCGCTGGGTCTCCGAAGAGATGATGCATTCACGTCCAATCTCCTGGATTACGTTGTGGAACAGTTTGCAGAAGCTGACAAGCCCATATATGGCGATATTGAAAGTGAGGAGGCCTACCCTATTCCTACAATGGACATAAATTTTAAAATAGACGGTGGGTGATTTGTGTTTAGTTTCATTAGATCGTGGAGGTTATCGCAACAAAATAGGCTGTCATTCATTTCACGCGTTGTCTTGCAATTTTTTAGACTACTCTACACCTCCAAGCTCTGTGAAGCCATCTGGTGGCAGTGATATCACCCCAGAGGATGACAGCAAACCATTTGGCGATGTCGCAACTTTAAGCACGCCTGTGTCAGGTGTAACAACCATTCCAACAATAGCAGAAGGCCGCGGTGTCATGATGGCTTGGTCTGAGAGCAACAGCACTTTAAGCGACGCGCACACCAGCACGTCAACAACACAGACACCTCACACTGCAAGAATGCAAACAAAATCTTTCACAGGTGATATGGTTTTCTCAACCGACGATGACATGGACTTGGATGATTCAATAAATTCTTAAACCGGTTATGTTGTTTAGTATTGGAACGGCTGTTATTATTATGTTGCTGCTTCTGTGATTTCAGAATAGAGTTGAAAATACACAAACACTTCACTGTCAGTACCTAAATGTTTATGGTTTTCTGCATTTAATCTGTTCCCAGTCCTTACCTTCAACTACTTTTTAGGTCGAAAAACTTTACACAAGTATAACCTTCTAACATGAGACAATCTTTATTGAAATAACTTGGAATCTTTGGTCTAAATAGGCAAAACAATTGTGAAGAAAAAATAAATATTTCATTACCATGATGGAGCTTATATTATGAACAGTGAAATGCATTAGTGCTGAAAGCATTGCAAGCGTTATTATTAGAGCAGTGTACCCGGTATTGCATTTTGTTTGTAGCAAATTGAGCTTTATTAGTAATGAAATTACGTATAAATCATCTTGCAGAATACAACCTAGCACGTTATTCGAATAATAAAGAACAAATCACAGTACGTAACATGCAACAGAAAGCAGTGAGAAATGTCCTCCAATGGCAAAGCAAAGGACAGCATAAATCACAATATTATCAAATGAGCTACCTCATCATTTCTGGTAAAGACATTCGACATAAAGATATTCACAAGACACTGAAAATGTTACTATGCAACTAGACAGCATGAGCCAATTTTTTCTTCGGTGATGACCCTATCTTTCTTGAACCATTGTCAGGGAAAGTGGATTTTTCCAAAGTGCCCATTCCCGAGGTGAGTTTCGCAATATCAGCGTCAGTTTGATTTGAGCAAAGATCTTCCTTGTTGAGTAGGGCATTCAACTCTTCCTCCAATTCTTCATCCGTGCCATTTTCGTTAACTGGCTGAGATAGAGTTAAGCTGATGTCGTCGAAATCTTCCAACATCTCGTTAAGTTCCTGCATCGTGTCATCAACAGCGCCAATAGTCAGGCCACTCGTCTTCACTTCATTGTAAGCGGCCATCCCAGCCTTGTAAGCTTCCATAATCATTTTATCCGTCTTGCATTGATGAATTCGTTCTAGAAGCTGATGGATATTGTCGAGGGAAACCTCGCGTTTTTTTAGAGCAGTGTACAATCTCTGTTTCTGTCGCAGAGCATTCTTTGCGCTGATGCGTTGGCCTTTTCTCAGATGTTCCCGGGCACACTGTAGTAGAGTATTTTCTTCTTGGTATGCCTTTTCGATTTGACTCTCCAGGGAAGATTTTGTTTCTTTAAGTTTAACGACTCCCATATCGGTTTCATTTACTGTTGAAACCTTAACTTCAGATTGCTTGACAAATTTGACGTATTTTCCAACTGAGATTTTTGTTGTGGAGTCCTCTCGGCTTCGTTCAACTTCATTAGTAAAAACAGCTACCTTCTTTTCATATTCCAGCGTCAAAAGCATTAAATTTAATTCTTTTTCATCAAAAACAAAATCTTTTGCTAGGTTTAGTAAGTCACTGAATGATATGACGTTAAGGTTGTCAAGATCGTTGCCGTCAGCAGTTTGCATTAACTCGAGCAAATCGTTGCACTTTTTCTGCAAGGATTCAAGACAAATGTAAGGCTCGTTCGTTATCGCCTTGGTCTTCAATGACCTAATAGGGCTTAAAGATTTTAATGGACTCAACATTTTCCCTGCGGCCCATATGGTTGGCTTTCTCACGAACATATTAACTCCCCAGCCCATCCAAGATGAATTCCTCGTAATTTCACCGACATATTCTGTGGCTTGAGTAATTATCTTTTGCTTAATCATATGCTCCCACACGATTCTTAATCCGAGTGGTCTTCTACCATTTCTTATTGTCCACGAACTCACAGTTTCAAAATCCATAAAAACTCGGGAGCTGTTGTTAAACATTTCTGTGATGAGTTTTGTCCAGAAGTGAAGTTTAGCGTTCCAGTTCTCAGGATTCGCTTCGTACGATGCGGGAAATTCTGAAAACAAAAAATCCATCCGTTCATCATCATTCCAGACATCTGTGAGTTCCCTGGGTTCTTTTTCAAACGCTTTGCTCATTCCTATTGAAATTTCTTGCTCTCTTGGCTGAAACAAATAAGAAAACGTGAAAAAGTAGCAAATTAATAAAATAAAAAATAAACCAAGAATGATCTCAATCACATAATAGGAAGCCAACTTACCCTTTGCTTTTATACTTTCTTGGAGATGAAAATGACTTTTCAGAGGTTTCTAAAATATAAATGCAAACATTTCACAAATTGCAACTCTTTCAAATGGCTAACCTTCCCGAAATGAAAAGAAGACATATACAATAAAGAATTGTTTTTAATATAAATAAATGAATATATTAACTGACTTACGGTTGGTTTGATTGGGTAACTTTTTTTGAATTAATTCACCATATATCTTCCAGGCAAAACAAATGCAGAAGACAAGACAAACACAAATAACACATTCGACCACCAAAACTCTAACTTGCCATTCACTTTCCCATAACTGTCGAATCTGCAACATGACACCACCAGATTAGAAGCCAAACTAGTACGAAGAGGCTTTTTTTACAATTGTTATTGTACATGAAAAGCTTTTAAGTGTTTAGGTAGTCATAATGGCCCATAGTAAAATGTGTGGCACAAACAGTTATTCAAGGTTCATAGCACAATTTTACATCACAACGTGTGTATTTGCAGACACAATTTCTTGTTGAAACCTGCCATACTTTCTAATCAGGATAATAGCAGTGTGAATATGATGTCATCATAATGAAGTGCTTCCATCATCTTAGGAGTGACTTGGCAATATTGACTCTGATACCATAGCTACAAAGCTTTGAAATTCTATAAAATACTTTTGGCACTTTTTGACAATATCTCACGGGTGCAATATGCCCAAAATTGGGGTGACCGGGTGCAGGATGACCATGATCGATTGCAATTGTAAAGACTACGATGACGTTTTGGCTAAATGTAAAAACTATTACTATTAACCCTTTTTCAGCGGTAAAAGAGTGATCTCTAAAAAGAGCTAGACATTGTGTTCTAATCCTCATTTTCAACTAAAAAAGCGGAATAAAACGAAAACAAATGTCTTCTATTTTAGAGATCACACTCTTCCCCTACACTTGAGCCGCAATCTTAAAGGGTGCACTCGCCATGCTTTCCACTATGGCACTATGGGGTTCTAGATTTGGAGCTAGTGCAAAAGTGCACAGCCACATCAGGGTGCCTTTGTGTACTAGACCCCAGTTACTATATTTGTGACGTCAGCCACAGGACATCATTCTTCCTCAGATGACGTCACAATTTGAGTAGCTGGGGTCTAGTATATAAAGGCATCCTGTGGTTGTGTACTTGTATACTAGACCTGTTTCGGCTTAGCCTAATATTAAATTCAGTTCAATGCTCACTTGATCAATTATTTGTTCTCCTTTCGATGAAAAATACTCCAGCAGCGTCGATCCGTTAGTTATATTGCCAATATCCATCGAATTCAAACAAATCGTTTAAAATTGAGCCATTTTGCTTCATTAAATTACGTCCATCTACGAACTTGCAGCTGCACGACTGCTCTCTTCTCTTGAAATTAAGCTGGTTACAGAAAAAAGTGAAACGATGTCTGCTGGAAAAAAGATTTACGATAGCACACAGTTCTTGACAGATACAATTGCAAAGCAACAAATCGAAAGAATAGTGAAGGAAACCGCAGGAAAACGTACTTTAAATCAAGACTTATATCATTTTTCTATTACTGTATCGTTTATTTTTTTTAAACAATACTAATTTTGGACAATACAAAATGAAAAAGAAAATATCAAATATGTTACAATCGGAACTTGCATCTTGAACACGCTTGGTAACCAAGGCTCGAAAGATGAGGAATCATCGCCGGGTTTAACGACGCATTTAAACAATTAACGAACTAACTTTGACTTTTATTTATTCATTTATTTTATTTTTCGTCTTCAAAGTGTAGGACGAACAATTTTGCTGGCGCAGGGGGTCACCGTCACCGTCAAAATGGAACCGACCTGTGTGCCTACATGCAAAAAGAAAAATCCCACTAAAATGAACTCCATCCAAGAGGCCGGAGTCCCGTTCAGGTGACATATGGAGAGTACACGGTAAGAAACTTTTCCACAAAAGTCGGTTGTAAGAGGGAGTAGAAGATGGACAACTACGTCACTCATGTTCAGCCCGATGATGATGTGATGAATCGGCTTATTTCAAGATGCATCCATTGAAAATGATAAAAGTTCCCGGAAGGGATGAAAATATTTGATGCCCGGTTAGATCTTGGAAGAAGTGGTTTAGAACATCCATTTTTCACGGTTGGATTTTATGTTCAGGCTGTGAATGAGACACTTTTTTCAGTCCTAGGTTCTTCTGCTTGTGTTCTGAACAACAATATTTACAACGCAGAAGAGAGTACTGGACTTTGATTTTACAACAGTTGTTATTTAGAGAACAATCAACAACAAGAAAAAATTGATGCAAAGTGGCATAGGATGCGAGAGAAAAAGCAAAAACACAAATTTTGATAGAATCTGCAAACGAAAAAGTATGGGTGTAAGACACACAAAGTACAATATACAGTAAAAACATTTGTGTAAAATAGGGCACACAGTAATGTGTACAAAAAGATTAAAAAGAAAAAAGTGCAAGTTAATAAATTTCTGAGAATGTGATTGATTGATTTGATTTTCAAATTCTACAAATATGTGCGCTAAGATTATCCAGATGGTTGTTCAGTAGGAGGGGTGACCATTACATGTCAGCTATTGCTATAACTGGTATGTCAGTTACCAGCTGTCAGTGGCATATTGAGTTACGACTTCATCTCGTTTTGTCAGTGCAGGTTACTGGAGAAGGCCATATGTGCTGATAGCGTTGAAATGAGTTTGGTCTCGGTGGTTTGGATGTTGAATGCAAACATTTTTCATTACACCTATTGAGCAAGCTGATTCTCGGAAAGCTTGCGCCGAAAATACAAATTATATAAAAGTTAACCCTGGAGTGCTAGGCTATCTAATATTAAACTGCTTTTTATTATACAATTATATTATTTTAGAATGTTTTATGGAACTGGAATCTTAGTTTCTGACTTTACGATCCGCAAGTTAAATCAGAAATCAGTAGGGAAAGACCTATGCTGGTCTTTTTATAAATGATGATGTTTTGTCCTACATGTGCTGTACATCAACAAATAAGCAAGATGGTAAACCCATGAAATGTAGCCTAATGGTGAAATAGCCTAGAAAGGATACGATAGGAATCTCTAAATTTAAGAAAAGATTTCTCAGTTTTGTAATATTGATGACAGATAAAATCACACAGTTGTACAGTGTTACCGATAATGGTCCGTCACACTACTTTACTATCTTGACTGGAAAGTACAGCAGTTTTCGACGAGAAATCATGCATCCAAAAATGGGAATTTGGTGTGATGGCATGCAGATAAACCTCAATTTTTTATGTAATAATCGGCTTGAAGACCGGTTAATCAGTTATTTTATTTGTCATCAAAATCGCGGTGGAGACGAAAAAGTTATGCCAGTTGTTATTGATGTCGTGATAAAAAATTTTGGAGTACACGTTGATAAATCCACTGTGCGTCACTATAGGTCTAGGTTCTAACACTTTATACTGTAACACAGCCAATATCAGATATTTAGAGGCACCAGCATTAAGAACCATGTAGTTAGCAATTAACTGGTCATCTCGTATATCTGCAAATCCAAAATATTCTGATATTTAGCGTATCAACCTTTGCTACCTATTTTTTGCTTTTTTCAGAAATCCTGCCGTGTCTACAGACAATGTGATTTTCATTATCCAACAAAAAACTTATCACGTCAAACTACAATTGTATTTCAACACTTCATCCTCTGATTACTTATTGGGCCAAGTGCTATGGCTGTAAATGAGTTGGTCTCATCCACAAGGCAGTTCGTGGATGAGCTTGAAAACTATCGTATGGAATGGGAAAGCGCGACTCACTGGTATGCTCGTAAGACATTTCTACGCCATAATTGGGACAGTTTTGAAGACAAACAGCGATTAATTTGCTTATCAAATGCATGGGCCAATGTGGGGTTTATGGGAAATAAGTATCCGGAAAAAGTCATGCTGCAGTTAAGGACAATGGAGAAGGGAATACCCACGGCAATCGAATTGCTTCGGGAGGCAGAGATCAAAAATATTTACCAGTAATAGATTCACTTTTTTGGAATTTGCTACTTTAATGCAGGATTGAGTTTATCTTTGAATGACTTGGCATGCTATTGCTGATATAACCTGCCTTCTCCCCATTTACGCACCTTGCTGTTTGATGGTGTTCGAAGTATTTTTGATATCTTGGTTTATCGTCATTTTTTATTAAAAAATGATCCTTTTTTAACGAATTTTTTCATGAAGTCCCTTTTTATTGAAATAAAAAGAATTCATAGAATTTACTGGAACTTGTAACGAGCTTTTTGAAAGAATAAATTTCATTCGCCTTAATTTTGTGCATTAGTAGCAACAACTGATTATCCTGGCTATGGTTATCTGTTTATGTGAATTTTGAAAAGGCAAGTTGTCTGGCATTCAGCAACAAAATATAGCGCATAAAAAATGATTAGTCCACAGTATATTATTGTTGTAACATCAATATTGGTTAAGTAACAACGGCCATATACATTAAATAGCATGCAGTGTATTACTTCACCACGCCAATTTATTGAAAGATGTGCAATATTTCAACATCTCAAAATTCAAGCTGTCTATTTACAAGACCTCAATGTAATTCCATTAATGATTTATGTACACATAAAATTTTTGTGCCCCTTGCATAAGAAGTTATAGTTAAAGAAGTTCCATGCATTAGGGCTTTGGCATACCAGGTGGTAAGGTATTTATATCCAGGAAGATTAACTGCGCATGATATGATGCATTTTTTCAATCTTGTTTTGTTATAATTTTGTAATGCAGCAAGTTTACCCTGACCACTTCGTTCGTCTTGGCGTATATTTTTTGCTTGAACTTCGTATTTCTATTAAAACCCATGAACATTTCATGCTACCAACACAGGATTGGTTGCAACGTAGTTTTATTTTTGTCTGCCGCTAGGTGGTGTAAAGCGGCCGTAAGGAAATCAGACAGTTTTCCTGGTGCCAATAAATACAATTGAAAGAAAACTGAGAAGTTTATAACGGTTTAGGGTGATTTTTTGAATAAATGACGCTTGCTTAAAATGGCGAGGAAATGACGTTATTCTTTGATAATTTAACACCACAACAGGCTGAACTGAAACCGACAAAAACTTGTTTTGGCCAATGCCCGACTAAAACGAGCACGTATTATAAGAATTTTGCCAGTACTGCTGTGACAGTTATTAAATTTGATTTAAAACTGCTTCAGCCTCTTAAATTTATCAGGAACTAACAAAATTGGCGCCTCCTTTGTTTGTCAATGACTCGACAAAATGTAGAAAATTTCTCTTTATAGTTTAGACATAATTACAGTATGGTATAGGTCTATTGGGTTCTTGAATTAAGTTCAGGCAATACTCTAATCAGCTTAAACAGAATGAAACTGTATCCAATATCGTTTTCCTATTGATGTTTACCATATATACTATATAGAATAGACACAGTTTTATTAAATTTGTTTCCTGAATTTCAGATAAAATAAAAAGAATTAAATAATAAATGGAGCAGAAATATTCTGACGTCACAGCTATCATGTACATTTAACCAGGCAAACATCACTATAGTAGTCACTGACTACTGTAAAACAGCTTATACGTTATAGGCATCATACTGACATGACGTTTAACATGCTCACATAGCAGCAGAAGTAAAAAACATTCCCAGGACTACGAACATGGCAAATATTGTATTACATGTTTGTCCTAGTGGCCGATTGCGAACCTGCGTTCATACGAATATAACGACACAAATAAATGCAGTCATTATATCGCCATTCCTTAGTCTGTACCCAGAACTCGGTAAACAATTTGGTCTCAATACATTTGAGTTTCGGCTCTCCTGGATTCGGTATTGCATGAATGAAGCCTATTTCTCTGTAGTTAGGCCGAGTTAATGAGCAGCAGAGTGTCACTAATATGGACGTAGAAATATTAGCCTATACAAACTTTAGTTAGATCGTCTTGGCGAAAAATATGTGGTATGTGGCATAAGTAGCTGAGTAGGCCTACCTTGCGTGCAAATAGGGCGGCTAATCATGAGAAAGGAATATCACAAATAGTCGAAGTTTTTATTCCGCCCTGATATTTTGGTTGATGTTTTTACCCCTGGTTCTTCCTAACCCGACTCTCTTTCCATTAAAGTAAAGAAAATATTGTTTTTAACATTTGTTTAACACGGTTCAGACAACATCTCTTTCCTTTGCTAGGCTACCAGCCATGTTTTAAAATCTGAAAACATGTTTTTCATTTAATTATAAACAGATTAGTAGGTTTTTTGAAAGTTATAAAGAATAGTGAGACGACAAAGAAAAGAAACCATTGCTTTGTTTGATCTTGATAAATGAGGCAGCTTTTAGCTCGTTGCGATCGCAATCTTCCTGCGCGACCTCGGCACTTTCACTTTTACTCTTTTTTTCCGGCTTTTGCTTTCTTCTTTTAGTTGCAAATTTAAACCCAAGCTTTGACCGATGTGTCAGTCAAGGTCTCTACGTCGGAGATTTGTCCATAACCAAACTCTACGCTTGGAAGAGAGAGTAGTGGCCGATAGTTATTTTGGTTAAGCAAAGTAAAGGTAAAACTTTCACTTGAAGAATATTCTTCAGCATTAATAACGAATTCCTGATGATTAACTTTAATCTTAACGCTTCAATATTTTAAGCTGCTTAACAATAATACTAACTTAACCTGATTTTCCAGTGTTGGCGCAAACAAATGTTTGTCTTATGAAATCCGCGTTGTACAGAACACTCACACCCCAGGCCCGCCATAGGGTAAGTGATCATTGATGCCTTTGATCATTGACATATTTTTGAACGCGTTTTTGTTCACATTGTCATTTGTCATTTCGAACCCAGTGCACTGCACAGAGAGTACGTGTCAGTAGTTGAAAATATAAACAAGCTTTGAAGAGAAGATGAGCTAGAGGAAAACACCCGCTGGCGTAAAATGATGATGACGTTCAGTGTTTCGTGTGCTGTTTGTAGCGTGTCTGATGCGCACGTATGGTGACGAATGTTTTGCAAACGTTGTTTATGTTTACATTTAGATGCATCAGTCCAGGAGAGAGTTGACGTTCAAAATCGAAAGGCGACTAATTTTGTTCGTTGACGAATTGTGGTCAAAATCGAATTTAGTCTCGGCATGTTTTCGGGTGAAGCCGTGTGTAAGAAATTCGAAGAAGAAATGTTTGAGCCAGAAAAGTACCAACAGTTTTATTCGCAGACGCTGTAAGCTGTGCTTAAAATGCATTACTTTTGTTCAATATTTAACCGGCTTTTTGCGTTCGTTATGTTTCATGTATCAGTTAGTGATGATAATGATGATATTTCCGTAGTGTATTATGTTAAAGGTTGGTTATGTTTAGAATAATAAGAAAACTGTATTAAAAAACCTTAAAAACCTGAACCCGTTTCTATATCACTAACAGATGAACATATTACAACATCGCCACCAAAATAAGTTTGCAAAGGTTTAAAGACTCCCACCAGAGCAATGAGCACTCGAATCCCTTCTTTATTTAACCAAATGCGATTTTTGGCGATGGTTGTCTTATTCCAACAATAATTTTTATATTTTATTATCGTGTTGAGTTTTGTTTGTTGGATGACATTAATATGGGTGGCCCCCAACACGTTTGTCATATATATAACATAAAAAAGTAAGTCTGAGCCATAAATAAACGCTGACCACATAAATATAGATTGTCTGTCGATCAGCAGAAAGTTAGTGTATATCAAAGTTTACAAACAAATTTTCTTCTTAATACAAACATAAACTTTATTATTCTACAAGTTTACATATGGTAGAACCCCGGTAAACGACTACATCGATAACTCGTCCATCATTCGAATCAAAGCCACTTAAACGTCGTCTGGAATATCTTCTACTTCAATGCAATACATAGCTGGGGTTGTTTCGAACCCTTTAGAAAATCAGTAAATTTAGGCAATGAAGAAAAATGTTACACAGAAACCTTGAAAAGTGCAACTTTTCCTGTGGAGTACAGCGACAGCCCTTTTATTTACGACAACAGTGTAACGAACTCGCTTCAGGGTCAAGCAAATTCTAAGTAAGCCTACATTGCTGCAGTTTTTGCAATGGAGACTGCTTCAACACGTTGCAGCAAGAAAAATTGGTCCCTGGACGCAGGTCATGTTTTTCGCGCATGAATCTTTTCGCTATATACAAAAACAATCTGTCTTCTTCGTATGTTGTTATCAAGTTAAAATCACTATGATCCTCAAACGCGTTAAAATCATTATTATTGTAGGGTAACGCATTTACTGAAAAAATGTATTTAATGAATATACATAAAAAACTAAAAACCAATTTGTCAGATTATCTATTGCAGGCTTGTCCATGGGACATTTTTTTCTGTCCCATCCCATCCCATCCCATAGCAATTCATGCCTGTCCCATCCCATCCCATCCCATGCCATCCCATCAAAATACAATTCAATAAATGTTATTAAATTTATGGAAATTTAAGTCTAATGTCTATTAGAATTGACTACATGTACAAAGAGAGATACAAAACGACAAAATTTATTGACTTTGTTAACTTTAAAGTTCAGAAAAGTTGTCTATCTATGACAATTTATTATCATTGGTACTCATATTCCGAGTCACTGAGCTCATTTAGCAAATTTTCAATGCCATGGGAATTGCAATTCGTGCTGTCCCATCCCATCCCATCCCATGGGACATTTCCCATGGGATTACCGTGGGAATCCCATTCCCATGGACAAGCCTGACTATTAGGTTACTTCGCAGCATATGATTTCATTATTTGAAACAAGCATAAGTTAGTACCAGTTGACTATATAGCTAGGTAACAGCGTTCTTTCGTTTATTTACAATTTTGTTTTTATAGATATTGAAAAACTTCACGAATTTCCATAAATAACTTTACAGTATATATACCTGCACCCAGTAAAGGAATGACTCCTATAGTGTTTTCGCAAGGCCGATTCCACTATCTAACAGCAAATCTTTATCAGTTGTGGTATTCAGTGAAAAAGAAGGGTTATATTCTCAGAAAGATGAACAAAATGTTTTCAATGTCGTTTGTTTGTATCGTCATTTCCGCTACACTTCCGTCAAACGTTTCCGCGTATCTGTTATCCTACTTAGTACCACCATTATGACGTGGATAGGACATGACGGTGGAAGCGGAAAGTGCTCTGGGATTGCTACAAGCCAGAGTCGTTATAGGTCAGCACAGGGTAACGCGCAAATGCAGCCTTATAATGCGCAGATAAAGTATCTTGACGTACTGATAATTTCTTCGTAACGAAAGCGTAGCTTCAGTGACGTCATATTTTGGGAAATAAAGTTTTACGCAAAGAAGCACCTGATAAATTTTCTATCGACGCTGTCTCCAGGTTTATTTGGAAGTCAGTCCGTTGCCATGACGTTAGCAGCCACTTAGCATTTTTGCCTCGTTTCAAATCGATTCAAAATTACAACCACCGATTTTAAACTCATTTACTGTATATAGCTAAATAGCTACTCAGACCGCCAAGTAGGCTATTTAAAATACAAAATGTAACATATTAGAGCTTTGGGTTTGCTGTTGTTTAGCATTAGTCATTGCATAAAAACGATATTTTTATCAATTTTGGTTCCAAGTATTGGCTGAATTTCATGATGAAATCAGCGACCATTTTGACCTATCAAACCATGTTTAGCATCATGACTACACGTTTTTTGTTAATTCATTTTTCTATGAACCCACCAAATTTGCTATGATAAGACTGAAGCTTTCAAAATCTCCACCTTTAAATGCCATAATGTAAACTGATTCAGGACATGTTTGTTCGCACGAGAAACAGGCTGGCTGAAAACACGTCAGCCCATGCTGTCTCTTGCAAACACTGATAACCGGATGTATTCATAGGACCTCCGTCACACCCCCCTCACATTCCTAAACACTTTTTCCAGCGACCACTCACACTGACGTGGGTGGTGCGGAAGCAGGAAAATATTTAGGGAAGTTTTTGTCTTATTCAGGTACAGTATTTAAATTCAAAGCCGAAGATAGATTAAAGCATTTTGTTAGAACTTTTAGTGCAGTTTTAACGAGTCGGCAATTTGAACATTCTTTAAAAGAAAAACTTAATTTTAAAAGTTAAGGCTGTCAGATATAAAACTAAAGCCCGTCAAAGTTATGCCAAATTAAATTTAAGCTTAGATTGAAAAAGATCGTTCTAGAAATGTTTTAACAACGGTTAAGCAAATTCATATTCAAGAATTTTTTTGTTTATATAGGCCTAATTACAATTAGACTATATACTGTATATATAATTAATAAACCATTAAACATTATAGAAATCAAATAATTAACTTATACACATGTTTTGACTGCGATGTAGTTTTGTTATTGTACGACTTTGTTTTCTGTTCTAACGGCTGCGCAACATGGGAAGTTACTGCAGCTGAAAAGTGGTTGATGGGCCTAATACTTATTTCCGTTTCACAGATTTGTTAAGTATCTTAATTTCTAAAATTACAGACAGCTGTTTCGGTAAACATAACGCCCTTATAATGGATTATTCAGATACGGAAATTGACCTTCAGTTACCAGATGGACAATTTTTTATCCCAGGTAAAAAATTTAAGCCAAAATGTTTTCGCATGGAAATTGTTTATACTTGTTAAAATTGTAACAATTTTTATCACCGCGAGATGATGCGCTACGCTAAAGTAAAATAAACTTTACTTGTGTATATACAAGTGCACATCGTGCCCGGTGTATATGTTCAATGCTTTGCTTAATTTGGCCATAAAGCATGTTAAATACGATGCTAAATCTTAATCTGTACAGGAGATTTATTCGGAGCCGAAAAGCCTCCCGTCATGCTTTGGCAAGTCGTTCTTCTAATAATTATCTGTTTCGTGGGGTTGGTGGGCAACTTGCTTGCGATCCTTGTCATTCTAATTCTTAGGGAATACCAAAAATCCGTCACTCACTGGTAAGAAAACTTTTACTTCTTTAGATTTTAATGTGCACGATTACGATGATTGTTAACTCGTTGTGCTAAGTCAATATTTGAAAATGCAAAATCGACTGTCGAAGTCAAGCTTCGAGCAGTGAAACAAATCTCTGCGATGACTATCTTATGTGTACTAATAGTTGGATCTGGCAAACAAATTGGCAAAGACGTGAAACAGATCTGATTTCAATCAGAATTATCTGGCATTATCATGTTTGCAGGTATGTCCTCCAGCTGGCGCTAGCGGACTCTCTATTTTTACTCACGCTTCCATTCAAAGTAAGTGAGGAATTACAAGGAAGTTGGATTTACCCGCAATGGATGTGCAAGGCTAAAGAGACCCTTCTCTTCTTCAATTATTACGCTTCGATTCTCTTTCTAGTTGTGAGTATGATGTCAAACTGATGTTCAGTTGTAGAAAAAAAATCAAAATATTTACGGCCACGATCATATATCGTCATCAAATAGTATTACTATAACGCCTCCATGATAATATACAGTATATATTATACAGAAGTGTAGTTTTAACGGTCTATAACAACGAAGGCGACCGTGAAAATTTTGAAAACATTCCAGATAATGAGCATCGACCGTTACATAGCTGTGTGCCATCCGTTCTCCGAGGGTCTTCAAATACTTCGCAAAAAACAAAGCGCTTACATAATTACCGCTGTGACTTGGGTGGTAGCTATCTTACTCTGCATTCCAGTCATGCTCTACAGCTTCAAGATCGGAGACAAGCCTTATTGCAAATGCTCGTAGGAATTCCATTTTATTTGGCAATTACATTAATGTTTTGGCAAATTTTGACTTTGTATATTAACTTGTAGTAGGCTTGTATTATCATGTTACACGTAAGTTGCCACATACATCCCGCCCTAAGTGTTTTAATTCGATAGTTTGGTAATATCAGATACGAATTCCCGTCAATACCCAAAAGTCACGAAGACATTTGTCTTGAAGAAAAGCTTCAAGGAGACGAATTCGATAGATGCCTTCAATTTTTCAACAACACCAGCAGGATACAATCGGAAGATCCTTACTGCCGGTATGAGGTTACAGGCTAATAAAGCAAAACTAACATTACCATTAATGTTACATAAACGTGAAACAAAGCAAACCCGATTTACAAAACACATGGTTACAGAGATCCCCAAAAAGTCGCAAACGTTTTCCTCTCTCTGTACGAGAGCTTGTACAGCGTCCCAGCGGGGACCGACGACGAGCAAGATCTTTCTGAGGGTTTGGCCGAGCTTGAAAATATTTTTGGAGGCGGGGAGATCGACCTGACCGCTCTCGAAGGTTTCTTCCCGTTGCCGGACGAGCACGCGTTACCTACACAAGCAGCTCCGAGAGGATTCGAGAAAATTACGCCCAATCCTGAACTCTCAATTGAAGCACAATGCCATTATTGGGACAAACCAGTCGGCTGGATAGCCTTCATTGTGTTCAATTTCACAGCCATGTTCTTAGTCCCTTTGCTTGTGAGTGTTATTATTTTACTTCTTATTAATTTATTTCACTTGTGAATAAAAAAATTTGATTATTTTTGTAACTTTACATGAACGTGTATATGTGCAAGTTTCAAATATTTTTCTATAGTTATTTGTATAATTATACGATGTATGTAACTTACAGCGTCCAGTTTAGGATAAAATTTATGCAAATTTGAAGTAAATTACGTTTCAATGCACCAGGCTGCTGGCTTCTTTAAATGCTTATAGATGAAAACTCGGTCTATAAATCAAAACACTTACTCTGAAAAAAGTAAACTCGACAGTTTTTCTTAGGTCCTGTTGGTCTGCTACGGTCTAATATTGCATCGAATTTTCTCGACCAAAATCAAAACATCTCACTACCCAAGCTCATCCACAAGTAACCACTCCTCAAACATCCGCGGCGGTTCCTGCAATGAAAAGAGAAGGAAGGCGAGTTGTAGGTCGGATCGGGATCGAATTCGGATGACCGTCATGTGTGTGACGCTTGTGTCTACCTTCGTCCTTTGCTGGATTCTCTTTCACGCCGTGCACTTGGCCAAGATTAACGGGATTCGCGTGCCTATAGAGCAGGTTATTATTGTTTTCAAAATCATCGTGTTTTATGGTTAATGACCATAGTGATGTAAGGTTGATATGGAAAGATATCTGAAGCTCTAACATAGATTGATGATTTTCTTAGTCTGACATTTGTGTGATTCTTCCCGCCGTTGGATCCGTTCTCGCCTATTTGAATTCCGCGTTGAATCCTTATCTTTACAGCTTCATCGGAACTCAATTCATAAAGAGATGGAAGTAAGTCTTTTTATGCTTTTTGTTTTGCTGCTTTCGGAGACATAATTTCATGTACAAGATGAACAGAAACTTTTGTCATGGTAAAATATATGCATGCAGTATTTATCAAAAAAGTTGTCCAAATGGAAAATTCTTCAAATTTGCTCAATGTTGCGAAATTTCGAAAAATTTTAATTTGTAATTTTTGGTAAAAAACGAAAAAGATTTCCTTCAAAAACAAAGTGTTTCTTCAAGTTTTTTCTCTGAACAGAAGTAAATCTTCACGAGGTGTTCTTGTAAAACTTCACAGCATCAACATTTGTTGCAGCGCATATCTGATTTTTGGGTAAATTTTGTATGACGTAGGCTTTTACTGTAACCATCATTTCAGTAAGACGGAAGCAAAAATACTTCAAAAAAACATGAAAAAAACTTTATAAAAGGAAACAGTGTGCTATTAGTCATTACCGAGAGATAGCGCATCCGTTCTTAGGATTCGCATCCCAGGGATCGTGCTGTTAGTATCCCGTGTCCTTACGTGTAAAATATTCGAATATAATGGCGATTATTCGTATTATACAGTAGTTACAATTTTTCTTTGTTTTTTTTTATTCGACAACAAGGGACAAGGAATGACACTGGCATGACTCATAATTTATTCGGTATGTTTATGGTGTGCGCAGGGGGGACATCTTCGTCATTTACACACGATTTTCAAAAGTTTTCTTGGCCCCAAATCTCGTGACTTCATAAAGTGCTTTGTGAGACATTTTTCTTAGTGAATTTTAATCTTGCATTTTAAATTACAACATATTTCTTCATCTTTAAAGCTTGGCTGTACGGAGAACGATGAGACGCACAAGTTCGTCTTCGGCTGGGAACACGGTCCGCTTCAAGAAGCGAGCCAACAGCTCAAGCAACGCGCCAACAGCTGTCACAAAGTTGAACAGGTCAGTTTAAGTTCAATCTTTAGTAATTCAATTTCTTTCGTTTGAACGGTTTTGTTGTTTATCTCACTGTCCACAGAAACATTATTTAAAAATCCGTCGTTCGTCGCTAAATGTAAACTGAAAAAAACTACCAACTGGTTTGTTTTGAATGGACTTCAAAACTTACAAGAAAACTTATCTTAAACTTACAAGTTATATTTTTCTCACCAATAGGAATCTCTCTGACAACAACTATCTAGCTTCAGAAGCGCAACCGACGCTAGACGCGACCAGAGCCGGATACCATACCGAGGTGGGCGACACGCAGCGTTACTCCACTGTCCACACCATGCTGCCGACTGTGGCTCCGGATCCTGGGCAAGATCTTCCCACTTACGATCAAGTGGTGCATCCGGAAGAAGTAGAGGTCGCTCTCTATCAAGACACTCAGTAAAAATTCTCTTCCCGACATGTAAATTATAAACTCACTGCTGCCTTTTTCAAGCTAACAGTTGCCATTACCTTAATATCTTTGCACATGTAAGGGTGTAACCTTGTTTTTTCTTTTCTTTATGATGATTGCTATAATTCTTATATCCTGAATACATTAATTCAATGTCTATGTACCTTTATTCTGCATTATAATTTGCAAATTTGATGCTGAATTTTAAAACGTATAACATCAAAACCATATTCGAATGAAGTATTCCCATTGCTTGGGCAAACCATTCTAAAGATTGAACTCTTTTAAATCCATGCCACTGCCTTGTCTTTTTGACTTACAAGCCATTTCGCAAAAGTGTTTATGACCGCATAAAACGATAACCATTTTAGTGAAAACGTTTAGTAAGGTGTCAATAATCAGTATATGATGATTTTTTTTGATATTTAACGTTAAATTGCATTTTGCACATAAGTGTTATCTTTTAATGTGTGAATAGCTTTGTGAAGTCTTTGCACTATTGTTGTTGTCAGTCTTTCAATAAAGTTATATGATAAATGTACAAAAAAGCAAGCAATGTACAACCAAACGCAAAATATTTTCTTTTCTTTTGAGTGTTTAAGAATCACGATAAAAAGCAAAATTGAAGCCAAGCAGTTTATGGGCACAGGACCTACGTGGACCCTAGAGCAGTGTGTGGTTCAGAATCCTTTTGTCTGAGCGGATCTTTTTTGGCGCCACCAAAGCATTTGCTGACTCCTTCTCTTTTCAGGTCCATACACTGTTTATCAGATAACGAAAAAGCAAAAACCACAATTAAGTCACAATAAAATTTAAAGGTTTCCACGCGATGTGCGCTTTAAGAAACTACATGCTTCGCAAATTTTTAACTCACCGAGCAAAGGGTTATAAAGTTGGGTACCAAATCTAAAGTAAGAAAATTAGCAAGAATACTTTGATTTTACATGTGGTTTAGTTTGTGTAATTTAATTAAAATAAATTAATTCGAGAATACTTTTAAATTCTTTTTCATTCCAGAATTGAAAGGGACAGCGAAGTCTCATTGAACAAAGTCTTTTTGTGTTATTCTAAGAAATTAAATGAGTTATTTATCGCATATCACAAATTTAATATTATTCTGACATATGTCACGTAGATTGTGACGTAATAAACTAAAGTCACGTAGAATGACCACAACAAGTTGCTTACTAGGAGAAGAATGCAACCTAGTGGAAACCAAACACGCAAAAATCGGCTGGCGCAGCTTGTACGGAACTCACTTCCACGAAACTGTGGAAAATGCTTCATGATCTATGGGTTGAGAAAACCATCTTCGAACATTCTTACCGTCACCAGCTTTGTTTTGAGACCAAACACGAGAAGGAAGCAGGAAAAGGAAGCCAGATACTGTAAACAAAAAAAGGTGTCTTAGGTCATAAGGTCAGTTAAGAACAATATTTTACGTACACACTCAATATTAAGTAATTACGTCAATCTTTTTTCCAAAGTTTTAAAATGCTCTTTTCCAACACTTATCTTCATTTTTGGCTTGGACTCGCTCACACAAGCATTAGGGAATATTTTGAACAATCATGAAAACGGTGCCTAGCTGCCTAGCACCCTTGACCATATCCTCTGTAAGAAAAGCCTACAACGATGTGAAAATAATTTAAAAAATTCTGGCCATTTCATTAAATCCAAAAAGTACTCTATATAGTTAAAGAAAGATTTTAACACACCCTGCCGGTTGTGCCTTCCCAAATCAAAACATGTTTTACAGATCTTCAGCGACCCTTGGCGGTCACAAAAAATTTGCACTTTCAGTAGTTACCAATAAAATTGTAACACTGCAGCGTGCTTTGGAAAGTAAGTTGTCTAATTTGTGTATGTCTGGGGGATACACACTCCTGTACTGGCAATGACATATTTTATTACAACATATTTATATCAATGTTACATGTTTTGATAAACATTGATTAATTTGCTTAACCTTTGTAACATATTTGCCTACAATATGTAACAAACATATTTTAACCCATATTACAGTTACACAGTAGAATCCGCTAAATAAATCCACCTCTGTCCTTAGCGATTTTGGATTTAATAAGCGGTAGATTTATTATCCGTCGCAATAGATATAAGTACACTATACAAAAAGAAGCACACATATTTTAATACACTGTAGTACATTTATTTATCAGCGTGCAATGCAAAAATCTGATGCAGCGTGGATTGTTTGGGCGGAAAGGTCAATCTAAGATGGTCCTCTATTTGTCTCTTCATAGAGTAAAACATATCCATGTCTTTGAATGCAGCTTCGTAAGCCCAGAGGCCAAACTGCGAATGTAGTCCCGCAGCCTATGCATATGGGACAATACTGCATAGTTACGCCACTCTAGTGTAACCCGTTGATACTGTAGTGCAGGGCTACTTAACTGGCGAAACGCGGTCCTAATGCGGACCTTCTCAGTGTTGAATCTGGACCTTATCTGTCTCAGTATTTACGCAAACGAAATCGTTCATCGTTAGTTTTGTTATTCGTGGTTATTCAATTAATCAGCAAGTGTGTAAGTGGTAGCTCAAACTAGTCTTCTAGCGGTTTTTGTTAATAGGTCGTCTGTCGGAGAAGTCGGCGTTTTGCGCCATCTTTTGTTGAGAAAACAATGTTTACACAAGTTTAATACAAAACCATTAAGCCTTAGAATTATAATTTTTTATGTACCGTATTTTAATAAATTTGTATGACTGTAAATTATTTCATGAGAGTTGTAACGGACTAAGCAAATTTTGAACTTTTGTAACTGGACCTTTGCTAAAAATAGTTGAGTAGCCCTGTAGTGTTACACAACACGAGACTGAAAACACAACAAACAGTAATCCCAGTTTGAAAACATTCGAGTCATTGAGATTGACCTACTGTATTGATTGACATACTGTGTTGATTGACATATTATATTGATTGACATATATTAGATTTAGATTACGTTAAATTTTTTCACAAAAATCTTTATGAAACGGATTTATAAAGCGAATTTTGGATTTATTAACCGGCTATTTTTCAAAATTTAAAAAATTTCATTCCAAAGCAAGTTGGATTTAATACGTAGATGGATTTATTAAGCGCATTCTGCTGTACTGATTAAATCTTTAAAGCAACCGTAAGCAGAAAATTTAAAAATGTGTAGTTGGTATGAAATTTTTTTTTACGTCACATAAGTTCATCTTCTTAGCAAGACACTAAATATTTCCAAGATATATCTTTTGATATATCTTGGATATATCCAAGATTTATTAACCGGCTATTTTTCAAAATTTAAAAAATTTCATTCCAAAGCAAGTTGGATTTAATACGTAGATGGATTTATTAAGCGCATTCTGCTGTACTGATTAAATCTTTAAAGCAACCGTAAGCAGAAAATTTAAAAATGTGTAGTTGGTATGAAATTTTTTTTTACGTCACATAAGTTCATCTTCTTAGCAAGACACTAAATATTTCCAAGATATATCTTTTGCATAAAGATCAACAAAAAATATGAAAACGTCTGAATGAATACAACAAAACACTTCAAACAGTTTCTTCTAACATTTTCTCAGTATCTAACTGCAGTCTCAACTTGTTTTCAACAACAACCACATCATGAAAGGTACTACACTGATTTGAAACTGATTCAAGGTTTGAGACGGTGGAACAAAATTTACTTTTTAACTCAGCATCATTCATGCAACTACTTTCACAATTTTCTAAAGAGCTATATACGTGACTTGTATCATTTAGCTGCATTTCAGTGTGACCTAAAGCACTGAATAATTGACTGGAATCAACCCTGGATAAATTTCTAGTTTGTAAACCGTGCCGTACAGCATCAATGTTAATGGTGAGATCACTCATTTTTTCATAGAAATCTTCAGTATGGACAAGCTTCATATCCTCTTCTCCTTTCTCCACGATGTCTTTTAGAGATTCGTTAGATTGCAACACTTCCACCTCCTCTTCATATATCCCAACCTCTTCACGCAATTTGGATAAGAAAAGTCCCATATTCGTTAGATCTCTAACAGCTTCACTGTGTCGTTTTTCGGCAGCATTCTTCACCATTTTATTCATATAAGCCATTCGACAATATTCATAAAATGCAAGATGCAGATCATCCTGGGTTATTTTTACAGGGCAGCTTGGTTGCGTTGCATGTTTAGCAGCAGAACTTGCTGCAGCTGATGCGCTAGGTCTATATATCGCAGACATGTCCGCTTCGAACAAGCTCTTATGATGCGCCGTTGGTGTAGAAGCTTTAGCATCCAAATCTTGTTCTTCTTCCAGCTTATTTGAAACAGGTGTGATGTTAAGACCTAATGCTTGCTGGCTTTGAGGTGGCATTGCACTTCGTTTAGTGGTGTTCGGTTTTGATTTGTAGCGAGACTGAACAACCTTGTAAACGGGTTTGCGCTTACTCTTTGTGGTAGCAGAACAGTTGCGTTTATGATCATCACAGCGTTGTACATTTCTACCAGAAGTTGTTGCACGTGAGAAATTTTGATCTATTGAAGTATCTTGCATCATGGAAAATGTCATGTTAGGTCTATCAGTGTCTTCTTTGCTAGTTTCTGATAAACTGTTTCCAGATATTTGGTTGTCGGTTGTCACTCGAATGGCTGGAGCTTTACGCGACATTATGTACTGATGTACAATAAGGTATAGGGAACAATCAGCAAAACTTGTCGTATAAAACCTATAGATAGATAAAAAATAAAGGTTGGCATGGTATGATAATGTGTATCCTCGGACTGAGGAAAGTCTTTGCACGACTTAAAACACGACGATGATTTGTCATCGCTTAAGCCCCGGTTACCCAGCTAGCCTTTGTGCAAGTTCCGATTGTCAAACATTTTTTATTTTTCTATGGTAGGCCTACTACCCGATTTTAGAACTGTCCACTAGATCCACTGAACAGGAGCAAGTTAATGCCTTGCCCAAGGGCATTAGAATGGTATGGCGCAATTGAGCATTGAACACAGAACCTAAACCGCATTTACTGCGAGGGCAGCGCTTGAACCACTCGGCTACCAAGCCGGCTAACATAACAAGTAAAGCTTTAAATAGATGTTATAGGCTGGACTGGCTTAAACCTAAACTGACTGACTGTGCCACAGTGATTAGGCCTATGCAAATCAGCGGTTGAGAAACCCTGATCTAGGTTATTTGGCATATCGACATACCTTAGTGTGCCATTTAGAACCAAAAATAGGAACAGTCTTAGTGAAAGGGCAGTTTAGTCATACCTTCAAGTAAAAGTACACTTAAACAAGACCTGCAGTGAATATAGTGTATGCTTTTTAGACACATCGCTTTCTCCTGCGGCCTTTTACATTGAATTGACGTATCGTCAAAATATATTCCGTTCAATAACTTCTGTTCCCTTTTAGTCTTATCTTGGTTCCTGGTCGTCCTCATTTTTGAGTCCATATCGATGGCAACCCTGGCTACACATCTAACAAGTTTTTGGTCGACTGATTTGTCTGTAAGTGGTTATTTAATATTTAGTGAAGATTAGGGCCGTTTTTATTTTGACCTAAAAAAAATTTTTTTTGACTTTATTTTTATCAAATTTTGACTTTATTTTGACCTAACGAAATTGCTTATTTGTAGAGGCCACAGTTCTTCCTCCAGTTACCCAAACATAATATTTTGTCGATTTCAGACCCAAACGTAATATTTTGTCGAAAAGTCAAGGTGTTTTATGGATTATAAAAAGTGCGTCGTGTTTTTTGGCGATAGATTTAGGTAGCTTGTGTTATTTTGTCCTTGTGAAAAGGGCACTTTGCCTCGATTTTCTCCGCATGGTAAATTCTAATAAACAGCAAATTAAACAGGGAATGCTTGTTGTTGCTCCAATCCAGCTTGATGGTGTTTACTTTTCCTGTGGCCTTCAACAAAATACTTTTTATCGCACTTCACTATAACCTCGCAAAAATTGCACCTTAAATCACCCCCGGGAGTTGCATTAAATTCATCAGAAAAATCTCGACAAATCTGTCTAACTTTTGCTGAAGACGATTTAGCTTGCTTAGGCATTTTTGTATTACAGAATGTCAGTAGGCTATTCCTAAAATCCAAACTGTTGATCTTCGAAAAGACCACGTTTATGAAGAGGAAGTGTTTTG
Source organism: Clavelina lepadiformis (assembly GCF_947623445.1). Classification (NCBI taxonomy): domain Eukaryota; kingdom Metazoa; phylum Chordata; class Ascidiacea; order Aplousobranchia; family Clavelinidae; genus Clavelina; species Clavelina lepadiformis. The sequence goes on along the minus strand of NC_135244.1, from coordinate 21,162,139 downwards.
TAAGAGTTATTTAAATACGTAACAATGAATAAACAATGGATAATTTGCGATAAAAGTTACTGCTGATCCAAGTGGGCATTGTGACTTATTTCCTGCTTTTATGGGTTAATATGGTTTAATTGTGTCGCAGTTCCTGATTTACAATGCTTCCACGAGGATTTTTACAAGAATTACTCTCAAGAAACACAAAAACTTTGTAAAAAGCCATATTTTGACAAATTTTGACTTTATTGAAAATTTTGACTTTATTGTAAATTTTGACTTTATTTTGACCTATAAACTTCTTAGAAACAATCCCTTAGGTGCTGAAAACAACTTTATTCTTTGATTCGTGGTCAGACGAGGTCCTTAAACATTTTTGACTTTATTGACTTTTGCGGGCCCTAGTGAAGATCAATCTTGTCTTGTAAGTTTGCGCCGGAAATTCCCCCAAGAAGGTAGTGGCATAAAAATCTTGCAGTAGAACCAAAAATAAAATTACTGTAGTAGGGAAAAATTCAGTGCTGATAAACTATGTTTAGACACTTTAAAGATTTCTCTATAAATATTAGAAGTAGGCTACCTCAATTATATTTATAACGTTTTGTTTGTGAAATTATCAGTAAATCTAATATTTTTAAGAGTGCATCCATACTGTACCCTATGTGGTTCTGGAAGTAGGTTCCGCGATTCAACAAATAAAATGACGCGCAGTTCAACAAGTACACAACATTTTAACACATTCACACCGATTTATAATAAAGAAAACAGATAGAGGTGTTTTGCATATTAAATAAACAAAGAATTAAAGTATTACCCATAGCGCCAAAATTTGTGTGCTTGCACGGACTGCTGGTTACAGAAATTTCTGATGCTTTGCAGCCCGACTGCACAGTTTTCCAGAGAGTTCTGTTTTCGTTGAGATCTTGCCTTGCGGCAAACAACCAGACACGGCAGGTACTGGTGCGCAAAAATGTTTGAATGCACTGGAAGTGCGTTCTTAGATGCACTATTCTGTATAAATTTACACAACTTGGTTATTTCAATCTCTTAATCAATGAAACACTAAATGCGAAGAAGTTCTGTCCCAGATTGGAAAGTTTGCTGTTTATGAGTGAGAAATCCGCCGCGCAATCAAGACGTAACAGTAGCCATTGTACGCACAATTAATTTTTTTCCCTGCCCACTTCACAAACTTTCCAATCCGGCTTATTCCTTTTTAATGATAACTTTTTGTGCATTAATACACGAATACATCTCAAGCACCTGTAGTAGACAAGCCTATACTGCTTAATCTCATGAAAACTGCACTTAAGTGCACCCTTGCCCGAATCTGCAGCCAGGATTAAGTTTGCTTTCAGTGTGCTAGATACTTGGACCAAGAAAAGTAATGCTAAAATTTGCGCCAAGTTAACGCAATACATATATAATGACTTTTGCACTGCCACATCAAAGCCTAAATGGGAATGAGTAATGGGGCAGTAGGGGAAAAGTCTTGACGTAATAATTTATTTTACTGATATGGCATAGTGGAAAGTGTGGCACCTGCACGCACGAGGTTCATCAACGTATATGCCAAACTTTTTCATCTTCACGCTGATTTATAATAAATAAACAAGAAAAAACTAGTTGTTTGAATGCCAATTTATAATAAATAAACAAAAATTGAAGCTGTAGTGGACGCCATCACGCCAAAATTTTTGGCATTGAATACAGGAATTCTAATAGAATTCTCTCTCTCATCTCACCGTACTTTCCAGTCGAGCTGATATGGGATTGCAAAAGTAAAGAATGTCCAAATTATGGTTCTTGGTCAGTTTCTTAAAGATATTTATGCAAACAGGTTTGAAGGTTCCGTTCTGATTCAACACTCAGGTAGTTACAATTAGGCAAATTAGTAAATGAAATAATTTAAGAGTGAAAATCTCACATTGAGTAGTTATGTCAGCTAAGGAAAATAAACCAATTCCGGAAAGAAGCATCAGCCCAGATGTCCAATCCACCTCGTCGGAAATAATTTCTGAAGCAGAAGTAGCAGTTAAGAGACATATCGTCGGACAGAGAACAAATTTACTGACACAACCTCTCAGCAGTGATGGATTAGTTAAACAAGAAAATGGAAAAACCTCATACATCGCAAACGATTTTATTGAAAAGCTAACACCTGGTATTGTAAATTTGGTATTGTATTGTTGATTATGCATTAATAGGCACTACATGTTCAAGCATTAAATGAACAAATACAAAGTTTTTGTAGTTACCATCAAAAACCGAGTGCCAAGTTGGTATCCATTCAGCTGAATTTCGGGTGTCATCTGGGTACTCATTTAAATTGCACGTTGTATTTATTAGTGTGACATTATAATGGTAGAGTGTACTTATGTGAGGACTAAAGCTGGAAAACTCTACTTTATTTTAAAGGTTTATTCCCGTTTTAAATACAGGCTCAAATCGTGGACTTTCCATGGCAAAAGCTTCGATTACTCCCAAAAACCACAACGTAGTTAATCCAAATGTTTTGGATGATCTCGAAAACGACTGCTACAAACTTTCAAAGAGCGTTGATGAAGTTTTGGCAGAACTAACAAAAAGGCTTAACCAGGTTGTACAGTATGTTTAAACTTGTTTACTAATTCACCCACCACCATCCTACCCAGACTGGAAAAAGTGGCACTTTTCTATGACTAATTGAATGTGTTAGTAGAACAATGTGACAACATCTTTGGTATGACAATGTAGCAGCCAAATTTTTGCTGAGGTTTGAAGTTATTATTTATTGCAAATTGGCATTCAAACAGATTTGCCCAAAGCAATTGTTTTATAAATGTGGGTGAATGTGAAAAAGTATAGCCAGCACTTAACAAGTATAGTGTGTGCTCATGCTTAATTTTCCAGAGTGGTCAATTACCAGTGTGTTATTGCCTATTTCGTCTTTAACTCGTTGTCATGTTTACATAAGTATGGAAAAAATAAAGCACGTGTTTCAAACAGATGAGTCGTTATATACGCTGTATGTGAAAATAGTCTTTGTTTTGAACAGATAACTGCGATTTCTGTTGCCAACACACAAGCTTGTAATGATGTGGTGAACAACCTGGGTACACGTGTGGACAACGCAGTACATTCCATGTATGCGTTGATTGCTCACTGTGAAGAGTTAGACAAAGCTATGCTGCCTGTTTACAAACTTGCCACTAAAATGTAAATTCCATGCATTGTGGAATTGTATGCTTTATCCAGTTGCTTAAAGATGTGTTACTGAGTTACTGGAAACGACCTTTAATTTAGTTTAAAATGGGTTTTAATTTTTGTTTGCTGGTTAGTTGGTTTTCTAATTGCCTATTTTTAAAGAAATGTTTTTTCCAGAGAAAGGATAAAAGATGTTGTGTCTGCCCTGGAGGCAAATGTTCATTGAACTTCATGTTTCTCTTCTTGGACACTGTGAATTTTTTTCAGGATTGAATTGAACTTTTGGCGTATTTTGCTTTCTAGGTTCTACAGAGTTAATGTTATATTAATTTTGCTGAAAAATGTAGCTAGCTTTCGAAGTTGCCAATCACAGGATTTTATGTATATGTCGTATAGTGCATATATATATATATACAAATAATTTTATACCAAACTCTATTTCATATACATAAATGTGTAGTTTAGCCCATAAACACTGAATAAACGTTTTTTAAACATACTTACAGATTTGCCACTCTGTAGATTTTCCTTTTTTAGCTACACTCGGTTATGTTTTTCCTTGCGAGGTTTTGAATTATTTCTTATTTGTGTGCAATATTTTTCTGTGATTATAAATATACGGTTTAGTTTTTTTAACATTTTACCATCTCATATTTTGACGTTGGGTTTAAGTTTGCCAGTAACTGAAATGCATTGCCATGGTTACAAGTGCATTTCATTAAATTTCATGCATAAATGTGCTGGGTATATTTCTATCTCTTTGTTTGGTCATGCTAAAATGAAAAGACAGTACCGTGGTAGTTCATTAATCGATGGAACTTATTTGATTTTTTTCTTTGTTGATTGTGAGCAGGCATTAGGCTAAGATGGTTGATGACACTAGTGGGAAGCGTAACTTCCGAGTGTCATATTATGACAAGGTTGGTTGCCGTGGAATTGGCGAAAAAGCGATCGTGGCCATTTTGAAAGATGATATAATCGACCGGAAAAATCTGGAAAACTTTTGCATTCGTTTTTCCATCCCTTCAAGTTTCCGGATCTTGATATGGAAGATACTCCTCAAAATCCTCCCCATCCACCAGCAATCCCACAAGTTTGTCATGCTTCAACGAACGGAACAATATAACGACCTCAATCGTGCATTGACTGTTATGAGGAAGATTGATGACAAGACTGATCTGCCGGAAGTTTTTCTTAAAATGCATTTGCTGGAAACCGGTGAACTGCGACTGGCATTTCGTCACGCTGCTTGGCACGACAACTTTTATTCAATCGCACAAGCAGTGAGTGAGATTGTTGATTCTCCGGTGATAGGTTACTGGGTTTCGGTGAAGCTTTATCATTACTTTGAGGGAAATAATTACCTTGCTCAGATTGATGAATTTAACAATTTACTCACATCAGCTTTAAAAAAAGAACACAGCAAGCTGTTTCATCATTTGAATGATTTGAACTTTTTCAATGATGATTTGATAAAGTCGTGGTACAAGCGTTCTTATGCCGGAATTATCCAGTGCAATGGTTGTCTGGAAAGGATTTGGGACGTTCTAATTGGTCGTGGTTCACGCCTTTTGCCTTACATTGCAGTTCAGATTCTAATAACTTTTGACAGGCATCTTTTACAAGCGAAAACTTTGCTAAAATGTCATGAAACTTTGACTGCAGTGCCATTCTCAGATGAAGCTAGTGATGTTATTGTATATAAAGGAATTGAAAGGTGGAAAAAATTAGAGAAAATTCTTTAATAAATAGGATCTGTTTTGAACGTATGCAACAGCAGTCAGCATAAAGCAAATGTTAACCTAAGCAGTTGCCTTAAGTCTTACTTAATGTTCAATGAAACCTTTACATCATAAAAATGATTGCTAAAAGTATTTATTTGAGTTTTTGCAAGTTTAATTCTTTATTGTACATGTACTTAAGTTTTACTTACGCATGGCGCTTACTCATTTATTTGGTGTGCAAATTTAGAAGAGACATTTACGTATATGTGTGATTTTAATCAAATCTATATTAAACATCTGTTTCTAAACTATGGTTTTATTTTTCTAGAATATTTTTGAAATCATGTTGCTAGTCAAATTCTGCAAAGTCTATTTCAAATTGAAGAAGTATTATATATCATTGCCAATAAAAAAGTGTTTTTATCTTGCTAGATCGTGTAGGACTTTCAATTTATCACGTCTTTAAGCAGCGATGGCTAACTCGAACGTGCCAGATGAATCAACCAATGTTAAGTGGATGTACGAGGGAACCAATTCATCGATTGACCGAGAAGCTTATTTATTAGGAAAAAGGATAAACAAGCTGGAGGAAGACAAAGGAGATTTTATCGTCAAAGATACAACAAATGAGAACCTGAGCGTTACTGTCCTCGAGAGATTGGATTATGAGAGCAAAGTGAGAGAAGATCCGTTGTTTGCGATAAAAAAGAGAGAAGATGAAAAAAGAAGAGAACTTCTTAGCAATCCAGTTAAACGTAAACATCTCCAAAACATGCTGAAAACAGCTCTAGTGAAAGACCTTGGCAAGAGCAATCACCATCACAAGAAAAAGGCTCATTCCTCTCGCAAACACAAAAAGAAGAAAACCAAAAACTACCGCTCATCAGACTCCGAGGAGGAGCCTCCAAAAAAACAATCAAAAAAGATCCTTGAAAATGCTCACAAAGATAAAAAGCTACATGCCGCACTTAAAAAAGCACTGGAGAAAGATTTGCAGGAAAACGACTCTTCTGACTCATCATTGTCATTATCATCTTCTGAAAGTGAAAGGGAAGCAAAACATCATGAAATGAAGCACAGTTTTGAGTCAAAGAAACACGACAAGCATAAAGGAAAATTCTCCTATAAGAAACTTTATTCGGATGACGAAGATTCTGCATCGTACAAAAAGAAAAAAAAATCCAAAGATAGAGGACGCACAAAATCTTCCACCTCTGAAGATGAAGAGAAGAGCCTCAACAAGAAGAAGGGTTACGGGTTAATTGTTGTAAACAAAAGAGATAGTCCTAAACCAGTTAAAAAGTCTCGGAGGACACCATCACCTGATCCGAAGAAGGAAAAATACGAGAGAAAGGAAAAATCTGGTTTTACGAGAAAGCTAACAAAAGATGAACTAGAGAAGAAGAGACGAGAAATGATGCAGAATGCAGATTGGAGAAACGAGCAGAGAGGTAAGAATGTGAAACAATATTCAGAGCAGGAGAAAGAAGAAAAAGAGCGGGAAGATCGAATAAAAAAGTTGCACGATCATCGGATGAAGAAAGATGGAAAAGTGAAAACTTTTCTTCACGATATGAAACTGAAGCAAGCATCGATTGGTTCACTTGAAGACACAGTCAGAAGAAAACGACACACACTAGACAGAGCTTCCAAAGATTAGCGGCTTTTATTCATATTGCATTTATTTAAATTTCACTGCCAAACTGAGCATATGTCAGTTTTTGGAATAAATATGGCACTTGCATTCTCTCGTTAATACTTTTTCTCGTACAATATGTGGTGAGACATATTATGACAAAATAGTGCATTTATGAATGAACAAACTCAGCAGACTGATTCATGATTACATTTTATGCAAATTTTGATTTCTGAAATTTCTGTTTATTTCACCAATTTTCATCACAGCTCTGATATTTTCCCAATTTTTCTTTCAAAGCCGCTGTTTCAAATCAGTGATGTCACATCTGTATGAAACTTTGTAATGCCTTTTTACGAAACTTTCTTGTTGTTTTACAGTTGTTAATGTAGTCATACCGGTATCTGTTCTGTTTGTTATTAACATGCTGTGTCAAAATGAAGCTTAGAATACGTCACAAATCGAAAACAAAAGTCTTGACACTTGACAATGGCCTTGACTGCACTGTAGGCGATGTGAGAAGAAGGATTCAAGACATTCTGTCAGACTTATCCGTTGCGTAAGTTGCAGACATCAATTAAAAAGAGATTTGCAATTTTACTTGCTTATAATAAATTTAAATGCATCTATAACTAGAGTACGCGGAGTTTATGCGTAACTTGTCTTGAAATGTGTTTAAAATGATGTCATTTTCATACACATTGCAACGTGATGTTTGTGCTTCGAAGATGATTCAACAAACACCGACTACACGGTAATCAAAGTCTTTTCATATAGAGTTGATGCAAAGTTTGAACTCAGTTTAAATGGACAAACCAGTCTCGGAAGCGACTCAGTGAAATTGATTGAAGTTGGAGTCGTGTCTGGAGATCTGGTCAAGCTTATTATGACAGAAGAAGGAAATGTTGCATCACAGTACGTCTGCCTGAACTATGCGCGTGTCATAATGGATAATAACTGTGAAATAAATCACTTCTTTTGTCACAAGCAAACATTCCATTGTTTTCTATTTCATGTTGTGATGATGTGGTTATTTTGCCTGATTTATTGTTCTTTTCGATTATTTTGTCAGATTTCTTTGCACTTTGTTTAAGATACTAGATCCCACAACACTTGCTTATTTATATTTGTAATATTTGTTAATTTTTTACAGTTAAACTTCCACCCTATGCAGATTAAGATTTTACATTCATAAAGTGTTTATGATTTCTATCATCAGAAATGCTGAAGTAAGTGAGGCAATGATGTCTGAAGTAAATCTAATTTCGACGCAGTCAATGATGTCAGTAATAGAAGAACAACCTTCAACATCGCAACCTGAACCAGAAAGTACTGAAACTGAAAGAAGTGAAAATGAGCAGGTGAAAGGAAAGCTTTCTGCTAGGAATTAACAGATATTGGATACAGTTGTTAAGTATCTGCGTCTGTTGATTTAAAACTTCAACAAAAATCGGCTATTTGTGCTGCAAGAATGTTTCCCGAAAAGCAAAAGATGATAATAACACTCATTGCATTGCCTTGTAATGTGCTTGCAGGTCGTTTCAGATCCTCCCTGTGATGACAATTCTGGGCCGATGTTTCTCAGAGATTACATCGATGGAAAAACGTTACCAATCTTTTTGCAAGACTTGTACAATTTACCTGCTGTTCAAAATGAATTTCACGCCATTTGTGTCGCCTTCCATACCTTGATGTTGGAAAGTGGATTTGTGTTACAGGTTAATTTGAACCATATCTGACTTATATGCTTGATGTTAGTAATATTTCATAGCTCCAGAAATCTAATGAAACTGGCAATCATTAGCGAAGATGCGTAGACACATTTACGTGTAATGAACAAATGTTCATTTGTTATAACATGTGCAATAACATCCAAAATATTTAGAATGCAACCCAGCAATCATCCGATATAAGCACTGCCCTCATGTCATTTGTTGTGAGTTTGGATTACAATCATCCTGCCGCCGAAACATTGCAGTTTTCTACCACTTACAACCCTTTGGGGCCTTTTGTATTAATTAATGGTATGTTCTTTGTTGCGGTTTTTCCCAATACAGCATTTATACCTGCCCTGGCATACTGTGAGCTTTTATAAATGGTATTGGCATGTTGTTACAATTATTTTGGTCACACTCCTGAGTACTGGTATTTTAAGACATCAGCTTGTTCACCTACCTTTTATGTGTTTATTTGCACATTGTATTCTGCCATATTTATAGGTTTGGTTCGTCCATGTTTAAACATGGAAGAACAAGTTTTAACGTTGCAAGTGAAATCAGCAGAGTTTGTAAAGAAGTTTAATGCTGACACAAGTAAGTAATGTTTTGTGGATTTGTGTTTTTTATCTTGTTTTTCTATTTGTTCTTTTTCATCTGTATATACTTGTCATAATGAAAATGCAATAACGCAAGGAACTTTGCAATTTTATTTAGAGCCAGCAGATAGCAGCACTGTTTACAGGAACATGTCAAAACTCTCCCATATATTCAAGGAAGGGATCGCTTACAAGGCTCTCAATAACATGCGTGAAGGTAGCAACATTTTAATACCAACAATAGAAGTCAATGTGCCTTGTTACTTGTTTCAGTATATTGTCATTAGTGTATGCTGCTAAGCTTAGCAAAAATTTCACAACGAAAATAATAGAAACCAGTGGTTGCGTCATTTGGCGCTTACAGTGAAGAAAACAGTTTTGAAACCATTATCATCATGGCTGCAATGATTTCAATTGGTTTATTTCAATGTTTTTGCTGTTACATTTCCTACTTTTAGGTCCTTTTCCATTGTGGCTTAACTTAAAGTAACCACTTCTCTATCCTCAGAGCTAAAACTTCCTCCTCTTCACGGACTCCTCTCGCTCTTCCCTGAGCTTCTGCTTCGAGTCATCTCAAGCCTGGATGCAAAGAGCCTATGTGCGGTTGCGCAGGTGCCAAAGAAAAGATTTAATTTTTATCGATTTGCATCGAAATCAACTTTAACATTTTATTGCGAGTGCTATTTGTGAATACTCCAAAATATTTATGACCAGATGGTGACGCTTTGCTCTTGATCATTTTTGTTTCACTGATTTTTATCTTTTCCAGACCTGCAGTCAGCTCTATAATATCGCAGGTGAAGATATTTTGTGGAAGAAATTGTACATCCAAGACTTTGCTTCTCGACCAAATTCGGTTTCAGATTCTTGGAAAGATGTAAGTGCCAAAAAATAAATGTTTTCTTCTAAAATTTATGCTTGTTGAGATACAAAGGACGTAATTACATCACATATGTAACTATTAAGACGTACCGGGTTCGATATCTTGAGAAGAACAAGGAAGAACAAGAAAGAAGACAGTTTCTCCAACGGGAGCGGGAGTTTGAGGGCGTATATCCACCTCTGCATAATCCTTACCCTGATCTCCCTGTCCCATTTCCTGGACAACCAACCGGAATGATCGGTAACCCGCCAAATATTTAAATCATAATTCATGCGTTATGGATGCGTTAAATGATGGTTTAAATGGTTGATTCATGCGTTAAATCATGGTTTAAATGGATGTCGTTAACCGGGATGTCACTGGTTACCACTTATTCACTTACTAATTGAAAATCGGTAAATATCTTTATTTAAGAAGAAATAATTAAATGAATAAGTGACTTTGTGGCAAACAAGTAACTGAATAAGAAATCACGTGACTGGTAACCAAATTCATGTTTTGAATAAGTAACGAGGGAACTAGTTGCCAGCTTCACACCATGTCGTTATATGGTCTTATATTTCGTGTTGTAACCTGAGTCGCAAGTTGGAAATCTTTGCATTGCCACAGCAAAGAAAAGTTATTTTGTGTTTAGGCGGCGACTACGATCTTGACCCAGCCTTCCCCTATGGACCCTTTGGGGGCAGAGGCCGGGGTCAGCCCAACCCACTCGGCCCCATGCGAGGACCTAGGCTGCCTGGTTCGGGTAACCCTTTACCGGGGTCAAGATACGACCCCATGAACCCGTTTGGTGGAGGTTTTCGCCCAGGTCGAGGTGGCGGAATGTTTGATGACGACGATTTAGGTCCTGGAACGGGTTTACCTCAATTGCCGGGTCAAAGGGGCAGAAGGGGCTTTGGAGGTGGGGGTTTCGGGGGTTTCATTTAAATCATGTATGTTACACCGGACATTGTATTGCTTTTGCCATCCCTGTACATTGCGCATAATTTACTCATTGTTTAGTTCGCACTGTGAAGAAATAAATGCCCCTGCTGTTACGTGGTTTCATGTCTCGTACTATTTACCTGAGCTTATTTGAGTGCTTACACAGTCTTGTCATTTATATATCTTAGTGGAACATGCCACCGTATCACCTGGTATTGTTTTGTTGAGGACTGTGTTCTTACACCAGCACGCTGCGACGATGTTCCATGACAGTTAATTATTCATTACACGGGGAAATGCCAATGTTGATACACTTTAAATTTTAGCATTGCTTCAAGCGAAAAAAAGAATTTACAATTACGATATTTTCAAAATAGTGTTATACTATTCTAGAGAAGAGCGTGGACTGCAGAACAGAGGTTTTGAATTTCTTTGTTTGTGCCAAACGACTTTTTTCTCTTTTATTGTCCCAGATTATTTGGCGAAACATGACACCAACAGGCTTTAAAAAGCAATGTAAGATAAACTACGAAATCATTCTCGTAGTACAACGTAATATCGCAAACACTCTGTTATATTATCGAGAAAAATGTCAAGTTTCGCCGAAAATGAAGGTGATGAAGCTGGCGGAAAGGAAGCTACGAAGCCTCCATCGCCTAAACCGGACACTGGTACGCCTCCGGGGATTAAACCAGGTAATGTAGGCTAATAATTTTTTCATTCATATTTGAATGTCATTCTAAAACATTTATCTTCAAAAATTAAGTTATGGTAAACACAATGGTTCCAAAATAAATTTTATTTCTTTAACTACAGTACTTTTAAAAGTGTCATTTTTAGGCCATGATTGCTACAAAATCTTTTAGTGTTATCATTTAAAATTGAGTCCGTTATATTATTTTCCAAAATGTAATGGATATTAATGCAATGTTTGTTGAAATTAATAAATCATGAAAATCAATGTTTTAATAAACTTAACACGACATTTTTAGAAAATACTTGCTGAAATATGATAAACAACAATTTTATTTATTACACTTACCGTTAGATTACGTAAAATTACTATACATCTAGATTCTAGAACTAGATATAGATTTACCACGTAGGCCTAATTGTTGATTGTCTTCCCGCACGATTGATTTTGTTTTGTAAAGTGAGATGGTAATTCGATATCTGTCGTCTTGACAACTTACCAAAACAATCCTGATTAGGTAACGCTAAAATATCTTCTGTCTGGTCTTGATTCAACTAACTTTCTAAAGACACCTTGCTAAACTACTGGTCAACTAGATTACTAACTTGTTTCTTTACTTTGGTGTTTATATGAATCTTCTAAACGAGAACTTTTGTGCCGGAGCCTTTTTTATGACGTAGGCTATGTACGATAGACTATGCTTATAATCAAATCAATCAATTGTTTTTCTGATTTAGCGAAAGCAAATATGTCTTTGCAAAAAATAAATTTAAGCCATTGATTGCCCAAGTCAATTGGACTAAGCCTTCCAAGGATTTAACTTGATCGTTTAAGAAACGTTTAGCTTACTGTTGGTCATATGAAAAATCGCACAATTGCATTGAGCAACAAATTTTGCAAGTTAACATAAACAACAAAGGACCCGAGTTATGTTACATTCTTGTGCGTCATATTCTTTTATGACGCACTAAAATGTCAAAGGTTAAATCTGGAAAATGTTTAAATAAGGTTGTACATGTTTTGAATCTCGTTGATCTATTATATTTGCGAGTTGCCACGAATACAGCCAATACTTCTAGCGCAATAGAGGCACCGATTTTTGCTTATTTCATCGTCTGCACAATTTAGCGTCGTATCATATCGTTTGCATTTCTCCATTGGCTGTGGGTAGCGAAAAGATATGTGCTAACCTTGTGATGGCAAAATATAACAAGAAATATGCTCATAAACAATCAACGAACGGGAAAAAGCGTCAAAGCCCGAAAGCTTAGTCAGGACGTTCTATGAATAATTAATTTAAGAAAGATATTAATTTACTTGTTAGTATCGCCATTTAATTAATATGCTGGAATACAAGGTTTGCATAAGACCACATCAAAATTACGTGCTTGCTCTTGCATTCTTGCTGAACAATGCTTAAGACAGTACTTCCATGTACGTTGCACAACAGATGGAGACCAAGGCAGTACCAATGAGGAAGCAGCTACCCCAACGATTCCAACAACTGTCTATGGAGCACCCACACAACGCAGCCAGCGACGAAGGGTGAAAGATCAAGTTAACACCGGTCGGAAGAGGTTGGCGACTTTTACCCAACAAGCCCATGCTCATACCGCAACCACAACAACGGTAAATATTTTATTAACATCAAAATCTTAAAAAGAACTTTTAAAAGAGGGTTATCCCCTATAGTCAAACTTCAAATAACCACCAACTGGTTATTGTTATTAAAGTGGTACCGGACCTAGGCTGTAAATAGCACGTAGTATACTTTTATACTGTTGTATTATTAATCGCCAATCGTTAATTATTGCAAAAATGAAAGGTAAGATTTTCTAAAAACTTCCTCAATTCAGTATGGCCAAACTCCAAGCGCAATTACATAATTCTTTTTGCTCTAGCCTGGAAACAAGAAAAATATGGTTTTATCTGGGGATGCTATGAAGGAAATGGCTCGTCAGGCCAAAGCTACCAGAGAAGAAAGACGATCTGGACTTGATGGAAGGCACAAATACATAATTGCAAAGGTGGATGAGAATTTTCTGCATGATTTTTTTCCTTTGAAATTTAGATGATTGTATGGTTCTGTGTGATGTCGTGGCTTCAAATTATGAGTAAAACTTCAGTAAAACTTGGTCTCATAATATTACTAGTTGCACGTCATATTTGTAAAAATCATGAATAACATAGATGTGTATAACCACCCAACAACCTCATTACATTTTCTGATATACATTTTATCAACAGGTTGCTGATGCTATTGGTGTTGAAGACAGTGTAGTTGAAGACCAGATAGTTGGTGATGATCATTTTGATTTGATTGATTATTTCTTTGAACCAAATGGAGCCAGAAAGTTAATGTTTTATTACCAGGTTTATTGCAGTCATGTTTTCAATTAACTATTACAGAGTCTTTTAGCATTTCTTATTGCTTTGATTGCTTTGTTTGCTGCATTTAGTTATTTGTACCAAAATAATAAACATTTCAGTTTCCTAATTGCTTTCTTTAAATACATAGCTCAAGAAAATATAAATCTTAATCTGTATAAATGTAAAGTTTTGTTAACGTCAGGATGCAGCGCCACGCGAAAGTGCTTATTCACGCGCCGATGTTGCAAGCGTCATTCCAAGTGTTTCAACCAAGAAATTGTTCCTTACCAATGGTGATGGTGAAGGTATGACATTGATGGTGTCTTTTGTTTGATATCGTTTCAAGACTTGTCAGGAAACTCAATTAATTCTGTTTAAGTTAATTTTTCTAAGATACAAAACTGTAAACCTCTACATAAAAATTGCATGTTTACATCAACTTTGCTTTTTGCACCAAACAGCTCTTATTGGCATTTGCTACTTCTTTGTGAGGACAATCACGAAACCAATAACAACGGCCAACATTGCTAATGAAGTAAACTTTGGAATGATTGACAGCACGGGTAAGAGGAAGGTTACTCCTCGCTATCAGCTTCAGTTTTGCTGAAGTTTTGATATTTACACTCATACTTAAGCTTAAGAGGCCATTATCATGCATCTACTTTGGGATGAGCTAAAGTGCTATTTGAAGGGAATAGGCTTGTAGCGTTGTGTAGAATTATATTGTTGTTGGTTATTACAGTAGTTTAGAGTTATTTAACGTTGACGTGAAACTTAAGTGTTTTGGTGAAAATGATTTTAAAGAGGGCGGATTGCTGAAGGGAATTGAGACACTGCTCGGCAAAATTATGATCCCGGCGCTTCGAGTCCAAGAAAACTGGGGAGCTCTTTCCGAGGAGGAAAACAATAAGTCACCAGTCGTAAGTTTCCCGCCTTTATAGGTCCTAATATCCATTTATAGTTTGAAAGAAGCGAGTATAAAAAATTCATGATCCCTTTTTAATAGCGCATTTATTTTTTATGACGATGAAAATAATTCAAGTTTTTACATTCTTACTCTAATTCTTAATCTCCAGGTTGATGAGTTCATTGAATCAGTGGAAAAATTTGTCAATGTTGTTTCTACAGCCCGTATCAGTTTGGAAGGTAAGTCGACCTCTGTGTCAGACATGGCCATAACTTAGTTTCATTTGTTATTCTGATAAGATTGGATGGTAAAGAAAGAAACAAGAAAAAATTTAACCAAAGTTTGTGCTGCTGGGGCTGTGCTTGCTGCTTGGGCAACATTTGTCTGTTTACATTTATTCTGTTATTAAGTATTCTGCATGTTTTTGCCATAAAGGAAAGTTCGAGCTGGAAGAAATTGACGTTGGCTATAACCTGGACAGCTTTAGAGCTCCAGCTGATTATATCCAGGCTTCAAGAAATTCGGACCTCGTGGAGAAGTTGGAAGGGGTGGTGGAAGCCTGGTGCAGGCAGATTGATCAGGTGACAAAGAGCAATCAATTTACTGCATCGTTATATGTATCATGAATTGAATAATACGACATTTTTTCATAATGACTAAATTATATTTGCTTTTAAACTGGTGTAGTTAACTTAAGCTGGACGACTAATTTGCACCCCATACAACGCAAGCACAGTTCATTTTCATTAAGAAATCCTTCCTGATTATTCGTACTTAGCCAATAATTATTAAGTTAAATGGTCCCTGAGTTGGGATGTTTTTTCTCTGTCAGGTTCTCGCTGAGAGCGAGCAAATGCGAAAAGAAGCGGATGACATTGGACCTGCAGCAGAACTGGAGCACTGGAGGCAAAGAATGTCAAAGTTCAATGCATTGCTGGATGAGATCAAGACACCTCGGGTGAGGAAAGAGTTTGGTCTTCTTCATCATTTTATTGTTGATTAATATTTTTGACACCTTAACAGCCACAGCTTAAAATACTTGTCTTAACTAAGGTGAAAACAGTTGTCGGAGTCGTTCATGCTGCAAAATCACGATGTATTCGACACTGGGTGACACTAGACAGTCGAATCACAGATGCCGCCAACGAAGCCAAAGACAACGTGAAATATCTTTACACCCTCGATAAATACTTCGGGCCCCTTAGTAAATGTGACCCCAGAAATATGGTTGAGATCATTCCAAGCTTGATGAACAGCATAAGGATGATCCACAGCATATCACAATATTACAACACTTCAGAGAGGATGACGTCACTGTTTGTTAAGGTTGGAAAGCACCAAACACAGCTTTTTGTACTCTTATTGCCATCGGGTTTTGTTTACACTTTCAGAATTGGTATTAAGTCACCAAATTTAGTGATAGATTCCAGGTTATGATTTTAATCGAATATAATTCCCTTTTATGTATATATTGAAAGTATTCTTGCTGACGGGATGTTTAAATTTTTTTCCAGGTCACCAATCAGATGATAACGACATGCAAGCTATACATCAACCACGGTGCCGCTAAGATTTGGGATCAGGATCGAATGACTCTTCTGAGAAAGATGGAGGATTGTCAAGTTTTGAACCAGGAGTACCAGAAAGCTTTCCACAAGATAAAGGAAAAGCTGAAGGTTAACCCAATATATTTAATTCTTTTTTACGATTTTTATTTAAGTTTTATGGGATTCATTTAAATTTACCGTTTTTGGATATTTTTAATGTTAAATAACAAACGGCGTTATCAATACTGTATCCTGGACTTTGGTGGGTTTTTCAAATTTTGTTTAACCATGCAAACTTTCTTGCAGGAAAATCCAAATGAACGCCAGTTTGAGTTCAGTGAAAATTACATCTTCGGGAAATTTGATACATTTTGTCGAAGACTGGATAAACTTACAGAGATGTTCCGTGTTATGCATGAATTCTCTGGCATACATAATGTTAAAATCGAAGGCATTGACTCCATTGCCTTGAAGTTAGTCAGCTTTTGATCATTAACTTATGCTGATTACTTAGTCTGCAGTACTAAGTGTTTAAACTTGGATATTTTTTGGTCTGTGAGCTGCTTTGTTTGCGCAGTGTTTTGTGTTCATTTTGAATTTCATGCAAAAGTTTGGCAGTACACTAAATAACTGTGATGTAACTAAAAGTTGCAACATTTCCCTATGTACAACCATTTCTGTCCAAATTAGATATCAAAACATCGTCACCAACACTGAGAAAAAGAAGTACGATGTTCTAGATCACCGTAAAGCGGAATTTGACTCAGATTACAATGATTTCTGCAACCAGATTGAGGGTCTTCAACAGACTTTGCAAGATTTTTTGGATACTTGGTTTTCAAAACCGCTCACAACTGAATATATGCTCAGTATGTCTTAAAAGTTTCTTCTGTCTTTTCTATACTTCTCTCACTTTGCTGACGCAACATGCAATGATAGGTATTTGCTGTAAAATCTCACATGTACACTATATCTGTTGCGTGCAGTTTGCATCGTGACAAAACACAGTGCTGCTTGCATAATTGGTTACTTCGTTTTTTTTTGGTTTGGTTTGGTCGTTAATTGGTGACTTTTTTCAGTAAAAAATACCCTTAACTTCAATTAGCTACTAACTGATCTTTTCAAAATAGAAAATTACAACTTCTCTTTGTTTTTTAGTCCTTGTTGAGAAATTTGAGAACATCAAAGGGGCCAAGTTGTACACATTTGACAAGTACATGGCACTCCTGGCTCGCTACTCTAAAGATCTCGACAACGTGAAGAAAGCTTATCAGAAGATGAAGACGGATCCTCCGATTCCGCGGAATCTTCCTCCTATTTCAGGAAAAATTGCTTGGGCCAGACAGATGTACCGGTGAGTTATTTACTGAAAATAACCGCCACTGGTCAATTAAATTACCTGTACTCATAGTTAGTAAAGGTTTGTAAGATTGTTTGTTCTTTGTGTTTGGTATAACCAATTTAAACTCGGTGATCATAACGGTAAATAATAATAATCACTAATAACTAATTACCTAGTTGTACACACAGTCGTTCTATTTGATGATTGCAGGAGAATCGAGGTTCCCATTGAACACTTCCGCAAGCATCCGGATGTTCTTGCCACTGTGGAAGGGAAGAAAGTGGTGAGCAACTTCAATAAACTTGCCGCTGTCCTGCTTGAATTTGAAGTCCTTTATCACAAAGCATGGTAAAAATATTAATAGACATGATACTGTATTGTATTTTTTTACCATTTCCTATCTAAAGTGAGCTGCGAATACTTGTTACAGTAATGCTTGTATTTTACCGATGAATATGTCGACACTCCTGGCTCTGAAAGCTTGAGATAGATTATAAGATTTATCACTCAGGTGCAAAGCCACTGAGCTTGCGAAAACAAGTCTGCAATCTTCGCTACTGATTCGCCATCCTGAGACGAAATCCCTACTTGTTAATCTTGATCCATCTATTTTTGAGATCTTGTGCGAAGCGAAACATCTTCGGAAGATTGGAATGGACATTCCCGATGCTGTTTATACTCTCTGTTTGAAAGAAGAGAAGCTACATCAGGATCAGGTAAATGATAATTTAAAAAAATCGAAGTAAAACAGACGTAACGTTTGTACTTTAACTACATCCTAACGTTATTGTGAGCTTTTAAAGAAAATTTTTATTCATCTTTGTAAGTTATCAAACATTTTTTCGAACAATGTTAATATTTTATTTCAGCGAAAACTGCAAGAAACCCTTGATGAGTTTGAAAGCATAAAAGAAGGAATCCCGTCAATAATTCAACCGTGCCTGAAGCCATTGATAGGAAGAGTGGAGGAAACCATCTTGCCTGGGTTAACCATGCTTACGTGGGCTTCAATGAACTTTGACAAGTTCATTGCCAATGTTTGTTCCTCTCTGGAAGATTTGAAGATTTTCACCAAGAAGGTATTTATCAGTTTTTATGAAGGAGGTTTTTTCATTGCAAGTTACGTAAAAGTTATTTGTAGGAGTTTTTGTCCAGATCTGGAAAAAGTATTTTAGGTAGTTTACAGCTAGTGGAATAATTAATTTATAATGAAACTTTTTCTACAAAACTTAATCAAAAGTTGATGACAGAGCAGAACTCCACGACGGAAATTTTACTTATCGAATAAAAATGTATTGCATTGTTATAGGTCTCAGATGTCCTCGAATGTCGAATCGAAGTAGTAACGGAAGACATGGGGATGACAGCTCTCTGCGATCTTCCAGAAGATGAGCCAGTAACTCCAGAAGAGTTCGTGCAGCGGACGGATCACATTGTCGAGCTTGCGGCCAAGTCACTTTGCCAACAGAGCGTAAATGTGGAGCTGGCTGTTTTTGATCTTATTAAGGTGACTAAATATTTCTCCATTGATAGTAATTGCTTTAAGATATCGGTTATCTTTAAGCATTATACGACAAAAATAAAAAGGTAATGACAAAACACACTATAAACCTGTGAAGTTGCTAATTAAAAGCTATACCTATACTTATACAAACTATATGATACCTAACATACCTATAATAGATATAATAGATACACCTATAAATACCACTTATACAAAAAATCTATGAGGTAATAACAAACACCTATAAACCTGTGAAATTGCTAATCAGAAGCTCCCATAAATTATTATCAACAAATCGATGTCTACAAAGTTGTTTGATATTGTTGGAATTTGCCTCGCACTACAAAAGCTGGAACCTGGAAATTTTATATACTCCTCAGTTATTTGAAGATACTCTCGCTCCAGACGAGATGGCGGTGTTGGAAGCACAAGGCAAGGGTGAAAACTTTCCCAACTGGTACCATGGCGTCATGGGTGCTCTTTGTCAGAAGAACACCGATGCTCTGGTAAGATCATTGTAACTCATAAAAAAGATCATTGTAACTCGGACAGATTTATTTTGTAATCTCTTTACGTTAACGTGTAACTTTATGCATTAAATTGAGATTTACTATTTTTCTATTCAATTTATTTAAAGGTGAAATGCACACGACTTACCCTGGATACCATTAAGCGTCGTCTTCAGCAGCATTCCAGCAAGTATCAGACAATGATGTCTGGTTCTGCTAGAACGGATGAGGAAAAGGTTCCACTCTTCCGTTCTAATATCATCCTTGCCATACCAGCAGTTGTCATGAGACCAAGCCTTGAGGAGATTCAGGTAATTTACTAAATTCTTGTTTTTATTTTCAAAAATTTATTAATGCTAAGTTGTTCACATTTATTTTTATGATTTCGTTGTTTGTTGTATTTAGGTTGCTTAACTTTCAAATTGATACCAATCATTATTAGAACCATATAAATAGACACTAATCATATATGTAATCACTAAACGTATATAATGTTTTTTACAAAAACAATAACTAGCTTGTACTGGTTAGGCATATTAGTGAACAAAATTTATTAATAACCTATTGTAATTATGACATTAACATCAAAACCATAAATTTTACATATCACTAAGCCACGTATACACAACCCACGATTTTGCAACTTTCACTTCATGCATGTACACAGAGCTCGCTGAACAAAGCGACCGAGATCATTTTAAGAACAGCAAAGAACATTCCTCTTTGGCGTCACGCTGAGATGCAGAAGTGGCAGCAGAAGTTGGAGGCGGAGGCAGCCAAGAAGATCGGAGAGGATCCGAAAATGACAAAAACTCAACCCCAGAAACCTCTCTATCTGCAAGTCAGGTGAGGAACGTTACAATAGATACAAGCGATCTATGTGACCTATTACATATCACCACAACACACACCTAACTATCCAGTAGCCAGCTACAACCCTTATTTTAAGGTGTTTACACTCAATGTATTGCAAATGAAGAGACGATTATCTTAATGTCGTATTGCTCGATAATCTCAAATGAACTCTTATTTTTAGTGAACATAAGGATGTTGTGAAGGTGTCAGGTCCGCTTCATACAACCATCACCTCTCTCAAGTCAGAAACTGATTCGGTAAATCTTTGTTACAATCGTCTTTACTTTACGATGTCGGACATTTCGTGAGAAATCTGAATGTTGCATACAGTACAAATCTTTGCTCTACCAAATGATTGTAAATGATACAATGTAAAATGATATCTGACAAATATATGATACTATATTTCTGTAAGGTTTTGCAAAGTGAATATTTACCCCCAAATATTTAAGGTTTCATCGAGTAAATAATAGCTTACGCTGTCGGACATAACAATTTCCTCTGTCAGGTTCTCGAGACATTTGCTTCTTTCAGCGAGCTTTGGAATTCCGATCCTCAAGATCGGGTGAAGGAATTTGAGGAAGATGAACCAGGATTCACCGAGTATGAGGGCCAGATCAGGTCTGTAAAGTGAACTTGTATTGTGTGAGGCTTTTTCGTGCGATTATGTCATGTTTCAATTTGTGCTTCATTTGTTATTTATGCATTTTTCACTACTAAGTTTATTGAAATCGAGTTAGTGATTTGACTGCAAATTGTTAACATAAAGTTTTATCGAGCCCTAATATGTCGTCGAGGGTAATTTGTAAAGTTAGTTGACGTGGACAGATACTACGCCAAGATGGAAGCGATGGTGGAAGACATTCCACTCAATTATCGAGTTGGGGCAGTGACTTTTGAGACGGACCAGATGAGGCTTGCTCTCGTGGAAGAGTGCAAGGCATGGAAGCGGGCATTTGGAGGTGCTCTCAACCGCAAGGCGGGAGCCACCATGGATGACATCTACGGCTTCACTGATAATCTTCAGAAGATATTGAGGTGAGATGAGTTTAAGAAGAGAATTTTTGCCAGAAAGTTTCAAATTAAATGCACTTTTTTATCCTTTTCCATTTTGTAATTATAAACATACTGTTGGTTTTTCGCTGATGAATTAATTGCTTTAGAAAAAGAAAAAGAAATTTTGTAAATCGTTTGAACTTTTCTAATGACATTACAAATATTTGATATACCAGTCAAAGCCAAATATTATAAAAAAAAAACTTGTGAAACGTTCTTATTTAGCTAATCTTACTTTAAACAAACTTAACTGTTTCTTCTTTCTTTCTTTCGTCCATCAGCCGACCAATCAACGACCTTGATGATGTCAGAACAGCGATGAGTTCACTCAAGGACATTAGAGAAGCTCAGATACGGATCGATATGACAATTGGACCGATAGAAGAAAGTTACGCTCTTCTCAATCGCTTTGAGCTCTATTACGATGACGGCAACTCAGAGAGAGTCGACGGCCTCGCTTATCAGTGGAGAAACCTCATGGCACAAGTCTGTTACTTTCATATTTGTAACTTTTCCATTTTTAGCTTTTCAAAAGCTTGTTCTACTGTGCTTATTCAATACAATCAAAGCAGAACAGATGGCTCCTCGAATGTGAAACGTAATTTTTCAACACGAGCTATGACAAGCTTGAGCTTGCTTCTTCAAGTGCAACAATAACATGACAAAAATTTATTATGTCTGTAACTAAAACACTTTCTGTTGATTGAATTTTTTATAATTCACGTTTTGCTTCTCGGTTATTGTAGTGTTAGTTGAAGTTGTGCTGAACACTTGTTGTTTTTACAGGTTAATCACGTCCAGAACACCCTGTTGGAAGTACAACCCGGATTTAAGGCAACTCTCTTGTCTGGTGTTGAGAAGTTTCAGCTAGACGTTGGTGTGTTTTACAAGGAATATGACAACAAGTCAGTAAATGAACTAAGATTGAGCATTACACTGCAAAAATGCCTAATTTCAATAAAAAAAAACAATCTGCTTTTGTAAAATTAAGATTTCAACACCAGTTTTTGCATATCTTCGACCGCTGATTTTCTATTCTTTTCTTTACCGACATTTTCCGGAGATTTATTTTGTCATCTTTATCTTCACAGAGGTCCAAACATCCAGGGTCTTGCTCCTCGTGAGGCAAGCGATCGTCTCCAGATTTTCCAGACGAGGTTCGATGAGTTGTGGAGGAAGTACACTACATACTCTGGCGGGGAGGAATTATTTGGCCTCACCGTCACAGGTGGAAAGGATTTTTGGTTGTAAATGAGCGTATGTGTTGTGATGGATGTTTGAATGAAATTGTGCTCTCTTCTGCAAGTCGTGTTAACAGCGTTATGCTTTCAAACCTGTGTTTTATTATTACTACTTACTACTAAAATTTAGTATTTGGTAAGCTTACTGTTTGTTAACATTTGTCATTGCTGTTTCATATTAATCAACTTCTTATCGTTCATCACAGAATACCAAGATCTCCAGCGGATCAAACGGGAGCTTACCTTGCTGCAGAAGCTCTACAATCTGTACAACACCGTTATTGAGAACGTCAACAGCTACTACGACATCTTGTGGGCGGAACTTGACATCGAAAAAATCAACTCCGAGTTACTTGAATTTCAGAACAAGTCCGTATGATAAAACTTTGACAGTTTTGAAAACAGTATTTTTTATTAGATGTGGTAATGGCAAGTGCATTGCTCTCATAGGCTGGAGTTTTTGGACTTTTAAAGATATTTGTTTAATACTGAATCTTGAACTAAATGAAAAATTGCTGAAGGTTGAAGTTCAGAAACTGCATTTGAATTTTTTTCTTTAACGCAATTTTTCCCTTTGCCTTTAAAATTTTAAGAAAAAATTTTCCTTTTCTGGTAATCACTCTTTTTTGTAAAACTAGCCAACATGATACTTTGTTTCATTAAAGATGTCGAAAGTTGCCAAAGGCATTAAAAGAATGGGAAGCCTACCTCGATTTGAAAGCTAAGATTGACAACTTCAGTGAGTGCTGCCCTCTACTGGAGATGATGTCGGACAAGGTGAGGAAGTTGCTGGAAAAACATCAGTGCGCAAACACTACGACTTCATTCAAATCGTCTTAAATTCTGTTTCTTGTTCAGGCGATGATGCCACGTCACTGGGAGAGGATTGAGAAGATAACTCAGTGCACGTTTGATGTTGAAAATGAAAACTTTCAACTCCGCAACATCATGGAAGCTCCTTTGCTTGAAAATAAGGAAGACATAGAGGTGATGGGTTGTTGACGTCATTCTGGACTTTTAACTCTTCTTTAAATATTACTGTGCTATTAAACTAAACCATGTGAAACCGAATTTATGTTAAACTATCTTATATTTTAGTCTGTCTACTTAGAAACATATTTTGGTTAAAACTTTGTTTTCCTGCTGGATGTCAAAATTCTTTAAATAATCCTCTTTCTCCTCCAGGACATCTGCATCAGCGCGGTGAAGGAACGAGACATCGAAGCAAAGTTGAAACAGGTTGTCAACGAATGGAGCATCCAGGTCTTCACCTTCAGCCAGTTCAAGACGAGAGGAGAACTCCTCCTCAAGGGAAGCGACCTCAATGACATCGTCGCTCTCATGGAGGATTCTCTCATGGTCCTTGGATCCCTGATGAGCAATAGGTGAGGAAGAAAAATCCATGTCCTGAATGCACCACGTGGATGTTGTGATTAGAGCATCGTTGATGCTTTTATTAAGATATTGTTACATCAACCGTGTCAGTATTGGTCTAAATATTCAGCATTAGTTTTAGTCAGAGCCAAGTTAAAAATTAAACTGTTTTGAACTCTTTCATCCTTAAAATTATCCTTGTTGTTTTTAAGTGGAGATATTACCCTGCCGCATTCCTTTCTTTGTAATTGGTTCACTTTAGACAAATACAACTTTCTTCTACACGTTTACCACAAAATAAAGCTTCTTTGTTGTTTAATCGGTTATTTATTTTCATTTATTTATTTTATTGTTGTTTCCAGGTACAACGCTCCCTTTAAACCGACGATTCAGCAATGGGTCCACAAGTTGTCAGGCACCACAGAGATCATAGAGAATTGGCTGGTTGTGCAAAACCTGTGGGTTTACCTAGAGGCCGTCTTCGTAGGCGGAGATATCGCCAAACAGCTTCCCCAGGTAATAAAATCCAGGTTTATTTTGAGTAAAGACGAGATCCCATTCGTCTGTCTCTTGATCTTATTTTAAACTGAATTGAATGTAGGTAAGATGAGATAAAAGATAACAAGAATAATAATATCGTCCCCGCTTTAACTACTACGCCTCAATAATTCTCACCGCTTTGGAAAAATCGTATCTACTTGAATTTTCATCTTCTACAGGGTTCATTGACATTATTTTTCCAAAAATCTTAAAAATATGAAAATTATGTTGTATTTTCAAGATATCTCTAATGCTAATTGGGATTACGTAGATATTTATGCAACAATGCGCGCACGCGGTCCCGAATTTTTTTCCTAAATGGAGGCGACCACCGACTCAACAACATATTAAACGTCGAAAGAAATCTTTTTTGACTTATGCTAACCACCGTTCTTTTATGCACCCCCAGGAAGCGAAAAGATTCGCAAACATCGACAAGTCTTGGTTGAAGATAATGCAGAGAGCACACGAGACTCCAAATGTTGTTCAGTGTTGTATGGGTGACGACACACTTGCTCAATTGTTACCTCATATCCTGGAGCAGTTGGAAATGTGCCAGAAATCGCTGACAGGTTACCTCGAGAAGAAACGTCTCGTTTTCCCGAGGTAATGCCACAAATTCCCGCCCTTTATATCATTATTCCCCGATCCTGCGAATATGTGGACGATAGAACAGTTTTTAAAACCTGCCGGAAACACATCCACGACCTTCCATGAATAAAAATATAACTTTACATCTTCCAGATTCTTCTTCGTCTCAGATCCGGCTTTATTAGAAATTCTCGGTCAAGCAAGCGACTCCCACACCATACAGGTACCTTGCCTTAACACCAAGTAGCTGCGGTGCTTTTTAATGACGACTTAGTCTCCTCACTTTCAATCACTTTTACCTGACGCCATGCATCTTTTAGTCACCACGTTAAATGTTGTTTTCGTCACAGGCTCACTTGCTTGGTTTGTTTGACAACGTTTACCGAGTTGAGTTCCACGAGAAGAATTACGACCACATTCTGAAGGTGATATCACAAGAAACCGAAGAAGTTGAGTTGATTCAACCGATTGTTGCACAGGTTGGTTACGTTTTTGCAATGCAACCAAATCCAGATATTAAGTGTCTGTGTGGACCCTTTTTTATCATTGGGCCGCTGTCAGAAGTCTGAATTGTACGTTCTATAACAGCTCGTTGTGGTCGGTCAATTAAACCCAAGGCAACTCAACCTCAGGACTATTCAACCCATATATGTTGGATTGATCGTGGGTTGAATTGGCCTTGAACCGGAATACTTTCAGTTTAAACATAGTCGTAGCATCTACCAAGGGGTCTAGCGTCATATCGTCATCTTATCACCGTTGGTTTAACTTCGGTTTAGAATTAGATCGAGGAACATTTCACTTTCTGTTTTTGAATAATACCAGGGAAATGTTGAGATCTGGCTCGGAACTTTACTGCAAGGAATCCGCCAGACTGTTCATTCCATTGTGAGAAGAGCAGCCAACGCCATCAGTGAAGCAGGGTTTCAACTGATCGATTTTGAAAATGTCTTTCCCGCCCAAGTTGGTATTCTCGGTCTTCAAATGCTCTGGACACGTGACTCAGAAGATGCCCTTACCATCGCAAAGTCAGACAAAAAGGTGATTAAAAACAATCGTAAAACTACGGCAAGTGATTAACGTTCGCTTATAAATAAAAAACATGCTTTCAATAATGACGTAATATTGCAATGTCAATATTTTGCGTAAGGTTGTTTTTTATTCTATTTGTTCTTTGTTTTCAAATCAAACTTATTAGTCACCGTCAAACGTCATTTTTAAATTAATCTGAAGTCTACGTTTTTATCTCTATGCTTTAAAGTCTTTACACTTCGTGTTTATTGTTTGTTGTTTAAAACAGCAAGTTTGCGATGTCTTTAATTCCAGGCGATGCAAAACGCGAACCAGCGCTTCATAGACATGCTCAAGACACTCATTGACCAGACTACCCTCGATCTGTCGTCATACGAGCGCATGAAATATGAGACGCTTATCACGATTCATGTGCATCAGAGAGACATCTTTGACGATCTCGTGAGTTGATTAAGCTTAGGCTTTTCGAATTCGGGTTTTTTGTTTTACAATTGCCATTATCGTTTAGTTTTAGTTGTTTTTCAATTCCTTGTCAATAAATTTTAAAATAAATGATAAAATTATTAACTCGACTTTTAAGCAACTTTAGCGGAATCATTTTTTCGTTTTCACCGAAACCCCTAGTGATGTAAACTTAATAAATATTCGATTCACACGCAACTTGCTATACAAGTTAAAACCAAGCTATAACAACGTGAGAGAAACGCTACTTTTCGATTCTAACTTTGCCACAATTGAAAGGTGAAAATGCACATCAAGTCGCCGACCGACTTTGAATGGTTGAAGCAATCTCGCTTCTACTACATCGAGGACGCCGATAAATGTCAGATCTCCATCACAGA
Source organism: Clavelina lepadiformis (assembly GCF_947623445.1). Lineage (NCBI taxonomy): Eukaryota > Metazoa > Chordata > Ascidiacea > Aplousobranchia > Clavelinidae > Clavelina > Clavelina lepadiformis. The sequence goes on along the minus strand of NC_135244.1, from coordinate 21,135,086 downwards.
TGTTGACTTCGGATATTGCAATGAATACACCGGATGCAACGAACGACTTGTCATTACCCCTCTCACCGACAGGTTTCTGGTTTGATACGATTTTTGCAGATCGATGACATTTTCTCGTCTTTATATATTCATAAGCACGTCTGTGTGGTCGGTTGCTCGCTATTACTTCAATTTTGCTGCAGTAAATTTTAGTTTGACGCCTTTGAACGCCGTTGTTTCACTTCCAGATGTTACATCACTCTCGCACAGGCGCTCGGTATGAGCTTAGGGGGTTCCCCCGCCGGACCGGCCGGCACCGGCAAGACCGAGACTGTGAAGGACATGGGCAAGTGTCTGGCCAAGTACGTGGTTGTGTTTAACTGCTCGGACCAGATGGACTACAGGGGACTTGGACGAATTTACAAAGGTGAGAAAATGTCTTCATCGACTGGAAAGTTGAAGATGCTTCACGTCCGATCTCTTGCTTGTACTTTCAATGGCTCCGTGTTAATGGTTTTTCTATTTCAGACTAAAATTTGTAGTTTTTTTGTCGCATTTATCGGTGATATCTTTGTATTGTTATATTTTTGATATATGATTATGATTACATAAAATATCGCTGTGAGTTGTAACGTTTGCAAAATGAGCGTATTTAGACGAATTCGCATGTTTGGACAATACTACCGAAAATTATATTGTTGTTGACTTATTAATAAGAAATCTAGTGCTAGGGTGATTGCTCCCTGTCGTGCGGTTGAACCGGGTAGAAAATCTTTCACTTTTCACATTATGGAGCCATTCAACTTCAAATTACTCTCACCCAGGTCTCGCCCAGTCTGGTTCGTGGGGCTGTTTTGACGAATTCAACCGGATCGAACTTCCCGTGCTCTCTGTCGCCGCCCAACAGATTGCGATCGTGCTCCAGTGCAAGAAGATGAACAAGCCTCAATTTGTCTTCACTGATGGGGATAATGTGTCCATGGATAGGGAGTTTGGCATCTTCTTGACAATGGTGAGTGGGTCAGAATTTGAATAATTTACTCACAAGTCTCATCCTTGTTGGCAATAAATTAAGTGTCACAGCTTTGAATGTTCCTTTCCCTTGATTATTTCTTCTAATGGACGCGCTATTACACGATTCAGCTGTTCATGGACTGTTTTAATCTTGTTAGCAACCTGTTTATTGCTTCAATAGTCTTCATTAAACAATCCCGTGTAACCCAGAGAGATTTTTTATGTTTGCTTTTGTGTGTCCTGTGAATTGATTTAACTACTTTATTCTGTTTAGTTTTCCGACGAGTTGTTCTTCCTAAAAAATTAAATAAATAGCTCATGAGGGTTTCCAATTTTTTTCTGCAGAATCCCGGATACGCCGGTCGGCAGGAGCTTCCAGAAAACTTGAAAATAAACTTCCGCACGGTTGCGATGATGGTACCTGATCGTGCGATCATCATCCGTGTCAAGCTAGCAGCTTGTGGTTTCCTTGACAACATCATCCTTTCCAAGAAGTTCTTCACCTTATACAAGCTATGCGAGGAACAACTCTCGAAACAGGTAAGTTTCTACAAGCACTTAATGAAGGTTTTAGCTGAATGACGAATTCTAGAGCTTACTTAAAGCTAAGAAAAGAGTCTCCGGTGATAAAGATTGTATCTTGTCTTCTTGTTTTTAACGAGCTAATGTCAAAAGCTAGCTAGTATCTGTCAAACAAGGAAAAAATTTATGTTGGACACAAGTCATCACACACAAGTTCACAGAAGTCATATTTTATTTTTCGTCATCAGGTTCACTACGACTTCGGATTACGCAACATCCTTTCTGTACTCCGGACCCTGGGAGCAGTGAAGAGGCAAAATCCCGACGATCCGGAGGCAATGATTGTGATGCGAGGATTGCGTGACATGAACCTCTCCAAGTTGGTGGATGAGGATGAACCACTCTTCCTCTCCCTCATCAACGATCTCTTCCCAGGCATCCAGCTCGACAAGGCCGGATATCCTCAACTGGAGGCTGCCATAGAGAAGCAGGTTTGAATCTTTGTTCTTAACTCACTCCTCCATTGAGGATTCTTGTAAAATTATTGTACTCGCCGGTTCGATAGATTGTTATGTGCAAGGGCTCAGTCAACAGTCATTCAGTCATGCAAGTGCTGCAAATAAATGGACCCTACGTTGTTATATTTGTATACGTTTGAAGGAGTCGCGCCTATCCAACCGGATTTTAATTTAAAATTTTTTATTAAAACCGAATTAAGCCCGATCATAACGGTCAAGTCTTTGGTATCGCAAAGAGCCACAAAACGATATAAAACTCATCTCTCATCCAACTAATGATGCAGGTCCACGCGGCCGGACTCATCTTCCACCCATCCTGGGTCCTCAAGATCATCCAGCTCTTCGAAACGCAGAGAGTCAGACACGGGATGATGGTGCTAGGTCCGAGTGGAGCAGGAAAGACCAAATGCATCTACACGCTGATGAAGGCCATGACTGACTGTGGGGAGCCACATCGGTACGTCATGCGTGGCGCGGCTTCGCTTTGAATTGTGGCACTAGCCACTAATGGCGTCTGCTGATTTTATTTGCATTAAAATTCAGATAAACCGATTTTCAACGAAAGTTAAACGCGGATTGTTTCATTTTTTCTTCACTTTAAACACGACATACAATTCAATGGGCTGTTGAGCTTTAGAATATTTTTATGAACGATGATGAAAAGGAATTAAAGCAATAATCAAAAATCAATCAACATTTATCATTTCATCAACCTATTACGTATTTCCAGTGAAATGCGAATGAACCCGAAAGCAATCACGGCACCCCAGATGTTCGGTACCCTTGACGTGTCAACCAATGATTGGACGGATGGAATTTTCTCAACTCTATGGAGACGCAGTCACAAGGCGAAAAAGGTGACGTAACAATGCCATAACCGTACAATTACAATTAAACCCACGATTTTTAATTTTAATCATCACTAATAAACTCGTCCAAGCTCAAAACATGTCTAATTAACCAGGGCGAGCACATTTGGTTGGTTTTGGATGGTCCAGTGGACACTTTGTGGATCGAGAACTTAAACTCGGTCCTCGATGACAATAAGACGCTGACGCTGGCGAACGGAGATCGAATCCCGATGGCTCCGAACTGCAAGATCATCTTTGAACCTCACAACGTCGATAACGCATCTCCCGCTACTGTGTCAAGAAATGGTAAAAATAACGTTGAGTGGAATACGCTGTTTAGTTCTATTCCTTAGGATCAAGTTACTGATGTAGGGTTCTAATTTCTAATTTAACTGAATTTTGTTCTCATGTAATTTAGTCAGGACTTTATATTTAAGCTATATCCTGTATAAAAGGCCCGTAGATAAACTTCATCCACAAATACATATGACACAGTGTATAAAGATATATTTTTGCTTCATTCTCGAAACCTTGTTAAGTCTCCATCACTGTAAACTTCAGGAATGGTTTTTATGTCGTCTTCTGCGCTCGACTGGAGACCTATATGTCAGGGCTGGTTGAAGACTCTGCCCTCCCAGCAGAGCGACATCATGTGGAGTCTTTTCGAAAGCGTCTTCCAGGTATCACGTGATTCAATGTTTCCACGTCATGATATTCATCATACCACGGCCATTTTAAAATCTAGTGAATGGGAAAGTCCTAAATTGGAAAGCATTGACTAACATTTATTTGTGATTATAATTGAATGTGGAACATTGTTTATTCTTCACACGTATTATTCGTATCTTTCGCTTGCTACTAGCGTTGTGTGATCGCAATTAACTCAAGATTGTTTACCTTTCAAGGATCTCTACAATTTTGTTACAACAAAACTTGTGGCAAAGATGGAAATTTTAGAGTGCATGTACATCCGCCAGACCATGGACCTGCTCCAAGGCAAGTGATGAAAGTAGAAGATTTTCTGTCACACTTGGAGTTTTTCGGGAAAACTTAATCGTCTAAAACTTTATTGAGGTAGTTAACCGTGTCTCAATCTTCTCAGGGCTTCTTCCTAACGCCGAAGAGAAGCAAGTTGCAAAGGATTATCTGACAAGAATCTTCATCTTTTCAATCATGTGGTCGCTCGGTTCGCTTCTCGAGCTCGAATACAGGTGGGAAGATTAAGATAGATTAATATATGTGATGTGTAAATGTACCCAGTTTGAAAAACGCTGATAAATGTGTTGGAGCGTTTCCATTTAAAGAAACATTTTTCTATTCAAAACGTTTTTCCCACGTTTTTGCTTTTCAACGTTGGTTGCAAAATTTCAGAGAATTGATGGAGGATTTCTTGCGAAAACACGAATCCAAGCTCGATCTTCCGGCCACCACAGGCGAGGAGACAATATTTGAATATGTTGTTGGTGAAAAAGGAGAATGGGAACACTGGAGAAACAGGTGAGAAACGCTGCAGTCACGAGTTTTATTTTCTCTTTGCACATTGACACCAGTTTTTACATTTAGCACCGGTAAATTAAGCAATTTTTGTGCAACCTGAAATAAACACAAAAATCGTTGCTTATGTTGAACTAAAGTTAATTTTAATTTTATGGCAGGGTTCCAATCTACAAATACCCGAAAGACACGGTTCCTGAATACACGTCGATTTTAGTTCCTAACGTAGACAACATTAGGACGGAGTTCCTAATGCACACCATAATGAAACAGGTAATGTACGAGCTAGGTCCAAAATTAAACAGACAGACCTGTTGCTGATTCCTTCTTTAATGACGTTATCTTATCACCATATTTTGTGCAGGAGAAATCAGTTTTGTTGATTGGCGAGCAAGGAACCGCTAAGACGGTCATGATCAAAGGTTACGCGAGCAAGTACGACCCCGAGGTTCATTTGACGAAAGCTTTGAACTTCAGCAGCGCCACCACCCCCAATATGTTCCAGGTGGGGTGACCGACCAGTAAAATGTTACCACAAACATCTATCGACATCCTACAGATGTTTGTCGAGCATATTTACACTGGTAGCGATTTCACTTTGGTTATTACCACATTGGGTCATTCTCCTTTTCACGCAGCGTACCGTTGAGAGTTACGTGGACAAGCGAGTGGGTACAACGTATGGTCCACCCGCCGGGAAGAAAATGACCGTTTTCGTTGATGACATAAATATGCCGACCATCAACGAATGGGGAGATCAGGTGAAAAAATTTTTACCTGTCATCAAAATTTCTCGCTGATTTTATTCGTTTGTTGGATTTATCAAAGTTCTTTATTACGTGGGAAGAATTTATAGTTCAAGCATGGCGTGGCGTGGCGTGGCATGGCGTTTTAATATTGGCTGCCACTATTTCACTGGAAAAAGTTATTTTCCACAGTTTCTTGTTAACCTAACATAAGTTTTTTAATATATTAACCTAAAGCTAACTGCAAAGAAACCTTAAGTATTTTAATTAGACTTTGCGCATACCCATTTCCCTAATCTAACCGCTTACGTTTAACAACCGTCTGCGTGACCTACTTACGGTGAACTAATCACTCTGTTTAATTGGAGTCACTGCAAAGTTATTTTTTATTTCATTTGATTGACAGCTGAAATAAACTTGTACGCTTGACAGATCACCAACGAAATAGTTCGACAACTTCTTGAAAACAAAGGTTTCTACAGTTTAGACAGACCAGGTATTTACAAGTGACGTCAGAAAACAGATTCGTAATCCGACTTCACTAAAATGCTGGAAGCGTTGAGGAACTCAATGATCATTTTACTTAAATTTGGGAATTTTTTAGGCGATTTCACTAACATCGCCGATATCCAGTTGGTGGCGGCCATGATCCATCCTGGAGGAGGAAGGAACGACATCCCGCAGCGTCTGAAGAGGAAATTCTGCATCTTCAACTGCACCTTGCCATCCAATAACTCCATTGATAAGATCTTTTCAACGATTGCTACAGGATATTTCTGTAAAGAACGCAAATTCCTTAAACCGGTAGGAATAATCATTTTAATCGACGTTAACTGATTCTCGCTAAAACGCTTAACATAGCGAATAACAAAGAACGAACAAAGTTCTTTTTGAAGAATATTTCACCTTGTTATTTGTCGAATAAGCTCACAAAAGTTCTCAATTGTATCCAGTTGCGTAAAATTAAAATTGAGAACAAGTTAAATAAAGTGGTTTAGACGCCAAACATTTTCACTCACATCACAGTGCAATAAGCAACTCACAAGTGTAACAAGTATTATTGTGTATTACAAGTGTAATAATCACTCACTTCTGTAACTCACAAGTCGCTTCCCGTTGCAGGTGATCGACCTGGTTGAGCAGCTCGTGCCACTTACGAGGGTCTTGTGGCAAAAGACAAAGATCAAGATGCTCCCCACGCCCGCCAAGTTCCATTACATTTTCAACTTGAGGGATTTGAGCCGCGTATGGCAGGTTCGATCCCAGCACTCAGCAATTTGAATCATATTAATTTGTTTATAATTAATTTTAATACTAATTCTATGAATTCATTGATTGATTAATTAATTTATGTAGTTGTGGAGAAATGTTTAAAAGTTTTTCCGTGTATAAAGTAGGCGCAGCATTGAGTGGTTGGTCATTAAAAGGCTTGAGACCCAATCCCAATCTTGAGACCCAATTACACGATCTTTTGTAAAATCTCTTCATAAAATGACACTGGCTCGTACTTCCAGCCTTCCATGTAAAGGTTAGGTGGTCGCTCTAAGCACTCATTCACCGATATCTCATTATTTCTACCACCCAGGGCATACTGACAGTGAACAATGACACCGCTGATTCGACAGAAACTCTGCTCGGTTTGTGGAAGCACGAATGCCAGAGAGTGGTCGCCGATCGATTCACCAACCAAGAGGATAAAGATTGGTTCGACGAAAAGATGCAGGAGGTTTAAAAATTTCTTTCTGGCTGTGACTGACTTTTTACTTTGACTTTTGGCAAGAATTAAGTGGAGTTCTTTTACGTTTATGAAACTCGGATTTAATAAAAAATCTAAACAAAACTGTTCACTTGTCTTTCATTTAAATTTATCTTTTTCTTTCAAGATGGCTGTCGAGAAGCTTGGTGAAGAGTTGGCAGCACAAATGCCAAGCGAAACATTCTTTGTTGATTTCTTAAGGGATGCGCCGGAATTAACAGGTGACGTCACTAAAGACACGTGCAAACGTCATGATGACGTATAAATTTCAATTAAAATCTTAATACGACCAAGTGTTAGTCCATATTTTTAGTATAACCAGTCTTCCATTGATAACAATCTCTATCATTTATCAGGTGAAGAACCGGACGATTTTGAGCCAGAGGTTCCGAAAGTATACGAGGGAGTCCCATCCCTGGCACAGATGGAAGAGAGACTCAAGAGCTTCCTGGAGCAATATAATGAGACTGTGAGAGGAGGAAAAATGGATCTCGTCTTCTTTAAGGTCAGCATATGTCGTTTTATACTCGAGTGACATCAGGCAATGCGTCATCAAAGTGTAACGTAATTTATGTAAACGTGACGTTATATAGGATGCTATGGTTCATCTGATGAGGATTTCTCGCATCATCCGGACTCCCCGTGGAAATGCTCTCTTGGTCGGTGTCGGAGGATCAGGAAAGCAATCCCTGACGAGGTTGGCGTCCTTCATCGCTGGATACAAGATCTTCCAAATCACCCTCAGCAGGTAGCCTAGCGGCAGGTAGCCTTGTAGCTTGCCTAGTAGCAGCAGGTAGCCTTGCTCCACGCTATATCGACGTCAGATAGATTAGTGATGACATCAATAGAGTTTTGAGCTATGATTTCTCCAAAAAAAAGTCCAGTAAAATGTAGAGGATAAACTTTTTGGTTTCCTGCAGAACTTACAACGCCACAAACTTAATGGACGACCTGAAAGTTCTCTACAAAATTGCGGGCAAGGATGGACAGGGGGTCACCTTCATTTTCACCGACAACGAGATTAAAGACGAAGGTTTCCTCGAGTATATGAACAACGTACTCGCATCTGGAGAGGTACAACACCTGGAAAATCTTTAATCTTTGACATCTCTTCAAGAGTATAAAATTACTTTCTTGATACCGGTTTAAACTAGTTTTCATGGGTTATCTGAACTAGTATGACTTCCATGAATCATCAGGTGTCTAACCTCTTCGCTCGGGATGAGATCGATGAGATCAACATGGAGTTGATCCCTGTCATGAAAAAGGAATACCCCAAGCGTCCTCCCACCCCTGAGAACTTGTATGACTACTTCCTGTCACGTGCTCGATCGAATCTCCACGTGGTCTTGTGCTTCTCACCAGTCGGGGAGAAGTTTAGAGCCAGATCGCTAAAATTCCCAGGTATTTTTGGGTTTATTTAACATGACAGTTGACAGTTATACGGCGAATTACTCTTCTTTATTATTAGCATTTCCATGAACGCAGTAGTTTAAAATATGCCATTGCCAATTTGTACAGTTTCAGCAATTTAAATCTCATTTTATATTCTAAATTTCAATCTAAATCTCTAGCTTTCATCACTTTTATTATATTGTTGACAAACCAAATTACTTTTCAAATAAAAATTTCGCAAATGTTCTTTTAAACTCAATTGGAAGTGTTTTTTCAGTTTATTCACCACAGTAATGCTCCCACCAACTTTGCATCTGTTGTTCAAAGGTCTCTTCTCCGGTTGCACCATGGACTGGTTCCTGAGGTGGCCACGCCAGGCTCTCATACAGGTCGCCCAGCACTTCCTCTCCGATTATGACGTCAAATGTACGCCTGAAACGAAGGCCAACATGGTTCAGGTGACGGTTTAAAACTTTTCTTTTTTTAATCAAGAAATTTTAGGAAGACAAAACTGTTGTGATTGCCCTTGAGTGCTAAATAAGGCAGGAAGCATTGAGATATGGTTTTTCACCTGGTAGCTTGGCTATAACTTTATTTTTCTTCAATGAAGACCATTTTCGTAAGAGAAGATTTTCCCGTGCTCCCATGTTGTTATTTCTCTCTTAACAGGTCATGGGAACGGTCCAAGATCTTGTTTCCGAAAAATGCGTTGAGTATTTCGAGAGGTTCCGTCGTTCGTGTCATGTGACTCCTAAATCTTACCTCTCTTTCATCACCGGTTACAAGAACATCTACGGGTAAGATGGCACGTGTGTTCGTTCTTTAAGTTGCGGTGATCTGAAATCGTGTAGTGGAATATTCACCTAAAATGTTTGATAAATACATTGTCAAAGTTTGTTTAAAAGACCTTGAGATGAACTTTACAAGTTCCTATCATGTAAAAAGAGGCCTTAATTGAATTAGATGGGACGTCTCAATTCTTTCTTGTGATCCCATTAATTTTTCTCAACCGTTACCCATTATTCCCATTATTTTACCGTTAGATTTTTAACCTAGACAGTATTTACAACTTGAGGGCTTACTTCTTGGGTTAAAGGTTTCTGTAACTGTCATGTACTTGGTGACGGCTTTGCTAGGGTGAACGCCCCTGACTGTACAAACAAAATATCTAAAACTCCAACCCAAAACTTGTTCGTCACTAAATATCTTTAGCCTAATTGCTTCATCTGTTATTCTGATCCGTGTCATCCTCCTCTTTCCTCCAGGATCAAATTGAGTGAGATCGGAGTGCTTGCTGAGAGAATGAAGACAGGTCTTGATAAGTTGGTGGAAGCGCAGAAGTCTGTCAACGCACTCTCCGCCGAACTCACGATAAAAGAGAAAGATCTCGCTGTTGCTTCTAAGGAAGCAGACGAGGTAAAATCCTGGCCGTTAGCTTTCTGGACAATGCAATTTTTGAAATTAAGTAAGCTTGTAGACTTTTACGCCGGCATTGAAGCTTTTCAACAAGGTTTAAATTAAATAGCAGTTGCTGATTATTAGCTAAATATACAGCAGCCTTGCACTTTGTCAATTCGGTTTGTGGAACTTTCCTATCATTTATTAATTAGTGTAGCACTTGTCCAATTCATAGAATTGTCTTACGACACACCACCATAGCAACGTCTTTATTACGTCACTCAGGTCTTGAAAGTGGTGACCGAGAAAGCGACCGCGGCCGAGAAGGTCAAAGCTGAAGTTCAAAAGGTCAAGGACAAAGCCCAGGCGATTGTGGACGCGATCAACAAAGACAAGGGAGCGGCCGAAGCGAAACTTTTAGCCGCGAAACCAGCGCTAGAGAAGGCCGAGGCTGCACTCCAGGTGGGCAAGCTGCAGTATGAGTTAACGGCATGCCTTGGAGCTTAACTCGGCAGTTTAATCTTTCCTTTCAGTTCCAAATTAATCAGATTGTATCTTGCATTTGTGTGTAGTTTAAAAACTTTTACAATAGATTTGGTGGTTGATTTAAGTCGTTTGTGCACTTTTGATTTTTAAAAGCAAACAACTTGCTCTTGTTTCAGACCATTAAACCTGCCGACATTGCCACGGTGAGGAAGCTGGGGAAACCTCCTCACCTGATCATGCGGATCATGGATTGCGTCCTCGTTTTGATGAGGAGGAGATTGAATCCAATCGAGATGGATCCAGAGCGTCCGTGTCCGAAGCCATCCTGGAACGAAGCTTTAAAATTGATGAACCAATCTCAATTTTTGAGCATGTTGCTCCACTTCTCAAAAGTAAGTTGAATAAGCTTAGAAATGAGTGAAGACTCTTCTTAAAAGTCCGGGAAGCGATATGAGGAAGATAGATGTTATCTCTACCTTCCTCCAGGACACAATCACGGAAGAGATGGTCGAGCTTCTCACTCCTTATTTGGAAATGGAAGACTACAACCTGGAAACGGCGAAGAAAGTCTGCGGCAATGTAGCGGGGCTCTGCTCATGGACAGAGGCGATGGCGTACTTCTATGGGATTAATAAGGAGGTCTTACCACTAAAGGTGGGGCAGCTTTGTCAAGTTTAACTGATACTTTGTTTGACTTAGGGCCGCTTTTCTGCTTTTTTCCAACCTTGGAGTATTCCTAGCTACTTTATCATCTCAACTATGCCACTGTGACTCTTTCTTGGGTTTTACGGAATTTCTCTTTATAAAAGCGCTTTTGCGATGCCATTGCTCTGTAGTGAGACTCTTTGTGGGTATATACTTTAGCTCTGTAAGTTCCAATTTGCTCACATTTTAGATCAAGTTTGCTTCTTCGAGCTCATCAAACTCCTGTGTTATATAACTCCTATAACTTTTAATTTATCCTTAAGAATCTCCTTAAACTGATTATTATTGCCAATCAACCAATCTTTGCAGGCGAATCTGGCAGTCCAGGAGGCGAAGTTGGAGCGTGCTATGGTCGACCTCAAAACTGCTCAAGCGACTCTCGATGAAAAACAAAAACAACTCGACGAAGTTCAGGTTCCTTCAATTTTTATATGAATCGTTTACTATAAACTTACCACCTTCACTCATACGTGTTGTTGGATTATGTGACTTGAGTATAGTACTTAACTTAAGGACGTAGGTTATTTTAAACCCTCAAGCAAAGATCAGCTTATCCTGGTAAGCTACTTTCCTAAATCCTCTTGGATTTTTAGGCGCAATACGACAAGGCAATGTCACACAAACAGATGTTGGTGGAGGATGCTGAGACTTGTCGGAGGAAGATGACCAATGCCATGGCTCTCATCGAGGGTTTAGGAGGAGAAAAGGTAAGATTGATTTGCTCCCAAAAGTTCCGCAAAATGAGACTTCCCAAATGCTTCATACTGGAGAACGTTTGCCACATGTGCTACTGTTGCTTCTGCTAAGCCTTGCATGATGCTAGTAAGCTCGCATACGTAAAATGATTTCTTGTAATTATTTGCGTAAACGAAAATGAAACAGATTCTTGATTTAGCATTCCTCAAAGTTTTTGAACTATTCACAACTAACGTCCGTAGATATCAAGAATAGCAATTTTTTCGTATGTCATTTAAGACTTATTTCTTTTTAAGACTCGTTGGGAAGCAGCCGGGAAAAAGTTTCAGGATCAGATTAACCGCTTGGTCGGAGATGTCCTCCTGGCCACCGGCTTCCTCTCCTACTCCGGACCCTTCAACCAGGACTTCCGGTCTCTCCTCGTCTCGCAATGGAAGAAGGAGATGGCGCAAAATGAGATCCCATTCTCTGAGGTCAGTCATATGTTTCAAATAGGAAGTTGTTAGTTTTCTAGGTCAGGATTAGGCATTAAAGCACTCTGATGTACTGAAGATAAAACATGCTTCTCTTTCCCGCACCAATGCATACTCAATTCAAGTAGCTCTTTAACTCACATTTAAAAGCACGCACTGAGTTGCTTTTGCTTTAATATAATTTGCTGCAGTTGTCTGTAAAAAGCAGAGCTGATTTTCCAACTGACATTTTGTAAGCACCTTTGCCGAAAAGGTGAAATTTATAGCACTCTTTGACTACTTTTTAATCTAACAACAGTCCAAGTAACAAGCGTACGGCATAGCACCGTAATTAATGATAATTTTTACATTCATAATATCAAGCATGGAAGCCTTTATCCACATTACTTGGTAATCACTCAGTAGACGAAATCGCACAAATGTCAAATCATCTGCGTTGACGAGCAGTCAGTGTAACAACATAAATAGTTATCATTTTAACCAGAGGACATTCTTATTATCAAGAATAGAACATTTTCCACATCACTTGATGCTAACTCAGTAGACGAAGTCGCGGAAATGCCAAATAATCAGCAGAGACTCCAAGAAACTAAAAATACAAAAACCTAAAATTACAAGACTCTTATGGCGCTTCTTGTGGCTCTTCCAGGACATAAACCTGATCACGATGTTGGTGGATAATGCAACTGTCGGCGAATGGAACCTCCAGGGATTACCCAATGATGAACTTTCTATTCAGAACGGCATCATCGTAACCAAGGCAACCCGGTATCCTCTACTTATCGATCCTCAGGGTCAGGGAAAGATCTGGATCAAGAATCGAGAGAAAAACAGCGAACTCCAGGTCTCTTGAACTTAAACTTGAACTCGTGATAGCCTAGAGCTAGTAATAAATAACTCTCATATCACGGTCATGGTGCTGGATTACAACAGTTTGAAACGCATGTTTGAATGACAAGCTGAACAGAATGTGTGATACTTTTGATATTGCACTACCGAGGTGTATAAAAAGTTTTTTAAGCGGACTTAATCTCTGCACAAACTGCAATCTCTTTGCTGCTTCTGTTTATGTGCACTTGTCTTTATTTGAACTTGTTCTTGAAAGCTACTTTCTCAACTTACAGTTGACGTCATTGAACCATAAGTACTTCAGGACTCATCTTGAGGACGCTCTCTCTTTGGGAAGAGCTCTCATCATCGAGGATGTTGGCGAGGAACTGGATCCTGCTCTTGATAATGTCCTAGAGCAAAATTTCATCAAGTCCGGCTCCACATTTAAGGTAGATAAATTCTTAGATTTTGTGAGGGCCTTTTTCCGAAACAGCTCAAACGCACTGGGCCTGCCTTGTGTAACTAAAATAACAATACAGCTTTGCATTGAGCAAATGTGCACTGCTCCTTACAGTAATCTTTAAAATATTTGTGTACACTATAAAAACAGGAGAAACAGAACAGTACACGGAGAAGGAAACTATAAAACAACAAAAACTAATACAATTTACTGTGTTTATTATATATGCATGGAAACGTTTAGTAATTTGCAGTAAAACAGAATTAAAAATCTATTTTTATAAAACTGATCTCGATTCACGTCCCAGGTCAAAGTGGGAGACAAAGAAGTGGACGTAATGAAGGGATTCAAGCTCTACATCACCACCAAGCTCTCCAATCCCGCTTACACCCCTGAGATCTACGCGAGGACTTCGATCATCGACTTCACAGTCACCATGAAGGGTCTGGAGGATCAATTGCTCGGTAGAGTTATCCTCACTGAGAAGCAGGTGATCCTTATCTTGTTCCTGTAAAATAAAATGTGGAGCACACTCATTATGGACTTGTTATGCTTCTACATGTCTTTGTTCGGTTATTTGATACTTTTCTGATTATTACGCAAGATATTTTTATGAAATGCATAAATCTTTATCACTAGTGTTGGACACTGTGTTACTATAAGTGGTCACCAATCGTCTTCATCGAGTTATGGCTAGTGGTGGACTTTAAATACGCAATTAATCACACTACAGTCACATATAATCGGAAACTTTACATAATGACACGTAAATAAACTTCAATTGCAATGCGACGGACCTGAAAAAATCTGCTTCGGTAGAAACATGTTGAAAGCAGGATATTTATCTTCAATTTTGTCATCCTATTTCACTTATTCAACATCGGTGTTGCCATCCGCAGGAGTTGGAAGCGGAGAGAGTCGCTCTGATGACGGAGGTGACAGCAAACAAGAGGAAGATGCAGGAGTTGGAGGACAACCTCCTCTACCGACTGACATCCACGAAGGGATCACTCGTGGACGATGAATCCCTCATCGCTGTTTTGCAGGTGGAGCAAGATTCATCGTTTAATTTATAGATAGTGTAATCCACTGGATAAATACATAAATATAAAACTTAAACAGTGGCTTGTCGTCTGCAATATCGTTAAAATTGCAACAAAGCCGTTAGTATTGTTTAAACAAAAAGACATAATTAAATACTACAAAACTAATACGCTTTAAACATGATAACTATTAATAACTTTAGAAACATACAACTACAAGAGCAAGTCTTACAAATACATCTCTCATTCATTCTTCTTAACTCTTAATAAAACACAAATGATCGTCATCCGCAGAATACGAAGCAAACAGCGGAAGAAGTGAGCGAGAAATTATCAATCGCTGCCGAGACCGAATTGAAGATCAATTCTGCTCGGGAGGAGTATCGACCTGTCGCCAACCGTGGATCAATCCTCTACTTTCTCATCGTCGAGATGAGTCTTGTCAATGTCATGTACCAGGTGCGTTTGTCCGAGTCATTAGGAAGGTATCTTTTGTATTATTATAATTATTTATCGTTTATTTTCTCCATTTCGTTGGGAAACTGTGCCCCCTGTGATATTTTACATCTGTTTGTTGTTCGGAAGCTAAGAATCTTGAACAATTGTTGAAAATGTCCGTGCATTCGCTCTTTGTGGAGCTATGTATTGCTTGTATCACATGGAGAAAGCAGTAAATAAACGAACGATTGACATTGAAAACAGAACAAACACCTGAAAAAAAGAAATTTGTTTTCAAACAACGTTCAGTGTTGATAGTATAGTTGGTAGATAAATACTTGATAGCACACAGATATTTGTCATTTCTTGTTCAGACCTCGCTTCGTCAGTTTCTCGGCCTCTTCGATCAGTCTTTGGAGAAAAGCGCAAAGTCTCCGATCCCGGCGAAGCGCATCTACAACATCATGGATTATCTCACCTTCTGCGTGTTCAAGTACACGGCCAGAGGGCTCTACGAAAACCACAAGTTCCTCTACACCTTGTTGCTTGCCCTCAAGATCGACTTAAACAAGGGACACCTCACTTATGAAGAGTTCCAGACCTTTATCAAGGGTGGGTGTGATAAAAAAGTGCGTGTGGCTTTCATTAAAAAGTTCCGATTGTTAGTCTTGGCTGCCTTGGATGAATGCTATTTTTAGAATTTAAGTTACAAATTTATGACCCCTCCGAAAGTTTATCAAAATACTTTAAATAATATCACTCGTGTGTCGGGCCAAAGCTGCTATTGTTAATATTATGGTCATCATATAGGGATTTCTCTGACCATAATTTGCATAGATACTCCCTACTATATTATGACCATTTTTGTTGTTGAATGATTATGTTTTCAGGAGGTGCATCGCTTGACCTTAATACGGTTGAGGCGAAACCGAAGAAATGGATCCAGGATATGACGTGGCTCAATCTAGTACAGTTAAGCAGACTTCCGCAATTCTCACAACTTCTCAACCAGATTGGAAGAAACGATCGAGTGAGTTGGACAAAATTTGATTCTGAAAGGATTTTGTTAGACTAAGAGCTCCGTAAAATCTACTTTCGAAAGCTTCGGTGTACAAATAACTTTCCAATAATTATTAACCTTAACCTTAACTATATTGCTAGTTACTATTTTTTACATTAATTTAATAACTGGTTAATATACTACTAATATATTTTGCTGCAACATAAATAAAACTGATTATGTCAAATTGTCTAAACTCCCAAGGGATGGAAAACCTGGTTTGATGAGGAGGCGCCAGAGGAAGCTGTCATCCCGGATGGTTACGGATCATCCTTGGATACTTTCAGGAAGTTACTCCTCATCAGGAGTTGGTGTCCGGATCGTACCATTGCCCAGGTATCAGGACCAGAGATCTATAGTTTTTACCTTTTCATCTATGCTTTCATGTTCGATAACAGGATGAATGGATATTGATGTAGTTTTATAACGATTTGAACAACGTGTCAAGTGGTCCTGGATGATTTGTTTGATCTGTGCATTGCTGCGACACTCACCTTGTGTTTTTTCTCACTTATATGAAATATTAAATCTCCATTGTGTTTAAAAAATCTTCCCTCCCAAAACCTCTTTATTTGTTTAACTACTGTTGCTTGTTGCTGTTCATCTTGGTGACATAGCTCTTCTTACCCGGTATCATTTGTTCCTCCAGGCCCGTCACTACATCTCCCAATCACTGGGAGCCAAATACGCGGAGTCAGTCATCCTGGACATGGAAATGATGTGGATGGAGTCCGACAACAGAAATCCGATGGTTTGCTTTCTGAGCATGGGGTCAGATCCAACGGAGAACATCGAGAGATTGGCGAAGATGAAAGGAATACGTGAGTTGCTCCTCTTCTTAAAGATGTCAACTTATCTTCTTTTCAGCGTTTATCGAATGTAATTAGCGTTGGACGATTTTTTGAGGGGGTGGACTTTACCATGTCACCATTTTAAAACTGATCAACTACTAATTAATTAATAGGATTGTTAATTACTTACCGGCTGTGTTTATGGTAATGAGTGGAATTACACCTACATTTTTCCTATTTTGCTAGAATAAAAGAAAGTTGATAATTTTTAGGGAAGTTAATTAAGTATTTAAAATTTTCTTGACTTGTATTAATTGATTATTTAGAAATTATTGCTAAATTTTCTAACTGGGTAGGTTACTAACTTATTTATTAATAACTTTAACGAATAATTACCCGATTGAGTAGTACTAACTAATTGATTTTTTTTCTTCCTAACCAGCTTGCAGAGCAGTGTCTATGGGACAGGGTCAGGAGGTGCATGCACGTCGTCTCCTCATCCAATCCTTCCAGGATGGAGGTTGGCTCCTCCTCCAAAATTGTCATCTTGGACTCGATTACATGGACGAACTGCTGGAAAATGTCGGTTGCTTTAATATTGTCACTGCATTAGCGCTCTCATTTTTCTTTATACGTGTTTTGTTTTGTTATCGATTTGCTCATTAATAACTTAATAACTGGTGGAGTTTGGTCTCTATTATTAATTTATCAATCAAAAAATTTGTACTTGAATCTATAAAAAGTTAACGATAGTTACAATTATCTATTATGGCTTAGTTTTTCGCAGAAGTGTTCAGCTATTAAC
Source organism: Clavelina lepadiformis (assembly GCF_947623445.1). Lineage (NCBI taxonomy): Eukaryota > Metazoa > Chordata > Ascidiacea > Aplousobranchia > Clavelinidae > Clavelina > Clavelina lepadiformis. The sequence goes on along the minus strand of NC_135244.1, from coordinate 21,117,625 downwards.
ATTATCGTATAACTCATAAGAATGTTCATAATTAGCTAATAGCCGTTTATGTTATTCATACTTTGTTGTACTTCCAGGTAACTAACACCGATTCAATCCACGAGAGTTACAGGACTTGGATCACGACAGAAGTCCACGTCAAATTCCCGATCAACCTGCTCCAGTCCAGCATCAAGTACACCAACGAGCCACCGCAAGGTGTTAAGGCTGGCTTGAAGAGAACCTACGGTAGCATTACACAGGTACGCGAGGAACGTTGTTTATTCTGTGGTCCTGTGTGCGCTATTTTTCTTTTTCTCGCTTTGTTGCATTTTTCGTTCCTCTTTTTATTTTGTTTCCACTTTTCAAAGGCTGTCACTATCACACCGGAAAAAATAGTTCGTTTGAAGCCATTCTGCTGAGTGTTTTGTTAACTTAACCTAAATTTTACAACATAGCGACCTAAATCTCCCTTCTAATCTTAATCTAATTTGAAATAAACCCTAAATAGCTAAAATCAACATTTTGCATGCCCATTCTCCTAACCTAACCGCCACCTATCTTTACATCTGGCTCACTTTCAATTTCAAAAAAAAGTTTATTTCAAACATTTTTTGGTCATGTAAACTATTTTCACTTGCCAGGAATTTTTGGACATCTCAAACATGCCCCAGTGGAAGCCGGTGTTGTACGGAGTCGCATTCCTACACACCACCGTGCAGGAAAGACGGAAATTTGGTCCGCTTGGCTGGAATATTCCGTACGAGTTCAACCAGTCTGACTACTCGGCGAGCGTACAATTCGTCCAGAACCACTTGGACGATATCGACGTTAAAAAGGTTCGAGACTGAAGTGGACTTGTTTTAGATGATTTACAATTGATCTAAGTCTGTTTTAAAATGAAGAGGTTGAGTTTTTAAAAATAATTGTGTTATGCTTGTTCCAAGAAACGTTTTCAGCATAAGTTTTTCTGTGGAATTAATGTAATTTCATCCGTTGAAGTAAAATTTTTCGGGGTTTCATTATTTCTCTAGCAGCACACCACTGCTCTATACTTCATTTCTGAGTATTTAAATAATTAATTTTAAGATTTTTCTTAGTGTGGACTCGGTCACAACATACCGACAAATTCCAATCCTCTAATGTTACTCTTAATTTTCATCCAGGGCGTATCGTGGAACACAGTGCGCTATATGTTTGGTGAGATCCAATATGGCGGCCGCGTAACTGACGACCTTGACAAGATATTGCTCAACACCTACTGCAAGGCTTGGTTCGGAGAACATATGTTCTCTGATAAGTTCTCATTCTACACAGGTAGCTTAGATATAGAGTTTCACTCAACCACTGTGAAACTATGCTCTATTCATTTTGCTCATTTGTTGCGTATTTTAATCTAATTTTTCTGCAAAAATGTAGTAAAATCACGCTAAATCTTCTCAGTAGTCTTCATAACCTTTGCAAGACGTTTTGTTGATATAGTTTCCATTTAAAGAACATTGAGAACTTATATTAATCGTATGACTGTATTACTACGTCATTTTACCAAAGCACTCTTCCATTTCAGGATACATTATCCCGAAAGCAAAAACGATACAGGAATACCACAGCTACATCGACAATCTTCCTCTGGTTGATACTCCGGAAGTTTTCGGTCTCCACACCAACGCTGACATTACTTATCAGGTATGAAAGCAACTGGCTTCGTTTGAACAGCGCTCCAAGCGGCGCTTGCTGATACTTTATAGTCCACTGGGTTATGCTAAAGAGCAGTTGCCACTAGCCAGTAAGGCTTTCCTTTGTTTTGTATTTAGCATAACTTTTATAATCACAATCAAGCGTTTTTAGAATCAGGTCCGTTCGGAATCATAATATACGAGACTTGCTGTTATAAACTCATTCGAATATGTCATAAATGTGCCGATAATTTAATCCTTTGTTGGTGACCCCGAAAATGCGAAGCACCGAACAAAGATGTCAGTAACTTTGCATTCAGACCAACATGGCCAATGAGAGCTTGGGTACGATCGTCAGCATCCAGCCGAAGGAGAGCAGCGGAGGAGCAGGGGAGACCAGGGAGTCCGTTGTGTGGAAGATGGCGGATGAGATGCTGGAAAAACTTCCCGATGATTTCCTTCCTCACGAGGTAAAGGATCCATCGTTGCTTGGGCATCAATGGATTGAAGATTTGACATTTATGCCTGCCACTTTAGTTTAAAATTAAATTAAGATACAACTGGACATTTAATAAGATAAAAGGATTTTTTCTCCATCGTTTCCGATATCGACTGTCATTGGTTGATATATCTCATAAACGTTTCAATTAAATTCTGATCCAGACGTTATACGTGACAATGGCAATTATGACGTACGCAATACGTTCTTCTGACCTAATTGGTCTTCTCAAAGGTGAAAGCTCGCCTCCAGAAGATGGGCTCGATCCAGCCGATGAACATCTTCCTGCGTCAGGAGATCGACCGGATGCAGAGAGTCATCACACTGGTCCGGATCATGCTCCAGGATTTGAAGTTGGCAATCGACGGTACCATCATCATGAGCGACAACCTCCGGGATGCTCTGGATCAGATGTATGATGCTCGCATCCCTAAAGCTTGGCAGAAGGTGAGGAGGAGGAGAAAAAATGATCTGAGGCTTTGTACTTGCTTCCAACTGACCCCATTTTTGCTCGGGAGTCGAAATTGAGAGTTTCGTACCGAAGTATCGGTTTGATACCTTTCGGGGTTTGATACCTCAACAACGCGTTTAGGCTGCTGACTCTTACAATAAAGTTCGTTTTTTCCTGAGCAGACTCTTATCATATTTTTTTTCCATATGATTAGAACACATATCTTTACATTTTTCATCTTGAAACCAAATCAACTCCACAGATATCCTGGGAGAGCTCGACGCTCGGGTTCTGGTTCACCGAGTTCCTTGAGAGGCACGAGCAGTTCCACACCTGGTTGTTCGAGGGCAGACCCAACCAATTCTGGATGACAGGATTCTTCAACCCTCAGGTTAGTTGAAAGGTCAACAGTGTGTGACGACCTGATGTAATGACCTGTGATGTAATGTATCATGACCTTTATCGTCTCTATTACGTCATAAGACCTGCTGGGAGGGGGCTCGGTAGACAGACGTTGTCTAAGTGAAAATATTTTAATTAATCAATTTCATGAGGTTTGTAGCAAAAAATTTTCTTAAGCTTTCCGATTCTGATATTCACGTGCTGTATATCAATATTGGTTGTTATCATTGCGCATGTATTAACGTAATTTCCGTTTCATTTCCATTCATAATTATCGTCGTTACGTAATTCCTACTTCCGTGTGAGAAATATAAAAACAAAGAAATGGTTTTTTCTTTATGATATCATCATTGTGATGTCACACAGGGCTTCCTGACAGCGATGCGACAGGAAGTGACGCGTGCTCACTCAAGCAAAGGATGGGCTCTCGACGGCGTCATGCTCTACAATGACGTCACAAAGTTCCTCAAAGAAGACATCACAAGTCCGCCTCCAGCAGATATTGGTAAAAGAATATTCTCATAAAATGATCTAATGCAATATTCCCAAGCTGGTGTGAAACTACTCTTTCTGTGGTTTTCTTATTGAGACATGATGTAATAACAAAGATTATGACAATCTCATGATACTTTAGTACACGTAGGGTTGCCGTTGCCGTGTTTGGTGATGGTGGTTGTAAAATGTTAACATTGCTGTGTACACTGTCATGACTGCACATTTGTTATCATAACCATCACCATATGATTCGGTGAATGCATCCCGGCCTGGCCTAGTTGTCATTTAGATATTTAATGTACTGGCAATGATTTGAAGGCAATTTAACTCATTTTCACATCTATAATAATTTATAAAATTTTTAGGAGGGGTTTACGTTTACGGGTTGTTCTTGGACGGGGCCGGATGGGACAGGCGCCAGGTCAAGCTGATCGAGCCCCTGCCCAAGGTCATCTTCACAACGATGCCAGTTGTCCACGTGTACGCCATCAACGTCAATCAACCGAAAGACGACAAGAAACTTCAAGGGATGCAACTTTATCCTTGTCCTGTTTATAAGAAGCCACGAAGAACAGGTATTTGCGGCTTGGTTGCCACGCCAATCCACTTAACTGAAATTGGTCACCTGTGACTTGGCGTCAGTGTCGTTAGACCTTCATGTTGTCATAGCTTCATGCGCAAACTTGCATGTTATTTAGTTTACACTTGTTGACTGATACGCGATGATTAAACAACTTAATTTTTTCGTATTTATTTTACGATGGATTTTAGTTGGTTTAGTTTTTTGATATTGTATTACAGTTAGCTACAGCATTTCAGTTAATATTTCTCAATCTGGGTTTTTCAGATTTAACCTACATCTTCTCTCTCCTCCTCCGAACTTCGCAACCTCCAGATCATTGGGTGCTCAGAGGAGTCGCCGTCTTGTGTGACACCAAATAAAATGACGTCATTTGTACAAATTATGTGACTAGAAACGTCTGCATCTTAGAGACAAAATGTTGTAGTTTGTTAAATGTAGCTCGTATATGCTAGAAGACGCATCATTCCACAAAGTTCGTTACAACTAACACTATTTAGCGATAGCGATTTTTTTATTTATTACTGTGTATTAGGCGTAGATCGTATATTGTACTGTAGCAAACTTTGCGTTCAGACGCGGTGTCATTCCACAGTTAAATGTACCGTACATAGTGTTATTCTGTATTTCACTGTTCTCATATCCGTGTTACTTGACAGTAGTTGTTTGACATTTTGCCTGCATAAACGATTCTTACACACCTTACCAAGCCTTTATTAGTGTTATGAAATTAGCTTTTGTACCAAATAATATGATATGGTCAATAAATTGCAGCTTGCTCGTAAACTGTTAGGTATAGAGACTAAACCCGCGAGTGAAACGTAGCCTACTGTATTTATTGCGCTTACTAATTGCAAATAGAATCCAACGGTAGGTTTATGCATTTTGCATAGTGGTGTAGTGTTACGTTGAATGAACAGGGTAATTTTACATTGAAATCTCATTTGGGTAATTTCCCACCACATACAAACAAGCTGGGGTACTTTTGTCTAGAACAGGAAGCTGATTCGTCGACAATTCAATTCCTGGAGCTATTTAAGGACCTTGCGAATTTCTTTTATCCAAACATCAGGCTGTTCCAACATCCAGAAGTGTCCTCCTTTCGGAATCAGGATGAGTTCTGCTTCAGGAACAAACGATTGGAAGAATTTCGGGATTGAAATGGGAGCTACGGCATCTGAATCTCCCCAAATGAAGCGAATAGGGATGTTAATCTCCGCCAGGGCGGCGAACCAACGGAATTCAAAGTGCGCCCGATCATACAGATAGTAGATGTTCTTATGGAAGATCCTAAAACCACCTTTGAACTCATTCAGCTCCGCAATGCTCCCGATCTCCCTCTCGCGGTCGATTTTATTGGCGTGTGGCGACCAGATGGAGGCTATTTGCTTTTTCATAAAAAACTTATCAAACCCCAATCGGTTGCCCACCATGCTAAAGAAAGGCCCAAACGTTGGGTGTGGCAAGATTATTTGGCTCAATCGAAAGCTGATGAGAGAATATTTCATTCCGCCGTTGGTGAAGGTGACGCTTTGGAAAAAGTTGTCGAAGTAGTTTGGAAGCAAACCTAGAAAAACATCAGATCTTGTAAGGTACCTGTATCTACTTTTAAATGGCGTCGTCGGCGTTCTGATTGTAAAATAACGAAGTAGTGGTCGTTTTATGAAATGAAGCCCAAAGACATTTAAGGTGAAAATAACACAGCGGCAAAATTGCAATCTCCTAAGAGTAGTATTATGACATCATAATTAATTCATACCTCTGTAACGTCTTGCCAAAATCTCGGTCAGTACCGTGTCCCCCATATCGTGCGCCACCACGTGAGCCCTGCTTATTTTCACACTCCTCCAAACAACGAGCGCATTATCCGCAGCTTCGCTCATTGAATAAGTGAAGTTCTCAGCCGGTTTGTCCGAGAAGCCGAACCCGACATGGTCGTGAATGAAAACGTCACCGACTTCCAGAAGGGCGTCGATAACCTGTTGATTGACAACACTGACGAGTTAGACAACACAACACACTTGTGACCGCGGGGATAAGTTGAAACTAAACTTTGTTAACTTCACGAAAGCGTTCATGTTTTTGGTAAATGATAATTCAAAATCTATAATTTACTTTCGTATAAAATAATAAGCGTTTGTGGATCCAATCTAGTAAGACCATGAAGTAGAGCGGGCGGAAATCAATCGTTCTATACCAGGTTACCGTCTGGAAGCCACAATTTCTTCTAGACAGAGTAGATATAGTAAGAGAGAAGTGGCTTACGATCAGCATGAAAGACGCAACCGCTACTATTTGCTGCGTTTGATTTGAACGCAAATGAACTGTTTTGTTTTCAAAGACGCTGAAAAGACAGACACGTAAAACCTTTAATAACACTGCTTAAGAGATACTTAGCGTCAATAACTAGATGCTCTGGGCGTTGCAACTATGCTTAATTGTGACTGGTTGACTCGGTTTCAACCACGACTGACACACCACAACATTTTCGTCCAATGTAATAAAAATCAAAATTTAGACACTAGGTTGCGCTTATGAGCTCGATGACGTGACAACAAACCATATGTCGCGAAATCCTTCGATGACGTCAAGTCATAACCAACGTTGAATGAGCGGGCTACTAATATCATGCTTATTGTGTCATTCAATTGTTATCATCATTACGTCGAGAACATTTTTAGGCTTAAACGACGAGCAAGTCATGTGATAATGTGACTTGGTAGGAAAACTGCGCGATTCGTTGATAACCTTATGACTTGATAAAAGTCTTACAACATCAAGTTACAACAAAACGGCGCACAATTGAGTTACCAGTTTTGTAGAAAGGTTATGTAGGACAATGACGGGGTGCTACCCAAGGCAAGGACAATCTCCGCAAACAGTAACAACGGTATTTAGCTCGCAACCATATTACGAACAGCAGGAAAACAGACCAACACAAAGAAGCACAAAAAACAGATTGTGTCGTATTTCGTGTTATGACTTATGATCAGCCAATCTAATACGAAGACTGAAAGATATCGTCACATCGGTTTAATTGACGTCTATTTGAAGACAAGGTCGCCGTATATTGAACTCGCATAACCGATTGAAGACCTTGGCCAAAGACAAACAGCAGTAGTCCTATACAGCAAGTCACTGACAGCTATGAAGCGTTATAAGTAGCGATCTTGTTCAGTGTTATGAACTGACAATGATTACTTGAATATAAATTCACGCAGTATTGCTGACGTCACTGAAAAACTTCCACATATATATCGACTTCGTATCGATCTTGCTCGATTTAAGCAATCTAACCTGAATTTGCTTTGGACGAATTTTAAATTTTTCGCGCGGCCTTACTCGCTGGAGTTTACGGAAGTGAGCTATTAGTATTAATCAGAAAAACGACCTACCTTGTGGTATTCGTAACTAGATGACGGATAGCCGTGTAGAATGGCGAACGTTGGGGGGTTCTTCAGTTTTTCGTTCTTGCATTTCTCGTAGATGTAAAATACGTTGTGTCCGTTTACTTTAATCGTTTCGCCTCGCTCATGCCATTTCTGCAAATCCGTGGAAAGCTTCCGCACGTCGGTAACGTAGGGTGGATCCGGCAAGTACACAACAACACATACAAGTGCTGTCAAGACAGCTGTTAAGTGTAATTTCCAGCCCATTAAAGGTATTGCTCAGCCTAACTACACAATCGCAATTACTAAAAACTTAAAGTACACTTACACGCGGGCTGTAATATAGACGTAGGTAGTCGAATTTTGTTTAAGTTACTCAAGTTTTTGTTCTTCAGACAAATCCAACGATTCTGAGCCTGTGCTCAACCAAGTGGAACCAATTCGGCTTCGCTACGAAAACTGTTGCTATTTTTGTCAGTTGTTTTCTGAACAAACAGTGGTTACAACGCACCAATTATTACTGTAATTATACCTGGCCTATCCGTCTTTATTTTTCATAATGTAAACATATGTAACATAGAATCATTGGTGCTTGACAAATACATCACGTAGCCTACAGCGTACGGTCTGACCACGTTTTCGTTGCTTTACTTTCAGGAAATAAAAGCACCGTTAAGTTAAATTTTAACTGCAGAGCGTAAACAGGAAAAGAGGTTAAGCTAGAAAAGTCTTTAAATCGATTTAATACTCATAAGCAAAACGCGTCATCTAGAAGTAACCATGTTTGTCAAACAGATAAAGAACCGTTAACGTTAAGACGATCATTTGTGACACCTGACAATGCGTTCGGTTCGGTTGTATGTAGACGTAGTCATTTTAGCTTACCCATTCATAATGAATTAAAACTTTTATTATTTATAAGGCAAATATTTTCATTGCCCAGTTCTAGATAGAACATGTCTATAGGATGCAAAATAGAGCAAAAAACTTAACATTGTTACGTTAAACAAAGAAACCCCAGTCTTAATACGCAAAACGAGTTGCTAGAACCAAAACAACGGAAAACACGTTTGTCTATTGACCTAGATCCAGTGTTCGTTCTACGTATTCTTTGTCACTCTCAAAGTTTTGCTTGTAAGTTCATTCCGTGCCAATTTTCATATTTAATTGCTGGTGTTTAAACACAGTCGTGGCAACATGGAGCATGCCCAGCGCATGTTGTTTAGCACGTATCGTTCACGCCACAAAACAAGTGATACGCGAGTGCATCTGCCAAGTCATCACTCGATACTGCTTGTTTACAGTAGTTAGGGCATTTTGACCAGAAACGATTTTTAGTAACACGCGCACAATGGGTTAACTTAGGAACAACATAAAGTTAAATGATATAATTTTGAAAACTCTGTAGACAGTACAGTATCAGCACACCAAACTGTAACTGCCTGTAGTCTTATGCGCAAAAAGACCGGCGGCGGCGCTGTTCTGTGTTTACTTTGAATCAGCTGTTTTCTACGCTTGACTTACGCTGACGTCAATCTACGTTGCTATGTTGCAGCTGATCTCATGTACGTAGTCGTGGCCATCTTGTTTCTCTCAGCTGTCGTCAGCGCTATAAGGAACGCCTACCTTGTCTAATATGTCTGCATATTGCCCTGTGAGCCCCTTGAAGCATATTTAGAAATAATTAGTTACTAAGTGTATCATTTCTTTTTTTCCATCTTTCTGCGTTTGAGAAAAATACCGTAACAGTCAATATCCCAACTGGTTGCTATATCCTGCTCAGCAATGAGACCCTCTTGTAGCCTATGCTTATTAACAATTAACCAAAATTTACAACAACACGTAAACCAAACCATAACATGTTAAAGCGTGTCGATCTTTTCGATCAAACAGAAATAAAGTTTTGTTATCCAACACTACTTTTCATTTGACCGGAACTTTGCACGCAAAAACATGGATAAGGGAAGATGTAAGTCACAGCTTATCATCGCGTGCCCGCGTTATATTGCCATATTGAGTTCATTTGTTGAGTAGCTGATGTTTAAAGGGGCTAATTTAAAACTATTTGTTAAACCTGATTTTACGGTTACTGCAGCAAAAGCACTTGCAGTTAACAAAGACAAAGTACTACTTTGTATAGCCTACGGTAAACCTTTTTGTGAAACTGGTCAATTTCTTTTGTTTTTTATGATACCGAGTTCTTTCATGGTGACCTTCCTAAAAAATAGCTTAGCCTTAGCCAATAGCGAGTGTCGCCGCGGCCCGACCCCGGAGAATAAAAGAAACCAAGTAATCGTTTCTCAGCGAAAAAAGAAACATTGCCTGGAGCTGCTCGTTGCTCTGTAGATTACCGATCGGGTCAAGGGTCACGGAATCAGATGTTAGCCTGCCAGTTTTGTTGTCGAATTTTAGCCAGTCCGTTATTGTCATGGTTTGGGAGGGTTTGTGCACCGTTGAGAAAATATATTGTGTCGCTCCGTACATTTTTGGATTGTTACTTTGTTTTGGATTAGTTTTTTCTCTTTAATATCATTTTTAAGTCCTTACCGTTGGCGTTCGGTAGCTAGCCTAAGGACTAGGCTAGACTTAGTTTGTTTCCGTTAAAGCCCGTGACGGAACTTTTCAATTTTATCACAAAATCTTTACGTTCTCAACTGCGGTTTATCTCAACTATTGTTTAACGGCTTAAAAAACTGATGAAAATTTTTTGTCTTTTTTGATATTGCTTGACAGTTAATTTCTTTCGAAAATAACTTTTGCCAATTTTATTACAACAGGCTAGCCTCCTTAGACCTTGAGTGAGCTTAACCAAATTACACTTTTAGAGACCTTTTTGGAAAATAGCAATGTTTACCAGCCAGATTAAAGAGTTTGCTGTTTTTGAGTGAGAAATTCCCCACAAAAGCAAGATGAAATAATAGCCATTATATGCTCTTTTAAATTTTATCCCCCATTCACTTAACAATCTTTCCAATGTCATGTAACAATAAGATAATCATGTAAATCTATAAAAATCTATATAGTGAATTCACCACATTCCTATGTTTATAATCAAGCATTGATTATAGACTTTTAATGCATTGATAACCTATAGCAGGGATGAGTGCGTTTCATGAATTGAGCAAGGTTAAAATCTGCTCAAAATTTTTACTGTAACTGGACTACTATAAATTTTCCCCTTAAAGTATGTCCTTGAAACAAGGTGGCCCTGACTACTGACTAGCCCCATTGGAAAATATGGCAGTTTTCGACAAGAAATCGTATTTTGTGTACATTTTATGCAAACATAGGCGATATGAAATATATAATAGTTAGTCCACAACCCACAATACTTCTTGTTTTTTTGTTACTGCCAGTTCCATATTTAAACACAGTTTCATGTATCCTACGTCGATCTAGATGTTCTAAATAAAAAATTTTTCAATGGACACATGCCTTCTCCATACATACACTCCATGCTGTATTCAATCTATAACCTGGCACTGTAGTAACCTTGTTTCAACACCTATATTTTTGTCTCTAAGGTCACATCACTTGAGAGGCAAAATACGAGGCTTTATAAATAGAATATACTGGTACCAGTGCTTTGAATTCCAACTGGATAAAGTATGAAATTTTGTCATACCGCTGGTCAGAACTTAGTCTTTGAGTATGTTTAAGTATAGTGATACAAATAAATTTTACATAATTTTTCTCGCAATTGTGTCGGCTCTGGTCTAGTTTTTAATATTTTTGAGACTAGACTACCTTCATGCAAGCATTTATATAAAAAATGTGTTTAAAATTTTAACTCGGTGGTGCAAGGGTGGGAAAGTGATTTTTCCGTCTTTAAGATGAATTGCGAGCCACTGCTTTAAAGGGTCCATTGAAAAGTATGAGGATCTATTTTAATATCAGTATTGGTCGGTAGCACTTAGAACATTGGTGCTAACCTTGGTGCAGCCCCATAGGCTACTCATTAGCCAGTGGGGAGTGATACTGCCAATGTATGATCCTTAAGCAAGGTATATTTGGCGCTTGCTCTGACTCAGTGGTCTTAGTGTAGAGGTAAACAGTTTAAAGTTCTGGCAATATGATCCAAAAAGTTTATCAAAGACAGGTTCAATAAACTGGACTAAATTGGTGAGAGATCATCGCAGAGTTTAAGTCATTTAAAAGATTTTCTCATTTCAAGAATGAAGATTCTGGTACCATCGACTATATAACCATACCGTAATGTCATGAAATATTTTAACAAACAAATGGAAAAAACTAGACTTCCGTCTATTTTTCATTTTTCTTGACATTTTGCACAACTATACTGACCTATGGCAGGTCAATTGAGATTTTGCATTGGTTACTGGTACTGATGTCCTAAATCAACAATGATTGACAGTAATGGTCATTATGCTTATAGTATGTAACAACAATAGGCATGGCGTTGTGCTTCTAAAATCCATATGAAAATTAGGATTCGGTGTTGTATCACATGACTGTAAAAGTTTAAATGGTTCTATGAGATTTGGTGGAAACGTTGCTACGATATCTACTGTTGGTATATCATTGTATCTTACGACTCGCACAAAATTACAAGTTTGATTAGGTCCTGAAATTTCTTTCAGATTTCACAGATTTGACGATTTTTATTGGGGTCCATGACTAGAAAATAGTTGGAAGCTACTACCCTAAAGGAATTTTGCTCCCGCTTTGGGGATCTGTTGAAATTTTAATTACCAACATATACAGTGAGTTAAACTCTCTTTGGCCAAGTCTTCATCGCACTGTTAAGTGAGTGTGTTAATAATTTATATCCTAGTTTTTTGATATTTCTAGGCCTTTCGTAGTCAACATGAACGATTTGCATTCAGTTCAGTTTTCTTTACAAAGAGAGGCAGTATGTAGCTTAGACTTTGCTGTTTCAACTCAACTCACCAAGCAACTTAATTTTCCCATGAAGTCAGCTGTTAATGTATGATCAAGTTATAACAAAGAGACCGTTATTTCATGAATATTTTAGCATGTTTAGCATAATTTAGCATTTCAGTAACTCTTGTGAATGAGGGTTTACTTGCCCACCACGACTGCACTAAACACTGATGGTTGCTTCCATTTTACAGGCCAACTGCCAATCCCTAGCATCCTAGACACACAAAGCCTCCCCCCTGGCATTTAAGACAAATCTGAAACTGGGAAATACTTTTCCAGAATGTAACTGCAAAGTATTTATGTCGATTTTGGCATTTTACCTTGGCACCCTGAAACAAACCACTCTTTAACCCCTGCTTGCTAAATCTTGTCCCAGGTCAGCTCTATCAGTGCTAGCTTTGTTCTTGGCTACCTAGGCTATTTTTGATGCGTTGTCCATGGATATTCCAACTTTTCATGTGAGGGATTTTATCAGGAATGTTCACATCACCAGAAAACTCGTTCACGTGTCATCCACCTAGGAATCAGATTATGTAATAGCCATCACAGTGTTTGTAACAAGCTTTGTATTACATTGTGCTGTTTTTAGCTTCACACCCAACCCCTAGTGACGATAAACAGGTTAAACCACAGCAGCAGGTTAAACCGCAGCCACAGATTAAGTGAGAGTAAGAAATTTTTCTTTAACCAAAACACAACATGTGGGGGTATTTGCTTACTCCCCATTTTATTTTTGTATTAAAAACTTAATTTAGCAGTTCTTCAAATTAATTAAACATTTGCTAATTGTTGAATATTAGAATAGAAAGTCGAGGTTTTAAATATTATTTCATACTTTTTAATGAATGTGTGTGCAATTGTGTCATGTGTGTTTTGTTTTTAACAGTTTTTTAACATTTAAACGTTGTCCAACATCTTCTGTTATACATCCGGATATTTTGCCTTTGTTGCTAAAATCCAGTTCCACGTTTCTAAGTTCCATCAAAGCTCCCAGAAAATTGCCATTTGAACATTTTTCACCATTCACAAATACTCTGGTGCAAGCAAGTGAGCTAAGGATTTAACGGTGGTCCAGCTCTCGTTAGTGGTGACTGATTGCCTCTCGTTTGCTCATCATAAACGTCGACGAGTAGAAAGCCAAGACAAGCAGAAGCATGTCATCTCCGTGTCCAGGAAAACGGAGGATGGACACAGACATCATAAAATTGTATCCTTTCTTCTCATTTTCGTTAACTGTTTTGACTTATTACTGGTTCTTTTTATTGGCAGATGTTTGGTATGTGACAAGCTTAGTAACATCTTAACTTACAATTCTTATTCCACTGTGGCCAACTTCTATTGTATTTTGGACCTTGTGTGATTTTGTTACACTTTGCCAGCTGGTAGCTGTCTTGTGTAACTAAACCAACAATAGGTTCTTTTGAAATACAGGATATTGGCCTTCTCTGTGCCACAGTTTATAATCCGCACAAGATATGTATAAATATTTTCTTTAACCTTACAAATCCAGGGAGAGAAAATATGATGTCACATTTCTTAGTGGTCTGCATGAATTTGTTGTCAAATTTAAAGGTCCAAAAGGAAGTAAGTGGCTGAATACATTATCAAAGATTTTGTGAGCATTTTGATTGACGTTGCTGCTCTAAAAGCAAAATCCTATGTATCATAAAGTATTTATAAATGCTTTAATATAAATGTTAGCAATCTAAAGGTCATCTGTCACATCTGTGATGTCATTTTACCAGCAACTTAGTGTTTATGTATGGGGAGGTAGTAATCAATAACCTACGTGCAGCAAATTACATGATAGAACAACTACATGTTGCCATCTTTGAATATTTATTTTTTAATGCTTTTATTTAATTCTGTAACTCTTAACTATGCTTCTGCCCTTGCAAGGGAAGTGACATGTCATTTGTGTCATACATGGCTGCTTTTAATCCATTATTTTACCTTAAACGTAATAAATGCTGTATTTCCAAGCCATTTTGTTTCATTGGTCAGAATCAAGCACATGTATTAGATATATGTTGGGTTGTCAGTATTTATTAGCAAAGCTGGCAGATCACTCAGCATGTGGGTGGAATATATTAGGAATTACCAAGGTCTAGAACTATTGATATTCTTTCTTTACAGCTCCGTATGAAGGTGGTGTATGGAAAGTGAGGGTGGATCTCCCTGAGAAGTATCCTTTCAAATCTCCTTCTATTGGTGAGTTTGTTATTTTGCATTAAAATCGATAGAGTCATGCATACGTGATTTTGTTCAAATTGCTCCCAGTTTTACGAGTATGTAACAATAGCAATTCAACATCAATTCTTTTTATTTGTTGCGTAATAATAGCAACCTACTAAACAAGAGTAACAAGATCAGCTTATTTCTTGTATCTCATTTGTCAATATGCTATTTCCTTATCATACCTGTTTTGCTTTGTGTTTATGCTCAATATGATGTCACAAAAAGAACAGCTAATACCAACATTTGTTTAGGGATAAGTTATGCATTAAGCATAGGTAATGAATAGGTCTTATGCTAGACATGTTACAGCTATATTGTTCAATGGTGTAACAGTACACAGCAGTTGTGAACTGTGCAACAGTTGCCAGTGAGAAAGATTTCATTATTGATATAATTATACCAAACAACACATCTCATTGTCACTAATGTTAGACTATCAAAGTGATATATTGTTCATGTCTTGCCACCTCATGCTGACATGATAATATGCTGCAGAATACTGTATAACAAAGTCAAAGGGTGTCCATCCCTTATCTCTCTGCTAAACGGGATAGTTTTATTGAACAAGCCCACAGGCACTGTGCTATCTGAATCCCTGAGATGACACACAAACAAGGCCTGTTCAAGCAACAAAATGCTAGGAAACTTAACTAAAAAATTCCTTTGCATTTTTGCTTCAATTATGGGATGATCTATCTCTTAGCTGTATGTGTATAAAAATATAAAACCTTTTCCATCATGCACTGTACATGGAATTGTAAACAATATAGTTTAGTTTACGTGTAGTTCTGTGTTTAGTGAGTTGTCGCACTGTATGTATCATACACTATATATCTTTTATATACACAGTAAAAAAATGTTAAATGTAATCAGCATTGGCAATGTGTAAAATGATTGGAAGGATCTTAATGCTTTGTTTGTGTTTTTAGGTTTTGTGAATAGAATATTCCACCCAAACATTGATGAGGGGTAAGTGCTTATACATTGTTTTGAAACCTGACATTACAGCATAGGGTTGATTATACTCCTGTGTCTTGGCCAATACAATACTGCAGTTATACGTTTGGGATAAGTATAGGGTGTAAAATATTCCAGTCACAATTAAATACAAAACAAATGAAAGTGGTTTCTACTGCTGGTAGTGCAGTAGTTGAGACTGCAAAGTCATGATATCATGTCGATATTTGCAACAACATGATCTCATTACATCTGCATATTAATGACAATGATTAATGATCACATTTTAACCCATGAGCAATTGAGTATTAATCATTTCAATTTCTACCACCACAATAAACCTAAATGGGAAACTCACCAAAGGCAATTTTATGAAAGGCAACGTAATATTCGGTCAATGCACCTTGTTAAATACTGGACCTTCCAACTAATTTGGTAGTAAATATGACATGGTACAAATGTTTCTTTGTTATCAAATAATAATTTATTAGCTTTTATAATAACAATTATCAAACTAAGTTTTATGTGTATTACATCCACTTCGGTGAAGGTATAATAATAGGTCAAAACATAATTTTTTTATCACGCAAATTATAAATTAATTAGTTGCTCGCTTGCAATTTATTTCATTGAAATCGTTATGGCTGCAACACCATTGTAAAGACAGATTAGGGTTTGTCGTATGAGCTACATGTAAAAATGTTGCTCGAGATATGTTTATGTGGAAGAAATTGTTTCAAAGAACATGTATATACAGATTATCATCTGAACTGAAAGCAGTATTATTGTATTTGCTTGTGTTTAGCCATTTTGTATTAATTCAATAAATTTGAAGTTTTACAACCAATGCAATTTGCTGTGTACATGTAATGTACGTGCTGTGACTTTATATAACCTGGTGTCTGTTGCTTTTAGGTCTGGTACTGTGTGTTTAGATGTTATCAACCAATCGTGGACCTCACTATATGGTAAGCAAGAATATTATCTTCATTTCTGCCTGTTTGGCTGCTTTTGTATTAGCTGTATTGAAGCAGTTCCTTAAGTCAACTAAGTTATTGAGTTTAAAATATTGTGTTAATTTTTGGTTGCTATAAACAACCTTGAGGCATTCAACATGGACATTACTTGATTCATGTATAAATATTTATACCATCTTTAACTCACTGGACTGCTAGCTGTCCTGTACTGCTGAAAATATAATGATCGGTAAACTGACATAATCCGTCTTTTCTTATTATTATATTTTTATCTTTTCTTGTTGGTCTATATATGAAATTAATGTGAAATGTGGCAATTTCTAATTCAGTAATATGTTAATTAATGTGAAATCTAATTCAGTAATTCAGCCTGCTTACTGCACATGTTTCAAATCTTTTTAAATACATGTGCATTGGCTTTAAGGCTAGGATGTAGTGTTTTTTAAATTGACATAACTATTTATCTTGTTTTTGAGTGCAATTGAAGCCAGCTATTTATATTATTCCCTTTGTAAATTTTTGATTCGAATTTAAATGTTCTATGAGTTCGAGGTGTCATAAGTTGACTAAGAGATAATGATAACATGATAAGGTATTTGCAGGCGCTTTCTGGTTGAACATAAGCTAATAAATATGAATCACACAGCATGGGTCACAATTGTTCGACCTTCTGTTGACTTTTTATGCTTGAGTTTTCAGTTTTGTTTGATAAGTTACACAGTGACAGATCACAAATGTGCTTAGTTTGTAAGCTGGACTACAATACTATTTCAGCACCAACTTGTATTGTAATAATTGATAATAAACCATGTCGCTAGCATTGCTATTTTAAGGCTTTGTAGGATATGAGTAGCAACGCTATCATGCCACGTCGTAGCATTCATGTAAAAGTAGTCAATGATTTAAAAACTCCGCGTGTGACTTTGATATTTTTAGCCCCATTTAAGTTGGGTTCTTCTTGCTTTTACTGCGAATGAAAAACGCCTCTTTGACATGTTAGTTGGCTTGTAGATCAGTTATGATAAAGCTTTTGACCTATCTGGCACTGCTTCATATGCACAACATTGATGTCCTAACACTTCCTGTATTCATGGCACTGTCATTAAGCACTTTGTGCACACCGCAATTCTGATAATTTACATTTGTGGCATGTTTTGCTGGTAAGGTGTCCATAATTATATTAAAATGTTCTAACAAGCAGGCAATCTATTTCTAATCGCTGCGAATTTGCGTTTTAGTATCATGCACAGGATGATGCATATTTTAAACATATTAAGATTATCTGAAAATGATTACAAATGTCTTGTAATTATCATATGTAGCTTTATAGTAGTGCAGCTTATTGAAGAAAATCATAAATTTGGCCGTGGGGTGTAATAATAATTGCCAGTATTTACCCTTTTTTAAATAATCGACAGACAAATTGGTCATATCCACGATTGGTCATGTTGGTGTCATATCCATAAAAGTAATAGGCCCAAATAGCCTGGTTAACTAGAGAAATGATAATACGAAACACTCTGTAAAGTTGTTGGCTTCTCTCACATCATAAATATTGATCAAGGTGCAACCGTTTATAAAGGATATTGTGATGATTGACGTGGACAGCAGTGGTAATGCAACATTTTATTATACCTGTTATTTGGTGATTCAAGCAGTTTTATGAGTCATGGATATAGCTTTTATGTGCTTTTTACATATCCTCTCACTGCTTGTTTATTATTGTTCTTCGATCTGCGCTAAAAGAGAATGAAAGATATCCTCAGAAAAAATTTGGCTGACATGGTTTTAATAATGGTTGCATTGCTTGTACTGTGCTTCCCATACAACTCTGTAGTAAACTGTGCCAAAGTGTCTTGTTGAAAAGATTTTAGATGCATACCAGTGTAGCTATCAACGTACACTATTTAGTGACAAATGACAATCATGTCCAACAAACATGACAACATGTCACTGATGTTTTCCTCTTGTTGTAGCTGGGAGCCTACATGATTAGCAGCGAAAGGTCCTCTAAACTCTTTGTATCCAACGTAGCATAGTGTTTACTCCTTTAATGACAGAATTTTGGAAATGGTTACGGTCATGATCTTTAAGTTAATTAACAGCAAACGAAGTGCCAATAATGTGTCTCTAGACCACGGTTTCTAACCTGAGGTTTTTGGAAGATGGCGCAGGGTGTAAAGAGATATACTATAATTCCTCATAAATAACCTGTTATATAACAATTTTGAAGTTGGGTCTGCAAGTAGGAAAAGGTTGGAAACCAATGTTCTAGAGTAGACAGTCAAGTAGCTCTTAAGATAAAAAGTTATTAACCCCTTGTAAGTTATTGTAAGTACTGTCATGAAATGAATTGGAGATATTTTGTTTCAGATTTAAGCAACATATTCGAGGCTTTCCTGCCACAATTACTATCCTACCCAAACCCTGTTGATCCTCTTAATGGTGACGCTGCAGCACTCTACCTGCACAAGTATGACGACTATGTCAAGAAAACAAAAGGTGTAACTGGGTTTTATTGCTTGTTACTAGAGTGATATTATTGTAAATGGTATGACTCGTGTGAGCAAGAATTACCGATTATAACTTCTTCACTAAAGTTTATTAAGTGATTACAGTAAGTTGTATAAAAACTTATGATACTAGTTTTATAGACAACTACAAACTAAAGCATTCAGAAATTAAAGTTGACAAAACTTTTTTACCGAATTTTAGGTTGTTTCAGAGTTAATATATCAACAAGATAGGGTTAAGAGAAGACGTAAATTATGATTATGCACACGGTACAGTATGGTGATAGGATTGTATTAGCTTGTAGGTTGACTTAAAATAAAATTAAATGCACTATATTCAAGTTTATACCTTACTTTTTCATTATTTAAACCACCTGCATAGCTGAGCATTAAATTGTCCAACACGACAAAGGTGTTACAAAAGAAACCAAAAGCCCCTTGTATAATGTAGAAAATGTTACAAGAACACTTCAATGTTCCAAGAGCAATAAAAACGTCATTGAGGCCATGGTATGTTGGAACTGCATCACTTCAGCTGAGCTAGGACTGATGTTGGTTTTGGCGAGATGTGTATCTAACATGTCTATAGTCACTTTCACACAAATGCCCAATATTTTCATATCAGTCACATTTAAAAAAAATCTACATCTTAAAAGCTGATTTTAGAAAAAATTCTAATAGCCTTCAATGTTAACTTTGCAGAGTATGTGAGTCGTTACGCCACAGAGGAAGCTCTGCAGGAGCATGAGAAGATGTCTATGGGAAACGGTTCTTTGGAGGAATCAAGTGATGAAGAGTCGACGTTGAGCGACTTCTCCGAGAACGAAACGGAAACAATGGAGTTGTGACCCAAGAAGTTTCAACATTTTCCAAAGAGTTTCATCGCGGACACATTGCAGTTATTGTTGAACCTTTTCATGGTCAACTGCAAAAACAATTTCCATTGCTTTTGGCAAGAAAGGCAATATCGTCTACAGCTGTTTTTATTATTGAAATTTACTATATCTTTATTGCATATCTTGCATGTTGCTTTAGATAGGATGAAACATGCTCTGTTCTTTTTTGTTGCAAAACTGGACCTGTGTTAGCTTCTCTGGGAAAATCTATTGACCTTAACATCTTTTATTAACCCCCGATACTCAAAACTGCTAAAACACTCAACGTTTATCCAACTTCTGTGGAGGCATGCAATACATAGATGGTCTTTTGGGTGAAACGTTGGAGATAGTTTTGCTTACAAACAACCTTGGCTGCAAGTGGTTGCCGTTTTAAACTTTTACGACTAAACTGAATGTTCTGCAAAACCCAACATTATGCTTGTTGTACCTCAGCTTACCATTTGTAGAAAGTTCTAGCAACTTACAACCACATTGTTTGTAGTGGAAGATGACGACTGTGTGTGCAAGTGTTCCCCAGTATTTCAAGTTAAATTTTATCAGATTTTGCTCATCGGTTGACATTCTTGTCATTAGTACCTATGGGCCACCCATGGGCGGTTTGTGGAAATACTGTATGTGGAGTATCACATGCTTGTAGTTTTCTTGTGGTAGAGGGTTTTTGCTCAAGTTCTTGGTGTTCTGGTGGAGAAAGTTTACAAAGCACCACGACGGTCTGCCTTTGCTGCAATCGTAATAGATGATTTCTATTTCGTACTAAAGTTCAAGCAAAAATGGATTTTGACAACCTTTCTCTAGAGTCGATTTACGCGTAACTCAGTCTTGGAGCATTTTTATGTGAATTATCATCTGCAGTGTTTGAAATCCTTCGAAACATCACATAATGTTCGGCCTTACGCAAATTCTTTAGCATGACCCGGTTGTTTCTTTTCTGATGCGTTTTTATATCTGTATATAGAAGTGAAAAACGTTTAATAAAAGCGCGTTTCGAAACAATAAAATAAACGTCAAAATCTGTGCCATTTTGAGCCGGACCGCAGCATTTGTAGCTCTTGGTTGCCACCTAGCGACTATGTAACATTACGCAGGATACAGTTTGTTGCAGTGCATGCAAGTTGAAAGCATGGTTTGATCAACCGTAGTGTTTCATGAAGAAGGTCCGGGTGTTATGTTACGTCGAGTCCGGATAATCCAAGCTTCGAAAAGTTGGAATCGGATTTTAGGTTTCTATTTTCAGCAAATTGCTTCTTCTAGTTAAAGCGACCTATCAATGGTTTGTCACAAACAAAATTGACATCCTATAGCATTAGAACATTTACTAGATGTAACGGTAAGTAATTTGTATGGAAGCTAATTTTATACGAAAATTTATTATAAGTTTGTTAAAATTAATGAGAAGATTTTATATTTTTAATGCAAATTTGTTTACGAGATGACGAAAGCAAATGTACAACGCTCGAATCCCCAAACAAAATTCTGTTGGGTAATTCCCAAAAGAAAGTCTTACCTGAGAGCAGTTGGTCATGAAGCAAGGTGCATTGTTAGTGAAAGGATACTTTTAGGTCAGCAGAAATACAGTAGCCAATGCTTATTGATGATTTTTCAACGTATGATTAAATTGTCTCATAAAAGAAACTGCTTCGTTAAGATCGGTTAAGTTTTTTGTAACCTATTTGTCATGCAGACAATTAACAGAGATTAAGTGCTTTGTAGATGCCTTTACCAGTAAGGCTTGCTATTTTTGCATACAAATGCAATCTTGCCTACAAAGGCATATTGTGTTAGTTCGAAACTTATATCTTGGGGCATTGTAGCCTACATATTGCGAGTTAATGAATTTGCGTTTTTATTTAAATGAAGAAGTTATTTTCGTATAATGGGCAGCAAACATCAAAAATAGACAAATATTTGCCTGTTGTCATGATGCTTTATAACTACGTAACGACTACGTAATCCTATCAGGATAATAGAATGAAACACAAAGTCATGGATGGATAAATTTTAAGTATCTTCTTGTCATTATCCTAGAATAACGCCATGTTTATTTCTATCTGTCGTCTTTTATATCTTATCTTTACCAGCATGTCTTATCAACGGGCTGCGGAAACCATTTACCGTGAAATGGTCACTTTCGAAAATCTTTTCACATTAAAATTAACTGTGTTGCCAAAACTACAAGGCGTCAAGTAAGACGAATCGATTTTGGTCTTAAACCTTATAATATACTAGTTAAGAACAAGTAAATAAATTTGATCTAATCCATCATTGCAACACTATTTGCTTTGTTTTTTCCGCCTACGATTGTGCTCGCTTTTTGTGCTTTAAGGTAGCTTATGCGTCACATAAGTAGCCCATAATGCCCATGAATACTGCGAACATTTCGTGTTTGCGTTTACTGTTTAAGTGGCTTTTCAAAGATCATCGGGTTGTTTTATTGTGATAACGCTACACAGTCTATAGTTATCGCAGTTAAGGGTGTTGCGGTTCACCGTAAACGTGAAATTAAGCCTGACTTCATGAACGAGAAAATCTTCGTTGCACGTGTTTAGCCTGTAGTGCAGTGGTTTCCAAACTATGGTACGCGAAGGTCTTCCAGGTGGTACGCGAGCAACTTATCAAGTTCACACCGAACGATCGCAAATGATCTTTTATTGTCGTCGGCATTATTTTAATTCACATAAATTAGGTAGAGCGTAAGATTTCATGCTATATTCCCTACTGAATACTAATTCCTTAGGGTATTGACGCATTGGATTGTAAAACACAGTTTCTTTGTGACGAAATAGAACGTCATTTATTATTACTTAAAAATCCTGGAAGTCAGTTTTAGTAATACGTTACTGTAGTTGTGCTATAGCGAGGGCGGTAAAAGTTCGACTAATTTTTGTTTAATATTCACGAGCCTTTAGTAACATGGCAAAACGAAAGTATAGCTCGGATTATATAAAGTATGGGTTCATATGCGAAACCATTTTGAAAATTGCCATATGAATCGTGCAACAGCAATCACAGAAAAGCCCGTTTGAATGCCGGTTTTGGCGTTTGCCTTGGTCTTTCGTCATTTGAATGTATAAAATTACGTTTCAAAACCTTCCAATCAACTTATGAAAACAAAACATAATCTGTAAAGTTCCCATTCAATTTAACAATTTGCTATTTTTGCGGCGTTGGTGTTCCATATCTAGCTGTTGTTTTGCGAGACGTTATGCGCAATACAGTAGCAATCAGATAAATGATATTCCAAGATTGTTGATACTGTTGCCGTCTGTGATAGTAGCGAATTGATGATATGCGGTGACGTAGGCGCCACAATACTATTTTCCAAAAAATCGCAGTACGGTACGCTCGTTAAGTTAAAAGTTATGCAATTTTGTGTGATAGCCAGGACAGGTATTTAAGTAGTGGCGGCGTTTTTTAAGTAAATTTTCCACTGAAAATTTCCAAAATATTTTCTCAAACGCCATTTTTCATAGCATCTATTTGCCTTGACGAATCTTTGCGAAAAATAGTGATGTTTGGGTTTGCACGAATCTCGCATTAGCTTGATATTCGGCGAATCTATTCGGTTTCGCATTCGCATCCCCACTTTCGTCCTGCTGTGTAAAATCATTTTGTGGTTTGTGACGTCATAATATATTTAGTTCTGATCGTTAATAAGACTGTTGTTTTTCATGCGGCTCCTTGCAAACCTTAGGTTTGAAATTTGGCTCTGGCAATAAAAAGGTTGATAATATAATCACTGCGCTACACAGTCTATACTCTATAAGTCTATAGTTATCGCAGTTAAGGGTGTTGCGGTTCACCGTAAACGTGAGATTAAGCCTGGCTTTATGAACGAGAAAATCTTCGTTGCATGTGCTTAGCCTGCAGTGAGTAAAAGAGGACATAACATTTTCTTATTTAGCAGCAATCTTGTAAACACGACGTCATTTTCGATTTTGCTTGTCTGCTATGAACATAACCTGGGCAATCTACTAGAACTAAAATATTTTTGAAACGAAACCCTGCTGCAGATTAATTAAATTTTCACCATGAGGTAAGCAAGTATATCTAGTAAACATACAATAACTTTGTGTGAGCTTCTTGTAATTGCACGAACGACACTACAGCGTTGTTCAGTACTTACAATTTAAATGTTTATTCCCCGTTTTTGTAAAACCTAATTATAATTTTAGATATTTTGCTGTCAAGGTCCCATAGCACACATTTAATCTAGGCATAACGCTTTTAAACGTGTGCATGTGCTTGTATTGGCAGATGAAAGCCTCTTTATCTCATGTAAAACCTGCAAATGCGCAGTATTTATATGGCCTGGGATATATATGTAATACCTTCAGTGCGAAACAAAAACAAGTCTCGAACCCTAACATACCGCTGTAAACCTAATGTAGCACAAATGGCCGCAAACTTACCACTGCAATGCCAATGCAAACATTTTTCCACAAATCAAGGAAACTTGTTTATGCTGTTTTTTGCACTTGCTCATGTTTTGCGTTTTCTTCTGCAGCAACCAAACCAACGTAAACGCACTTGTTGACAACAACATATCAGACTCCAACGTTGTTACTGGTTCTTCGGGTCCGGTCAATATTAGTAAGTATATTACAATGTACTTGAAATGAATGCTATTGCTACTGTTGCCAAATTTCCATACACATAACATTTCTGGTGACTATTACCTGGATATAGTGTGTACACACACGTATTGGCCGAACTCTTGTGTTAATGAAAAACTGTATAATTTTGGCATATGCTGTTACGTAAATAAAGTTTCTTTTTTGCAGCTCAAAATGAAACAAACGGCGTCCGAGTCGGTAGCGTGGGCACTCTGAATCTAGGAGAGAATCAAAGTAATTTACTGAATAGAGAAATAGTAAATACATTTTTACAGCAGTTCAGACGAAAACTTGCTCAAAGGTTATTTCTCAATGTTTAAGCATAACTGAGCTTATTTGTAGAAGTATAATGTAATACCGATAACGCAACTCTGTAACAAATTTCATGTCTTTTGAGCACATTTTCCGAGCGACCCTCTTTAGCACCCTGCAGTGTTATTTAACTTCGCTTTCTCTTGTGCATTATTGGGCCAAAATATCTTCAACAATTTCTTATTTTGCAGCTTATGATTTTTCACAAGGGAAGAGGATCATCGACCAATCACATGCCAATTTTCCAAACTTTCAAGGAGTGATGAATTTCGGTGATATTTCTGGAGGGAAAACGGCAAATTCGGGTATTTACAAATATAAGCTACACGTAAAACATATCAATAGCAGACGTTTCGGTAAATAAATGTAAACATGATTAATCCATAGAACAGGTGCGGTAAAAAAATTCAAACGGCGCCGACAAAGCGAAATGAAAAAAACAATATGTGATCGATTGAACAAAGCAATAACTGTCACGTTTAACAATAACTTTGTCACAATGGATTGTCAAAATTAAGAATCAAAGTTTAACAAATACTTGCTCATCTACAAACACAACCATCACGCAACGCAAAAGCGTCGAATCTATTCCGAAATGTCATCACAAGATAACAATTATCTTCCTTTATTCAATTTTATGTTTTTTTCCCGCACGGTTTGGGAAACTTGTCCCTTTCAGTTTCTCTTTTCAGATCGAGAGTGTTGACCGTAACGTCTGCTAATAAGCAGCTATTGTTTTGTCCTTTTTATTTGATCTGTGTCCGACACCACACAGTTCAATAATAACAAATAAGACCTTTGCGTCATTTCCAGTAAATTGGAAGAATTTGTTGTTCAAAATTCCGTTTTACTTTGAATTGCAGAGAACGTTTTCGTAAATGACGAAAGAAACAAGTCGACGAAGGAAAATGTATAAAAAGGGAAATGAACGACCAAGAACTGGAAGACATGCAATTTATTTAGTGTATTATAGTGTATTCAAATTTTTTAAAAGCAAGTATGTTACTGTATTTTCCCATTTTCCAATTAAATTGTAATTAGCTGCAAAAAACAACGCTCCCCAACCAGGTGTTATGGGTTGGAGTTATAACGTCTTGTGTCATTTCAGTCCAACTGTGACAAACCTTTGTTTACCACTGGGCACAACAACGATATAAAGAACTTCTTTATATCGTTGGGCACACGTTTGGACGTATGAGAGTCAATGCATAATCAAATGTTAACTTGATGCAGTAAGACAGTAAGTAGTAGTAGTAGTAGCTTGATTTCCAATAAGGAATGCTGTAAATAAAGTAATTACCTTGTCTGTGGGTTAAAGGTGTCTGAGTTAGATGTCGTCAAATCAATTGTTATTGACGGTGCCTTAGTATTTGCCAGAGATGTTTCATATAGAGCAAGTAATGCAGAATTTATACAGTCCTCAGCAGCTTAGAGTTGGTCGTTTGGCTTGGCGAATTACTTAAATTTACTCTGGTAAGCAACACAGTTATAAATTATAAAATGCGTCTGGCTTAAATTGACTTTATGAAACAAAGAAGTTCAAGTTATAGGCTATCAAAGCAGCAAAATTATTTTTATGATCTAAATGACGTTTTCGATTTTACAAAAGTATCACCCTCGTATTGACAAGTTTTGTGGATCACAATATCATCACAATACAAGATACTACAAGATTGTGATCGACACATTAAAAACGATTGAATTAATCTTGTCGAAATGTTTTCGTAGATGGTGCCGAAAAAAACGATCTTTTTGTTATTTGTAAATATAAAGAGGACGATACATGCGATCCATAGGTTGGCATATTTCCTGTGGTGCCACCCTACTTGTTCTGGAATTCTAGCACGAAATATCTTTGGTACTAAAATACGTTGAACAACATACTCTATCGTGGACGCATAAATTTTACTCTGACTCCTCATTGATTTTGCATCATACACTGATACATTTATTTGAATGATTCATACCAATATTTAAGACAGGATCGTCATTCTGCTCCCATAAAACGTGTAGGCGAGTCGCCAAGAGCAAAATGTTCGATCTGAGGAAAGTAGTTCGAAAATCCTTGTTTGGCACCGTCAAAGTAACAATAGTAACGTACTGTAACACTTGTCCACAACGACTATTAAAAATTGAATAAAAGAAGTTATTTAACGCTTACTGGATTATTTGGTAGACGTATAGTAGTCCCAAGTCACAAAACAAACTGTTACACATAAAAAACTTTATATTTTCTAAGGGCCTCGCGGTCGACTTGGGATCTGTCCGCGGACCACTGGTAGACCGCGATCGACTGTTTGGACGCTCCTGTTTTATATCCCTGGTGGTTGGCGCAACCTGTGCCGGCTTAACACATCGTTTGATTCTAACAAGTTCTTCTAAAAAAATTCTCATACCGCCATATGAGTTAATCTCGAAATGAGATGTTGATTGCAGTTGTTAACCACGCAGTTAGATATCAGTGGAGGTTCAGTTAAAAATGAGTTGCGTCACTTTTACTCTCAATAAAAGTCATTGTGGGAAGAAGAAACTGTTATTTTTATTAACTCGAAGGTAGTATGTTGGTCATGGTTGAACAGAAGTTGAAGATGTGACTTTAATGTTAATGGCAACCACTTTTGAGCTGTTATATATTTGCTTGCACTTACCCAACAAAAAAACTGAACCGAAAAAGCCTCTCAGGTATTTAACAATTTTTCCCTGTTGTTGAAGCGACAGTGTTTGCATTTAAAGTTTAACGATCTTGTTTACCATAGGCTTGGTTTCGCTTGATTTAGGCTGAGCTTCGGTTTGTGATAATTGAAAATATATCTATAGCCTACTTGCCGTTATCAAACTTCAATTTAAATATTTAGATGGAAGAAAGAACAAGTTATGGCAATCAGGTAGATTTTATCAAACTGTGACATATATAGACAGGTCAGCTCTTCCCAGTTTTAAATAACTTAATGTGCAGGTAGTAATAACAACAATAACCTAAAATAAAGATCTACTCTTCGCAAAACAGTTCCCGTCAAAACTTTACTTCGCGACGTATTCTCACCAAAACATTATCTTTCGAGAACAACTTGAACAATAACAACAGGATTTGGGTAATACAAGAATTGTTATTTTGGATTTGGTTCTCAGCGGCGCGAACCCAAACACAGTCGCATCGCTCGCTGACCCTGGCAGAAGATGATGCAATGCTAAGTTTATGACCATGACGCAATAGCGCATGGGTTCTTAGCTGGTGGGCCACAGGAGCATTTTGAGGTGGGCCAATTTGATTTGTTCATTGAACCTCGAATATCTCTACCTGCAAAGAACAAACAATCTCAAGCATAGCATTAACAGTTGTGTGAGGGTTATTGTTAAAATGTTATTCTTGTTTTTAATTCACATTTTCTTATACATTTCTTGGTTTTGTAAGACAGTTGATTACTGTATAACCAATTTAAGCAGAACTTTAAGAAGTGAGACACGGAATATTTTCAAAACGAAAGTGGGCCACGACTATAAAAAGATTAAGAACCCCTGATATAGCGTTTAATGTGGGTTGCGATCGGTAGCTTAATTTATGTGACTGTATGAAATTACCGATGGTACATGCTCAGGATTCTAAATTTGAAGCCGATTGTTGCGCAACACTTGTTAGCCGATGACAACAATGGATGATATAGTTACGCATTACCAGTTATTTCTTGGTGTTCACGCATCATGCTTTTCTTTATAAGAGTGTTTTAAACCAGGTGAAAGTACATTATCCTGCTTTGCAATCCCCCTGAGTATTGTTTAGTCGGCAAACACTACGGTTGGTTTCTCGTCAATTTGCTTCCTTGCTTTACATCGGCCATAAAGTAACGATGCAGGTATTACTTCTACTGGTTGCTTTCCTATGTTTGTTTATAGACGGTAGATCCCTTTAGTAACTCGCATTTCAAAATAAATGTTCTAAATTTAGTTAAAGATTCAATTAAAAAATCCAAGTTTGTGTAATCCGTGGTTGCTGTAACTCCATAGTATTTAAAGTGGTTTACGTCAGTGTTGCGTAAATTGTTATCTTTAACGTGACGCAATGAAAAGCGTTATTTTTTTTCTACAAGCTGCGTGTTAGCTTACTATACCGATACAGTTCTCAGCTCAAAGATCGTCGTTAACTAACTTGTATGTAAATCTACGACTTCAGCAATGTGCTATGTGAAGAAGAAAAATCCCCAACTGACATACACCGGGGAAACCCAGCCCACAGTATATCTCGTTAGTTCGACCAACGCATGTAATAGAAATCATGCTAGCGAGCTAGCTGCTAGTCACTTTGCTATCTGGCATAAGGAATAAGCCCGTTGCTAGCTATGTGGTGACATTAGGTTATGAAAAGGGTTAATTGTGCAGGCTGCGACAGAATAAGATGGTTTAAGTTTTCCTTAAGAAGACATCAAAGTTATAAAAACTACGCAGTTATGTCGTGATGTAACGTGTATCAATGCTGTAGTGGTGATATTAGTTAAAGGCATTGTTAGTTATTAAGTTTATGTGATGCCACCGATGTGTAAACTAAATTCTCGCTTAGGTGGACGACGCACCAGAAATCAAGTTGGAACACAGACTAACTTTAAACAAATATTTGCTGCCGACATTAATGGCTTATTGTTGTCCTGACAGGGGATAAGGCTGACTGATCATTGCTAGTTAGATTAAGAGAACAATAAACAGTTCCACAAATTTACTGCTTGTTTATTGGTTGAATAAGTTCGTGTTAAATTATAACAATCTCAACCCAACGTGGACCTACAATGTCTAATCTAGCAAAAGTAAAACTCCAAGGATTTAACGAGCCGTAAAAATCTAGCTAAAGCACAAAGACTGTCTCGAGAATTCAGCCTTTCAGAACCTTAGTTTCCAAGACAGGTTCAGGTTCCAGTTGTTATTGTTGGGCAAGGCACTTCGTATGATATTTAAAGATATTTCCCATTGATATGACCCATATTTGCAGTTGTAAAGTTACAGCAACAACGAAAAATTATTTCAATGAAGATGGTCTATGAATACATCAGGGTGGTTCCGTTTCAGTGAACACAAACAGTACGTCTCGTAAAACGGTTGTATCTCGTTGTTTCTATGAACTTGGGCTCGTTTTTCATGAAAAGACCTACAAAGTTCCATCAGTTCAAATCTGAGATGATGGCTGGGTGAGGGTGGGGTGAGATGGGTGGGTCGACATAGAATGACCACGATTGGACTCTAACTACCAGCTTAATGAGACTGATATTGGAAAGAGAACTTAGGCGAAGAGAGAGAGTTCAATTGTTAGTGCTTTGCCTAATTAAGTCACATAGTACTTTTAAATATACTACTATAGTCAGGGTTGCCATACCGTCCTTATTTATAAGATTTGTCCTTATTTTAAAGGTCCGTGTCTTAGAAAATATGTTTGTCCTTATTTCTAAGATATGTCCTTATTTTCACTTTTGTCCTTATTTTTAGGGCGGAGATGGGCACTTTTGTCCTTATTTGGGCATTTTGTCACCTTACGATACCATTTTGTACCAAAGAGATACCAAAATTATGAACATGCAGATAGTGTCTTGTTTTTTTTTTTTTTTTTTTTTAGGAACATTGGTTGCTTTCTCTTGTTGTACACTGTTTAAGGTGGTATTCCTCGTTCGTTTTCTAGTCGTCCTTATTTTTGAGTTGAGACTGATGGCAACCCTGACTATAGTACTATTAGTAGTTAGTACTAATTAGGGAACTACTACAGTACTACTAATAGTACTACTTAGTATTAGTACTATTACATACATATATATATATATATGTATATATATTATACAAGTTATAGTACTACTTCAACATTTCACGGATGATAACTTGAACGTTTTCGCGGATTTACAACATTATTGTGGATATTGGCAGTTTGTCGTTTTGTTAACAATGGGGCTCGTTTTGTTTATCAGGTTGTCCACGGCTGTCAATACTCATATAAACAATTACAATTCTCTAAACCTAAACTTTGATTAAATTTTAAAATATACTGGTAAAAACAATATACCGGAGCATTTTCCATGCACAAAAAAGTTTTAGCATAAAAGAATAAAGGAGTTTTCAAAAAGGTAACTTCCTCTAAACAGGATATCTTCATGATGAGGTAAGTGAATAGGTTACGTGATAATTACTCGTAGAATACATAATTATACATTTACCACTGGTTAGTTATAACTTATAAGCGTGGGTGGTCGTTTTCATAAATGGCCATTATGTCGTAACACTAAAGACAAATAACTCTTAAATTGTCCACCAACGCTGTATTTTAAGGTTAAAAGTTAAACAGATGTAATAATTCAGTTGCTAGTTTGCCAGAAGAAATTATTTTGCTGAACAATTCAAAGGTGGACAATCGGTACTTTGAAAGTACCGTCGGTAACGGTACCAGTACTTGCCCAAACATGTACCGACGGTACCGGTATGATTTTAAAAACGTAGTTTTGTACTCGGGACCGGTACTTTCTGGGTAAAAGATGCTGCTGTAAATGCAATGTTTGCCGTTGTTATACTCTCGGTAAAGGTTACTTCAGGTCAAAACACATGTGATGTTAATCGCTTGCAATTTTCTTGACATTTCTAGATCAAAAAAGATCAACTGTTGTTAAAATTAGTATCAAGGATTACTTAACTGAACTAATTAATGAAAATATACTTGTTAAAATTTTGAAATAATGACGTGAAAAGTACCGAGTACCGGGACCGATTCAAATTTCGTGAAAAAGTCATTCGGTACAGAGATTTGGTACTTTTTTTCAAAAGTACCGACAGTACCGGTATCGGTACTGAAAAAGTACTGCGGTACAGTAATTCGGTACCATAATATCGCGGTACTACCCACCTATGATTATGTTAAAAATACTTCCCTATGTTTAAAATACGCGAAAACTCAATGTCATACAGTCATGTGATTACATCTTTCCAGTAAAGGTCGAGTTTAAAATAATGAGAAACAAATTCATAATCCGCAACCGAAGTTGCAATGTTTCCGCTTATAGGGGTCAATTAGCGGAGGGAAAATTGTCGTTATTTTTGTTGCTTGCTTGTTAAACTCGAAACTATTGAACATTAAAATACTACCTATATGCTATAAACATAGGTGGGCAGTACTTTTTAAGTACCGATACAGGCACCATTCGAAAAGAGGGAATGAATTACTTTTTTCAAGAAACTTCAGTTGGTCTCGGTACTCGGTACTTTTCACGTGATTATTTCAAAATTTTTCTTAAATAAATAAATCCTAATTAATCCTTAATACTGATTTTAGCAATTGCTGATCTTTTTAAATGTAGGAATTTCCAGTAAAATTGCGAACGAGTAACGTCACATAAGTTTTGACCTGGTATAACTTTTACCGGGGGCTTACCAGCGACAAGCATTGCATTTTCAGCAGCATCTTTTACACAAAAAGCATCTGTACCGACAATGTGCCGAAATACTTTTTTAAAATAGTACCAAATACTGGAACCGTCGGTACATTTTTTTCCAAGCAACGGTACCGTTACTTTCAAAGTACCGACTGCCCTGCACCTCTGGCTATAAAGATGTGCATATGTGATTAGTTATGAATCTTTTCTTGCAGTAATTTAATGGTTTATATCATTTTATTTGCAGTCAATATCCTAAAAGCAATATTCAGGGAAACACAATAAAAGACTCGATCGTCATAACGGAGTCACAAGGCCCCGTAAATATCAGTAAGCCTTTAACATGAGTTTTGTACACAAAAAATGTAGAAATGTAGTCACTTCTGTTTAATGTAGGCTACTTTAATTAATTCACTTAACATAGAAAATACATTCCTTCATTAGACTTAGCTCTTACCGTAGGTTTTGAAGACGAAGTTCCTCCCATAGATTTTGGTGTCTGTAAGATTATAAATTTGATAATCTTTGTTATCTTCAGCTAAAAATGAAACAGGCGGAATCCAATTAGACAAGTTTGACACCTTGAATTTGCGGGAGTTTGCCACTGGAAACCCATGTAATTACTTGCAAGTGTTTCACGTTAAAGGAAAATTTCCTAACATATTTTAATGTCTCAGAATAACCGTAATAAAAGACTGTTACAAAAACTATAACAACTATGAATAACTGTTATAACAGACAACAATTTGTTGCTGTTGTCCGTTGTGTGACAACACTCTTTGAGCTTTTCTTCCTCAACTTGACCTGGAGTAAACTCTACTTGTTTTACAGCTTACGATAACTCGCAAAACAAGCAAACAATAAACATGGCTTATACAAACATGCCCAATTACCGAGGAACAATGAACATAGGAGGAAATATATCAACAGTTATTACAGGTCCCTAAACCTAAAATATACAAGACTTTATAGCAGACAACTATATCTTATCTACCTTGAATATGAGATTATTTGCCAGAAAAAGACCGGTTAAATGAAATATTGTAACTAAAACCTACTGGTCCACACCCAACGACCGCACCGTCGTATGTTACCTATCCTTGTGATTGCCGGAACAAGAAATTGTGTGACCGCTTGAATTAAGAAAGAAAACACACATAAAATACGTTCGCCGGCGCGCACGTCTTTTGTTGATAACCACAGATAACGGATGAGTTTCGGCGGCGCGTACGCAACCTTTTATACACGTTATACTTTTGTGGTTGTTTACAAATATGCGATTGTTGTTTGTTTGTTGACAATTATTTAACATGTTTAATCTCAAAATTTCCATGTATAGGAAGTGTCGTTAACAACGGTCCGCCAACCATTGACCAGACTGCGGGCGGTTATTACCAAGAAGGGTCATTGAACGGGAACGTTTTCATAACGCAAGGGACTAACGCCGGTGCACCCAGTGGGTACATGTTTATGGACTCCGCTACTTCCTGACTGTTTTCTTAATTAGTTCTTGACAAAGGAGTCGCACACATTGTCAAATATAGGCCTAGCATGTTGTCGTCTTAGCTTTCTTACTGCCGATTTACTGTTAACTGTTATCAACAAGTTTTGAAATTATTTACTATCAAAATAAAATGTTTTGCAATTGCACGTAAGCGTACTGTTGGTATGGATGTATAAACGGGTGGGTACGGGTGTAATTTAACCACTTAGGAACCCATTTAGCGTTCATGTGATTTCATAAGTACAAGTATTTTTGTTTTAGCAACCCAAGTTGGACAAAGTGCAATGAAAGCCCAAAGTCAAGGTAAAAATGTAAGATTTATTAAAATTTTCATTCATTGATCAGCCTCAACCGTATCAGGTTGTTTGCAAGTGGTGTAACTCCACATCTTCAAACCAAAGATGCCTAACAGGAAAACTTTTTACATTAATCTATCACTTCACGTTCAGAATATGATTCATGTTTTGCAGCGGAGGCGCTTCCCATATTTTCTTTCAAAGATAAATCAAACCTGAGATTGGATCGCATCGAAGTTGGAAGTTGCACCAATCGGTTCTATCGAAATCATATAAACAATCCAAATGTGAGCTTTTTACGTCATTTAGCTTAACATTATAATATCCTACAATCGGTTTTTGGTAAAACAAAATGGATGCAGCTACTAATAACTTTGTCTCGCCTAATTGTTACGAAATTACCAAAGCTCACATTTACTTGAGTAGCCTGAAGCTCGTCGATACAGAATCGAACTGAACTTAGAAATAGCGACAAAACTTTGGTTATTGGCAAACACTTTTACACATTTCGAATTCGAAAGTAGCATGAAGACATACAAGCAAAAGCGACACTTTTGCTTTTGGCGCGTAGTGAGATGTACAATTTGATGCATAAATTTTCTGGAATAAACCAGAAATGGTTTTTGATATAAACGCACAGAAACGAGAGTAAACCAAGATCGTTCGTTGGTTTTGTCTAGTCGAAGTACATGACGTCATTTATACCTTGAATTTATGACGTTTGTCTCTAATAGGTATACCTAGTCAACAAACATGGCGAAAGCAGAGCTCTAATAATCAACATTGAATCGTTTGAAAAATGCCCAAGTAAAGAGCGAGAAGGAGCTGGCCAAGATTCAGAAACATTGAGAACACTTTTACCAGCACTCGGTTTTAGAGTTCAAGTTCATAAAAATTTGGCAAAAGAGGTCTGTGCCTTTCTCATATATTTTTGTTAATAATTTGATATTGGCGTATATGAGAGCTCTTCGGTGTTCTGCTTGCGGGGCGGTTAGAGCACCGGGTTCGCCAAACTGCTACCCCGGTTCGATACCCCATGCTGCCACCACTATAATGTTCTTAGTAGTTGTGAAAATTCTAAATTCTAAAGCCATGTGATATAAAACAATGACAAGAATAATTCTTGTTTTCGGAACTTTCAAGAAAACCGAGATCGGAAACCGGACTCGAGCGATTAATTATCGCCGAGTTTAAATCGTGCAAAGATTTTGCGAAGTTCAACAAAATTAATCCTGTAACATATCCGTCACAAAGAACATAAAATTAAAAAGTAAACTACATTAAACGGCTTCTCACATTCGAAAAATATTATACTTTGAAGGAAGTAGAAGAAGTTATTGACAAGTTCTTGAAATCATGTGTAGACCGCGATGCTCAAATGACTTTGGTCTATGTTGGCTCTCACGGAGGCCAGAGTAAGTAGTCAGCTTTTTTACGAGCTTATTTTAAACAAATTAGTGTAATATGTGGTGTTTTGATTATTAAAACGTCTCGTGCAGCAATGTACGTTTGTTGCAATGATTTGTATTTCGTTTTTGGCCAGTAACTTTGTCCTTGCTATTGGTTTCCAGCTCAACAAGAAAAAAGAGACTACTTCTGTTCTACAGATTGGGAGAAAGTTTACGTCGACGATTTGTGCCAAAAGTTCTCAGCAAGCCAATGTCCTGGACTTACCGGAAAGCCAAAAATATTTTTGTTTCAGTTTTGCCGAGGTATATGTATGTAAGCATAAGAGAGTGTCTTTGGCTATGCGATTTATGCAGACTGCTTTTTTCATGTATAAATTTCCCGTAGGCCCCTAAAACAATTATGCCTTTAAATACCATCGTTAAATAGGTGAAAGTTAAGCTAAGAATATTGATGTCTAAGTTAAGGTTTATTTTCTTTTTACCATTAGCTGTTCCAACTGCAGCTGATAATGATGAAGATAGCAACTGGAGTTATGATTTTAATACTAGTAAGTTGATGTCATGTTATCTAATTCAAACAACAGTGTCATGTGACGTATCAACAAGATAATGTATAAAAAAATCAGTGGTGTTTGTTTTTGTGACTGGGCAAACAAAATTATAACAAATAGGCTTTCTTTGGTGTAGTCTTATTGTACGTTGCGCACAAACTGCAATATTTCTCAAAATTCCTGCAACATCACTTCATACTTATATACTCAAGTATCTTAATTTCAGACTGGTTTAAAAATGTCACACAAGCTGATGCTGACGGCAGACCACCAGCCAAGGATCACGCTGATATGCTTCTCGCATTTGCCACAGCTTCAGGTCTCTTAACAACATTCAACACGTGACAAGCATCTTGATGCAACTTGTTCAACTGCTTTGATTTTTGTCCGTTGTAGGTAACTCGGCTTATCGTAATGCAGTGAATGGTTCTTGGTTCACAACGTCACTGTGCAAAGTCTTAATGGAAGAGGCCAAAGACGAAGATCTATTGTCGATGCTGACCAAGGCAAGAAACTCTGCTTCGTGTATCATTTTTCGTTGAAACATTTTTTGCTATTAATTTGAAATGAATATGTTTCCGGCAATTTTTAATTCACTTTTTGAGAACGTGTTTCGACTTCGTAAAACTCACTTTAACATAAATATAAATTTAGGTCAACAGCGTCGTAATGAACATGACGGGAAGTTCTCAGCAAGAGCAAATGACTGAAGTGAAACACACTCTATGCAAGAAAATCTTCTTTTACCCCGGAGTCAATGAAATATGCATTAATGCTGCAACTGCTTAATTACCGTACGAGATACATCAAGTCAACCGTGGTTGCTGTAAAATTTTCGTCCACGCCTCAACATTCCTACGTTATGTCTTGCTTGTTTATTTAAAGTTCATATTTTCATCATGCAAGTACGAAAATGTTTAAAATGCAATGTACCAATTTTGGGTGTAATTTGTACATATTAATGCAATATGTTGTTTTTAAAAGCTGATTCTGATCATAAACTGGGCATATGTAAGTTTGTTTTTCCATTCTTTTCAGTTGTGCTTTAGCAAGTTTGTTATATGTAATTTTTAATTCTATAACAGTTGTATACAGCTTGTCATGTTATGTAGATTATAAAACTATACTCTTCAGCATTTCCAAACACTTTTTTCAATTTCTGTATAGAATGCTTGGCGATTGTTTTTTGAAAATTGATAATAAAAAGTTCATATTTCCATATGCAAAAATAGTACAAAATGCACAAAGTAACCCACTCAATACTTTTAGACGTGGATTTCAATCGAAAAAGAAATCTGTACTAGAAAACATCTCTGATGGAAGGTAAGATGATGTAAAAACAGATCTGCAAAAACTTTAGCAGTAACTTCTGCAAAAACGTTTAGTACGTTGTAAACACACGCGCACGCTTACTTGGTAAAAACTTATCCGAAGTTTGGACCAGTGAATTATGCCAACGAAATATTTGTGTGGCAAAACAGAGTAAGAGTAAAGTGTCCTCCAAAAGTATAACACGGAATTGCAAAAGAATAAACATAAAAGGGAAACACTGATCCTTAAGTAGGGCAACTTTGGTCGATTCCAAGGATGATAATTTCTGATTCCCAGAATAAACAGGACCCGCGATAGATTAACTACAAATGGACTCAAATACCACTTCTGGCACTATAAGTTTGTTTTGAAAGTCGTTTTATTTCACAGGTGACTTCTAGATTACTCCATCTTAGTTAGAATAACCCTAAGCCCTAGATTGCATAAATGTTAAGTTGACATAGAGAAATCATCGCTTGCCTATTGCTGCATATTTGGAACATAGACATCACAGAATTACAACACAGAAGCCAAAACACATCACAACAATACATTAAAACATAGACATATTTACTTCATGCCTGAATGAAACCTAAAAATTGTACGTTTTGAAGTTAGACCAAAAATGCATTAAAAATTTTTTTTTTTAGAACTTTTGATCATAGATGCATAGAAGCCTTGACCATGGAATAAGTGTGAAATATTTTTACAACAAATAAGACCTAACATAAATAACTTTTGTTTCCTTAAAGACATGTTACATTTCTTAGTCAAATACTATACTATCAAGTATTATTTAGTTAAAACTTGCTATTTCTATACACTTCGTAGCAAAAAGGTCAGTTTTGCATAAAATTGGAACTACAGTATGCATATCAGTTTAGTTTAAAAAATGAACTTAATCTTTACAACTTAGCCTAAATTAATTGATTGATTTATAAAATATTTAAAACAAAAAAATTGAACTTTTGGAAAGCGTTGTTTTAAACTTATATTTTTTATGGTTATAATGTTAAAAACTTCATTTCTCTTAGTTATGAGTTGTGCATGATAATAATTAAAATAACAATGGGGACTTCCCTTTGGTGTTTTTTTTTTCGGCTTCGAAAATGGCGGGACGAACAAAGCAGGAAAGCTCGCAACCAAAGACTCAGAGAGTTGTGGTCGTGACACTAGTGTGAGCGACTGTCAACATCTTCTTGTCCCAGTAACCCCGAAAGCGACAACTTGCCAAGTGTACGCCGAACTTTTTATCTTAATGTTTATCTATGAAAAATATACAAATAAAAAACGGTTACTTGAATGGAAATTATAATAATCAAATTAAAAAACTGAAGCTTGATTAAACGCCATCACAACAAAATTTGCATCTTTGCATGCAGGATATTCTGTTCAAAAATCCCATACATTCCAGTCGGGAGCAAAAAGTATTAGAATGGAGGATCATTAAAAAGCTTTGAAGCCTAGTAAAAGCTTGAAAAATAATATTATGCTAGGCACATTGTAAGCTAGTGCACCTCAAGCTATTAAGTGAAACTAAATTGAAAAAAGTCTTCGAGGTTTTGCTGCTTCATTCCCGTTCGTTGATTGCATATGAACATATATTTTTTCTATTATTTGCAAAGGCTACAACACCATCTATTTTTATCCCCACAGAAAATAGCGAAATATATACGATACAATAAAATTGATGTACTTACGATTGGTATTTAGCACTAACTAGGCCTACTGTTGACACAAACGCATGACATTTTTGTTGGAACACTTAATGGTTTAAAGCAGCGTGGTCCAACTTCTTTTCATCGCGGGCCAAAATCAGAAAAATTTTTTATCTTGCGGGCCAATGTTTTTAAATTAGAACTGAAGAATTGTGAAATTACAACTGAAGAACAATGTGACATTGATATTAGAACTGAAATTAGAACCGAAAAAAGTTCTCTTGTTTCATTAAAACTGAAATTAGAATAGTTCAAAATTTAGCTATTAAATGCTGATCAATGTGACATCTGCGGTCGAAGTTCTTCCTCGACAATAGCGACTATCAAAGCTGACTATCAGTTCGCGGGCCAAAACATTGGTGCTCGCGGCCGTCGCGGGCCAACTTTGGCCCGCGGGCCTGCAGTTGGACCACCCTGGATTAAAGAAACACTTGGCTGATGCACATGCTTGATCTTAACAGCCTGCTAAATTCAGGTATAAATATGGGTACTGGTAATTGAAAACTAGCTCAATTTTTGTTTTTGTAGTTTTATAAAGCACATGATTACTTTTGTCAGAATGAAAAAAGCAATGATGTATTTTTAAACATGGATGAAAATCCTAAGAAACGAAGAAGGCTTGATACCGGATCAAAGAGGTTAATATTTATGGCATTGATCACTTTGAAATGTTTAAGAACAGTTATGCAACAAATATTTTCTGATATTATTTTGTCGAAATTAGTTGAACTTGTTTAGGCTGGCTTTGTACGTACAAGTGTAAAGTACTTATAATAATTTCATCGTTGTTTCTCTGTGTAGTTTTATCACTTTTACTCCACCTTAATATAATTTTTTCCCCAACAGGGATGTTGAAAGAAAAGATAATGAAGGACAAACCTCAGAAGCTATGAATCATCAGGTATAAAAATATGACTGTTTAAAATCTGAATTGTATTTGGTTAAATTTACTGAAAGGAATTTCAGACTTGTAGGGACAGCAAGTTTTCCAAGATGTAAACTAAGCACAAAAACATGTAAAATTGTGAGCTTCAAGATAGAGTAGTACCTTACACACTGCTGCTTAGTAACAACTTCTAAGATGCTTTCTGTCAATAAAAATTGCATTTATCTGATAAAATGTACTTCTAAGAATTAGTGAGAATACAGTTTAGGTTTCAGCGCTATTAGTGCTTCTAATTCATTTTTTACTTAGATCCAAAGAAGTATACCGCTGCAATGCACAGGCACCACAATTCTCAGATCCATGAACTACCTCTGCTGTTATTAAAGAAACTAATTAGACTGTTTACAGCGTTGTATTAATTTTAGTCACTCTAGTTACTCTAGTAGTCTAGAACCCAACCTTAACCACTCGGCCAAGAAAGCTATGCTTAATGATCTATGTATAAAGGAAATCATTAAAGTGGCACTTTTCTCACTATACTTGTGAATTTGCAAAATTAATATTGCCGTTGTCGGCAGGATTCGAACCTACGCGGGCAGAGCCCAACAGATTTCTAATCTGTCGCCTTAACCTCTCGGCCACGACAACTGTGCTTAATTTGCAATGCAAATAGATAAAATCACAATTTTCTCGAATCACTAGATAGATTCAACCATGTCTAGGCCAAACCAAGAGATTCCCTTCCAGAAGAAAAAGAACGAACGCTTACTAACGAACTTCTGCACGATTCTGCCTCAAGGCGAGCTACAGGTGTTGCGTTAAAGCATGAAGAAGTGGTTCACATGTAGAATATTATTTTAGACACCTTGTTCTTTTATCAAAGGAAATAGTCAAGGCTTTCCCGAGTCGGAAATGGAAATAGATGCAACTCCGCAATTAAATAAAACAACAGGCCGAAAAGGAACAAACAAACATAAACAAGGAGTGAAGAATGTAAGTTAAGAGCACCTTAACGCGTTTCGAGTTACGCAATTTTTTGCCAATTTGACTTCAGTTTTACATTTTTCTGTTTGTCTTATCAAGTTATCATTTT
This sequence comes from Clavelina lepadiformis, assembly GCF_947623445.1. NCBI lineage: Eukaryota > Metazoa > Chordata > Ascidiacea > Aplousobranchia > Clavelinidae > Clavelina > Clavelina lepadiformis. The sequence continues at coordinate 21,076,584 of NC_135244.1, read as the reverse complement.
TTATTTGTTTTATTTATTTATTTGTTTGTTTGTTTCTTATATTTTTGCACACCGTTCACTTAGGCAACTCTTAAGGGAAGTCCTAGGGAATTGACGTCACGCTTAACTAAGCGTCTGAAGGTCATCGACAAACTCTTTGACCTTACGAGTAATGTGCGACTGTGCAAGTGCAAGATGAAAAGAAAAATGAAGCACGTTTGAAATGTTTGCCACTTCCACTCACATTCGGAGAGTAGCCTACTAGGGTTGCCATACCGTCCGGAAAATTCCGGACATGTCCGGAATGTAGGGTTAAATTTTGCGTCCGGGAGGAATTTAAAAAAATGCTCAAATGTCCGGAATTTTATGATGGGCGTTTTGGGGAAATTAGAATTGCGGGAATAATCCTGTAAATCAGAGGTGTCCAACACGTGGCACGCGACGAGTCTGACCTAGACCCTAGCGGCCTAGCCTAGAGATCAAATCAGAAATAGCCCAATAGCCTAGTGAATTCACGACACTATGTTCAAAAATCCACTCCGGTATACAATGGATAGGCAAAGCATTGCTAGTGTGACGTCATATTGACAGACAATGTGTTCATACCTCATTTTTAAAAACCGCTAGTGGGCACTAAAGAGTGTCCGGATTTTAGGCCACGAAAATATGGTAACCCTAGCCTACATAGGCTACGTGAAAGATTTTATTCCCATTAAATAGATTAGCAATACGAAAATATTGCAGAACACTTTAGCAACAATTTAACCACTTGCAATCAGTTAAAACCAAATGAAATGTAAAAGTAAATTTATAGACTGTGTAAAAAAATCATTTTGTGAGTAGTTTTGTACATCTTATAAGCTACACTGAATTGTATAAATTAGAAAGTGGAATTGTGGTAGGCCTAAGTAGTTAGGGGTCTTTTACTTTTACCACGTCATGTTTTTTGTCGCTATCAAGATGAATACATTTCAGGTTTACATCGAAAGTTAATTTTAATGTTACGTTTCACTGAACGAAAGAGAAATCAAAGCAGTCTTGCGACGGTGCTAAAATATGACAGTGGACAATAAGCATATTAATCCACACACGACCAGCCAATAGACTGGGTATTCATTAAAATTATTTATAGTTTGACAGGCTTTTTATAGATTCTTTATATAACGCAGGCCTATGTAGGTCGTAGGAGCAGATGCTTTTGATTTCCGGCTTTCGCGATCATTTATCATACCAACCGCATGTTGCTGTCAGTGAATGTCGCGCTACCAAATAATAATGATATTGACATGCTGTAAACTACTGTTAGTTCTGCAAAGTATTATCAGTTTTCGCACTAGCTTGACTAGAAAACGCCTGATATTGGTGCGCTAACAAAATAGGCAACAAACGTGGTAGGACTATAAATTAAAGCAATGGCTATAATGAGATAACGAATGTGAAGTTGGTTACTGGTTCCCTAGTTAACCTACTTATTCAAAGCATAAAAGTAATATTTAGAGCCGTGCGATAAATTAACTCATGAAAGTTAATTTTAACTTGACAAGCCTTCTGAAAATTCGAATGATCGTAGGATGTGATGTATAGAACGCGTATCGCAGACTTCCTGCTTTCATGTTAACTAACGCTGTACAGTTTATGTTTAGCGGCGTATATGAAGACAGAAAATATATCGTATCGCATCATCATCAGTGTCCCTATCACTTTTCAAGCAAATTACGCTTAAACAGACTCATAAACTTAGTGTGATCCTTGGTGTGTTTTACTGAGTTAGGTAATTAATTCCACATTGTTCGCGCCAAAATATTTCAGGGTTGTTGGGTTGTATTATTTCTGCAAAGGAGCAGAAAGATGTTATTTTTATCTCTTGTACCGATAGACTTATAGAATGGCACTGAGTAGTTATGTACAGAACATTATTAGATTTGGTGTAAAGAGCCCATTTAAATGTTTATGCGTGATTGCGTAGGTTTCTAGTAAAAATAAATCATTCGATGACAATACAGAAGAATTGCGGAAAGATTTCAATTCAATTTTCAAGTTAAACGAGAAGATCTTTACAATGCTGGCAAAGAGTTAATCGATGCCTATTCCGCTGTTGAATTTGTGTACTTGACAAACAGTGGCGTTGATTGATCACTACTGCAAGAAATCCGAGATGTTACAGATAAATGTTTTAATCTCGAAGTTGCACTAAAGCGTTACACGAGCAAAGAAAATATGTTAAGATACATTGGTTTGAACAAAGAACATCTTGTGAAGTCAAACCGAAGATTTTAAAGCCTTTAGAATTGATGGTAATGTCTTCAAACATCCCAAGAAACTACCTGAAGATATTTGCCCAGGAATCAGACATTTGACTATAAAGTTTATGACCATTTGCAGGAGGATAGCTCTCTGGATTCACTCCACTTTCTCACAATTCTGGATTCACTTTCTATGGCAATGAATTGCAAAGAAGATGAAAGTTTAAAGTGTCATAATCTTCTTCAAACCGAAATAAATTTGTTCCCGCTGTGAAAAACAATACCGACCATAAAGACCTCTCGTTGTATTAACAGATATTTTAGTCATTACGTCGAACGTCCAACAAAATCATGCAAATCGTGAAATTTAACACCTGCCGGCTCCTGAACAACTCAGCCGAAAAGCACTGACGTCCAGTTTCTGTTTAAGTATCCCAGTCAGAATGTATTCGCTGTTAACAACGGGCACACCAGCCTGTAAATTATGAAAATAATTAGTCAAATCAAACATTAAAATACGGTTTAAAAACGATGATGATTTATCATGGTCCTAACTTTAAATTACGTAATTTATAACTTTGAAATGATCTACCGGTAAAATCATGATGACTTTATGAAAAACTTTCACACGAAAGTTTATGGGGGAGCAATGTGATATTTTAGTTTGAATTGCATACCGACGTTAAATAAGTTTTACAATAACAATTTTCAATGGTCGTAGTTATCATTTTGACGTGGATCGTGAAAACAAAAACATGTTTCGTTTTTATTTTAGGACAGGAATGAAAAAACATATTTACTTACCTTTAATGCAGAGGCCCAACATCTCTTGTCTACTTCCGATGCCACAGCAACTAAATCATGAAGATCCAAGCCCTTTGGCATTTTCCGGACACAAACTCATCTGGTACATCTCTTGCGGAGGAGGATGCACAGATTTTGTGACGTGGATCTGGTGACCTGAAAATAACTGTTGAGATCGTGACCTTGCCACAGCCATGGTCTTGGTGAAGGTAAATCCATATCGGGCTTCGATCGATTGAGTTGATGATTCATTGAAATTCTCGTAACTGAGTTCTGCCAAAAACCTGAGATAGGGAAAAAGGAAAGCTTTCTTTTATGAGCTGTTCTAAAGTCGAATAAATTCAACGCAAACCGAAAAATATTTTAACTAAAAATGCGTAAGTATTAAACCTGTGCATGCAATTACATTCATTTACGTGTCTCAGATGCTGAAAAATACTCACCTGGCAGAGTAAAGTAAAGATATTTCGAAGACGTTTAATACTACAAAAATGAACTATTGATCATAATTCATAACATAGTTACAACAAAATAGTTTAAAGATGAACTGCTACATCTACCTGGATTGTTTCTTTGAATCACGAAACCATTCTTGATTTACGATACGCAAGCCGCGAACAATCGCACACAGAAATTTCACAGTGCGTCGAATTTTGTCAGTAACCAGGTGTGTACATTCATGCATGTCATCAGTCAGGTGACCACCCAGCTCTTTAACGATATTTTCACCAACTTTATCAATCACACCTGTTAGTAGAATTCACAAAATAAATGGGTCCAAATTTCGGCAATAAAAATGCAGTTGCCATGTTAATGAAAATTGTATTAAGAATTATATTTACATTGTGGTAAGTTATGAGTAAGATACCTGTAAACATCACTTTTGGCTTAAGCCGCCTCGGGCATAGTGACAAAGCCGCAGGATGAATTACTTCCTTACTCTTTACTATATCATACAAACATGGCATGTATTTAGAAATTTTGTATGAAAATGGTGGTTCTAATTCAAACGTCTAAGGACATGAGGAACTGGATTGTACGCTTCACATTATTGCAGTGGTCGAGAGCACAAAGACTGACGAAATTTTGTGAACTGAACTCAAACCTAATGTAAATTTCAAAAAATTACCTAAGTGGTGCGTTTTTTGCTGTTGTGTCATTTTCGTTTTTTAATGTTTCTTTTTTTCTATTTCTTCCAGCTCTTTTGCGCTCTCTGGTGCCAACCTCTGTAGGCCGCTGATTTTCTCTAACAAAAGTATTATTATTAGAGGAAAATTATTGGGGTTCGTGCAACACATATATCATGAAGGTCAAAACAAACAAATCCAAACTCGATTCGTGTAACCACCGAATGATAAAATTTCATCAGCATGTTGCCCAATTTCCAACTTAAACTTAAAGGTATTGCTAACCAATTTGTTTTGTTTCAAAAATGTATCAACCTATCTCTAATTCTAGACAAACACACAAATAAAACTTTGAATAAAACTACTTACTTAGAAATTTTTAGCTCCTCTTGCTGAGGTACGTTTGTGTCATTCTGTGCAAGAGAACCAGATCTCACTGCAGTGGAGTTTTCATCTACCAAAAATTCTTGCTTAACAGAGGCCATTTGTTCAACTGTTTTTCTGTGGCACAAATAAATAAAAATGAATCTTGTGTGAAGTTATGTTGAAGTATAAATATGAACGTGCAATTATGACAGTCACGGAAGTTCAAAATGCAAAACTGGCGTGATTATTTAGTTTAGAACAAGATAAGGTCAAGCTATTATATTCAAGCTTACCCAAAATGCTTTTTGGATGTTTGTTTCTTGTTCAGTGTCTTAGAGCGTACTCTGGCCACAGAAGCTCCATTTCGTTTATCTACAACCTCCTCTGTGATGATTTCATTCTTCTTTTGAATAGTTCTTGTTGAAAAGCTTCCTGAAGATATATGTCCTGGGATGTTAGATTTCACGAAAAAGTTTATGACCGACTGCAGACAATTGTCTGAAAGAATCATGGATTCACTTTCGATAGGAATGGAATTGAAAGAGGAAAGTGATCTAAGGAAATATCATCAACGCATCAACAACCAAGGGCGAGCTCGCTGGTAGTGAGACGATATAGTTCCCAATAGGCCTTGCGGAAATTCCATCGCTTGTATGGCTCGCTTGGAACTGGGCGTATAGTTCTTGGAGTCATGATAAGCGAGAGTCGATTTTGGGACCTTGGGAAATTCTCTAAAACACGCCTGTCCAAATTCCAGCTAGTGTGGCCAGTGCTCGCGAAGGCCAGGTCTGGGTTAGTACCAGTGTTCCAGCGACCAGAGAAGAAGCTTGGAGCATACTTAGGGTTGTGCAAAAGCCTTAGCTTGGAGCATCCTTAGGGTACTCTTGGTTTCCCAGTCAATCAGGCAGTCTTCATCTGGACTGGTGGAATTATAGCCCCAGTTCGTGTGTTGGCAATTGAAGTCGCCAGCATAGATACTAGGGTGTGGGAACATTGGGATGGCTGTTGGTGTCAGTCTCGAGGTCGGTGGCTTGTAGACATTGACAATTTTAATACCGTCAATGTCCACACAAAGCCACTCAATTTCCGATCCAGTTTCCACTTGAGTCTGCTGTGAACAAACGTGGCAAGGCCGTGTTTCCTGCTTGAGGTGTGTCCGGCTAGAGTGAAATTTGGTATCACCAGCCGGTCCAAATTTGTGCAGTGAGTTTCCTGCAACACGATGATGAGGGCTTTGTGCTTGGTGGCCAGTTGGCTGATAATGCAGGTCTTGTTTGCGTTTAGGCCCTCGACGTTCAGCTGCAAGACGTTGGGCAGTGGTTGCCCGCACTGAACGTCCATATTGTCACCCATTTGTTTCTGTGGCCGAGGGTCTATCCTTTTACCACCACGGAAGCATCTCCTTGTTTTCATCATTAGCCAGGTCATCGTTAGATTTCCCAGTTTCCAGGACTCACCGCGAGGAGTTTGATGAAACGAGCCCCGCAAGTTGTGTTGTTGAATGAGGGTGAAAGTTATTTACACAAAGCTGGAAGATCCATTGATTTACAACGCTATCGCTTATGGTCAAAAACCTTTGAACCTCTAGTCCGTTACTATAACCTGTTCATTTATGTTCCACAGTAAGTGCTGGCACTTTTTTATGTAAGTGAGCACATACTCGCCAATGACAAAAATCAATACACAAATACTTATGAGTGAATAAACTTAATGTGAGAAAAAAAGTTAAATAATTCTACAGAAGTTACCTTCATCGATGTTGTCTTCTTGGTTTTTGGCAACGTTTGAAGCTGTCATGTTCATCATTGGTGCTGATTCTACATCTACAATTAACAGGAATCAGTTGAATACATCTAGTCACTAGAATTAAAACGTTAAGACCAAATTGAATAAGAATGAGACGTATTGACGAATCGACATATAGACGAATTGAATAAGTTTAAATTAAAGTCTCATTTTGAAAAACGCTATACCGATACAACTTTCTAATCGAAAGCTGCATTTAAAAATGACAAAATGCTTTTCTAGTGTTTACTTTTTTTTTGTTTCTGCGTATTAAGATTGACAACTTGCAGTTTTAAATGCAATGCCGTCACATCGTGACGTCACGAAACGCGCTGAAAAGCCTTCCCTCTCTTTGTGGCTTTGGCTATCATCAACTCGATCGAAACTCAATATGGATTTAACTTCACCAAGGGTCTCAAGGGGTAGTACCTTTCAACAGATGAAACAATAGCCTCTCTGTACACTGGTCCCCCATCCCAGGTTGCCTTTTGGCAACAAGACCGTCCCAGAACCTACACGTGGTGAGGCTGTTTTTGCGAATCTGGGTGGATCTAGAGGGGTGAGCCTCAATAAAAACATGTAGACACTCCCAAGCTGTCTTTAGGCGGATGAGTATTTTACATACCAACGGCATGCTTGGTTGGTGCCAGGAAGGGCATTCGGCCATAAAATTGTGCACCAAAGTTTTGTTATTTAATGCAGCGACAATTTTATCGTCATGGTTTCCAACTGTGGGCCCCCTGCACAATTGAAGCTAATAGTACTACGGGGAAGGAGATGTCTGTCGCTTAGTAAGGGAGATCTAATGACGGACCCTGGAAAAACCTCTAGGGAAACCAGGATTCGTGATGCGGCTTCACGAAAACTGAAGCAGACCCTCAGATTAGCTACAGCTACTGTGGGATCACTGACGGGAAGGAGTGCAGTAGTGGTAGACATGTTGTATAGAAGGAAAGTGGATGTTGCTGGTTTGCAAGAAGTGAGGTACAAAAATCATGGTACAAGGACAGTGAAAGGGGGTGAAGGAACCTACAAGTTGTTCCGGAGTGGCAACTCCACAGCACATGGTGGAGTTGGAGTAATGGTTACTTTAAATCTGGTGAAACAAGTGGTTGAGGTCAGGCAGGTAAATGCAAGGGTGATAGTGTCACGAGATTATTTTTATACACCGTTTTTTGTATCCATCACGTTATACACCGTTTTTATTCGCATTGTATTGTCTTTATATGCATGTTCACGATATGCCGTGTTTTACTTGTTTATACTCGTGACGTCTCAGATCGTTAGCCCGAGGGCCCAATTAGTAATGTATTTAGCGTCCCACGGGGAATCCTTAGTCGCGTGGAATTTGTTTTGTGGGAATGTTGCGCTCGGCTGTGTGGTGCTGAGCTAGTGTAAAATCAGTCTACGTTGGGGTTTGATAGCGAGAAGATCATTGTTTTTATTGAAGAAAATGCCATTAAAAGATGTTAAAGCAAACCTAGCTATTTGACTAGCTGTCGAGCGGGCAGTTACCTGGTCAGGCAGGTAAATGCAAGGGTGATAGTAGTGGAAATTGCAATTGGAAACGAAGTGGTTACCTTTTTGTCTGTATATGCTCCCCATTGTGGTTGTAGCACTGAAGAAAAGGAAACTTTCTATGATAAATTGAGTGAGGAAATGCTGAATGCACAGGGGAAATGCGTGGTTCCAGGAGACTTTAATGGTCATGTCGGCAAAGAAAGCGATAGATATGATGGTGTGCATGGGGGATTTGGTCACGGCCTCAGGAATGTTGATGGAGAGAGAATGTTGAACTTCGCAGAAAGCTTCGGATTGAAAATTTTCAATACATGAAAACTTTAGAACAGCTCATAAAAGAAAGCTCTCCTTTTTCCCTATCAGGTTTTTGGCAGAACACAGTTACGAAAATTTCAAAGAATTTACCAACACCACCCTATCATCAACTCAATCGACTGAAACCCAATATGGATTCAACTTCACGAAGACCATGGCTGTGGCAAGGTCACGATCTGAACAGTTCGTTTCAGGTCACCGGATCCTCGTCACGAAATCTGTGCTTCCTCCTCCACAAGAGATGTACCAGATCATCGATGTGGTGGAGGAGTTTGTGTCCGGAAAATGCCAAATGGCTTGGATCTTCATGATTTAGTTACTGTGGCATCGCAAGTAGACGAGATGTTGTGCCTCTGCATTAAAGGTAAGTAAGTATGTTTTTTAATTCCTGTCCTAAAATAAAAACGAAACATGTTTTTGTTTTCACGATCCACGTCAAAATGATAACTACCACCTTTTAAAATTGTTATTGTAAAACTTATTTAACGTCGGTATGCAATTCTAACTAAAATATCACATTGCTCCCCCATAAACATCATGCTTATGGAAAATGAAACTGGTGTGAAAGTTTTGCATTAAGTCATCATGATTTTACCGGTAGATCATTTAATAGTGATAAATTGCGTAATTTATAGTTAGGACAGTGATAAATCATCATCGTTTTTAAACCGTATTTTAACGTTTGATTTGATTAATTATTTTCATAATTTACAGGCTGGTGTGTCCGTTGCTAACAGCGAATATATACTTAGCATCGGTCGCAACAACTTACACATTGCTGAAACTAATACATGAAATTTAATATTTCAATACATGAAAGCTTTAGAACAGCTCATAAAAGAAAGCTCTCCTTTTTCCCTATCAGGTTTTTGGCAGAACACAGTTACGAAAATTTCAAAGAATTTATCAACACCACCCTATCATCAACTCAATCGATTGAAACCCAATATTGATTCAACTTCACGAAGACCATGGCTATGGCAATCTTGCAAAGGTTAATCAACTGGGCCAGACGGAGTAAGAGAATTTTACATGTCGGAGGATCATACTCAACAAAATGAGTGAAGTTTTTAAATATTGGTTTAATGCCAAAAAATCCCAAAGGAAATATATAAAGGCGCCATCACCCTGATCTATAAGAAACGCGATGATGCAGATTTACATAATTAACGAGCAATTACTCCGTTAAATCAAGATTAAATCTTGGGTAAGGCATTATTAACCTTTACTCTTCTGGTCCCGGTAAGCAGTGTCAGGGTTGGTCAATACGTTATAAAATTCCATTTATAACCAAATGAAAATTGAGTTTTTGTGGAAAACTGCAGAGACTGGAGGTATCATTGCCGAGTCCGAGTCTTCTAAAGACGTTAGATTCTGATACCTTATCAAAAAGCTTAAATAATAATTACATCTGACTACTGTTTTAAAAGCTATATTGTTAGTTTTATATTTTTAATCACTGTAGATTCAGAATGGACAAAAAAGGCTACCGAAGTTATTAGACAACATTTAGAAAAGGAAGAATCAGAATGGGAATACAGTCTGCTAAAACAGGTATTTAAGACCAATGCCTGTCTTTCACCAAGAAGCAATTAGTTTATTGTAAAGATGGATGCATTAGTGGAATCATTGAAAATTTTTCATTATTAGGACAAATGCCTTTTGTCAGTGTTTGAAAGAAACTATGATAGGGTGTTTTAGATTTTTATGCATTTTTAAGAGCATACAGTTGTAGATCATGTTTAGAGGCTGCAACATGGTTATTGATATGATGATAACTTATGCAGATTGAGGAAAAATTCAGAAACGTTTATGAAATTGATTACAATACGATTTAACAGGCTTGCGTAAGCATGCTAACTACACTAGACAACAAATGTGACAGCAATGTTGAGCGGCAATGCCATGAGACTGAGGTGAGCAATCTGAGCATTAATCCAGCAGTTAACAAAAATCTAATTTGGTTGTTTGTGTATTAGTTTATTGCTTTGTTGAGGAATATTTTGTTCAGATCTTGAGACACTTAATATATATTGAGGGAAAAATAGAGTCACTATTATTAATAGTGTAAAAATCTAACAAAACTTTTGACATATAGGATCCTTCAGAGAAAAAAAATCTCTTTTTGAGGTCACAAAACAACTTTGGCCGACCCGCAAAATGCAATGCAGACTGTTAATGTGAATTGTAGTTGCTTTACAGAACATGTGGCTTTACAGAACAATTTGTATACATTGACTTTTTTGTTTTAATTTTTTAGGCATTACGGATTACTTTAAACTCCAGAAAGAAAACACCGCCAAGTTTGCTTGTTTCTTACAACGAAGCCGGAACCATGAAAACATTCATTGTTGCTGATTCAATCCACGTCAGATGTAACAACGATTCGAGGGTGGTGTTAGGCTATTTAATGCAAATTATCGGTTGTTATTATGCTTAGAAATTGCAATACCCAAAGGTTTACCCTATTTTGGGTTTTTTACAAGCTCATCTCTTGAAGGATCGTCTGTCTGGTTATCATAAGTCCTCCAAATACGTGTTCTTTGAGAAGTATGTGAACAATATGAACATGGAACATTATGAGTAGTGATTTTACACTAAACTTATTGCAGAAATTATTATTACTCACGGGTGCCAGAAGAGGAAGGGCAGAGAGGCCATCGCCCCCTTTTCTTTCTTTATTTTCCAAAATGACATTCAAAAGTGTGCTTTTTTCGAATTTTGCCCCCTGCCAAAAGCGCCCGTGATTGTACCTGCTTTATTTCTGTTGCACTGCTGTAATAAACACTATTTTAGAAATTTTGACTGCCAAGTGACAATACGCATAAAATAGTAAACACGTACAAGATTTAAACATAAACAGCAAAGATAATAAACACCTAGTTAGTAAACACGTACAAGATTTAAACATAAACAGCAAAGATAATAAACACCTAGTTAGTAAACACGTCCAACATTTAAACACAAAACAGAATGAACATGTGCAATTTAAACATGTAACCATTTTAGGCGTTTCTTTTTGGCCTCAATTTTCGTGTTTAATTAAAGTGTTTAACAAAATAACAGTGCGCAGTCAATCTTCAAACCGACAGTTTTTTGAATTCACAAATTGACACAAATTTCAACAAACCCTCCAGACTTATGTAAGTCTTACAACAAACTGGAATGGATGAAAGTTCCTTCGCTTAATACAGGTTCCATTGCATAATTTTCTTAGTCATTGAGCTTAAACAATGTATCCTTCTGCGCAGATGCAAAGTCACCAAACAGGCAGGATACTACAAATACTCAGCAATGCTCGCCAAGTCGCCACAAAGAACGTTGAGCGAGCCATCGAAGCAATGAACGGCGCAGAATTCTCGCAAAAAATTGCGCTTGAAACTGATTCAACACGTACAACTGCCTCAGGAAGACGCACCGGATTTCGTCTACGCGCTGAAAGCCCTCGGCAACCGATGCTACCCCGAGGATGAAGACAGCCAACTGAAGAACGAACTACTTTATTTATGCCTGATCAAAGGTTTGAGAGACAAGCAATTGGCTAGCAGCATTCCGGCAACTCTCAGGTACGAAATTAACTTCATGGAAGCGGCCGACGTCATTTTTAAGACTATCCCGCAGGTATGCCCACCTGTTGGAGTGGAATCGATTCAAACCTGTTCGGCGATACCTTCTACTACGGATTTGTCTGCCATCCTAAACAAACTGGAAGATATGGAGCGGAAAACAAAATCGTATCGCGAACGCAATTGTGACGCAATCTCGGAATTAAGAGGCGACCTGAGGACGGTCAACAATCGAATGAATGCAGCTTCGTGCAATTCTGTATACTGAGATGACAATCAATGCTTGTCAACCAACAACGCCCGACGCCGCCATAAGTGTTTTGGATGCGGTTCAGTAAGACACCTTGTAAGGGAGTGTCCAAAACGTATTTGAAACCTCGATACTTCTACTCACAGCAATAGCAAAGGCCGACGGGCGTCTACGCCAATGAATAATTTAACAGAGGAGACTGCGATTAAATTGGATAATGTTGTTGTCACTGGACACGAAGAAAGCGCAGATTTACATCATTTTGTAACTATGGTTTTCCGAGATAAGCCATTGTGTGCTTTGGTGGATACCGGTGCCAGTGTCTTCCTCGTTAAGAAATCACTCTGGGATGGGTTGAGCTCTACCGAAAAAGGTCCCTTGTCAGCATCCCCGGAGGATACACATTTTGTCGGAGCCGGCGGTAGTGATTTATCCATATTGGGTAAAGTTAAGTCTCGCTCTATTGGAACGTTAGCGTTTAAAGTTGATCTGCTTGTGTGTTCCACTATAGGTCATGATCTCATCATTGGTCTTGACTTTCTTCAGTCTCATCATTGCGCTTTGTGTTATAATTCGATGAGCTTGTCTATAGGAGAAATAGAAGTTCCTCTGCTAACGCAACCAATCATCCCAAAACGCAATGAAGTTTTCATAACGGATTCCGAGGTTGTTCCAGCTTTCTCCGAAATTCGCGAGTTGGCCAAGCTCACTAATCACGTTGGCGGAGATGACTTCTTGCCCTCTCCAGTGTTTGTGGAGCGGGATGTTGAATTCAACACAAATCAGGACAGCACTGGAGTTTCTCCGTATGCGCATGAAATGGACGCTCTTCGCGACTGATTGCTGTTAGCAGATCTAGCTACCGATGAGGTTCTCGGTGAACAACGTGCAAAGATGAAGAGACATCACGACAAGCATTGCCACGGCAAGGAGATCTCAGTCGGAGACCGTGTCCTCCTGAACAACCCGGCCATTCCTGTCGATAGATGCCGGAAATTCCATTTGCCCTATAAAGGACCTTATAAAGTAGTGAGGAAAGTTGGCCAAGTCAACTACCAAGTTAATGACCACGAGAAAAAGCAAACGGTCCACTACAATTGTTTGAAGAGGGTGTCCAAGGACGTGAACAGGTTGGAGGAATCTGTCGAATCTCAGGAAGGTAACAACGCTCCCGTCCGAGACGATTCAAGCCCAATGAAGTGCCATGTGCAGGTTCCAAGGTCAAAGTCGCAGGGGTCACGATCGGCCCCTATTAGTGAAAATAGGACAATAATGGACGCTGTTCCCGACTTGGGTACCGGATCGATCAATGATCGACCCAAACGAGGTGACCGACACGATTTTACCCGGACCACAATCAATCGGTTTCAACACTTTTTAATCATTTCGCACAGTTTTCGTTTGAATTTTATCTAAGATTGTATTCAGTAGCAGTTTCAATGTTTTATATATCATTTTGTCCCGCTGACCCAGACCTAAGAATTTTAACGTGGGGGGGTGTGTGGCGAAATAATATTTCGCACTATTGTTTGTTTGTTTTTCGTGCATCTTCCCACGCTTTTTTTTTGCTTAAGTTATCAGTTTGTTATTTCTCTTGATGATCTGATTTTATTGATTTCGCATGTCCACTGTTTTTTCACGTTGTTTATACCGGCTTAAGTGTTTCGATGTGGTCCAGTACAGATTCATACGTGTCCTGTTTTCGTTTGGTCTCCCGCATGGGCTTCAGGCGGTAGAGGTGAGCTGGCGAGAAAAGGTGGCTTTTCACTTAAAACTGCCCTGGTTGCTTTATTATATTTTACCATTTCGATTGTAAAACGTGTGCAACGTAAGTCAAGCCCCAAAAGCGGAGTGGAGTGCTTTTAATCTGATATTGAAATACAATCTCACTATGTTAAAAGAGGCTTGTTGGCTTTGAGTGGGCCGTGAAAGCGGTGGAGAAGGACCTGGCAACAAAAAATCTGTAACAGGTCCATTAAAACCTTATAAAGACACGGCTCAATCCAATCAAACTCAACTTTTCAAGGAACGGATCAAAAATATTAAATACCCCAAGGTCACAACCAGGTATTAGGTCAACGATATTCGTTACAGCTTTATACAATTTTGCGACTGGTTGACGTGATTACCATCATATACCATACACTTGCCTATTACGTCATTGCAGGGACAAAAGGAGAGTGGAAAAGTGACGACGAATGCAACGAAATGGGATTCTTTGATACATCGGTTGAAAAGCCTACAAGCGAGCTATAACTCTCCTTCGAGAACGTCTGAGGCACCAAGCAGTTGAGTACAGAGTTTTAGGTGTGTGTTATCAGTATCACAATTTGGCAGCTGCCTATAAAAATCTCGAGAAATATTCAGTTGTCGAGGCAACTTATTTGAAGGCCATAGAAATCTATCACAGTTCGAAAGACTGGCCCGATCAAAAGCGACAGAACAACAGCGTTATTTTATCTGCCGTGGACCTAAGTGAAGCACACAAATTTCAAAAAATTTTCGCAAATTTAAAAATTTTCGCAAAGGCGAGTAAAGCCTTACCAGACATGGAATGAAAGATATTCTCTGTTATTCTGAAACATTTAACGAATGAAACAAAATTTTGTTTATGTTAAGTTTTCATTTATTGTAAAAACATTTCACACTTATTTCATGGTCAAGGCTTATATGCAACTATGATCAGGAGTTTTAAAAAATTATTCATTTTAATGCATTTTTGGTCTAACTTCAAAACGTACAATTTTTAGGTTTCATTCAGGCATGAAGTAAATATGTCTATGTTTTGATGCATTGTTGTGATGTGTTTTGGCTTCTGTGTTGTTATTCTGTGATGTTTATGTTCCCATTATGTGCTCACGACCACTGCAATAATATGAAGTGTACAATCCGGTTTCTCATGTCCTTAGACGTTTAAATTAGAACCACCATTTTCATACAAAATTTCTAAAAACATGTCATGTTTGTATGATATAGTAAAGAGAGACGAGGTAATTCATGCTGCGGCTTTGTCACTTCGCCCGAGGCGACTTAAACCAAAAGTGATGTTTACAGGTATCTTACTCATAACTTACAACAATGTAAATATAATTCTTAATACAATTTTTATTAACATGGCAACTGCATTTTTATTGCCGAAATTTGGACCCATTTATTTTGTGAATTCTACTAACAGGTGTGATTGATGAAGTTATTAAAAACATCGTTAAAGAGCTGGGAGGTCACATTGCTGATGACATGTATGATTGCACACACCTGGTCACTAACGAAATTCGACGCAATGTTAAATTTCTGTGTGCAATTGTTCGCGGCTTACATATTGTAAATCCACAATGGTTAAGTGATTCAAAGAAACAATCCAGGTAGATGTAGCAGTTCATCTTTAAACTATTTTGTTGTAACTATGTTATGAATTATGATCAATAGCTCATTTTTGTAGTATTAAACGTCCTGGAAATATCTTTACTTTACTCTGTCAGGTGAGTATTTTTCAGCATCTGAGACACGTAAATGAATGTAATTGCATGCACAGGTTTAATATGTACGCATTTTTAGTTAAAATATTTTTCGGTTTGCGTTGAATTTATTCGACTTCAGAACAGCTCATAAAAGAAAGCTTTCCTTTTTCCCTATTTCAGGTTTTTGGCAGAACACGAGTACGAAAATTTCAATGTTAGCAACACCACCCTATCATCAACTGAAACTATTGAAGCCCGATATGGATTTACCTTCACCAAGACCATGCCTGTGGCATGGTCACGATCTGAACTGTTATTTTCAGGTCACCGGATCCACGTCACGAGATCTGTGCTTCCTCCTCCGCAAGAGATGTACCAGATCATCAAGTGTGGTGGAGGAGTTTGTGTCCGGAAGACGCCAAAGGGATCTAATCTTCATGATTTGGTTATTGTGGCAACGGAAAATGACAAGAGCTGTGCCTCTGCTTTAAAAGTAGGTTACTGACAAAATTCAACGCACCGTGAAATTTCTGTGTGCGATTGTAGCAAAAGATCACAAATCAGTCTACCTTGTTAACAATGAGGTGGCTGAGCTCTGGAGGATCCCTACACCTCCTGGTGAAACAATCTGTGGAGATTTTATCCCAGAAGAGTTTGCCAGAGCCCTCCAGCTGCTAAAGTCTGGGAAAGCTCCAGGCCCTGATTCAATTTGCCCGGAGCTGATTATCCATGCCGGAGCTGCCTTAAAGTCCTGGCTAAACAAATTCCTGTCTTCCTGTTTACACACACTCAAGCTTCCGAAAATCTGGAGAAAACCACTTGTGGTTGACATCCCAAAGCCAATGAAGCAGATAGAGGATCCAAAGAGTTATCGACCAATCTCTCTTTTGTGCATCCCTTTCAAGATATTGGAGAGACCAAATTTGAAGACTTACGGCTCAATGGCAAGCACTGGTTAGTTTGTTTGAATCAATGTTTTTAAGGTATTGCAAAATTTGCTGCATTAAACTTGACAAACCTTGAACTGATGTTGATGAATCAAAGCTGCGAGCATCAGAAGGTAATTTACCTAATTTAGGGGACATTTTTATGTCATTATTTAACTAGTTGTTACAGGTCAACCAAGTAACGAAACTATGCTATTTCCAAACAAATCAAAGAACCGGGTCATCCTGATGCCAACTGGATTGTGTGCCTGGTGATAAATACAGTAGGATAATAATAGTAGTTGCAAATGCACCTCATGTCAAACATTTATGCATCTGCAACTACCGAAGTATCATAACTGCCATTCATACCATGATATTATACAGGTGCTGTGGGCGGGTGTAGAATTGTAGATATGCTAGATTCAATATTTTGACTGTTCAATGCTAATGTCAACCACCAAGCAGTGTTTGAGCCTGATTTTGATTTTGGTAGGCAATTAATTGCACACAAGTGTAATGAACGGATGCTTGGATTAACAAAGGGCTATATGTTAGTACACGAACGTAGCATTAAGTTCTAAGCACACACCAATTATCACATTCTATGCACGTAGTAAAGTATTTTAAACCGCATCATGCTACAAGGGTTCGCCTGCATTTAAAATCAGAAATGATTTCTGACACAACCATAGCAGTGATAGCACCACCCCGTAATCCCATTCCTGTTGGCGACAGCACCACCAGTTCTGTTTCCATGATGGAAAACTTGTTTAATATAGGAATGGAGGTGCAACAAAGCAACCAAGAAGATGCAGATGATGAAGGAGCTGACATTGACACTATTGTAACTAATCAGGTTTCAACCTACCTAAAAGATAACTCCAATAAAACAGACGTCTTGGAGTATTGGAACTTAAAAAAAAGAATTCCCTATGTTGCATAATATTTGCCAGAAATACCTTTCGCTGCCAGCATCATATGCAGCATCAGAAAGGTGCTTCTGCAGCGCATGGCTAACTGCAACCGTCCTGAGATCTCGACTTAACGAAAGTCACTTAGAAGCACTAAATATCCTACATTGCAACAAGCAGCTTCTTGATTAATTCTATGATTCGATGTGTAAATGTGGTACCTCCGAAAAGTATGGTATTAAGACTGTTGGTAGTGCAGGTGGCAAGAACTACACGGCTCTATGCTTTAATATGAATCGTATGATGCTTGATTTAGCATATGTTATACTGTTTGTCATGTGATACTAATACAATTCAAAATAATGTACAAATATTTTTGCTTTTTGTTCGTTATTATTTGGAAAAAATTGCCGCTTAATTTCAGAATAGATTCGAAATTAAGTATTCTAGAATATTCTAGAATATCCAGGTATTCTGTATTGTGCATCACAAGGGAAACCCTGAAAGTCATACACAAGCATTATTACGCCACAAAAGGCAAGCAACTCTAGTTCTATTCCAACAACCAATCGTATAACAGGGAAAACATTAACAGGTTAGAAACAAACTTTTAAAATTATGTCTGAAACAATTAAACACAACCAGCAATGCAAAGTAAGTTATGACTAAATTGGTTGCAAATATTTCATTTGGATACTTTCTTTTGTTACCAAACATAATAGTATTGAATCTAGCGAATTTACACACATGACCAGCTTAAATTCTCTCAATGATGGCGCAAGGGCATATAAAGAACGTCACACAACCTTTCATTGGTTTTGCATTACGTCTTCCTACGAATATAAATAGACTTTCTTAAAGGCAAACACATGGCTTATTTATCACAAAGACAGATCACAAGAACGGTTTTCCAACCTACGAAGTGGCCTAACACAAAAAAGTGTTTCTTGGAATGACCTATAACAACAGATAGCAGACAAATAAAATTGAAACTTTTTTGACCAACTTTTTTTAGTTAGTGATGGGAGCTACAGACCAGCATAAAGTTGAAGTGGCATTTTTTCTTGTTCTTTTCTTATTGATTGATTGGGATGATTTTATTTTGTATTAATGAGATTTTATATTTTGTATTGTAGACAGGGTCGGTAATCGCAAAATTTTGCGGGTTTATTGTGCACTTTGGCACTTACAACAAAAAAATTATAACTGTTGCAATACATTGTGGTTATCGTTGATTTGAGGCCTTGATATTAGGACTTGATTAAATCCAGAGCCGTAGTTGCAGAAAGCTTTGGGTTGTAATATGTTGCTACAATAAGCATGATAACAAAGAGTTATATCAGAATGAGTCCTTGTATCAAACACCAGGAAAAAATGCTTAATTGCAAGCTTTTAACCTATGGTTGCATTGTAATCGATAAGTGGTTAAGTTTTACCTAGAGTTCTTAGCGGGAAGTTAAAGGAAAATCTTCGTTATTTCATCTACTTGAGAAGTTGGAGCGTATATTCATTATTATTTTGGATTGCTAGTAATTTAATCATTTCCAATTTTCTATTAACACCTTTATCTAATTATTTTCAACTTGCTGAGTGGAGGTGAAAAACAGAACCATAAAAATTGCAAAGACTTATGCACAAACTCAATTTTATGTCTAGACCAAGTGGACCACAGGAAAAGCTTACGATAATAAACAATACACACGAATTAGAATGGTCATAAAAAGACTTACATGATACAATGTTTTTCTAATTTTTTTTAGTCATTTTTTTTCATTTGATTTTTTCTCTTTGCTTCTTTACAACTTTCATATTTTTTCCTTTTTTTTAAACATTGCCACAAAAGAAAAGAAAATTTGATCAGCATCTCATTAAGTACAGTGTACAATAGTTTCACAAATTTCATTGACAGGATAAGAGATAGAAATAAAATAACATCTCCGGCATGTGTACAACAGAGAAATTGCAACAATATGAAAATCAATGGCATCTCGGTACGTGTCAATGGCAATCTGGCATTGGCTTCAAATTGAAACTTGGCCAATAATCAAATCGAAGAACAACAACTGGAACACTTGGCATCTGACTCAGTGAAATTTCACCGTTTCAAGTTCTACAAATATTGCTTGCTTTCCATGGAAGGCTTTTTTCGAGTTGGGGTGGATTTGAACATCAATTGTTTAAATCACATCAAGACAAAGGATAAATGAACCTTTCAAGTCCGCTCTTGAAAGGGGCTTCATGGACAATGATTGGTTCAAGAGTTGGTTTTGTCAGTTGTTCCGGGGGAGGGGGAGGGTTACCTACTATCTAGTGATCTAGTGCAGGCTTTTCCTATGTTTACTCATAGTCGAAATGCCTCATGCGTAGTTTGGTGGTTGTAGTTGTCATTTAGTGCAAGGTTTGGGATTTTTCGACGTTCATTCATGGTTGAGTTGCGTTATAGGCAGATAACCGGTTGTTAGTTATTTATTGAAGGTCAGCAGTGATGTGATTGAGTGTGGGACAACGTTGTCATTTGCGTCTTTTGCTTCACTAACAATGGTAAGAATGCAATTGATCTTTACACAATGACAGTTGAAGATGTTCGTGTTCTAGTGGATTTGAAATGATCATGTCTTGTACGACAGCGCCACCCACCTCTTTAATCTATTGGGCCGAAGAAACTGAAGAGATTTGTAAAGTATTCACTTTATACAAGTTGAAAATAAACCACCTGAATGAGGCAGAGCTGATGCGTTTTAAAAATCAGCAGAGATTTACATTGAAGCTGATTTGATGAAATACGGGAGTTGTATGGTATTAGAGAGTGGAAAGGGAAGAAAAAAAGACAATAAACATACATAGAAACTGAACATTGATATACTAAGAAAAACATATTAACATAAACAGAAAATGGATATTATTTTTTAAATTGTCAATCACATGCACAAGACAGAATTAGCATACACAGGTAAGCATCACAGAAAGGGATGTTTTTATGAAATGATAATCACAAATAGAAAATCATAGACCTGCGTCCCACTCAGAAGTGCATGCTGCAACTTGTGTTTTGGTTACTTTGTGCTTTCACTTAAGTTTTGAAAAACTGCACACATTTTAAGGCTCTAGGATCAGACCTCCCTCATGCAAGTTTTTCAAACCTATTCAAAAAAACTTAATGGCAGTAAAAAAATTATCATCCACAATAATCACATTGGAAATTACGATTCCTAGAAACATGGATGGGTTGAACACGAAACTCTCAGTTTTGGGTCCTATTAAAGGCCTACATTTAGGAGTTGCAAAAATCTCTTTCGTTGTTAAAGCCATTATAGGTTGCAGTATGTTTGTTCGTGTAAATCGCACAAAAGGTTTCTTAAGGAATGCCAAGCGGCAGTATTTGCTATTTAGGGAATTTTTGTCCGATTGAACTGTTAATGGTAATGCAGGTTTTTATTCACTTACACAAGATAAAGATCTTAATAGTCTTAACGATGCAACAACATGACAAGTATCCCAACACCTGCTGTAACTACTTCTGAGGAATTTATTTCTAAGCATGTTCGTCTGTTAAGTTGAAGACTTACGGCTCAATGGCAAGTTTATTTGTATTAATGTTTTTAAGGTATTGCAAAATTTGCTGCATTAAACTTGAAACCTTGAACTGATGCTGATGAATCCAAGCTGTGAGCATCAAAAGGTAATTTTCCTAATTTAGGGGACATTTTTATGTCATTATTTAACTAGTTGTTACAGGTCAACCAAGTAACGAAACTATGCTTTTTCCAAACAAATCAAAGAACAGCGTCATCCTGATGCCAACTGGATTGTGTGCCTGGTGATCAATACAGTAGCATAATAACAGTATTTGTAAATGCACCGATTTTAAAACGCTCAGTTTTAATTGAATATAACCCCCATTGCCAACGTTCAAACATTCTGAAATGTTCGTGTATTCTATGTCGGTTATTTCCACTCACACCGCTCCACGTTGTTATAACCTCTAAGCGAGTAAACGCTCTGACGAAGAGTTGTACGAACGTATTATGCTTACACTCGATGAAAAGGGACCATTGATTGCCAAGACTGTGCTTCACAACAGAGCATCGTATAATATTCAACCCAGTTTAAACATCTATCTGTGCAACATTCATTTTGCACTTTGTCCTGGTTTCAATATTTTGTTGGGTTTGATACAAGTACGACACTATTAATGGCGTATGCTGCCATCTCTTAAACATAAAATACAACAGCAAAAGCAATAACATTGTTATTTGTTCATAAGCTTAACAAATGCCTCTCACATAAAGCGAGAAAAACAAGTGGGTAATAGTTTAAAAAAGGCCACACGGTTCTTTATCAAAACTGAACTCCTAGACTTACATTTATTTTCAACAACTGAAGTGCAACATCTTATTGGTGGGTTTGTGACTGTTGTTTTGAGCTGTTTGGAAGTTAATTTAGAATCTCGTAATTCAGTTGTTGACCAAATTTGCGTTCTCCTTAATGACGTCAGATAATTTCCTCGATTAAACTAGTGCGCCACATATAAATACCGATGTGATATTTACAACCTTCATTTTCCCCTTTTACTGTCTCATTGGTTACACAGCGCGATGTAACATTCAGCAAGCTTTGCCCAAAGGTGAAAACCTTTGTGTTATAATAAATAAAATAGGAACTTTATAAGTTAGTAATTTGTATAGACAGAATCAAGCAACTAACAGCATAGTCACACAAATTGAGAAATGAGAACTCATCCATCAAAGCAGAAGCAAAACAATTTATCAACCATCTATCGTCCTCGCTCATATTCAAAGTTTTAAACAATTACCGCCAGCATATGCGGTCTTTATGACAGATATGTTCATTGTGTAATACCCCACACGAGTAGTGCACAAGCGAATTATTAAATGTCATAGGTTAGAAAACATTTCATATTTCCAGGTAAAGTCCTTTACTCAAAAGCATCTGTTGTGTTAAGCATTTCAAGCCAAATACAAAAGAAACTACTTAAAAATAGAAACACCCATGAACAAAAGTACTTAAAAAGCCAAGTACCACAAATTTACATAAGTAGTCAGCCTCGTTACTAAACACCACTGCATGCAACCATTGCTTAAAATATATGCATTCTAGAATGGTTTAGTTACAATTTAGTAAGCAAGAAATTGTCACTTATCTCATTTGAAATCCTGTTTACGAGTTCCCATCCACAAACTGGCACCATTGTTATCACTGCCAAGTAACAATATTGTCTCGAAGGTGTCATCATGAAACTCACTGCAACTATAGCTGATAGTAAAACACAATCCTATGATAATTTTATTGCCCAAGAGCCTACACATAGAAAAAAGTTGTTTCAGTAAAGAGCCTGCTAGACCTATACTATTAATACCTAGAAATAGCTCTTAAACGTTTAAATACTTTCGGATGCAATTCTCCATAGTATCAACCAATCAGTACAAAAGAAAACGATATTTAAAATTTCATGACTAAATTGTGGGAGTTTCCCTGATAAGCCTCAAGTCCGGACATTCATAAATAAATGCAAACGCCGAAGTTTAAAAAATGTAAGGCGGAAAAGTTATGGGTTCAAATATTTGGGAATTCCCCGTGTCAAGGATTGTTGTAAAACCACAAAATAAAATAAAATACACTTCTAATCAACGTTATTTGCGACTACAGCCATGCTACAAGTTTTTGATTTTCATAAAGTTTCTAGACTTGTTGGTTATGCTAACCTACCACTTATAAAACGAAACAGATCTAACAAAATCAGCAGCAACGATTACTGAAATACATGTCTATTTTACACATACCGTATTTTACGGACCATAACGCGCAATTTAAATCCTTTTTTTTCGCCGGTGCGCCTAATGTATGGACCATGATTCATAATCACCATTCATTCAAGCGCGCAAAACATGAAAACATGCTTTCTTGCATTTGTGTGTTTAAACGAACAAATGTGGCCATGTCCGCCCCTTAAAACTGTAGTCGTTGGCGAATTGTATGAAATATATGCAGAACTTCCTTAATTTTTGGTGTCGCCGGTTATTGTTGTCGTCTTTTTCAACTTGTTCGTTTCGTAAACTTCTTCACATATTACGGCATCATCTTAACGCAACGCTTAAATGAAACTAAAACAGTGCAAATGTTAATGTCTGTGTATTGACAGGCACGTCTTAATGCTTAAATTGAGAATCGTTGGTTTGATTGTTTCGTAACAAAGCGCAGTACAAGTCACAAAGCTTACGCATTGCGTGTGCGCTGCTAGTGCGCGTTATTTTTAATTTTAACGTTTAAAAACTTTGAATAATCGAATAAATGAACGTAATTTTTATTCAATTAAGCGGCTTATGCAATAAACCGTTATGGGATAAACCGAAGTATTAATTAAATTATCTTTACAAATGATAAGACTATGGTTTGGGACTTGCGCCCTTTATGCGATAAAACAAATTGAGCGATTATCCAGTTCCGAGCCCGTATTTAATGCATTTAACACAATAAACTACGTTTTAAATGCGCAACATGTTAAACCGAAGTTGTATCTAACTGTATCATGATCTGACCTATACAGAGAATAGGCCAATACACTGCAAAATGATGCCTATTTCACAAAATAATGCTTTTAAGTGCAATTTGCAGTAAGGTGAATGAACATCTCGCTTATTTCGTACAATTTTCCATCCCACGGAAATGGGAAACATACGCTTGAAACATAGTCTAAACTTAAAAAGACGTTGACCTTCTACAAACCGCCTCGCTATCCTAGTTGACCTGCTGCACTTGATCTGTTCTCAACAATGCGCATGCTAAGGGGTCAAGCGACCAAATCGAGATCCGAGACAATCAGCAGAAAACACAATCCGCTTGGAATGGAATGCGGCAGATTTCAAAATTTCTGTCTTTAAATTTTCTCTTTTTTCTGCGTATTGAGGCGAACTTGCTTCGTGTGGAATGAACGGATATTTTGCCGGATTCCAGTTGGCTGGAATGCATGACGTCAAGAAACAATGTTAATTGAGAAAGCGTCCTTGCTTGAGTGCGAAAAAATGCCTTTCATAGAAACACTGGAACTGAAATGCCGAAACTCTGGAGTCATGACGTCATTATTGTCATGCTATCAGAGTATGTCAAGCATGACGAATACAGGGATGAAGACCACACGTCGTACAAAGCTGAAATTTGTTTTGTGCTTGTTTCATAGCATTCTGAGCAGGTAAAAAAAATTGACCATATTGACTTTTGGTTGCCCTAGTCATGACTTATTCCTTCTTTAACCCTATTCTAACTAGGCTTGGCTTCTCCCGCACACTGTCATAGCAAAACGTGGCGTACAGTTGCATTGTTTACTGTAGAAGCTTGAAATTTGGTGACTTTTCCTAAAAAATGTTCAGCTATCTGTCCATGTTTGTTTGATAAAGTTGGATTTTGTAATTTTTAAGATATTGCGATATTTTCATAATTTTCCTCTGCTCTCCGCATTGAAGCGTATTACTCATTTACGCACCAATAACTCGACTAACTATTCTCTTTCGTTCTCTTCTCGCGGTCAGCTGGTTTTCCGCACAGCGGGGACGCGGCATAACAAGAAGAATTTCTAGAAATGTGTCACTTTTAGAAATACTTAATTTACACTAAATTCACTTTCTTTAGTTTTACAATTATGATGTATACAGGAAGCCAGATGATTTTTCTACTAACCTGTCAAAATCCGATCAGTCTACGACGTATAGTTTTCTAGTAATTAACGATTGAAAATGTGTGTGCGGGGTCGGCCACACCTAGTTTTTTAGTAAACTCGCGAGCCTGGTTAGGATAGGGTTAAGCTGCCGGCAAACAATTTATTGTCGGACGTTTTCAAACGACTGCGCTTCGTGTCACTTAATTATATCGTTATTTCTTTGTGACATGTTATAACTTATAGCTTATAACATAAGCCACATGTAGTATAATGAAGTATCAGTGAATCTAATGTCATTGCCCAATAGATATTCGACATAAACTCGCCGATGAGTCGTTATCGATTACCAAACAACTTTTTTATTTATTTTTATTTTTGATATCGTATTGCCCTAATATGGAACTATTCACTAAGAAATAGATTATGCATTACATTTGCGGCTTTTTTCGGTTCGTTGATTGAGCATATTGCACGTTGATTCTGCTAGTATTGCAACTAGTTCACATAGTAATAGTTAGTTAGCGTAATGGTGTAGTTACTATAGTAATAGAATATTAATTAGTCTATCTTGTATTGGGAACGAAGGAAAATGACGGCAGGAGAAATGGCGGTACTGGCAAGTTACGGAAATCAGTGTTTCCTTTCCAAACTGTAAAATATATGATTTTAAAACCCAAACCTTCTACATTTTTTAGGGGATCACGTCAATTGACCGTGAACAAACTCACCGGCGACAATTGGTCGTGGTTAACTGACCGGCGACACAAATCAACCGCTACGTATTTTATTTTAATTATTTACGCAAATTAGCATTGTTGTTTATTCAAAATATATGATTTAAGGTCAGTTGGTTCTAGGTAAATTTACGTCACGGTCAGTTGTCCCCTGGTCAGTTGTCCCCGGTGAGTTTGTTCGCAGTTATATTCCCACGGTTAATTGTCGTGGAACCATTTTTTAGGTCTAGTATACGTAAGTGCACAACCAGAGGGTACCTTTGTACACTAGACCCTAACTACTCAAATCATGACGTCATCTGGTTGTGCGCTTTTACTTTACGCTAGACCCGGTATTTGTGCAAGCAAAATAACGTTTCTTGGTTTTGTGCTTGCCACAACCAAGCTTAAATATAGGCTTGCTTATACACGTTTGAATTATACATGAGCCATATTGGTGAAAGATAGCCCACATTTTACTATTTTAAAAACTCTATTGCCGGTGCTGTAGGATTGCGATTTAAAGGTACCTGTATATGTATCATACATCATGGATTTGTTTAGTGCTGTTGTTGCTTTTTCATGGCTGGTATATTTCTGGGAAACCTACTTGTCAAAACGACAGGTTAGTCGGTAATATTTGTTTCTTATCATGTATAAGTTAAATGTTTCTTGTTGAATTTAAAAAAGAAGCGTGGGAATTGGTGAAAACAATCTTTAAATAATGTGGAAAGTTAATAAACTTTCAAGTATAAAACTGGTTAGGCACAAAACGGCTGAAGTATGTATCGCCTTATGTTTAGAGTTTTTTGGCTGGATTAACGAAGCATAACGATCATGGTATTCTCATAATTGTTGCACCAGCGCTGAAAATAAAATTTGCGGAAAGCTGGTGATATATTCTGTATATAACGTCTTGGAACGATTTGTAACTTCGCATATTTATGTCAGGATAACATCTACCATCAAGTCAAAGAAGTTCCAACAGAATTGAAATTCGTCATTGATGAGAAGACCTTTACCAAATCACGCACTTATGCTATTATATATTATTACTATTGTTAATGTTGGAATACTTTCTTTACTGGAATTCTGTTTTGTATTAAGTAAGGAAAAAGACAACTTTCTGGTATTTGGGAAAGTAGCGTTATAGAGCAAACAAAATTGTTTTTAACTAGATCGCAAGATTGTAAGCTCATCTTCACTTTAAACTTAACTTTTGCTGCGTAGTTTGTTTGGTCTCACTAATGCAGGCATTCTAATTTATTGCGTGATAATTCCTTAGCTAAAATTGTTTTAATAATTATGTTAATTTATTGCTGTTATTACTTTGCTCTGCAACCACAACAAATTGAAAAAATATTTTAGTTGGCACTTCATCTGTTCATCTCCTGAATAAAATTTCATCTAATTTTTTTTCTGAGTGAAATCTGTCCGAGCCAATTGTTACTGACAGAAAACATAACGATCTTATCTTGGGTCACACTGGGCCATGAACACACAGACGCAGGGAAACAAATTATGCTTTCAACTCATTTCCAAGTGTCACAACTCACAATACTGCGACAATAAGGATATGTGTATGACATCATAATCTATTTTTTTGAAACAAACTCATTTATAGAGCAAACATACCGCATTGTTACATCATACAAAGTATTTTGTCAAATCTACTGCTGCTGTTGCTAGTATCGCTATTTGCTTAAACATTACCATCCTGGTCCATGTAGTGGTGTATATTAAATATTATTGGTTCAAAAGCTCAATATTGCCATAATTCTGTTTAGCAAAGAATTGACTTATTTTAATATAAAGCTGATATCAGAGCTTATAACCTTATAATTTTATGCAGGGTCAAATCCATGAAACGTCATACAGGGTCAGTTACAAGCAAAATTTATTTTAACAAAACCAACATGTACGGAGAAGTGTCGACCGTTACTGATAAAAAATGAACGCATGTCAAAAACTTTAATTTATTAACCGCACTTTCACCTGGTTTTGCTTTACAAGCTGGAGCATCAGATATTCGAGAAACGAGTGATGTCACAAGAAGTCGCATGCAATCCGTGGAGTTGCAAACAAGTTTCTAAATAATTAAAATTGAATCATGTTGGCACTTTACATGTTAGGAAAGTATATTTTATCATGGACGGCCTTTTGCAAACAAAAACACTTTCAATTTAAACTCTTCAACATTGACTCATAACATAAGGTTACTCACTACATGTTAACCCTCATACAATTTTTAATTTTTTTCAAAAGTTAAAACTTGACGATGCATGATGATGCAAAGAAATAAGTGATGCATGCAAAACTTTATTTAAATTACCTCCTTTTGAACCACTTTTATCAAAAAATCTTTGGATAAATTTTCCAGTTGAATCAGATGAAACAAATCGCTGAAGTTTTTTTGTCTTTCATCGAATTCAAAAAGTGCCCAAGCAACTACCCTCCTGTACGGCTGTACTTTTCCTCATCGATCCTGAATCCCGAATCCTGAAATGAAATCAAGGCCGGGGTGATATCATATTTCAGTTTCAGGAAATTTCAATTTCACAATGCAAAATTTCTCGAAATTTAACTAATTTACCGCAGTGTAAAAATTCTAACATGAAAGTGTGGATTAGAATTAGCTTCTTGCAATTACCGCATTTTACACAACGATTTAAGATAACCAACCCACTGTTTTATCGCATTAAAGTGTTGTTTTGTGTTTAAATTGTTTTAAATTGTTTTATCGCATTAAAGTGTTGGCTGTTTCATCCCTCAAATGCATTAAAGCACTGATAACGATCACGTCACTTCTTACTTGCATTCTCTAGTTTTGCACTCAGCAAATGACGATTAACATGTGTTATTCACCATAGTAGCATTCGCTTGTTAATCGCAAACACAGTTAAGCACCGAGCCCAGCAATGTCACGTAAGAACGCTGCAGGGCTCCACGCTTATCTATGTTTGCGATTAACAAGCGAATGCTACTATGATGAATAACGCATGTTAGTCGTCACTTGCTGAGTGCAAAACTGCATTGCTTTTAGCAATACATTGCACCAAAATACTACTAGTAGCAAGCGATGTTGTGACATTTTATTTAGAACTTCCATCTGTTGTAAATTACTATACATTGGTTGTTTACATTTAAAAAAAGCCTTAAAATTGGTGGCATCAATCATAAATCTTATAACATACTGAATGCCGTATATTATATATTTGTACATGAACCTTCGAGCATCTATTCAAACTTAAGTAGAGAAATTTCTTCGTTACTCGTTACTGAAAACAGCTTTTAAAATTCACGAAATAAGAAGCTCTCCTTTTTTCAAAATCTGGTCTTAAAGTATGACCCAATATATTTTAAAACCTGATGCCTCTGATAGAAATACTCACAAAGATTTTCACAGGCAGATTTTCACAGGCCGCCGTGCGTAATTACACAGTAATGTGCAAATTTAGACTAATTCAACCTTTGAATCAACCGTAAGTGCGGCACTGAGGCTCAGGAAAAGCAGTTATTGAATACAACTTTGCCAAAGTCTGGATAGTATTAGTAGCCTACACACTCGGGTCAAACACCAGGTATCAGCCGGTTTTATATGGTTCCACTTCTACTCGAGACAAATAGTTGACCAATATTCGTAACTAAGCAATATTCTGCTCACATCAAATTCTAAAATATTCCGAAAATCGCCGCCATCTTTAAAATGGAGCAATAATGCTGAGTCATGATTGCAGAATGGACTGCATTTTACTCTTCATCAAGTGGTCGAAGTTAATAATATGTGGCCTACACCTAAGTTGAAAATGTAATTGATTTATCATTTGATGTTTGCGAAGATAAAAATGCTTTCCAAACTCCAAACATGAAGCAGCATTAATTATCATTACGACAGTCATCATACAATTGAGAATTAATTGAGATATCATGTTTTGTAGCAATAACTAATTAAACTATTCAAAAACACAACAAGAAGATTGTTGCAAATATGACGACTTACCATTGATATCATGAAAACTATCAACCAAGCATATATAAAAAAGTAATCGCCACCAATTTCAATGACGAAAATAATAAGAGCAGTCAGCGGCATCATTATTGCCTGCGATACCAATGTCCTCTTCAGGGTGTCTTTGAAGAATAATCCAAGTGTCTAAAATAAGATGTAAAATGTGAATAGTACATCAAGGCTTCGTAAAGATGAAAATTACAAGTATAAAGTCAAACATTGAAGAGTGATTTATTGAACGTTACATCTTAGTTACTGTAGCTTATTGTATGATTATATCAGGAATTTTTATGAAACTAACACAGACCATTTTGTTGAAGCCATAACTCTCTTCGATAACAAATGTGTAGTAAATGGACCAAGGGAGACCAAGAACAAGGGTTATTATTATGGATCCGAGAAAAGTGAAGACAATTGACTGAGTTTTCTGCAACAACAAACTTTAATTTTAATTCCACATCAATCTTACGAGAATTAAAGACGTAGCGCAAATTGAAAAACATGAAACATAGACAAGCGGTAAGGAGAAAATACCTCATACTCTTCATTCAAGCCGAACTTGGCAGTGAGTAAACCCGACAGCATCCACAACAGAGGCAAGCCATTGAGGCAGAGAAATAGCTGAATTCAATGAGACAAAGGATTTT
The DNA here is from genome assembly GCF_947623445.1 of Clavelina lepadiformis. Lineage (NCBI taxonomy): Eukaryota > Metazoa > Chordata > Ascidiacea > Aplousobranchia > Clavelinidae > Clavelina > Clavelina lepadiformis. The sequence continues at coordinate 21,046,289 of NC_135244.1, read as the reverse complement.
GTGAAACTGATACTAAAACATAACCATCATGTATAAATTATTGGTAATGAAAGTTATAGCTACACATAAACAAGTGTTAAAGAATATCAGAAATAAAATAAATTTTTGTATTAAATTTAATTTTACCATTATATTCACTTACTGTGGTTTCTATCTATGAGTATAAACTATGCCAGAATCCATATCTACTCTTATCAATAGCATAAGTGCGTGATTTGGTAAAGGTCTTCTCATCAATGACGAATTTCAATTCTGTTGGAACTTCTTTGACTTGATGGTAGATGTTATCCTGACATAAATATGCGAAGTTACAAATCGTTCCAAGACGTTATATACAGAATATATCACCAGCTTTCCGCAAATTTTATTTTCAGCGCTGGTGCAACAATTATGAGAATACCATGATCGTTATGCTTCGTTAATCCAGTCAAAAAACTCTAAACATAAGGCGATACATACTTCAGCCGTTTTGTGCCTAACCAGTTTTATACTTGAAAGTTTATTAACTTTCCACATTATTTAATGATTGTTTTCACCAATTCTCACGCTTCTTTTTTAAATTCAACAAGAAACATTTAACTTATACATGATAAGAAACAAATATTACCGACTAACCTGTCGTTTTGACAAGTAGGTTTCCCAGAAATATACCAGCCATGAAAAAGCAACAACAGCACTAAACAAATCCATGATGTATGATACATATACAGGTACCTTTAAATCGCAATCCTACAGCACCAGAAATAGAGTTTTTAAAATAGTAAAATGTGGGCTATCTTTCACCAATATGGCTCATGTATAATTCAAACGTGTATAAGCAAGCCTATATTTAAGCTTGGTTGTGGCAAGTACAAAACCAAGAAACGTTATTTTGCTTGCACAAATACCGGGTCTAGCGTAAAAGCGCACAACCAGATGACGTCATGATTTGAGTAGCTAGTGTCTAGTGTACAAAGGTACCCTCTGGTTGTGCACATACGTATACTAGACCTAAAAAATGTAGAAGGTTTGGGTGTTAAATTCATATATTTTACAGTTTGGAAAGGAAACACTGATTTCCGTAACTTGCCAAGACTGCCATTACTCCTGCCGTCATTTTCCGTCGTCCCCAATACAAGATAGACTAATTAATATTCTATTACTATAGTAACTACACTGTTACGCTAACTATTACTATGTGAACTAGTTGCAATACTAGCAGAACGAATATATGCTCGAACAACGTGCAATATGCACAATCAACGAACCGAAAAAAGCCGCAAATGTAATGCATAATCTATTTCTTAGTGAATAGTTCCATATTAGGGCAATACGATATCAAAAATTTAAAAAAATAAAAAAGTTGTTTGTTAATCGATAACGACTCATCGGCGAGTTTATGTCGAATATGTATTGGGCAATGACATTAGATTCACTGATACTTCATTATACTACATGGGGCTTATAAGCTATAAGTTATAACACGTCACAAAGAATTAACGATACAATTAAGTGACACGAAGCGCAGTCGTTAGAAAACGTCCGACAAGAAATTGTTTGCCGGCAGCTTAAAGAAGGGATAAGTCATGACATTTGATAAGAAATTTACATTATGGAAATTAAATTTTATGCTTTACTCTTGACTTTCATTTCTTCATCCCTGTATTCGTCATGCTTGACATACTATGATAGCATGACAATAATGACGTCCTGATTCTAGAGTTTCAGCATTTCAGTTCCAGTGTTTCTATGAAAGGCATTTTTTCGCACTCAAGCAAGGACGATTTCACAATTAACATTGTTTCTTGACGTCATGCATTCCAGCCAACTGGAATCCGGCAAAATATCCGTTCATTCCACACAAAGCAAGTTCGCCTCAAAACGCAGAGTAAAGAGAAGATTTAAAGAGAGAGAAATTTTAAAATCTGCCGCATTCCATTCCAGGCGGATTGTGTTTTCTGCTGATTGTCTTGGGGCGATCTAGATCATCTAGTTTGGTCTTTTGACTCCTTAGCATGCGCATTGTTGAGGGCAGAACGAGTGTAGCAGGTCAACTAAGATAGCTAGGCGGTTTGTTGAAGGTCATTGTCTTTTTAAGCTTAGACTATGTTTCAAGCGTATGTTTCCCATTTCCGTGGGATGGAAAATTTTTTGAAATAAGCGAGATGTTGTGCCTCGGCTTTAACACTAGAACGTCTCTGCTTTAAAGGTAAGTATGTTTTTTCATTCTTGTCCTAAAATGAAAACGAAACATGTTTTGGTTTTCATGATCCACGTCAAAATGATAACTACGACCATTGAAAATTGTTATTGTAAAACTTATTTAACGTCGGTATGATGATAAAAACAGCAATTCTAACAAAACACATTACTCCCCCATAAACATTATGCTTATGAAAAATGAAACTAACTTTTTCATAAAGTCATCATGATTGTACCGGTAGATCATTTAATAGTGATAAATTACGTAATTTAAAGTTAGGACAGTGATAAATCATCATCGTTTTTAAACTGTATTTTAATGTTTGATTTGATTAATTATTATTTTCATAATTTACAGGCTGGTGTGCTCGTTGTTAACAGCGAATTCATACTGACTGGGATACTCAAACAGAAAGTGTTTTGTAACTTGAGGTCATTGTGACGAAACTGTACCTTGTCGATGACCCATTTAGTCGATGTCTTGGGGACATGCTGGTGCAGGCCCCTGTGGGCGCCCCACCTGGTAGACCCAACGCTGTTTGAACGTAGATGAAGGTGACAAAGGAGATCAGATACAAAATTATTGTCTAATTCTTGCAAATGGTTTCGTTTGAAATATTTATTTACGATCTACTTAATTCTAAGTGCAATATACATAAAATAAGTAATGTATTTATGTACACTGTCATTTTGTTAAACACTTTAATTAAACACGAAAAGTGAGGCCGAAAAGAAACACTTAAATGGTTACATGTTTAAATCGCACATGTTTATTCTGTTTTGTGTTTAAATGTTGTAGGTGTTCACTAACTAGGTGTTTATTATAATATAATATAATATAATTACTTATATTTTTACACACCGCTCACTTAGGCAACTCTTAAGGGAAGTCCCAGGGCATTGTCGTCACGCTTAGCTAAGCGATGTCACGCAATGTTGCTACAAATGCAAATTCGATTAATGCTTTAGCTATGAATACAATTTCTAACTAAGTCTATTTTCGTTTTCATTTTTGAACGCTAAGCTTACTTCACAACATTGTCGGCATTCCTCTTATTATCTTCCTACTGTAGCGTTTAACTACTACCATGGTGTTAATGCTCAAAGTTTGGTGTTTTAAGCTGATATTGCTTTGCTGTAGGCTTATGCCCTTGTATGTTGCTGTTTCCCTTATTAAAGATATCATAACATTTTCTAACGCAGACAGAGCAGCTTGTTGACGACACGACACGACACGACACGATGAACCGTAACTAGGATCAACCGTAACTAGTAACTATTCAACCGTAACTAGGATCCACGTCACGAAATCTGTGCTTCCTCCCCCGCAACAGATGTACCAGATCATCGATGTGGTGGAGGAGTTTGTGCCCGGAAGATGCCAAAGGGCTTGAATCTTCATGATTTAGTTACTGTGGCATCGGAAGTAGACAAGAGATGTTGTGCCTCGGCTTTAACACTAGAACGTCTCTGCTTTAAAGGTAAGTGTGTTTTCATTCTTGTCCTAAAATGAAAACGAAACATGTTTTGGTTTTCACGATCCAGGTCAAAATGATAACTACGACCATTGAAAATTGTTATTGTAAAACTTATTTAACGTTGGTATGATGATAAAAACAGCAATTCTAACAAAACACATTACTCCCCCATAAACATTATGCTTATGGAAAATGAAACTAACTTTTTCATAAAGTCATCATGATTGTACCGGTAGATCATTTAATAGTGATAAATTACGTAATTTATAGTTAGGACAGTGATAAATCATCATCGTTTTTAAAATGTATTTTAAGGTTTGATTTGATTAATTATTTTCATAATTTACAGGCTGGTGTGCCCGTTGTTAACAGCGAATTCATACTGACTGGGATACTCAAACAGAAAGTGTTTTGTAACTTGAGGTCATTGTGACGACACTGTACCTTGTCGATGACCTATTTAGTCGATGTCTTGGGGACATGCTGGTGCAGGCCCCTGTGGGCGCCCCACCTGGTGGACCCAACGCTGTTTGAATGTAGATGAAGGTGACAAAGGAGATCAGATACAAAAATATTGTCTAATTCTTGCAAATGGTTTCGTTTGAAATATTTGTTTACGATCTGCTTAATTCTAAGTGCAATATACATAAAATAAGTAATGTATTTATGTACACTGTCATTTTGTTAAACACTTTAATTAAACACGAAAAGTGAGGCCGAAAAGAAACACCTAAAATGGTTACATGTTTAAATCGCACATGTTTATTCTGTTTTGTGTTTAAATGTTGTAGGTGTTTACGACACGACGACACGACGACACGACGACACGACGACACGACGACACGACGACACGACGACACCCTGCTTATAAAGCACAATGCATCAATTGTGGAATCCTGAAGACGAGACCGGAGTTTTGTAACAAAGAGTCCACAAACACTGAATGCTCTTTCTGCTTCCACAGAAGTGGGCTGAATAGTAAGCCCCAAACTGGATTATCACTTTTGAAACGTTTAAATTCCATCTCTTAAATATATTCACTTCAAACTAGGTTGTAGTCAAAGCTTTTCAACTGACACTTCACAGACTTTACCTTGCCATGAGAATGCATCAATAATATTAATTTTTTAATAATTTTGTTAAACAAAATCAGCGGCCTACAGAGGTTGTCACCAGAGAGCGCGAAAGAACTGCGTTTTTTTCACTTCGCCCGAGGCGGCCTAAGCCAAAAGTGATGTTTACAGGTATCTTACTCATAACTTACCACAATGTAAATATAATTCTTAATACAATTTTCATTAACATGGCAACTGCATTTTTATTGCCGAAATTTGGACCCATTTATTTTGTTAATTCTACTAACAGGTGTGATTGATGAAGTTGGCAAAAACATCGTCAAAGAGCTGGGTGGTCACATGACTGATGACATGCATGAATGCACACACCTGGTCACTGAGTTACAGAGTCAACTTGTTTTAGCTTGAACTTGTTTTAAATGTACGAATGTGTACTATTTCATCAAACCTGCTAAAATGCGAATTGCATAACTTCATAAATTGCAGCAGCACTTCTCAGCCATAAACAATATACTTTGTATGTCACTTTGATGCGGGGTCGAAATGACCCCTGTTACGCACTCCCGGGATATTTAAGGAAAATCATTTTTTCTTGTCAAGTAAAATTTTAGAGACTATTTTCTCACCAAGTAAAGTCAAGCAAATCCAGGAGTTGCCAATATGTGTCAAGCAATCATGAGTAGCAGCGTTTGGGTCATTCTGACATCTGTCATGCATTCTAGTGTTAATCTCCAAAAGGTGTCGAATAAGACAAATTCTACTGTATTTTATGAACATAGAAACATTATATTTTGTGCGAAATGTAGTATAAGAAAATATTCAATTAAATTTAAGACAATTAAGAAACTGTATAGCAACTTAATCCAATGCATTTCTTTAGCCATTGCAGTTCAGGTAAAGTTTGTGTGTTAGTTTTTACGTAATTTTTGTTATTTTAATAAAAGGATAAGCTACAACTATTTTCAATAGCTTGAATGAGTGTATTAGTGGATGATTTATTTAGAGCACAAAACACTTAAATAATTAAAAGTTATTGTAACAAAGTTACTGTCATTGAAGGTAAAATCAAAAAGCCAAGCTACAATTTCAGCTGGCAAGAAACAAACACCGCCAAGGAACTCAAAAAAACAATTGGTAATTAGAATAACTGTTTTTCAGCCTTGATCAAGTTATAGGAGCTAAATACATTTTTTGTAATGTTTCTGCTATAGTTTCAGATGTAGTTATGTGAAAGTCTGCACTGCAGTTGTTGTGTTTACTTGTTCTTGTAGTAGAATCTGCTGATGATTCTGATCAGGAAGAAGACACCAGTAATAAACAGCATGATTATGCTTCCTGGAAAAAAAGGGAGGTGAGAAATTTATGAAAGTTGGCGACACCTTTCATATCTTCTATATCATGTCCATGCAACTCTTTGCATTTGAATATTTTACTGAGACCTGAAAATATCTGTAACTTTATGCAGAACAAGTTGGTTGGTGTCATCGATCACTTGAAAAATGCTTTAAAAGAAGAAAAAGCAAAGGTTTATGTAACTGAGAGGAATCTGCGTGATGAAGTGTTACAGCATATGAATCATCAAGTGGTGAATATTGAAAGGAAGGTTACGCACTCCCGGGGTATTTAAGGAAAATGCATTTTTGTTATAAGGTAAAATTTTAGAGACTATTTTCTCACCAAGTAAAGTCAAGCAAATCCAGCAGTTGCCAATATGTGTCAAGCAATCATGAGTAGCAGCGTTTGTGTCATTCTGACATCTGTTATGCATTCTAGTGTTAATCTCCAAAAGGTGTCGAATAAGACAAATTCTACTGTATTTTATGAACATAGAAACATTATATTTTGTGCGAAATGTAGTATAAGAAAATATTCAATTAAATTTAAGACAATTAAGAAACCGTATAGCAACTTAATCCAATGCATTTCTTTAGCCATTGCATCTTTTCCATAAAGAGAGTCTGCACAAATGAAACAGACATGGGTTTGACAGACAGAGTTACAACAGACAGAGTTACACAGTGTGTGTTTGATGCAGAAATGCTGCAAATGCTCACCTGCGTAGTTGATGCAAAACTGCTCGAAACTGTTGGAAATTATACATTATACATTATACAATTTATTTTAGCATTAACCTTATTAATAAAATAACAAATTACACCTGGACATCATACACTTCAACAGCAGTAATTTCGCACTTTGTAACAGTCAAAAGTTATAATTAACCAATTTAATACATTATCCGTGCATGTAAAGGCATTTGCTTTATAATAAAAACCGGTTAGCATTGATAGCATCAATCATCAATAGCGTTACACGTTTGATACTTATCATAACTAGGAACTTGCAGAGATAATTATTCCACAAACGTCACAATCTTTTTTTAGGAGCTTGACTGATGGGTCTCGTGTCTTCGCTCGTGCACGATTTTGAAAATCGTAAAACGGCTGGAAGGCAGAGATGCGAACTTTACAGAACCTAAATAGTCTTTCACGAAATTCGCTTGCGCGTTCTTGAATTTGACTGTCTCTCTTGCTATAACAACCGATTGTAAAAGGTAGGTGTACTGTAATCGGTTATTTTTGCCACAATTAACAAAATCAAAGATAAACCAGGAATAGATTTTAAATACTGGATCCTCCAGATGTAACTTCAATGCAACGAAACCCAGGAACACTTCGGCAACAAAATTGAGCCATTACACTGACGTCATTAATTAGTGGAGGCGGCGCACATATGGGAAGTGATCAAAAACACTTAACCAAAGTACAGAACACATATATATTGTCCGCAAAAATATTGTACACGGAGAACGTGGCGGATAGAATGTTTCACTATTTTATTTTGCTTTGACTTCCTTTAAGGATTGATAGATTTAAAACTTTTTCTTTCTAGTCTTTTAAGAAGAAAAGACGTGAAAATAACATTACTTTTTACAGTGTTTCGATATTTTAACAATTATATAATTAATAGCTTGCAGTGGCACAAACTTTATTTTGCTTAGTGCAAATTGATGTCTATTTTGTGGTTGCGAATAGGGAAGTCCCACAAGCAAAACTGAGGTTTCAGCAGTTTTGGAAGTTTGATGATTTAGAATTTTAGAGTAAGACCAAATATTGTTGGATAAGGAGTGGCAGTTTGCCGAAAGGGGAAGTCGGGGCATCCTACAAATTTTTTAGTGGGAATCCATGTATGTATGTTATTGTACGATCCGCCATGGTGGAATGTGTGGCAGCTGCACCCAGCAGATTCGTCAAAGTTCATTCGTCAAATATTTCACTCATAATACCTATTGATAATTAATTAATGAATCAAAAAAGAAATGTGGGTTGTTTCAACGCTAATTTACCATAAATAAACAAAGAATAGCGGCTTCGTTTCATACCATGAAGCCAAATTTTGTGTACACGGTTTCTCGTCGAAGACTTCCGTAGTTTCCACTCAGACACATTGATGATAATCGTGCGTGCAGGTGCCAGACTCTCCTCTATGGTTTGGTGGAAACACCATTATAAGGACTATTCTGCTTTTGTTGTCTACTGACGTGACAAATACATTTATGGCTATGTGGCGAAATAATGTTTCGCACTATTGTTTGTTTGTTTTTCATGCATCTTCCCACGCTTTTGTTTTCCTTAGTTATCAGTTAACTTTTATTATGTTTGTTATTTCTCTTGATGATCTGATTTGATTGATTTCGCTTGTCCACTGTTGTTTTTCACGTTGTTTATACCGCCTCAAGTGTTTCGATGTGGTCTAGTGCAGATTCATACGTGTCCTGTTTTCGGTGGTCTCCCGCATGGGCTTCAGGCGGTAGAGGTGAGCTGGCGAGAAAAAGGTGGCTTTCTACCATTTTATTGTAAAACGTGTGCACTGTAAGTCAAGCCCCAAAAGCGGAATGGAGTGCTTTTAATCTGATATCGACATACAATCTCACTACTTTAAAAGAGGCTTGTTGGCTTTGAGTGGGCCGTGAAAGCGGTGGAGAAGGTTGTGGATGCGTTGATGATATTTCCTCTTTCAATTCCATTCCTATCGAAAGTGAATCCATGATTCTTTCAGACAATTGTCTGCAGTCGGTCATAAACTTTTTCGTGAAATCTAACTTCCCAGGACATATATCTTCAGGAAGCTTTTCAGGATGATTGAAAACAGAGTTTCCATCAAAACTGAACGCCTCCTTAACATCACATGGGTGGTCCCCATCAACTTCTTCATCAAAAAATTATTCATTTTAATGCATTTCTGCTCTAACTTCAAAACGTACAATTTTTATGTTTCATTGAGGCATGAAGTTAATATGTCTATGTTTTGATGCATTGTTGTGATGTGTTTTGGCTTCAGTGTTGTAATTCTATGATGTCTATGTTCCAAATATGCAGCAATAGGCAAGCGACGACTTCTATGTCAACTTAACATTTATGCAATCTTGGCCTTAGGGTTATTCTAACTGAGATGAAGTAATCTAGAAGTCACCTGTGAAATAAAACGACTTTCACAACAATATTATAGTGCCAGAAGTGGTATTTGAATCCATTGGTAGTTAATCGCGGGTCCTGTTTATTCTGGGAATCGGAAATTATCATCCTTGGAATCTAAAATAGCCCTACTTAAGGACCAATGTTTCCCTTATGTGTTTATTCTTATGCAGTTCCGTGTTATACTTTTGGAGGACACTTTACCCTGACTCTGTTTTGCCACACAAATATTTCGTTGGCATAATTCACTGGTCCAAATTTCCGATAAGTTTTTACCAAGTAGGCCTAATGCTGTACTTTTGACCTAGTACTGTACTAAACGTTTTTGCAGAAGTTACAAAAATTGCTACAAAAGTTTTTGCAGATCTGTTTTTACATCAATTAACCTTCCATCAGAGATGTTTTCTAGTACATATTTCTTATTTCGACTGACTTCAATGACTATAAGACTTGTGCATTTTGCTTAAAAGCATAGTTTTGCAGAGGTTATTTAAATGCAGATGTAGAGCTTCTGTCTTAACTTATGTTATGTTAACTGAATTTACCTGTTGAATTAATTATTATCTGACTCTATTGTTGCCTGTGGTTAGAAAACTCTAACCTCTTTTCAGCCGAAAGCTATTAATATCACAACAGATATAGTTTACAAGAAAAGGTTTTTATTGTAGGTGCTGTACACTTTCTCAATATTACGCATAATCAAGAACATAGTAATACCACTGCTAGTAAGATGTCTATTGAGCTGCAAACATCATGACCAGCGTAGTAAACTCATATGACTCTCTCTGTATCTCTCCGTCTGTCTCTGTCTCTCCGAGTTCGTCGGTAATAGTGCGAGCTTATGGGAAGAAAATGGGGAAGCTGCGAGCTTATGGGAAGCTATGGGATTGAAAATCTTCGAAAAGAAAAACGCAGCATTTCAGAACATGTGCAGTGAGGAAAACAAAGGCATTTGTAATAAAGATTTCTTATCAGCACAGGTGCTGAAAACAACCTGGGAACAACCCAACGTACTAAAAGGAGTTTTCACATGAAGTTATTTAGAGTAGGTTTCCAAATATCAAACGACAGTTGAAGTGTTATCAAAAGACAAGTTCATAAACTTCAATCAATAGCTAGAAAGTACTTTTCCAAAAAATGATATAATGGCATTAAAAATGCCACCCAGGCCACTACAGTTTTATAATCTACATAACATGACAAGCTATATAAAACTGTTATAGAATTGGAAATTTCACATAAAAAACTTGCTAAAGTACAACTGCAAGCAATGGAAAAACAAATTTACATAAGCCCACTTTATAATTATAATCACCTTTTAAAAACAACATATTGCATTAATATGTACAAATAACACCCAAAATTGGCACATTGCATTTTGAACATTTTCGTGCTTGCATGAATTATTTTAAAAATATGAACTTTAAATCAAAAAGCAAGACATAACGTAGGAATGTTGGGGAGTGGACGAAAATTTTGCAGCAACCACGGCTGACTCGTATGGTAATCATATTTTATTGATTCCGGGGTAAAGGAAGATTTTCTTGCATAGAATGGGTATGACTTCAGTCATTTGCTCATATAGAAGATAGGAAAGGTGTTGCCAACTTTTTTGAATTTCTTACCTCCTTTTTTTTCCAGGAAGCTTCATCATGCTCTTTATCACTACTGTCGTCTTCCTGATCTGAATTGTCAGCAGATTCTTTATCCTAAAGACAGCAGTCCCTTACTGAGTCCAAGCCGCCATTTTGTTTTTGAGGAAAACATTTTTTCAATTGTCCATAGCATACTTAATGACAAATTTTACTTCGGTTGTCATTGCAGAGAATATCACTGCGTGCATTGTTTCTGTAATCGTAAACCATGTTTCTGTAAGTCGTATTTCAATACAAAACATTGCAGATATAAATGAGGAGATAAGACTAAGTTTTAAAAAGATGCCCATGTACCTGGGTGTTGCTGATTGTGACGCAGTGTCTCGATGCATTTTCCGAGTGTTAACAAGGACGTGTTAATTTTTCCAGCCTCCTTCAACCTCTCGCCATAACCGTCGGTCTTTCCCCATCGTTCAGAGCTGGCCAAGTCACAAAATGTGAATCTAAAAGAAGTTATCGAACAGTTACGTTTTTCCAGCATTTTACCTGTTGCTGGATTGCTGGACAATAATGAGATACTTACTGTGTAACTCTGGCTTGCTGAGGTTTGTCTGTTTCTTTTATGCCGACTGTCTTAATTGTAAAGATGCAATGGCTAAAGAAATGCATTGGATTAAGTTGCCATATAGTTTCTTAAATCTTAAATTTAGATGAATATTTTCTTATATACTGTATACTACATTTCGCAAAAATATAATCTTTTCCAAAATTGTTTCTATGTTAATAAATTCGTCTTATTCGACACCTTTTCGAGATTAACACTAGAATGCATGACAGATGTCAGAATGACCCAAACGCTGCTACTCATGATTGCTTGACACATATTGGCAACTCTTGGATTTGCTTGACTTTACTTGGTGAGAAAATAGTCTCTGTTTAATTTTACTTGACAAGAAAAAATGATTTTCCTTAAGTATCCCGGGAGTGCGTAACAGGGGTCATTTCGACCCCGCAGCAAAGTGACATAGAAAATATATTGTTTCTGGTTGTGCCTGTGAAGTGTTGCTGCAATTTATGGAGTTATAATATTCGCATTCACGCAATTCAACATGTTCATTCACGCAATTAATAGACTCGAAAACTGTGTTTATCACTTGAGTTCTATCTTGTCGTAGATTACTTAACAATTAATGCTCACAGTTACATATAGTATAGGTTAATTTCATGACAGTAAGAATAATAAGATAAACGAAACACGTCTTAGGGATGAAAGAAACTGCTGGAAAAATCGAACTGTCAAATTACTTCAATGTACAATAAATTAAACAACCTAAGCAAACATTAGGATGCACATACTTCTGCAGCTAGCAATAAGAATCTGACAAATCGACGACTTAAAGAAAACTGAATAAGGCCAGTTCTACTGCATATCAATAAAAAGGCAAGTGAAGTCAAGGACATGTTCTATAACATTTTACCTTCTGCTTGAGTTGTGGTTTAGTTTAGTTTCAGCAATGTGTAAGTTGTTGCGACCGATGCTAAGTAATTTTAAAACTTCTTCACGTGAACTGACCTAAAGACAACAAGACATTTAAAAACATATAAATCTATTGCCGATCAAGTATATTAACAGTAAAGTTTAAAACTAGAACCGAAAAATATACCACCTGAATTTCTCTGAGGCCTTTCACAAATGGCAACTTTTTGTCCTCAGCTAATCCGAGAATTATCCTCTTTTTGCTTTTGTCTTTCGGCAATGGCTCCAGTATATTATAAATATGATCATAGTATATTTCAACGAAAGACACGAACATGACATATCTGAAATCAAAACATCAACTTCACTTTACCTTAGTTTGGATATCGGCAACTTATGCCGAAACGTTTAGAATTAGCGTTTGTTATGTATTTGTTTGTACCTCACTGGTCCCTTGGCACTGATATCCACATAACTATCATCGGCAACATTTTGTGCAAAATCCATAAAGGACCGCCTAACAAAAATAATGTTAATATTACAGAGTATTGATTACATTGATTGATTGAGTACTTTGCTTTGAACGATGCATGTATGGGAACTAGATTCAAATGAATGCCAGAGAAAATGGGTTGAGATGCGATGGTTGGTTATTAGTTATTACCTCCTTTTATTCCGTGAAATATCCCCAGCAAGGGAGTTGTCACCAGTAACTGTGCTATTAGCAGATGGACAGGTGGTAGCCTCGCTACTTTGCGATGACTTGATTGACGGTTCTAGACTGTCCTGGACTCGGTATGAATGTGACTGTGTTAATAGCAGTACAACGTTAATGAAACAATTCAAAATGCAATAAGTAAAAAGATTACATCTTGCATCATTGCATTACTAGTGATAGCAAAGTACATCGCGCTATCGACTAGGTCTTATTTTAAAGGTAGGGCTTATATTAGGAGAAATACGGAAGGACCTGAAATCTTACACAATTATACTCTACATATATATGTTAACATGCAAATTTGTAACATACATGGTTGGGATACATATTACATGGATGCAAACAAAACATTAATTAAATATTAAACTATGTCATAACATTTAAATACAAAGAAAATATTACATCCTGAATTACATCTGCTAAAGCTAGTATTTTTTTTGTGTTTCCTCATCGGACACAACCACAACACTGTTCGTCATTCGCAACTGCAAGTTGGATTCCTGGAAAGTCAGAAAATCATTTAAAACCTTTCATAGAGGCAAAACATTATTATTGTTACAAAGTGCTGCCACTCCAGATGAGAATGAAAGTTTCATCAGCAAATGCTATTACCTTGATTAACTGTTGACCAATGCTGTTAAACACTACATCAGGGGTGACGAACCCGTTCGCTGTCGCGGGCCACTTCATTAGTTACAGCTGAGTAAGCGGGCCGCACAAACGCAAAATACGCACGCACGCACAAACGCAAAATTTAACCCTAAATTCCGGACATGTCCGGAATTTTCCGGACGGTATGGCAACCCTACCTATATGCCTTGCATGTATGGGCGTTTGTCAAATCGCTTGGTGGGCCGCACAAAATTGTTTGGCGGGCCGCAGGTTCGTCACCTCTGCACTACACCAACAGCTCGAGGAATGACACCTTCATTGCCAGGAGATCCTTGAATTGTGTATGTTTTGCCTGTTATAGAAGCATATGTTTAATAAGGTGGACAATGATTTTATAAGATTTGCTTCAAATGAGGATTGTTTGAATTTTATCATCATAGAGCATATGTGTCAAACTCCCGGCCCGCGGGCCACATCCGGCCCGCTTTACAATAAAACTTGGCCCGCGTAGTTATTTCATACATTGAACTATTTCCGGCCTGCGAGATCATTGTACAGTATAACTTACTTTTTTCAAGCAAAAAACAAGATTATATTAAACCGCACAATACAGTAGCACAGTAGTTGCCCCACCATACGATAGAATAAATAGATTTATTCTATCGCTTGTAACCTGGGATGCAACAGAAGAATTATTAAAAATAGCCCAGCTAAAACTGCTCTTATTTAGCAGCCTCAGTTTAATTTTGGCAAGTCTAATAGTACGGCACCTTTCAATATGGCCAAACGTTTTAATGCAATTTCTAATTTTAACTTTCAAATGCATGGTTTCATTTACATTTTTTGATGCAGGCTACCTGTAGGAGGCTACGCTCGTGTTTGACAGAATCTTATTACTGCATTTCTGCGTATGAGCTTATAGTTATATAGCGTGCCATACCGTAAGCTGCGTACATTCATTTTTTACATATTCATTGTATCGGTCTACTTTGTGCTCATATTTGAGAACGGATTCTTTAAACATCAAACAATGCAGCACAGACTTAATAGAATATTTTTTAATTCACGTTGTTCCAACTGATTGTGCGGCCCAATTTCCGTGAAATACACTGGTTTTCCCAAAGCCTTGTTTTCAATAATAAGCCTACTTCGTGGTAGGTAAGCTAAGGTAAGGTAATAATAAACCGAGCTTTAAACATCAAACACTTGGTGTTGTTTCATTGCCTGTTCCAATTCATGTACGTTCAGTCATTTATCATCCTTACGGCCCGCGGCGTTAAATAAGTTTTGAGATTTGGCCCCTGGTGCGATTGAGTTTGACACCCCTGTCATAGAGGATGAATGCTACCATACAAATAAACAAACACATTCTTAGAAGTAACAAAATGCTCATTTAATATCACTTACCAGAACTTGTAACGCCGTAAGTAAAAATTAATGAGTTCTGGCCACCGATAAAGTCTTGAACAATTTTTAGAGCAGTTAAATCAAAAAACTGTTTTTGACTGCAACATGATAGAGAAAGATTTTAAACATTTTTGTATTTTTAATTGGTTTTGATATCATGTTATATATGTCCAAGCATATATATCGGTACAGTAGTTAATTCTAGCAAATTCTCAGTGAACACCTGGGTATTTACATTTGAAATGCAATTTTCTATGAGTGTCTCACCTGGTATCCGGCGGAAATATTTTTGTAAAAGAAAATGACTGAATTTTGTCACCAACACCATGAACACTTGTTTTAAATTTCTTTGAATCTTTTGGTGCATGCAGCGTTCAAACATGCCCATCTTCTGACACTTCCATGCATTTCTATGATGATTTAAAAAACTATAAAAGCCGTTAAAAAGATACATGACAAAATAAACTGATATTGCTTTTGTTTTGCGCTTAACTAATACTCTTAATTCAATCCTCTACTTAACTGGATATGTTGTGTCCAATACAATTACTCACAGTTTGACACTAACCTGGTCTTCTCTTGCAAGAATTTCTTTCTTATTAAACGGCCTTATTCGTAAGTACACTTCCATGTACTGGGAATCGACAACGTTCTATAACAATTGAAGTCACGCTAATACAGTAAAAGAATATGGAATATTTCTACAAAGAAACATAGCAAAAGGTTTCTATTTGTAAAATGAAGTGCAAATGTGTAATGCATCCCATTTTATATACCTTTCTGAAAACTTCATTGGGAGTCACCAATCAATTCTGCTGACATCTTCTGCTGACAGGTTATATAAAATATACAGGTTATACAGGGTATATAAAACAACCTATAAGGTATAAAAAAAGTTAAAGTGAACACCACTTAAGAGAGTATCCTTGGTAATCGCAAAACCTAAACACGGGAAGGGCCGGACTTCAGAGTATGGCCGTTCTCAGCAAGATCTTGGGTGCACCAAACAACCAAAAATGGCTTGTATGCAATGAATAGAAGTGCAAACTTACAAACTTCAGTGGATGCATATGCAAAAGACCCTTTTCAAGTTACGGGCACCATAGTTTTGGACGACAAGATATTTATGATCACCTAGCGTCCTAGCCTATACTTAACCATGGAAATTGTCGATCCACTTTGATTCTTAGGTGAGTAGTATATGAATTCCTTTGCACAATAAAAAAATTTAAAATAGGTTAGTTAATGCTTAATTTACAGCGCTTTGAATCCTACGCACTGGACTTGTTCGATACTAAGTCATGTTACGTGGTTAGTGTACGATGCAGCGTAAAATGCATAAGAGCTTGTGTGGTACCTGCGGTGTGTTTGGATGTAACAATTCGATTTGTAGCCTATTTAGACTACTGCTATTTGGTTATTGTAAACTTTGTTAGACATGCCAAGCAAAATTATCCTACGTATTATCTTTTCTCTATTTTGTAAATAAATTCATGTATGTTGCATACCTGAACGAAATCTTTACAATGCGATGCCCAAAACGCTTGTAATTTAAAAAAGAATGGAAGTAGATAGACATTTTCCATTGCTAAGCCTATAAGAAATCGAAAAAATCTTGCCACCCAGACAATAACTCGGAAAGGGTTTATTACCTGAATATAGCTATGCCTAGGCTAGGCCTAATAATATAAGCCTATACACTATTTGATTTATTTAATCTTGAAATCGATTAAAAACTGAGTGCGCAAAAGTAAAATTACTAGACCACTACTAGACCATTAAATGCAAAATTATACATCTTAATTCTTAATACAGCCAATGACAAGACTGAAAGCTCATGAAAAGCAGTAGCTGATTGGGTGCGTCTTTATAGGTATATGCCAAACTCTGATGCAGTCTGGGACAAAGGTCCATCCCCTATTACATCTAACCTTTCTTTAATCTTTCCAGTCTGGCTTGCAAATACAGCACGCTCTGCAAAAACGCTTTAAATAGATTGACCGAGCCACCACGCCTTACTGCCTTGGGCCTAACCTGGTTAATTTGAATTTTCCACATTTTTGGTGGGTGTTCATGCAGAACGTTTTCGTGGGATTGTTGTGAGGATGGCGATGTTGATTCTTTTAGGTTGGCCTAAAGCCAAATGCTTTTGTGATAAATATATCAATTAATGTAATATAAAATTGTGTACGACATAGAGTTCTCGTCTATCGAATCAGCGAAGCATAACACTTTGTGACGTAATCGATTGCTTCTCTGTTACGTAGTGATAATTTGTCTTAGCTGCTATTTTTAAAACCTATACCGGAGCCGGAGCTGGAGCCAGAACCGGAGCCGCTGTTTAAAAGTTTATAGCTCCGGAGCTGGAGCTGGTGGATGAATGCTTGATAGCTCCGGAGCTGGAGCCGGAGCCTATGCTTTTTTGCAGTGGCTCCCCAGCCCTGCCTTTTACATAGCCCAGCCGATCTTAGTTTTACCATAAAATAGCTTTTTCCTTTGATATCCACCCACTTTTTGTGAAGTTTAATTATTGCCGATCTCTTTTCATCGTTGCCTTTTGGAGGAATGAGGAGCTGTGGTAAAAAGCGCTGGAACGTTTTTTCTGATGAGTTTGATTCAAAAATGTTCGAGGTCAGCGCCATCTTTTCTTCACTTGTTTTCAAAATCACTCATCGGTGTTTGACGTTTAACTTTCACATTCTTGCAAGAAAGTAATGGCGCCGCATGGGAGGCTTTAACGTGCATAGAACATCAAACCTCGAAATTACTGTATATTAGAAAACGCAGTGTTTTAATATAGCCAAGTGGGATCTTTAATTTTAATACTGGAAGCACTAAATTATATAACAAAGCCATCATATAATTGTTTTTTTTTGTCAAAGTAATGCTCATCATCAGAACATCTCTGATGGAAGGTTAGATGTTGTAAAAACAGATCGGCAAAATTTTTTTAGTAGCTCTAGTAACTTCTGCAAAAACGTTTAGTACAGTACTTGGTTAAAACTTATCCGAAATTTGGACCAGTGAATTATGCCAAAGAAATATTTGTGTGGCAAAACTGAGTAAGAGTCAGGGTAACGTTGTAGCGGCCGTTGTGTGTTTTGTTTGTTTGTCGCTGGATGGCGCTCTCCTCCAAAAGTAGAACACGGAACTGCAAAAGAATAAACATAAAAGGGAAACACTGATCCTTTAGTTAAGCTACTTAGGTCGATTCCAAGGATGATAATTTCCGATTTCTGGAATAAATAAGACCCGCGATAAATTAACTACAAATGGACTCAAATACCACTTCTGCCACTATAAGTTTGTTGTGAAAGTCGTTTTATTTCACAGGTGACTTCTAGATCATTTCATCTCAGTTAGAATAACCCTAGGGCCTAGATTGCATTTAATAAATGTTAAGTTGACATAGAAGTCATCGCTTGCCTATTGCTGCATATTCGGAACATAAACATCACAGAATTACAACACAGAAGCCAGAACACATCAAAACAATACATCAAAACGTAGACATATTTACTTCATGCCTGAATGAAACCTAAAAATTGCACGTTTTGAAGTTAGACCAAAAATGCATTAAAATTAATATTCTTTTAAAAGTCTTGATCATAGATCATAGATACCCTATAAAACACTAGATTGCTCTTCCTATTGTTGTTGACCAATTAAAAATGAAGCCCATTGAAGAGATTTGACGACAACGGTAAGGGACCCAAACTGGGCTCTGAACACGTGTTTTATAGGATATCTATGTCATAGATGCATAGAAGCCTTGACCATGGAATAAGTTTGAAATGTTTTTACAATAAATAAAACTAAACATAAATAACTTTTGTTTCCTTAAAAACATGTTGCATTTTGTAGTCAAATACTATACTATAAAGTATTATCTAGTTAAAACTTCCTATTTCTATACAATGCGTAACAAAAAGGTCAGTTCTGCATAAAATTGGAACTATGCATATCGGTTTAGTTTAAAAAATGAACTTATACTTTACAACTTGGCCTCAATGGTCTGCTTGATTTCAAAAAATTCAAAACAAAAAATTTGAACTTTTGGAAAGCGTAGTTTTAAACTTTTACTTTTTATGGTTTGTAATGAAAAGTGGTATATGGTACCTTAGCCTGTAAGGTTTACCCACTTACACTAAAAAGTCTGTTTCCTTGTGTATATCTTAACAGTGAACTTTGAAAGACTTCAGCAATAATGACACAGGAATGACTACTGTATAATCTGATTATATTTGAAGCTTCTTTGAACGAATACATCAAGATAGAACATTGTGACAGCAACAGCACAAAGACATGTTGCGCCATTGAGCGTAAAAGCCAAAAGGGCTGAATAAATCAAAATGCACGCACAGGGGAACAATCGATTACGTCACGCAGTGTTATGCTTCACTGATTCCATACATGAGAATTCTATGTAGTACACAATTTTATATTACATTAATTGATATATTTATCACATAACCTTCCCCAAGGAAATATCGTAAGTTTTTTTGAAAAAAAAAATGAACGGTATTTCATGATCATAATAAAAACAATTCTCGGTGAACAATAATTAAAACAATAGTGTTGATAACAAAAGTCAATATAACACGTAAAATGTAGATCACACAACAATAAACGTTGAAACATAGTTACAATACAATTCATATTGGCAATACATTCGCAAAAAGATAGTAATATGTTTTCTTTAACTCATAAAGCAAAATTAGTGTACAAAACAAACGATGACATTTATGTCACGACTTTAAATATAAAACAGAACACAGGATGTCAGTTTACACATCATGCGTATGCTGCGGCTGTTTGCGCAGGATCTCAAAATGAGGAAACGTCGGCAAAGTTTTCATCTCACATCTCGTGTATGCCGTTTCCGCAAACAAAATGGTATAAAATTTTCGTATGTTCACGCGTTCTGATCAACATAGAAGAAATTTGCACTAGGCATTTTCAAATATAAGACCATTCAATCATATTACAGCGTCTGGTTTTCCCAGTGTAGCTGCGTGAATATATCACTTGGAACTACGCGTTTTGCAAAACATATATATCAAATTAGTCAAATACGTTTTGTAATTGACATTCAACATAGTGTATCGGTGTTAGACTTGGGTATTTGTTTAACCTTCGAAAACAACCGCTATGTTTTAAAGCATAACAAAATAACACAAAGAAAAATTTCTCTCCGGCAAGGTTGAACCGTTAGAGAGTATGGCAATTAAGCCACCATCAATTAAGGTAAACTACACAATAACGCTATAATATATACTACATAGAGAAAAAAACAAACAAAAAATCATTACTGAATGTCCAAATACCGACAAAGTGTTTTCACTGGAGTGCTTTGTTCGTCAG
The DNA here is from genome assembly GCF_947623445.1 of Clavelina lepadiformis. NCBI lineage: Eukaryota > Metazoa > Chordata > Ascidiacea > Aplousobranchia > Clavelinidae > Clavelina > Clavelina lepadiformis. The sequence continues at coordinate 21,025,906 of NC_135244.1, read as the reverse complement.
TCATTGTTGCATTCATAGTTGACTGAATTCAACGAGTCTTCGTTGAACACTTGCATACAATGTAGGTAAGACATATCTTCGAAACTTGTAGTCTGAGATCACTAGACTTTTCTCAACCTCAAATTGATCTGTTCATAGATTCCTCGATAAAAGAAAAGCGTAGTTCTCACCGAGCTCGTTGGCACCATAAACGTTGTAATGAAATGTCTTCTTTTATCGTCCTCACTCGGCTGCACCAGTTTGTAATGAAAAGTGGTATATGGTACCTTAGCCTGTAAGGTTTACCCACTTACACTACAAAGTCTGTTTCCTTGTGTATATCTTAACAGTGAACTTTGAAAGACTTCAGCAATAATGACACAGGAATGACTACTGTATAATCTGATTATATTTGAAGCTTCTTTGAACGAATACATCAAGATAGAACATTGTGACAGCAACAGCACAAAGACATGTTGCGCCGTTGAGCGTAAAAGCCAAAAGGGCTGAATAAATCAAAATGCACGCACAGGGGAACAATCGATTACGTCACGCAGTGTTATGCTTCACTGATTCCATACATGAGAATTCTATGTAGTACACAATTTTATATTACATTAATTGATATATTTATCACAGGTTATACTGTAATTTTAAAACTTCATTTCTCTTAGTTAAGAGTTCTGCATGATAATAATTAAAATAACCATGGGGACTTCCCTTTGGTGTTTTTTTTTCGGCTTCGAAAATGGCGGGACAAACAAAGCAGGAAAGCTCGCAACCAAAGACTCAGAGAGGTGTGGTCGTGACACTCGTGAGAGCGACTGTCAACACCTTCCTGTCCCAGTAAACCCAAAAGCGACAACTTGCAAAGTGTCAAAAGCTACAGTATAGTGCAGGTTTAATAGGAGCGTTCTGTGGGGGCTAGGAGCACCGGTCTGCAAAGGCAAAATTCCGGTGTGCAAACAAGCAGCTGGTATATGCACTGCGACTTGTGGTCCAAGGCTGGCCGGTGTTTGTGTTTGTACGTCGAACTTTTTATCTTAATGTTTATCTATGAAAAATAAACAAATAAAAACCGGTTACTTGAATGGCAATTATAATAATCAAATTAAAAAATTGAAGCTTGATTAAACGCCATCACAACAAAATTTGCATCTTTGCATGCAGGATTTTCTGTTAAAAAATCCCATACATTCCAGTCGGCAGCAAAAAGTATTAGAATGGAGGATCATTAAAAAGCTTTGAAGCCTAGTAAAAGCTTGAAAAATAATATTATGCCAGGCACATTGTAAGCTAGTGCACCTCAAGCTATTAAGTGAAACTAAATTGAAAAAAGTCTTCGAGCTTTTGCTGCTTCATTCCCGTTCGTTGATTGCATGTGAACATATTTTCCTTCCATTATTTGCAAAGGCTAACACCATCTATTTTTCTCCCCACAGACAATAGCGAAATATATACGATACAATAAAATTGATGTACTTATGATTGGCATTTAGCACAAACTACTGTTGACACAAACGCATGACATTTTTGTTGGAACACTTAATGGTTTGAAAAAACACTTGGCTAATGCCCATGTTTGATCTTAACAGCCTGCTAAAGTCAGGTATAAATGTAGGTACTGGTATTTGAAAACTAGCTCAATTTTTGATTGGAGTATTATATAAAACACGCGATTAGTTTTGTCAGAATGAAACAAGCAATGATGTATTTTTAAACATGGATGAAAATTCTAAGGAAAGAAGAAGGCTTGATCCTGGATCACAGAGGTTAATATTTATGGTATTGATCACTTTGAAATGTATAAGAACAGTTATGCAACAAATATTTTCCGATATTATTTTGTCGGAATTAGTTGAACTTGTTTAGGCTGTCTTTGTACGTGCAAGTGTAAAGTACTTATAATAATTTCATCGTTGTTTCTCTGTGTAGTTTTATCACTTTTACTCCACCTTAATGTAATTTTTTTCCCAACAAGCATGTTGAAAGAAAAGATAATGAAGGACAAACCTCCGAAGCTATGGATCATCAGGTATAAAAATATGACTGTTTGAAATCTGAATTGTATTTGGTTAAATTTACTGAAAGGAATTTCAGACTTGTAGTGACAGCAAGTTTTCCAAGATGTAAACTAAGCACAAAAACATGTAAAATTGTGAGCTTCAAGATAGAGTAGTACCTTACACACTGCTGCTTAGTAACAACTTCTAAGATGCTTTCTGTCAATAGAAATTGCATTTATCTGATAAAATGTACTTCTAAGAGTTAGTGAGAATACAATTTAGGTTTCAGCGCTATTAGTGCTTCTAATTCATTTTTTACTTAGATCCAAAGAAGTATACCGCTGCAATGCACAGACACCACAATTCTCAAATCCATGAACTACCTCTGCTGTTATTATAGAAACTACAATGCTTACAGCATTGTAATAATTTTAGTCACTCTAGTAGTCTAGAACCCAACAGATTTCGAGTCTGTCGCCTTAACCACTCGGCCAAGAAAACTATGCTTAATGATCTATGTATAAAGGAAATCATTAAAGTGGCACTTTTCTCAATATACTTGTGAATTTGCAAAATTAATATCGTCGTTGTCGGCAGGATTCGAACCTACGCGGGCAGAGCCCAACAGATTTCTAGTCTGTCGCCTTAACCACTCGGCCACGACAACTGTGCTTAATGTGCAATGCAAATAGATAAAATCGCACTTTTCTCGAATCACTAGATAGATTCCACCATGTCGGTGTTTCCGGAATCTTCTCCTGACTTTCAAATCTGACAAGATGAAAATCTAGCAAGCGTAGTCTAGATGAAAATCTAGCTAGCATAGTCTAGATGAAAATCAAGCTAGCGTAGTCTAGATGAAAATCTAGCTAGCGTAGTCTAGATGAGAATCTAGCTAGCGTAGTCTAGATGAAAATCAAGCTAGCGTAGTCTAGATGAAAGTCTAGCTAGCGTAGTCTAGATGAAAATCAAGCTGATTTCGAGACCTAGCTACGCCTACGTCTCCACGGTGAATTGAACCTGTAATGAAATGGTTGTTTATCGTTCCTTATCCTGTAAGGGCGACTACTTCAATTACAATGTTTGTCGGTTGAAATTGTTTAATGTCCTCGATGTAAATGAGTCTCAAGGTCGTTGTCTGCTTTTCTTAATCTTAGAATTAATTGTTCACCATGACAACTGTATATTCTGATTATATTGAAGCTTCTTTGAACGAATAAATCAAGATAAAACATTGTGACAGCAACAGCATAAAGACATGTTGCGGCGTTGAACGTAATAACAAGAAGAGACTGATAAGTGATAACTCGTAATGCACGCACAGTAACAGGGAAGCAATCAATTACGTCACGCAGTGTTATGCTTCGCTGATTCGATAGATGAGAATTCTATGTCGTACACAATCTTATATTACATTAATTCATAATATTATCACAAACCGTTCGCGCGTCACAAACTTTTGTGGCGGTTAACGAGAGCGAAACATTTTGTTGAATCACTCAACCTAACGGTAAGCTATTATCACTTATAGGAATGTCAGTCAACCGTAAAAATCAAGCGTTTTTGATAAACATTGTTTCGTAATCTGTCTTGGCTATTTTGACATGTAGCACTAAACACGTTCACGTATTTAACACGACTGAACGATTGCAGAAATTTGCCACTATGTAACGGGTAAGATGTTAACGTTTGCTGCCATTTTGTTCAGTTCTTTGTTAAACTAGAGCTTCCTAGTTAACTATAAGCTAGTTTCAACTAAATTTTAAGTACTAAAGTAAACTTCTGTTATTTGCTTTAGTTTGACTTATTGTTGACCTAAGCGCCTATATTTGAAAAATATCGTTCCGGTTCATTTTTATGCAGAGTTCAAATTAAATTCCGTAAGTTTTCAAGATCTGCCTTCAACAACATTACCTTCTAAAAGTATGAAACTAAAGATGTCCAATAATTATATTTATTGGCTGAAACAAAGCAGTTGAATAATTGTAGCTGACTCACAAAACGCGTGTAAGTTTTGCGTCATAACAATCGTGCACGAAAGACAGCAAGAAATGGGAGCGGTGAAATGCTAACGAAACGAAAGTATAGCAGTGTTTGGTCCAGTTAGTTGGTTGGCGGCATTGCATTGGCGGCATTGCATTGCCTTGCGTGTTTTTTGCGGCGACGGGTCGAGCTGCGGGAGCTTAAAAGTGAAGAAATTCATAAATTTTAGTTTTACTTATAACATTTTGCGATATGACCAGCATAATACGAAAGAGCACGTTAAGGTATGAGCTTAAAATCAAACTTTGATCCTTACTTCATAGTTAATTTGAGGGATCGCTGTCTGACGAGGGGTAGAGACAGTGGCTGGAGCCCGTGACGGGGATATGGCGGCTTCTATGTTTTTATAAGGTAAAAATCTTATTTTCACCACTCATGTCACAACATTGTATGTTACCAACTAACCAAGCTGTCGAAGGTTACGGAAAACCGCAAATATGATGAAATTATATAAGGTAAGTTAGTGATTAATGTAAGAACGTCAAAACTTGCTACAGACCTTGGCCGACCGGTGAACTGCTAAGAATATGTCCCATTTTTGCGACGCCAACTTCCTTTGATGCCGGTTCGTCGTCGTCGTCGTCGTCGTCAACACGCTGCTCTGTCTGCGTTAGAAAATGTTATGATATCTTTAATAAGGGAAACAGCAACATACAAGGGCATAAGCCTACAGCAAAGCAATATCAACATAAAACACCAAACTTTGAGCATTAACACCATGGTAGTAGTTAAACGTTACAGTAGGAAGATAATAAGAGGAATGCCGACAATGTTGTGAAGTAAGCTTAGCGTTCAAAAATTAAAACGAAAATAGACTTAGTTAGAAATTGTAATCATAGCTAAAGCATTAATCTAATTTGCATTTGTAGCAACATTGCGTGACATCGCTTAGCTAAGCGTGACGACAATGCCCTGGGACTTCCCTTAAGAGTTGCCTAAGTGAGCGGTGTGTAAAAATATAAGTAATAAACAAAGAAACAAATTGAAATAAGACAAATAAAAAATGATAAGAGAAATGAAAAACTGCACGAAACAAAATCTTAAGCCAAATTGGCAAATAAATTCCTGCTTAACAGTCAACCGTACTTGCAACAATTCATTGTATACGCATTTCAGTTAAGTTTGGATGATTATGTGTGCAAAATGTATAGCCACTCACCTGTGTTACTTCCTTGCCGGATTGGGTCGATTCTTTCAAAAAATTCTTCCTCTCCTGCCTCATTTCTTTCATGCTCTTAACAGTATGGTCAGTGTAAAAAAGTTAGTTTAATAGTGAAATAGTTAAGTCAAATATTTTACACATACATTCATCAATTTCTCTATCTCCGCCTCCTTTTGTTTTAGTGCTTGTTTCATTACTTCTAGTTGTTGAAGCTGTTCCTTTATTACTTCACGCCCTGAAATAATCAGTGAGAATTCAAGAAATTAACTCTGCAATACAGCAACATAAAATTAGGTAGCACGAATTAAACTGTAATAACACAATAAAAGGAGCGGCCTATTTCACCCACCATCTTCATGTTCTTTGTGCAAAGTTTCGTATTTTCGCACTTTCAACAAACTGTCAGCTTTACTCTTTTCCAAATCTTTAATGTCTGCAAGTCGATAAAAAATACTGATGTTTCAAGTAATGGTCATAATTGAAATTGTTTACTTGTGTGTATGCTGCACTATTTTCCGATTAGAAAATTGAAATTGTACCTGAAGCATTCAGTAACCGTTAAACTGTGATTAACTTTAAAAAGGAATGCCTGAATGAGTGAGACCAAACAAACTACGCAGCAAAAGTTAAGTTTAAAGTGAAGATGAGCTTTCAATCTTGAGATCTAGTTAAAAACCATTTTGTTTGCTCTATAACGCTAGTTTCCCAAATACCAGAAAGTTGTCTGTTCCCTTACTCATTACAAAACAGAATTCCAGTAAAGAAAGTATTCCAACATTAACTATATTAAGAACATGGACCACAGCTAATATAGCTTTACATGTAAAAGGACATGGAAATGAGATATATTTGCCATTAATAACCGGTGCAGCAACGAATGACGGCAACGCCATGGTGCAGGCTTATTATTCTCAAAATGCAAAAAACACTGCATGGTGTGATATACGTTACTGTTAAAATAAATTTTGTCATTGTAAAACTTGTTTTGCTAACGGTAACATCATTTTCTTCCTTGTACCATGAAGAATCAAATTCAATAACAAAATAATTCATTTTATGGATTAAGATTTTGGAAATGACATCAATGAGCAAATTTAAATAATAACCTGTATCCTTTTGCTTTACCAGTTCTTGAGTTTCTTGAAGCTTGCTTTCAAGATACGCAATTATTTGTTTTAGGTTTTGCACCTTTTCCGTATATTCTTTGAAAGTAGTCTAGTGTATCAAAAAAACTGGTTTTAAAACCTAAAATTTGAGGAGTATAAAGTGTAACTGAAAACATTTAAGCCAAATTAACCGAAAATACATTAGGTAGGAAAGGATCGATTCTTTTAAAAAATTCTCCCTCTCCTGCCTCATTTCGTCTTGTGCCGTTTCCTTTTGTTCAAGTGCTTGTTTCATTACTTCTAGTTGTTGAAGCTGTTCCTTTATTACTTCACGCCCTGAAATAATCAGTGACAATTTAAGAAATTAACTCTGCAATACAGCAACATAAAATTAGGTAGCACGAATTAAACTGTAATAACACAATAAAAGGCACGGCCTATTTCACCCACCATCTTCATGTTCTTTGTGCAAAGTTTCGTATTTTCGCACTTTCAACAAACTGTCAGCTTTACTCTTTTCCAAATCTTTAATGTCTGCAAGTCGATAAAAAATACTGATGTTTCAAGTAATGGTCATAATTCAAATTGTTTACTTGTGTGTATGCTGCACTGTTTTCCGATTAGAAAATTGAAATTGTAGCTGCTGAAGCATTCACTAACCGTTAAACTGTGCTTAACTTTAAAAAGGAATGCCTACATGAGTGAGACCAAACAAACTACACAGCAAAAGTTAAAGTTTAAAGTGAAGATGAGCTTTCAATCTTGCGATCTAGTTAAAAACCATTTTGTTTGCTCTATTACGCTAGTTTCCCAAATACCAGAAAGTTGTCTTTTCCTTTACTTAATACAAAACAGAATTCCAGAAAAGAAAGTATTGCAGCATTAACTATATTAAGAACATGGACCATAGCTAATATAGCTTTACATGTAAAAGGACATGGAAATGAGATATATTTGCCATTAAAAACCGGTGCAGCAACGAATGACGGCAAAGCCATGATGCAGGCTTATTATTCTCAAAATGCAAAAAACATTGCATTGTGTGCTATACGTTACTGTTAAAATAAATTTTGTCATTGTAAAACTTGTTTTGCTAACGGTAACCATCATTTTCTTCCTTGTACCATGAAGAATCAAATTCAATAACAAAATAATTCATTTTATGGATTACGATTTTAGAAATGACATCAGTGAGCAAACTTAATAATAACCTGTATCCTTTTGCTTTACCAATTCCTCGGTTTCTTGAAGCTTGCTTTCAAGATTCGCAATTATTTGTTTTAGGTTTTGCACATTCGGCGCATGTTCTTTGAAAGTTGTCTAGTGTATCAAAAAAACTGGTTTGAAACCTAAAAGTTGAGTATGAAGTGTAACTGAAGACAATTAAACCAAAATTACGAAAATGCATTAGGTAGCAAAAAGTACCGCCATAAAGAAGATGACATGCAAAAAAAAAGTTTTTCTGTGAAGGACAAAAATAGGATGGTGATTTAAATAATCTGATTTCATCGATCGATAAGCCAACTCACTTGAAAATTTTCACCTAGCTCGTCTTCCTCATGAGGAATTTTGGTGGAATACAATTCCTCTAAAACGTCTTCTCGACGTTCCAATCTTGCCCTTAAAGAAATATGTTGACACTATGTTAAACAAAATGGTAATCGCTTGGGTTGACGATAAATATAAACCGATGTAGTACTTACACCTTCCTTTCAATATTCACCACTTGATTCATGTGCTGTAACATTTCATCACGCAGATTACTCTCAGTTAAATAAACCTTTGCTTTTTCTTCTTTTAAAGCATTTTTCAAGTGATCGATGAAACCAACCAACTTGTTCTGCATAAAGTTACAGATATTTTCAGGTCTCAGTAAAATATTCAAATGCAAAGAGTTGCATGGACATGATATAGAAGATATGAAAGGTGTCGCCAACTTTTTTAAATTTCTCACCTCCCTTTTTTTCCAGGAAGCATAATCATGCTGTTTATCACTGGTGTCTTCTTCCTGATCAGAATCATCAGCAGATTCTACTACAAGAACAAGTAAACATAACAACTGCAGTGCAGACTTTCACATAACTACATCTGAAACTATAGCAGGAACATTACAAAAAATGTATTTAGCTCCTATAACTTGATCAAGGCTGAAAAAACAGTTATTCTAATTACCAATTGTTTTTTTTGAGTTCCTTGACGGTGTTTGTTTCTTGCCAGCTAAAATTGTAGCTTGGCTTTTTGACTTTATCTTCAATGACAGTAACTTTGTTACAATAACTTTTAATTATTTAAGTGTTTTGTGCTCTAAATAAATCATCCACTAATACACTCATTCAAGCTATTGAAAATAGTTGTAGCTTATCCTTCTATTAAAATAAAAAAAATTACGTAAAAACTAACACACAAACTTTACCTGAACTGCAATAGCAGTGAACTTCATTACCATGAAATTTTCGTCAAAAACTGACGTACATTTATTAACGTTAACTATCATGCACGCTCTCCCATACCCCATTAAAAAGCTTTGAAATAACCGAGTCAAGCGTGAGTCACGGTACGGCACAACACGAACATTGTCTGCAAATTAATTACAGAAAGGGAAACCATGTTTTTGTCAGTCATATTGCAATTCAAAACATTGCAGATATAAATGAGGAGATAAGACTAAGTTTAAAAAAGTTGCTCATGTACTTGGGTGTTGCTGATTGTGACGCAGTGTCTCGATGCATTTTCCGAGTGTTAACAAGGACGTGTTAATTTTTCCAGCCTCCTTCAACCTCTCGCCATAACCGTCGGTCTTTGCCCACCGTTCAGAATGGGCCAAATCACAAAATGACAATCTAAAAGAAGTTATCGTACAGTTACGTTTTTCCTGCATTTTACATGTTTCTAGATTGCTGGACAATAATGAGACACTTACTGTGTAACTCTGGCTTGCTGAGGTTTGTCTGTTTCTTTTGTGCACACTGTCTTTATGGAAAAGATGCAATGGCTAAAGAAATGCATTGGATTAAGTTGCTTTACAGTTTCTTAATTGTCTTAAATTTAATTGAATATTTTCTTATACTACATTTCGCACAAAATATAATGTTTCTATGTTCATAAAATACAGTAGAATTTGTCTTATTCGACACCTTTTGGAGATTAACACTAGAATGCATGACAGATGTCAGAATGACCCAAACGCTGCTACTCATGATTGCTTGACACATATTGGCAACTCTTGGATTTGCTTGACTTTACTTGGTGAGAAAATAGTCTCTAAAATTTTACTTGACAAGAAAAAATGCATTTTCCTTAAATATCCCGGGAGTGCGTAACAGGGGTCATTTCGACCCCGCATCAAAGTGACATAGAAAATATATTGTTTCTGGCTGAGAAGTGCTGCTGCAATTTATGGAGTTATAATATTCGCATTTTAGCAGGTTTGATGAAAAATAATATTAAAATAGTAAACACAATATTATCACAAGTTTTTGCATTCTAGGGTTAAGACAAAGTGTCGAATCAGGCAAACTACCTAATTATGCAAACACATGATAGTACACATTCGTACATTTAAAACAAGTTCAAGCATTTCTTGTACAGTATGAAGACATGTTCATTCACGCAATTAATAGACTCGAAAACTGTGTTTATCACTTGAGTTCTATCTTGTCGCAGATTACTTAATAATTAATGCTCGTATTTACATATAGTATATGATACTTTCATGACGATAAGAATAATCAGAAAAACGAATTACGTCTTAGGGATGAAAGAAACTGCTAAAGAAATCGAACTGTCAAATTACTTCAATGTACAATAAATTAAACAGCCTCAGCAAACATTAGGATGCACATACTTCTGCAGCTAGCAATAAAAATCTGGCAAATCGACGACTTAAAGAAAACTGAGTAAGGCCAGGTCTACTGTATATCAATAATAAGGCAAGTGAAGTCAAGGACGTGTTCTTTAACATTTTACCTTCTGCTTGAGTTGTGGTTTAGTTTAGTTTCAGCAATGTGTAAGTTGTTGCGACCGATGCTAAGTAATTTTAAAACTTCTTCACGTGAACTGACCTAAAGACAACAAGACATTTAAAAACATATAAATCTATTCCTGATAAAGTATATTAACAGTAAAGTTTAAAACTAAAACCGAAAAAATATACCACCTGAATTTCTCTGAGGCCTTTCACAAATGGCAACTTTTTGTCTTCAGCTAATCCAAGAATTGTTCTCTTTTTCTTTTTGTCTTTCGGCAATGGCTCCAGTAAATCATAAATATGCTCATTGTATATTTCAACGAAAGACACGAACATGACGTATCTGAAATCAAAACATCAACTTCACTTTACCTTAGTTTGGATATCGGCAACTTATGCCGAAACGTTTAGAATTAGCGTTTGTTATGTATTTGTTTGTACCTCACTGGTCCCTTGGCATTGATATCCACAAAACTATCATCGGCAACATTTTGTGCAAATTCCATAAAGGAAGGCCTAACAAAAGTAATGTTAATATTACACAGTATTGATTACATTGATTGATTGTATGTTATATATGTTATGTATATGTTATATATGCTTTGAATGATGCATGTATGGGAACTAGATTCAAATGAATGCCAGAGAAAAGGGGTTGAGATGCGATGGTTGGTTATTACCTCCTTTTGTTCCCTGAAATATCACCAGCAAGGGAACTGTCATCAGTAACTGTGTTATTAGCAGATGGACAGGTGGTAGCCTCGCTACTTTGCAATGAGTTGATTGACGGTTCTAGACTGTCCTGGACTCGGTATGAATGTGACTGTGTTAATAGCAGTACAACGTTAATGAAACAGTTCAAAATGCAATAAGTAAAAAGATTACATCTTGCATCATTGCATTACTAGTGATAGCAAAGTACATCGCGCTGTTGACTAGGTCTTATTTTAAAGGTAGGGCTTATATTCGGATAAAAACGGTAGGACCTGAAATCTTACATAATTATACTCTACATATATATGTTAACATGCACATTTGTAATATGCATGGTTGGGATACATATTACATGGATGCAAACAAAACATTAATTAAATATTAAACTATGTAAATACTGTCATAACATTTAAATACAAAAAAAATATATACGTCGTGAATTACATCTGCCAAAGCTAATATTTTTTTTTTGTGTTGCAACATTTCCGCTTTTTCCTCATCGGAAAGAACCACAACACTGGTCGGCCTTTGTAAATGCAAGTTGGATTCCTGGAAAGTCAGAAAATCATTAAAAACCTTTCATAGAGGCAAAATATTATTAATGTTACAAAGTGCTGCCACTCCAGATGAGAATGACAGTTTCATCAGTAAATGCTATTAGTTACCTTGATTAACTGTTCACCAATGCTGTTAAACACTACATCAACAGCTCGAGACATAACACCTTCATTGCCAGGAGATCCTTGAATTGTGTATGTTTTGCCTGTTATAGAAGCATATGTTTAATAAGGTGGACAAAGATTTTTATAAGATTTGTTTAAATGAGGATTGTTTGAATTTTATCATCATAAAGGATGAATGCTACAATACCAATAAACAAACACATTCCTAGAAGTAACAAAATGCTCTTTTAATATCACTTACCAGAACTTGTAACGCCGTAAGTAAAAATTAATGAGTTCTGGCCACCGATGAAGTCTTGAACAATTTTTAGAGCAGTTAAATCAAAAAACTGTTTTTGACTGCAACATGATAGAGAAAGATTTTAAACATTTTTGTATTTTTAATTGGTTTTGCTATCATGTTATATATGTCCAAGAGTATGTATTGGTAGTTAATTCAAATTAGTAGATTAATTCAAATTAAATAGTAGCAAATTCTCAGTGAACACCTGGGCATTAACATTAGAACTGCACTTTTCTATGAGTGACTCACCTGGTATCCGGCGGAAATATTTTTGTAAAAAAAAATGACTGAATTTTGTCACCAACACCATGAACACTTGTTTTAAATTTGTTTGAATCTTTTGGTGCATGCAGCGTTAAAACATGCCCATCTTCTGACACTTCCATGCATTTCTATGATGATTTAAAAACTATGAAAGCCGATAAAAAGATACATGACAAAATAAACTGATATTGCTTTTGTTTTGCGCTTAACTAATACTCTTAATTCAATCCTCTACTTAACTGGATTTGTTGTGTCCAAAAATTTTACTCACAGTTTGACACTAACCTGGTCTTGATTTGGAACAGTTTCATGACCAATAAATGGCCGAATCCTCAAAAAAACCTTCATATAATTGCACGACTTAACGTATTCCATGGTCAAGCTTAAATATACAAATATACTGTGATGGTCAAGGTAAAATATACAACCATTAGGTTATAAAAAAAGTTAAAGTAAACACCACTTAAGAGAGTATCCTTGGTAATCGCTAAACCTAAACACGGAAAGGGCCGGACCTCAGAGTATGGCCGTTTTCAGCAAGATCTTGGGTGCACCAAACAACTAAAAATGGCTTGGATGCAATGAACAGAAGTGCAAACTTATAAACTTCAGTGGATGCATATGCAAAAGACCCTTTTCGAGTTAGAGGCATCATATTTTTGGACGGCAAGATATTTATGATCACCTAGCCTATAGTTAACAATGGAAATTGTCGATCCACTTTGATTCTTAGGTGAGTAGTATATAAATTCCTTTGCGCAATAAAAAAATTTTAAAATAAGTTAATTAATTCTTAATTTAAAGCGCTTTGAATCCTACGCACTGGACTTGTTCGATACTAAGTCATGTTACGTGGTCAGTGTACGATGCACCGTAAAATGTGTAAGAGCTTGTGTGGTACCTGCAGTGTGTTTGGATGTAACAATTCGATTTATAGCCTATTTAGACTACTTCTATTTGATTATTGTAAACTTTGCTAGACATGCCAAACAAAATTATCCTACGTAATATCTTTTCTCTATTTTGTAAATAAATTCATGTATGTTACATACCTGAACGAAATCTTTACAATGCGATGCCCAAAACGCTTGTAATTTAAAAAAGAATGGAAGTAGATCGACATTTTCCATTGCTAAGCCTATAGGAAATCGAAAAAATCTTGCCACCCAGACAGTAACTCGGAAAGGGTTTATTACCGGAATATAGCTAGGCTAGGCCTAATAATATAAACCTACATTATTTGATTTATTTAATCTTGAAATCGATCAAAACTGAGTGCGCAAAAGTTCTGTCTAGACCATTAATTTCAAAATTATACACCTTAATACCGCCAATGACAGACTGAAAGCTCATGAAAAGCAGTAGCTGATTGAGTGCGTCTTTATAGGTATATGCCAAACTCTGATGCAGTCTGGGACAAGGGTCCATCCCCTATTACATCTAACCTTTCTTTAATCTTTCCAGTCTGGCTTGCAAATACAGCACGCTCTGCATACACGCTTTAAATAGATTGACCGAGCCACCAGGCCTTACTGCCTTGGGCCTAGCCTAGTTAATTTGAATTTTCCACATTTTTCGTGGGTGTTCATGCAGAACGTTATTCGTGGGATTGTTGTGGGGATGGGGATGTTGATTGTTGTAGGTTGGCCTTAAGTCAAAGGCTTTAGTCTTTCTTTTATGACTCTGTGAGGATGGCGATGTGGATTCTTTTAGGTTGGCTTAAAGCCAAATGCTTTAGTCTTTCTTTTATGACTCTGTGGGGATGGCGATGTGGATTGCTCTTAGGTTGGCCTGAAGCCAAAGGCTATCAGTCTTTCTTTTAGAACTCCTAGACAATTGTGTCTTTGACTCCGTTGCGCAGGCCTTCTCTATTAATGTTTCTTTAATAGGTCAACGCCGCGACAATCCTAATGTTGACTCAAATTAAGGTATAACGGTTCATTTTGATTCTCGTCGGTATGCCGGACCTCCTGCCTTACAACTAAGTCAACTCTGTTTGCTGGAGCATCGTCGGGAGGGACGTTTTCTTCCATTGTTGGCTGACGGATTCGACGGACACGAGAGATGAGAGATCGTGCCAAGTCGACTACATGGCCTCTGTAAAACGTTAATACCCAAATGGTTAAGACAAAACCCCAAAACATTGCCATAAATAGTAAAATAGCCAATATCCCGCCTAAAACAGGATTTGTGATAGAAAATAAAAAACTCAAAAACACATTGGAGAAGGTATTCTCGATTGTGTGTCTAACGCTAGAGAAATCGTAATCTCTAATTTGATCAGTAGGCTATTGGCATCTAGGAAATGGTAAAACTTATCACGGGTGAGCTTGAAATGGCTTATCGATGCTAGCATATTTTGGATGTCTTCAAATCCTCGGTCTTCCTCTCAAGGATAATCATCTACAAATGTTTCAAAATCAATATCTGGTTCTGTAAAGTTTACTGGTGCAAAGGACGGACGTAATGTTTCCACATCCGAGTCTATTTGTCTCAGAGAGTAATTCTCAAATTGATAGAATTGATTACCAATGTTGAATGAGAAAATGCGACCAGGAACATAGGATTCTATATATCGAACTCCTCTATAACTTGGAATGTGTGTTTGATGCAGTAATGCTGCAAATGCTCACTTGCGTAGTTGATGCAAAACTGCTCGAAACTGTTGGACATTATACACTTCAACAGCAGTAATTTCGCACTTTGTAACAGTCAAAAGTTATAATTAACCAATTTAATACATTATCCGTGCATGCAAAGGCATTTGCTTTATAATAAAAACCGGTTAGCATTCATAGCATCAATCATCAATAGCGTTTATTGTTACGTCACAAGTCCTTGAGAATGAAATGTGTTTCCATTACTTTTATGTGAATAGTCGGAATTCCACTTGAGGCATCACAACACTGTTTGTGAGGAAAAATCAATTGTCAATAGTTGTAGCAATTATATTGACGTCATTAATTAGCGGTATTTAACGCACATGCGGGTGTTCCTGCATGTGGTGTTAACGCACAAGTGATGAAAAACACTTAACAAAAGTAATAAACACATATATATTGTCCGCAAAAATATTGTAAACAGAGAACATGGCGGATAGAATTTTTCAGTATTTTATTTCGCTATGATTTCCTTTAAAATTTGAAACATTTAAAACTTTTGCTTTCAAGTATTTTAAAAATCTTCGCGTGCAAACAACTTTACTTCTCGCAGTGTTTCGATATTTTAACAATTATATAATTAATAGCTTGCGGTGGCGCAAACTTTCTTTTTCTTGGTGCAACTTGATGTCTATTTCGTGGTTGTGAAAAGGGAAGTCCCACAAGGGATGCTAAAATAATAAATGGACGATACAGTCTCACTACAGTCACAATGAATGTCTTAAGTGCACAACAATAACAGCAACAAATACAGATGTCATTAATTGTAGTACGTGTCTTGTCAGTACATGTCTTATCTTTAGTACACAGCATTACAGCAATGCCAAACTGTTGTTGTTATTTTACCTATTCAGAACAAACCAAGAAATAAGAATTAACACAACCAACAGGTCATTGCTATCTGTGTGAGATGAAACCGCTGTAGTCACGGTTCACTAATTAATGGTTAGAAACGCGCTTTTTCTTCAAACGCCGGCCAAGCAATTACGTAGGCAATTACCTAGAAGCGTGTTTTCGACAAACGTTTATGCCTGAACTACAGCAAGGTAATTATCTTTAAAAGTGTTCTAAAAAAAGAAATTTTGTTAGTAAAACTGTTTTAAACACAATAAATACGTAACTATATTCAGCAAAACTATCAATTATTGCATTTTTTGTTAAGTATCACTAACGTACCACAAACGTAAGGTTATTTTTATTTTTCAGTTATATTATTTCAATATTGGTTATGTCACTCTGGCTTCCCTTCACAGTATAAATCTTTCTTAATTGTTATTAAACTTGTACATATCAGGAAGACAGCAACAAAACCCGTTTGTTTGCTAAGACAAAGGCAGGCTACGCCTTTTCTCAGACTAGTTATGGAGATGCAAGCTTCATCTGAAAAGACGAAGACCTATGCAGAACGAGTTAATAATCAATGGAGATTTCAAGCACCGACAAACTACAGCCGAGATAGAGAGGTTTCGATAAGGCTAAAAGAACCTTCACGAAGAGCCGATATTTACGCCTTGCTTAGCAAAACTGGAGTTCCTTTACAGTTTATAGAAGGAATCGTGCAAAGACCTGGCCAAAATGTCGAAATTACCTGTATGAGCAAAGAAACCGCCATCAAACTTGCTGGACAATTAAGAGACGTCGAAGGGGTAATGAATGTTATCGCACAAGGTGATGCTCATACGCACTTAAGCATTGGATGGGTGCCAATTGACTTTCCACAGGAATGCCTGGTGGAGACATTGAAGAGAATCGGGTTGGTCATATCGACAGTCCACGGTCGAGACAGGATTAAGGGCATCAAAGACGGAAGAAGAATCTTCAAAGTTTTAAAGAAAGACCTGATGGAAGCAAAACCACCCTCCTACATTTATTTCGGCCATTACAAGTTCGTGGTGGAATATGCAGGCCAGGTAAAAACATGCCATTATTGCGAAGAAACCGGACATCTCGTTAAGGAATGTCCATACAAGGTTACAAAACAAGACGTCGTTAATGAGTCGTGGAAAGCAGTTGGTGAGCACGTATTTATCTAATGATGATGAATTGAGAAATTTTCCCCAAATTTGCACGTTTCTGATAATTATTATTGGACCGTGACTACAGCGGTTTCATCTCACTCAGACGGCGGTGACCAGCCTTGTGGGAGATTTTAATCTCAACTGGTTGATTATTTCTCAC
The DNA here is from genome assembly GCF_947623445.1 of Clavelina lepadiformis. Classification (NCBI taxonomy): domain Eukaryota; kingdom Metazoa; phylum Chordata; class Ascidiacea; order Aplousobranchia; family Clavelinidae; genus Clavelina; species Clavelina lepadiformis. Next base: position 21,008,861 of record NC_135244.1, on the reverse strand, counting down.
TGATTGATTATTTCATACTTAGAATAATAAAAACAGTTTGTTGATCATTGGAGTTGTAGAACTAAGATATGCATTACACCTTACCCTAACGACGTCATCATATCACGAAATCTACGATGTGACAACATTATTAAACCTACGTCATGCGGGAAAGATGACTGTGATCAATGATCATGCATGAGATGGTTGTATTTGGTGTCAGGTCTCACTCAAAACTGAACAACCACGTGCTGAGAGTTACAGGTTTTATGAGACATTTGCGTTTTAATCTTTATTATACAACTCTCCATCAAATTCGCAAAACATTACAACTATAATTTCTAAAACTCTAGAGTCTAGAGCATATTCGCTTCATATAAATTCTTCAATAAACAGTCGGTAATCGCTGCGGCACGTTTGATGCGGCCATTGTTGTCGTGGTTGTAGACACGACCTGGCGATCCGACGACGCTGAAAAAAAATATCAAAAGGAGATAATTAAAACCCACAGGTGGGAATTTAATAACTTTTAACTTAACACACTTGACAGTAATTTTAATATTAACTAATTAGCTAATTAACTAGCTAGTTAATTAATTAACTACTAATTTATTTAACAATATTTAGCTTAACGCCTTTTACTGATTCACCCTTCATATCGAAATAGTTGCGCAAATCTATCTGCTGCAAAAAGCTGCAACTTTTTTCTCATTTTTGCCGGTTTGAAAATTGAAATGTTTTTCAGGATTGAATAAAAAATATGACTTATTGTTTATGGAAGACATCTTCCGAAAGACATCTTCTTCCGACCGACAAACAAACGTGTTTTTTAATTTTATGCACCAAACCCGGACTTACGTTGTAGTTACTACTTACTGGTAAGTTTTACGAACGGTTCATATACGACATACAGGCGGTGTTTGGAAGAGAGAAAATGTCGTTTGAACAAATCCCGTTTGTGACGTTTCGTGACTTGAAGACGCAACGGAACTTGGTAAAATACGTTAAAAGCGTTTGGCGACTATTTGATGCCTGGTTCATGTGCATTAAAAGCGTCATGCAACATATGGCTTAATGAGAACACTCATACTTCGACCCTTTAGTCTGTAACGTGCCCGAAATAACGGAAATAAAAAACTAATTACAGTTACGTAATTGAGTAATTACAACACACAGGTGGCGCTGTACGCCATAAGCCCAAAAACGTTTGCAATTGGCAAAATATTATAAAGTGCTGCAGTATTCAGTTGGTGACATAGATGAGATGGTATTAGAGCACTTATTTCAACAGGAAGACGTAATAGAGTTAATAGGTTTAAGCTGATATATGTTAAACTATAGCAAGCGCATAAAAGTTATAAAAGAAAGAACGAAACCCAAAATTGTAATCTTGCAGAATACTGATTTGAAATGATAATAAAACGACAATTTGAAGCATCCAAAAACACACGTACTCACCAGCAGCCAAAGCAATGAAGGCATATCCCCAAATAATGCTCCAAATCCAACCGAGGAAAAATAAACCAACTAACAGAAGCTGGGCAATTCCGACCCAGAAGTTTATGCAAAAAGTCCCGAACCTTCCTCCCCCGGACTGTCCGACGTTACCGCAGCAAAGAACGCTGAACCCGGCGATGATGGTGCCTGATGTTGGTGTTCATGTGATGTACAATGTACATATACGAGTATATATACTGTATATTTATGTTTACAGACTTCACGGTAAAATGATTACTGTTATGTGCTGTCAGAAGTATTGGGGAGTAACCTCAAGCATAGGTCACTATCAGATCTCTTAGAGGAGGAATATGAAAACTTACAGAATCCGGGAAAAACGAAGTTGACGATGCAAAGGATAACTCATGCCAGCGCCATCTGTAGTTCCGGAATGGCCTGACGCATCGAACTGTCTTGACTTTGGGTCATCACAGTGGTGTGTGTGACAACCGTGGCCGGTTGTGCGTGGACGGGCGGAGCCTGATTCACATGGACATGGACGGAGGATGGGGGCTGACCGTATGGGGGTGGGGCATCCTACGAATCAAACAACTCGATGTTTTAACCTTGAGTGAGGTTATCAAACTACTTTATTTTTTAACATATGTTATTAGATCATTTTGCTACTGAAAGTCAAGGCTATTTTATCGGACGAAGTTACTCTCAGATCCATAAGCTGTTAGATTATTCTGTTACTAAAAGTTAGACTAATACTAACAGTGGTGCGCCTAATACAAACTACTTTAGACTTTGCTGGAGTTAGACCGGCTATTCTTCAATGAAAGAGGCGAGCCTTTTAAAGTCAATCACACTGCATTCACTGCCCGAGCACTTTGAAACAAACCTTATAATTCGGGTTGTAGCCGGTGGCGACCGGCGGTGGCTGATCCGACATTTCGTGCAAAGTTGCTCAAATTTCTTCACTGCAAGCCTGCTTGGTTAGATAAGCGCGTACTCAAAAAGGTCTGGACGTAACCAAGCGACCGTTGAATACAAATTAACTACGTGTGGAGTTGGAGATCGGTTGCTAATAACAAAAGACGACAAATCCCTCTCACAAAAGGTGATTATGCTGAATGCCATCGTTTTGTAACGCGACACGGTAGGTAATAGCGAACTGTTGTCTGCTCGTTTCCATTGACGGTGAAGATGATACTCGTTGCGTCAAAAGAAGAGAAACACACGAAACAATGGTGAGTGTTACCTGTTGCTACAATTAACGACAAAACTAAATATTTTTTTACCGTCACTGCGCATTTAAAACAACAAACGTTGAAAAAACACTGTCTCGCTTTTCAAATCACAATTTGAGCATTTCTTCGTTGAGTAGTGTTTCATTCTTTCTCTTTTTCCGTACTTACCCAGAGCAAATTCCAGAATGATTAAGCTCTCTAATCTGAATACTTGACCAACAAATCATACTATTAGTTCGTACCATGTTTATGATTAAGTGTACACTTGGGCACGCATGCGCAGAACTGCATAATGAAGCGCTGCTTACACGGTTAGTTGGCTGGGAATCGATCGATTTACAGTAATTCGAGGATACATGGAAGAGTTTGATTAAAATACAACTAAGCTTTGAAATAATCAGCAAAATGTTCAAATCTTGCCAAAAATAAAAGGTAGATTGAAATAATCAAAGACATAAATGACGTCATAAGTCATGAACAGGCGACATATAGATGACGTAGCAGTTGCAGTTAATATGCAGCTTGTCATTGGTGGAATAAATGCGTGGTAACAATGGACGAGTTTGTTTGAAAAATACGAAGTAAAAACAAATGGAAAAATTGGAACATTGGCGAATTGATTAAAACAATTAAACAAAGAAATTGAGATAAAAATTTGTTGCTGTTGCAGCAGGAAATAAAACGCAGGTATTCTACGCTTGAAAGGTTGTTGAGAATAATCGGGGGTTGCATCAAAATTTGTCATTCAAGATTAAGATCACATTACAGCAGGATATACGGCGGCTGTATAGTTGAAAGCCAGACCAAAGCAGCGGTTCTATCTCTGTGCTCCGCATAGGCAAGCTGCTTTTAAGTACAACGCACCACTAAAATCTGCGCTGTTAAATATGGCTTTCAATGCTGCCGGGCATCGCACACACATTTTTACGATCGCAAATAATAATGAAGTGGTGAATTGTTCTGAAATATGACGTCATATGTATATGATAATTTTTGTTCACAATTTTACCAAACACGTCACTGCATACGTAATGCACTGACGTCACTAAGCCAAAACATAAAATAGGCAATTGCGGTATAGTATAAGGGGAAGCACCTATATCATAAAACATGCACAGTGGATGGGATAAGTACCGGCGAATAAGAGGGCGCAAGTTATTTTGACAGGAGATAAATAGCATAAGAAAAGCTAATATATAATACTAATAACACGAAACGAAATACGCTTCCGCAAGCAGAAGATAAAAAATAAACCCAAAATTGTTCGAAAAGTTGACGAGATTTCCCAGCCTGCTCAGCAGGAGAACCAAATCTAATTTGGCCGGGTTTAAAGCGTTAAAACCCGGTAGAAATTTCTCTGATTACACTGGTCAACAGCCAATTTGCTTCTGAAACAAATGAGGTCAATCTTGGCTAATTTGGGGTCGCTGATCTCGAATATCAACTTTAAATTTGTTGATTAGCTCTAGTTTTTGAGATATGGCACCATGCCAAAATGTGCTTTACTTGCTGACGCGGAAAGAAGTGTGCGTTTATCTGTTGTAGCTTGCATCTGCCAGATAGAGTTGGGCACTTAATATATTTGTTGGAAGGTAAATGACGTTTCTATTCATAGTATTTTTATTTTGACATATGTTTGAGTTGGGTTGTTTGCTTGCTTCTTTTGTAAAAACTTCATGTGTTTAGTCTTGACTGCTTTTTCTGCAGATGCCTCGTAAATGCATAAAAAATGCAGACAATTTCTGCTACATTTGTGGTGAAATAACTTTTTCTTCACAAAAGCGAAATATAACGGATGTGGTCAGGAAAGCAAACCTTGTATTCAACTTGTATTTTGGATGCAAAGTTGGTGATCAGGACAAGAGTTTGGCCTCCCACATATACTGTAACTCCTGTGGTACAAATCTTCGGCAATGGCTAAACGGAAAAAAGAAAATGTATGCCCTTTGCTGTTCCAATGGTTTGGAGAGAACCTACTGACCACATTAGCGATTGCTACTTTTGCATGATCCCCCCGGTTTGTAAAGGTTTGTCAAGAAAGAAGAAGCAGAGTATTCAATACACAAATATTCCATCAGCAATTCGTCCCGTACCGCATGGAGAATTACTTCCTGTTCCTGAGGCACCTAAAGAATTCACGTTACGTTGAAACATTATCTTCCAAAGAACCACACCTTATAACTCAAAATGAGTTGCACGATCTTATCCGGGATTTGGAACTACCTAAAGTTAAATCAGAATTTTTGAGCTCTAGACTTCAGCTATGGAATCTTCTGGCAGAATCATCACCTTCGAAGACGGTGAATTTGATCAAGTGTCATTTGCCAAAGAGAAAATTGCATGGGAAGCGTTTAAGTTGCTGGCCACAAAATTCTTGGGGAACAAAAGAGCTGACAACTACACGGAATTGGTGTCCAATCTCATTAAAGCATACAGATGCATGAAGTGCAATATGTCACTGAAGATACACTTTTTGGACTCGCACCTGGATTTTTTCCACCAAACTCTGGAGACGTTAGTGATGAGCATGGTGAGCGATTTCACCAATGCATATCTACAATGGAAAAGAGGTACCAGGGAAAACAGAATCAATCAATGCTTGCTGACTTTTGCTGGATGATATCTAGGGATGCTCCATTAACCGTATTCAAGCGACAGGCCAAAAGGAGAAGAACAGATAAAATAGATTAGAAATTTATATTTGAAAAGTGGCAGTTATTTGTTGCATATGCTATGCTGAAATATAAACGCATGCAATTATTACACTGTTTGTAGATTGTTACTGTTGTGTTCAATAAAGTGCACCAAGGCTTGCCATATGTAGATCAACATACAAAAATGAAAAAAGTTTTTATCTTTTAAACTAGAGCTAATCAGCAATTTTAACCGACATTTTTGGATTCAACGTCCAAAAATGCATAAGAATCAATTGTTTTCTTATCGGAAGCAAAAAATTTTTGAAAAATTGTTGACCAGTGTTATAGGCAGTATCGAGACAAAAGTTCGGTAACGTCAGTTAAGTAATTTGCTTTGTCACAAGTCTGACGTCATAGTAGCAAGGCGTCTCTGTAACGTCATACACTGGTTGTCTTTCCAAGTGTCTTTGCGTCTTTTTTGGCGAGCGGACTTTCCATTGTGACGTTGACAGCTCGCTTCCGGTGAGGTCTGTGGATCGGGTTCCTCATCATTGAGGTCCTTATGACGTAATAGAAAGTCTCACAATGAAACCAGTGATAAGAAGATTGAACTAAATTGCACAACGCAGTGTTAAAAGCCGATCTCACGTCACCTTCTGAACGAGTCCTCCTCGTCCGGCGCCAGTTTCCCCCCCAACCTTTTCGTTTTACTCTTCGCTGTCGACACCTTGCGGAGGGGGCGCCCCTCCTCTTTAGGGCCGTGGGCCGGGCTCGGGGAATATACCGATGCTGCGTAACGAGCAGGGCGCCGTCTAGCGGGAAGTGCACTAACGCGGTTTTTATTCAGATGACGTAGATGCTCGTTGGTGACCGGAACTATGAAAATACGTCACACGTGACGTTATAATGCACGCAATAAAACAAGATGTCTTTTGCATGAGGCGAGGTTACTCACAAGCAAGACTGGACAGGTCTTTGTGCACGTCCCGGTCATCGGAGAGTTGAGGACTGAGAGCCGGTAGTCTGTTGGTGAGCGACTCTCTGAAACGATAACAGTGGGCATTGAAATGAAGTCATCACGACGTCATCAACTACGTCACGCGGCATACTTCCTGCTTTTGAGCGTGGCGATCTACTTCTCGTATCTCTCCTCTTCAAGGGTGAGGTCTCCGTCTTCCTCGACCGCATCCAAAGACAACCTGCCCTGCAGCAAGCTCCTCCGATGAGTCGGAGATCGCGGGCCCTCGCGAAACGAAGGACGGATCCTTTATTTATGACGTCATAATAAACCAATTTTTTAAATGTAAGAAATGAAAGAGTTGACAAGAAAAAGTGGTCACGTGACCGACCTCTTCTTCTTTTCTTTCCCGAGCGACTTCCTGATCTGCCGGAGTCGCTCGTTGGTGCTGCTTTCCGCGCTCTGGATCTCCGACAGCGACCTCAGCGTGCTCTTCACCTTCTTCGTCTGTTCCGCGATCACCAGCTCCACCCCCCTACACATGGGAGCAAAGGTCAGTTATGACGTAACAAAAGGAGCGATCCATGAAATAGATCGGCTTACTTGGACATGACGCCGGACCCACCAAACACCTGAAATCGAAAACTATGCTATTTTGTTAATTTCAGCCTTTTCAGACTTTTAGTGACATCTGTTTATAGGCTAGTTTGTTTAAGGCATTCCAACGGTTTTAACTGCAGTACCGATGCCATACCATAGATAAACCTATACTATATCTTAAACTGACCGATCTCAGTAGTCTACACCACAAGCCTAAACCATCCAATCGTACCGTACAATGACCAGTCATAGCCTAGCCATTTGGTATTCGGTTGGATTACTCATTCGAACACGATTAGCCTTACAACTATTACTTTGAAAGATGGAATTATTCCTTTCAGCCCATACGAATGCCTAATCCGTCTATTCCTTTTTCCCTTTCCTATGGGCTAATCCTTGACGAATGGGGTGCAACTACAGTATGCATATCAGTTTAGTTTAAAAAATGAACTTATACTTTACAACTTAGCCTCAATTAATTGATTGATTTATAAAAAAATTAAAACAAAAAAATTGAACTTTTGGAAAGCGTTGTTTTAAACTTATATTTTTTATGGTTATACAGTAATTTTAAAAACTTCATTTCTCTTAGTTATGACTATGAGTTGTGCATGATAATAATTAAAATAACCATGGGGAATTCCCTTTGGTGTTTTTTTTTCGGCTTCGAAAATGGCGGGACAAACAAAGCAGGAAAACTCGCAACCAAAGACTCAGAGAGGTATGGTCGTGACACGTGAGAGCGACTGTCAACACCTTCCTGTCCCAGTAACCCCGAAAGCGACAACTTGCAAAGTGTCAAAAGCTACAGTATAGTGCAGGTTTAATAGGAGCGTTCTGTGGGGGCTAGGAGCACCGGTCTGCAAAGGCAAAATTCCGGTGTGCAGGTGTGCAAAGAAGCAGCTGGTATATGCACAGCGACTTGTAGTCCAAGGCTGGCCGTTGTTTGTGTTTGTACGCCGAACTTTTTATCTTAATGTTTATCTATGAAAAATAAACAAATAAAAACCGGTTACTTAAATGGCAATTATAATAATCAAATTAAAAAATTGAAGCTTGATTAAACGCCATCACAACAAAATTTGCATCTTTGCATGCAGGATTTTCTGTTAAAAAATCCCATACATTCCAGTCGGGAGCAAATAGTATTAGAATGGAGGATCATTAAAAAGCTTTGAAGCCTAGTAAAAGCTTGAAAAATAATATTATGCTAGGCACATTGTAAGCTAGTGCACCTCAAGCTATTAAGTGAAACTAAATTGAAAAATTTTTTCGAGGTTTTGCTGCTTCATTCCCGTTCGTTGATTGCATATGAACATATTTTTTTTCCATTATTTGCAAAGGCTAACACCATCTATTTTTCTCCCCACAGACAATAGCGAAATATATACGATCCAATAAAATTGATGTACCTACGATTGGCATTTAGCACAAACTACTGTTGACACAAGCGCATGACATTTTTGTTGGAACACTTGATGGTTTAAAAAAACACTTGGCTGATGCACATGCTTGATCTTAACAGTCTGCTAAAGTCAGGTATAAATATGGGTACTGGTAATTGAAAACTAGCTCAATTTTTGTTTTTGTAGTTTTATAAAACACACGAGTAGTTTTGTCAGAATGAAACAAGCAATGAAGTATTTTTAAACATGGATGAAAACCCTAAGAAACGAAGAAAGCTTGATACTGGATCACAGAGGTTAATATTTATGGCATTGATCACTTTGAAATGTATAAGAACAGTTATGCAACAAATATTTTCCGATATTATTTTGTCGGAATTAGTTGAACTTGTTTAGGCTGTCTTTGTACTTACAAGTGTAAAGCACTTACAATAATTTCATCATTGTTTCTCTGAGTAGTTTTATCACTTTTACTCCGCCTTAATAGAATTTTTTCCCAACAGGGATGCTGAAAGACAAGATAATGAAGGACAAACCTCAGAAGCAATGGATCATCAGGTATAAAAATATGACTATTTGGCCTCAAAAAAACTGAATTTTATTTGCTTAAATTTACCGAAAGGAATCTCAGACTTATAGTGACAGCAAGTCTTCCAAGATGTAAACTAAGCACAAAAACATTTAAAATTGTGAAACAGAGTAGTACCTTACACACTGCTGCATTGTAACAACTTCTAAGATGCTTTCTGTCAATACAATTTACAATTATATATCTGATAAAATGTACTTCTAAGAATTAGTGAGAATACCATTTAGGTTTCCGCGCTATTGGTGCTTCTAATTAATTTTTACTTAGATCCAAAGAAGTATACCGCTGCAATGCACAGGCACCACAATTCAAGGGTCAAACATAGTTAATTCTAATGTTATAATGAATTCTGGACCAGTTACGATCACAAGTAAGAAATACCAGTCTCCGGTCTTCGCATGATATTATTAGTTATGATTTTTTTAGTAAGTATGTAATAATTTAATTATGCCAACATGCTAATGTGTGTTGTATTGCACTAAAAATACAACAACTTTACAGATCAGTCTATAGTTGAAAATGTGAACATTGATGAACTGTGTAAGTATATTATGGTTTTTTTGAACTTTCCGTTTGTTGAAATATGATACATATGGCTTGACATTTGCTTTGATCTCATGATTGTAACTAAATAGAAATAATGTAGGTTTAATATAGATTTGTATCCAGTGGTAAGAATATTTGTCTTGTGTTAACTATGCATTTTAGGAATGGTTGAATAAATCGAATTCCTAAATATGTTTTTGTAATATGAATACAACTTGGACTCAAACGGAACTTGATGAATCGCCTTATTGTTACGTCTAATAAGATAAAGACAAAAAGTGTGTTAGGTGCAGAGGTGGACAGTCGGTATGTCGGACCGTCTGTAACGATACCGGTATTTGGCAAAAAATGTACCGATGGTTTCGGTATTTGGTACTATTTTAAAAGAGTAGTTTGGTAATTTTTCGGTGCTTGGTACCAGTACATTATGTGTAAAAGATGCTGCTGCAAATGCAGTTTTTGCCGCTATTATGCCCCCGGTAAAGATTGTTCCAGGTCAAAACATATGTGATGTTACTCGTTCGCAATTTTACTTGACATTACTAGATTTAAAAAGATCAACAATTGCTAAAATCAGTATTAAGGATTAATTAAGTTTTATTTTTGAAAACATACTTGTTAAAATAGTAAAATAATCGTGTGAAAAGTACCGTCCCAAATTTCTTAAAAAATGTAATTTGGTACTCTTTTTTAAAAGTACCGACGGTACTGGTATCGATACTGAAAAAGTACCATGGCACAGTAATTCGGTACTATAGCACCGCTGTACTGTCCACCTATGTTAACAATACCCAAAAATTCAACGTAATACAGTCACGTGATTACATCTTTCCAGTAAAGGTCACTTTAAAAAAATGTGAAATAAATTCATAATCCACAACCGAAGTTGCAATGATTTCGCTTATAGGGGTCAACTAGCGAAGGGAAAGTTGTCGTTATTTCTGTTGCTTGTTTACTTGTTAAGCGTGTGAAAAGTACTGACTCAAATTTCTTGTAAAAAGTAATTCGGTACAGAGATTCGGTACTTTTATTCAAAAGTACCGCGGTACAGTAATTCGGTACTATAGTACCGTGGTACTGCCCACCTATTGTTAGATGGTATTTTTGACGGCCATTACTTTCTGACGATCTGAGAACACTCCTTTGTGATTGGTGGAAAAATTCATCTTATAACAAAAAACCCTATTAACTAAATAAACTAATAAAAGAATTTTAAAGTTGTTTTCAGTGGTTTGATATTTAAAACGGGTTGTAAGGTAACAGTTGTATGGAAGATTGTGTGACAGTTTACATCAAACAATTTTAACTTCCTCCTTTCTAGGAAGCGTATGGGCTTCAAAAAAGGCTCAATTTGTTTGTTTATTTTTTATGTAATAAAATTATTATAAATGCAATTACTGAAAAATCGCTCCATGGGGATCCCTGAAATTGTGCATGTAAAAAAGATTTGTCTGATGCTATTTCATACTGGAATATGGCAAAAATCACATATCTCTATATACTGTTACATAAACACAAACTCAAAAGTGGATTTTTGGGCCTAAAAACACATATTTCCCACTTTTTCATCCCAATTTCTCTTCAAGTTTTCCGCACAGCCTGAAACATTGAAACACGCGAACTGCTTGGGAAATTCCCAGGCTAGAAAACAACACCAACCATGCTCCATTCTGAATGGTCTAAACAGGTTTTTTAAAGCCCCACGTAAGAGTCTAACAGAATCAGAGAAATCTTATTTTTTGACCCATACTCCTCCTACCAATTCAAACCCTAATTCCAAGCCTGACATTAATTCTAATTCCTAGAATTGTCTGGTTTCAATGGTGGCGATACTGTATAGTATTATGTATGTATGTATAGTATAATGATGTGATGTGATCTGTTTAATGATCTTATTTTCTTTATTTGATCATTGGCGGAATATCAGGTTTATTCACATACTTTTGAAATATTTAGTAAATATTTTATATTTTCTTTTTTTAAAAGGTAAGGATTTGCAAAACAGCCTTGTCGAAGCAGCAAAGAATGCTTCTGAAACCATCGATCCAGTTGTTGATCTTGACCATATCATTGACTGGGTGTCACTTGAAATTGCTAAATCCAACGAGCCTTCTATCACAAATGAAACAGCACATCATCATCGCAGAGAAGATTTTCAAAAAATGTACAAAACATTTGAAGGAAACCTCTCCTTAAAACAATTATGGCCCCTTGCTCAACAAGAAGCTAAAATTGAAGCAGAAACAAAGTGCAAGACAGAATCAGCCAAGCAGGATTACATTAGAAAACATGGAAATGTTGTAGGAATTCTCGGGGAGGCCGGCATAGGCAAAACAACACTTTGTAAAATTCTTGTCCAAGAAGTGCTTAAAGAAAAGTCACAAATGTATGATTGTCAGTGCCAGTATATTTTTTATATCCCGGTGCGAAACATCGATTTTAAAACGGAGACCTTTTTTCTTCCACTGCTTTTAAGCAGTGCTTCATGTGAATATAGTTCACTCATCAAAGAAGAGCAAATAAGAGATAAAGTCCTTGATAAGTTGGATAAAAATCCCAATGTTGTGATAATCCTTGATGGTCTAGACGAGGCTGATATCAACTTAGATTCCCAACCTTCTAACATTTCCAAATATGCTAAGTCAACGGCAGAATATTTTATTAAGAACATTTTGCAAGGTAAACTTCTTCCTAATGCTAAAAAGTATGTCACTTCAAGGCCGCGACAGTTTTATGATCTTCACAATGACTGTAGGCCACGATTTAAGGCAAATATTCTTGGTCTCAGTAAAGAGTCACAGCGTAAACTCTGCAAAGAGATTTGTGGTGAATCTTACAGCGATGTTTTGACCTATCTTCAAAATCATCCTGACATATTTGCTTACTGCTATGTACCAGTAAATTGCCAACTGGTTTGTTTTTGCATTCATCAGTTTTTAAGGAATGGAAATGACCAACTTAGTCATTGTACAATGTCTAAGATCATGACTTCAGCCTTTTCTCTATTTCTTGATTCTTCTCATTTTCGAGAAAACCTCAATTCTGAAGAGATGCAGAAGGAACTTAAGAAGATACCAGCCTTAGCTTGGTATGGGTTTGTGAACAAAATGTTGCTGTTCAAAAAAGGTGATCTTAAAAAAAATGGAATTGACAACAACAAGGCCCTGGATTGTTTTCTGCATAGTTTTGTTGCCGGCAAAAGGTCAAATTTACGTTTCAAAGTTATTGAAGGGAAAAAGGTTTTCTTTTTTTCTCATATGATATGGCAAGAATTTTTATCCGCCATGCACCTTATCTTGTTCATGCCTCTTGAGGACTTTCAGCAACACCTCCACGAGTTTGGCTCCAGTTGGTGGCAGATGGTGACCAAGTTCATGTTTGGAATTCTTTGTCAAGATGTTTGTGAGCAGTTGGAAGAAATATTTCCCACCATGTTTGCTCACAATGATGATGAAATTGCGAGAAAAATTGCATATTTGAAGAATTTTACTTCAAAATATCTTCAAGATTCTATCAAAAGAAGCTTTGATTTCAAAAGTTTTCTCCAGTTATGTACGTTAGTATATGAATTTCAGAATGAAGATCTGACGTCTGAAATTGCCGAAAAAATGCCCACTATGATAGCTGTCGGTGGAGATTTGCTCCCAAGTGACATCACCAGTTTTCATTATGTTCTGAGCAAGAGGAAGAATTCTATTGATTTAAAATTTCATGTGAATTCTATTGAAGACAGTTTTCAACACTTCTTTGAAAAGATGTCTTCCATTGGTAGCATTTTGATGGTACAACTGAATTATTTTTTAATGTTTTGAACATTTTTGGCTTTTATTGTTAATTCTATTGGTTGGATCTTTCGATTTCCATTTGTGAATTTTCTGAAATTTAAAATTCTGAAAGTTGTTTTACTTATTTATACAGATATCTGCAGTTTCTTGCAATAAAGGAAATCTTGATCTCACAAACATGCAAAGCTTGGTGAAATGCTTAAACAAGATTACGTGTCTTAGTCTTAATGGATGTGTCATTTCTGGAAATGCTGCAAAGTGTCTAGCTGAAGGACTGTGTAAACTCTCTGCTCCTGTACGTATTTGTTACTTACAACGTGATTTGAAATTTACCAGGCCTTAATTTTTTTCTGTTACTGTTTTGTTATGTAAGTGGTCTTTAACTGATTTCATGTTAATGGTGACATTGACTGGTAAGGTTTCGGTGAACCTGAGAATGAATTAGCAACAGTGTTTTATGGTTAACATAATGTCACTACATCTTCTTATATGTAAATACCTTTTATTGCATTCTTTTACTCTTTATGACATTTTCATCTTTGTTTGATAGATATCGGAGCTTTATTTGGCCAGAACCAAGATTGGTGACACTGGTGCGCAATATCTGTCAAATTGTTTGAGGAAAATAAAGAAGCTTTATCTTGCTGAAAATGGCATAACACAAAATGGTGCCGAGTTTATATCAGAAGGACTTAAACCGCTCAAACAACCTGTACCTGCTGTCTTTATTAATGTGTTGTATTTTTAAGATAATATGTAACTCAACATCAAGCTTACTATATGATCATATGTGTTGTTTTTTAAATATTTTATAACATATAAAAAACAAATTTGAAATGTCATAGTTGATGGCAATCTATTATGGGTTTTGTTTCCCACAAGATGTAGGCTTACAGTCCATGATAAGTAGCACTAAAAGTTAATATTTTTCAACAAAGGTATGTTTTTGTTCTAGATGACTTGTCTTGAACTTTCTTGCAATTCAATTGGTGATGAAGGAGCAAGCTCTGTTGCATCTTCACTGAGCAAAGTGGAGCAACTTGATGTTAGAGGTTGTGGGTTCACAGAAGAAGGAGTTAAAGCTTTTGCTGATGCTGTTAAAACCACAAACGTATGTTCAGTTAAAGTAGATTATAGGTGTTTGTAAATCAAGGAGTATTGTAGACCTGTCATGTGCAAGTTATACTTGCAACTCAAACAGTGTCTACTCGGTAGCCGAGTGGTTTGTGCACTGGTCTCACATTAAACACGGCTCATATTTCGTGCTTGACACTCAGTGGCGCTATAACCCTTTAATGCCTTTGGGCAAAGTATCACTGACACTTGCTACTTTTCAGTGGATCTGGTGGACAGTTCTAAATCTGGGCAATACTGTATGAAAACTCAAAAACCAAAACAAAAATATATAACAAACGGAACTTGCACAAAGACTCAGTAACTGGAACATAAGCACTGTTCCCTCTAAACTGCGTGCGTGCGTAAATGCGCACTGTTGACACGATCTCCGAAAAAAATTTATGCGATGTTGGGAAAAAATCCAACCTGAATTGAAAATAAAATAAACGCATAATAATGGCCACAGTGCGCACGTCTGATGTTGCTCACAGTGGTTTGAGGGACCGCTCAGGGAATTAGTGCGTTTGCTCAGACTCGTGAGAAATTACAGGGAACATTGGACATAAGTGATGAGGAATCATCGCTGGGTTTAAGTCATACAAAAATGTCACTCAGTCTGAGAATAAACATTACAATAGACAATAACTTACCATACCAGGTTAGATACATGCAAACTGCTCTAGTGGTTGTTAAAAACTTTGTTAATAAAAAGTCTATAAATTTTTTATGCATGTTATACTGGGTATATGCTAACTACAATAAGCATTTTAGATAAGAGCATTTTTATTAGATGATCACTCTGGCTTTTTAAAAAATATCTTGCAAGTTAAACAGTTTGAGCCAATCCTATTTAAATTTTTTAAGTAATGAAGTTAGAATTTGTTTTTTCTTGTATAATTGGTAGAGCAATAAATATAGAACTTGTTAAAAAGCTACTAAGTTTAATTAAGAGTAACATGGTTGAAGAAGTCCAATAAAAGTGCATGATCTACACGGCTGCTTTTACATTTTATAAATAGATGAAGAAGCTTGAACTAAGTTACCAAGATCCGTTGAAAACATCCCATCGTCCAATTACCATATCATGTGATATGGAAATTCTTCTTAAGAAAACATCTTACCATCGTGATCGCATAACTGGAGTTGGTGTTGAATTGATTTGTGAATTTCTCAAACATTGCAAACAAGTATGTTACACTTGACAAAATTCTATATTGTACCATGCTCCCGCTCTTTTTAGCTATTACAAAATATTTTCACTTTGGTGCATTTTCGAAAACTAATTGCATTTTTATATCGCAAATTCATAGTGAAAGCTTGTATCTAACTCTAGCCTGATAATTACTTGTCATTATTTATTGTAAATGCTAAGGCATTTTATGGCATCTGATGTTGAAAAGATTTGTGATTTGTCACACCTGTCGAAAATGGTGACAGATGAGTAGAGTATTAAGAATCTTCTACAATTGTAGATGACGATGTTTAACAATTTAAGATTTTTCACTTTCAAATGATTCGTTATATGTGGTTAGTTTTTTTTTACCAAAATATGACGCTATAGAAATGTTATTATAATTATTATACTATGATGACAACTTGGCTCATCTGTGTGAGCCTCCCTATCATTGACCATTGTTGTCAACTTAAAAAACGAAGCATTTATATCTAATTGTCATAACATAGTTCTGATGTGCTTAGTGTTGTGTATTGTAATGCTTACTTTTCGCCATTAACTTTTTGCGATTTATTGTGCATAAATTTAATCTCAAACCAGTCACTTTCATAGAAGTATAGTCATAAGACACTCCAAAACTTGATATTTTTAAAAATCCAACCATTTATATCCATTTTGTGCATTTGCAATGTTGTTGGTGCAAAAAAACAAGGATGACGAGTGAATTACGAGAACGCGCTCGTTTTTGTGTTTGTTTTTTTTTTAAAAAACAGCGTTGCTCTCGAGGTCTTTCCTACAAAATGGAACGCACTCAAAACTGCTTGTGCTCGTACCTACCTCTGGTTACTGCTTATAAACATTTTATAACTTTTTTGTTTTCTAAAGCTTTCCAGCTCATTGAAATAATTTGTCTGAATATTTTTTCAGATTGAAAACGTCACATTTAAAAGACTGTCATATGGAGATTGTGCAGCAACTGCTATTGCACAACTTCTTTATAATTTAAAACATTTGGAACACTTAGATTTATCTAACAGCGATATGACAAGTGATGATGCAAAAGTCATAGTACGCTCATTGCAAGATCCATCACAACAGCAGGTGTGGCTTCTGTGATTTATGCATTGTTTGTGTAAGTACAAGTATTTCAAACTTGTGTATAGAAAGTGAAACTGCATGGTTTCATATGTTTAGTTATCGTTCCTATCATTGAGCTATACAAAAATTGGTGATGATGGAGCAAGATTTATCTCAACTTATTTGAGCAAGTTTGAATCACTTGATCTATCAAACTGTGGAATAACAGCAATTGGTGCAAAATATTTATCAGATGGACTTCGACAGCTTAAAACTCCTGTAAAGTTTGGCACTAATTGAAAATATTTTCTAGTTGTTTCTATAATTGCCTGCACATCATAGTCTGTATTTCATGCATGCTTGTTCAGTTATATATATTTACAAGTAAAGAACACATCTTTCAGCGTTTAGAAAGTACAGGTATTGTTGCATGGCTGACTAACTTCTGCGTGTACGTAGATGAAATCTCTTACTCTCGGTTCCAACTTGCTTCGTGACGAAGGTGCTAGTTCTCTTGCTTCTTCATTGAGCAAATTGGAAGGACTTTTTGTTTCATACTGTGGGTTCACAGAAAAGGGAGTTGAGACTTTTACTGCTGCTCTTAGAAAAGCTCAGGTAATGCATGTCTGAATAAAGCATCTTGGTTCCTGTGTTTGAAAAAAGCAAAGCAGTTTAAATACCACTTTGTATGTATAATAATCACATGACATTTGATGTTTGACTAAACATATTACCAACCTTTGGGTCTGTGGGTCAAGTATGTAATTAAATTTAAAATTAGTCGGAATTCTTTTCTGTTTTGTATATTGTGATTTTTATGTGAAATGATCTGTTTTTTTTTTAGATAAATCAGTTTAGACCTAAACAGTTTTTTCTATCTTATGAAAATCCTGATCAAACATCTCCAATCTGTTTCACTTGTGATTTAGAGGATCTTGCCTTGAAGTTGGATTACAGTTGCTCAAATATAACTGGCGCCGGTGTAGAAATGATTTGTGAATTTGTAAAGCGCTGTAGTACTGTAAGTACCATAAAATTTTAAGTGCAAAATTTAAACCTTATTAACAGGTTGTAACCAAGTCATTTTTTTCTGACTCAAGTCAAGTCGAGTCAATGTAAATTGTAAGTCAAGTCAATACCTTTCAACGTAAAAACTGTTTTGACGTCACATTATGTGTTGCGTTAAAATGGTTGCTATAAGGTCATAGTTTTCTACAAATTAGTCTTATGGATACTTGTTACGAAGAGTATTTTTTTTTGAAAATGCTTCGTTTTTGTTACATAAAATGTTCTTTTTATCTCTCACAATCGTCATAACGTGACTTGAGTGATTCTGGACTTTGACTCGAGTCAAGTTGAATCATTTAGAACCCTTGACTTGAGTCAAGTCTGGTCATCAAAAAACGTCACTCGAATCAACTCAATTCAAGTCAATGATTTGAGTCATTACAACAATTATCAATTTCCAACATTTTTTTATCAAATGATGATTTTGTTTAATTGTGTTTTTCAACGCATCACATAAAAGTATGTTTTATTCATCTTTTGAGGTCTTTTTACATTATAACTTTTGAAAGATATTTTTGATTTTAGTTCAACAGATTCTCTGTGACTGGTGTGAGAAATGTTAAAGATGGAGATCGTGCAGCTAAAGCTATTGCTCAATGTATGCACAATTTGAAGCATCTGGAAATCAAAAACTGCGACATGACGAGTTCTGGTATAAAAGCGTTAGCAGATGCAATCAGGAGTCTGCCAGAACATCAGGTCTAGATCTTCCATAGGCTGCTTGTTTAAGTTGTTTGTCAACAAACTTTCCAAAAATCGTATATATTTGAACAAATTAACTGCACTCATGGTAGATATCTAAACAAGTAGATTTATGTAGCGTGACAAGGTTAGAGTCGTTATTACTACTGCTTGCTGTTTCCAGATGGTGGATCTTGATTTTTCTTTGACAAAAGTCAACGATGATGGAGCACAATTTTTGTCAACTTGCTTAAGCAATATTAAACAACTCTATATCCCTGATAGTGGTATAACAGCAGAAGGTGCCGAATTCATATCCGATGGCCTTCTGCAGCTTACAAAACCAGTAAGACTTGGAGTGTGTTTGGTTGAATATATAGTGACATGTTAATTTGTAATCATAATTGCACTGGTTTTGCGATAATTAGGATTTGCTTTAGTTATTATGCCTAAAGTGAACTTTTTGTTACACTCGTGATTCGAAATAACCTGCATTTATGGTAAACAGCGATGTTCTGTGTGTGGTTTAGTTAAAACGTTATATTGTATTTCAATGTTATGGTCATTTTAAGAAATGTGGTTGCACAGTAATTACGATATGTCATGACATTTGCTGTTATAGATGGAAGAAATCTATCTTTGGGACAATGACATTGGCGATGTTGGTGCTGCAGCTCTTGCTAGAAGTCTACATAAAATTAAAAGAATTGGATTATCAGGATGTGGGATAACACACATAGGAATAGAAGACATGTCCAGAGCAATCGAAAAACTTTCTCAAACAGTAAGTCTGGCAATAAACATAACCAGGTGGTACAGGGTCTGCCCTGTTATATTACCTGATAAAGATGATGGTGGAAGAACCGTGTAAACGTGAATAGTGTTATGAAAGCAACAACAGAATAGAGTGGCACCTCAAAGGTAGGGCACTTTATTACACTCCGAGCTGCTACCGTATTCTGCTGAAACAGTAGGTCTTGGCAATAAATTACAAAGCCTTCATTCGAAAAGTTACTTGCTTAATCAATAGTCTGTTTTTTGAAAAATTTAATTATCCTTCTGGCCATTTTTAAATTATACCCTTGCGTTAACTTAGTTGTTTTAAATATCATATTAATGGATGTTTTTTGCAGATAATGTTTCAAGTTGCAGAAAACAAAATTGGATTCAAAGGTGCAAAATCTTTGTCAAAGTGTGTGAAAAATATTAATTTTTTGAATGTTTTCCGCTGCCAGTTGACTGAAGAAGGTGTACGTATATTACGGAAGGCGGTTGATGAATCACCTGGTGTAAGTTGGCAGAAGTGTTTCTCACTATCTTGACACCCTGTTCATATCAAATTCCAGAAAATGTTTTTGTGTGGCTTGCGTTATACTTGAACTCTTGCCATCGACAATAATTTCTGCACATCTTCTAGGAATTATTTCTAGCATAAAAACTGTAGTTGTATTTTTTCTTGTTTTATTTAATGACTCCTTTTAATTTAAATATGTGTTTTCAGTGTTATTTTTTTCAGGTTTGGCATTGGCGACCACTAGGAAATTTTTAGAGACCGCAAATTTTAAAGACTAGTTGTTTATTATCAATGCAAAAGTATAATTTTTGAGAGACGTTTGGACAAACTTAAAAGACCGTTTCGGTCCCCAAAAACCATAAAATATTCTATTTCTAGATACATTGCCCACTTGCAAAGGTTAATGAGATACTTTTTGGTTAATCTTTTGCCTATAGTACAACCTTGTGTTGTAAGTAATTACGCTAAGATTAAATTGTATTGCCAAGTTATGTTTTTTTCATTCTTTGTACTTCGTTATATGATAATTGTTACAACGATATATGTTGCAGTGGTAATACTATTTTGTTGCATATTGTGATTTTCTTGTCTGGTTCAGTATAAATTAATAGCTGATAATGGAAAACGTTTATTTAAAGCATGGTAGTGGAAAAAACTTTCTCCATTTTTGTCCGAAAATTTTTTCTTAAAAATTCTAGCATTAGTGACTTAAGTTACGTCCGTTGCTAATAAAATAACTTAACTGAATTTTTTTGTTTACAGAAAACAACGGTGACAACTTGGTATCAAGTAGCGTAGCATCATTTAACGTTACTTTCATCAATCGGTTAATCAACACTTGATTCCCACAGATGAAACACTAGCTCACTGGGCAAACCGAAAATGGGCCAATGCATTTAATCAAATTTATCACCAAATTCCCACCGTACATGTCTAATTACGAATACGAACGGTGCTGGTTTCCAGAATCAGTCAGGCAAGAGATTGGCGGAGTGTGTCAGTTCCTCACAACCACAATAGATTTTAATCGCAAACCAATGCGATTAATTCATGTCCGATGTCACTTACAGCTTCTTTCTGCAGATAGGAAAATCAGACACGGCAATTGGTCACTGGTTATTAAGCATAAATCGATATAGAGCAATGAATTCCATGCAAGCTGACAACTCATTGCATGGGACAGTGCTCTGATAACTTTCATGCAATCAACTTTGTAGTGGAAGAATATTTTGAGTTTCTTGTGAAAAATATCATGTAGCTTTCGTACTTTGTGTATTATGAGATAACAACGTTATATTAACATATTTAATTCTGTATTTTGCGCAATGATTAGAATAGCTCACTTTTGGCAGCAAGTTGCTTTGTAGCGGCCATTAAAGTATTATTAGTTGGTCGCTGGCTGGCGCTCTCGAGCCAGTTCGCGTTTTGTGTAAAAACTTCGTGGTTTAATCGCTACATGCTGGTTTGTTATCCAGTCTATGATTCTGCTGTTTTACTATTCATATTCGTGACCTCTGAGGTTTCAGCCTTCAATAAAGAACTCATACAAGAAATATACAGTATGAGTAAACACGCCTTTATAGAAGCTGCCAGCTCAGCTCAACTTTGCTCAACTCCAGCTCAACTTTGTAGTTTTTGTGGTGATCTGATGCTGTAGTTGTTTTTCAACTGTGAACAGTCAGTTTTTCTGAAATTTATGAGCTACCAGTTACCGGGATTTGTCATGGTGGAGGTTATCCCGCTCTAACGATCAGTCATAAAACCGTAAACTGCCTCTTCAACATAAAGTCACCTCACAAGCCAGGTTGGAAATCAATTTAATCAGCCATCTTGAACAAATTAAAACACTTGACGCAAACATCGCGAGACCACAGCATTAAAAATCACAACCAGCTTGTTCTAACATCTATGTAGAATGACTCGAGCAACATCCAATCGAAGATTAAATTAAGCGAGTCCTTGGATGGAGCGTGGAGCGTTTCTTGCTTCAGGAGGAAAAGCTTGAACAAGACACATAAGCTTATAATTACGAGTAAATCTTAGAAACATCTGAGCAGATGTTGGGTAGGTTAATTATTGATGGAATGCAGAGCGAAAGCAAACCTTATGAAATTCCGCAAATATTTTCCCCGCTGCCCAGTTTCCCGGTTCCTGCCCCGACATCAAATGTGGGTGACCAGATGACCATTTGGCTCAAAGGACGACAACGATTGTTTTCAAAAATGCATCTTCATATCCTTCACGGGGTCACGTTAATTTTGCCAACAATTACTGCTAATTGCTAATTGCCAGCATGAAACATTTAAGAACTTGCAAAAAAACAATTATAACAAGTTGCGTAATATTGATCGAGCTTTTTCACGAACTTTAATTCCACCTTCAACTGCAAATTTAGTTAAAATTCCAATAAAGGGCATTTGGTGCTGATGATGTTAACCTCGTGTCTAATTACTGCACACGCATTGCCATCTTCTCACAGGACAAGACTCAAGATTAACGTCATCATTCAATGCTTTTAAACCAGTTAAATTTTTCCTTTAATGCAATTATACAGACGTAACAATAAATACAATGCTTTTAAACCAGTTAACCAGGTTAAAAATAAAACAAACTCTCAAGAAAATGTGCACCGTTTACCATTAATTTCATGATGGATAAGCGAGGGCGTTCGACTGAAACCTTCCCAGAGACGCCTTGGAAGTGCTTCGGTGATGATAATAAATTACCTCGGTACAATGTTGCAGCAACACCCACTAATTATACTGCAACTGGCATTGCACCAAAACCACCGGTTGCAAATTGAAATAGTTCAACATTAGAACAACTCTATATTTATTTTTCCATTCATCGTAATATTTTCTACGTAAGCATTCACTGCTTTAAAACTGACTTTATCGAACTTAACGTGCATTGATTAAGAGTTGTATTTATATTCAAGGCATATAACAATAGTTGACAAATACTTATCGTAACCACAGCTTCAAATTTAATTGGAAATTAGGATTCCTGTTCCGAGATCAAATTTCAGGCTATTTGCAATAAAACTCATAGTGTCACGTAGACACTACAATGAATGACACTACAATTACAATTTTTGATATATGGCTTCAGAATGCCCAAAAACATGGTAATGAGCTTGTTATCAACAACTTTTATCAACAAAATGCGAAAGAAATTTATCAACAACCTCGAAATTAAAATTCAACGCCCAACAAATTTCTATGAGCGTCTCTCTGTTGGAATCAGTTTGAAAAACAACAACGCTCTTGACAAAGATTTTGAAACAAACAAGCGTTAGAGGTAAAGACGCGATTAACAAACATCATACGATTGTTTGGACTACGCGCTTGCACAAAGGTTATTGTGACGTGTTTTGAGAACTTCCTCTTTCTTGTGACAGATTTGATTCAGAAAGTGAAATAGTTGCAATTCAGTCACTTAATTTTCATGTAGCACCGTTTTTTTGCTGAGTTGGCTGATGTCTACAGTAAACTTTTAGGATTTTCTGTTAATAAAAGTTTGCCTTCGATGAAACCTGTTGTATTAACGAATGAAAAGAAACTATCATTCGAGTCAAACTCGAAAATGAAAACGTATGTGTGCTAAGAGAAGTTTTCACACTCACTCGGGTACTTAGTTTTCAAAACAGCATCAGCTCATGTACGATGACGTTTTAGCCTTGTTTTTACTGTGACTCATTGTATGAAGAGCTTCATTTCATTTTCTTTCCACGTCCACGTAATCACCTCATTTACAATTTACTACGGTTTGCTTTCCCTTCTTTTTATTTGTTCGCTTGTGTTTACCTTGTTGAAAGTAAAGTCAATTTGCCGACCTACAAAACGACAAGCACAACGGTTGCGCTCCACGCTTATATTTTATGCCACCGCATGCATTGATTCTATAGATATGGCACGAGAAGTCGGGCTAGCTTTACCTTGGCCGTCAATTTGTTGTCTCTAACAGCGATCGGTATAATTATTGCGCATTGTTGCGATTATGATTGCGCATAACCGCCATTATTGCGCTATTATGCTATCACATTGCATTGTCTCTAAATGTAACCTTGTATTTATGATTTGGTTTGTAGGCCAGGATGCTTTTATGTTTGTTGTTTGAGAACCCAGTACAGCTGTGCCTGGCTGGATTTGACGGTTTTAATCACTCCAACCCGTCCTGCGTCTTTTTTTTCCAATTATTATGGACTTGTGAGAGTGAGTTGCTAGTAAGTTGTTAGGGTCGTTCTAAACATGATTCTTGCTCAAAGCGAATGTTTGCTCCCGGAACTTTTAAATTTTTATTGGTGTCCTGCAAAGAGCACTGTTAGCTCAGCACGTCAAAGATTATCAAGTCCACACATGTTCGGGAACGTGACGTGCAATTAAAATCTGCCTTAACGTTTATACGAATGAGCAATAAAAATAAACACCGAAATATTGCAAAGCAAATCATCCCAGACTTGGCTTTTTTTGCTCAATATATTTTTAAAATTATATTGGAAGATTTTAACTTGCCGCAAATGTCTGTTAACATTTATGCAAGATTAAAGAGAGCGAGAGAAAACAAACAATAAGTTCGCGATTTCTCATGGTTTTATGAGAGGCTGCGTATTGGGTTTTGTATGCACAGAGCAAATGACTGTGTGGTATAACCTTTTTTATCCAAACTCTGTTCCGTTTAGTCCGTGTTGTAGTCACCTTCGTTATCGTTTGTTTTGTTGGTTGTCAACCAGGTACTCAGTTTTGTAAGCCAGTGGTCAGCCTAAAAAAGCTTTCATTGATCTGATTTTAACAGCAGGAAATAATTCAGAAAATGTTTTAAAGTCAATTGTCTTGTGAGAACTATTACAGGAGCTTACATGGCATCATTCAAGGCAGTCTAAGCTAAATTTAACTGAACAACTTGGGCAGGTAATTTTGAATTGAATCTTTAATTTGTCTTCAGTTACACGATTTTTGCAAAGTTTAATAGAAATATATTTTCTTGTGCTATTTGCAGCTGATATACATTCAATATCCATTAGTTAAGTAGCCTATGCTCCGATCGGTTCCGTTTTCGTTTACTATAATGTACTATTTACTACAACTTGTATTTAACTTTAAAATACTGAAAGGTATTTGGCATTTAAGCAAAAGCTGTAAACGCTGAAATTTTAGAATTTGAATCTTAGACTATTAAATTAAAGACATTTTCTGCTTGGAATTATTCTGCTTGGGTTGTTTGGTTATACTGAACATAGACTTAGCTGTTTAAATATTTTGTATTTAGTTAATTTACATAAATGTACATCAAAAACGTAATACTTTTACGTTGTCTGATGGTGTGTGTGGTCTTGCTGATTAATATCTTGATTTAATAATGATTAATTATAATAATGTAAAACAAATAATATCTTTGTGCAAATCAGCTCCCAACAAATCTTCGTGACATTGTCTCACTGGAACATTTTCTTTCAAGAAAAAGTGAGAATATAACGCCAGAATTTGTGAAATTTAAAGCTAAATCGGTATTTTTTTTGTGCTATGCAGCGCGTCCCCAATGCAGTTGCATAGACCTAAAGCCGGCCCTGTATATACTCCTTTCAATGTTTTCCAACAGAGATTTGTTGTTCGTATGTATAATACGTCATCTTAGCGTGTTTTGAGCTGATTTTGTGGTTGAGCTTGTTGCCCCTATTGACAGCTGAACTTACATGAATAACAAAATTATAGACAAGCATAACTTATTGCGATCGCTTCACTGACTACTAGGTGGCGGTAAAGCGCTGCATTCAATTTCGGAAAAACTTTTTTATAGTTTTGCTTTTCGTTTATCACAATTCCTCTGATTATATGCCCTGACAAAAGCTGATGTGATGTGAAGTATTTGCGTCAACTTTACTTATCTTGTAATTTCCAAATTTGGCTTCTCGTACAAGATAAAAATTGTACAATAACTCCGTGTTAGGTCAAATAGCGGTCAACGGTCGCGTGATGGGATTTTTCAAACTTATTTTCTCCTGACCTGCAAACCTTAAACGATTTTTGATTGCTGATGATATTATGTAAAGATTGTTTGAGTAATAGAATGTTCGTTTTGAGATTTAAAATGAATGCAAGATCGGTCGAAGATCAGAGTTTCATGTCTAATATCATGTAGAGGCCACGTACTGCGAAGCGAATTTTTGTTTCTTTTATCGTTCATTAAAGTAAAACTTTTCGCTTTTATCGCAACAAAGCTTTCGCTTGTTAACATCCAAACATTGAAATTCACGCATAACTATACACTTGCCTTTCTAGCTTAGGTGTTCAATTCTATTATGTTTGCCGTCCATCACTGGTGAATTGCACTCGGCGAAATTGGCAAAATTGTTCTTTGCTTGGTAATATTTTCACGGTTTCAAGCAAACTCTTGTTTTGAAAAATTAGGAAACTCTGTAAAAAACTTATGATATAAAAACTCATGTTCTGTGAAAAAACTGAAAAACAAGTCATTATGGTTAAATCTGAACCTCAACTTTTTTTTGTAAAAATGAACCTTAATTTCAATAAATCAACGTATTTGGAAAGACTTGTTGCGTCATTATGAGTGCCATTTATCCTGGTTCGGGTTTTGATTAGATTGATTTTGCGGTTGATTGGTTAGGTTTTTTGTTAACTGAATACCACACATACATGAATGACAGAGTTATGGATAGACATAACCTATTACGTTCGCCCTACTGACAGTTAAGTGGCGGTAGAACGCTACTGTGTATTTGCGCTATTCATTTGTCACAATGCAGCTTTCATGCAACTCTGCTCCTTTGAACATGAGGATATTGCTCTAACTTTTCTCCATTATTGGAATGAACTTTTGTTTATTTACGAAATATGGGTTAATATAGAATAGATATAGAAAGATTTTTTTTTCATTATTGCAAACAGTTATGTTGTGTTATGTACTTTTGATTGCACATGTTTTACATCGTAGATATGTCGAGTGAACTTATGTTTCCATTGTAGCTGAGATTTAAGTTTTTTATTCGTTTCATGTTGCCTGCACTGTTGTTGTCACGCGTTTTGGCCCATGGAGGCGCTAATGTTTGCTTTCCTGTTTATTACTTTGATACGTCGCGGGCTGGCGATAAGAAAATAACTTGAATACTTGATATACAGGAAAGCAATCTGGACGTGGCTTGCGAGGTGACAGACGTAATTTTGACTGTCGAAGCTCATCAGCGAATCGTTTTATTCAAGATCTTAGCAAGCGGAAGTGTGTTAACACCTTGTTTCTTGTTTTTGCGTTTAGTTTAATGAGCTGAGTCATTAGATTTATGAGACTAGCAGACATATCTGGTACACTATGCGATACAGTGATTACGATTTATTCTTGTTTAGTTTTCTGTCCAGAGCTTACACAGTTACAACTTACAACAGTCAAACCGAATTCTTTTCTTTGATTGTTCGTATTTCTGGAAGTAGTATGACGTAACGTTACTGTTCTACGTCCAGAAACGCATTCACATTCACAATTAGATACAATAGTAATGGTTTGGCCTGAACTATACAGTCTGACAACAATCTTTAACCTGGGTTCTTCGTTCTGAGAGGTTGACTAGTAATTAGGCGGTAAACAGTAATGCAAAATTCTAGTGATATAAGCAATCAATCCAATGGTAGTGGCAATGCGCTCATGCCAGTCAACACGCAAAAGATTCCTTATGAATCGAGATTATTATTCATTAACATTTGTTATTTATTAACATTTTGTTGTATGTTGCATTTTGAATATGTTATAATTGAATTTGTTGTTTTTGTTTCGAGATTGTAATTCGCTTTAAAAGGCTTGAACTGATCAAGGAAGATCTGTAGTGTTAATGTAACTCCGTAATTACTGCCAGTGTAGTTTGTTTATCTCAATTTTGTTGTCTTCACTTATCTTGAGATTTCTATGGTCTTTGTAGTTGGTAAACAAGTCCCCGCCATTTTGCTATTGAAATGATAGAATGCGATTATGACGACATAGATTGCAAAATCTAAGTTTCAATCCTTACTTTTGAACTGAAGAACAGGTTTTGAAGTGAGGGGCAAATCCAAAAACAAGTTGATCTTATAGGAAACAACATCACTCATTGAATACTCAGGTAAAATAGTTTTGAAAAAATTCTTAGTTGGGTAATTGTACACAAAAGAAAATCGCAAAATTAGCCTAATTAGGAAGTAGTTCAAGGGTCTTGTGATGTCAAGTAGGTAATCGCTGACAACTGTTGCAAATTCATAAATTTAGCAATACAGGTACCTACTGTATATCACGTATGTATCTGTTACAGCTGTATAAATTGCTCTTATTACTAATAGCTTGATAGGTGACAGGCTGCCTATAGCTCAACCACGGCAAACAGTACGGTACCGGTTTGTTGGGTAGCGTATGCTGTACAAAGAATAAGGTAACGAAATAGACACAAATGGTTTAGCTACCGGATTTGTTATGTTTAAAACAATCGCGATTTATTCAATTATAATTCTCTGCATTGCTAATTTCTTCACATGACGCCTAATTGGACATAACATAGGCTAAACTCCTATATATACGCCCTACACTTCTGACTTCAATTGACTATCGTGCAAGGAAAGCAAGTATTTGGACTTGCCTTTGTTTTTAAGTTACGATGACGCTTATTGAGTTTGCTTACAACCTAAAAGTGCATGTTAATCGCACTTTTCAGGTCAGTTTTAGAAAGTTTATTTAAGGCTATGTGATTAACTTATTAGGCAGGAAACTTTACCACACTCTTTGTTTTATCAATTTCTTCAGACTGGGTTGTACAGTTGTAACCTGTGGCTTAAACTATAAAGCTTTTTCGGGTGTTTTTTAATTAAAGGTCGGCTTACAATTTTTTTAAACCAAAATTTTATGTTTTTTGTGATAATTTCCTGGAGAATAGAAAGCATATTGCAAAGGCTGTTGTCCCTGTGCAGCTTTTACTGCACCATTAGCCTTCATGCAGCTTACTATCGAGGGCAGCTTGTACTACTTTTTGGTGCGTTTAAAGGCAATTTTTGTGGTTTCTTGTTGACCAAGCGTAAGTACTACAACATCATAACCTAAACTTTAATTGCCTATCTTTTAACAATTTGCTACCTGACTCACTTTTGGTGAAGTAGAAACTCTCAATTTTGAGCACGACTATTTCACTGTAAGTAGGTCATGCAACTTAAAAAGATAGGCGTTTACGTCAGGAGAATTGTTATGCAAAAATATGATTTTAATTATTTAGGGTTTGGTTGAAATTAGATTTAGACTGGAAAGAAGATTTAAGGTAGGTCTAGGTTACTGTGTTAGGCTATAACATTAACAGTCTGGGTTGACCAAAACATTTGAAAACGAGCTTTTATTGCCTGATATTTTCTGGCGAAATAATGGCTTAAATATAAATGAATAAACTTAAAGTATATCCTTTTATTCCCACTCAAAATAAAAGGATTGCTGGAGATGATTGAAATTGCAAAACTAAGACCATTTTACCTATTTAAAGTTTTCAAAAAAGGTATTTCAGAATATGTCAACGCAACAGATAGCCTACAATCAACACAAAAGGACTTGATACCTGCTTATAGCAATGGTTAGGGTCACCATGAACCTTTTTATTAAAAGAGTGGACTATGTGAAGGATTGGACTTATACCAGCAAACAAACACATCTTTTGCAAAATAAACTGCATTAAGCCTAGCGCAAAGAATAAAAAAGCATGAAATAGCTTATTTGTAATGACATTATAAATGAAATCCTTTTTAAGATACCAAGCACTTTTCTGCACTCAATAATGTATGATAGGCTATCATATGCCTCATCAGTTAAATATGTTAAAAGTTACCCATCGACTTTAAAGCAATTCTTTTGAATTTTTCAAAATTAGCATGGCATAACAGCATCTATGTAATATTTTTATTTTGGTGCATTTTCACATTGTGCTATATAAAGTATTTAAAATGCTTAACCGAATTTTTATGATGAACATTTTGCATTTCCTTGTTTTGCACTTATGTTTTGTTTGCATATTGTTGTCTGCTTGTCATCAGGAAATTAATCTACAGTCGAAACCAGTTAATCGCATAGTCAATTAGTCAAGCTATTTGATGCGATTAACCGATTTATGCGATTAACTAGTTCTGATGAAAACAGTAGCTAAGTGTTGTCCGAACTTCATATTACACATTAGTGACATTAGTTTGAAAGCAGATCGTTAGACACATCAGCTGCTCACGCTATCAGCTTTCATTACTCACAACACACGTAATCGAACAATACTGCATGGTTTGTGATAATAAGGCATTGTTGCACATGGTAATCAGTGAACAACGTTCAGAAGAATGAGCATGCTCAGCCTTTTGTTGCTATGGTTTTGTTAGGCAAAGTGTGAAAGATAAGGTTGCGTGTTTTGGGCAATAGAAAAAAAAACTATATCGATAAAATTAATATCAGGCGTGTCTTTCAGATGTCCTTACAAGCTAGAAAATAGAAACAAATCATGCGTGCTTATCCACTAAGCAACATACACGGCGAGTTGGTTGCAATACAAAAAGGCATTGTGATATATATAATAACTTAAGTGGTTGGTAGTTGTAACCGCTATCAATCATCAAATGAAACTTCAGAGTCCTATAGCCACATAGCCATATAGCCACCCTAAAAAATCTTTTTTCATGCGGTTTTATTTTGTTGTTTAATTCATTTACGTTATATTGTCTTCACTTTTGCGTCATGAATTGAAACAGTGTGAGTTACCCGTTTCTTCGGTAACACTTTTGTGTGATGAAAAAGAAAATAATGTGAACAATCGCAACTCGTTACTGTAATTATTTGTCTTAATGGACCTGCTTAGTCTGGATAAGAATAAATCAGAACAACACAAAGCTTCTTCAAGATAAATACCGTATTTTACGGACCATAAGGCGCACCCGATTATAAGGCACACTGTCAATATATTGCTTTGATTAGTTTTTTGCTCATACATAAGGCGCACCGGGCTGTAAGGAGTTGGAGTTGGGGTTACGATTATAAGGAGTATGGGTTACTGTATAAAGCTCATTAAAATACGTTGCGCGTATGCATGCATTAGCATTATGATCCATACATTAAGCGCACCGGCTTATAATGCGCACGATCAATTTATGAAAAAAAAAGGATTTAAATTGCGCCTTATGGTCCGTAAAATACAGTATGCGATTAAGTGATATAAATGTACAAATCAATCGAGAATTTCTATTCAATAAACCGATTTATGCGATTAACCGGTGTATTTTCTTCACATGGGAATTGTTTGGGAGTATGGAGATCTATGCTATAAGGAAATTTATGGATTTAACCGGTATGCGATTAACCGATTTTGACTGTATGAAGTTAATTACAACATGTTGTAATCGTCTTTCTTGAATTTGTAAACTGCATTACTGTATCTTGTATTATACGTTACAAAATTTCGACACTGAGAGTCATTTTATGCTTAGCTATATAAATTATAAATCAGTTTCTTACCTATTATTTCTCCAGTTGATTTGCTACGGTAATTTATTTATAATTTGTTACTCGCCTTAATTCTTGCTACTATGACCAAAATAATTCGCGTAAGTAGTCAAACCTTAAAAACACCTTTTCAGTTTAATTACCGGGTGAACTTAATCTGCTACGACTACACTACAGCTGTATCATCCAACTGTCTGCGATCCTTGTTAAAGTAACACAACCTTATTGCACGTTACAATGTACGTTTATAAAGGACCCGGAAACCATGCCATTTTAGCCTGTTTTTATCAGTTTTATTTTATTTCAGTTAGCCATGTTAGAGTCAGGTGAAGAGGCCTAGCAAGAGATTTATAGAATGATGATGATAATGACACTTCTGTAGCTATTGTACATGAACAATTTCATCTTTAAAGCCCAGTTTTGCTTTTGATATCGAGTGAAGAGTTATTTTTTTTCAGAAAACCATTAAGCTGGTTATGATTGTAGCAGTCTAGGACTCTTAGATATGAGGTAGTATCTGTTAAGTATGGTTAAACGTCCTAATTAGGCGCACTTTTTTGGAAACTTTCCAATTACAAGTTTGCTTGTGCAAACTGTGCGTGGAAGATGGTACTTACCTACACTTAGTATTAATAAATAGCAGCAACTAATTTTCGTGTAATTAGCAATTTCCACTGCGATTTCATTGCGGACCAAATACATCTAATTTGCTGCACTGGTCCCCAAAACATATGCGTTGGATATAGATGTTAAAAAGTGATTCACTTTATTTGTTTTACGAGGCCTATGCCAAAAAAACATAACAGACGATACACAACTAAATATGATAACGTGCAGCTGTAGTTTATGATTATTCTCGGTACCTAACGAGCTCAGAAATTAATTACTAACTTTGGTAAATCTGTAACTTTCTTTGTTTATTACTCCGTAGGCCTAATGCTATTGAGTTGCAATGCCACATACTGTTCGAATTAAGACTCACTACGTTTTGTTAATATGTATTATGTTTCGTGAAGATAAAATGTAAATATCGCAAATAGTATTGTCTGTCAAAAATAGAATGGCATGGTGTTAATATCAAAGTCAATTATCTGCCTCTTTGAATTTTTTTGCGTGTGGCCTTTTTTAACTTATTCTGTATCGGATGACCGTATTCATAAACTCTGATCAAACTGCGTTGCTTAAACTAATAAAATTGTTTGTAATTGTGTTTTTCACATTTTTATGCAATTTATTGAAGTAGTAAAGCATAATGAAAATAAGTGAGACGTAACAGGTAACACCTGAGAAAAATTAAAACACATGAGATTTAACACACTAAACTAAAGAAAAGAAAAAAGAAAATAACGCATTAACAAATAATAAATAGCACTAAGTTTGCTGTAAAAAAGTTGCAAAGCAAACAAACAATAACACAAGCTATTCACATCAAAATCTTCGTTACCACCTCTCGTCTATTTATAGACTTGACATCATTGAATACACGCTTCACTGCAGCAAGTATGCCACTTGCTTTCTTATCCCAGTTCTATCTCCAAGGGACCTCTAATATGTTGTAGACAGGAAATAAATAAATATCGCGCTGCGCTAATGAGGTTTGACTTCTTCAGCGAGATTTTGTTTTGCTGCATAAACCGAAGTTTAACCGGAGTTTACCTGGCATATCTACCTTTTGCTTAAAATGCTTCCATTCATGTTATAATTAGCTGCAATACTTCGACAATTTCTTTTACCTTCAGAAATTGATCAATACCATTTTTTATGTCCTCATTGGTCCACTGTGTTAATTTTTTTTTAGTAGAACCCTCCGGTATTTTTCAGTTTAAGCATTTACCACTAAATTCCGAAATTGCTAGGCTAGACTAAGTGTCTCCCCTAATCTTGATTAAGCCGTAACGATACTGCAATAAATTTTTTTTGCGTTCACTATGGTTATGATATCATCTTTCGTATTTCAATCGGAAGAGCTTTTATCACTCACCTCGTTGAAAGTGAAAATGATAAGGCTAAGTGATTTTGAAGTTATAAGGCAATAAGCGCTTAATGCTAGCAGTAGATTTTTGCTTTTTAGCGACAAGTACCATGTAGATTTTCATTCACAATTTGAAAGTAGCGACCCACTTTTCATGTCTTAAATGGTTAAAGGCTTTGCCATCCTATTTCCTAGTTTAGTAAGTCCACTTTATTAGGTCTTTGCAGTGGACATGGGTGGAAATAAACTGCTTTATGAAACATATTTAACATATAAAATAAAGATTTACATTTTAAAAGACACCAAACAAAAAAAGGAAAAACCTTCAGTCACGCAATGAGTCGTCTCAAGACCACTCAGGTGACCTGGGATTTTTTAATGTTCAAACCGCAAAATGTGCACCAAATTCAAACGCATTTTCAGCTTCTGACCCTGCGGAAGATTTAAAAAATTTTTACTTCTGATCGAAGACTACGACCCTCCATTAGTAAATGACATAAAAAAATCAATAGCCTGACAAAATATGTTCAGATGAGAAGGCCAGACCACATGCAATGAGCTTGACTTTAGCATAAGGTTAGACATAAGGTCAACAAAAGGACATAAAAGATAATAATTTATTTTTTGTTTGTTTCTTATAATGACCTGTGTGCATTTTTTCGGGACAAATCTGTGTGCACCCGATTTAGGGCAATTGACCATAGATTTCAATCAAATATTTTATTTTTGTCAAAAGCACAGTGGAGACTAAAAATTCAAGCCACTTACTAACACGCATCGGTGAATATGAAAAAGAGACAAAGCTGAAAAGACTTAAAACATGCTCAAAAATAATTAAGGTAATAGTTACTGGTAAGAACTAGCACGGCCACTAAAATCATAAACCGATTTACACTAGGAAGCTATTCTATGCATGAAATTAAAATCTTAATATCTCGACAAGTAGCCTATTAACTTTTAACCAAAAACGATTTACGGAGTTTTTATCTAAGTTTTGTACCTCAAAGAAATAAAATTTTTGGTTTTTTACCTAGACCACCAGTTTGTGTAAGTTGCCACTTTATCTGTTCCGTGTGAGATGGCAACTTACACCGATTCTACTTTAATTTTCAAATATTTGCACATATATACCAAACTTTTGACGACGATAAATTTTAACCAAAATATATAGATTTGTGCGGATCAATGGCTTATTACCTAATATACTGTAAACTGGAAATAGTAATTAATTGTAGGAATGCAAGATAACCATTACAGTATAATGTTTTTTTTCCAAGAACATTATTCAGTTTCAGGTTGGCATTATCACAGGTGTTATAAATGGTATGTTTACTAGATTGCAGATGGAATACTAAAAGCCTTTGTTTTCCAGTTTTGCACAGGAACTGAGAAGTAATATTGAATATTTAGTAGCCTAACCATATTTATGTAGATATATTGATATATTGAGTTAAAATGGAGCAGAATAACCAAAGAACATTCACAACGGAAAGCAGTTCATGTGGTACAATAGCAGAATCAAATATTGTACGCAGCAATGTGATTCAACATGTAAAAGGTAAAATAATTTCGGTTCAACTTGCTGCTTAACGTATATGTAAAGTTATCTTACCTTTTGTTTTGCCACAAATTATGACCTTTCCTTCTTCGATATGCGCTCTGGTCTTGCAATTATGCAAACAAGGAAAGTTTGATGCTGAGTGGCACGACGTTAATATTATGATGCACTTGGAAAACACAATAATGACTTTTGTTTATTTTTTTACTAAGAGTTATAAATTCTGGAAAATACACAAAAAATAATTTAAAATTGATCAAACTAGCATAAATTTTACTAAAACTTTTCGTTACTGTACCGCTATGTACTGAGGCCAATGTATTTTATAATTTTCAACTTGTAATATGTCTAATGCAGCTAGCTGATGTTTGAAAAAGTTTGTATAGAGTTAAGTTAACCCTAGAGTGATATCAAATATTCTGCTTTAATATTTTATTTATTTTATCACTATTTATTATTTTATTTTATTAGTTTCCACTTTTTTAGAAACTTTCCAATTACAAGTTTGCTTATGCATTAACTTGCAATAAGTCACACTTGGGTGGAAGACGGTACCTACCTACACTTAGTAATAACAAAATTTTAAATAACAGCAACTACTTTTCATGTAATTTGCACTGCAATTTTATTGCCGACCAAAAACAGCAAGTTAACCGCACTGGTCCGCAAACAGACGCGGTGAATATAGATGTTAACAAAAACGATTCACTTGATTTGCTTAATGAGGCACGTGCTGAATAAACAGGAAATACGATGCGCAACTAAATACGATAATGTTTAACTGTACTTTATGACTATTCTTGGTACCTAACTAGCTCAGGAATTAATTAGTCACTCTGTAATTTTGAAACTTTCTTTGTTTATTATTTCGTAGGCCTAATGCTATTAAGTTGCAATGCCACCAATGCTTCGAATTAAGACTCACTACTTTTTGTTAATATGTAGTGTATTATGTTTGGTGAAGGTAAAATGTAAATATAGCAAATAGTATTGTTTGCCAACAAAAGAATAGCATGCCGTTAATGTCAAAGTCAATTTTCTGTTTCATTAAATTTTTTAGCAAGTTGCGTTTTTCAACTTATTCTGTATCAAATGACCGTATTCATAAACTCTGATCAAACTGCGTTGCTTAAACTAATAAAATTGATGAGTACACCAATAGCCTAAGACGATGTTTTTCACATTTTTATGCAATTTATTGAAGTAGTAAAGCATAATGAAAATAAGTGAGATGTAACACCTAAGTAAAATTAAAGCACGAGAAACTTATTGCACTAACACTTAAGAAAATTTAAACACGTGAGGCGTTACACCTGATAAAAAGGAAAAAAGCATCAATAAATGATAAATAATATTCAGATTGCTGCAAAATGTTACCAAGCAAACAAACAATAACACACAAGCAATTCGCATCAAAAGTTTGTCAACTATCGTCTAGTTATAGAGTTAAGGTCAAGGAATTCATTTAAGTGTATAAAAAGTCCCTAAAACGTCTCCCTCACGTAATAAATTAGGGTTTTTGAATGAAGATAAACAGTTAAGTTGATGACGCAATTACAAAAATAGAAATGATCTCCGAAACAAAATTTCTTCTAGTATGGTTCAAGTATTTTTATATATCCAAAATTGTGAACTTGT
Organism: Clavelina lepadiformis; assembly: GCF_947623445.1. Classification (NCBI taxonomy): domain Eukaryota; kingdom Metazoa; phylum Chordata; class Ascidiacea; order Aplousobranchia; family Clavelinidae; genus Clavelina; species Clavelina lepadiformis. The sequence goes on along the minus strand of NC_135244.1, from coordinate 20,972,610 downwards.
TTTTTGAGCTTAAAGAGAAAAATGAGTTTGAACAACTGCACTATTTCTGATACTGTCACACTCAGACATAATTGATCTAGTGGGTCTAAAGACAAAGACACTTCATAAAAGTGGAAAATTGAATCCGTATGCAAGTCAAAAGTAGAAACTGGTGCAGGACATAAACTACATAATCTCAACTACCTGCCCACATGCAATGCTTTGTTGGCAAATTCAGGTATCGTTGTCAGTCCCAGGTGATTTAATTGCTAGTTATACTCACACATGATAGAACATTTACAGACTTCAGGTGGTCATAATAGATTTATTTGACAATTTTGACTGAATTGCAAAAGTTTTTGATTAAATGTGATAGAAGGCATAAACATTAGATAAGAAGGTCAGACTTCATGCAGTGAGCTTATCTTTATAGTATGGTTAGTTAAAACATAGGTCAACAAAAGGACATGAAAAGCGATAGTTTTTTTTCTGTTTGTTTTCTATAATGACTGATGCGCATTTTTTTGGGACAGTTTTGTGTGCGCCCAATTTATGATGTTTGACCATATATGTTGATAGTTTTTCATGTGTTTATTGTATAGTATTTTTATAAATTTACGCATTTACAGCAAGGGAAAACATTTATTATGTAAGATTTGCAGTTTTTTGCAAGTCTTTTGATTGGTACAACTCAAACAGAGGCAAAAAAAAAAACAAAAGTCATACAGTATATACTTTGTATCTTGCTGAAAAACATGTGAAAATTAAGTTAGAAACACGTATAATTGCTCACATATAATAACAGTGTTTACTATTGTATAGTAAAACCTTTATACCAATAACTGGCTGTGACCATATATACAAACCTTGACCTTGTTTTGCACCACAAACGTTTTTCATGAGCTCTTTGCAGTGAACATCTTTAACTATTTTCAGTGGATGCTTAAGGGCATCCTGGTTCGGTAAAAATGGGTATTCTTCAAAAAGTTGGATGCCCAACTCTATGAAATTAAGCTTAATCTGCCAACAGACACAATCAACCATACAGTTTTTTTAGATCTAAAATTTCACAAAAGCTCTGCTCTTTTTCTCCCATCGGTGTGGTCGCAATTGCCAGTGTCATTTCCTGCAAATACATCTTTTAACCCCATCTAAACTTTGTGCTGCCGACACTGCACACAGTCACAGCAAAACTTGGCATATAGTTGCCCTGTTTGCTGAAGAAATTTGAAATTTGATGATTTTTCCTAAAATATGTTCAGCTGTCTGTCTATGTTTGTTTTATAAAGTTGGATTTTGTAAGGTTTGAGATATTTTCATGGATGTGTTCTCTTCTCGTGGTCAGCTGGTTTTCCAGGCAATTAGGCACAGCTTCACAAAGAAAATCTTTTAGAAATGTATCACTTGTAGAAATACTTAATTTACACTAAATGCACTTTCTTTGGTTTTACAATTATGCTGAATATGGGAAGTCAGATGTTATTGCTACTAACCTATAAAAATCCGATCAGTTTACGACCTACAATTTTCGAGTAGTTAACTATTAAAATTTGTTTGCATTGTTGGCCACACAAAAACAAAATAGTAATGTAGTAATCAACCAGTTTAGATAGGGTTTGTACAATCTTTTCATGCTGTGCACTTAGCATAGTCTGGCACAGATCACAACTTAAACAATTAGATTTTCTCGATACCTGTCACATTGGCAACCTTTGCTGCATGGTCAATTCAAAATTTAGTTGCCATGGCACCAAGACATCCACTAAAATCTGACACGACTTACCCTATGAACCAACCTAGTTATGATAGTATGACAGAACATGGGGAAGATCCTATGGTGTATTTGTACGTATCTGTACATCAATACCAACTTAAAACAGCGGATAATCTCAAACGTTTAATATTAGGATGTAACTACAGTGGGACCTCGTTAATCCGGACTCCGAACAACCGGAATCCCCGCTATCCGACACAAAACTGCCAGGAACGGATTTCTTCCTATGCATTTTACCCCTTTAATCCGGAAACCTCGCTGTCCGACTCCGACACAAAAGTTTTGGAACAAATGTGCTAAATCAATAGCAATAAAATTCGATAAACCGGATTATTAACAGTTAAGCGAAAATGATTCACGATTGTCCTAATACACTATGTACACCGGGTAGTTAGTTGACGAAACAATAGCTGATTATCTACGCATAATAACGTTGCGGTCTTTATTGATTCAAAATTACAGTACTGTACAGCATTGCGCTTTGTAAAAAATTTTAGCCGCACAGCTTTTTAGTCATACTATGAAATACTGTACAGTATTTTAGAAACGAAAAAATTAATTTTTCATCAACAATAACAAACAACGCTTCCGCGGTCGCAAAAAAATACGTACATTACATCGGTTAAGTGCGGCAATCTATTGAAGACAACCGATTCATTCGCCAGGTTTTTAGCTGCTCCCCAGGTCGCAAAAAATACACTGCTGCAACTCAATCGTGCTATCAGCTTTTGATATCGCATTGCGCAAAGATTGGAAACAGGTCAAAGAAAGTTCAAGACTGCTGGTCCCGCCGGAATGCTTCGCCATGCAAGAGCGGTTGTCAAACCGATTTGCGGCCGAATGTTCGTCACTTGGAGAGCATTCGCCTTTAATACGGTGGTTCTGGGGTTCGACACTGGGTCGGATCATACAAAAAATATAATTTTATTTTAGTTGCTGTCCAGCCAGAAAGTCGGTACTTAGAATTGGAGTAAGGTGCATACTGCGTTTTGTACACGGTGCTGCATTTGCAAGATTGGTTGATTTTTTACTTTCCGATAATCCGGATACCCCGCTAAACCGACATTTTTTGACGAAACGAAGTGGTCCGGATTAACGAGGTCTCACTTGTAATTGCACAGCCATTTAACAAGTGCTTTCTTCATTGTCAATTGTACTATGAAATTATTTATACAAACTTGATAACAAGTTTTATCAGAAGTTTGCATTGAATAACTTCATCACATTCTTCTCAATTCTGTTTAATTGAGATATGTTTACTACATACATCTGTTCCATATAAAACATGTTTGATAAAAAAGTATTTTATCTACATAATGAAGCTTTCTTTACTTTCCTTGCTTTGAGTTTTAAAAGTCTGATAAAGTCTCTTTAGAAGACGTATTTCTGTGAATTGTGATGCAAATAGCACAAAATGTTGTTACAGAAATCACCATTTGTCATTAACTTTTCAAAATATATAGTCCAAAGCAAAGAGAAATTTGGTATAATGTGTTGACCAGTTGCACAAATGACCAGTTTTTATATTGTGATACCTTGTGTATGCAGGAGGTGTTAATATAAGCCAAACGACAATTAACCAGCAAGCACAACCTTCAACATCTCAAGCTAGCCAGCCACAATCAAGTAAGTTTTTGTTTTTCTTGCAACAACTTTGGAAGACAAACTTTCTTTCAGTGAAGTTTTTAGGCAGGAACTCACTAATTGCAAGTACAGTAGTCGCCGCTTTATAAGCCCACTTGGGACCGGACAATCTTACATAGACACAACAGGCAATTTTTCTTACATAATAATAAAAGAATACAGTTTCGGCGATTTTTGACCACTTTTGGCTGCACACAACGCAAAGTTTTCAAGTTATTGTAGTTTTAAAAATTCTAAATCTTTTACCTACCACAACAGTTACAGTACGTCACAGTACAATTATAGACGAATAAAGACAAACAATCAAGCTTGTGACACAACAGTTGCATGGGATACTGTAGTTAGTTTGCCGCCCTGATTGATGGTGTGCAGAAATAATACGCTGCTTGATTGCATTTGATGTAAAGTCTATCATAGTCCACTTTATCAAAACCGTCATCACCCATGTACTGACGCTCAAATTATGTGAAATATCTCCGAAAATGGACTTTTAAACAAAGTTTTAGGCTTATAAAGTTGAGCATTTTACTACAGCAACAAATGGAGTAAATCGGGACTGTGCTGAATTGGGCTTAATACGCGGCTGGGCTTTTAAAGCGGCGACTACTGTACTTGAAAAATGGCATAAAACACAGTAATTTTGCACACACGCTACAACAATATATTCATGTTGATTTCTAAGACTGTTAAAGTTTGACACATTTGCTTTTAACTCTTGTTTATTATTTTTGATCAATTGTGGAGATTCAAACCATAAAATGTAAAAATAAAGCATAAAAGCAATCAATATTGATGATGGTAATAAAGCAAAATCACATGCACGCACTACTGATAATATAATCAATAACAATATTGAAATGAATGAATTATGCATGATAGTTGAACAAATCAAAGCACTCGTGTTGTATTGTATGCTTGAATTGTGAGTGTGAACTGTGACAACTATGCTGACACTTGACAATACTTAAACACTATTTTTAAACTTTTTTCAATTAGGTGACCGGAAAAATCATTCAAAAAGCATTTCCAAAAATCGTATAAGAGCAGGAAATCTAGTCACCAATTTCTTTCATGGAATGTTTCCCTTCATTTTAAGTAAGAAAACTTAAATGCGTCTCTAAGACTGTATTAGCTTGTAATTACATGGACTTAAAACTCGAACACAGTAATTTAAAATTGAAGTTTTTGCCAGTTATAAGATGATCATGACCAACTTATGTATAGAAACAATTTTTAAATGATTTAGTATCCAATCTGGAAAAGACATTGAAGGAACACGCTAGGGTTGTGTGCGGTGAAATCATTCATCCTATCAAACTTGATCTTGCCATCAACACAGTTAAACTGGAACTTTCCCAGCGGGTTCCCAATATGCCATCGGATGATGAAGGTCATTACAATAAACGCGATGAAGTGGTTAAAGCCTGGGAATCTGTAAAAGGAAACATTGAACTGAAAGACTTATTTGCACTTGCACAAAATTCTGCTGAAAAAGAAGCTGAAAGGCTTGGCACCCAAGAAGCAAAACAGGATTATATAAACAAGAACAAGAATACTGTGTTTGTAATTGGGCAAGCTGGAATGGGAAAAACCACTTTAGCAAAAACTATAACTAATCTGGTTACAGAAGAACAATTGCTTCCTGAATGTAAATTTTTGTTCTACATTCCATTTCGAGCTGTAGACTTTTCAATAGAATCAAATTTCCTTGATTTTGTTTTGAGATGCTTCCAAAGTGAATGGCCGCACAACGTTGAGCTAGATTTTGTTCTGCTGAAACATTTATCAAACGATCCGAATGTTTTATTTATCTTCGACGGTTTGGATGAAGCCAACACAGATTACTTTTTTTCCAAAAATACTTCATTAACCTGTGATCTTTGTGATAATTATACTCCAGACATTTTTATTGCTAATATTCTTTCTGGAAAAATCTTTGCCAATGCTAAGAAACTCTTGACGTCACGACCCAGACAATTCTTTGAATTAAACAAGGCTTACTTATCGGGTTGTGTTGTAAACATTTTAGGTCTGAGTGTTAAATCTCAAGCCAAACTTTGTCAGCAAATATGTAAAGAAAAGTATGATTCAGTTCAAAATTATCTCAGTAGAAACCCATTGATTGATGCTTCTTGTTATGTGCCAGCCAAATGTATCATAATTTACGGTGTGCTTTCCGATAGCTTTAACTCTTCACTGGACCATGGTATTCAGTCTTTAACCGACATATTTGTACGTGCCTTGTATTATTATTCTAAGTCAGAGCAGCACGTAAGGAAACCAGAAGAACTACAGAAGCTTTGTCATTTAGCTTGGAATCGTTTTCAAGCCAGAAAAATCATTTTCACCGAAAGCGACATTTCAAATGTCAAAATTAGTTCAGAAACTCTTGAAACGTTTTTGACAACGTCGACTAAGATTGATAACTTACAGGTCAATCATCTTCAAGGTGAGAAACAATCCAGCTTTTCCCATCTTATCTGGCATGAGCTATTTACCGCCATTCATTTAATTCTTAACGTCCTATCTGGTGACTTTCAAAATCACCTTTCATTCTTTCTTGAGAGCAGATGGGAAGTTGTAGCATCGTTTGTCTTTGGACTGTGCAACCGCAGCGTACAAAGGAATTTGAATCTAATCTTTAAAATAGCCGTCGTAGATTTTGACGAGAAATTTGAACAGCTAGACAATTTTGTTTGTAAAGAGATGGCAAATTTAAGAAAAAGTTTTCAAACCTCCACTTTTATTGAGATTTGTAACTGGATATATCAGCTAAATAATAGAAAAATGGCAGAAAAGGTTGCTGCTTTTGTTCCTGAACAAATATTGCTTGACGGAAAAGTTCACCTAACTGATTTGTGTAGTGTGTGTTATTTGCTTCAATATGCACAGTCGGGTTTCAGCGTAAGATTTGGTCAAAGCTTATCATTTACTTACAACGCCATTTATCGGTGGTTATTTCAGGTAAATTTACCTTATTTAACCTTTGGTTTAATGATATGCATTTCGTTTAATAGTAAAAGTATTTTATAAAGTGATATTATTGTTAGAATTTCATTGTGGTTTTGTGAACTAAATTTGCAAAACTAAATATTCCAGGTTTCGAACAAATCAAATGAAGTATTTTGTCAAAACTTAATCAGAGAGTTGCTAAAATCTGCTGCAAGGCAGCCAGACTCGTCAGCTGATAACTTGCTACATGCTTGTCGATGGTTGTATGAGAAAAGCGGAGACAGCAATCCGAAGGAAATGGTCCAGTATTTTCCACAACTTGTTGTGTTGACCAAGCCACCTTCTTTTGATCAAATCACACATCTAATGTACCTCATCGTACAATCCACTTCATCATTTAAAGTGCACATTAAGGTAATCGTTACCACTTTTCAAGAATATGTTGACGTTTTTGTTGGCAATGTGAAGCAAGAGCATGACAAGAACTGAACTAACTTAAAATTAATCATAAAAGGATTGAACATTAGCTGCAATATTTAAAGGCTTTCTTTGTTTAAAGTTTAGCCCTATCTTTTGAGAAATCTTCTGTTCATATTATCAACTGCAATATTTTGCAGTGCAGAGTTGATGATAAACTTTGTTTGTTGATAATCAACTCGTTGCATTAGCTTTCATTTAATCTCTCAACAGACACACAACAAACGCACTGTAATTTTGAAGCAGTTTATTTTTCTTCTTTATTTTAAATTTTTGGTTATTTCTTTTATTAAAAGCTATAATTATCACAAAAATTTTATGTTGTGCCTGCCAATTGAAACTTTTACTCACCTGGGTATTGTGATAATTTGTAATACTCGTATTCAACAGATATTTCATTATTCGCTCCGAGTCTTAGTTACAAACGTTTTAGTGTAATTATTCCCACACCTATCCAGTAAATTCTGAATTTTTCGAGTTTTAACACTTGAAGGACCGTGATTTTCACCTACCTAGAAGGACCGGATGCGTCAATTGACGCAAAATGCTGAACAGATCAAATTTAAAGCATTAGATTCACATAACTGCGTTACTTCTTTTAAAAACTGCTTTTAATGTATGTTTTGTGTATTTCCTTGAAATGAAACGAATATATACACTCAAATACATGTGTTAGTGTGACATAACCAATAAGCTTATACTCAAACAAAAATTTTGCTGTGCGCACTTTTTGCATTTTTGCGAAGCACGTTGTCCACACAACGGTTTCATACAAGCTTGACATCTGACAGTGGTGCGATTTCTGCATCTCAAGGTTGTGCAGGTGAGGCGTTCTTTTTCTGCAGTTGTGGCATTGGTGATGATGGAGCTAAAAGCTTCTTCTGCTGAACGTCTGCAAGATACCGTTGGGAAACTTCCATTGAGCTCTTTTGCTACGATCTGTATGTATTTTCTGCGTCTGATATTTCTCTTACATACGTGTTTGTAGATAATAATCTAACTGTCTATGTGGGCCATATCAACCACGTTATAAAATACATGCACATGCCACCGCCTGCTTCCTGAGTTTACGGAGTAAACCCTTGTCATTTGGTTGTAGACATCCACTCCCACTTTTGTCATATTATAATACCTTATTGAATTAGGTTTGTTTTTGGATTTTCATTGGTAGGCACTTGAACGGCTGGGTGTAGACTGCTCAAAACTAGCACATTTTTTACTGCCTTGCATTGGCAGGAAGTGAGTGTAATTGCCGTTTGGCCGTCATACCTAAAAGCCTCTGTTTCGTTCAAACCCTTTTTCTTCTTGCATTCTTCTGGGACTTCCCTCCTGTTCCTGCACAATGTTCCAACAAGGCTACACTTTTTCTTTGCAACTCGCAATGCCAGATCAAGGAGGTGAAAAAATTATCGCATGTGACATTGTAACCTGCCTGGAATACCGGAACCATTAGTTTCAATACAACATCACTTGGTACACTCACATCTGGGTCCCTTGTATCATCATTCCCTCCGTAAGAAAAACCGTTGAATAAATATTTGCTTTCTACTTCAAAAGTCAGCAGAACTTTATACCAAACTTATCTGGTTTATTGCCCATATACTGTATGAATTTACAGCGTGCCTTGCATGATAACAGTTGCTCATCCACAGTAATGTTCCACTGAGGAACAAATGCTTTATGTTTCTCAGCATTGGTTCATCAAACAGTATTCGGAATGACGAAACTGGGCTGCCAGAAACTACCTGATAGGTTGCATAAGATGTTGGCCCAGGTCGAGATCGAAGAATATTATGAGATTGTAAACAGCCCTGAGTAGCAGGTGATACAGCAACCTTTTTCCATCTTGATCCACCTCTTCCTTGAACCAGGCCTGTTCCTCTGTTCGCCACCGAGTGTGCAGCTTGGCTAGGTACATCAGACTTGTCTTCGCTCGAATCTGACGATTCAGATTCACCTGCCTGCTGAACACTGGCTATTGCAGCATTTACTGTTGCGTCGATTTCAATGTCAGAATCATCGTCATCAGAGCAGTCTGACGGAAAATTTTGCAAAATTTCTAATGCACGAATTGCTGTAAATCTTTGCCTAGACATTTTGTAAATGTTTTTGTTTTCAGAAGTAGCCTACTATGATACTGACTCCGATGAAAAACTCAAGAAAATTTAGATAAACATCAAACACTTCCCTTTAGTAAAGTTACTACTAAACAACCACAATAGATAAGGGTAAGCTAACGTTTTCACAACATTTACCTTGAACTAGTTTACCAAGGCAAGAGCTCAATGCTTTAGTGTATTTCCCTTACTGACTTGATAATCCAACGTGATATTCGTGTGTTGCATTTTGTCTACAAGCCTAATAAGATGTCACAATGAGTCAATTGACGGAATAACAATTGGCTGATAATAATTGACGCGCTGTGACATTTCATTCTACTTGTTTAAGTACAGAAATGTCATAAAGCGTCAATTGACGCATGCGGTCCTTCTAGGTAGTGATCACTCTAATTTTTTATATAAATAAAATAGAAACTTGAAATTCATAAGTTACTTACATAACACTATTATAGGAAAAGTCACAAAATATCGCCGCTGTGCAGTGCGTAAAAGTTAAGGACGCACAAATGTTGAAAATGCGTCAATTGACGCGTCCGGTCCTTCTAGTGTTAACCAAAGTTTAAGCATACGCTCAGTCCTGTTGTTAACTCCTGTACAAGTCATAATTGAAGAGATAGCCTTGGCGTGTGCTCACTCTAACGAACAAATGAATAAGCTAGCTGAGGCGGTATCTTCAGGCGTGTGCGTTCACACCCAAACCTGATTGTTTACGCATTAGATATAATTGCGGAAAGTAACCTATTATTACGTCAAAGGTATTGCACAGTAAGACAGATAACTGTTTTCAGATAGTAGCCTACCAGTTTCGGTTTCAGTCAGCATGCAATTTTGGTCACACATGTTACACTGTTCCTTGCTAGAGCAAGACTTAGAAACTTATAGTCAAGTGGCTACATTTATTAAGCTTTCACTATTTCATGGCCGGTGTGACAGACAACACAATGAGCATATGCAATTTATGCCAATGCAAATTTAGCAGTGAGAAGACTGAAGACCTTTACAACTTCTTCAATGGTGAAGCATTTGCTTTCTGTTTTACTGTGTTGTGCTTAAGTTGATTATGTAACTTGACGATTTCTGATCCAGTTAAGTAATGGCCATCACCATTTCACCTGAAAAATCATTTCTTTGAAGCTTTTTTGTACCCCTACCCTTGGGGTACCCCTTGTTTGGTTTGGCTTGATCGACGTAGATTTGTTTTTATCATCATGTTCTCTATTTCTGATTCTTCCACAATAGGGGGATGGCTTGGAACTTCATTGCTAGGTAAAGAGTTTCCTATGACTTCTTTTGTAATTGGTGTCTCGTTGCTGTTTGTCGCTTCTTGAGGGCATGGTGAGAGGTTGTTCAATGACACTGTAGATTCTTGTCTGTCTGGATGTCGGAAACATGCATACGTTAGGTTCATTGGTGGGATTAAAATATTTTAACATCCGATTCTCTCACTAGCAGCATGTCATTTTGACTCAGGGACAACATAACTTAGGCCGGTTGTATATCATCTGAGTGACAGTTTATTTGAGTGACAGTGTGACGGTTACGTCACGAATCACGAGTTGTTTTTCAAAATGCATGAATTATATTTTGAGATCTTGTAATTCAGTTGTTTGCCAGATTTGAGTTCTCCTTAATGACGTCAGATAATTTCCTCGATTGAACTGCAGTTCACACCATGGTGTGTCACATATATATACTGTTGTAATGTGTACGATCTTTCCTTTTTACCGTCTCGCTTGTTACTGAGCGCAATGTAACATTCAGTAAGCTTTGCCCGAAGGTGGAAGCCTTCATGTCTTATTATAAATAAAAAATGGGAACTTTATTGTTTAGTAATTTGTATAGACAGAATTGAAGCAACTAACAGCATAATCACGCCGTTTGAGAAATGAGAACTCATATCATCGAAGCAGAAGTAAGACAAGTTATCAACCAACTATCGTCCTCACTCACAATCTAACAATTACCGCCAGCATACGCGGTATTTATGACAGATGAGTTTGTTGTGTAATACTTCACACGAGTAATTCACCAGCGAACTATTAATTTGTCATAACAGTTCATCTGAGTGACAGTTCATTTGAGTGACATAATTACAGTTCATTTGAGTGACATAATTATAGTTCATTTGAGTGACACATTAATAAGGACTGTGTAATTCATTTGAGTGACAGATTGACATTTGTTGTTTAAGTTGCAGTTGCTGTTAATTAGTAAATGCACAGATGACAACACACACAAGACAAAGTTTAGAGTACTATCTACAAAAAAAAAATCAAGAGTCCTCAACCATCTCGTCCAATTCTTCTGATAGTTGCGCAGTTGGTCCGATTTTCAAATTACGCGCAACTCGGCGGAGGAATACTTCCTGTAGAAGGTCTTCTTGCTGGGAAAACAAATTTCCTATGCGGGTTTCTGTTTGCCTTGTCATACGCGATCGGCGCAATGGTGTCGATGCACCGAATTCAAGGCGAAAGAGTTCTTGGGAAACTCTATGATGCTTGATTTGAAACTCTTCAATTATTTTGAAAATGCTTTGGTGGTATCTGTTGACAATTGCATTGAAGCGGCGATGCCAGGCCTCCTGGATCTCATTTGTACGAGCAAGACCCGATTGCTGCAGTTGGCTGATACTCCAAAAATCAGGTGGGAAGAGGGGTGCGTGTCGAGTTGTAGGGCGACGGTTGATTGGTCGTCTTCCTCGGCGTGTTGCAGTTTGGATTGGGCGGCCTAAGACGTACACTTCTTCGAAATTTCTGCCTTCTTTGGTGAAGCGTCTTGGAAAAGAACTGCAAATGCAGATGGTATTGCGTCAGCCTCTAAGAAGCTTAGTGCAACCAATATTCTGATCTTTAAATTGAAATCATCATCATCATGAAATTCTGTTGCCGTTCGAACGTTCCGTCCAAGAACCACATATCGCAATCAGCGAGCTTCTGGAGCAACGCGATGAATCCGACTACAATGATTCTGTTTTTCCCATCTGTATCAGCTGTAGCAACCGAAATAAAGTCCTCGCCGCTCCTTGTCTTTTTCAGAAACTCAGGAATCACCAACTCTTTCAAATTCTTCGGTTCCTTCGGCAGATGCTTCCTCCGCGATTGTTGTGCCACTTGGCGAAGTGCTGATTCACTAGGTAAAAACTCTGCAGCTTCAACCTCAACATTTTGCTGATATTGTTGTACAATCGTCATCGACAGGAGACTGGATGTTGCTGTTTCTTTCCGAAAATTTCCAATCATTTGTAGCACCTGGTCCCTTTGATCATCTGCCTCGTGGACATGGGACTTTCCGACATCTACTTTTCCATTTGTATCATTGTAGTTCACCGCCCTCAGTGTCGCTGTTCCAGGACAGTCATTCCAATCGCAACGAAAATAATAATTCTCTCTACGGCTCCGCTGATGTCTTATAAAGAAATCCATTGAGGGCGAGATTCGACTTTCCACGGATGGAGGGAAGTCATTCATTGTTATTAGTCGTCAAGTTGGGGTAACACAACTAATCTGTTATTCTGAGATGCTCTGCTTTCTACTTATAATAATATGGTTTCCGTTGCTTTTTATAAAAATGCAACGGAAACCATGTTTTCTATTGCGTTGGTGTGATGTTGTGCAAAATGTAACAGATAACATGGTTTCCATTGTATTTGTGTGAAGAGCAACAAAAACCATGTTATCTGTTGCATTTATATCGTATATGCCACTCATTTCTCAACCATTACTGTAGTTTAAACAGTACTCACCAATGTGTCCTCAAATGAACTGTCACTCAAATGAACGTTAAAAGAATGTGTCACTCAAATGAGCTGTCACTCAAATGAACTGTCACTCAGTTGATCAACTACCCTTAGGCGTATACATATGCTTGTTAACAACCGGTTCGCGGAGGTTATTAAAATTCCAAGAACCGGTTCTCACAAACCGCCAAATTTTTCATACGAATAAAATGCAGCATTCTGGTGATTACTGGGTGGCCCAGGTTATTATGGATGTCTTCTAGTTGACTTGTCTCATTGATAGAGGTGCTAGTCTTGAGAACAATCTGTGACTGGGTTCATTTTGCCTGGACGGTAGTTAATTAAGTAATTAGGAGAGGCAAGTTCCAAACACCAAGTTTGGATTTTATTGTTTTAAGCCTACGACAAACTTTAATAAAACAGTACGAAGACATCTATAGTTGGACCGACTTCGAGCTTGTTTACCGGCGTGTATAAAAACATGGTAACACTACGAGCTAATATCTAGCGTACACTAACCCAAGCCTTGTCACCTGATTCTGCGAATATAACAGCCTTCTTCTTTACTAAATGTGGTGCACTTTACAGTATAGTCTAATGAAACCACTTAATTCAATTGAGTCGTTACCATCCAGATTTTTACAATCATGTGAGCTGGCCAATAACAGAGAAGCAGAACACCTGAAAAAATTGCTTATAATGCCTTGGTTGTGGATAATCGGGGAAAAAAGTTTTTCAGATTTTTTTACCATTGAACGAAAGTGTGGTAACATAGCATACTTAACCTGCCCCTATTTTTACTATATAATAAGAACAATTTGGGTTAAAGCGCTTTTGTAACGCAAAAATTAACCTGAAGTTTTAGTATTTAAATGTGCGATTACTTTTGGCTGGATTACTAAGTACTATGGTTTTGATTAAACAGTAGAGTTTATGTGTGAACAAAGAGGGAACTATATTAAGTGATAGCAAACATAGCAGAACTATCCATTGCCTATATGACACTTGAACTGCTATTGCAATTGTCATGTTTTATGTTCATAATCTGCATAGTGATTTCTTAGCATCAATAAACATCTAAATAAAACAATCATAGTCTACTTTGTCAAGGCATGGAAGAAAAATATGATCGTACTTTTGCTTATTTATATAGCACAAGCTTTAACGATTTTTTAGGTGATTTTCGAATTTGCTCGTAGTCTACTTAAAATCGCTTTACCGCAAAATATTTATCTTTTTTTTCATATAAATATCACTTGTACTGTATATTCTTGCAGTGTAATTCACCAACCATTCAAATTGATGGCTCACTTGATCCAGACGAAGTGATCACCCTGGTTGCTTTTCTACATCTTGTACAGAGACCCTGGCAACTCCAGATGAATGAAAATAAAATCATAAGTCCTACCAAAGTAGGACATCTACTACAAGTGATGGTATGTTTTGTTTTATTTGTTTTTTTATTCATATAATTGAAATTTTTTATTTTGTTGAAAATGACATTGTTTGATTATTATATTGGAAATGTTTTTGCAATAAATCTTACATTGTTCTATAATTCGTACAACGTCTATGGTCATCATCTGCAAGGAATTGTCACCTTAACCGAGCCATGATGCAAAAAAATCAAAAATACTATCTAATAAAATAAAAAAAGGAAGAAAAAAACCAATATCAAATTTAACTGTAAAACTCTCTTTACCTGAGTGTTTTTTATGTCTATTATATTTTATTACTATATTTTGTCGTATTTTTTTCATAATTAGATGGACACGATCAACAAAAACTCTTGCCAAAAAGTCCAAATTAAGTTTTCAGCCGAGGAACAGTCTTTGGAGTGTGATTTAAGTGGGTGTGGAATCTCCAGCCAAGGAACTCAAATGCTAGCTTTCTTTCTTTTACGGCTCCCATACAGGGTAAGAAAACTTTTTCCAATTTTATGGATGTGCTAAAATCATTTTATCTTATATCAGAGATTGTCAAACAGTGCATCATCGTCTTTGATCCAGGGGGTGGAGAAAGGTCATAGTTTTTAAAACGTTTGCTTGTTTACAAAAAAGTATATGCTCATGTAGAGGTTTAAGATTCGGCTGATACGCATGTTGTGCTGTCCAACATAAAAGATTTGTTTCAATTAAAATCTTTATACATTCATTAGTTAACATGATCTGTAAATCTATGTTGCTTATATTTAGCACTTTGCGTAAAAAGCTTGTAGAGGAAAGGTTTCAAAGCAGCTTGTTGCAACTTTCGCAGACAGCTATTGCGTAATAACCGAGTGTCTTTTTTCAGATCTGATCGCTTCTTTAATAGCTAATGTCCACGCCAGAGTAATTTTAATACAAACTGAGAACACATAGTCATACTTGTATGCCAAACTTGACTATTTACAGTTACACCAATGCTAAAGCAGTGAAACTTGTCATACCAAAACATTGTGGTGCATAGTTAATATGACATATTCCCAGGGAACTTAACTAACTATCAAAGTGGAAGATATAAGTGAAAGAGAGACTGGATTATACAAAGATTTTTCATTTAAAAACGTTCAATGTCACCGACATTTTATAATGGATTTGCCTCTCGTACTGTTGAAAAGTTTAGGAGTTAGGCGAAAAAGATTCAGTAACTACAGTAATCAGGTTGATCAAACGTCGGCATCACGTGGACACATGAGATAAACTGAAATGCAAACAGCCTAATAAAAAGAAGTGTCACCGCTAAGACAAAACAAACCGAATTTGAGAACATGATAGAATGATGGTGCGCAAAAGCAAGTATGGATATACAAATGAGCTAATTGCCCAGGATTAACAGGTATGCACGCAAATGATCATCAGTAAGAGAAAACACAATATAAGCAAATAAAGAGTTCTATAAACAGTGCTTAACAATGTTTAACCCTCCGTTTACCATGATGTCAATTTGACCTCCAAACAGTTTTTCAAATGGCTATAATTTTGAAGTAGTTATCCATAAAGCTATGAACCCTGTTGACTTATTTTAAATAGAAAGCTGTCGAAACATATTCTTGATATTAAAGCTGTTACTTACCATGGTCTAATACAGGGGTGACGAACCTATTCGCTATCGCGGGCCACTTTGTCAATTACAGCTGAGCAAGCCGGCCGCACAACTTTTTAGTCCTTTAGAAATCCTTTAGAAACGAAAAAAGAAATTGTTCATCAACAACAAGCAGAATTAATAAAACCTCATGCATAATAATTAGCATTCGAGCGCAACCGATTCATTCGGCAGGTTTTTAGCTGCTCCCGCGGCCACCAAAATACATCGGTTAAGTGCGACAATTTATTGAAGACATACTGCTGCAACTCAATCGTGCTATCAGCTTTTGATATCGCATTGCGCAAAGATTAGAAACAGGTCAAAGAAAGTTCAAGACTGCTGGTCTCGCCGGAATACTTCGCCATGCAAGAGCGATTGTCAAACCGATTTGCGGGCCGCATGTTCGTCATCTCTGATCTGAACTTTGTGAAATCTTGTGTTTCGTCATTACTTTGTGCTAAATTATTATCCGATGCCCGTTTCAACTGCTTGCTTACGTCGATTACATACGTCACAATTGAATTTAACGAAATACAATGTCTGATGTCCTTTTGTCGTGCGGTGTCTATTGCCTCTTAATAAATATCAAAATTGTTGTTAGTTCTTGGAGTCGAACCCTGGTCATGTTGAATGAAGCGTATGGACTTCAAAAAAGGGTCTATTTTTTTGTTTATTTTTTATGTAGTAAAATTATTAAAAATGCAATTACTTGAAAATTGCTCTATGGGTATCACTGAAATTTTGCATATAAAGTCATAAACCAGGCTTGCTTGATGCTATCTCGTACAGGAATATGGCAAAAATCACATATATCTATATTCCGTTACATCGATGCCAAGGCAAAAGTGGATTTTTGGGCCTTAAAACACACATTTACTACTTTTTCATGCCAATTTCTATCCGAATTTTCCGCGCAACCTAAAGCTTTGAAAAGTGTCAACTGTGAGTCAAATTACCCAGCTAAAAAATAACACCAACTATGCTGCCCTCTTATTGGTCTAAATAGGTTTTTCAAAGCCCTACGTAAGACTCTAATCATTAGAGTCTAATGAAATAAGAGAAATCTTAATTTCTGACCACACGCCTCCTTGAAATGCCCTTCCAGGACTGGTTCTTTGTCAATCAGATTTATGTATCTTGCCATGAGGATCAAATGTTTAGTTACATGTAGGTCTAATGATGAGTTGTGTTTGTCATTGCAGTCTACCGGGTAGTAGCTCGAGTAATAAGTTGTTTTTGTCGTTTCAAATGATGTATACTTTAAACTAGAGCTGGTGTTATAATAGCTATTTGATTTAAAAAATAGCAGCCGTTTGAATATCGACAAATAATAAAATGAAGGTGCGCAAATGCAAGTATGAACACACAAATGAGTTAATTCCCAGGATTATCAGGCATGCACACAAATCATGATCCTTAAAAGAAAATAGAATTAAAAGCAAATGAAGAAATGAATAAACAGTATTGGACAACACTTAAGAATTTATTTACTATGATGTCAACTTGACCTCCGAAGCAGTTTTTTAATATCTATAATTTTGAAGTAGTTATCCATAAAATTGTGAACCCTGTTGACTTATTTTAAATATAAGGATTTTGCTGTCAGAAGATATTTCTGATTTATACAGCTCTTACTTACCACGGTCTAATATAAAAGACAGCATCGTATACCAGTGGGGTCAAAATGACCCTAATCGAGTATGTATACCACGTAAAATTAGGAAAAAGCAACTCCATTGTGGAAAAATTTGTTATAAAAGTACCCAGAGTTATGTATTAACCACAGCTAAAAATAAGTGAAAAAGAATTACAAGCAGAGATTTTTTCCTCGATCATTGGAATTGATTGATGAGGTGCAGAGCAGGGAAATGGGTCGGTAGCTTGTGGTTCCTTTTTCCTCCTTTCTTGGTTTGAGCACCACAACCGCATAAGAGAATTCATTTTAGCTTTGATTTTTGTAATAGATTGATCGACTCAATTTGAGTGGGATTGAATTTGGTGATGCTGGAATTCCATTTATTATGTCTTGCCTTGATAAGATCGATAAACTTTACATGACTGATTGCAACATCACTGAGGAAGGAGTTCGTGTCATAACAGAACACATAAAAATTTGTTCAAATTTGGTAAGCTTGGTTATTTTTATGGTGAAAATGACTGTTGGCAATATCCTTACCACCAGGATGTTACATATAATTTTATTTGCACTAAGCATTGTGAAACACTGCAATAAATTAAAATGGCTTGTTTATTTATAAATTTTAGCGTTATATCAAATCCTGATTTGTTTCAATTTACAGCCAAAAGTATTGGAGTTCAATTATGATAAGATGAATCGATCAAAGGTGTTACGTTGTGGCTTAGACCAGCTTGACAATGGCAACTTCAGGCATCTTCATCTGACACCGGTTGGATGGGAAGCATTAGCTACAGCTATCAACAAACTACCTCAACCGGTTTGTCATTTTGCATAAATTTTACCATACATTTTGTTTAAGGCTGAAACTTTCTTAAGCTAACAGCTGCTTGCAATTTGCTTGCGTTGTTGAATCATTTATCTGATGTTATTTTTTCATGCACTGTCTGTTACTTTTCGGCAGCTTTTAAAAATGTTGTTAATTTTTCAAACTGGACCTTGATCATGTTGAAGTGTCCTTCCAGGACTGGTTCTTTATCACGCAGATTTTATATACAGTAGCTTGCCATGAGGTTCAAATATTTAATTACTTGTAGCTCTAGTGTTAAGTTGTGTGTGTCATCTCAGTTTATTGGACTGAAATTTAAGACAATGCAATTCGTTCACCTGGCTGCGTTCAGCTAGAACTTAAAACCATTTATCTCGCGATGCAAAAGAAAATATATATCTGTGAAAGTGTAACGCAGGTGTCCTAAGGCGAGCTCAGTGAGGACGGAAACCTCGCGTTGAGCAAAAGGGCATTTAAAGGCACTTCATAACAGGTGCGTGTCCACGAAGAATGCGCAACCTACTTAACCAACCTACAAGCGGAACCTTTCTGTAACATCGTTTTAAGCTGTAGACTTAAATTTCAAAATTTTTTAACCAAGAGGACAGCGAAGCCTGATCTCCAAATTACCGACCTTGAGGAGTTTCTATTCCAACTTCTTTCCGTCTCGTTATACATAGGCCGTTGACACCGTTTTCTTGTGTTGATTTTGCTGTGGTCATTGTTTGTTTGCCATTTCGTTGGCCGAAGAAGCCGAAGGATTTCGTCGTTGTCTTGCTTTTCTGTGTTTTTCTTGTCTTTTTTGTGTTTCTCTCATTTCCGTTGGTACATTTACCTTTAGAACATGGGCTCCAAAAATGTTTCCCGATTATACAAAGACCTACAGGCAGCCCATATCCGCGCTGAGGCAACTTTACAAGTTACTTGTCGCACTACGACGACCACTGCCCACAATCTGCAACACGGCTGCAAGGACCTCCGAGAACCCGAGTACATTTCTACAACAGTCATTCAAAAGATCGCTCCTAAAAAAGAGCGGGCTCGTGCCCACCTCTGCCTACAATACAATACACCATATAACCTTCCTATAATACTCCTGCCTACGCACATCCTTTGTTTAAAACACACAAGATGCCCCAGGGAGAGCTGGAAAACACGTCGATAGAGGTTATTCCAGTTCGTTTACTGCAATCTGGTGGTCAGATCACGACACCCAGAATCACGGCCATTCTTAAACACGTATTGCAGACAGTAAGTGTTAAGTATTATGAATATTGCTATAGACAGTCAACGTTGCCTTCAGGAACTCCGCCCTTGTAAAATAGCTCAATCACACAAATCCACCCACACAAGAAACCAACAGGACTTATTTATTGCAGCAGCTGACGTACAGAGTTTCTATCCAAACATATTCATAAATCTTGTCAAAAAATCAGTTAGCAAAGCTTTGATGGAATACAGCGGAAGGCAAGTTTTATCTCAAGACATTCACTATGTTTTGTTTAGACAATGTTATATTACAATCGCATATTGTTTTACAGATGAAGAGGCTTAATCTTTCCTTCAATAATCTCGGTGATGATGGAGCATCTCATATTTCGACTTGTCACACCAAGATCGAGGAGCTTCATATTAGCAAGTGCAAGATCAGTGCATTTGGAATAAAATCCATATCCGATGCTATCTCTAAGCTACCTGAACCGGTAAGTATGTAGCATTCTTGGTTGTTGGTTTACTGAATAAAACACGGACTCTATGTTTTTGGTACACTGGTAGCAGTCCAACTATTTTGAAGCGTGTCTAAACCAGAAGTACCATCTACCATGCCTATGGTGGTTGCAACATCTGCTGTCGACGTATCTTCCTCTTCATCCTCTTCATCCTCTTCCACACCAGTACGGCTGCTATCGCTTGGTTCATACACCGAATCATCTGAACCAAAGTCCTCATCTGAAGATTCCTCAAAATTAGCAGCACTTGTACTACCATAAAACGATGCAGGATTCATTTTCCAACAATTGAAACAGAAATTATTCACAATATGTTACCTACGATCGATCACACAAGCAAATAGTTAAGCTTTACTCTATAAGTTGCTTAAAATTATGTGGGTCACCGGTGGGTCAAATCGCGCTGGCTATAGTTTGTGTTTAACGCGATTTAACCCACCAGTGTACAAACGATTAAATTGTCTGAAAGAACTCTGTAAAGAGAAAAAAACATGTGGACGAAATTTGGCGGGAAAGCTCTGGCGGCAATTAGCGGTACAGAAAGTTAAAGTAATCGCACCACAAGAAAACAATGAAAGTTCGGAATCGCAGCGAACGTGTTAAGTTGACACAGCTAAGTTACAGTTAATTAATGTCATGTTCTTGCTGTGTATTACCGCTGATGGTTGTTGTCGACATAAACAAAAGTCTCGCGGCAATTGTTGCTTGATATAAGGTCGTCCTTTGTTCTTTGAAAACATGGAACTACGTTAATTAGGCCGGACGGCATTCGGCGAAACTGGTACAATTTAGCACCGGCTTCAAATGCGATAAAAGTCTTATTGTTAGGCGCCAATTCTGCCTGGTGTTACGCGGTTTGTAAGTCTGTCATACTGTATATAAATATATATATCTATGATTCAAAATAACTGAGTTGTCAGATCCATGAACTACCTCTGCTGTTATTATATAAACTAATTAGAATGCTTATGATGTTGTATTTATTTTAGTCTTAATTTAATATATTAATATAAAAATACAATTTCTTGCCCTTCATCAACCGCATATTGTTTTACAGATGAAAAAGCTTGATCTTCATAACAATGATCTCGGTGATGATGGAGCATCTCATATTTCGACTTGTCTCAGCAAGATCGAGGAGCTTGATATTGGCTATTGCAAGATTAGTGCATCTGGAATAAAATCCATATCCGATGCTATCTCTAAGCTACCTGAACCGGTAAGTATGTAACACTCTTGGTTGTTGGTTTACTGGCTAAAACACAGACTCTGTGTTTTTGGTACACTGGTAGCAGTCCAACTATTTTGAAGCGTGTCTAAACCAGAAGTACCATCTATCATGCCTGTGGTGGTTGCAACATCTGCTGTCGACGTATCTTCCTCTTCATCCTCTTCTACACCAGTACGGCTGTTATCGCTTGGTTCATACACCGAATCATCTGAACCAAAGTCCTCATCTGAAGATTCCTCAAAATTAGCAGCACTTGTACTACCATAAAACGATGCAGGATTCATTTTCCAACAATTGAAACAGAAATTATTCACAATATGTTACCTACGATCGATCACACAAGCAAATAGTTAAGCTTTACTCTGTAAGTTGCTTAAAATTATGTGGGTCAAATCGCGCTGGCTATATTTTGTGTTTGACGCGATTTAACCCACCGGTGTACAAACGATTAACTTGTCTGAAAGAACTCTGTAAAGAGAAAAAAAACATGTGGACGAAATTTGGCGTGAAAGCTCTTGCGGCAATTAGCGGTACAGAAAGTTAAAGTAATCGCACCACAAGAAAACAACGAAAATTCGGAATCGCAGCGAACGTGTTAAGTTGATGCAGCTAAGTTACAGTTAATTAATGTCATGTTCTTGCTGTGTATTACAGCCGATGGTAGTATTGTCGAGATAAACAAAAGTCCCGCGGCAATTGTTGCTTGATATAAGGTCGTCCTTTGTTCTTTGAAAACATGGGACTACGTTAGTTAGGCTGAACGGCCATCGGCGAAACTGGTACAATTTAGCACCGGCTTCAAATGCGGTAAAAGTCTTATCGTTAGGCGCCAATTCTACCTGGTGGTACGCGCTCTTTAAGTCTATCATACTGTATATAAATATATATATCTAAGATCCAAAATAACTGAGTTGTCAGATCCATGAACTACCTCTGCTGTTATTATATAAACTAATTAGAATGCTTATGATGTTGTATTTATTTTAGTCTTATTACAATTTATTAATATAAAAATACAATTCCTTGCTCTTAATCAACCGCATATTGTTTTACAGATGAAGAAGCTTCGTCTTTCCGGCAATGATCTCGGTGATGATGGAGCATCTCATATTTCGACTTGTCTCAGCAAGATCGAGGAGCTTTATATTGGCGAGTGCAAGATCAGAGCATCTGGAATAAAATCCATATCCGATGCTATCTCTAAGCTACCTGAACCGGTAAGTATGTAGCATTCTTGGTTGTTGGTTTACTGAATAAAACACGGACTCTATGTTTTTGGTACACTGGTAGCAGTCCAACTATTTTGAAGCGTGTCTAAACCAGAAGTACCATCTATCATGCCTGTGGTGGTTGCAACATCTGCTGTCGACGTAGCTTCCTCTTCATCCTCTTCTACACCAGTACGGCTGCTATCGCTTGGTTCATACACCGAATCATCTGAACTAAAGTCCTCATCTGAAGATTCCTCAAAATTAGCAGCACTTGTACTACCATAAAACGATGCAGGATTCATTTTCCAACAATTAAAACAAATTATTCACAATATGTTACCTACGATCTATCACACAAGCAAATAGTTAAGCTTTACTCTATAAGTTGCTTAAAATTATGTGGGTCACCGGTGGGTCAAATCGCGCTGGCTATAGTTTGTGTTTAACGCGATTTAACCCACCAGTGTACAAACGATTAAATTGTCTGAAACAACTCTGTAAAGAGAAAAAAACATGTGGACGAAATTTTGCGGGAAAGCTCTGGCGGCAACTAGCGGTACAGAAAGTTAAAGTAATCGCACCACAAGAAAACAACGAAAATTCGGAATCGCAGCGAACGTGTTAAGTTGACACAGCTAAGTTACAGTTAATTAATGTCATGTTCTTGCTGTGTATTACCGCTGATGGTAATATTGTCGACATAAACAAAAGTCCCGCGGCAATTGTTGCTTGATATAAGGTCGTCCTTTGTTCTTTGAAAACATGGGACTACGTTAGTTAGGCTGAGCGGCATTCGGCGAAACTGGTACAATTTAGCACCGGCTTCAAATGCGGTAAAAATCTTATTGTTAGGCGCCAATTCTACCTGGTGGTACGCGCTCTTTAAGTCTATCATACTGTATATAAATAAATATATCTATGATCCAAAATAACTGAGTTGTCAGATCCATGAACTACCTCTGCTGTTATTATATAAACTAATTAGAATGCTTATGATGTTGTATTTATTTTAGTCTTAATATAAAAATACAATTCCTTGCTTTTCATCTACCCCATATTGTTTTACAGATGAAGAAGCTTGTTCTTTATAACAATAATCTCGGTGATGATGGAGCATCTCATATTTCGACTTGTCTCAGCAAGATCAGGAAGCTTCATATTCGCCAGTGCAAGATCAGAGCATCTGGAATAAAATCCATATCCGATGCTATCTCTAAGCTACCTGAACCGGTAAGTATGTAGCACTCTTGGTTGTTGGTTTACTGAATAAAACACAGACTCTGTGTTTTTGGTACACTGGTAGCAGTCCAACTATTTTGAAGCGTGTCTAAACCAGAAGTACCATCTATCATGCCTGTGGTGGTTGCAACATCTGCTGTCGACGTATCTTCCTCTTCATCCTCTTCTACACCAGTACGGCTGTTATCGCTTGGTTCATACACCGAATCATCTGAACTAAAGTCCTCTTCTGAAGATTCCTCAAAATTAGCAGCACTTGTACTACCATAAAACGATGCAGGATTCATTTTCCAACAATTGAAACAGAAATTATTCACAATATGTTACCTACGATCGATCACACAAGCAAATAGTTAAGCTTTTCTCTGTAAGTTGCTTAAAATTATACGACCCACCGGTGGGTCAAATCGCGCTGGCTATAGTTTGTGTTTAACGCGATTTAACCCACCGGTGTACAAACGATTAAACTGTCTGAAAGAACTCTATAAAGAGAAAAAAACATGTGGACGAAATTTGGCGGGAAAGCTCTGGCGGCAACTAGCGGTACAGAAAGTTAAAGTAATCGCACCACAAGAAAACAACGAAAATTCGGAATCGCAGCGAACGTGTTAAGTTGACGCAGCTAAGTTGCAATTAATTAATGTCATGTTCTTGCTGTGTATTACAGCCGATGCTAATATTGTCGAGATAAACAAAAGTCCCGCGGCAATTGTTGCTTGATATAAGCTCGTCCTTTTTTCTTTGAAAACATGGGACTACGTTAGTTAGGCTGAACGGCCATCGGCGAAACCGGTACAATTTAGCACCGGCTTCAAATGCGGTATAAGTCTTATTGTTAGGCGCCAATTCTAGCTGGTGGTACGCGCTCTTTAAGTCTATCATACTGTATATAAATAAATATATCTATGATCCAACATAACTGAGTTGTCAGATCCATGAACTACCTCTGCTGTTATTATATAAACTAATTAGAATGCTTATGATGTTGTATTTATTTTAGTCTTAATATAATATATTAATATAAAAATACAATTCCTTGCTCTTCATCTACCGCATATTGTTTTACAGATGAAGAAGCTTAATCTTTGGGGCAATAATCTCGGTGATGATGGAGCATCTCATATTTCGACTTGTCTCAGCAAGATCGAGGAGCTTCATATTAGCGAGTGCAAGATCAGAGCATCTGGAATAAAATCCATATCCGATGCTATCTCTAAGCTACCTGAACCGGTAAGTATGTAGCATTCTTGGTTGTTGGTTTACTGACTAAAACACAGACTCTGTGTTTTTGGTACACTGGTAGCAGTCCAACTATTTTGAAGCGTGTCTAAACCAGAAGTACCATCTATCATGCCTGTGGTGGTTGCAACATCTGCTGTCGACGTATCTTCCTCTTCATCCTCTTCTACACCAGTACGGCTGCTATCGCTTGGTTCATACACCGAATCATCTGAACTGAAGTCCTCATCTGAAGATTCCTCAAAATTAGCAGCACTTGTACTACCATAAAACGATGCAGGATTCATTTTCCAACAATTGAAACAGAAATTATTCACAATATGTTACCTACGATCGATCACACAAGCAAATAGTTAAGCTTTACTCTATAAGTTGCTTAAAATTATGTGGGTCACCGGTGGGTCAAATCGCGCTGGCTATAGTTTGTGTTTAACGCGATTTAACCCACCAGTGTACAAACGATTAAATTGTCTGAAAGAACTCTGTAAAGAGAAAAAAACATGTGGACGAAATTTTGCGGGAAAGCTCTGGCGGCAATTAGCGGTACAGAAAGTTAAAGTAATCGCACCACAAGAAAACAACGAAAGTTCGGAATCGCAGCGAACGTGTTAAGTTGACACAGCTAAGTTACAGTTAATTAATGTCATGTTCTTGCTGTGTATTACCGCTGATGGTAATATTGTCGACATAAACAAAAGTCCCGCGGCAATTGTTGCTTGATATAAGGTCATCCTTTTTTCTTTGAAAACATGGAACTACGTTAGTTAGGCTGAGCGGCATTCGTCGAAACTGGTACAATTTAGCACCGGCTTCAAATGCGGTAAAAGTCTTATCGTTAGGCGCCAATTCTACCTGGTGGTACGCGCTCTTTAAGTCTATCATACTGTATATAAATATATATATCTATGATTCAAAATAACTGAGTTGGCTGAGCAATGAACTACCTCTGTTGTTATTTTATTAACTAATTGGAATTTTTACAGCATTGTATTTGTTTTAGTCTTAATATAATATGTTAATATAAAAATACAATTCCTTGCTCTTCATTTGCAGTATATTGTTTTACAGATGAAGAAGCTTGTTCTTTTTGGCAATAATCTCGGTGATTATGGAGCATCTCATATTTCGACTTGTCTCAGCAAGATCGAGGAGCTGGAAATTAGTTGGTGCAATATCAGTGCATCTGGAATAAAATCCATATCCGACGCTATTTCTATGCTACTTGAACCGGTAATTATCTAGCACTTTTGGTTGTTGGTTTACTGATTAAAACGCGGACTCTATGTTTTTTGCTAGTTTAAATATTTCAGAACAATCTAAACTTTGTGAAATCTTGTGTTTCGTCATTACTTTGTGCTAAATTATTATATGATGCCTGCTTCAGCTGCATGCTTACGTCGATTACATACATTACAGTTGAAATTAACTAATGTAAACAATGAAATATAAAATTAATTCCATTTCACATGAAGCGAAGATTTGTCACTGCTACGCACATAGCAGTTTCTAACGGAAGAAGTTATTCATATTATTTTCACTGACACACTTTTAATACAATGTTTTTAGAAAAATAAAACGCGTAAATGTAAACCTGTCGCTGAACGACTATTCGTGTATCAAACACCAGCCATCAATCACGTTGTTTGCATTGTTTGACTGTTGTTTAACCGCCTTCAACGTCACAATGTTTGACAGCGAGGTTGACTGTGGGACCGGGTTCGCCTAATCGCTACTTGTATGCTTTAAATCTCTCCACCACCGAATTGGATGTTTTTATTATTTCAACAATGTAGTTATGTAGCAAGTTAGTTTTCGATTTAAATTTGCAAACAAATGTTACGGCTCAGTTATATTGAACTTGTGAAGGATTGGCCTATATTACGTCATAATAATATAAATGGTTAAAATCGCAAATACGTAAATGGTTTGTTAAAGTTAATTCAGCCGATTTGCGATTAAGACTTTGCAACGTTTCGAATTATTTTTGAAGATGGCCGGAACTCAAAAAATGCGAAATTCAAAAATTTGTTTCTCCTTACTGGAAGAGTTTTGGGCTGAATGACTTATGAAAACGTTAATTACAAAATTATTACTTTATTTAGTTACCTAAATTTATTATTTAATTATTTAGTTCTTAGTTACCACCACTTTACTCTCCAATGAGTTTTGTTTTGTTCACATTTGTCATAAACTGTTCAATTTGTTCATTTTTTTCCCATGAACATTGCGGAGCAAAAATGTGCGTGAAATTAGTCTCAACGCAGCCATTTCTTTATTCACTACATATAGTGTTGCACGTAACTGAGAATTCAATTACGTAATTTGAGCGCCACATGGTGGTAAGCAATTCCGTAAGTTTTTCTGCTTCCGCGCGCTTTGTTTTCGTTGTTGTTTTTCGGCAAAGCCGGTTTACATCACAAGTAATTACTTAATATTGAGTTTCGACGGGAACACAGCCTTTTCAAGTGCGGCCAATGTGCATTGTGTGGCAACCACAGAAAAGTGAGAAAACACATAAACATGGTCATGGAAAAGATATTTATCCCGTCACCAATGGGATCATCCACCTTAATCAATCTCTTACTTGCCGAGATTACTGTATGTACGCAGCCACATACCGCTAATGCAACATCATTTATGTGGTCAAATGAAGAACAGTTTTACTTGCAGATGGAACGCGCATATTTGGCTTGGCAAAGTGTCAGCAGAGAATACCAAGATGACAAGGCAGCCCTGAGAACTCATTTCTGTGCCATCATAATAACTTTCTCATTAATAAACCTGAAATAGCAGAATTCGACAAGGTGACGTTCGTAGAAAAACTCAAAAAAAGGCGGTTGGCCAATGCCGAATCTAATTGCGTGAGCTATTTACATGCTGACATAAACATACAAGACACATTGCTTCCCAAGATAAGACAACGATTGTACCTCATCAATTTTTTACATCGCATGCCACTGATTTGCCGTTTCCGTTACTCATGGTACTAGTGGAATGTCTTTGTCACAGTGATAACGTGCTATTTGTCTGATAGCAAAGCTGTTTGCCCTGATTTAACTTGGTAGCCTATTTAAGCATTTTACATCTTACCGCTTTTTACATTTCAGCTTTATAGGTTATGCTTTTTCTCACCTCTTATAATTATTTTTATATTTGTTGTTTCTATGTTTCCTCATATAGACGCTGATGATGCCGTTTATGCGAAATATATATATCTAAGAACCAAAATAAATTAATTTGCAGATCCATGAACTACCTTTGCTGTTATTATACAATCTAATTAGAATACTTATGGCGTTATATTTATTTTGGTCATGGCATGTTTATGTATTTTGTCTTGCGAATACTGTTGGTAATCAATTTTCATTTGTTTTTTAGATTTTATGTGTTTCTAGAGATTTTGTAAATTAGGACGTCATATCAACAATTTTCAAATCACCATTATCAAGCAATGTCGCTTTGAAATTAAATTACAAATTAAATGACCAAATTAAATGACCTGAAATACGATTCCTTGCTCTTTATCAAGACCTAGAGCATATTGTTTTTCAGATGAAGAAGCTTAATCTTTCTGACAATGATCTCGGTGATGATGGAGCATCTCATATTTCGACTTGTCTCAGCAAGATCGAGGAGCTTGTTATTGGCCGGTGCAAGATCAGAGAATCTGGAATAAAATTCATATCCGACGCTATATCTAAGCTACCTGAACCGGTAAGTATGTAGCACTCTTGGTTGTTGGTTTACTGACTAAAACACATACTCCATGTTTTTTGCAAATTTAATTATTTCAGAACAATCTAAACTTTGTGAAGTCTTTTGTTTCGTCATCACTTTGTGCTAAATTATTATCCGATGCTTAATTCAACAGAATGCTTACGTCGATTACATGCGTCACAGTTGAAATTAACGAAATACAATGAAATATAAAAGTAATTCCATTTCACATAAAGCGCAGATCGCGTTTCATCACTGTCACGCACATAGCAGTTTCTAACGGAAGAAATTATTCATATTATTTTCACTGACACACTTTATACAACGTTTTTAGAAAAGGTGAAACGCGTAAATGTAAACCTGTCGCTGTACGACTATTCGTGTATCAAACACCAGCCAATCGCGTTGTTTGCGCTGTTTGGCTGATTTTAACCGCCTTCAACATCATAATTTTTGACAGCGAGGTCGACTGCTCGCCCGGTTCGCCTAATTGCTACTTGCATGCTTTAAATCTCCCCACCACCGAGCTGGATATTTTTATTATTTCAACACTGTAGTTATGTAGCAAGCTGGTCTTTGATTTAAATTTGCAAACGAACGTAATGGCTCAGCTATATTTAACTTGTGAAGGATTGGTCTATATTACATCATAATACTATAAATGGTTAAAATCGCAAGTACGTTAATGGTTTGTTGAAGTTAATTCAGCCGATTTGCGATTAAGACTTTGCTACGTTTCGGATTATTTTTGAAGATAACGCAAAAAATTCCAAAATTTGGTTTTCCTTACTGGAAGAGTTTTGGGCTGAATGACTTAATGAAAACGTTAATTACAAAATTATTACTTTATTTTAAGACCAACTTGTTTTAGTGTTGCAGTTGCGCTTTACGTTGACACAGCTAAGTTGCAATTAAAACGTTTCAACGTTTCGTTGTTGTTTTGTTTGCCAGAAACCGAGGGTTGATAGACTGGATTGGCGATTTTATTGAGAATTATCGATTATATTCAATGAAGATCATTGAAGGTGACAAAATATTTTGACAATCTTTCAGTTTTAGTTGTAGAATGTCAAGGTACAGCGCTGTAGAAATCCAAATATAAGCTCCATCTTATTTTGGTTCCATCCCGTGTAAATTGAAAGACAAGTTTTCAGAAATATTTTTGTTGTGACTCAACGTTCATTTTAGCGACTCATCTGCGAGGCCATTATCAAGCTCAAGCACGACATCAAGCGGAGTGTTTGAGAAGACTAGTTGATGTTGGAAAGTTGATGAACATCGACAAGAAAGATTCCACACATCTGATGACGAAGATGAATGAAACAATTATTACCCCACTATCTCGTGTATTGAGCAGCGCATGATTTTACAACGCACTTGACAATAACTTCTGCTGAAGGATTGAACTCATTTGACCCTGAAATTTACTGCTTTCATCACCAGGTTTTGTCTATGACGTCATCATGCATATTATCTCGACCGCATTGTTCTCATTTTTACCATGAAACATTTTCATTGTTGCAGACATCACTGCATCTCGTTTTTATCTTCATCATGAAATTGTTAACGATTCTTTGAAAGTGTACGACTGTATTACTGGGAACTTGCATCGGATTACATCCACACATTCTGTGCTTTATTTTGTTCATTATTTAGTTCTTTAACGGTCAAATGGAGTTCCTGCTTTTCATTGCCTTGGAGTATGACTTATTATCAGGTCACTGGTTATTAAGTATAAATTGATACAGAGCAAGGAATTCCATGCAAGCTGACAACTCATTGCCTGCGACAGTGCTCTAATAACTTTCATGCAATCAACTTTGTAGTGGAAGAATATTTTGAGTTTCTTGTGAAAAGTATCATGTAGTTTTCTTACTTAGTGTATTATGAGATATCAACGTTATATTAACATATTTACTGCTGTATATTGCGTTATTGTACATAATGTAAATATGTAATATGTCACTTGTTTTAAGCTGTCCTAGACTTTTGGCAGGAAGTTGCTTTGCAGCGGCCATTAAAGTAATGTTAGTTTGTCGCTAGCTGGCGCTCTCAAGCTAGTTCGCGTTTTGTGCAAAAGCTTAGTGTTTTAATCGCTGCATGCTCGTTTGTTATTCAGTCTGCGATTCTGCTGTTTTACTATTAATAGTCGTGAGCTCTGAGGTTTCAGCCTTCAATAAAGAACACATGAGCTTATCTATTATTTAATATATGAGCGAGGATGTTAACAGGCGCCATAACATACGATACCTAGCTTAGCAAGGTAGAAGGAATATGGAGTATGAGTAAACACGCCTTTAATGAAGCTGCCAGCTCAACTTGGTAGTTTTTGTGGTGATCTGATGCTGTAGTTGTTTTTCAATTGTAAACAGTCAGTTTTTCTGAAATTTACGAGTTACCGGGATTTATCATGGTGGAGGTTTTTACGCTCTAACGATCAGTCATAAAATCGTAAACTGTCTCTTCAACATAAAGTCACCTCACAAGCCAGGTTGGAAATCAATTTTATCGGCCATCTTGAACAAATTAAAACACTTCACGCATACATCGCGAGATCACGGCATTAAAAATCACAACCATCTTGAAGTTTTAATGGAGTTAGATTTAGATTAGAAGTCAAATTTTGTTTAATTTTAGGTAACTATGTTATAACATTTGAGTTAGGTTAACAAGGAATTGTGAAAAATAGTTTTGAACGCAAGATTGTTCCGGTGAAATAGTGGCAGCCATATAATTATTGTGTCAACATCGCACTAGTGCAGAGAGAATCATTGGACCAGATCATTACACAAAAGGAAATAAGATTTAAACAGAATTTTAACCTATAGGCTGTGGGTAGGAAAAACATAAGTTAGGTAGACGATATACTCCAAAGACACCCCACTGGTATACTGCAAATATTCTTGTGTAAACGTGTAAGATAAACAAATAATCATTTAAACAAAGCATCTGAAACGTGAATAAATAATATTGTACCAAATCACACAGACAGAAATACTAAAACCACATTTTTGTGGCACATCTGCTTCACTCAATATTTTGCTGCAGCAAAAACTATGTTGGCCGACTAAAATCAAAGACACTCAATCGTCTTTTCCGCGCTGTTGCCGTTAGAACGCGCCCAATCTTAGAAACATGTGAGCAGATGTTGGGCAGATTAATTAATGGAATGCGGAACGAAAGAAAAACTCACTAAATTCCTCAAATATTTTCCCCGCTGCCTAGGTTCCCGGTTCCTGCCCCGACATCAAATGTGAGTGACCTGCAGACCTATGTGGTGTCATGTAGACACTGCCATTTTTTATATATGACTTCAAAACGCCCCAAAACATGGTAAAAAGATTGTTGTATACTGATCCTTATCGTCGTATGTGACTGTTATGGAGGCAAAAGAAAGAAATTTATCAAAAACTTGGAAATTAAAATTCAACGCCCGACTAATTGCTATGAGCGTCTCTCTGTTGGAAACAGTTTGTGAAACAACAATGCTCTTGACAAACATTTTGAAACAAACAAGTGTTGGAGGTAAAAACGCGATTAACAAACATCATACTGTTTGGACTACGCGCTTGCATAAAGGTTATTATGACGTGTTTTGAGAACTTCCTCTTTTTTGAACAGATTTGATTCAGAAAGTGAAGTATTTGCAATTCAGTCACTTAATTCTCATGCAGCACCGCATTTTTGCTGAGTTGGCTGATGTCTGCATTAAACTTTTATGATCTTCCGTTAATAAAAGTTTACCTTCGATGAAACCTGCTGAATTATCGAATGAAAAGAAACTGGAAAATGAAAACGTATGTGTGCTAAGAGAAGTTTGCGCACTCCCTCGGGCACTTAATTTTTAAAAGAGCATCAGTTCATGTACGATGACGTTTTAGTCTTGTATTTAGTGTGACTCATTGTATGAAGAGCTTCATTTCATTTTCTTTCCACGTCCATGTAATCACTTCATTTACAATTTACTACGGTTTGCCTTCCCTTCTTTTTATTTGTTCGTTTGTGTTTACCTTGTTGAAAGTGACGTCAATATGTCGACTTAAAAAGCGACAGGTACAACGGTTGCGCTCCGCGCTTATATTTTATGCCACTATATGCATCGATTTTATAGATATGGCATGAGAAGTCGGGCTAGCTTTACATTGGTCGTCAATTTGTTGTCTCTAAATGCAATCGGTATAATTGCTACACATTGTTGCGATTATGATTGCGCTATTATGATATTACATTGCATTGCCTCTAAAGGTAACCTTGTATCTGTGATTTGATTTGTAGACCACGATGGTTTTTTTTCAATTATTATGGACTTGTGAGAGTGAGTGGTGGAGTTGTTGAGTCTTTTTAAACCTGTATCTTGCTCAAAGAGAATGTTTGTTCCCGGAGCTTTTAAATTTTTATTGGTGTCCTACAAAGAGCACTGTTAGCTGAACACTTCAAAGGTTATCAAGTCCACACAGGTTCGGGAACGTGACGTGCATTTAAAGTCTGCCTCAACGGTTTGTGCGAATGAGCAATGCAAATAAATACTGAAGTGGAATATTACAACGCAAATCATCCCAAACTTGGCTTTTTTGCTGTATTATTTTAAAAATTATATTGGAAGATTTTAATTTGCCACAAATGTCTGTTAACATTTATGTAAGATTAAAGAAAGCAAGAGAAACAAACAATAAGTTAGCGATTTCTCATGGTTTTATGAGAGGCTGCGTAGTGGGCTTTGTATGCACAGAGCAAATGACTGTGTGGTATAACTTTTTTTATCCAAACGCTGTTTCATTTATTCTGTGTTGTAGTCACCTTTGTTATCACTTTGTCACTCAGGTAATCAGTTTTGTAAGTCAGTGATCAAGGTTAATCACCAGACTAATTGTCTGTAGCTTGCACTTTTCGTTAATACACAATTATTATTTTTTGCTTTACTTTACGAAACCAACCACTTCCTTATTATACAGTAGAACAGTTTTGTATGAAGACAACTTACAGAGGATCTTAGGCTACAGATTGCTTTTAATGGAATACCGTTGCATTTTCCTGTTTAAAGAAGAAACATCTGCAATTTAAGATTAAAACGTTTTATTAGCAAGCTCCGGTAAAAACATTTTCGAAGATGAGGTAACTTTTACTTTTAAGTATTAGTTAATGTAATATAATGACTGATTTCGTACCACCATCAGTTGACTCTGTATGTTTTATGACGAAGACATTTTGCAATATTGAAACGAGCGTTGTAAAGCAATTGCTGATGATAAATTCTAGACACCTAGACTAAGGTTTCAACGCGGAAGTAAAAATATAGAAGATATTTGAAATAACAAATAGTACAAAAGGCATTGAAAAATTAGAATGTAGCCATTTGTGTTTTGTGAAAACATCGACATTACTATAAGTCATTTGTAATGCTGTGTTTGAAACTCAAGGTTAGTTTTGATTTAGGCCTTCATTTATGATTTAGGCCTTCATTTATGCTAAATTGCTTCAGTGAATGAAACTCAGTCGGTTCGGTAAAACTGTAAATAGAGTTTGTAAATATTTATGATTGCTTTGCTATACCAAAGTCTTGTAATCAGCACCAGGACAAGGATAAACAAATTGAGCTTTAAATATTTGTTTAGATAAGCTGAAACTTTTCAGTAACATAAATGTTGCTACCATAACGCGTCACAGCCTACCAATGAAATCACTTAATCATGTAACAAATATAATATTTGTATATACTTTTTTCACAGCCAAAATCCGAACGTAAATTTTCAAGGCAGCACAATGAACAACGCCAAAGTTGTAGGTTCGCAAGGGGTCAATTATAGTAAGTGTTTACATAGGTTTTATCATAACTTCTACTATTAAGTAGTTATCAAAGTTGAGCATAATTTCTTGCTGAATGATAAAAATTTTTTAACTTGATGATCGTTGCTGTTTATAGCTGAACAGAACGAAAGCGGAATTCGATTGGACAACGAAGGCACCATGAATATGCGTGACGTGATAAGAGGAAACTCAGGTGATGGCAAAAATAGTAGATAAAAGTTTTTGCAACAACTGAAATAAAACTTTCCTGTTATTGTAAACCTACTTTGACCATCTGGTATTGATAACGTTGTTGTTTAAAAATAAGTCCCATTATTTTTTTGGTTGACTCACTTTCCATGTGACTTAACATAAACCTATTTTGTTTCTGGTATACTTTTATCTTATCTACCTCAGAGTATACTTTCCAAGGTAAGATTTGCACTGTAGACGAGCTAATACGTTAATGTAGTTAATATAAACTACACAATATCATACGTCTGTATATTTTCTATTAATCGTTGATATTATTCAACCTTACGTTTTTTTAACAATATAGAAAATGTTTTCGCCGAGACGCAAAGAACTATCAATCAGGCTTCGGGCAGTTATTATCAAGAAGGACAAGTAACCGGTGGTGTTTCAGTGACAAATAATGGTGTGTTCCTGATCTACAATTCGTCTTCTTACACCATAAAATGCAAACTACGACAAGCTTCTACCAATGCAGCTATATTTTTACCTTTCCCACTTTTTGACGTCATACTTAATAATCAACAAAAAATAAAAATAAGAAAACTATATATTTTCAAGACGTTATTTTGTACAATAAGTGCGTCCTTAGCACAAAAAGATGCAATCATTAAACTTGCATTATTTTTTCGTGTTATTATAACGTTGTTTGTCATGTCGTCTTCCTTTAATACCCACTGGACAAAATAAATCGCCCGAAAACAAGGTAAAGTTCACATTTCTTGGACGTCGAATTTCGAATGATGACGTCAACTCATTTAAAAAAGCTGCAACGTTTAGTTTTAACTTTCAATGCCTGTAAATGCTGGTAGCTTGCTTTATGAAATGTGTGGATTTTAGCAAAGCAAGCGTCAGCAGGAAAATGCTTTAAGGATAGAACAATTTTGTCAACGGAGGATATTCATGTTCAGAGCTGTACAACTCGTTTTTACGAGAAATATCAAAGCGATCCGGATGTAAGTTTATTTCGTTCCTTGGTTTGCCATTAAAGTATTTATACCAAATCCCGAATCCTACTTAACCAAGCCAAACGTCATTTTATGGTTATACTGTTCTTATGTGAAAAATTATTTTCTTTTGCAATATTCGGTATCATACTGCAGGTGTACCCGGTCAACAATCGTGGTCAAAGCAGGGCGCTGATAATTAATAATGTGAAGTTTGAAAATCGCCCAGATAATGTGAGACATGGAGCAGAAAAAGATTCAGAAAACTTAAAAATACTTCTAATAGGACTTGGTTTTAAAGTAGAAATTTGGCCAAGTCTTGAAAAAGAGGTAAGTGCCATGCTAGTGTACAGTGCACGAGACAGTACAGTAAAAACGTTCTGTCTGTTCAGGTTTTAGCCTGCAGCAATATTGCTCCCACGGACAGCATAACCTACGCTTATTGTGTTTCAGCGACTGCTTCACCTTTGTGTACCTTCATTTCTGAAATGCTCATATCTACTATGGGCGCTACTATTGCAACTTTGCCTCACATCACAATAAACAAAATCATTTAGGTTTTTCGAACTGTAGCATAGTTTACATGATGTATTACAAACCTGGCAAGCACAGTAAGGCGTTACCACGTATATGGAAAGGTCACATAATATGTCGACTAAATCAAATAAAGTTGCTGCAAGTTTTTTGATAATGTTTTCTTCTGGCAAAACAATCATGTTGACTATTATTAAAGGAAATCGACGAAGTAATTGAAGAGTTTTTAAATTCTTCGAGAAACTTCGCTGCTCCCATGAGCTTGGTTTATATTGGATCTCACGGAGGACAAAGTGAATATAGTTTTTCATTTCTTTTCTATGAATCTATTTTAATAATGTAGCCTAAATCGTTCTTTATACAATATTTCATGATATAGTTTTAACGATTAATCCATTACAACGCAGCAACGCTCAACAATAGAGTTTTAAATTTTATTCAGTTTTAACTTTCAAGTGTATTTTAACAACGTCTTTACAGGTCAGCAAGACAAAAAAGATTACTTTTGTTCTGGGGATTGGGAAAAGGTTTATATCGAAGATTTGTGCCAAAAGTTTTCAGCAAGCCAATGCCCTGGACTAGCTAGGAAACCAAAAATCTTCTTGTTTCAATTTTGCCGTGGTTCGTCGAAACAAAAGCCAAATATACTTTTTATAACATCATACTTTGCAGACATTTCAGTTTCTGCATTTTACTCACAAAACAATAATATTAGTATTTAAAGAAGACTGTGGTATACGTAACTCAGCAAAAGTTGAATAAGGTTCGTCATTCAACATTTTTTACAAATTTATTTAAGGTTTAACTACCACAGCTGATAACGATGAAGATCGCGACAGGGCTTACAAGTTCAATACCAGTAAGTTTGGTTTCATGTTTACATTGTACAGTTACTTGTTACGTTGGTTAAGACAGCAAAATGTTAAAGCAACATTTCTATGGAAATGACCGATTATAATGAGTTAATAAGGTATCTGCGCGCTAAATTCGATTGTCGCACGTCAACGCATTTGCAAGTAAACGCACCGAATCAAACATATTTGTTTTTTGCCATTGCCGCATGCGATTGAAGGCAGCCTTAATTCTTGCAGCTTAGGTATGTTCCGTATGATCGTGTTTAAGACTCGCGTTACGACAACGCGCCACCTACTTAAGCGCTTATGAGCTCTGGCACGTGAGTTTGGAGTTTATGGCGCATGATGTCATTTAACAGTGCGTGACGTCACATAACTGTGTCTGGTAATGGAATTGACATAATGCTAAAGTATCGTTCATTCGGTAACTTTTCAGGTTTTATCTGTAATTATTTATTTAATAAAATGAAAATATTCAGACGCAATTGACATAACGCGCTTCCTGATGATTTTGTTTTGCGACTGCATATTTGTGCGGCGACGCAATCGCATCCAGTGCATTAAGACACTTTAGCAAAGATCTCTTTCAGATTGGCTCAAGAATGATACACAAGTTGAGGGCGAGGGAAGTGCAAAGGAAAATGCTGATATGCTTCTTGCTTTTGCAACTGCTTCAGGTCTGTTAATCAAGCCCAAACTCTTTTGTTCTTGTTATTGGGAACTGTGCAATGAATTTCTTTACGATTGTTGTAGGTAACTCGGCTTATCGTAATGCAGTTAATGGTTCTTGGTTCACGACTTCACTGTGCAAGGTCTTGATGGAAAATGCCAAAAATGACGATCTACTGTCGATGCTGACCAAGGCAAAGTTTTAGTTCCTTTAAAACATTTTTGTAATAGGTTGATTCTACTTTATAAATTAATCAGTTAATTTTAAACAACATTTCTTACAATAGCAAAACAAGACAAACTGAACCGCTGAATTTTAGGTCAATAGCGTCGTGATGAGGAAAAGGGGAAGTGGTCAGCAAGAACAAATGACTGAAGTCACACACACTCTATGCAAGAAAATACTGTTTTTCCCCAAAAACTCTTCTATGTAGGCTTATACATTGATAACCGGCTTGACAGCAAATACGAGTTTTGTTGGCAAAGAATTTTAGCTATCAGTGTTACCATGCAAATAAGATATTTTATTTTGTTTACGTTGTGAAATTTATACATGCAATACTGTGGATATTCTAACGTACAATCAAATTTTGCAAATATATTAATTTTATCACCACGTCTGTCAGTTCGGCCAAAGGAATACCCAGTCGTGACCAGGCCAGGTCAGCAATATATGTGTATACCACCTGGTGTCTGGTTGGCCCATTGATCTTCTACCACTTGGTGTAGCAAGCATGACTTGGTTTGAAAATCTTCCCTGAGGCATTCTGCTGACATCGTAGTTGAGACCTCTCAATTGGAAGAAGTAGGAGCTCAATATTTGAAGATATATAGATTTCCGTGCTATGTATTTTATGTAGTAGTGTTACGTCATAAACCCTTGTTAAAGACCTCATTTCTGAAGCCTGCATCCTTGAGCGCACTCTTTCAGTCACTGACCAAGATTCATGACCAACAAGTACAAGTGTTACCGGCCGTTTTCTAGTGCTGGTTCTAAGAGACCTGCAGTTAACTATAGGATTGTATTTCAAAATCGATATAAACCAGGCACGTCTACACAACCGTACCGGTATCGGCAGAATCTCATCATCACTCGTTGTAGCAACAGACAACCTGCAGCCAAACCGACAAGCGCTTCCGCCCGAAGGCAGACAAGACAGCGGAATAACAATCAATTGCGTAAAACAACGTAACACTCTTCCCCCTCCAATAAATTTCGCACTGGCATTGTTTGAACATCAATCAGCATTGTTTGAACATCATTTGTGATTCGGGTGTAGGCTAAGTATATGGTAAATACAACGACAAAACTACAATGTAATCACGAAGCAACCGCCATTACTTTTGTTACCCAGGAGAACTTGTTAATTTTAAAGAAAACTTTTTCGACAACGTATGATATAGTGGGCCACGTAAAAAAGGTTTACAAAAACCATTCTTTAAACACAGCAAAACTGTGTGCTAGTGCCAGAAATTATGATTACCGCACCAATAAAAACAAACGAAAATCAAGGTACAGCATTTCAATGCAAATAATGTAAACACAAACATTACATTGCAAACCACAGCAAAATTTAAAATAACTTGTTATAAAAGGAATTTAACCATATGATGGCTATACCAACACAACACAACAACACAACCATAGTACAAGCACAATAAAGGTGGGTTACAAATCACGCTTCATGCCAATAACACTACAACAGGTATAAAAACGTGAGATTGATAGCTAAAATAGACGATATATAACGGATCCGAAATAAAATACCATCATACTTGGTATATGTGAAACTGTGGTATATAAAACACAAATCATAGGAAAGTAGTCAACAACATAAAATTAAGCATCACACAAATAAACAATTAATACGTTTCTACGTCTGGGTAACGAATAGTGCGACGTGGGCTTCAGTGAAGTCGACCGTGATTTCGGGAGTTACTAACGTTATTAAAATTGTTACTCTTGTAGCGATTTGTATTTGATCGGTGATTAAAAAAGTAAGCTCCAGTCAAGGGCGTGTTCAATTGCTGGGGGACATCTTCTGGGCGACTATTTTGTCTATAGGAAGGCATCTCTGTATGATGGTCCCGTCTGCTTAGCTTTAAGCCTGTTAAAATGTACTCTTAACGTACGTTCATGATTGCGAATGAGATAATTTACGGGCGAAAAAGTCTCAACAACTACGTATGGGCCTTAATAAGGGAGATGAAATTTTCTTTTTTCATCTTTTGATGCTGTCGACAGTGTTTCGCAGCATGACCTTATCTCCTACTTGAAACTCCACTTGTCTCGATACCGACTTGTCGTAACGTTCTTTCATGGATTGCCGACGTTGGTCGAGTCTGATTTTCACGACTTCGTGGACAAGCCGCATACGGTCTTGTAAATCGAACATTGCCGACGATGATGGATGACTTGAAGGCTGTCCAGTCATCAGATCTGCTGGTAACCTCAATTCTCGTCCTATCAGAAGAAAATGTGGAGAAACACCTGTCTCTTCGTGTCGACTGGCGTAAATTGAGGAGGGGGATTTATCCCAGGATAGTGGATCGCGCTGGACATAATTCTTCATGATGGAAAGGATTGTTCTGTTGGCCCTTTCAACCGCTCCGTTTCCAGAAGGGTGCATGGTATGCTGTGGTTCTTCGATTTAACACTTCATAATTGAAATTAACAAATGAATTCAGTCAAACAATGAAATATAAAAAGAATTCCATTTTACATAAAGCAAGAATCGTGTTTTGTCACTGCCACGCACATAGCAGTTTCTAACGGAAGAAGTTTATCATATTATTTTCACTGACACACTTAATACAACGTTTTTAGAAAAGGTGAAACGCGTAAATGTAAACCTGTCGCTGTACGACTATTCGTGTATTAAACACCAACCAACAATCACGTTGTTTTAGCTTTTTGTCTGACTTTAACCGTCATCAACGACACAATGTTTGACAGCGAGGTCGACTGTGGGACCGGGTTCGCCTGATTGCTACTTGTATGCTTTAAATCTCTCCACCATCGAGCTGGATGTTTTTATTATTTCAACGCTGTAGTTATGTAGCAAGTTAGTCTTTGATTTAAATTTGCGAACGAACGTAATGGCTCAGCTATAATTTACTGGTGAAGGATTGGCCTATATGACGTCATAATAAAATAAATGGTTAAAATCTCAAGTACGTGAAAGATTTGTTAAAGTTAATTCAGCCGATTTGCGATTAAGACTTTGCAACGTTTCGGATTATTTTTGAAGATGGCCGGGACGCAAAACATGCGAAATTTAAAAATTTATTTCTCCTTACTGAAAGAATTTTGGGCTGAATGACTTATAAAAACGTTAATTAGGCTACAAAATTATTACTTTACTTTAAGACCAACTTGTTTTAGAGTTGTAGTTACGCTTTAAATTGACACAGCTAAGTTGCAATTAAAAATTTTCAAAGTTTTGTTGTTGTTGTTTTTTTGCCAAAAATTGAGGGTTGTTTGGACTGGATTGGCAGTGATTATTATTTTGATCGATCATATTCAATGAAGAACACGGAAGGTGACAAAATGTTTTGAAAATCTTTCAGTTTTAGTTGTAAAATGTCAAGGTATAACGCTGTAGAAATCCACATATGAGCTCCATTTTATTTTAGTTCCATTCCATGTAAATTAAAAAACATATTATCTGAAAAACTTTTGTTGTGATTCAACGTTCATTTTAGCAACTCATCTGCGAGGCCATTATCTAGCTCAAGTACGACATCAAGCGGAGTGTTTGAGAAGACTAGTTGATGTTGGAAAGTTGATGAACATCGACAAGAAAGATTCCACACATCTGATGACGAAATGAATGGAACAATTAACCCACTGTCTCGTGTATTGAGCAGCGCATGATTTTACAACGCACTTAACAATGACTTCTGCAGAAGGATTGAACTTATTTGACCCTGACATTTGCTGCTTTCATCATCAAGTTTTGTGTATGACGTCATCATACACATTCTCTCGACCGCATTGTTCTCATTTTTACCATGAAACATTTTCATTGTTGCAGACATCACTGCATCTCGTTTTTATCTTCATCATGAAATTGTTAACGATTCTTTGAAAGTGTATAACGGTATTACTACGAACTTGCATCGGATTACATCCACACATTCTGTGCTTTATTTTGCTTATTATTTAGTTCTTTAACGGTCAAATGGAGTTCCTACTTTTGGTTGCCTTGGAGTATGACTTATTTCCTGGTCACTAGTTATTAAGTATAAATTGATAATGTGCAAGGAATTCCATGCAAGCTGCCAACTCATTGCCTGCGACGGTGCTCTAATAACTTTCATGCAATCAACTTTGTAGTGGAAGAATATTTTGAGTTTCTTGTGAAAAATATCGTGTAGTTTTCGTGCTTTGTGTATTATGAGATAAAAACATTATATTAACATATTTACTGCTGTATATTGCGTTATTGTACATGATGTAATGTGTTACTTGTTTTAAGCTGGCGTTGTAGACTTTTGGCAGGAAGTTGCTTTGTATCGGCCATTAAAATATTATTAATTCATCGCTGGTTGGCGCTCCCAAGCTAGTTCGCGTTTTGTGTAAAAACTTCGTGTTTTAATCGCTACATGCTCGTTTGTTATTCAGTCAACGATTCTGCTGTTTTACTATTAATAGTCGTGAGCTCTGAGGTTTCAGCCTTCAATAAAGAACACATGAGCTTATCTATTATTTAATATATGAGCGAGGATATTAACTAGAGTATGAGTAAAACAAAAATCGGGTTCGTGCGAAAATGAGCTTACAAACTTGAAGTTCGGCCGAGCTCGAACATGTGACGTCATAATAACACAAACTAAGGAACTGATTTGTGAAAGCAGAAAAGACTTCCATATTTGGTTAGCTTCAGTCAAAGCTTATTATGTCTTCCGTTTAAGTACTTCTTAATTGATGTAAAAATACAAAGTATTTCACAAAAAAGTTTTTCAAAACTATGAACTATTTTGTATAAACCGTATCCAACATTTTCACGTTATGTTTTTAATGGAAAAAAAACAAAAACATTGACACCGTCTAAATGTGTGACGTCGGCTATTCTATTACGCATATATTTTTGTATCTTCATGACGGACACGGCAAGATTAGAAACTATTCCCAGCAGTAAAAATTATGACGATTATTAATATTTGGTCCAAAAAGAAAACGTTCGGTTAAAACCAAAAATAAATTTCTGGTTGGTAAAAACAAATAAATATGGTGATGTTTGTGCAGAATGTTCGGGCTCGGCACATCCCTACTCTCTTCACCTTTTGATGCTTTTATTACAAACTGCACAAAAACGTTCTTTTCCCCAACAGCTTTTCTTCTACATTATTTACTGGTTTTCTTAGTAATTATTCATTATCGTTAAACAACTTTACTTCGACTGCGTAAAGAAATCGGTAAGTTATAAGTCAAAATTAAGCTAATAATATCCAGAATAATAATAATCTCTAAAAGCTATTTGAAAGAAATCACCTACGGTCTGCGACGGTTGAGAAGCGGTCCACTAAGACTCGCTATATGTCTAAACTTGTGTATTGTCTTTTGCCCAGAAACAACTCTAGTGTTTCTTAAATTTTCTTTATTATATTTTCTTTATTATTCTTTATTATCTTTATTTCTTTATTATATTTTAAATTTTATGGCTGCTGAGCCTGGACAAAATAAAGTGAATGTTGCCACCTCATACACAAGAAGAATATCCCGAGATAATTATGAACAGATTGCTTACATTGCAACTTAAAGTCAAAAAACTTTTATCTTGCAACTCACTGATAATCCCAGTCTGGCGCTCATGAGCTGCTGCTTTACTTGTAGCAACTTTGGTCATGGTTTGTTCCATTGCTGTGTAGTTAGTGGAAATGTTGAAAATGTTCCATTGCTGAGTACTGCACGTGGACACCTGTCTGTAGTCCCAGTACACCCAACCACCTTATTGACATTGTCATAAACGGTGTTGTGCGTATTGTAACTAGATATGCGCGGATGTTCGAGTGTGTACGCGCGCTGTGTACTGTACCTTCCGCCCACATCATTGCACAACTTCCCCATTCTTACGGGTATTACACCTGCTTGAGTTCGCCTCGAAAAAGCGACTTTTATTTCTCGCTCGTTGCCCAATAAAAGCATCCCGTCAGCTCAACTCCAAGATTTTGCATCAGCGAAAAAACATACCCGCCGACTAAAATCAAGGCGCTCATTTGTCCTTACCACTGCCGTTAGAACATTCCACATTTTAAGGTTGGGTTATATTTGGAATACGGAGTGAAAAGAAATCTCTACTAATTTGCGTAATTTTTATCTCCGATGCCAAGTTCCCCGGCTCCTGTTCCAACATTTAATCTGGAACATTTGGCGCAAGAGACAACAACAAGGATTGTTAAATAAGTAATTTTATTAACTTTACGCTAAAGTCGAGACATTTCGAAACATGCAATCAAGAATTAATACACTTATACTTCAAAATAAATAAATAATAAATAAACTTCGAATTAAAACTCAACGCCCGACTAATTGCTATGAGTGTCTCTCTGTTGGAATCACTTTGTGAAACAACAATGCTCTTGACAAAGATTTTGAAACAAACAAGTGTTGGAGGTAAAGACGCGATTAACAAACATCATACGATTGTTTGAACTACGCGCTTGCACAAAGGTTATTATGACGTGTTTTGAGAACTTCCTCTTTCTTTTAACAGAGTTGAATTAGAAAGTGAAGTATTTGCGATTCAGTCACTTAATTTTCATGTAGCATCGGATTTTTCCTGAGTTGGCTGATGTCTGCGTTAAACTTTTATGATCTTCTGTTAATAAAAGTTTACTTTCGATGAAACCCGCTGAATTAATTATCGAATGAAAAGAAACTTTCATTCGAGTCAAACTGGAAAATGAAAACGTATGTGTGCTAAGAGAAGTTTTCACACTAACTCGGGTACTTAGTTTTCAAAGCAGCATCAGTTCATGTACGATGACGTTTTAGTCTTGTGTTTAGTGTGACTCACTGTATGAAGAGCTTCATTTCATTTTCTTTCCACGTCCACGTGATCACCTCATTTAAAATCTACTACGGTTTGCCTTCCCTTCCTTTTATTTTGTCGTTTGTGTTTACCTTGTTGAAAGTGACGTCAATTTGTCGACTTACAAAGCGACAGGTACAACGGTTGCCCTCCACACTTATATTTTATGCCACTATATGCATTGATTCTATAGATATGGCACGAGAAGTCGGGCTAGCTTTACATTGGTCGTCAATTTGTAGTCTCTAAAAGCGATC
The DNA here is from genome assembly GCF_947623445.1 of Clavelina lepadiformis. Taxonomy (NCBI): domain Eukaryota; kingdom Metazoa; phylum Chordata; class Ascidiacea; order Aplousobranchia; family Clavelinidae; genus Clavelina; species Clavelina lepadiformis. The sequence continues at coordinate 20,927,696 of NC_135244.1, read as the reverse complement.
AGTATAATTATTGCGCATTGTTGCGATTATGATTGCGCATAACCGCAATTATTACGCTATTATGACATTGCATTCTATCTAAAGGTAACCTTGTATTTGTGATTTGGTTTGTAGACCACGATGCTTTTCTGTTTGTTGTTTGAGAACCCAGTACAGTTGTACCTGGCCTGATTTGACGGTTTTAATCATCCCAACCCGTCCAGCGCCTTTTTTTTCAATTATTATGGACTTGTGAGAGTGAGTTGCTAGTAAGTTGTTAGGGTCTTTTTAAACATGATTCGTGCTCAAAGCGAATGTTTGCTCCCGGAACTTTTAAATTTTTATTGGTGTCCTGCAAAGAGCACTGTTAGCTGAGCACTTCAAAGGTTATCAAGCCCACATAGGTTCGGGAACGTGACGTGCATTTAAATCTGCCTCAACGGTTTGTCCGAATGAGCAATGCAAATAAATACTGAAATATTACAACGCAAATCATCCCAAACTTGGCTATTTTGCTCTAATATTTTAAAAATTATATTGGAAGATTTTAATTTGCCACAAATGTCTGTTAACATTTATGCAAGATTAAAGAGAGCGAGAGAAAACAAACAATAAGTTAGTGATTTCTCATGGTTTTATGAGAGGCTGCGTACTGGGCCTTGTATGCACAGAGCAAATGACTGTGTGGTATAAACCTTTTTATCCAAACGCTGTTCCGTTTAGTCTGTGTTGTAGTCACCTTCGTTATTGTTTGTTTTGTTGGTTGTCAACCAGGTAATCAGTTTTGTAAGCCAGTGGTCAGTCTAACAAAGCTTTCATTGATCTGATTTTAACAACAGGAAATTATTCAGAAAATGTTTTGAAGTCACTTGTCTTGTGAGAACTATTACAGGAGCTTACATGGCATCATTCAATGCAGTCTAAGCTAAATTTAACTGAACAACTTGTGCAAGTAATTTTGAATTGAATCTTTAATATGTCTTCAATTACACAATTTTTGCGAGATCATATAGAAATTCACTTTCTTGTACCAGCTGTTTTACATTTAATATCCATTAGTTAAGTATGCTTCTATAGGTTCCGTTTTCGTTTACGATATAGCACTATTTACTACAACTTGTATTTAACTTTTAAGACTAAAAGGCATTTGGCATTTAAGTAAAAACTGTAAATGCTGAAATTTTAGAATTTAAATCTTAGACTATTAAATTGAAGTCATTTTCTGCTTGGAGTTATTCTGCTTGTGTTGTTTGGTTATACTGTACATAAGCTTAGCTGTTTAAATATTTCGGTATTTAGTTAATTTTTATATCAAAAACTTAATAATTTTACGTAAATGCTTCAAAATAATTGTTTATTTTTTCGAACAAGTTATTACGCAATACTTACGTGTAACTACAAGTTTGGGCATTGGCATGAGTATGATATAGCATCATTATTTTTGTTGGCCTGAAAAAAGTTTTTGCATGATATGAATTCGGCGATGATTCTTCATCGCTCGAGCCGCGTTTACTGAGCTTGTCATTGTGAAAGTTGCAATGATGCTCACCTCGGCGCTGGTCAAATTCCACAAGCTGTAAAGTTGTTTCGTGAACTTCTCTTGCCCTGTACACAATTATCTATACATTGATCGCTTCTTAGTGTATCGTTTACTTATACAAGACATGGCTATATAGTATGTGGGTATATGGTATGGTATGTGTTTACTATATGGACATGAGTACATAACTATAAGAAAAGTATGGCGTTGATTAAATTGGTCGTGTCACTAAGTTAAGTATTATTGTTCATACTTTGTAGCTTTATCGTCTCGTTTTCGTGATATACTGTAGTTGTTCAAATACGCTTTTATACGGAAATTTCATGCTGACACAACTTAAATGATTATGTCACGATTATGTACAATTAACGATATTTCACGAAACATTTAAAGCGTACTCGGGCTTTTTGTTATTTTCGACAGTGAGTTAGACCTGCATTTATCTTCGATTTCAGGCTTTGTATTAGAGCTGCGCGTATTCTGGCATTTTAAATAACATGCGCATGCGGCCAATGGCCATTTAAATAGCCTAGCCGATCTTAGTTTTACCATAAAGTGGCTTTTTCCTTCGATATCCGCCCACTTTTTGTGAAGTTTAATTATTGCTAATTTGTTTTCATCGTTACCTTTTGGAGAAATGAGGAGCTGTGGTAAAAAGCGCTGGAACGTTTTTTCTGATGAGTTTGATTCAAATATGTTCGAGGTCAGCGCCATCTTTTCTTCACTTGTTTTCAAAATCACTTTTTGGTGTTTGACGTTTAACTTTCACATTCTTGCAAGAAAGTAATGGCGCCGCATGGGAGGCTTTAACGTGCATAGAACATCAAACCTCGAAATTACTGTATATTAGAAAACGCAGTGTTTTAATATAGCCAAGTGGGATCTTTAATTTTAATAGTGGAAGCACTAAATTATATAACAAAGCCATCATATAATTGTTTTTTTTGTCAAAGTAATGCTCATCATAAGAAATGAAAGTGTGAAATGTTTTTACAATAAATAAATTTTGTTTCATTAAAAACATGTTACATTTTGTAGTCAAATATTATACTATCAAGTAATATTTAGTTAAAACTGGCTATTTTTATACACTTCGTTGCAAAAAGGTCAGTTTTGCATAAAATTGCAATTATGCATATCAGTTTAGTTTAAAAAATGAACTTATAATTTACCATTTGGTCTTAATGGTCTGCTTAATTTAGAAAACATTCAAAACAAAAAATTCGAATTTTTCGAAAGCGTTGTTTTAAACTTTTCTTTTTTATGGTTATACTGTAATTTTAAAACTTCATTTCTTTTAGTTATGAGTTCTGCATGATAATATAATTAAAATAACTATGGCGAATTCCCTTTGGTGTTTTTTTTGCGGCTTCCAAAATGGCGGGACAAACAAAGCAGGAAAGCTCGCAAGTCGCGACCAAAGACTCAGAGAGTTGTGGTCGTGACACTCGTGTGAGCGACTGTCAACATCTTCCTGTCCCAGTAAACCCGAAAGCGACAACTTGCCAAGTGTCAAAAGCTACGGTATTGTGCAGGTTTAATAGGAGCGTTCTATGGGGGCTAGGAGCACCGGTCTGCAAAGGCAAAAATCCGGTGTGCAGGTGTGCAAAGAAGCAGCTGGTATATGCACTGCGACTTGTGGTCCAAGGCTGGCCGCTGTTTGTGTTTGTATGCCGAACTTTTTATCTTAATGTTTATCTATGAAAAATAAACATAAAAAACGGTTACTTAAATGGCAATTATAATAATCAAATTAAAAAATTGAAGCTTGATTAAACGCCATCACAACAAAATTTGCATCTTTGCATGCAGGATTTTCTATTGAAAAATCCCATACATTCCAGTCGGGAGCAAAAAGTATTAGAATGGAGGATCATTAAAAAGCTTTGAAGCCTAGTAAAAGCTTGAAAAATAATATTATGCTAGGCACATTGTAAGCTAGTGCACCTCAAGCTATTAAGTGAAACTAAATTGAAAAATTTTTTCGAGGTTTTGCTGCTTCAATCCCGTTCGTTGATTGCATATGAACATATTTTTTTCCATTATTTGCAAAGGCTAACACCATCTATTTTTTTCCCCACAGACAATAGCGAAATATATACGATACAATAAAATTGATGTACTTACGATTAGCATTTAGCACAAACTACTGCTGACACAAGCGCATTACATTTTTGTTGGAACACTTAACGGTTTAAAAAAAACACTTGGTTGATGCACATGCTTCATCTTAACAGCCTGCTAAATTCAGGTATAAAAGTGAGTACTGGTAATTGAAAACTAGCTCAATTTTTGTTTTTGTAGTTTTATAAAAGACACGATTAGTTTTGTCAGAATGAAGCACGCAATGATGTATTTTTAATCATGGATGAAAATCTTAAGGAACGAAGAAGGCTTGATACCGGATCACAGAGGTTAATATTTATGGCATTGATCACTTTGAAATGTATAAGAACAGTTATGCAACAAACATTTTCTGATATTATTTTGTCGGAATTAGTTGAACTTGTTTAGGCTGTCTTTGTACGTGCAAGTGTAAAGCACTTATAATAATTTCATCGTTGTTTCTCTGTGTAGTTTTATCACCTTTACTCCACCTTAATGTAATTTTTTCCCCAACAGGGATGTTGAAAGAAAAGACAATGAAGGACAAACCTCAGAAGCTATGGATCATCAGGTATAAAAATATGACTGTTTGAAATCTAAATTGTATTTGGTTAAATTTACTGAAACTACTTCTAAGATGCTTTCTGTCAATACAATTTGCAATTATCTGATACAATGTACTTCTAAGAATTAGTGAGAATACAATTTAGGTTTCAGCGCTATTGGTGCTTCTAATTCATTTTTACTTAGATCCAAAGAAGTGTACCGCAGCAATGCACAGGCACCACAATTCAAGGGTCAAACATAGTTAGTTCTAATGTTATAATGAATTCTGGACCAGTTACGATCACAAGTAAGAAATACCAGTCTCCGGTCTTCGCATGATATTATTAGTTATGATTTTTTTAGTAAGTATCATAGTATGTAATAATTTAATTATGTCAACATACTAATGTGTATTGTATTGTACTAAAAATACAACAACTTTACAGATCAGTCTATAGTTGAAAATGTGAACATTGATGAACTGTGTAAGTATATCATATTTTTTTGAACTTTTCGTTTTTTGAAATATGATAGAGATGGCTTGACATTTGCTTTGATCTCAAGATTGTAACTCAGTAGAAATAATGTAGGTTTAATATAGATTTGTATCCAGTGGTAAGAATATTTGTTTTGTGTTAACTATGCATTTTAGGAATGGTTGAATAAATCGAATTCCTAAATATGTTTTTGTAATATGAATACAACTTGGACTCAAACGGAACTTGATGAATCGCCTTATTGTTACGTCTAATAAGATAAAGACAAAAAGTGTGTTAGGTGCAGAGGTGGACAGTCGGTATTTTGAAAGTACCGTCTGTAACGGTACCGGTATTTGGCAAAAATGTACCGATGGTTTCGGTAGTTGGTACCAGTACATTATGTGTAAAAGATGCCGCTGCAAATGCAGTTTTTGCCGCTATTATGCCCCCGGTAAAGATTGTTCCAGGTCAAAACATATGTGACGTTAATCGCTTGCAATTTTACTGGACAATTCTAGATTAAAAAATCGACACATGCTAAAATTGGTATTAAGGATTAATTAACATGTATTTTTGAAAACATACTTGTTAAAATAGTAAAATAATCGTGTGAAAAACACCGACCCAAATTTCTTAAAAAATTTAATTTGGTATAGAGATTCGGTAGTTTTTTTCAAAAGTACCGACAGTATCGATACTGAAAAAGTACCTTGGTACAGTAATTCGGTACTATAGCACCGCTGTACTGTCCACCTATGTTAACAATACCCAAAAATTCAACGTAATACAGTCACGTGATTACATCTTTCCAGTAAAGGTCACTTTAAAAAAATGAGAAATAAATTCATAATCCACAACTGAAGTTGCAATGATTTCGCTTATAGGGGTCAACTAGCGAAGGGAAAGTTGTCGTTATTTCTGTTGCTTGTTTACTTGTTAAGCGTGTGAAAAGTACTGACTCAAATTTCTTGAAAAAAGTAATTCGGTACAGAGATTCGGTACTTTTTTTCAACAGTACCGCGGTACAGTAATTCGGTACTATAGTACCGTGGTAGTGCCCACCTATTGTTAGGTGGTATTTTTGACGGCCATTACTTTCTGACGATCTGAGAACATTCCTTTGTGACTGGTGGAAAAATTCATCTTATAACAAAAAACCCTATCAACTAAATAAACTAATAAAAGAATTTTAAAGTTGTTTTCAGTGTTTTGATATTTAAAACGGGTTGTAAAGTAACAGTTGTATGGAAGATTGTGTGACAGTTTACATCAAACAATTTTAACTTCCTCCTTTCTAGGAAGCGTATGGGCTTCAAAAAAGGCTCAATTTGTTTGTTTATTTTTTATGTAATAAAATTATTATAAATGCAATTACTGAAAAATCGCTCCATGGGGATCCCTGAAATTGTGCATGTAAAAAAGATTTGTCTGATGCTATTTCATACTGGAATATGGCAAAAATCACATATCTCTATATACTGTTACATAAACACAAACTCAAAAGTGGATTTTTGGGCCTAAAAACTCATATTTCCCACTTTTTCATCCCAATTTCTCTTCAAGTTTTCCTCACAGCCTGAAACATTGAAACACGCGAACTGCTTGGGAAATTCCCAGGCTAGAAAACAACACCAACCATGCTCCCTTCTGAATGGTCTAAACAGGTTTTTTAAAGCCCTACGTAAGAGTCTAACATAATCAGAGAAATCTTATTTTTTGACCCATACTCCTCCTACCAATTCAAACCCTAATTCCAAGCCTGACATTAATTCTCATTCCTAGAATTGTCTGGTTTGAATGGTGGCGATACTGTATAGTATTATGTATGTATGTATAGTATAATGATGTGATGTGATCTGTTTAATGATCTTATTTTCTTTATTTGATCATTCGCGGAATAGTAGGTTTATTCACATACTTTTGAAATATTTAGTAAATATTTTATATTTTCTTTTTTTTAAAAGGTAAGGATTTGCAAAACAGCCTTGTTGAAGCAGCAAAGAATGCTTCTGAAACCATCGATCCGGTTGTTGATCTTGACCATAGCATTGACTGGGTGTCACTTGAAATTGCTGAATCCAACGAGCCTTCTATCACAAATGAAACAACACATCATCATTGCAGAGAAGATTTTCAAAAAATGTACAAAACATTTGAAGGAAACCTCTCCTTAAAACAATTATGGCCCCTTGCTCAACAAGAAGCTAAAAATGAAGCAGAAAGAAAGTGCAAGACAGAATCAGCCAAGCAGGATTACATTAGAAAGCATGGAAATGTTGTAGGAATTCTCGGGGAGGCCGGCATAGGCAAAACAACACTTTGTAAAATTCTTGTCCAAGAAGTGCTTAAAGAAAAGTCACAAATGTATGATTGTCAGTGCCAGTATATTTTTTATATCCCGGTGCGAAACATGGATTTTAAAACCGAGACCTTTTTTCTTCCACTGCTTTTGAGCAGTGCTTCATGTGAATATAGTTCACACATCAAAGAAGAGAAAATAAGAGATAAGGTCCTTGATAAGTTAGATAACAATCCCAATGTTGTGATAATCCTTGATGGTCTAGACGAGGCTGATATCAACTTAGATTCCCAACCTTCTAACATTTCCAAATATGCTAAGTCAACGGCAGAATATTTTATTAAGAACATTTTGCAAGGTAAACTTCTTCCTAATGCTAAAAAGTATGTCACTTCAAGGCCGCGACAGTTTTATGATCTTCACAATGACTGTAGGCCACGATTTAAGGCAAATATTCTTGGTCTCAGTAAAGAGTCACAGCGTAAACTCTGCCAAGAGATTTGTGGTGAATCATACAGTGATGTTTTGACCTATCTTCAAAATCATCCTGACATATTTGCTTACTGCTATGTACCAGTAAATTGCCAACTGGTTTGTTTTTGCATTCATCAGTTTTTAAGCAATGGAAATGACCAACTTAGTCATTGTACAATGTCTAAGATCATGACTTCAGCCTTTTCTCTATTCCTTGATTCTTCTCATTTTCGAGAAAACCTCAATTCTGAAGAGATGCAGAAGGAACTTAAGAAGATACCAGCCTTAGCTTGGTATGGGTTTGTGAACAAAATGTTGCTGTTCAAAAAAGGTGATCTTAAAAAAAATGGAATTGACAACAACAAGGCCCTGGATTGTTTTCTGCATAGTTTTGTTGACGGCAAAAGGTCAAATTTACGTTTCAAAGTTTTTGAAGGGAAAAAGGTTTTCTTTTTTTCTCATATGATATGGCAAGAATTTTTATCTGCCATGCACCTAATCTTGTTCATGCCTCTTGAGGACTTTCAACGACACCTTCACGAGTTTGGCTCCAGCTGGTGGCAGATGGTGACCAAGTTCATGTTTGGAATTCTTTGTCAAGATGTTTGTGAGCAGTTGGAAGAAATATTTCCCACCATGTTTGCTCACAATGATGACGAAATTGCAGGAAAAATTGCATATTTGAAGAATTTTACTTCAAAATATCTTCAAGATTCTATCGAAAGAAGCTTTGATTTCAAAAGTTTTCTCCAGTTATGTACGTTAGCATATGAATTTCAGAATGAAGATCTGACCTCTAAAATTGCCGAAAAACTGCCCGCTATGATAGCTGTCGGAGGAGATTTGCTCCCAAGTGACATCGCCAGTTTTCATTATGTTCTGAGCAAGAGGAAGAATTCTATTGATTTAAAATTTCATGTGAATTTTATTGAAGACAGCTTTCAACACTTCTTTGAAAAAATGTCTTCCATTGGTAGCGTTTTGATGGTACAATTGAAATATTTTTTTATTTTTTGAACATTTTTGGCTTTTATTGTTAATTCTATTGGTTGGATCTTTCGATTTCCATTTGTGAATTTTTTGAAATTTAAAATTCTGAAAGTTGTTTTACTTGTTTATACAGATGTCTGCAGTTTCTTGCAATAAAGGAAATCTTTATCTCACAAACATGCAAAGCTTGGTGAAATGCTTAAACAAGATTACGTGTCTTATTCTTAATGAATGTGTCATTTCTGGAAATGCTGCAAAGTGTCTAGCTGAAGGACTGTGTAAACTCTCTGCTCCTGTACGTATTTGTTACTTACAACGTGATTTGAAATTTACCAGGCCTTAATTTCTTTCTGTTACTGTTTTGTTATGTAAGTGGTCTTTAACTGATTTCATGTTAATGGTGACATTGACTGGTAAGGTTTCGGTGAACCTGAGAATGAATTAGCAACAGTGTTTTATGGTTAACATAATATCACTACATCTTCTTATATGTCAATAGCTTTTATTGCATTCTTTTACTCTTTATGACATTTTCATCTTTGTTTGATAGATATCAGAGCTTTATTTGGCCAGAACCAAGATTGGTGACACTGGTGCGCAATATCTGTCAAATTGTTTGAGGAAAATAAAGAAGCTTTATCTTGCTAAAAATGTCATCACAGCAAATGGTGCCAAGTTTATATCAGACGGACTTAAACTGCTGAAACAACCTGTACCTGCTGTCTTTATTAATGTGTTGTATTTTTAAGATAATATGTAACTCAACATCAAGCTTACTATATGATCATATGTGCTGTTTCTTAAATATTTTATAACATATAAAAAACAAATTTGAAATGTCATAGTTGATAGCAATCTATTATGGATTTTGTTTCCCACAAGATGTGGGCTTACAGTCCATGATAAGTAGCATTAAAAGTTAATATTTTGCAGCAAAGTTATGTTTTTGTTCTAGATGACTTGTCTTGATCTTTCTTGGAATTCAATTGGTGATGAAGGAGCAAGCTCTGTTGCATCTTCATTGAGCAAAGTGGAACAACTTCTTGTTAGAGATTGTGGATTCACAGAAAAAGGAGTTGAAGCTTTTGCTGATGCTCTTAAAGACACAACCGTATGTTCAGTTAAAGTAGATTATAAGGATCTGTAAAACAAGGAGTAATGTAGGTCTGTCATGTGAAAGTTATACTTGCAACTCATACAGTGTTGGCTTGGTAGCCGAGTGGTTTGTGCACTAGTCTCGCATTAAACACGGCTCATATTTCGTGTTTGACACTCAGTGGCGCTATACCACTGTAATGCTTTTGGGCAAGGCATTACTGACATTTGCTCCTTTTGAGTTGATCTGGTGGACTGTTCTAAATCTGGGCAATACTATATGAATACTCAAAAAACAAAGCAAAAATGTATAACAAATAATTAATCGGAACTTGCACAAAGACTAGCTTGGCAACCGGTTCTTAAGTGATGAGTAATCATCGCCGGGTTTAAGTCGTGCAAAGACTTCCCTTAGTTCAAGAAAAAATATTATCATAACATACCAGGGTCAATACATGTGAACTGCTCTCATGTTTGTCAAAATCTTTGTTAAAAGAAAATCGGTATATTTTTTGTGCAGGTTATACTGGGTATATGCTAACTGCATTTAGCATCTTGGCAGAGAGCATTCTTAATAGATGATCGCTCTGGCTTTTCAAAAAATAGCTTGCAAGTTAAACAGTTTGAGCAAATCCTTTTTAAATGTTTTAAGTAAGAATAAAGTTCTGATTATTTTTTTCTTGTATAATTGGTAGAGCAATGAATATAGAACTTGTTAAAAAGCTACCGAGTTTAATCGAGAGTAACATGGCTGAATAAGTCCAATAAAAGTGCATAATCTTCATGGCTGCTTTTACATGTTATAAATAGATGAAGAAGCTTGAACTAACTTACCAAGATCCATTGAAAACATTGAATCATCAAATTACCATATCATGTGATAAGGAAATACTTCTTAAGGAAACATCTTACCATCGTGATCACATAACTGGAGTTGGTGTTGAATTGATTTGTGAATTTCTCAAACATTGCGAACAAGTATGTTACACTTGACAAAATTTAACATATGTTAAAATGAATAGTATGTAGCATGTCACGTTTAGGTTTTATTTGTCCGATTTTGAGAATTCTAATTTTTGCTTGAGACTGAAACTTATTGGAAATCTTAACTTGATTATTTTTCAGTTGGAAAATCTCAGCTTTAGTTACGTATCAGATGGAAATCGTGCAGCAACTGCTATTGCTCAACTTCTTCGTACAATAAAACAACAAAAGGTTAAACAGTTGAATTTCTGCAGAAGTGACTTAACAAGTGAAAGTGCCAAAACATTAGTGGAATCATTACTGCAGGATTCATTGCAACAGCAGGTACCTTTATTAGCGTAGTTAATGTTTTGATTACTTATGTGTAGTGAAACACTTGTAAAGTGGAGGAACATGTAGTCCTTATATGACTCACATTATGTTTTGTAGCAATAATTGTACTGGTGAAGGAAAACAGCATTTTTAAAACTATTTGGCTGTAATAAAGCCATGTATTGCTTTTAGCAAGCTTATAGCACTTCAGAACAATTTCGATACTATCTACTCTTTAGTGTAAAAATTGTGCACAATGTACACTGACTTAATATTTCCATATTTTTAGGTATCATACTTGTGTTTGAGCGATACGAAAATTGGTGATGAAGGAGCGAGATTTATCTCAACTTGTTTGAGCAAGTTTGAATCACTTGATCTATCAAACTGTGGTATCACAACACTTGGCGCAGAGTATTTATCGGAAGGACTAAAACAGCTTATAAACCCTGTAAAGTTTGATACAGATTAGCTGTTTTGTTTTTACTTTTGTAGTGTATGTTTTTTGTATATACATAGATAATTTTACGAGAGGCACACAGGAAGTGTCTTAATGCACCTTAAAAAGAACTCACACACAAGTTTGGGTTCTTTTATTTCTAAACAAAATGTTCATGTGGAGAAACAAAGTTGCTCCAGCAGCCCCGGGTGCCTTTGTCCTTTGTATGAAAAGAAATCTTCTTTCTGAGGCCAGAAAGACTCTTTCAGAGCATCCTTGACTACGCTTGTATATTGTAGAATAATTCACTTTTCTAAAACAATTTTGCAGCTAAAGATGTTATTTTCTTAATAAAATGTTTGAATATACCATAGGCAATATCAATAGGCACAACATGCTGGAAAAGTTTCGTGGAACTCACACCTTACTGAATCATCATTGTTTGTAAATAGTGATGTGATATATGACAAGAAATTAGACAAAAAGGAAAAAACCGAACATAGTAAACAAAATTTTTATATTGAAAACAATATTGACAATCTTGCACACAGAAGACTACTTTTTTTATTTTCTGTATTTTTGAGGGAATGCAATCACTTATCATGCGTTGATTTGTTGTACATTGTAGCATAAACCTGGATTGAGTGTATTTAAAATGAAAAAGATTTATGTCACCGAAAGGTGGAGTGTTTGAAAGCCTACATTGTGTACATTGTTGATGTTTATTCTAGTCACACATTTTTGGACCTAATTAAAGAACCAACTTTCCATCATTGCATCAAGATCTAAAATAAAAATTTTGTGCAGCAAGATGGTCAAAACTGTGCCACAAAATTTGAAGTATGTAATTTGTTATCTTATTTGATCTGGACATGATGCTACTATCAGATTAATTTTTTATCCCCTGTTTTGACCTGATAATCAAGACACTTTTTACATAACAAGTGGAATGATGTATGAGTTCAATGAAATGTATCCTGTTTTAAATTTATCTTTGGTCAAGCGCTGTGAGCAAAAATGTTTGAAAACAACAGTTTTAAGGTTCTAATACGTACGATTTAACTTGGTCAGGCAATTGTCTTAATGTGCAAACCTGTTTCAATTTGGGCTAGACACCTATGATTTGTCTTTGAGATGAGTTGAATTAAACAATTTTTATGCCTACATATATTATTGAACTAATTTGTCTTGAATAATGCATAGGCTTTTTCCTGGATTCTTGACTGAAAATACCACATTATTGTCAAGTTTAGTAAAGACTGATAGATTGATTGCTCATATGCTATAATGACAATACATACATACATTTACATACATATAATAGAAAACCACTTAAAGAAATTAGATAATGTCTACAAATTGGATTTGGAAATTTAGAGATTGGATTACTAAGGCATTCTGGTTTTATTATGTGCATCTCTATTATTGGCCTTGTTGTTTGATTCTGTCAATGTGGTAGTGCGTTAACTGGTTTTATGTTTGAGATTGTTCTTGTATATTTTTTGATGCTCATCACTTTTCATTTGCCAGTTAACTGTGAACATCTCTCAAACAAATAAAAAGTTTTTACTGAATGTACTACCACGTTCCCACAAATCTCTAATTTTTAAAGCAAACTGCATAATATTTTGAATACCATTTCTTTGGTTTTTACTACTTTTCTGAATTTTCAATAGATTTTCTTCAAGTCATAGACAAAATTTGGTTTGTAGAACCTTGATGGCATAGAGGAATGCATATTGTATATTTATTTTATATATATATATACGTGTATTGTAAAATTGTCTCAAGTTTTTTTATTGTTTGTAGATTAAATATCTTCGGCTCTATCAAAATTCAATTGGTGATGAAGGAGCAAGCTCTGTTGCATCTTCATTGAGCAAAGTGGAACAACTTCTTGTTACAGATTGTGGGTTTACAGAAAAAGGAGTTGAAGCCTTTGCTGTTGCTCTTAAAACCACAACGGTGTGTTCAGTTAAAGTAGAATATAGGTGTTTATAAAACAAGGAGTATTGTAGATCTGTCATGTGCAAGCTATACTTGCAACTCAAAGAGTGTCGGCTCGGTAGCCGAGTGGTTTGTGCACTGGTCTCGCATTAAACACGGCTCGTATTCCATGTTTGACACTCAGTGGCGCTATACCACTGTAATGCTTTTGGGCAAGGCATTACTGACATTTGCTCCTTTTGAGTTGATCTGGTGGACTGTTCTAAATCTGGGCAATACTATATGAAAACTCAAAAAACAAAGCAAAAATGTATAACAAACGGAACTTGCACAAAGACTCAGTAACTGAGACTTAAGTGATGAGTAATCATCGCCGGGTTTAAGTCATGCAAAAATGTCAATCAGTCTGAGAATAAACATTACAATAGACAATAACTTAACATACCAGGGTAGATACATGCAAACTGCTCTAGTGGTTGTTAAAAAATTTGTTAATAAAAAGTGTATAAATTTTTTGTGCATGTTATACTGGGTATATGCTAACTACAATAAGCATTTTAGATAAGAGCATTTTTATAAGATGATCGCTCTGGCTTTTTAAAAATAGCTTGCAAGTTTGAGCAAATCTTATTTAAATTTTTTAAGTAATAAAGTTGGAATTTTTTTTCTTGTATAATTGGTAGAGCAATAAATATAGAACTTTTATACCAAGTTTAATTAAGAGTAACATGGTTTAATAGGTTCAATAAAAGTGCATGATCTACACGGCTGCTTTTACATTTTATAAATAGATGAAGAAGCTTGAACTAAGTTACCAAGATCCGTTGAAAACATCCCATCGTCTAATTACCATATCATGTGATATGGAAATTCTTCTTAAGGAAACATTTTACCATCGTGATCACATAACTGGAGTTGGTGTTGAATTGATTTGTGAATTTCTCAAATATTGCAAACAAGTATGTTACACTTGACAAAATTCAACATATGTTAAAATGAATAGTATGTAGAATGTCACGTTTAGGTTTTATTTGTCCGATTTTGAGAATTCTAATTTTTGCTTGAGACTGAAACTTATTGGAAATCTTAACTTGATTATTTTTCAGTTGGAAAATCTCAGCTTTAGTTACGTATCAGATGGAAATCGTGCAGCAACTGCTATTGCTCAACTTCTTCGTACAATAAAACAGCAAAAGGTTAAACAGTTGAATTTCTGCAGAAGTGACTTAACAAGTGAAAGTGCCAAAACATTAGTGGAATCATTACTGCAGGATTCATTGCAACAGCAGGTACCTTTATTAGCGTAGTTAATGTTTTGATTACTTATGTGTAGTGAAACACTTGTAAAGTGGAGGAACATGTAGTCCTTATATGACTCACATTATGTTTTGTAGCAATAATTGTACTGGTGAAGGAAAACAGCATTTTTAAAACTATTTGGCTGTAATAAAGCCATGTATTGCTTTTAGCAAGCTTATAGCACTTCAGAACAATTTCGATACTATCTACTCTTTAGTGTAAAAATTGTGCACAATGTACACTGACTTAATATTTCCATATTTTTAGGTATCATACTTGTGTTTGAGCGATACGAAAATTGGTGATGAAGGAGCGAGATTTATCTCAACTTGTTTGAGCAAGTTTAAATCACTTGATCTATCAAACTGTGGTATCACAACACTTGGCGCAGAGTATTTATCGGAAGGTCTTCAACGGCTCACAATTCCTGTAAGATTTACCACAAAATAGAAAATTTTTTGGGTCCATCTATGTCATATATTTTTGTACCACTATTTTTATTCAAAAGGAAAAATCATAATTTCTGGCATTTAGGAACTGTAAGTAATTTTTTATTGCCCACATAATTTTTTTGTTTTTGGTTACAGATCGAATCTTTTAAAATCTGTTCCAACTGTATTGGTGATGAAGGCGCAAGTTTTCTTGCTTCTTCATTGAGCAAAGTGGAACGATTTTGGGCCAGTTACTGTGGGTTTACAGAGGATGGAGTTGAGAGTTTTACTGATGAGCTCAGAAACACACCGGTACCAGTTTCTGAATAATGCATAGTAGTGTCTATGACAGTTTTGTTTTATGATCACATGACATTTGATATATAACTGAAATTATCCCAACTTGTGGTTTTTTAAATCATGTGTAGTTGTGAAGTTAGTTAGGTGTGTTTTGATATTTCTTTGCATTATGCTTTTTTATGTGAGACTCTGAAGATGCTTATCTGTTCTTAGATAAATCAGTTGGGAACTAAAGCGTTCTCCCTGTCTTATGAAGATTTTCGTCAAACATCACATCAAATTTCGCTTCGACGGGAAATTGGCAGAGAATTAGATTATTATTGTGCTGATGTAACTGGCGCTGGCGTTGAGATTTTTTGTGAGGTTTTGAAACATTGGGATAATGTAAGTAACATTTGAGTTTTAGTCCCACAACAAGTTTAAATTTTTCCCATTTTAATCTAACATTTTTCTATCAAATAATAATTTTGTTTAATTATGTTTTTCTAAGTATCACGTAAATCAGTATCACGTATATGTTTTTCAACGCATCACATAAATGCATATCTATTGGGGAATTTTTGCATTATAGCTTTTGAGAGGTATTTTCGCTTTTAGTTTAACAGATTCTCCGTGAGAAATGTTAAAGAGGGAGATCGTGCAGCTAAAGCTATTGCGCAATGCATGCACAAGATCAAGTGTCTAGAAATCAATAGCTGCTACATGACGAGGTTTGGTATAAAAGCATTATCAGATGCAATCCGGGGTCTACCAAAACATCAGGTTTCTATCTTGAATAGTTGTTTGTTAACAACCCTTCACTGGCTCTTTTTCTTCTTGCCATAAATTTTCGTTTTCCAGCTTTATCTGATTGAACAATAAAGCTGTATCCCCACATATACTGCATGTACTAACTGTATTTAAGATATCTTAATAGGTAGATTTATGAACCTTCACAAAGTTAAAGTCACTATTACTACCGCTCGCTATTTCCAGATGGTGGATCTTAGTTTTTATGGGATAAAAGTCAACAACGATGGAGCACAATTTTTGGCCACTTGCTTGACCAATATTGAACGACTTCATATTCCTGACAGTGGCATAACAGCAGAAGGTGCCAAGCTCATATCCGATGGCCTTCTGCAGCTTACAAAACCAGTAAGACTTGGAGTGTGTTTGGTTGAATATATAGTGACATATTAATTTGTAATCATAATTGCACTGGTTCTGCAATAATTAGGACTTGCTTTAGTTATTATGCCTAAAGTGAAGTTTTTGTTTCACTCGTGATTTGAAATAACCTGCATTTATGGTAAACAGCGATGTTACGTGTGTGGTTTAGTTAAAATGTTATACTGTATTTCAATGTTATGGGCATTTTAAGAAACGTGGTTGCACAGTAATTATGATATGTCATGACATTTGCTGTTATAGATGGAAGAAATCTATCTTTGGAACAATGACATTGGCGATATTGGAGCTGAAGCTCTTGCTAATAGTCTACATAATATTAAAAGAATTGGATTATCAGGATGTGGGATAACACACATAGGAATGGAACACATGTCCAGAGCTATCGAAAAACTTTCTCAACCAGTAAGTCTGGCAATAAACATAACCTGGAGGTACAGGGTCTGCCCTATACTGGATAATGTATATTATATAGGGACAATAGGGTCTGCCCTGTTATATTACCTGATAAAGAAAATGGTGGCAGAACCGTGTAAACCTGAATAGTGTTATAAAAGCAATAAGCGGAATAGAGTGGCACCTTAAAGGTAGGGCACTTTATTACACTCCGAGCAATTTATCCTTCTGGTCATTTTTAAATTATACCCTTGCGTTAACTTAATTGTTTTAAATGGCATATTAATGGATGTTTGTTTGCAGATAATGCTTGAAGTTGCACAAAACAAAATTGGACTCAAAGGTGCAAAATCTTTGTCAAAGTGTGTGAAAAATATTAATTCTTTGAATGTTGTACGCTGCCAGTTGACTGAAGAAGGTGTACGAATATTACGGAAGGCGGTTGATGAATCTCCTGGTGTAAGTTGGCAGAAGTGTTTCTTACTATTTTGACGCCCTGTTCATATCAAATTCCAGAAAATGTTTTTGTGTGGCTTGCGTTATACTTGAACTCTTGCCGTCGACAATAATTTCTGCACATCTTCTAGGAATTAGTTCTAAAATAAAAACTGTAGTTGTATTTTTTCTTGCTTTATTTAATGACTCCTTTCAATTTAAATATGTGTTTTCAGTATTATTTTAAGGTTTGGCGTTGGCGACCGCTAGGAAATTTTTAGAGACCGCAAATTTTAAAGACTAATTGCTTATTGTCAATGCAAAAGTATAAACTTTGAGAGACGTTTGGACAAACTTAAGAGACTGTTTCGATCCCCAAAAACCATAGAATAATTTATTTCTAGATACATTGCCCACTTGCAAAGGTTAATGAGATACTTGTTGGTTAATGTTTTGCATATAGCACAACCTTGAGTTGTAAGTAATTACGCTTAGATTAAATTGTATTGCCAAGTTATGTTTTCATTCTTTGTACTTTGTTATATGATAATTGTTACCACGATATATGTTGCAGTGGTAATACTATTATGTTGCATATTGTGATTTTCTTGTCTGGTTGAGTATAAATTAATAGCTGCTAATGAAAAACTTTTATTTGAAGCATGGTAGTAGAAAAACTTCCTCCATTTTTGTCTGAAAATTTTTTCTTAAGGGGTCATACTCATATCCCAATTCAAAGAGATAGGCTTTTCAATGCAAGTACAGTCAACACTCGATTTTCGATTAACGGACTTTTTCCAGCAACGGACTGCTGCTGGTCCGCATTTGACCGTTAAATCGAGGGTTGACTGAAGCTACCAACGCAAAACTACATCATAAACCTACCCTGAATTTTGGCTTGCAACGAGATCTAGGTTATGACTGCCTACAGTCTTAATTTGGACAAAATCCATGCACTCAGTTTTCTATAACAACTGCCTAAACTTTACAAGTTTTTAGCTTAAAATTTTAGGACAAATACTCCAAAATACCAAAAATTCAAACCCACACAAAATTTACAACTTAGCCTAAACCTGGAACCAGCTGTCGCCAAAACAACAACAATTTACTCCGCATCGACATCACATGCGCATTGGACCGGAAAATTTCTTACTTATTTTAATATGACGCATTGAGTGCGAACACGCAACAATCCCTGTGTTGCCGGCTCAAAGTTGTCTTTCGATTGGGAAGTGACCCTTTAAAAACACTAGCATTAGTGACTTTAGTTACGTCCGTTGCTCATGAAATAACTAACTGCATTTTTTTTGGTTTGCAGAAAACAACGGTGACAAGTTGGGATCAAGTAGCGTAGCATCATTTAACGTTACTTTCGTCAATCAACACTTGATTCCCACAGATGAAACACTAGCTCACTGGGCATTTTTAAAACCGAAAATGGGTCAATGGATTTAATCAAATTTGTCACCCAAATTGCCACCATACTTGTCTAATTACGAATATGAACGGTGCTGGTATCCAGAATCAGTCAGGCAAAAGATTGGCGGAGTGTGTCAGTTCCTCACAACCACAATAGATTTTAATCGCAAACCAATGCGAGTAATCCACGTCCGATGTCACTTACAGCTTCTTTCTGCAGATAGGAAAATCCGACACCGCAATTGGTCACTGGTTATTAAGTATAAATCGACACAGAGCACTGAATTCCATGCAAGCTGACAACTCATTGCCTGCGACAGTGCTCTAATAACTTTCATGCAATCAACTTTGTAGTGGAAAAATATTTGAGTTTCTTGTTAAAAAATATCATGTAGCTTTCGTTCTTTGTGTATTATGAGATATCAACATTATATTAACATATTTACTTCTGTATTTTGCGATTATGTAGATGATGTAATTTGTCACTTTTGGCTGCAAGTTGCTTTGTAGCGGCCATTAAAGTATTATTAGTTGGTCGCTGGCTGGCGCTCTCAAGCCAGTTCGCGTTTTGTGTAAAAACTTCGTGGTTTAATCGCTACGTCATGTTGGTTTCATCAGCCTACATGTTGGTTTGTTATCCAGTCTATGATTGTGCTGTTTTACTATTCATATTCGTGAGCTCTGAGGTTTCAGCCTTCAATAAAGAACTCATACAAGAAATATGCAGTATGAGTAAACACGCCTTTATAGAAGCTGCCAGCTCAACTTTGTAGTTTTTGTGGTGATCTGATGCTGTAGTTGTTTTTCAACTATGAACGGTCAGTTTTTCTGAAATTTATGAGCTACCAGTTACCGGGATTTGTCACGGTGGAGGTTATCCCGCTCTAACGATCAGTCATAAAACCGTAAACTGCCTCTTCAACATAAAGTCAGCTCACAAGCCAGGTTGGAAATCAATTTAATCGGCCATCTTGAACAAATTAAAACACTTGACGCAAACATCGCGAGACCACAGCATTAAAAATCACAACCAGCTTGTTCTAACGACCATTGTAGAATGACTCGAGCAACATCCAATCGAAGATCAAATTAAGCGAGTCCTTGGATGGAGCGTGGAGTGTTTCTTGATTCAGGAGGAAAAGCTTGAACAAGACACATATAATTACGAGTAAATCTTAGAAACATCTGAGCAGATGTTGGGTAGGTTAATTATTGATGGAATGCGGAACGAAAGGAAACCTTGCTAAATTCCGCAAATATTTCCCCCGCTGCCTAGTTTCCCGGTTCCTGCTCGACATCAAATGTGGGTGACCAGCTGACAATTTGGCTCAAAGGACGACAAGGATTGTTTTCAAAAATGCATCTTCATATCCTTCATCGGGTCACGATGACTTTGCCACAAATTACTGCTAATTGCCAGCATGAAACATTTAAGAACAAGAAAAAAAAACATTTATAACAAGTTGCGTAAAATTGATCGAGGTTTTTCACGAACTTTAAGTTTAGTTAACTGCAAATTTAGTTAAAATTCCAATAAAGGGCATTTGGTGCTGATGACGTTAACCTCGTATCTAATTACTGCACACACATTGCCATCCTCTCACAGGACAAGACTCAAGATTGACGTCATCATACAATGCTTTTAAACCAGTTAACCAAGTAGTAAAAAATAAAACGAACTCTCAAGAAAATGTGCACCCTTTACCATTAAATTCATGATGGATAAGCGAGGGCGTTCGACTGAAACCTTCCCAGAGACGCCTTGGAAGTACTTCGGTGATGATAATAAGTTACCTCAGTACAATGTTGCAGCAACGCCCACTAATTATACTGCAACTGGCATTGTACCAAAACCACAGGTTGCAAATTGAAATAGTTCAACATTAGAACAACTCCATTTATTTTTCCATTCATCGTAATATTTTCTGCATAAGCATTCACTGTTTTAAAACTGACTTTACCGAACTTAACGTGCATTGATTAAGAGTTGTTTTTATATTCATGGCATATAACAGTAGTTGAAAAATACTTACCGTACCCACAGCTTCAAATTTAGCGAGATCAATTTTGATCAGGCTATTTGCAATAATACTCACTGTGTCATGTAGACATTACAATTTTTCACATATGGCTTCAGACTGCCCAAAAACATGGTATAGAGGTTGTTGTGTACTGATCCTAATTACTACTGATTCAACGCCCGGCTAATTGCTGTGAGCGTCTCTCTGTTGGAATTAGTTTGAAAAACAACAATGCTCTTGACATAGATTTTGAAACAAACAAGTGTTGGAGGTAAAGACGCGATTAACAAACATCATAAAATTGTTTGGACTACGCGCTTGCACAAAGGTTATTATGACGTGTTTTGAGAACTTCCTCTTTCTTGAGACAGCTTTGATTCAGAAAGTGAAATATTTGCGATTCAGTTACTTAATTCTCATGTAGCACCGCATTTTTGCTGAGTTGGCTGATGTCTGCAGTAAACTTTTATGATCTTCTCTTAATAAAAGTTTACCATCGATGAAACCCCCTGAATTATCGAATGAAAAGAAACTGGAAAATGAAAACGTATGTGTGCTCAGAGAAGTTTGCACACTCACTCGGGCACTTAATTTTCAAAACAGCATCAGTTCATGTACGATGACGTTTTAGTCTTGTGTTTAATGTGACTCACTGTATGAAGAGCTTCATTTCATTTTCTTTCCACGTCCACGTGATCACCTCATTTACAATTTACTACGGTTTGCCTTCCCTTCTTTTTATTTGTTCGCTTGTGTTTACCTTGTTGTAAGTGACGTCAATTTGTCGACCTACAAAGCGACAGGTACAACGGTTGCGCACCACGCTTATATTTTATGCCACTATATGCATTGATTCTATAGATATGGCATGAGAAGTCGGGCTAGCTTTACATTGGTCGTCAATTTGTTGTGTCTAAAAGCGATCGGTATGATTGCTGCACATTGTTGCGATTATGATTGCGCAAAACCGCAATTATTGCGCTATTATGACATCACATTGAATTGTATCTAAAGGTAACCTTGTATTTATGATTTGGTTTGTAGGCCAGGATGCTTTTATGTTTGTTGTTTGAGAACCCAATACAGGTGTGCCTGACTGAATTGGACGGTTTTAATCACTCCAACCCGTCCTGCGTCTTTTTTTCAATTATTATGGACTTGTGAGAGTGAGTTGCTAGTAAGTTGTTAGAGTCTTTTTAAACCTGTATCTTGATCAAAGCGAACGTTTGCTCCCGGAACTTTTAAATTTTTATTGGTGTCCTGCAAAGAGCTCTGTTAGCTGAACACTTCAAAGAATATCAAGCCCACTAATGTTCGGGAACGTGACGTGCATTCAAAGTCTGCCTCAACGGTTTGTCCGAATGAGCAATGCAAATAAATACTGAAGTGCAATATTACAACGCAAATCATCCCAAACTTGGCTTTTTTTGCTCTATATATTTTTAAAATTATATTGGAAGATTTTAACTTGCCACAAATGTCTGTTAACATTTACGCAAGATTAAAGAGAGTGAGAGAAAACAAACAATAAGTTAGTAATTTCTCAAGGTTTTATGAGAGGCTGCGTAGTGGGCTTTGTATGCACAGAGCAAATGACTGTGCTATAACCTTTTTATCCAAACGCTGTTCCGTTTAGTCCGTGTTGTAGTCACCTTCGTTATCGTTTGTTTTGTTGGTTGTCAACCAGGTAGCTAGTTTTGTAAGCCAGTGGTCAGTCTAACAAAGCTGTCGTTGATCTGATTTTAACAACAGGAAATTATTCAGAAAATGTTTTGAAGTCACTTGTCTTGTGAGAACTATTACAGGAGCTTACACGGCATCGTTCAAGGCAGTCTAAGCTAAATTTAACTGAACAACTTATGCAGGTAATTTTGAGTTGAATCTTTAATTTGTCCTCAATTACACGATTTTGCGAGATCTACTAGAAATACACTTTCTTGTACCAGCTGTTTTACATTTAATATCCATTAGTTAAGTATGCTTCTATAGGTTCCGTTTTCGTTTACGATATAGCACTATTTACTACAACTTGTATTTAACTTTTAAGACTAAAAGGCATTTGGAATTTAAGTAAAAACTGTAAATGCTGAAATTTTAGAATTAAAATCCTAGACTATTAAATTTAAGTCATTTTCTGCTTGGAGTTATTCTCCTTGTGTTGATTGGTTATACTTTACATAAGCTTAGCTGTTTAAATATTTCGGTATTTAGTTAATTTTTATATCAAAAACTTAATAATTTTACGTAAATGCTTCAAAATAATTGTTTATTTTTTCGAACAAGTTATTACGCAATACTTAAATGTAACTACAAGTTTGGGCAATGGCTAGAGTATGATATAGCATCATTATTTTTATTGGCCTGAAGAAAACGTTCGAGCCGCGTTTACTGAGCTTGTCATTGTGAAAGTTACAATGATGATCACCGAAAAAAATAAAAATAACGATTTAGCTTTAAATTTCACAAATTCTAGCATCATTATTTTTGTTGGCCTGAAGAAAGTTTTTGCATGATATGAATTCGGCGATGATTCTTCCTCGCTCGAGCCGCGTTTACTGAGCTTGTCATTGTGAAAGTTGCAATGATGCTCACCTCGGCGCTGGTCAAATTCCACGAGCTGTAAAGTTGTTTCGTGAACTTCTCTTGCCCTGTACACAATTATCTATACATTGATCGCTTCTTAGTGTATCGTTTACTTATACAGGACATGGCTATATAGTATGTGGATATATATGGTATGTGTTTACTATATGGACTTGAGTACATGACTATACGAAAAGTATGGCGTTAATTAAATTAGTCGTGTCACTAAGTTAAATATTATTGTTCATACTTTGTAACTTTATCGTCTCGTTTTCGTGATATACTGTTCAAATACGCTCTTATACGGAAATTTCATGCTGACACAACTTAAATGATTATGTCACGATTATGTACAATTAACGATATTTCACGAGACATTTAAAGCGTACTCGGGCTTTTTGTTATTTTCGACAGTGAGTGAGACCTACATTTATCTTCGATTTCGGGCTTTGAATTAGATCTGCGCGTGTTCTGGCATTTTAAATAACATGCGCATGCGGCCAATGGCCATTTACATAGCTAAAACGATCTTAGTTTTACCATAAAATAGCTTTTTCCTTTGATATCCGCCCACTTTTTGTGAAGTTTAATTATTGCCAATTTCTTTTCATCGTTGCTATTTGGAGGAATGAGGAGCTGTAGTAAAAAGCGCTGGAACGTTTTTTCTGATGAGTTTGATTCAAAAATGTTCGAGGTCAGCGCCATCTTTTCTTCACTTGTTTTCAAAGTCATTCTTCGATGTTTGACGTAATTAACTTTCACATTGCATTGTATTCACTTACATTCTTGCAAGAAAGTAATGGCGCCGCATTGGAGGCTTTAACCTGCATATAAAACAGCAAACCTCGAAGTTACTGAATATTAGAAAACGCAGTGTTTTAATATAGCCAAGTGGGATTTCTAATTATAATAGTGAAGGCATTAATTTTTATAACAAAGACATCATATAACTGATTTTTTTGTCAAAGTAATGCTCATTATATCAGAACATCAAACATGAGCTTGATGAGCGACCTTTGATATCACAGCTTTTCTTCAGCTTTCTTTGGACACCAGTCAACTTCTGTACATTAACTTCTGTTTTGCTGTTTTGCAATCAGTTTATCAAAGCCATCAGCCAGTTCAGCAAATGAAAAACTTCTCGCCTGTGAGATGACAACAATCGGAGATACTTTATACCAGGAAACGCATGTTTTAACGGTCGCATACTTGCATGTTATCCAGACGCTAATTTTTCGCTATTGAATATATGGAACGAAAAATGTATGTTGCTATGGTGCTAATTAATTATTAGTTAAAAGGAAAATTTTACGCTCAAAAATAACTAATGAGCAGGTTTAAAACGTGAAAGTGTTTAACTGTAGAGTGGTGCTGTAGAACGATGGAATATTAATACAGCCACCTAACCCAGAAAACATTCACGTTAAGAATAATTGAAGAAAAACAAACTGAAGTAAAAAAGCAACAAAATTAAAATAACAGCAGAAGTCGAAATGTACACAGGATTATCAAAAACATATCCAGGACTGCACGGCATAGCATAACGCAGTCAAAACTGAATACCTTATAAGTTATAACTGATTTTCACTGTCAATGGTTCCTGTTGGGTATATGGTACTCCACAATATTAATATTTTATTAATTATAAATCGTTTTTGAGAATACTTTTTGCATGTTAATTTTACTAGTTTTTGATCGCTTTAATTAGTGCGTACGTTTAAAAGTTTTATTTTCATTTAAGTTTTAAACATATCCAGTTTTACATCAATTGAAAGTTTGCTATGAGTTTTAGTATTAACTTACAAACGTTATCGTTAGCTAGTTTGTGTTCAACTGTGGAGAATTGAAGAGGTTTATACATAATTAATAGAAGTTGTTTGAACGATCAAGAACTTCAATCAGCTTGAGGTTTAACAAGTTTAATATAAATCCGATTGCTAACATTAAGTAAATTAGTAAGTAACTGTTTTATTGTTTGAACGTAACATTTTTGAAATACAGTATCTTTACTTAAAGTTTATATCAATAAGATAATTATTTTAATAGAGTGAATTGAATTAATTTAACTCCTTAAACAAGTCGTCATGCACATGAACAGTACTGGCTGATACAAAGCAAACTCATGGTAAGCAAGCAAACGGCGACGCCATAATAATTAATTAACTCCGCGCTGGTACGCGATAAGTTTATATCAATGAGATAAATATTGTAATGGAGTGAGTTGAATTAATTTAACTCCTTAAACAAGTCGTCATGCACATGAACAGTACTGGCCGATACAAAGCAAACTCATGGTAAGCAAGCAAACGGCGACGCCATAATAATTAATTAACACCGCGCTGGTCCGCGCCGTTTGTGGAGACTTATCTTTTTAGCAAAAGATTAACTACATACCAATAAATCGTGTCCCAACAATTTCCAAATTTGGCTTCCCGTACAAGATAATGGTTGGACAAAGTACAATGTCGGCAATAATTCGGTGCTAGGTCATACAGAGGACAATGGTCGCGTGATCCGATTTTTCAACTTTGTTTTCTGCTGATCTAAAGATTTTTTGGTTGATAAAATGAGTTTTTGAGAATTAGAATATATCTATAAGCGTTCGACAATCAGAACTTGATGTCTCATGTCATGTAAAGGCAACATCTTGTTTCCTGCGAAGAGGATTTTTATTTCTTTAATCGTTCATTAAAGTAAAACTTCTCCCTTTTATCGTAACAAAGTTCTCGTCTCGTGACAATCAAACATTGAAACTCACGCATAACTATACACTTGCTTCTCTAACTTAGGTATTCAATTCTATTATGCTTTCTATTATGAATTCAATTCTATTCTATTATGTCCATCACTGGTGAATTACGGCAAAATTGGCCAAATGTTTTTGTATTTGGTGATATATTTTCATGGTTTTTATAAATTCATGTCTTGATAAATTAGGAAACTTTGTAAGAAACTCACGATGTAAGATCCGAATTGTGTGACAAAACTTACAAAACTAAAGAACAAGTGGTTACTGTAAAGCTACACCTTAAAAGTGTCTTGTAAAAACTGAGCCTTAATTCGAAATACCAAAGTATTCGGAAAGTGAAGTATTGTGACGTCAGTATGCGTGTCTTTAATTCTTGACGGGTTTTAATTTGAATGATTCTGTGGTTGAGCTTGTTGCCCTGGTTTGACAACTGCACATAC
Source organism: Clavelina lepadiformis (assembly GCF_947623445.1). Classification (NCBI taxonomy): domain Eukaryota; kingdom Metazoa; phylum Chordata; class Ascidiacea; order Aplousobranchia; family Clavelinidae; genus Clavelina; species Clavelina lepadiformis. The sequence goes on along the minus strand of NC_135244.1, from coordinate 20,901,263 downwards.
ATGAATAACAAAATTATAGACAAGCATAATTTATTGCGATCGTCACACTGACTACTAGATGGCGGTAAAACGCTGCGTTCATTTTCGGAAAAACTTTTTTATATTTGTGTTTTTCGTTTATCACAATTCGTCTTATTATATGCCCTGACAAAAGCTGATGTGTTGTGAAGTGTTTGTGTCAACTTTTCTTATCTTGTAAAATTTTAACCACTTCATTCGTATCATATCATATCGTTTACTTTACGTCGTTAGCCGAGGGAAGTGAAAAGTATGATGTTTGATTAAAATGATTATATTTCGTTGCCTGTATCAGTTAGTTAAATATTATACTGACACAGCGCTGGTACAAACCGATGTGTTGTGAAGTGTTTGTGGTGATTTATATTTTTAGCAAACGATTAACTTTAAACCAATAAATCGTGTCGGCACAATTTCCATATTTAGCTTCCCGTACAAGATAAAAGTTGTACAATAACTCGGTGTTAGGTCAAACAGCGGTCAACGGTCGCGTGATGGGAGTTTTCAAACTTATTTTACTCTGACCTGCAAACCTTAAACGGTTTTTTATTTCTGATGATATTATGTAAAGATTGTTTGAGTAATAGAATGTTCGTTTTGAGATTTAAATTGAATGAATGAATGAAATGACGAGCAGAGCTTGATGTCTCGTATAATGTAAAGGCCACGTCATGCGCAGAGAATTTTGGTTTCTTTTATCGTTCATTAAAGTAAAACTTTTCGCTTTATCGTAACAAAGCTTTCGCCTGTTAACATCCAAAACATTGAAACTCACGCATAACTATACACTTGCCTTTCTAACTTAAGTGTTCAATTGTATTAATTATGCTTGCCGTCCATCACCGGTGAATTGCATTCGGCGAAATTGACAAATTTGTTCTTTGCTTGGTAATATTTTCACGCTTTCAAGCAAAGTCTTGTTTTGAAAAATTAGGAAACTTTGTAAGAAACTTATGATATAAAATCTCTTGTTCTGTGACAAAACTGAAAAATAAGTCTTTATGGTTAAATTTGAACCTCAAGTTGTTTTTGTAAAAATGAGCCTTAATTTCAATAAACCAACGTATTTGGAAACAGAATAACTTATTTGTTACGTCATTATGTGTGTCATTAATCCTGGTTCGGGTTTTGATTTGATTGATATTGCGGGTGATTGGTTGAGTTTTTTGCCCTAACTGAATACCACACCTATACATGAATGACAACGTTATGGATAGACATAACTTATTACGATCGCCATCTTGACAGCTAGGTAGCGGTAGACTGCTATACTGTGTATTTGCGCTATTCATTTGTCACAATGCAACTTTCATGCAACTCTGCTCCTTTAACCATGAGGATATTGTTCTAAATTTTCCAAATTATTTGAATGAATTTTTGTTTATTTACGAAATATGGGTTAATATAGAATAGATGGAAAAAGAATTTGTTTTCATTATCGCAAACAGTTATGTTGTTTTATGTACTTTTGATTTCACATGTTTTACATCGTAGATATGTCGAGTGAACTTATGCTTCCGTTGTAGCTGAGATTTAAGTTTTTTATTCGTTTCATGTTTCCTGCACTGTTGTCGTCACGCGTTTTGGCCTGTGGAAGCGCTAATATTTGCTTTCCTCGTTATTAATTCGGCACGTCGCGGGCTGACGATAAGAAGATAACTTGATATACAGGAAAGCATTCTAGACGCCACGTCTTGTCTGCGAGGCGACAGACGTAATTTTGACTGTCGAAGCTCATCAGCGAATCGTTTTATTCAAGATCTTAGCAAGCGGAAGTGTGTTAACACCTTGTTTCTGGTTTTTGCGTTTAGTTTAATGAGCTGAGTCATTAGATTTATGAGACTAGCAGACCTATCTGGGCACTATGCGATACAGTGATTACGATTTATTCTTGTTTAGCTTTCTGTCCAGAGCTTACACAGTTTCAACAGTGAAACCGAATTCTTTTCTGTAAGTGTTCGTATTTCTGGAAGTAGTGTGACGTAACGTTACTGTTCTACGTCCAGAAACGCATTCACATTCACAATTAGTTGCAGTAGTAATGGTTTGGCCTGAACTACACAGGTTCTTCGTTCTGAGAGGTTGACTAGTAATTAGGCGGTAAACAATAATGTTAAAATCCAATGAGATAAGCAATCAGTCCAATGGTAGCGGCAATGCGATCATGCCAATCAGCACGCAATTGGTCCCTTATGAATCGAGATTATTATTCATTAACACTAGAAGGACGGCAATTTTCGTATACCTAGAAGGACGGAGTGCGTCAATTGACGCAAAAGGTCAAAACGGCGCAAATCTAACGTTTTTTGTTGAGAAAACTGTGCTGTTGCTCCGAAAAAACTACTTCTATCGCATGTCCGCTATGTCCATTTTAATTAACAAAAGCAATCGCATTGAAAATACAAGCACTCGTGCCTAAACACTTCTGTTTCACGTAACTCCTTTTTCTTCTTGCACTCTTTCGGGACTTCTCTCCTGTTCTGGCGCATTGTCCCTACGAGGCTGCACTTCTTTTCCGCAAGTTGCAACGCCAGGTCAAGTGAGGTGAAAAAATTATCGCAAGTGACGTTGTAACCTCCTTGAAAAATCGGAGCCATGAGTTTCAGTATAACGTCGGTGGGCACACTCCCTTGGGGGCTCCTTGCGTCATCTTTTCCAACGTAAGGAAAACCGTTGAATAAATATTTGTTTTCGACGTCAACTGTCAGCCAGAACTTTAGGCCAAACTTGTCTGGTTTATTGGCCATATATTGGATGAACTTGCAGCGTGCCTTACACGGCAATAGTTGCTCATCCACAGTTATCTTCCACTGTGGAATGAGTGCTTTTTGGCAGATTGATATAAAACTGTTCCAAAGTTGTGAAGCGAGTGCAAATTTATCATGCAATAGATTCCTACACCTTTCCGTCTTCAGATCGAAGCGAAGGAATCGTATGAGCTCCAGAAACCTGTCTCTTGCCATGGTTTGGGAAAACATCGGACATCCCCACGAATTCCCCCACAAACTCTTCACAGGGAAATTACGCCCTCCTGTCACACCACGAGCAAACACCGACCCGACGAATTTATCTAATTCATCTAATTTATCTAACTAAGAAACTCTTACTACACTTACGCTTCGATAAACTTCAAAAATTCCGAAATTAGGCTGCGCTTGTGACGAAACTACTCTGTTTTGCGGAAAAGTCGACCTGCATAGTTTGTCGACACGTTTGTCACACCTCTGTGCTGGCAGCTGTGACCTAATTCGATTAACCTGTAATTATCAGCAGAAACAAAACATTGCTTTCTATTGCGAGAACTGGTTTTTGTAGTGTGAAGTAACAATGCGTCAATTGACGCGCCCCGTCCTTCTAGGTAGTGACCACGTTAATTATCTCTACCGGTTAAATAAAAACTTCATATTCATGGGTTAGTTACCTAACACTAATGTAGGAAAAGTCAGGAAATATCACGGTTGTGCGATGCCCCACTTAAAAGTTATAGATGCACTTAGGTTGAAAATGCGTCAATTGACGCGCCCTGTCCTTCTAGTGTTAACATTTGCTATTTATTAACACTTTGTTGAATGTTGCATTTTGAATATGTTATAGTTGAATTTGTTGTTTTTGTTTCGAGATTGTAATTCGCTTTCAGATGCTTGAACGTATTAACTATTAAGGAAGGTCTGTAGTGTTAAAGTAACTCCGTAATTACAGCCAGTCTACTTTGTTTATCTCAATTTTGTTGTTTTCACTTATCTTGGGATTTCTATGGCCTTTGTAGTTGGCAAACAGGTCCCCGCCATTTTGGTATTCAAATGCTAGAATGTTATTATGGTGACAAACTTTGCAAAAACCCAGTTTCAATCCTTACTTTTGAATTAAAGAACAGGCTTTGTAGGCTTTGAAGTAAGAGGAAAATCCAAAAACAAGTTGATCTTGTTTTTGGAAAACAGGAATCAAAATCACTCATTGAATACTCTTGTAAAATAGTTTTTCAAAAATAATTCTTGGTTAGGTAGGCCTAGTTGTACGCAAAAGAAAATTTAGCAACACAGGTACCTACTGTATATCACGTATGTATCTGTTACAGCTGTATTTATTGCTCTAATTGCCAATAGCTTGATAGTTGACAGCCTGCCTATAGGTCAACCATGGCAAACAGTACGGTACCGGTTTGATGGGTAGCGTATGCGGTCCAAAGAATAACGTAACTAAATAGACACAAATGGTTGGACTAACGGATTTGTTATGTTTAAAACAATGGCGATTTATTCAATTACAATACTCCGCATTGCTAATTTCTGCACATGACGCCTAGGCCTAATTGGACGTAACATTGGCTAAACTCCTACGACCTACACTTCTGACTTCAATTGACTATCGTGCAAGGAAAGCAACAGCAGCAGCTTGCTGTCAAGCAACTTGACTAATCTATGAACTTGTATTTAGAATTGCCTTTGTCTTTAAGTTACGATGACACTGATTGAGTTTGCTTACAGCCTAGAAGTGCATAGCCTATTAATCGCACTGTTTAGAAAGTTTATTTAAAGCTGCGTGATTAGCTATTAGACAGCAACCTTTACCTTAAACTTTTTTTATCAGTTTCTTCTGACTTGGTTTTTACAGTTGTAGGCTGTGGCATAGACTATAAAGCTTTTTGGGGTGTCTTTTGAATTAAAGGTCGGCTTAGAATTTTTTTAAACCAAAATTTTATGTTTTTTTGTGATAATTTCCTGGGGAATAGAAAGCATATTGCAAAGGCTGTTGTCCCTGTGCAGCTATTACTGTATCGAGGGCAGCTAGTACTACTTTTTGGTGCGTTTAAAGCCAATTTTTGCGGTTTCTTGTTGACCAAACGTAAGTTTTACAACATTCTAGGCTGAACATTAATTGCCTATCTTTTAACAACTTGCTGCCTGACTCACTTTTGATGAAGTAGAAACTCTCAATTTTGATCGCGACTATTTCACTGTAAGTAGGTCATGAAACTTATAAGATAGGCGTTTACGTCAGGAGAATTGTTATGCAAAAATATGACTTTAATTATTTAGGGTTTGGTTGGAATCAGATTTAGACTGGAAAGAAGATTTAAGTTAGGTCTAGGTTACTATGTTAGGCTATAACATTAACAGTCTGGGTTGACCAAAAAATTTGAAAAAGAGCTTATATTGCCTGGTATTTTCTGGCGAAATAGTGGCTTAAATAAATGAATAAAGTAGCCTAGATCTTTTCATTCTCACTCGAAATAAAAGGATTGCTTATGATGATTGAAATTGCAAAAGCAAGACCATTTTACTTATTAACAGTTTTCAAAAAAGGTATTTCAGAATATGTCAATGCAACAGATACTGTTGACACAAAATAGCTTGATAACTGGCTAAAGCAATAGTTTGGTTAACCATGAACCTTTTTATTAAAATAGTGGACTATGTTAAGCAGTGGTTCCCAAACTTTATCTACTCGCGTACCATTTTTTTGGTTCATGCAGCGTTCTCGTACCACCTACATTGTAGGTGATCCGACAAAACTCCAGAATTCACAAATAAAAAATGATAGGCAAAATGTTTACTAAAGGCTCATGAATATTAAACAAAAATTAGTCGAACTTTTACCGCCCTCGCTACAGTGCTACAGCACAACTAACGTATTACAAAGACTGGCTTCAAGGATTTGTTACGTAGTAATAAAGAACGTTCTATTTTGTCACAAAGAAACCATGTTTTACAATCCAATGAGTCAATACCCTAAGGAATTAGTATTCAGTAGGGAATATAGCATGAAATTTTACGCTCTACCTAATTTATGTGAATTACAATAATGCCGACGACAATAAAAGATCTTTTGTGATTGTTTGGTGTGAACTTGATAAGTTGCTCGCGTACCACCTGGAATACCTTCGTGTACCACTAGTGGTACGCGTACCATAGTTTGGGAACCACTGATGTTAAGGATTGGTCTTATACCAGCAAACAAACACATCTTCCGCAAAAAGAACTGCATTAAGCCTAGCGTAAAGAATAAAAAAGCATGAAATAGCTTATTTGTAATGACATTATAAATTAAATCGAATAAATTGTAATCGTTTTTCTAGAATTGGTAAACTGCATTACTGTATCTTGTATTATACGTTACAAAATTTCGACGCTGAGAGCCATTTTATGGTTACCTATATAAATTATCAATCAGTTTCTTACCTATTTAATTATTTCTCCAGCTGATTTGCTACGTTAATTTATTTACAATTTGTTTCTCGCCATAATTCTTGCTACTATGACCAAAATAATTCACGTAAGTAGTCAAACCTTAAAAACACTTTTTCAGTTTGATTACCGGGTGAACTTAATCTGCTACGGCTACACTACAACGGTCTGCGATCCTTTTTAAAGTAACACAACCTTATTGCACCTTACAATGCAGGTTTATAAATGACCCGGAAACCATGTCATTTTAGCCTGTTTTTATCAGTTTTATTTTGTTTCAGTTAGCCATGCTAAAGTCAGGTGAAGCGGCCTAGCAAGAGATTTATAGAATGATGATAATAATGACACTTCTGTAGCTATAGTACATGAACATTGTCGTTTATAAAGCCCAGTTTTGCTTTCGATATTGAGTGAAGAGTTATTTTTTTTTCAGAAAACCATTAAGCTGGTTATGATTGTAGCAGCCTAGGACTCTTAGATACGAGGTAGTACCTGTTAACTATGGTTAAACGTCCTATTTAGGCGCACTTTTTTGGAAACCTTCCAATTACAAGTTTGCTTGTACAAACTGTGGGTGGAAGATGGTACCTACCTACACTTAGTATTATTAAATAGCAGCAACTAATTTTCGTGTAATTTGCACTGCGATTTTGTTGTGGACCAAATACATCAAATTAGCTGCACTGGTCCCCAAAACATACACGGTTGATATAGATCAGGGGTGTTCAAATGATTTCTGCCATGATCCACCACAGCCAAACCTGAGAACATGATGATCCACTAAATACGAATAGTAAACATATTGGCCATGCTTTAATTTTTATGGTGCTTTATTTAAGTAAATGTACCCTACATTTTAGGGCCTACAACATATTTATAACTTTGTAAAAGCCAAAAGTGATGTGTGCTTCAGCTGCAAGATTGTTGCAAGACTACATTGGAAGATCAGTACATTTCTGTGAGAAAAATGATGAGTTGGTTTAGATTTGAAGATCCACACAAAAAGTTGAAAAGATCCGGATCCGGATCGAGATCCGCCATTTGAACACCCCTGATATAGATGTTCAAAAATGATTCACTCGATTTACTTCACGAGGTCTGTGCAAAATAAACGTAACAGCCGATACACAACTAAATACGATAAATGCAGCTGTACTTTATGATTTTATTCCTGGTACCTAATGAGCTCAGAAATTAATTACTCACTTTGGTAAATCTGTAACTTTCTTTATCAATTCATAGGCCTAATGCTATTGAGTTGCAATGCCACTAATGCTTCGAATTAAGACTCACTTTTTTGTTAATATGTACTGTATTATGTTTGGTGAAGGTAAAATGTAAATATAGCAAATAGTATTGTCTGCCAAAAATAGAATAGCGTGCTGTTAATATCAAAGTCAATTTTCTGTATCATTGAATTTTTTGGCGTGTGGCTTTTTTCAACTTATTCTGTATTGGATGACCTTATCGATGAACCCTTATATAATTGCGTTGCTTAAACTAATAAAATTGATGAGTACACTAATAGCCTAAGACGATGTTTTTCACATTTTTATGCAATTTATTGAAGTAGTAAAGCATAAACAAGTGAGACATAACACCTGAGAAAAATTAAAACACATGAGATTTAACACACTAGACAAAACACGTGGGGCACAACACCTGAGAAAAAGAAAATAACGCATTAACAAATATAATAAATAGCACTAAGATTGCTGTAAAAAATTTTGCAAAACAAACAAACAATAACACGAGCTATTCACATCAAAAGCTTCGTTGCCACCTCTCTACTACATGCTTCACTGCAGCAAACTTTGGAACTCGCCACATGCTTTCTTTTCCCAGGTCTATCCCCGAGGGACCTTTGATATGTTGTAGACTGAAAAAAATTAATATTGTGCTTCGCTAATGAAGTTTTCCTTTTTCAGCGAGATTTTGTTTTGCTGCATAAACAAGTTTACCCGGAGTCTACCTGGCATATCTACCTTTTGCTTAAAATGCTTCTATTCATGTTATAATTAGCTGCAATACTTCGGCAATTTCCTTTACCTTCAGAAATTTATCAATAGCATTTTTCATTTCCTCATTGGTCCACTGTGTTAACTTTTTTTTTATTAGAACCCTCCGATATATTTCAATTTACAAATTCACCACTGAATTCTGAAATTGCTAGGCTAGACTAATTGTCTCCCCTAATCTCGATTAAGCTGTAAAGATATTCCAATAACTCTTTTTGCAGTCACCACGATTATGATGTTATCTCTCGCATTCCAATCGGGAGAGCTTTTTTTACTCACCAGTTGAACACACGTTGAAACTGAAAATGATAAGGCTGAGTGACTTTGAAGTTATAAGGCAATAAGCGCTTTAATGCCAGCAGTAGAATTGTGCCTTTTAGCGACAGGTACAATGTAGATTTTCATTCACAATTTGAAAGTAGCGACCCACTTTTCAAGTCTTAAATGGTTAAAGGCTTTGCCATCCTATTCCTAGATTAGTGAGTCCACTTTATTAGGTCTTTGCAGTAGACATGGGTGGAAATAAACTGATTTATGAAACATATTTAACATGTAAAATAAAGATTTACATTTTAAAAGACACCAAACAAAAAACTCACGTAATGAGTCGACTCAAGACCACTCAGGTGACCTGGGATTTTTTAATGTTCAAACCGCAAAATGTGCACCAAATTCAAACACATTTTCAGCTTCTGACCCTGCGGAAGATTTAAAATTTTTTTACTTCTGATCGAAGACTAAGACCCTCCATTAGTAAATGACATAAAAAATGTTCGACTTTACCAGCATAGAACGTGCCCCAACAAAGTTTAGACAGCCAATAGGAAAAATGTTATTGGCCTAAAATTAATAGCCTGACAAAACATGTTCAGATGAGAAGGCCAGACAACATACAATGAGCTTATCTTTAGCAAAAGGTTAGATGACAGATAGGTCAACAAAAGGACATAAAAGATGATAATTTATGTTTTGTTTGTTTCTTATAATGACCTGTGCGTAATTTTGGGGGACAAATCTGTGTGCGCCCAATTTAGGGCGATTGACCATAGATTTCAATCTATTATTTTATTTTTGTCAAAAGCACAGTGGAGACTAAAAATTCAAGCCACTTACTAGCACGCATCAGTGAATATGAAAAAGAGACAAAGCTGAAAAGGCTTAAAGCATGTTCAAAAATAATTAAGGTAATAGTTACTGGTAAGAACTAGCAAGGCCACTAAAATCATAAACCGATTTACACTAGGAAGCTATTCTATGTATATAATTAAAATCTTAATATCTCGACAAGTAGCCTATTAACTTTTAACCAAAAACGATTTACGGAGTTTTTATCTTAATTTTGTACCTCAAAGAAATTAAATTTTTGGTTGTTTATCTAGGCCACCAGTTTGTGTAAGTCGCCACTTTATCTGTTCCATGTGAGATGGCGACTTACACCGATTCTACTGTAATTTTCAAGTATTTGCACATATACTGTATACCAAACTTTTGACGACGATAAATTTTAACCAAAATATATAGATTTGTACGGATCAATGGCTTATTACCTAATATACTGTAACCTAGAAATAGTAATTAATTGTAGGAATGCAAGATAACCATTCTAATGTTTCTTTTCCAAGAACATTATTCAGTTTCAGGTTAGCATTATCACAGGTGTTATAAATGGTATGTTTACTAGATTGCAGATGAAATACTAAAAACCTTGCTGTTTTCTAGTTTTGCTCAGGAACTGAGAAATAGTATTGAATATTTAGTGGCCTAACTATTTTTATATAGATATATTGATATATTGAGTTAAAATGGAGCAGAATAAACCAAGAACATTCACAACGGAAAGCAGTTCACGTGCTACAATAGCAGAATCAAGTATTGAACGCAGCAATGTGATTCAAAATGTACAAGGTAAAATTATTTTGGTTCAACTTGCTGCTTAACGTATATGTAAAGTTAGCATGCCTTTTGTTTTGCCCCAAATATGACCTTTCCTTCTTCGATATGCGCTCTGGTCTTGCAGTTATGCAAGCAAGGAAAGTTTGATGCTGAGTGACATGATGCTAATATTATGATGCACTTGGAAAAAGCAATAATGACTTTTGTTTACTTTTTTTACCCAGAGTTATAAATTCAGGAAAAAATACAAAAAAAGAATTTTAAAATTGATCAATTTAGCAAAAATTTTAATAAAACGTTTCGGTACTGTACCGCTATGCACTGAGGCCAATGTCTTTTATCATGTTTTGATGCGCATTTTTTTGAAACTTTCCAATTACAAGTTTGCTTGTAACCCAACTTGCAATAAGTCACACTTGGGAGATAGATGAATAGATGATACCTACCTACACTTTTTAGTAATAAAAGTTTTAAATAACAGCAACTACTTTTTGTGTAATTAGAAATTTCGACTGCGATTTTATTGTGGACCAAAAACATCAAATTAGCCACACTGGTTTGCAAACAGACGGGGTAAAAACACTTCACTCGATTTGCTTCATGAGGCACGTGCCAAATAAATAGGACAGATGATGCACAACTGAATATGATAACGTACAACTGTACTTTATGACTATTCAAGTGCCTAATTAGCTCAGAACTTAATTAGTCACTCTGGTAAATCTGAAACTTTGTTTGAAAAAATCTGAAATCTTTCAAATCAAATTAAGACTAACTACTTTTTGTTACTATGTACTGTATTATGCTTGGTGAAGGTAAAATGTAAATATAGCAAATAGTATTGTCTGCCAACAATAGAATGGCGTGCTATAAATATCAAAGTCAATTATCTGTCTTTTTGAATTTCTTGGCCAATATCCATAGGCTAAGACGATGTTTTTCATCTTTTTATGGAATTTATTGAAGTAGTAAAGCATAATAAAAACAAGTGAGGTGAAACACCTGTCTATCCTCGTACACCTATCTACTTATCACCTATCACACATACACCTATCACTTATCACCTACGTATCTTCTATCCTCAAGGGACCTCTGCTATGTTGTAGACCAGGGGTTCCCAACCGGTGGTAAGCGTACCACTAGTGGTACGCGGGAGCTTTTCAGGTGGTACGCAAGTAGCTCTCCGTTGCATGCGATATACAGTATAGTAGTATAACAATTTAATTTTGAGTTGCTAAAATATGCGAACAACACTTTAATTTCTTTGCGTACTAAATTCTCTGCACTCAGTGAGCTACTTTTGTCCATCTTGCTCCCTGTTGTCATTGTTATTAATACAATGCTGCTGTGCGAATATTGGATCAAATTAGTTGTATTGAAAATAGTGGTTTGTGTAGACAATCCGTGGTGGCTAAGTGGTACGAGAACATAAAAAGGTTGGGAACCCCTGTTGTACGCAGAAAAAAAAAATATTGCGCTACACTAATGAGGTTTACCTTCTTCAGCGAGATTTTTTTTGCTGCATAAACAAGTTTACCCGGTGTCTACCTGGCGAATTGTCCTTGAATTGGGCGACTTTAGTACGGTCATTGGACTTTGACTCTGGGACAAGTTGGAAAAACAGGCCAGATTACTTAATGCAAAGCATTGTCGTAATGATTTACATAACTACACAATAACGATAATGTTTTGTGGATCTTCCACTCTCAAAATGTGGAAATCTCCAACTTTCAATTCCCCCCACCATTTTTCTTTTTCCTTGAAAAATCAACGCCAATTTTGCACCACAAACTTTTTTTATGAGCTGTTTGCACTGAATACCTTTAACTGTTGTGAATGGATGTCTAAGGGCATCCTGGCTCGTTAAAAATTTTTGGTATTCCTCAAAAAGTAGGATCCCCAACTCTGGAAACTAAGCTTAATCTGTTTTGAACTGTCAACCATGCAGGTTTTTTCGATCTAAAACTTCACAAAAGCTCTGCTCTTTTTCTCCCATTGGTTTGGTCACAATTGCCAGTGTCATTTCCTGCAAACACATCTTTTAACCCCATCTAAACTTTGTTTGGCCGACCTTGCACACAGTCACAGCAAAACTTGGCGAACAGTTGCCCTGTTTGCTGTAGAAATTGAAATTTGATGACTTTTCCTAAAATATGTTCTGCTATTTGTTCATGTTTGTTTTATAAAGTTGGATTTTGTAATTTTTGAGATATTGTCATGGACATGTTCTCTTCTCGAGGTCAGCTGGTTTTCGAGACAATTAGGCACAGCGGGAGCACAGCATCACAAAAAATCTTATAGAAATTTAAACTTGTAGAAATACTTAATTTACACTAAATACACTTTTTTTAGTTTTACAATTATGCTGAATACGGGAAGTCAAATGTTTTTGCTACTAACCTGTAAAAATCCGATCAGTTTACGACCTACAATTTTCGAGTAGTTAACTATTAAAATTTGTTTGCAGTGTTGGCCACACAAAGACAAAATAGTAATCATCCAGTTTAGAAAGGGTTAGTACAATCTCTTCATGCTGTGCGGTTAGCATAGTCTGGCACAGATCACACCTTAAACAATTACATTTTCTAGATACCTGTCACATTGGCAACCTTTGCTGGATGGTCAATTCAAAATTTAGTTGCTATGATACCAAGGCATCCACTAAAGCATGACACTGCTTTACCCTATGAAGCAACCTAGTTATGATAGTATCATAGTTATATTAGTTTGGATATCAATAATTAATTTTCACTATCCGGATAACGGATGTATTCGTATATTTGGAAATTATCTAACTGGTTAACCGGATAATAACTGCTAAGTGAGACAATCGATTTCACGAGGTTTGCATGAAAAAGAGATTGTAAAATCATTACACAGTTTTATTGTAGATCTACGTACACGCGCAGTACGAGCGAATATGAGAAAAGTCATGCAAATTAAATGTTCACTGCTTCTGCAACGCCAAGAACTTTGCAAGAACAATCTTGTTTTAAACCAAGGTGGTTTCTCATTGCTCCTGTAGATCCACCTTTACAAGAAATCGTGTTTTCACAGGTTTCACATTTTGCCCTCTAACCATTTCTTGATCTTAGAAAGTATCCCAAACTGGATTATCACTTTTGAAATGTTTAAATTCCATCTCTTAAATTTAGTCACTTCAAACTAGGTTTGTAGTCAAAGCTTTTCAACTGACACTTCACAGACTTTACCTTGCCATGAGAATGCAGTCTTCTATTAAAAGAATCATTCATTATGCTTTCTTTGTGACGTGATAGTAAATTTCACTCGTGCATTTTACGAGTACCGTAGTTGGAAGTATAAGACAATAGAAGTGTGAACAAAGGTTTAATTGTGCTCAGCGGGAGTCAGCCTCTGCGTGACAAAGAATGTTCAAACTTACTAAAAAGTGTAAAACGCATTAGCAACAATACTCTTTTAGCCGGTAAACCGGCAGAATTATATCCGGATATCAGATAGATAGAAAAAACTGCGGTTAATCGGTTAACCGTTATCCGGATAATCCAACCCTAGTGTGATGTGATTCTACGTATCTGTACATCAATACCAAGTCAAAACAGCGGATAATCTCAAAAGTTTAATATTATTATTAGGATGTAACTAATTGCACAGGCATTTAACAAGCACTTTCTTCAAATGTTGTCAATTGTACTATATAATTATTTATACAAACTTGATGACAAGTTTTGTCAAAAGTTTGCATTGAATAACTTTATCACATTCTTCTCAGTTACGTTTTATCGAGGTATGTTTACTACATACATTTGTCCGGTAAAAAACATAGTCTGATAAAGTGTCTTTAGAAGACGAATTTCTGTGAATTGTGATGCAAATAGCACAAAATATTGTTACAGAAATCACCATTTGTCATTAACTTTTCAAAATATATAGTCCAAAGCAATGAGGAATTTTGTATAATGTGTTGACCAGTTGTACAAATGACCAGTTTTTTTATATTGTGATACCTTGTGTATGTAGGAGGTGTTAATATAAATCAAACGACAATTAACCAGCAACCACAACCTTCAACATCTCAAGCTAGCCAGCCACAATCAAGTAAGTTTTTGTTTTACTTGCAACAACTTTGAAAGACAAACTTTCTTTCAGTAAAGTTTTTTGGCAGGTACTCACTAATTGCAAGTACAGTATTCACCGCTTTATAAGCCCACTTGGGACCGGACAATCTTACCCAGACACAACAAGCAATTTTTCTTACACAATAATAGAAGAATACAGTTTCAGCAATTTTTGATCACTTTTGGCTGCACAGTTTGCTAAGTTTTCAAGTTACTGTAGTTTTGAAAATTCTGAATCTTTTACCCACCGCAACAGTTACAGTACATCACAGTTTGATTATAGACGAACAATGAAGCTTATGACACAACTGTTGCATGGGATACTGTAGTTAGTTTGCCGCCCAGATTGATGGTGTGCAGAAACAATACGCTGCTTGATTGCATTTGATGTAAAGTCTATCATAGTCCACTTTATCAAAACCGTCATCACCCATGTACTCACGCTCAAATTATACGAAATCTCTCCAAAAATAGGCTTTTAAACGGAGTTTTAGGCTTATAAAGCGGAGCATTTTACAACAGCAACAAATGGATTAAATGGGGATCGTGCTGAATTGGGCTTAATAGGTGGCTGGTCTTATAAAACGGCGACTACTGTACTTGAAAAATAGCTTAAAACACAGTAATTTTGCACACATGCTACAACAATATATTCATGTTGATATCTAAGACCGTTAAAGTTTGAAACATTTTCTTTTAACTCTTGCCCATTATTTTTTATCAATTGTGGAGATTCAAACCATAAAAATGTAAATATACAGCATAAAAGCAATCAATGTTGATGAGGGTAATAAAGCAACAGCACATGCACGCACTACTGATAATTAATCAAAAACAATATTGAAATGAATGAATTATGCATGATAGCTGAACAAATCAAAGCACTTGTGTTGTATTGTGAGTGTGAACTGTGACATCTATGCTGACACAGATTGACAAGACTTGAACACTATTTTTAAACTTTTTTCAATTAGGTGACCGGAAAAATCATTCAAAGAGCATTTCCAAACAGCGTACAAGCGCCGGAAATATAGTCACTAATTTCTTTCATGGAGTGTTTCCCTTCTTTATATGTAAGAAAATTTAAATGGGTCTGTAAGACTGTTGTTAGCTAGTAATTACATGGATTTAAAACTTGTACTCAGTAAATAAAAATTGAAGTTTTTGCCAGTTATAAAATGATCATGACTAACTCATGTATAGAAACACTTTTTAAATTATTCAGATTATTTAAATTTAAATTATTTAGTATCCAATCTGGAAAAGACATTGAAGAAACATGCTAGGGTTGTGTGCGGTGAAATAATTCATCCTATCAAACTTGATTTTGCCATCAACACAGTTGATCTGGAACTTTCTCAGCGGGTTCCCCAAATGCCATCGGATGATGAAGGTCATTACAATAAACGCGATGAAGTGGTTAAAGCCTGGGAATCTGTAAAAGGAAACATTGAACTGAAAGACTTATTTACACTTGCAAAAAATTTTGCTGAAAAAGAAGCTGAAAGGTTTGGCAACGTAGAAGCAAAACAGGATTATATTAACAAGAACAAGAATACTGTGGTTTTAATCGGGCAAGCAGGAATGGGAAAAACCACTTTAGCAAAAACTATAATTAATCTGGTTACAGAAAGGCAATTGCTTCCTGCATGTAAATTTTTGTTCTACATTCCATTTCGAGCTGTAGACTTTTTAATAGAATCAAATTTCCTTGATTTTGTTTTGAGATGCTTCCAAAGTAAATGGCCGCACAACATTGAGCTAGATTTTGTTCTGCTGAAAAAATTATCAAACGATCCGAATGTTTTATTTATCTTCGACGGTTTGGATGAAGCCGACACAGATTACTTTTTTTCCAATAATACTTTGTCAACCTGTGATCTTTATGATAATTATACTCCAGACATTTTTATAGCCAATATTCTTTCTGGAAATATCTTTGCCAATGCTAAGAAACTTCTGACGTCACGACCCAGACAATTCTTTGAATTAGACAAGGCCTACTTATCCGGTTTTGTTGTAAACATTTTAGGTCTGAGTGTTAAATCTCAAGCCAAACTTTGTAAGCAATTATGTAAAGAAAAGTATGATGCAGTGCAAAATTACCTCAGTAGAAACCCATTAATTGATGCTTCTTGTTTTGTGCCAGCCAAATGTATCATAATTTACGGTGTGCTTACCGATAGCTTTAACTCTTCACTGGACCATGACATTCAGTCTTTAACCGACATATTTGTACGTGCCTTGTATTATTATTCCAAGTCAGAGGAACACGTAAGGAAACCAGAAGAGCTACAGAAGCTTTGTCATTTAGCTTGGAATGGCTTTCAAGCCAGAAAAATCATTTTCACCGAAAGCGACATTTCAAATGTCAAAATTAGTTCAGAAACTCTTGAAACGTTTTTGACAACGTCTACTAAGATCGATAACCTACAGGTCAATCTTCTTCAAGGCAAGAAACAATCCAGCTTTTCCCATCTTATCTGGCGTGAGCTATTTACCGCCATTCATTTAATTCTTCACGTCCCATCTGGTGAATTTCAAAATCATCTTTCATGCTTTCTTGAGAGCAGATGGGAAGTTGTAGCATTGTTTGTCTTTGGACTGTGCAACCGCCATGTACAAACAAAATTGAATGATATTTTTAACATAGCCGTCGTGGATGTTGACATGAAATTTCAGCAGCTAGACAATTTTGTTTCTACGGCGATGGAAAACTTAAGAGAAAGTTTTCAAACCTCTACTTTTATTGAGATTTGTAACTGGATATATCAGCTAAACAATAGAAAATTAACAGAAAAGGTTGCTGCTTTTGTTCCTGAACAAATATTGCTTGACGGAAGAGTTCATCTAACTGATTTGTGTAGTCTGGATTATTTGCTTCAATATGCACAGTCGGATTTCAGCATAAGATTTGGTGAAAGCTTATCATTTACTTACAACGCCATTTATCGATGGTTTTTTCAGGTAAAGTTACCTTATTTAACCTTTGGTTAAATGATATGCATTGCGTTTAATAGTAATAGTATTTTTTAAATTGATATTTTTGTTAGAATTTCATTGTGGTTTTGTGGACTAAATTTGCAAAACTAAATATTCCAGGTTTCGAACAAATCCAATGAAGTTTTTTGTCAAAACTTAATCAGAGAAATTATAAAATCTGCTGCAAGGCAGCCAGACTCGTCAGCTGATAACTTGCTGCATGCTTGTCGGTGGTTGTATGACAAAAGCGAAGACAGCAATGCGAAGGAAATGGTCCAGTATTTTCCACAACTTGTTTTGTTGACAAAGCCACCTTCTTTTGATCAAATCACACATCTCATGTACCTCATCATACAATCCACTTCATCATTTAAAGTGCACATTAAGGTAATCGTTACCACTTTTCAAGAATATGTTGACGTTTTTGTTGGCAGTTTGAAGCAAGAGCATGACAAGAACTGAACTAACTTAAAATTAATCATAAAAGGATTGAACATTAGCTGCAATATTTAAAGGCTTTCTTTGTTTAAAGTTTAGCCCTATCTTTTGAGAAATGTTCTGTTCATATTATCAACTGCAATATTTTGCAGTGCAGAGTTGATGATAAACTTTGTTTGTTGATGATCAACTCGTTGCATTAGCTTTCATTTAATCTCACAACAGACACACAACAAACGCACTGTAATTTTGAAGCAGTTTATTTTTCTTCTTTATTTTAAATTTTTGGTTATTTCTTTTATTAAAAGCTATAATTATCACAAAAATTTTATGTTGTGCCTGCCAATTGAAACTTTTACTCACCTGGGTATTGTGATAATTTGTAATACTTGTATTCAACAGATATTTCATTATTCGCTCCGAGTCTTAGTTACCAACGTTTTAGTGTAATTATTCCCACACCTATCCAGTAAATTCTGAATTTTTTGAGTTTTAACCAAAGTTTAAGCATACGCTCAGTCCTGTTAACTCCTGCACAAGTCATAATTGAAGAGATAGCCTTGGCGTGTGCTCACTCTAACGAACAAATGAATTAGTAGGCTGAGGCGGTATCTTCAGGCGTGCGCGTTCATACCCAAACCTGATTGTTTACACATTAGATATGATTGCGGAAAGCAACCTATTATGACGTCAAAGGTATTGCACAATAAGACAGATAACTGTTTTCATATAGTAGCCTACCAGTTTCGGTTCTAGTCAGCATGCAATTTTGGTTACACATGTTACACTGTTCCTTGCTAGAGCAAGACTTAGAAACTTATAGTCAAGTGGCTACATTTATTAAGCTTTCACTATTTCATGGCCGGTGTGACAGACAACACAATGAGCATATGCAATTTATGCCAATGCAAATTTAGCAGTGAGAAGACTGAAGACATTTACAACTTGTTCAGTGGTGAAGCATTTGCTTTCTGTTTTACTGTGTTGTGCTTAAGTTGATTATGTAACTTGACGATTTCTGATCCAATTAAGTAATGGCCATCACCATTTCACCTGAAAAATCATTTCTTTGAAGCTTTTTTGTTAACTTTACCTAATTGTTATAACATATTAACCTAAACCAAACCTAAGTCTAACTTCTATTCAAAATTTTTCTTCAATAAATTAAATCAACTTTTTGCATGATCTTTCTCCTAACCTAAGAACTTATATATACATAATAACTTTGATCTAATAATCGTGGTTGTTATAATGGTCATGCATGGATTTAATCTAATTTAGCATAGGCTTGTAATAAGCAAGGAAACACAAGTTACATTTCAGTCTGTGTTATGTCACTATTTGTCATAATATACTGGAGGTACCCCTTGTTAGGTTTGGCTTGATCGACGTAGATTTGTTTCTATCATCATGTTCTCTATTTCTGATTCTTCCACAATAGGGGGATGGCTTGGAAGTTCATTGCTAGGTAAAGGGTTTCCTATGACTTCTTTTGTAATTGGTGTCTCGTTGCTGTTTGTCGCTTCTTGAGGGCATGGTGAGAGGTTGTTTAATGACACTGTACTTTTTGTCCGTCTGGATGTCGGAAACATGCATACGTTAGGTTCATTGGTGGGATTCAAATATTTTAACATCCGATTCTCTCACTAGCAGCATGTCATTTTGACTCAGGGACAACATAACTTAGGCCGGTTGTATATCATCTGAGTGACAGTTTATTTGAGTGACAGTGTGACGGTTACGTCACGAATCACGAGTTGTTTTTCAAAATGCATGAATTATATTTTGAGATCTTGTAATTCAGTTGTTTGCCAGATTTGAGTTCTCCTTAATGACGTCTAATAATTTCCTCGATTGAACTGCAGTTCACACCATGGTGTGTCACATATGTATACTGTTGTAATGTGTACGATCTTTCCTTTTTACCGTCTCGCTTGTTGCTGAGCGCAATGTAACATTCAGTTAGCTTTGCCCGAAGGTGGAAGCCTTCATGTCTTATTATAAATAAAAAATGGGAACTTTATTATTTAGTAATTTGTATAGACAGAATTGAAGCAACTAACAGCATAATCACGCCGTTTGAGAAATGAGAACTCATATCATCGAAGCAGAAGTAAGACAAGTTATCAACCAACTATCGTCCTCACTCACATTCTAACAATTACCGCCAGCATACGCAGTATTTATGACAGATGAGTTTGTTGTGTAATACTTCACACGAGTAATTCACCAGCGAACTATTAATTTGTCATAACAGTTCATTTGAGTGACAAAATTATAGTTCATTTGAGTGACACATTGATAAGGACTGTGTAATTCATTTGAGTGACAAATTGACATTTGTTGGTTAAGTTGCAGTTGCTGTTAATTAGTAAGTGCACAGATGACAACACACACAAGACAAAGTTTAGAGTACTATCTACAAAAAAAAATTAAGAGTCCTCAACCATCTCGTCCAATTCTTCTGATAGTTGCGCAGTTGGTCCGATTTTCAAATTACTCGCAACTCGGCGGAGGAATACTTCTTGTAGAAGGTCTTCTTGCTGGGAAAACAAACTTCCAATGCGGGTTTCTGTTTGCCTTGTCATACGCAATCGGCGCAATGGTGTCGATGCACCGAATTCAAGGCGAAAGAGTTCTTGGGAAACTCTATGATGCTTGATTTGAAACTCGTCAATAATTTTGAAAATGCTTTGGTGGTATCTGTTGACAATTGCATTGAAGCGGCGATGCCAGGCCTCCTGGATCTCATTTGTACGAGCAAGACCCGATTGTTGCAGTTGGCTGATACTCCAAAAATCAGGTGGGAAGAGGGGTGCGTTTCGAGTTGTAGGGCGGCGGTTGATTGGTCGTCTTCCTCGGCGTGTTGCAGTTTGGATTGGGCGGCCTAAGACGTACACTTCTTCGAAATTTCTGCCTTCTTTGGTGAAGCGTCTTGGGAAAGAACTGCAAATGCAGATGGTATTGCGTCAGCCTCTAAGAAGCTTAGCGCAACCAATATTCTGATCTTTAAATTGAAATCATCATCATCACGAAATTCTGTTGCCGTTCGAACGTTCCGTCCAAGAACCACGTATCGCAATCAGCGAGCTTCTGGAGCAACGCGATGAATCCGACTACAATAATTCTGTTTTTCCCATCTGTATCAGCTGTAGCAACCGAAATAAAGTCCTCGCCGTTCCTTGTCTTTTTCAGAAACTCAGGAATCACCAACTCTTTCAAATTCTTCGGTTCCTTCGGCAGATGCTTCCTCCGCGATTGTTGTGTCACTTGCCGAAGTGCTGATTCACTAGGTAAAAACTCTGCAGCTTCAACCTCAACATTTTGCTGATGTTGTTGTACAATCGTCATCGAAAGGAGACTGGATGTTGTTGTTTCTTTCCGAAAATTTCCAATCATTTGTAGCACCTGTTCTTTTTGATCATCTGCCTCGTGGACATGGGACTTTCCGACAACTACTTTTCCATTTGTATCGTTGTAGTTCACCGCCTTCAGTGTCGCTGTTCCAGGACAGTCATTCCGTTTGCAACGAAAATAATGATTCTCTCCACGGCTACGCTGGTGTCTATAAAGAAATCCATTGAGGGCGAGCTTCGACTTTCCACGGATAGAGGGAACAAAGCTGAAGTCATCCATTGTTATTAGTCGTCGAGTTGGGGTAACACAACTAATCTGTTATTCTGAGATGCTCATGGTAACACTATGGTAACACTACGAGCTAATATCTAGCGTACACTAACCCAAGCCTTGTCACCTGATTCTGGGAATATAACAGCCTTCTTCTTTACTAAATGTGGTGCACATTACAGTATAATCTAATGAAACCACTTAATTCAATTGAGTCGTTACCATCCAGTTTTTTTGCAATTATGTGAGCTGGCCAATAACAGAGAAACAGAACACACGAAAAAATTGCTTATAACGCCTTAGTTGTGGATAATTAATAGGGGAAAAAATTGTCCAATTTTTTTACCATTGAATAAAAGTGTGGTAATATAGCGTACTTGACCTGCCACTAATTAATATTTTTACTATCTAGTAAGAACAGTTTGGGTTAAAACGCTTTTGGAACGCAAAACGTTAACCTGAATTTTAGTATTTAAATATGCGATTACTTTTGGCTGGATATTTTTGTCGATTACTACTGTGGTTTTAATTAAACAGTAGAGTTTATGTATGAACAAAGAGGGAACTATCATTTAGTGACAAGAACATAACAGAACCATCCGTTACCTATATGACACTTGAACTGCTATTGCAGTTGTCATGTTTTTTGGTCATAATCTGCATAGTGATTTCGTTAGCATCAATAAATATCTGAATAAAACAATCATAGTTTAGTTTGTCAAGTCATGGACAAAAAATTGAAAAAAAATATCATCGTACTTTTTCTTATAAATATACTGTACCACAAACTTTACCGATTTTTAGCTGATTTTTGAATTTGCTCGTGGTATACTTAAAATCGCTTTACCGCAAAATATTTATCTTTTTTTTCGTATAAATATCACTTGTATATTCTTGCAGTGTAATTCACCAACCATTCAAATTGATGGCTCGCTTGATCCAGACGAAGTGATCACCCTGGTTGCTTTTTTACATCTTGTACAGGAACCCTGGCAACTCCAGATGAATGAAAAAAAAATCACAAGTCCTACCAAAGTAGAACATCTACTACAAGTGATGGTATATTTTGTTTTATTTGTGTTTTTATTCTTATAATTGAAATTTTTTATTTTGTTGAAAATGACATTTGATAATATATTGGAATTGATTTTGCGATAAATCTTACATTCTTCTATTAATTATTGGTACAACGTATGTTTATGCAAACCCTTTTTCTAAACTTTTTTCATAACGGCAAAACTTTCAGGATTTTGTTAAAACCATTGTTTAAAGAAGTAAAAAATACACATTGAAAATGGGAATACACTTTCCCAATCAATGAACAGCTACAGTGAGACCTCGTTAATCCGGACCACTTCGTTTCGTCAAAAAATGTCGGTTTAGCGGGGTGTCTGGATTATTGGAAAGTAAAAAATCAACCAATCTTGCAAATGCAGTACCGTGTTCAAAATGCAGTATGCACCTCACTCCAATTCTAAGTACCGAGTTTCTGGCTGGACAGCAACTAAAATAAAATCATATTTTTTGTTTGATCCAACCCAGTGTCGAACCCCAGAACCACTGTATTAAACACGAATGCTCTAAGCCAGAAGTTACGAACATGCGGTCGCAAATCGATTTGACAACCGCAAAGCATTCCGGCGGGACCAGCAGTCTTGAACTTTCTTAGGCCTGTTTCCAATCTTTGCGCAATGCGATATCAAAACCTGATAGCACGATTGAGTCGCAGCAGTATGTCTTCAATAGATTGGCGCACTCAACCGATGTACTGTACGTATTTTTTTGCGACCGCGGAAGCATTGTTTGTTACTGTTGATGAACAATTTATTTTTTCGTTTCTAAAATGCTGTACAGTATTGTACTTTTGAATCAATAAAGACCGCAACGTTATTAAGCGTAGATAATCGGCTATTGTTTCGTCAACTAACTACATAGTGCATTAGGACAATCGTGAATCATTTTCGCTTAACTGTTAATAATCCGGTTTATCGGGTTTTATTGCTATTGATTTAGCACATTTGTTCCAAAACTTTTGTGTCGGAGTCGGACAGCGGGGTTTCCGGATTAAAGGGGTAAAATGCATAGGAAGAAATCCGTTCCCGGCAGTTTTGTGTCGGATAGCGGGGACTCCGGTTCATCGGGGTACGGATTAACGAGGTCTCACTGTATATGACACTTTCCATTTTGTTGAAAATGACATTATTTGATTATATATGGGAAATGTTTTTGCGATAAACATTTCATTCTTCTATTATTATTGGTACAACGTATGTTCATACAAACTCTTTTTTAAAACTTTTTTTTTTCATAAAGGCTAAACTTTGTTAAAATCATTGTTTAAAGAAATAAAAAATACATATTGAAAATGGGAATACACTTTCCCAATCAATGAACAGCTATATGATACTTTCCATATGCTCTATGTCTCTTCTTTACATCTATGTTCATCATCTGCAAGGAGTTGTCACCGTAACTGAGCCATGATGCAAAAAATCAAAAATGCTATCTAATAAAATAAAAAAGAAAGAGAAAAACTGATATCAAGCTTAACTGTAAAACTCTCTTTACCTGAGTGTTTGCAATGTCTATTGTATTTTTTGCTATATTTTTTCGTATTTTTTTCATAATTAGATGGACACGATCAACAAAAATTCTCGCCGAAAAGTCGAAATCAAGTTTTCACCAGAGGAACAGGCTGTCGATTGTAATTTATCTGGGTGTGGAATCTCCAGTCAAGGAACTCAAACGTTAGCTTTCTTTCTTTTACGGCTCCCATACAGAGTAAGAAAACTTTTTTCAACTTTATGGATGTGTAAAAAATCATTTTATCTTATATCAGAGATTGTCAAACAGTGCATCGTCTTTGATCCAGGGGCGGAGAAAGGTCATAGTTTCTAACACGTTTGCTTGTTTACAAAACAAGTATATGCTCATGTACAGGTTATATGTCAAATCATAAGTTAAAATTTGGCTGATGCGCATGTTGTGCTGTCCAACATAAAAGACTTGTGTCAATTAAAATCTTTATACTTTCATCAGTTAACATGATCTGTAAATCTACGTTGCTTGTATTTAGCACATTGCATAAAAAGCTTGTGGAGGAAAGGTTTCAAAGCAGCTTGTTGCAACTTTTGCAGACAGCTATTGCGTAATAACCGAGTGTCTTTTTTTCAGATCTGATCGCTTCTTTAAGAGCTAATGTCCACACTAGAGTCGTTTTAATACAAAACTGAGGACACATAGTCATACGTGTATGCCAAACTTGACTATTTACAGTTACATCAATGCTAAAGCAGTGAAACTTGTAATAACAAAACATTGTGGTGCATATTTAATATGACATATTCCCAGGGAACTTAACTAACTATCAAAGTGGAAGATATAAGTGAAAGCAAGATTAGAGACTGGATTATACAAAGATCTTTCATTTAAAAACATTCAATGTCACCAACATTTTATAACTGATTTGCCTCTCGTACTGTTGAAAACTTTAGGAGTTAAGCGAAAAAGATTCAGTAACTACAGTAATCAGTTTGATCAAACGTCGGCATCATGTGGACGCGTGAGATAAACTGAAATGCAAACAGAGCCTAATAAAAAGAAGTGTCACCACTAAGACAAAACAAACCGAATTTGAGAACATGATAGAATGATGGTGAGCAAATGCAAGTATGGAAATACAAATAAACTAATTGCCCAGGATTATCAGGCGTGCACACAAATGATCGTCAGTAAGAGCAAATAAAGAGTTTAATAAACAGTGCTTAACAATGCTTAACCCTCCGTTTACCATGATGTCAATTTGACCTCCAAACAGTTTTTCAAATGGTTGTATTTTTGAAGTAGTTATCCATAAAGCTATGAACCCTGTTGACTTATTTTAAATAGAAGGAATTTGCTGTCAAAACATATTCTTGATATGTACAGAGCTGCTGTTACTTACCATGGTCTAATACAGGGGTGACGAACCCATTCGCTGTCGCGGGCAACTTTGTCAATTCCAGCTGAGTAAGCGGGCCGCACAACTTTTCAATAACCTGTAAAATTTTGCATAATAATTAGCATTCAAGTGCAACTGCTTCATTCGGCAGGTTTTTAGCTGCTCCCGCGGCCCGAAAAAATACATCGGTTGAGTGCGCCAATCTATTGAAGACATACAGCTGCGACTCAATCGTGCTATCAGCTTTTGACATCGCATTGCACAAAGGTTTGAAACAGGTCAAAGATAGTTTAAGATTACTGGTCTCGCCAGAATGCTTCGCCATGCAAGAGCGATTGTCAAACCGATTTGGGGGCGGCATGTTCGTCATCTCTGATCTAAACGTAAACTTTGTGAAGTAAACTTGTAAACTTTGTGAAGTCTTGTGTTTCATCATTACTATGTACTAAATTATTATCCAATGCCCGTTTCAACTGCTTGTTTACATCGATTACATACGTCACAATTGAAATTAACGAAATACAATGAAATATAAAAGTAATTCCATTTTACATAAAGCGAGAATCACGTTTCCTCACTGTCACGCACACAGTTTCTAATGGAAGAAGTTATTCATATTATTTTCGCTGACACACTTTATACAACGTTTTTAAAAAAGGTAAAACGCATAAATGTAAACATGTCGCTGTACGACTATTCGTGTATCAAACACCAGCCATCAATCACGTTGTTTGCGCTGTTTGGCTGATTTTAACCGCCTTCAACGCTACAATGTTTGACAGCGAGGTCGACTGTGTGCAAGTTCGTCACCTCTGGTCTAATATAAAAAACAGCATCATATACCAGTGGGGTCAAAATGACCCTAATCGAGTATGTATACCACGTAAACATAGGAAAAAGCAAATATACCGTGGACATATTTGTGGTTGTTTTTATAAACAACAAATGAAAAATTTGTTCGTTAAATGTACCCAGAGTTATGTATTAACCACAATTAAAAATAAGTGATAAAGAATTACGAGAAGAAATTTTTTCCTCTACCACTGGAATTGATTTATCCGAAGAAGTTAAACGACATCATCAGCAGACATTTTGCTTGCAGGATGTTTGAAAATAATCAGTTGTGTAAATATTGCACAGTGTGGTCGCAAGCAAACCCCTATGTGTACCGCGATTTTTGGGGAAAATGAGGCTTGCTATAAGTATTATAGCGTGGTTTCGACCCATGATGTAGTCCTAATGCAAAAAAATAAGGTCCATTCAATCAGACTGCATGAGGTGCAGAGCAGGGAAATGTGTCGGTAGCTTGTGGTTCACTTTTCCTCCTTTCTTGGTTTGAGCATCACAACCGCATAAGAGGATTCATTTTAAATGCTTGGCTTTTTTTAATAGATTAATCGACTCAATTTGAGTGAGAATAAATTTGGTGATGCTGGAGTTCAATTTATTATGTCTTGCCTTGATAAGATCGAAAAACTTTACATGACTGATTGCAACATCACTGAGGAAGGAGTTCGTGTCATGATGGAACATATAAAAAATTGTTCAAATCTAGTAAGCTTGGTTATTTTTATTGTAAAATTGATTATAAACAATATCCTTACCACCAGTATGTTATGTCTAATTTTGTTTGCTTTAAGCATTGTAATATATTATAGTAATTAAAAAAGTAAATAATTATTTTGGACTGATTGGCATTATTATAACTCCTGATTGATCTTCTATCCACAGCCAAAAGTATTGGATTTTAATTATGATAAAATGAATCGATGGAATGTGTTATGTTGTGGCTTAGACCTGCTTGACAATAATGGAGACTTCAGCAATCTTGACCTGACACCAGTTGGAGTGAAAGCATTAGCTACAGCTATCAACAAACTACCTCAACCGGTTTGTCATTTTGCATTAATTTTGCCATAAATTTTGTCTACGGCTGAACATTTTTTAACTTATTGTTTGCTTGTGCTTCATTTGCTTCGTTGTATGATTTATCTGATGTCTTTTTGTCCTGCGCTGTCTATAGCGTTTTGATATTAATCAAAAGTGTTGTTAGTTCTTTGAGTCGAGCCCTGATCATGTTGAAGGAGACGTACAGACTTCAAAAAAGGGTCAATTTTTTTTACTTTTTATGTAGTACAATTATTAAAAATACAATTATTTGTAAATTGCTCCATGGGTATCACTGATATTTTGCATGTAAACTAGGCTTTCCTGATGCTATCTCATACAGGAATATGACAAAAATCACATATCTCTATACAACGTTACATCGGTGCCAAGGTAAAAGTGGATTTTTGGGCTTTAAAACACACATTTCCTACTTTTTCATGCCAATTTCTATCCGAATTTTCCGCGCAACTTGAAGCTTTGAAAAGTGTCAACTGTATGTTGAATTACCCAGCAAAAAATAACACCAACCATGCTGCCCTCTTATTGGTATAAATAGGTTTTTCAAATCCCTACGTAAGACTCTGAAATCAGAGAAATCTTAATTTCTGACCACACGCCTCCTTCAAATGCCGTTCCAGAACTGGTTCTTCGTCACACAGATTTATGTAGCTTGCCATGAGGATCAAATGTTTAGTTACATGTAGGTCTAATGATGAGTTGTGTTTGTCATTGCAGTGTACCGGGTAGTAGCTCGAGTAATAAGTTGTTTTTGTTGTTTCAAATGATGTATACTTTAAACTACAGCTGGTGTTATAATAGCTATTTGATTTAAAAAATAGCAGCCGTTTGAATATCGACAGATAATAAAATGAAGGTGCACAAAAGCAAGTATGAAAACACAAATGAGTTATATTCCAGGATTATCAGGCATGCACACAAATCATGATCCTTAAAACAAAATACAATTAAAGGCAAATGAAGAAATGAATAAACAGTATTGGACAACACTTAACAATCTATTTACTATGATGTCAACTTAACCTCCGAAGCAGTTTTTTAATGGCTATAATTTTGAAGTAGTTACCCATAAAGTTGTGTACTTTGTTGACTTATTTTAAATATGAAGATTTTGCTGTCAGAAGATATATTTGATTTGACAAGCTGTTACTTACCATGGTCCAATATAAAAGACAGCATCGTATACCATTGAGGTCAAAATGACCCTAATCAAGTATGCATACCAGGTAAACATAACAAAAAGCAGCTCTATTGTGGATATATTTGGAAAAATTTGTTATAAAAGTACCCAGAGTTATGTAATCACCACAACTAAAAATAAGTGAAAAAAAAATTACAAGCAGAGATTTTTTCCTCCACCACTGGAATTGATTAATGAGGTGCAGAGCAGGGAAATGGGTCGGTAGCTTGTGGTTCCTTTTTCCTCCTTTCTTGGTTTGAGCACCACGACCGCATAAGAGGATTCATTTTAAATGCTTTGATTTTTGTAATAGATTGATCGACTCAATCTGAGTGGGAATAAATTTGGTGATGCTGGAGTTCCATTTATTATGTCTTGCCTTGATAAGATCGAAAAACTTTACATGACTGATTGCAACATCACTGGAGAAGGAGTTCGTGTATTAACAGAACATATAAAAAATTGTTCAAATCTTGTAAGATTGGTTATTTTTATGGTAAATATGACTGTAGGCAACATCCTTACCACCAGGGTGTTACATGTAATTTTATTTGCACTAAGCATTGTGAAATACTGCAGTAAATTAAAACAATAAATGAGTTATTTATGAATAATTTTTAGCGTTTTATTAACTTCTGATTTGTTTCAATGTACAGCCAAAAGTATTGGAATTCAATTATGATAAGATGAATCTATCAAACGTGTTACGTTGTGGCTTAGACCAGCTTGGCAATGGCAACTGCAGCAACCTTGGCCTGACACCGGTTGGAGTGGAAGCATTAGCTGCCGCTATCAATAAGCTACCTCAACCGGTTTGTCATTTTGCATAAATTTTGTTTAAGGCTGAAAGTTTCTTAAGCTAACATTTGCTTGCAATTCGTTTGCGTTGCTGAATCATTTATCTGATGTCTTTTTGTCATGCATTGTCTCTGGTCTTTTGGTAGCTTTAAAAAATGTTGTTAGGTTTTCAAACTGGGCCTTGATCATGTTAAAGTGTCATTCCAGGACTGGTTCTTTATCACACAGATTTTATATGCAGTAGCTTGCCATGAGGTTCAAACATTTAATTACTTGCAGCTCTAGAGTTAAGTTGTGTCTGTCATCTCAGTCTATTGGGCTGAAATTTTAGACAATGCAATTTGTTGACGTGACTTTGAAATTTTACTTCATCTCTTTTCTGAGAACCGTTAAACGTAAAATCACCTTATTTCTGCTTCCTCGCTCCTCGCTTACTCAATTTACATTTTCTGCGTTCCTTCCTCATAAACCTCGCACTTTTGCTTTGCTTCACTCTGCTTACCATTTCGGCTGGGTTCAGTCAGAGCTTAAAACCATTTATCTCGTGATGCAAAAAGGAAATAAAGTCACTTCATAACAGATGCGTGCCCACGAGGAGTGCGCAAACCCACAAGCGGAAACTTTCCATAACATCATTTTAAACTGCTGACTAAAATTTCAAAATTCTCCAAGACTACAGCGAATCGTAATCTCCAAACTACCAGGGTTCAGGAGTTTCTATTCGAACTTTTATTCGTCTCGTTATTTATAGGCCGTTGACCCCGTTCCCCGTTCTTGTGTTGACTTTGCCGTTGTCATTGTTTGTTTGCCATTTTGTTGGCGGAAAAAGTTCGTCGTTGTCTTGTCTTTTTGTACGTTTGCCGCTTTTCGCAGCCCTCGTCTCTTTTGTTGTGTTTCTCTCATTTCCGTTTTTCATTTGCCTTTAAAACATGGACTCCAAAAATGTTTCCCGATTGTACGAAGACCTACAGGCATCCCACGCCTGCGCTAAGGCATTTATGATTAAGAAAGAGGGAGCCTCTCCGCGTGTTGAAGTCAAAATCAATGGCATTTACCAGAAATCGCTTGACGCTTATTTGTCACAGGGTGAGATCGCTGACGGGAATCTCCAACAGACAAGAATATGAGACCACTCATCGGGAGTTCACTGAACGCTTGGCAGCGGTCTCTGATGTATCTGATTGCAAGCCTACGTCCATCCACAGCGACGCAAGCAGCGTTCGCAGTAAGCAACTGCGCAGCAAAGTAAACTTGAGAGCGGTTCTTCAACACAGGCAGAATCACGACTTTTCTTAAACATGTATTGCAAACAGTAAGTGTTAAGTATTATGAATATTGCTATAGTATAGACTCCAGACGGTCAACGTTGCCTTCAGGAACTCCGCACTTGTAAAAACGCTCAATCACACAAATCCACACGCACAAGAAACCAACTGGACTTACTTATTGCAGCAGCTGACGTACAGAGTTTCTATCCCAGCATATTCATAAATTTCGTCAAAATCAGTTGCAGCCTTCAAGTCCAACCGCGTCGCAATCTACAACACGGCTGCAAGAACCTACGAGATCCCGAGTGCATTTTTGCAACAGCCATTCTCAAGATCGCTCCTAAAAAAGAGCGATTTCGTGCCCACCTCTGCCTACAATACAATACACCATGTAACCTACCTATAATACACCTGCCTACGCACATCGTTTGTTCGAAACAGACAAGGTGCCCCGGAGAGAACTGGACAATACGCGGATACAGGTCATTCCAGTTCGTTTGCTGCAGTCTGCTGGTCAGATCACGACGTCCAGAATCACGGCCTTTCTTGAACACGTATTGCAGACAGTAAATGTTATGTATTATGAATATTGCTATAGACGGTCAACGTTGCCTTCAGGAACTTCGCACTTGTAAAAAAGCTCAATCACACAAATCCACCCGCACAATAAACCAACAGGACTTACTTATTGCAGCAGCTGACGTACAGAGTTTCTATCCCAACGTATTCATAAATCTCGTCAAAATCAGTTAGCAAAGCTTTGATGGAATACAGCGGAACGCAAGTCCTATCTCACGACATTCACTATGTTTTGTTTAGATAATGTTATATTACCAAAACGACATGGTTTTATAAGCAACATAGTGGCGTTCTGTACCTTTTGCCAACATTGGATTTTATTACGTAATTTCACCGTTGCAGAACAGTTTTCAAAAAGCAGAGCTGTTAAAAAATTTATCGATGATATTATCTGGCTATCATACGACGAAGCAAATATCAGCAACATCAAAAATGCTTTACAAATAGGATTCGGTCAAAACCAACTAAGTTTGAGGTTACAGAAAATAAACATGGCGGTCGATGATTATCAAGACCTCGAGTTTTTAGACGTGCTCCATCACTCTTCAACACAGGCCAGCTGTAGCTTTATAGCGAAAGATTACGTCAAGCCCACTGCCTATGGCCGGCTATTCCTATACTGAAAGTACCACCATCCGGTTCATGTTTTCGAATTCGTGTTTTATGGAGAGGCAAAAATTCTGCAGGTTGAATGAAACCAACACAGATTTAACAGCTGCCCACCAAAGGCTAAAACAAAAGTGTTTGGCAAAGTGTTTCCTTTCCCAAGGAAACTCTTTCGACAAATCTTGTCATCAGACGAGAGTCTTTGGTCAGAAAAGAAAGATGATTTGTTTCCGCTCGCTTTGTTTTCATTGTTGTTTATTGGCAAAGCAGGTTTATATCACAAGTTATTACTTAATATTGAGTTTCGGTTTCGCACAATTGGACTTATTTTCTCACAAAAGTTTTCTCAAACTTTATTGCCTATTATAACTTTATCGACGTAGTGTGTGATCTACTTTTGCACGAAACGCGTAAGTTATATTTCTCGTTGGCTTCGTGCAGTGTGATATCACTTTAGCACTGTCACTGCCGTACTTTCCATACTTGATTTATGATCGTAGCAATAGTCATCAAAAAACGGTTATAAGGTCACTGTACAAGTGTTGTTTTTTTGCAATTGTGGTTTCAAAAATCGACAATGTGGGCCAAGAGCTGAGTGCAGATATCTCACGCATTTCCATTGCATTTACATACAGAGTATACAGAGATAAAAAAGCCAATTATAAATGTTTTGTGTGCATAAAATATACACGAACAGTAAGTTGTGTAATAATGCAACTTACACAAATGTTTGCAGCAACAGCCCCTATTCACTATAATTACGTAATTTTCGGAATTATTGTCAATTTCGTGCAACACTAATTGCGTGAATTTATAGTTTCACAGCAGTTCAAAAAACTGAAAAATTTTTTTTACCGTTTGTGTCCATTTTGTGTGTTCGCAGCGTTGTTTGTGCAACAAAAATAAGCGACCAACTAATAACCTTCAAAAAGGAGTGCGCTCGTAATTTCTTTCCTACGTTGAGAAAAGAGCGTCACCCTCTGTTTACAATACAATACACACACCGTATAACCTACCTATACTATACCTGCCTACGCACATCCTTTGGTCCAAACACACAAGATGTCCCAGGGAGAACTGGACAACACGCCGATACAGGTCATTCCAGTTCGTTTGCTGCAATCTACTGGTCATTCACGACGTCCAGAATCACGGCCTTTCTTGAACACATATTGCAGCCAATAAGTGTTAAATACTGGAAAAGCAAAATGAATGACTAGTGTAAACACAGTCAACATTATCTTCAGGAAATCTGCACTTGTAAAAAAGCTCAACCACACAAATCCACCCGCACAAGAAACCAACAGGACTTACTTATTGTAGCAGCTGACGTACAGAGTTTCTATCCCAACATATTCATATATCTCGTCAAAAATCAGTTAGCAAAGCTTTGATGGAATACAACGGAACGCAAGTCCTATCTCACGACATTAATTATGTTTTGTTTAGACAATGTTATATTACAACACTGACATGGGTTTATAAGCAACACGTTGGCGTCATTACAGGCAACAACCGTTCTGTATCTTTGGCCAACATTGGATTGCGTTACGTAATTTCACTATTGCAGAAAAGTTTTCTAAAAGCACAGCTGTTCAAGAGATTTATCGATGATATTATCTGGCTATCATACGACGAGGCAAATATCAACAACATCGAAAATGCTTTACAAATAGGATTCGGTCAAAACCGTTTTGATTTGAGGTTCCAAAAACTAAAGATGACGGTAGATAATAATCAAAACCTCGAGCTTTTTGACTTTTTGGACGTGCTTCATCATTCTTCAACACAGGCCAGCTGTAGCTTTATAGCGAAAGATTACGTCAAGCCCATTGCCTACGCTCGGCAATTTTTACGCAGAAAGTCACACCATCCGGTTCATGATTTCAAATTCATATTTTATGGAGAGGGAAAAAGGCTCTGCAGGTTGAATGAAACCAACACAGATTTCACCGCTGCCACCAAAGGCTAAAACAAAAGTGTTTGACGTTTCCTTTCCCAAGGAAACTCTTTCAACAAATGTTTTCATGTAACGAGAGTAAATGGTCAGAAAAGAACGATGATCTGCTTCCGCTCGCTTTGTTTTCGTTGTTGTTTTTTGGCAAAGCAGCTTTATATCGCAAGTAATTACTTAATATTGAGTTTTGTTTTCGTACACTTGGGCATATTTTCTGACAAGGTTTTTCCCAAACTTTATTGCCTATCATAACTTTATCGACGTAGTGTGTGATCTAATTTTGCACGAAATGCGTAAGTTATATTTCTCGTTGGCTTCGTGCAGTGTGATATCAATTTAGCACTGTCACTGCCGTTCTTTCCATACTTGATTTATGATCATAGCAATAGTCATCAAAGAACGGTTATGAGGTCACTGTACAAGCGTTGTTGTTTGTTATTGCAATTTCGAAAAACAACAATGTTGATACTACCTCTAAATACCTAATGAACTACCTCTGCTGTTATTATAGAAACTACTTAGAATGTTCACAGCATTGTATTTATTTTGGTCATGGCATGTTTATGTATTTTTGTCTTGCGAATACTGTTGGGAACCAATTTTCATTTGTGTTGTAAATTTTTTGTGTTTCTAGGGATTTTGTAAATTACGACGTCATATCAACAATTTTATATTCCATAGCAAATCACCATTATCAAGCAATGTCGCTTTGACGTCAGACAACTTAAATGACCTGAAATATAATTCCTTGCTTTACATTCTACAGCATATTGTTTTACAGATGAAGAAGCTTTATCTTTGGGGCAATAATCTCGGTGATGATGGAGCATCTCATATTTCGACTTGTCTCAGCAAGATCGAGGAGCTTCATATTAGATGGTGCAAGATCAGTGCATCTGGAATAAAATCCATATCCGATGCTATCTCTAAGCTACCTGAACCGGTAAGTATGTAGAACTCTTGGTTGTTGGTTTACTGACTAAAACACGGACTCTATGTTTTTTGCAAATTTCATTATTTCAGAACAATCTGAACGTTCTAAACTTTGTGAAGCCTTGTGTTTCGTCATTACTTTGTGCTAAATTATTATCTGATGCCCGTTTCAGCTGCATCCTTACGTCACAATTTAAATTACAAATGAAATATAAAAGTAATTCCATTTCACATAAAGTGAGGATCGCGTTTTGTCACTGCCACGCACATAGCAGTTTCTAACGGAAGAAGTTATTCATGTTATTTTCACTGACACACTTTATACAACGTTTTTAGAAAAGGTGAAACGTGTAAATGTAAACCTGTCGCTGTACGACTATTCGTGTATCAAACACCAGCCATCAATCACGTTGTTTACGTTGTTTGTCTGTTGTTTAACCGCCATTAACGTCACAATGTTTGACAGCGAGGTCGACTGTGGTACCGGGTTCGCCTAATTTCTACTTCTATGCTTTAAATCTCTCCACCACCGAGCTGGATATTTTTATTATTTCAACACTGTAGTTATGTAGTAAATTAGCCTTCGATTTCAACTAGCGAACACACGTAAAGGCTCAGCTATATTTAACTGGTCGAGGACTTGCCTATATTACATCTTCATAATATAAATTGGTAAAATCGCAAGTACGTGAATGGTTTGTTAAAGATAATTCAGCCGATTTGCGATTAAGACTTTGCAACGTTTCGGATTATTTTTGAAGATGACCGGGACGCAAAAAATGCGAAATTCAAAAATTTATTTCTCCTTACTGGAAGAGTTTTGGGCTGAATGACTTATGGAAACGTTAATTACACAATTGTTACTTTATTTTAAGACCAACTTGTTTCAGCGTTGTAGTTGTGCTTTAAATTGACAAAGCTAAGTTGCAATTAGTTAATGTCATGGTCTTGCTGTGTATTACCGCCGATGGTAATATTGTCGAGATATACAAAAGTCCCGCGGCAGTTGTTGACTGATATAAGCTCGTCCTTTGTTCGTTGAAAACATGGAACTACGTTAGTTAGACTGAACGGCATTCGGCGAAACTGGTACAAATTAGTATCGGCTTGAAATGCGATAAAAATCTTATCGTTAGACGCCAATTCTACCTGGTGGTACGCACGTTTTAAGTCTAGCATACTGTATTGTAGATGGAGAATCGAGACACATCATGCGCTATGTCTTGTATTTTTGGCAGCGGATAACCGTCCAATAGCGTCAATTTGGTCATTGTTTGGCTGCAATCGAGACATAGTCGCTTCTTATAGTTTTGGTTCTTAGTTACCACCACTTGGGCTCGCCAAAGAGTTTTATTTTGTTCACACTTGTCATAAACGTGCAACGTGAATTAAATTACAACGCTGTGATGACAAGTCGGCTCCTTGCTGTCGGCTTGCAAAACAAGACGTTTATATCGAACCGCCATGACAAGGTTCTGACATGTTTAGTGTTCCATATTTTTTATTCCATTTTACTCTATAAATTTTGCGGAGCAAAAATGTGCGTGAAATTAGTCTCAAAGCAGCCATTTCTTTATTCACTACATATGTGTTGCACGTAACTGAGAATTTAATTACGTAATTTATGTACCACATGTTGGTAAGTAATTCCGTAATTTTTTCTGCTTTCGCTCGCTTTGTTTTCGTTGCTGTTTATTGGCAAAGCAGGTTTATATCACAAGTTATTACTTAATATTGAGTTTCGGTTTCGCACAATTGGACTTGTTTTCTGACAAGGTTTTTCCCAAACTTTTTTTGCCTATTATAACTTTATCGACGTAGTGTGTGATCTACTTTTGCACGAAACGCGTAAGTTATATTTCTCGTTGGCTTCGTGCAGTGTGATATCACTTCAGTAGTGTCACTGCCATACTTTCCATACTTGATTTATGATCGTAGCAATAGTCATCAAAGAACGGCTATGAGGTCACTGTACAAGCGTTGTTTTTTACTATTGTGGTTTCGAAAATCGACAATGTGGGCCAAGAGAAATGTTCCCTCTAAGCTGCGCGAATGCGCACTGCTGACACGGTCTCCGCGCACAGAAAATCTGTGCTGCGCACAAGAAAAAAATCTAACCTGAATTAAAAATAAAATAAAGGCATAATAATGGCCACAGTACGCACGTTGCACGTCTGATGTTGCTCACACTGGTCCAAGGGACCGCTCAGGGAGTTAGTGTGTTTGCTCAGACTCGTGAAAAATTAGAGGGAACATTGGCCAAGAGCTGAGTGCCGATATCTCACGCATTTCGATTGCGTTTACATACAGAGTACACAGAGATAAAAAAGCCAATTATCAATGTTTTGTGTGCATAAAATATACCCGAACAGTAAGTTGTGTAATAATGTAATTTACACAAACGTTTGCAGCAACAGCCACTATTCACTATAATTACGTAATTTTCGTGATTATTGTCAATGACGTGCAACACCTATTGCATGAATTTATAGTTTTGTAACAGTTCAAAAACCTAAAATTTTTTTTTACCGTTTGTCTCCATTTTGTGCGTTCGCAGCGTTGTTTGTGCAACAAAAATGAGTGCGCTCGTAGTTTCTTTCCTACGTTCAAAAAAGTACGTCTCCCTCTGCCTACAATACAATACACCATATAACCTTCCTATAATACACCTGCCCATGCACATCTTTTGTTCCAAACACACAAGATGTCCCAGGGAGAGCTGGACAATACGCCGATACAGGTCATTCCAGTTCGTTTGCTGCAATCTACTGGTCATTCACGACGTCCAGAATCACGGCCTTTCTTGAACACATATTGCAGCCAATAAGTGTTAAATACTGGAAAAGCAAAATAAATGACTATTGTAAACACAGTCAACATTATCTTCAGGAACTCGGTACTTGTAAAATAGCTCAATCGCACAAATCCACCCGCATAAGAAACCAACAGGACTTACTTATTGTAGCAGCTGACGTACAGAGTTTGTATCCCAACATAGGCCTATTCATAAATCTCGTCAAAATCAGTTAGCAAAGCTTTGATGGAATACAACGGAAGGCAAGTCCTATCTGACGACATTAAATATTTATGTTTTGTTTAGACAATGTTATATTACAACACTGACGTGGATTTTATAAGCGAAATGGTGGCATCATTACAGGCCAGAACCATTCTGTATTTTTGGCAACATTGGATTGCATTTCGTAATTTCACCTTTGCAGAAAAGTTTTGTAAAAGCAGAGCTGTTCAAAAGATTTATCGATGATATTATCTGGCCATCATACGACGAGGCAAATATCAACAACATCGAAAATGCTTTACAAATAGGATTCGGTCAAAACAGTTTTGATTTAAGGTCCCAAAAAATAAAGATGGCGGTAGATAATTTATAATCAAAACCTCGAGCTTTTTGACTTTTTGGACGTGCTTCATCATTCTTCAACACTGGCCAGCTGTAGCTTTATAGCGAAAGATTACATCAAGCCCATTGCCTAAGCCCGGCTATTCTTACGCGGAAAGTCCCACCATCCGGTTCATGTTTACAAATTCATATTTTATGGAGAGGGGAAAAAGCTCCGCAGGTTAAATGAAACCAACACAGATTTCGCCGCTGCTCTCCAAAGGCTAAACGAAAAGTGTTCCGCATTTCCTTTCCCAAGGAAACTATTTCAACAAATCTTTTCAAACGAGAGTAAATTGTCAGAATAGGACGATGACAAGAATGACGATGAAAAGCGTACATACTTACATAACGTTACCAGGGCCATAGGACAAGCTCGCACTCGACAGTTGACGAAACAAGAAAGGTCTCTTAAACCACTTGCCACCGTGACTTACAAGCGCCTTCGAACGTTGGGTAACATACGGATCAATTACCGTTAGTTGGCACATCAAACAGTTCAAATGAAATGGGAACACAGCCTTATCAAGCCACGCGGCAGAGGTTCTTAACCTTTTTATAGTCGTGGCCCACTTTAAATGCTGATCACCTAAGTTTTGGGCGACAAGAAAGGATATAAATTATTATTACTTAAATCATATAATTTGAATAAACAGCAATGCTAATTTGAACGTTACAAAATTGTCACCAACTAATTAAAACTGTTTCACCAACTTTATAATTTTCCAAATTTCTCTGTGGCCCACCGGTTAAGAACTCATGCCATACGGCCAATGTGCATTGTGTGGCAACTACGGAAAACACATAAACATGGATTATGAAAACGACATCTACCCCGTCACCAATGGAGTCATCCACCTTAATCAATTTCTTACTTGCCGAAATTACTGTATGTACGCTGCCACATGCCGCTTATGCAACGTCATTTACGTGGTCAAATGAAGAACAGTTTTACTTGCAGATGGAACGCGCATATGTGGCTTGGCAAAAGTGTCAGTAAAGAATACCAAGATGACAAGGCAACCCTGAGAACTCATTTGTGTGCCATCATAATAACTTTCTCATTAATAAACCTGAAATAGCAGAATGCTACAAGGTGACCTTCTTTGACAATGTCGAAGCTAATTGCGTGAGCTATTTACATGCTGACATAAACAAACAAGACACATTGATTGCTTCCCAAGATAAGATAACGATTACACCTCACCAATTTTTTACCATGCATGCCACTGATTAGCCGCTTCCGTTACTCATAGTACTAGTGGACTGTCTTTGTCACAGTGATAACGTGCTATTTGTCTGATAGTTAAGCTGTTCGCCCTGATTTAACTTTGTATTTAAGCATTTTACATTTTCCCGGTTTTAACATTTTTAGCTTTATAA
This sequence comes from Clavelina lepadiformis, assembly GCF_947623445.1. Taxonomy (NCBI): domain Eukaryota; kingdom Metazoa; phylum Chordata; class Ascidiacea; order Aplousobranchia; family Clavelinidae; genus Clavelina; species Clavelina lepadiformis. Next base: position 20,862,053 of record NC_135244.1, on the reverse strand, counting down.
TTTTTATGCTTTACTCTCCTCTTGTAATTGTTTTTATATTTGTTATTTCTATGTTTCTTCATAGAGACGCTGAAGATGCCGTTTATGCGAATTATATATATCTAAGAACTAAAATAAATTAGTTGTCAGATCCATGAACTACCTCTGCTGTTATTATAGAAACTACTTAGAATGTTCACAGCATTGTATTTGTTTTGGTCATGGCATGTTTATGTATTTTGTCTTGCGAATACTCTTGGCAGTTATCTTGTCTTCATTTGTTTTGCAGAATGTTTTTGTTTCTAGACATTTTGTAAATTATGACGTCATAACAATAATTTTTTTTTTCAACAGCAAAACACCAATACCAAACATCATTGCTTTGATGTTGGACAACTCATATAATTGAAAATACAATTCCTTGCTCTTCATATACCGCATATTGTTTTACAGATGAAGAAGCTTTCTCTTTGGGGCAATAATCTCGGTGATGATGGAGCATCTCATATTTCGACTTGTCTCAACAAGATCGAGGAGCTTGATATTGGCAAATGCAATATCAGAGCATCTGGAATAAAATCCATATCCGATGCTATCTCTAAGCTACCTGAACCGGTAAGTATGTAGCACTCTTGGTTGTTGGTTTACTGACTAAGACACAGACTCTATGTTTTTTGCAAATTATTTTATTTCAGAACAATCTAAACGTTCTAAACTTTGTGAAGCCTTGTGTTTCGTCATTACTTTGTGCTAAATTATTATCTGATGCCCGTTTCAGCTGCATCCTTACGTCACAATTTAAATTACAAATGAAATATAAAAGTAATTCCATTTCACATAAAGTGAGGATCGCGTTTTGTCACTGCCACGCACATAGCAGTTTCTAACGGAAAAAGTTATTCATGTTATTTTCACTGACACACTTTATACAACGTTTTTAGAAAAGGTCAAACGTGTAAATGTAAACCTGTCGCTGTACGACTATTCGTGTATCAAACTCCAGCCATCAATCACGTTGTTTGCGATGTTTGCCTGTTTTTAACCGTCATCAACGACACAATGTTTGACAGCGAGGTCGACTGTGGGACCGGGTTCGCCTGATTGCTACTTCTATGCTTTAAATCTCTCCACCACCGAGCTGGATGTTTTTATTATTTCAACACTGTAGTTATGTAGCAAATTAGCCTTCGATTTCAACTAGCGAACACACGTAAAGGCTCAGTTATATTTAACTGGTAAAGGATTGGCCTATATTACATCTTCATAATATAAATTGGTAAAATCGCAAGTACGTGAATGGTTTGTTAAAGATAATTCAGCCGATTTGCGATTAAGACTTTGCAACGTTTCGGATTATTTTTGAAGATGGCCGGGACGCAAAAAATGCGAAATTCAAAAATTTATTTCTCCTTACTGGAAGAGTTTTGGGCTGAATCACTTATGAAAACGTTAATTACACAATTATTACTTTATTTTAAGACCAACTTGTTTCAGCGTTGTAGTTGTGCTTTAAATTGACAAAGCTAAGTTGCAATTAGTTAATGTCATGGTCTTGCTGTGTATTACCGCCGATGGTAATATTGTCGAGATATACAAAAGTCCCGCGGCAGTTGTTGACTGATATAAGCTCGTCCTTTGTTCGTTGAAAACATGGAACTACGTTAGTTAGACTGAACGGCATTCGGCGAAACTGGTACAAATTAGTATCGGCTTGAAATGCGATAAAAATCTTATCGTTAGACGCCAATTCTACCTGGTGGTACGCACGTTTTAAGTCTAGCATACTGTATTGTAGATGGAGAATCGAGACACATCATGCGCTATGTCTTGTATTTTTGGCAGCGGATAACCGTCCAATAGCGTCAATTTGGTCATTGTTTGGCTGCAATCGAGACATCGTCGCTTCTTATAGTTTTGGTTCTTAGTTACCACCACTTGGGCTCGCCAAAGAGTTTTATTTTGTTCACACTTGTCATAAACGTGCAACGTGAATTAAATTACAACGCTGTGATGACAAGTCGGCTCCTTGCTGTCGGCTTGCAAAACAAGACGTTTATATCGAACCGCCATGACAAGGTTCTGACATGTTTAGTGTTCCATATTTTTTATTCCATTTTACTCTATAAATTTTGCGGAGCAAAAATGTGCGTGAAATTAGTCTCAAAGCAGCCATTTCTTTATTCACTACATATGTGTTGCACGTAACTGAGAATTTAATTACGTAATTTATGTACCACATGTTGGTAAGTAATTCCGTAATTTTTTCTGCTTTCGCTCGCTTTGTTTTCGTTGCTGTTTATTGGCAAAGCAGGTTTATATCACAAGTTATTACTTAATATTGAGTTTCGGTTTCGCACAATTGGACTTGTTTTCTGACAAGGTTTTTCCCAAACTTTTTTTGCCTATTATAACTTTATCGACGTAGTGTGTGATCTACTTTTGCACGAAACGCGTAAGTTATATTTCTCGTTGGCTTCGTGCAGTGTGATATCACTTCAGTAGTGTCACTGCCATACTTTCCATACTTGATTTATGATCGTAGCAATAGTCATCAAAGAACGGTTATGAGGTCACTGTACAAGCGTTGTTTTTTACTATTGTGGTTTCGAAAATCGACAATGTGGGCCAAGAGAAATGTTCCCTCTAAGCTGCGCGAATGCGCACTGCTGACACGGTCTCCGCGCACAGAAAATCTGTGCTGCGCACAAGAAAAAAATCTAACCTGAATTAAAAATAAAATAAAGGCATAATAATGGCCACAGTACGCACGTTGCACGTCTGATGTTGCTCACACTGGTCCAAGGGACCGCTCAGGGAGTTAGTGTGTTTGCTCAGACTCGTGAAAAATTAGAGGGAACATTGGCCAAGAGCTGAGTGCCGATATCTCACGCATTTCGATTGCGTTTACATACAGAGTACACAGAGATAAAAAAGCCAATTATCAATGTTTTGTGTGCATAAAATATACCCGAACAGTAAGTTGTGTAATAATATAATTTACACAAACGTTTGCAGCAACAGCCCCTATTCACTATAATTACGTAATTTTCGTGATTATTGTCAATGACGTGCAACACCTATTGCATGAATTTATAGTTTTGTAACAGTTCAAAAACCTAAAATTTTTTTTTACCGTTTGTCTCCATTTTGTGCGTTCGCAGCGTTGTTTGTGCAACAAAAATGAGTGCGCTCGTAGTTTCTTTCCTACGTTCAAAAAAGTACGTCTCCCTCTGCCTACAATACAATACACCATATAACCTTCCTATAATACACCTGCCCATGCACATCTTTTGTTCCAAACACACAAGATGTCCCAGGGAGAGCTGGACAATACGCCGATACAGGTCATTCCAGTTCGTTTGCTGCAATCTACTGGTCATTCACGACGTCCAGAATCACGGCCTTTCTTGAACACATATTGCAGCCAATAAGTGTTAAATACTGGAAAAGCAAAATAAATGACTATTGTAAACACAGTCAACATTATCTTCAGGAACTCGGTACTTGTAAAATAGCTCAATCGCACAAATCCACCCGCATAAGAAACCAACAGGACTTACTTATTGTAGCAGCTGACGTACAGAGTTTGTATCCCAACATAGGCCTATTCATAAATCTCGTCAAAATCAGTTAGCAAAGCTTTGATGGAATACAACGGAAGGCAAGTCCTATCTGACGACATTAAATATTTATGTTTTGTTTAGACAATGTTATATTACAACACTGACGTGGATTTTATAAGCGAAATGGTGGCATCATTACAGGCCAGAACCATTCTGTATTTTTGGCAACATTGGATTGCCATTCGTAATTTCACCTTTGCAGAAAAGTTTTGTAAAAGCAGAGCTGTTCAAAAGATTTATCGATGATATTATCTGGCCATCATACGACGAGGCAAATATCAACAACATCGAAAATGCTTTACAAATAGGATTCGGTCAAAACAGTTTTGATTTAAGGTCCCAAAAAATAAAGATGGCGGTAGATAATTTATAATCAAAACCTCGAGCTTTTTGACTTTTTGGACGTGCTTCATCATTCTTCAACACTGGCCAGCTGTAGCTTTATAGCGAAAGATTACATCAAGCCCATTGCCTAAGCCCGGCTATTCTTACGCGGAAAGTCCCACCATCCGGTTCATGTTTACAAATTCATATTTTATGGAGAGGGGAAAAAGCTCCGCAGGTTAAATGAAACCAACACAGATTTCGCCGCTGCTCTCCAAACTTACATAACGTTACCAGGGCCATAGGACAAGCTCGCACTCTACAGTTGACGAAACAAGAAAGGTCTCTTAAACCACTTGCCACCGTGACTTACAAGCGCCCTCGAACGTTGGGTAACATACGGATCAATTACCGTTAGTTGGCACATCAAACAGTTCAAATGAAATGGGAACACAGCCTTATCAAGCCACGCGGCAGAGGTTCTTAACCTTTTTATAGTCGTGGCCCACTTTAAATGCTGATCACCTAAGTTTTGGGCGACAAAAAAGGATATAATTTATTATTACTTAAATCATATAATTTGAATAAACAGCAATGCTAATTTGAACGTTACAAAATTGTCACCAACTAATTAAAACTGAAATTTTCACCAACTTTATAATTTTCCAAATAGCTCTGTGGCCCACCGGTTAAGAACTCATGCCATACGGCCAATGTGCATTGTGTGGCAACCACAGAAAACACATAAACATGGATTATGAAAACGACATCTACCCCGTCACCAATGGAGTCATCCACCTTAATCAATTTCTTACTTGCCGAAATTACTGTATGTACGCTGCCACATGCCGCTTATGCAACGTCATTTACGTGGTCAAATGAAGAACAGTTTTACTTGCAGATGGAACGCGCATATGTGGCTTGGCAAAAGTGTCAGTAAAGAATACCAAGATGACAAGGCAACCCTGAGAACTCATTTGTGTGCCATCATAATAACTTTCTCATTAATAAACCTGAAATAGCAGAATGCTACAAGGTGACCTTCTTTGACAATGTCGAAGCTAATTGCGTGAGCTATTTACATGCTGACATAAACAAACAAGACACATTGATTGCTTCCCAAGATAAGATAACGATTACACCTCACCAATTTTTTACCATGCATGCCACTGATTAGCCGCTTCCGTTACTCATAGTACTAGTGGACTGTCTTTGTCACAGTGATAACGTGCTATTTGTCTGATAGTTAAGCTGTTCGCCCTGATTTAACTTTGTATTTAAGCATTTTACATTTTCCCGGTTTTAACATTTTTAGCTTTATAATTTTTATGCTTTACTCTCCTCTTGTAATTGTTTTTATATTTGTTATTTCTATGTTTCTTCATAGAGACGCTGAAGATGCCGTTTATGCGAATTATATATATCTAAGAACTAAAATAAATTAGTTGTCAGATCCATGAACTACCTCTGCTGTTATTATAGAAACTACTTAGAATGTTCACAGCATTGTATTTGTTTTGGTCATGGCATGTTTATGTATTTTGTCTTGCGAATACTGTTGGCAGTTATCTTGTCTTCATTTGTTTTGCAGAATGTTTTTGTTTCTAGACATTTTGTAAATTATGACGTCATAACAATAATTTTTTTTTTCAACAGCAAAACACCAATACCAAACATCATTGCTTTGATGTCAGACAACTCATGTAATTGAAAATACAATTCCTTGCTCTTCATATACCGCATATTGTTTTACAGATGAAGAAGCTTTCTCTTTGGGGCAATAATCTCGGTGATGATGGAGCATCTCATATTTCGACTTGTCTCAACAAGATCGAGGAGCTTCATATTGGCGAGTGCAAGATCAGTGCATCTGGAATAAAATCCATATCCGATGCTATCTCTAAGCTACCTGAACCGGTAAGTATGTAGCACTCTTGGTTGTTGGTTTACTGACTAAGACACAGACTCTATGTTTTTTGCAAATTATTTTATTTCAGAACAATCTAAACGTTCTAAACTTTGTGAAGCCTTGTGTTTCGTCATTACTTTGTGCTAAATTATTATCTGATGCCCGTTTCAGCTGCATCCTTACGTCACAATTTAAATTACAAATGAAATATAAAAGTAATTCCATTTCACATAAAGTGAGGATCGCGTTTTGTCACTGCCACGCACATAGCAGTTTCTAACGGAAGAAGTTATTCATGTTATTTTCACTGACACACTTTATACAACGTTTTTAGAAAAGGTGAAACGCCTAAATGTAAACCTGTCGCTGTACGACTATTCGTGTATCAAACACCAACCATCAGTCGCGTTGTTTACGTTGTTTGCCTGTTTTTAACCGTCATCAACGACACAATGTTTGACAGCGAGGTCGACTGTGGGACCGGGTTCGCCTGATTGCTACTTCTATGCTTTAAATCTCTCCACCACCGAGCTGGATATTTTTATTATTTCAACACTGTAGTTATGTAGCAAATTAGCCTTCGATTTCAACTAGCGAACACACGTAAAGGCTCAGTTATATTTAACTGGTAAAGGATTGGCCTATATTATATCTTCATAATATAAATTGGTAAAATCGCAAGTACGTGAATGGTTTGTTAAAGATAATTCAGCCGATTTGCGATTAAGACTTTGCAACGTTTCGGATTATTTTTGAAGATGGCCGGGACGCAAAAAATGCGAAATTCAAAAATTTATTTCTCCTTACTGGAAGAGTTTTGGGCTGAATCACTTATGAAAACGTTAATTACACAATTATTACTTTATTTTAAGACCAACTTGTTTCAGCGTTGTAGTTGCGCTTTAAGTTGACACAGCTAAGTTGCAATTAGTTAATATAATGTTCTTGCTGTGTATTACCGCCGATGGTAATATTGTCGAGATATACAAAAGTCCCGCGGCAGTTGTTGCTTGATATAAGCTTGTCCTTTGTTCGTTGAAAACATGGGACTACGTTAGTTAGGCTGAACGGCATTCGGCGAAACTGGTACAAATTAGTTTCGGCTTGAAATGCGATAAAAATCTTATCGTTAGACGCCAATTCTACCTGGTGGTACGCACGTTTTAAGTCTAGCATACTGTATTGTAGACGGAGAATCGAGACACATCATGCGCTGTGTCTTGTATTTTTGGCAGCGGATAACCGTCCAATAGCGTCAATTTGTTAATTGTTTGGCTGCAATCGAGACATAGTCGCTTCTTATAGTTTTGGTTCTTAGTTACCACCACTTGGGCTCGCCAAAGAGTTATTTTGTTCACACTTGTCATAAACGTGCAACGTGAATTAAATTACAACGCTGTGATGACAAGTCGGCTCCTTGCAGTCGGCTTCTAAAACAAAGCGTTTATATCGAACCGCCATGACAAGGTCTGACATGTTTAGTGTTCCATATTTTTTATTCCATTTTACTCTATAAATTTTGCGGAGCAAAAATGTGCGTGAAATAGGTCTCAAAGCAGCCATTTCTTTATTCACTACATATGTGTTGCACATAACTGAGAATTTAATTACGTAATTTATGTACCACATGTTGGTAAGTAATTCCGTAATTTTTTCTGCTTTCGCTCGCTTTGTTTTCGTTGCTGTTTATTGGCAAAGCAGGTTTATATCACAAGTTATTACTTAATATTGAGTTTCGGTTTCGCACAATTGGACTTATTTTCTGACATAGTTTTTCCCAAACTTTATTGCCTATCATAACTTTATCGACGTAGTGTGTGATCTACTTTTGCACGACACGCGAAAGTTATGTCTCGTTGGCTTCGTGCAGTGTGATATCACTTTAGCACTGTCACTGCCGTACTTTCCATACTTGATTTATGATCGTAGCAATAGTCATCAAAGAACGGCTATGAGGTCACTGTACAAGCGTTGTTTTTTACTATTGTGGTTTCGAAAATCGACAATGTGGGCCAAGAGCTGAGTGCCGATATCTCACGCATTTCAATTGCGTTTACATACAGAGTACACAGAGATAAAAAAGCCAATTATTATCAATGTTTTGTGTGCATAAAATATACCCGAACAGTAAGTTGTGTAATAATGTAATTTATACAAACGTTTGCAGCAACAGCCCCTATTCACTATAATTACGTAATTTTCGTGATTATTGTCAATGACGTGCAACACTTATTGCATGAATTTATAGTTTTGCAACGGTTCAAAAACCTAAAATTTTTTTTTACCGTTTGTGTTCATTTTGTGCGTTCGCAGCGTTGTTTGTGCAACAAAAATGAGTGCGCTCGAAGTTTCTTTCCTACGTTCAAAAAAGTACGTCTCCCTCTGCCTACAATACAATACACCAGGCATGCACAACATACGGCCCGCGGGCCGCATGCGGCCCGCGAAACCTTTTCGTGCGGCCCACGAGATATTCCGTGATTTCGCTCATTCAGGCATTTTCTCCACGGTTACAGTTACATAATCAACGAATCCGATGCTTTACCGCCGATAAGCGTTAAAAACAACTAGATACTGTAGTGCGAGAGGCAACCGTCTCTTGACAGTAACCATCTTCTCAATAATATCTCTTATTCGACGGTTAATCGGTCACATTATATAAAGTAGGCTAAACGTTAGTTACAACAATGTAAGCACGCGGCCCGCGAAAAATTTTTTTCCCTAAAACGGCCCGTGTACTGTTTTGAGTTGTGCATGCCTGCAATACACCATATAACCTTCCTATAATACACCTGCCCATGCACATCCTTTGTTCCAAACATACAAGATGTCCCAGGGAGAGCTGGACAATACGCCGATACAGGTCATTCCAGTTCGTTTGCTGCAATCTACTGGTCATTCACGACGTCCAGAATCACGGCCTTTCTTGAACACATATTGCAGCCAATAAGTGTTTATCATTGCAGTCTACCGGGCAGTAGCTCGAGTAATAAGTTGTTTTTGTCGTTTCAAATGATGTATACTTTAAACTACAGCTGGTGTTATAATAGCTATTTGATTTAAAAAATAGCAGCCGTTTGAATATCGACAGATAATAAAATGAAGGTGCATAAAAGCAAGTATGAACACACAAATGAGTTAATTCCCAGGATTATCAGGCATGCACACAAATCATGGTCCTTAAAAGAAAATAGAATTAAAAGCAAATGAGGAAATGAATATACAGTATTGGACAACACTTAAGAATTTATTTATTATGATGTCAACTTGACCCCCAAAGCAGTTTTTAATGGCTATAATTTTGAAGTAGTTACCCATAAAGTTGTGTACTTTGTTGACTTATTTTAAATATGAAGATTTTGCTGTCAGAAGATATATTTGATTTGACAAGCTGTTACTTACCATGGTCCAATATAAAAGACAGCATCGTATACCATTGAGGTCAAAACGACCCTAATCGAGTATGCATACCACGTAAACATAACAAAAAGCAGCTCTATTGTGGATATATTTGGAAAAATTTGTTATAAAAGTACCCAGAGTTATGTAATCACCACAACTAAAAATAAGTGAAAAAAAAAATTACAAGCAGAGATTTTTTCCTCCACCACTGGAATTGATTAATGAGGTGCAGAGCAGGGAAATGGGTCGGTAGCTCGTGGTTCCTTTTTCCTCCTTTCTTGGTTTGCTCCTTTCTTGGTTTGAGCACCACGACTGCATAAGAGGATTCATTTTAAATGCTTTGATTTTTGTAATAGATTGATCGACTCAATTTGAGTGGGAATAAATTTGGTGATGCTGGAGTTCCATTTATTATGTCTTGCCTTGATAAGATCGAAAAACTTTACATGACTGATTGCAACATCACTGGAGAAGGAGTTCGTGTATTAACAGAACATATAGAAAATAGTTCAAATCTGGTAAGATTGGTTATTTTTATGGTAAATATGACTGTAGGCAACATCCGTACCACCAGGGTGTTACATGTAATTTTATTTGCACTAAGCATTGTGAAATACTGCAGTAAATTAAAACAATAAATGAGTTATTTATGAATAATTTTTAGCGTTTTATTAACTTCTGATTTGTTTCAATGTACAGCCAAAAGTATTGGAATTCAATTATGATAAGATGAATCGATCAAAGGTGTTACGTTGTGGCTTAGACCTGCTTGACAATGGCAACTGCAGCAACCTTGGCCTGACACCTGTTGGAGTGGAAACATTAGCAGCCGCTATCAACAAACTACCTCAACCGGTTTGTCATTTTGCATAAATTTTGTTTAAGGCTGAAAGTTTCTTAAGCTAACATTTGTTTGCAATTCGTTTGCGTTGCTGAATCATTTATCTGATGTCTTTTTGTCATGCATTGTCTCTGGTCTTTTGGTAGCTTTAAAAAATGTTGTTAGTATTTCAAACTGGGCCTTGATCATGTTAAAGTGTCATTCCAGGACTGGTTCTTTAGCACACAGATTTTATATGCAGTAGCTTGCCACGAGGTTCAAACATTTAATTACTTGTAGCTCTAGTGTTAAGTTGTGTCTGTCATCTCAGTCTATTGGGCTGAAATTTTAGACAATGCAATTTGTTGACGTGACTTTGAAATTTTACTTCATCTCTTTTCTGAGAACCATTAAACGTAAAATCACCTTATTTCCGCTTCCTCGCCCCTCGCTTACTCAATTTACATTTTCTGCGTTCCTTCCTTATAAACCTCGCACTTTTGCTTTGCTTCACTCTGCTTACCATTTCGGCTGGGTTCAGCCAGAGCTTAAAACCATTTATCTCCTGATGCAAAAGGAAATAAAGTCACTTCATAACAGATGCGTGCCCACAAGGAGTGCGCAAACCCACAAGCGGAAACTTTCCATAACATCGTTTTAAACTGCTGACTAAAATTTCAAAATTCTCCAAGACTACAGCGAATCGTAATCTCCAAACTACCAGGGTTCAGGAGTTTCTATTCGAACTTTTATTCGTCTCGTTATTTATAGGCCGTTGACCCCGTTCCCCGTTCTTGTGTTGACTTTGCCGTTGTCATTGTTTGTTTGCCATTTTGTTGGCGGAAAAAGTTCGTCGTTGTCTTGTCTTTTTGTACGTTTGCCGCTTTTCGCGGCCCTCGTCTCTTTTGTTGTGTTTCTCTCATTTCCGTTTTTCATTTGCCTTTAGAACATGGACTCCAAAAATGTTTCCCGATTGTACGAAGACCTACAGGCAGCCCACACCCGCGCTAAGGCATTTATGATTAAGAAAGAGGGAGCCTCTCCGCGTGTTGAAGTCAAAATCAATGGCATTTACCAGAAATCGCTTGACGCTTATTTGTCACAGGGTGAGATCGCTGACGGGAATCTCCAACAGACAAGAATATGAGACCACTCATCGGGAGTTCACTGAACGCTCGGCAGCGGTCTCTGAGGTATCCGATTGTAGGCCTACGTCCATCCACAGCGACGCAAGCAGCGTTCGCAGTGAGCAACTGCGCAGCAAAGTAAACTTGAGAGCGGTTCTTCAACACAGGCAGAATCACGACCTTTCTTAAACATGTATTGCAAACAGTAAGTGTTAAGTATTATGAATATTGCTATAGACAATCAACGTTGCCTTCCGGAACTCCACACTTGTAAAAAAGCTCAATCACACAAATCCATCCGCACAAGAAACCAAAAGGACTTACTTATTGTAGCAGCTGACGTACAGAGTTTGTATCCCAGCATATTCATAAATTTCGTCAAAATCAGTTAGCAAAGCTTTGATGGAATACAGCGGAACGCAAGTCCTATCTCACGACAATCACTATGTTTTGTTTAGATAATGTTATATTACCAAAACGACATGGTTTTATAAGCAACATAGTGGCGTTCTGTATCTTTTGCCAAAATTGGATTGTATTACGTAATTTCACCGTTGCAGAACAGTTTTCAAAAAGCAGAGCTGTTAAAAAATTTATCGATGATATTATGTGGCTATCATACGACGAAGCAAATATCAACAACATCAAAAATGCTTTACCAATAGGATTCGGTCAAAACCAACTAAGTTTGAGGTTACAGAAAATAAACATGGCGGTCGATAATTATCAAGACCTCGAGTTTTAAGACGTGCTCCATCACTCTTCAACACAGGCCGGCTGTAGCTTTATAGCGAAAGATTACGTCAAGCCCACTGCCTATGGCCGATTATTCCTATACTGAAAGTACCACCATCCGGTTCATGTTTTCGAATTCGTGTTTTATGGAGAGGCAAAAATTCTGCAGTTTGAATGAAACCAACACAGATTTCACAGCTGCCCACCAAAGGCTAAAACAAAAGTGTTTGGCAAAGTGTTTCCTTTCCCAAGGAAACTATTTCGACAAATCTTGTCATCAAACGAGAGTAAATGGTCAGAAAAAAAAGATAATTTGTTTCCGCTCGCTTTATTTTCATTGTTGTTTATTGGCAAAGCAGGTTTATATCACAAGTCATTACTTAATATTGAGTTTTGTTTTCGCACAATTGAACTTATTTTCTCACAAAATTTTCCCAAACTTTATTGCCTATTACAACTTTATCGACGTAGTGTGTGATCTACTTTTGCACGAAACGCGTAAGTTATATTTCTCGTTGGCTTCGTGCAGTGTGATATCACTTTAGCACTGTCACTGCCGTTCTTCCATACTTGATTTATGATCGTAGCAATAGTCATCAAAGAACGGTTATGAGGTCACTGTACAAGCGTTGTTTTTTGCTATTGCAGTTTCGAAAAACCGCAATGTTGATACTACCTCTAAATACCTAATGAACAACCTCTGCTGTTATTATACAATCTAATTAGAATACTTATGGCGTTGTATTTATTTTGGTCATGGCATGTTTATGTATTTTGTCTTGCGAATACTGTTGGGAACCAATTTTCATTTGTTTTGTAGATTTTTTGTGTTTCTAGAGATTTTGTAAATTACGACGTCATAAGAATAATTTTATATTCAACAGCAAATCACCAATATCAAGCAATGTCGCTTTGACGTCAGACAACTTAAATGACCTGAAATACAATTCCTTGCTCTTCATCTACAACTTATTGTTTTACAGATGAAGAAGCTTTCTCTTTGGGGCAATGATCTCGGTGATGATGGAGCATCTCATATTTCGACTTGTCTCAGCAAGATCGAGGAGCTTCATATTGGCGAGTGCAAGATCAGTGCATCTGGAATAAAATCCATATCCGACGCTATCTCTAAGCTACCTGAACCGGTAAGTATGTAGCACTCTTGGTTGTTGGTTTACTGACTAAAACACGGACTCTATGTTTTTTTGCAAATTAATTTATTTCAGAACAATCTAAACGTTCTAAACTTTGTGAAGTCTTGTGTTTCGTCATTACTTTGTGCTAAATTATTATCTGATGCCGGTTTCAGATGCATCCTTACGTCACAATTTAAATTACAAATGAAATATAAAAGTAATTCCATTTCACATAAAGTGAGGATCGCGTTTTGTCACTGCCACGCACATAGCAGTTTCTAACGGAAGAAGTTTATCATATTATTTTCACTGACACACTTTATACAACGTTTTTAGAAAAGGTGAAACGCGTAAATGTAAACCTGTCGCTGTACGACTATTCGTGTATCAAACACCAACCAACAATCACGTTGTTTTAGCTTTTTGTCTGACTTTAACCGTCATCAACGACACAATGTTTGACAGCGAGGTCGACTGTGGGATCGGGTTCGCCTAATTGCTACTTCTATGCTTTAAATCTCTCCACCACCGAGCTGGATGTTTTTATTATTTCAACGCTGTAGTTATGTAGTAAATTAGCCTTCGATTTCAACTAGCGAACACACGTAAAGGCTCAGCTATATTTAACTGGTAAAAGATTGGCCTATATTACATCTTCATAATATAAATTGGTAAAATCGCAAGTACGTGAATGGTTTGTTAAAGATAATTCAGCCGATTTGCGATTAAGACTTTGCAACGTTTCGGATTATTTTTGAAGATGGCGGGGACGCAAAAAATGCGAAATTCAAAAATTTATTTCTCCTTACTGGAAGAGTTTTGGGCTGAATGACTTATGGAAACGTTAATTACACAATTATTACTTTATTTTAAGACCAACTTGTTTCAGCGTTGTAGTTGTGCTTTAAATTGACAAAGCTAAGTTGCAATTAGTTAATGTCATGGTCTTGCTGTGTATTACCGCCGATGGTAATATTGTCGAGATATACAAAAGTCCCGCGGCAATTGTTGCTTGATATAAGCTCGTCCTTTGTTCTTTGAAAACATGGGACTACGTTAGTTAGGCTGAACGGCATTCGGCGAAACTGGTACAAATTAGTATCGGCTTCAAATGCGATAAAAATCTTATCGTTAGACGCCAATTCTACCTGGTGGTACGCACGTTTTAAGTCTAGCATACTGTATTGTAGATGGAGAATTGAGACACATCATGCGCTATGTCTTGTATTTTTGGCAGCGGATAACCGTCCAATAGCGTCAATTTGGTCATTGTTTGGCTGCAATCGAGACATGGTCGCTTGTTATAGTTTTGGTTCTTAGTTACCACCACTTGGGCTCGCCAAAGAGTTTTATTTTGTTCACACTTGTCATAAACGTGCAACGTGAATCGAACACGACGCTGTGATGACAAGTCGGCTCCTTGCTGTCGGCTTGTAAAACAAAGCGTTTATATCGAGCCGCCATGACAAGATTCTGACATGTTTAGTGTTCCATATTTTTTATTCCATTTTACTCTATAAACTTTGCGGAGCAAAAATGTGCGTGAAATTAGTCTCAAAGCAGCCATTTCTTTATTCACTACATATGTGTTGCACGTAACTGAGAATTTAATTACGTAATTTATGTGCCACATGTTGGTAAGTAATTCCGTAATTTTTTCTGCTTTTGCTCGCTTTGTTTTCATTGTTGTTTATTGGCAAAGCAGGTTTATATCACAAGTTATTACTGAATATTGAGTTTCGGTTTCGCACAATTGGACTTATTTTCGACATAGTTTTTCCCAAACTTTTTTTGTCTATTATAACTTTATCGACGTAGTGTGTGATCTACTTTTGCACGAAACGCGTAAGTTATATTTCTCGTTGGCTTCGTGCAGTGTGATATCACTTCAGCAGTGTCACTGCCGTACTCTCCATACTTGATTTATGATCGTAGCAATAGTCATCAAAGAACGGCTATGAGGTCACTATACAAGCGTTGTTTTTTACTATTGTGGTTTCGAAAATCGACAGAGTGGGCCAAGAGCTGAGTGCCGATATCTCACGCATTTCAATTGCGTTTACATACAGAGTACACAGAGATAAAAAAAGCCAATTATCAATGTTTTGTGTGCATAAAATATACCCGAACAGTAAGTTGTGTAATAATGTAATTTACACAAACGTTTGCAGCAACAGCCCCTATTCCTTATAATTACGTAATTTTCGTGATTATTGTCATTGACGTGCAACACTAATTGCGCGAATTTATAGTTTTGCAACAGCTCAAAAACCTAAAATTTTTTTTTACCGTTTGTCTCCATTTTGTGCGTTCGCAGCGTTGTTTGTGCAACAAAAATGAGTGCGCTTGTAGTTTCTTTCCTACGTTCAAAAAAGTACGTCTCCCTCTGCCTACAATACAATACACCATATAACCTTCCTATAATACACCTGCCCATGCACATCCTTTGTTCCAAACACACAAGATGTCCCAGGGAGAGCTGGACAACACGCCGATACAGGTCATTCCAGTTCGTTTGCTGCAATCTACTGGTCATTCACGACGTCCAGAATCACGGCCTTTCTTGAACACATTTTGCAGCCAATAAGTGTTAAATACTGGAAAAGCAAAATAAATGACTATTGTAAACACAGTCAACATTATCTTCAGGAACTCGGTACTTGTAAAATAGCTCAATCACACAAATCCACCCGCATAAGAAACCAAAAGGACTTACTTATTGTAGCAGCTGACGTACAGAGTTTGTATCCCAACATAGGCCTATTCATAAATCTCGTCAAAATCAGTTAGCAAAGCTTTGATGGAATACAACGGAAGGCAAGTCCTATCTGACGACATTAAATATTTATGTTTTGTTTAGACAATGTTATATTACAACACTGACGTGGTTTTTATAAGCGAAATGGTGGCATCATTACAGGCCAGAGCCATTCTGTATTTTTGGCAACATTGGATTGCATTTCGTAATTTCACCTTTGCAGAAAAGTTTTGTAAAAGCAGCAGTTCAAAAGATTTATCGATGATATTATCTGGCCATCATACGACGAGGCAAATATCAACAACATTGAAAATGCTTTACAAATAGGATTCGGTCAAAACAGTTTTGATTTAAGGTTCCAAAAAATAAAGATGGCGGTAGATAATTTATAATCAAAACCTCGAGCTTTTTGACTTTTTGGACGTGCTTCATCATTCTTCAACACTGGCCAGCTGTAGCTTTATAGCGAAAGATTACATCAAGCCCATTGCCTAAGCCCGGCCATTCTTACGCGGAAAGTCCCACCACCCGGTTCATGTTTTCAAATTCATATTTTATGGAGAGGGGAAAAAGCTCCGCAGGTTAAATGAAACCAACACAGATTTCGCCGCTGCTCTCCAAAGGCTAAACGAAAAGTGTTTCGCATTTCCTTTCCCAAGGAAACTATTTCAACAAATCTTTTCAAACGAGAGTAAATTGTCAGAATAGGACGATGACAAGAATGACGATGAAAAGCGTACAAACTTACATAACGTTACCAGGGCCATAGGACAAGCTCGCACTCTACAGTTGACGAAACAAGAAAGGTCTCTTAAACCACTTGCCACTGTGACTTACAAGCGCCCTCGAACGTTGGGTAACATACGGATCAATTACCGTTAGTTGGCACATCAAACAGTTCAAATGAAATGGGAACACAGCCTTATCAAGCCATACGGCAGAGGTTCTTAACCTTTTTATAGTCGTGGCCCACTTTAAATGCTGATCACCTACGTTTTGGGCGACACAAAATGATATAAATTATTATTACTTAAATCATATAATTTGAATAAACAGCAATGCTAATTTGAACGTTACAAAATTGTCACCAACTAATTAAAACTGAAATTTTCACCAACTTTATAATTTTCCAAATAGCTCTGTGGCCCACCGGTTAAGAACTCATGCCATACGGCCAATGCGCATTGTGTGGCAACTACGGAAAACACATAAACATGGATTATGAAAACGACATCTACCCCGTCACCAATGGAGTCATCCACCTTAATCAATTTCTTACTTGCCGAGATTACTGTATGTACGCTGCCACATGTCGCTTATGCAACTTCATTTACGTGGTCAAATGAAGAACAGTTTTACTTGCAGATGGAACGCGCATATTTGGCTTAGCAAAAGTGTCAGCAAAGAATACCAAGATGACAAGGCAGCCCTGAGAACCCATTTCTGTGCCATCATAATAGCTTTCTCATTAATAAACCTGAAATAGCAGAATGCTACAAGGTGACCTTCTTTGACAATGTCGAAGCTAATTGCGTGAGCTATTTACTTGCTGACATAAACATACAAGACACCTTGCTTCCCAAGATAATATAACGATTACACCTCACCAATTTGTTAACGTGCATGCCACTGATTCGCCGCTTCCGTTACTCGTAGTACTAGTGGACTGTCTTTGTCACAGTGATAACGTGCTATTTGTCTGATAGGAAAGCTGTTCGCCCTGATTTAGATTTGTATTTAAGCATTTTACGTTTTCCCGGTTTTAACATTTTTAGCTTTATAGTTTTTATGCTTTACTCTCCTCTTGTAATTGTTTTTATATTTGTTATTTCTATGTTTCTTCATAGAGACGCTGAAGATGCCGTTTATGCGAATTATATATATCTAAGAACTAAAATAAATTAGTTGGCAGATCTATGAACTACCTCTGCTGTTATTATAGAAACTACTTAGAATGTTCACAGCATTGTATTTGTTTTGGTCATGGCATGTTTATGTATTTTGTCTTGCGAATACTGTTGGCAGTTATCTTGTCTTCATTTGTTTTGCAGAATGTTTTTGTTTCTAGACATTTTGTAAATTATGACGTCATAACAATAAGTTTTTTTTTTCAACAGCAAATCACCAATATCAAGCATTGTTTCTTTGATCTTGGACAACTCATGTGATTAATAATACAATTCCTTGCTCTTCATCTACCGCATATTGTTTTACAGATGAAGAAGCTTAATCTTCGTTACAGTAATCTCGGTGATGATGGAGCATCTCATATTTCGACTTGTCTCAGCAAGATCGAGGAGCTTGATATTAGCTGGTGCACGATCAGTGCATCTGGAATAAAATCCATATCCGATGCTATCTCTAAGCTACCTGAACCGGTAAGTATGCAGCACTCTTGGTTGTTGGTTTACTGACTAAGACACAGACTCTATGTTTTTTTGCAAATTAATTTATTTCAGAACAATCTAAACGTTCTAAACTTTGTGAAGCCTTGTGTTTCGTCATTACTTTGTGCTAAATTATTATCTGATGCCCGTTTCAGCTGCATCCTTACGTCACAATTTAAATTACAAATGAAATATAAAAGTAATTCCATTTCACATAAAGTGAGGATCGCGTTTTGTCACTGCCACGCACATAGCAGTTTCTAACGGAAGAAGTTTATCATATTATTTTCACTGACACACTTTATACAACGTTTTTAGAAAAGGTGAAACGCGTAAATGTAAACCTGTCGCTGTACGACTATTCGTGTATCAAACACCAGCCATCAACCACGTTGTTTGCGCTGTTTGTCTGTTGTTTAACCGTCATCAACGTCACATTATTTGACAGCGTTGTCGACTGTGGGACCGGGTTCGTCTAATTGCTACTTCTATGCTTTAAACCTCTCCACCACCGAGCTGGATATTTTTATTATTTCAACACTGTAGTTATGTAGCAAATTAGCCTTCGATTTCAACTAGCGAACACACGTAAAGGCTCAGCTATATTTAACTGGTAAAGGATTGGCCTATATTACATCTTCATAATATAAATTTGTAAAATCGCAAGTACGTGAATGGTTTGTTAAAGATAATTCGGCCGATTTGCGATTAAGACTTTGCAACGTTTCGGATTATTTTTGAAGATGACCGGGACGCAAAAAATGCGAAATTCAAAAATTTATTTCTCCTTACTGGAAGAGTTTTGGGCTAAATGACTTATGGAAACGTTAATTACACAATTATTACTTTATTTTAAGACCAACTTGTTTCAGCGTTGTAGTTGTGCTTTAAATTGACAAAGCTAAGTTGCAATTAGTTAATGTCATGGTCTTGCTGTGTATTACCGCCGATGGTAATATTGTCGAGATATACAAAAGTCCCGCGGTAGTTGTTGCTTGATATAAGCTCGTCCTTTGTTCTTTGAAAACATGGGACTACGTTAGTTAGGCTGAACGGCATTCGGCGAAACTGGTACAAATTAGTATCGGCTTCAAGTTCCATTCATTCCAGTTCGTCATTCCAGTTCGTTTGCTGCAATCTACTGGTCATTCACGACGTCCAGAATCACGGCCTTTCTTGAACACATATTGCAGCCAATAAGTGTTAAATACTGGAAAAGCAAAATGAATGACTATTGTAAACACAGTCAACATTATCTTCAGGAACTCGGTACTTGTAAAATAGCTCAATCACACAAATCCACCCGCATAAGAAACCAAAAGGACTTACTTATTGTAGCAGCTGACGTACAGAGTTTGTATCCCAACATAGGCCTATTCATAAATCTCGTCAAAATCAGTTAGCAAAGCTTTGATGGAATACAACGGAAGGCAAGTCCTATCTGACGACATTAAATATTTATGTTTTGTTTAGACAATGTTATATTACAACACTGACGTGGTTTTTATAAGCGAAATGGTGGCATCATTACAGGCCAGAGCCATTCTGTATTTTTGGCAACATTGGATTGCATTTCGTAATTTCACCTTTGCAGAAAAGTTTTGTAAAAGCAGCAGTTCAAAAGATTTATCGATGATATTATCTGGCCATCATACGACGAGGCAAATATCAACAACATTGAAAATGCTTTACAAATAGGATTCGGTCAAAACAGTTTTGATTTAAGGTTCCAAAAAATAAAGATGGCGGTAGATAATTTATAATCAAAACCTCGAGCTTTTTGACTTTTTGGACGTGCTTCATCATTCTTCAACACTGGCCAGCTGTAGCTTTATAGCGAAAGATTACATCAAGCCCATTGCCTAAGCCCGGTTATTCTTACGCGGAAAGTCCCACCACCCGGTTCATGTTTTCAAATTCATATTTTATGGAGAGGGGAAAAAGCTCCGCTGGTTAAATGAAACCAACACAGATTTCGCCGCTGCTCTCCAAAGGCTAAACGAAAAGTGTTTCGCATTTCCTTTCCCAAGGAAACTATTTCAACAAATCTTTTCAAACGAGAGTAAATTGTCAGAATAGGACGATGACAAGAATGACGATGAAAAGCGTTCAAACTTACATAACGTTACCAGGGCCATAGGACAAGCTCGCACTCTACAGTGGACGAAACAAGAAAGGTCTCTTAAACCACTTGCCACTGTGACTTACAAGCGCCCTCGAACGTTGGGTAACATACGGATCAATTACCGTTAGTTGGCACATCAAACAGTTCAAATGAAATGGGAACACAGCCTTATCAAGCCATACGGCAGAGGTTCTTAACCTTTTTATAGTCGTGGCCCACTTTAAATGCTGATCACCTACGTTTTGGGCGACACAAAATGATATAAATTATTATTACTTAAATCATATAATTTGAATAAACAGCAATGCTAATTTGAACGTTACAAAATTGTCACCAACTAATTAAAACTGAAATTTTCACCAACTTTATAATTTTCCAAATAGCTCTGTGGCCCACCGGTTAAGAACTCATGCCATACGGCCAATGCGCATTGTGTGGCAACTACGGAAAACACATAAACATGGATTATGAAAACGACATCTACCCCGTCACCAATGGAGTCATCCACCTTAATCAATTTCTTACTTGCCGAGATTACTGTATGTACGCTGCCACATGCCGCTTATGCAACGTCATTTACGTGGTCAAATGAAGAACAGTTTTACTTGCAGATGGAACGCGCATATTTGGCTTAGCAAAAGTGTCAGCAAAGAATACCAAGATGACAAGGCAGCCCTGAGAACCCATTTCTGTGCCATCATAATAGCTTTCTCATTAATAAACCTGAAATAGCAGAATGCTACAAGGTGACCTTCTTTGACAATGTCGAAGCTAATTGCGTGAGCTATTTACTTGCTGACATAAACATACAAGACACCTTGCTTCCCAAGATAATATAACGATTACACCTCACCAATTTGTTACCGTGCATGCCACTGATTCGCCGCTTCCGTTACTCGTAGTACTAGTGGACTGTCTTTGTCACAGTGATAACGTGCTATTTGTCTGATAGGAAAGCTGTTCGCCCTGATTTAGATTTGTATTTAAGCATTTTACGTTTTCCCGGTTTTAACATTTTTAGCTTTATAGTTTTTATGCTTTACTCTCCTCTTGTAATTGTTTTTATATTTGTTATTTCTATGTTTCTTCATAGAGACGCTGAAGATGCCGTTTATGCGAATTATATATATCTAAGAACTAAAATAAATTAGTTGGCAGATCCATGAACTACCTCAGCTGTTATTATAGAAACTACTTAGAATGTTCACAGCATTGTATTTGTTTTGGTCATGGCATGTTTATGTATTTTGTCTTGCGAATACTGTTGGCAGTTATCTTGTCTTCATTTGTTTTGCAGAATGTTTTTGTTTCTAGACATTTTGTAAATTATGACGTCATAACAATAATTTTTTTTTTCAACAGCAAATCACCAATATCAAGCATGGTTTCTTTGATCTTGGACAACTCATGTGATTAATAATACAATTCCTTGCTCTTCATCTACCGCATATTGTTTTACAGATGAAGAAGCTTAATCTTCGTTACAATAATCTCGGTGATGATGGAGCATCTCATATTTTGACTTGTCTCAGCAAGATCGAGAAGCTTCATATTGGCGAGTGCAAGATCAGTGCATCTGGAATAAAATCGATATCCGATGCTATCTCTGAGCTACCCGAACCGGTAAGTATGTAGCACTCTTGGTTGTTGGTTTACTGACTAAGACACAGACTCTATGTTTTTTTGCAAATTAATTTATTTCAGAACAATCTAAACGTTCTAAACTTTGTGAAGTCTTGTGTTTCGTCATTACTTTGTGCTAAATTATTATCTGATGCCCGTTTCAGCTGCATCCTTACGTCACAATTTAAATTACAAATGAAATATAAAAGTAATTCCATTTCACATAAAGTGAGGATCGCGTTTTGTCACTGCCACGCACATAGCAGTTTCTAACGGAAGAAGTTGTTCATGTTATTTTCACTGACACACTTTATACAACGTTTTTAGAAAAGGTGAAACGTGTAAATGTAAACCTGTCGCTGTACAACTATTCGTGTATCAAACACCAGCCATCAATCACGTTGTTTACGTTGTTTGTCTGTTGTTTAACCGCCTTTAACGTCACAATGTTTGACAGCGAGGTCGACTGTGGAACAGGGTTCGCCTAATTTTTACTTCTATGCTTTAAACGTCCCCACCACCGAGCTGGATATTTTTATTATTTCAACACTGTAGTTATGTAGTAAATTAGCCTTCGATTTCAACTAGCGAACACACGTAAAGGCTCAGCTATATTTAACTGGTAAAGGATTGGCCTATATTACATCTTCATAATATAAATTGGTAAAATCGCAAGTACGTGAATGGTTTGTTAAAGATAATTCAGCCGATTTGCGATTAAGACTTTGCAACGTTTCGGATTATTTTTGAAGATGACCGGGACGCAAAAAATGCGAAATTCAAAAATTTATTTCTCCTTACTGGAAGAGTTTTGGGCTGAATGACTTATGGAAACGTTAATTACACAATTATTACTTTATTTTAAGACCAACTTGTTTTAGCGTTGTAGTTGTGCTTTAAATTGACAAAGCTAAGTTGCAATTAGTTAATGTCATGGTCTTGCTGTGTATTACCGCCGATGGTAATATTGTCGAGATATACAAAAGTCCCGAGGCAATTGTTGCTTGATATAAGCTCGTCCTTTGTTCTTTGAAAACATGGGACTACGTTAGTTAGGCTGAACGGCATTCGGCGAAACTGGTACAAATTAGTATCGGCTTCAAATGCGATAAAAATCTTATCGTTAGACGCCAATTCTACCTGGTGGTACGCACGTTTTAAGTCTAGCATACTGTATTGTAGATGGAGAATCGAGACACATCATGCGCTATGTCTTGTATTTTTGGCAGCGGATAACCGTCCAATAGCGTCAATTTGGTCATTGTTTGGCTGCAATCGAGACATAGTCGCTTCTTATAGTTTTGGTTCTTAGTTACCACCACTTGGGCTCGCCAAAGAGTTTTATTTTGTTCACACTTGTCATAAACGTGCAACGTGAATCGAACATGACGCTGTGATGACAAGTCGGCTCCTTGCTGTCGGCTTCTAAAACAAAGCGTTTATATCGAACCGCCATGACAAGGCTCTGACATGTTTAGTGTTCCATATTTTTTATTCCATTTTACTCTATAAACTTTGCGGAGCAAAAATGTGCGTGAAATTAGTCTCAAAGCAGCCATTTCTTTATTCACTACATATGTGTTGCACGTAACTGAGAATTTAATTACGTAATTTATGTGCCACATGTTGGTAAGTAATTCCGTAATTTTTTCTGCTTTTGCTCGCTTTGTTTTCGTTGTTGTTTATTGGCAAAGTAGGTTTATATCACAAGTTATTACTTAATATTGAGTTTCGGTTTCGCACAATTGGACTTATTTTCTGACAAGGTTTTTCCCAAGCTTTTTTTGCCTATTATAACTTTATCGACGTAGTGTGTGATCTACTTTTGCACGAAACGCGTAAGTTATATTTCTCGTTGGCTTCGTGCAGTGTGATATCACTTCAGCAGTGTCACTGCCATACTTTCCATACTTGGTTTATGATCGTAGCAATAGTCATCAAAGAACGGTTATGAGGTCACTGTACAAGCGTTGTTTTTTACTATTGTGGTTTCGAAAATCGACAATGTGGGCCAAGAGCTTAGTGCCGATATCTCACGCATTTCAATTGCGTTTACATACAGAGTACACAGAGATAAAAAAGCCAATTATCAATGTTTTGTGTGCATAAAATATACCCGAACAGTAAGTTGCGTAATAATGTAATTTACACAAACGTTTGCAGCAACAGCCCCTATTCACTATAATTACGTAATTTTCGGAATTATTGTCAATGACGTGCAACACTAATTGCATGAATTTATAGTTTTGCAACAGTTCAAAAACCTAAAATTTTTTTACCGTTTGTGTCCATTTTGTGCGTTTGCAGCGTTGTTTGTGCAACAAAAATGAGTGCGCTCGTAGTTTCTTTCCTACGTTCAAAAAAGTACGTCTCCCTCTGCCTACAATACAATACACCATATAACCTTCCTATAATACACCTGCCCATGCACATCTTTTGTTCCAAACACACAAGATGTCCCAGGGAGAGCTGGACAACACGCCGATACAGGTCATTCCAGTTCGTTTGCTGCAATCTACTGGTCATTCACGACGTCCAGAATCACGGCCTTTCTTGAACACATATTGCAGCCAATAAGTGTTAAATACTGGAGAAGCAAAATAAATGACTATTGTAAACATAGTCAACATTATCTTCAGGAACTCGGTACTTGTAAAATAGCTCAATCACACAAATCCACCCGCATAAGAAACCAAAAGGACTTACTTATTGTAGCAGCTGACGTACAGAGTTTGTATCCCAACATTGGCCTATTTATAAATCTCGTTAAAATCAGTTAGCAAAGCTTTGATGGAATACAACGGAAGGCAAGTCCTATCTGACGACATTAAATATTTATGTTTTGTTTAGACAATGTTATATTACAACACTGACGTGGTTTTTATAAGCGAAATGGTGGCATTATTACAGGCCAGAACCATTCTGTATTTTTGGCAACATTGGATTGCATTTCGTAATTTCACCTTTGCAGAAAAGTTTTGTAAAAGCAGCAGTTCAAAAGATTTATCGATGATATTATCTGGCCATCATACGACGAGGCAAATATCAACAACATCGAAAATGCTTTACAAATAGGATTCGGTCAAAACAGTTTTGATTTAAGGTTCCAAAAAATAAAGATGGCGGTAGATAATTTATAATCAAAACCTCGAGCTTTTTGACTTTTTGGACGTGCTTCATCATTCTTCAACACTGGCCAGCTGTAGCTTTATAGCGAAAGATTACATCAAGCCCATTGCCTAAGCCCGGCTATTCTTACGCGGAAAGTCCCACCATCCGGTTCATGTTTTCAAATTCATATTTTATGGAGAGGGGAAAAAGCTCCGCAGGTTAAATGAAACCAACACAGATTTCGCCGCTGCTCTCCAAACTTACATAACGTTACCAGGGCCATAGGACAAGCTCGCACTCTACAGTTGACGAAACAAGAAAGGACTCTTAAACCACTTGCCACCGTGACTTACAAGCGCCCTCGAACGTTGGGTAACATACGGATCAATTACCGTTAGTTGGCACATCAAACAGTTCAAATGAAACGGGAACACAGCCTTATCAAGCCATACGGCAGAGGTTCTTAACCTTTTTATAGTCGTGGCCCACTTTAAATGCTGATCACCTAAGTTTTGGGCGACACAAAATGATATAAATTATTATTTAAATCATATAATTTGAATAAACAGCAATGCTAATTTGAACGTTACAAAATTGTCACCAACTAATTAAAACTGAAATTTTCACCAACTTTAAAATTTTCCAAATAGCTCTGTGGCCCACCGGTTAAGAACTCATGCCATACGGCCAATGTGCATTGTGTGGCAACTACGGAAAACACATAAACATGGATTATGAAAACGACATCTACCCCGTCACCAATGGAGTCATCCACCTTAATCAATTTCTTACTTGCCGAGATTACTGTATGTACGCTGCCACATGCCGCTTATGCAACGTCATTTACGTGGTCAAATGAAGAACAGTTTTACTTGCAGATGGAACGCGCATATTTGGCTTGGCAAAAGTGTCAGCAACGAATACCAAGATGACAAGGCAGCCCTGAGAACTCATTTCTGTGCCATCATAATAACTTTCTCATTAATAAACCTGAAATAGCAGAATGCTACAAGGTGACCTTCTTTGACAATGTCGAAGCTAATTGCGTGAGCTATTTACATGCTGACATAAACAAACAAGATACATTGCTTCCCAAGATAAGATAACGATTACACCTCACCAATTGTTTACATCGCATGTCACTAATTCTCCGCTTCGGTTACTCGTAGTACTAGTGGACTGTCTTTGTCACAGTGATAACGTGCTATTTGTCTGATAGGAAAGCTGTTCGCCCTGATTTAGCTTTGTATTTAAGCATTTTACATTTTCCCGGTTTTAACATTTTTAGCTTTATAGTTTTTATGCTTTACTCTCCTCTTGTAATTGTTTTTATATTTGTTGTTTTCTATGTTTCTTCATAGAAACGCTGAAGATGCCGTTTATGCGAATTATATATATATAAGAACTAAAATAAATTAGTTGGCAGATCCATGAACTACCTCTGCTGTTATTATAGAAACTACTTAGAATGTTCACAGCATTGTATTTGTTTTGGTCATGGCATCTTTATGTGTTTTGTCTTGCGAATACTGTTGGCAGTTATCTTGTCTTCATTTGTTTTGCAGAATGTTTTTGTTTCTAGACATTTTGTAAATTATGACGTCATAACAATATTTTTTTTTTTTTAACAGCAAATCACCAATATCAAGCATTGTTTCTTTGATCTTGGACAACTCATGTGATTAAAAATACAATTCCTTGCTCTTCATCTATCGCATATTGTTTTACAGATGAAGAAGCTTAATATTTCTGGCAATAATCTCGGTGATGATGGAGCATCTCATATTTCGACTTGTCTCAGCAATATCGAGGTGCTTGATATTGGCGAGTGCAAAATCAGTGCATCTGGAATAAAATCCATATCCGACGCTATCTCTAAGCTACCTGAACCGGTAAGTATGTAGCACTCTTGGTTGTTGGTTTACTGACTAAGACACAGACTCTATGTTTTTTTGCAAATTAATTTATTTCAGAACAATCTAAACGTTCTAAACTTTGTGAAGTCTTGTGTTTCGTCATTACTTTGTGCTAAATTATTATCTGATGCCCGTTTCAGCTGCATCCTTACGTCACAATTTAAATTACAAATGAAATATAAAAGTAATTCCATTTCACATAAAGTGAGGATCGCGTTTTGTCACTGCCACGCACATAGCAGTTTCTAACGGAAGAAGTTGTTCATGTTATTTTCACTGACACACTTTATACAACGTTTTTAGAAAAGGTGAAACGTGTAAATGTAAACCTGTCGCTGTACAACTATTCGTGTATCAAACACCAGCCATCAATCACGTTGTTTTAGCTTTTTGTCTGACTTTAACCGTCATCAACGACACAATGTTTGACAGCGAGGTCGACTGTGGGACCGGGTTCGCCTGATTGCTACTTGTATGCTTTAAATCTCTCCACCACCGAGCTGGATATTTTTATTATTTCAACACTGTAGCTATGTAGTAAATTAGCCTTCGATTTCAACTAGCGAACACACGTAAAGGCTCAGCTATATTTAACTGGTAAAGGATTGGCCTATATTACATCTTCATAATATAAATTGGTAAAATCGCAAGTACGTGAATGGTTTGTTAAAGATAATTCAGCCGATTTGCGATTAAGACTTTGCAACGTTTCGGATTATTTTTGAAGATGGCCGGGACGCAAAAAATGCGAAAGTCAAAAATTTATTTCTCCTTACTGGAAGAGTTTTGGGCTGAATGACTTATGGAAACGTTAATTACACAATTATTACTTTATTTTAAGACCAACTTGTTTCAGCGTTGTAGTTGTGCTTTAAATTGACAAAGCTAAGTTGCAATTAGTTAATGTCATGGTCTTGCTGTGTATTACCGCCGATGGAAATATTGTCGAGATATACAAAAGTCCCGCGGCAGTTGTTGCTTAATATAAGCTCGTTCTTTGTTCTTTGAAAACATGGGACTACGTTAGTTAGGCTGAACGGCATTCGGCGAAACTGGTACAAATTAGTATCGGCTTCAAATGCGATAAAAATCTTATCGTTAGACGCCAATTCTACCTGGTGGTACGCACGTTTTAAGTCTAGCATACTGTATTGTAGATGGAGAATCGAGACACATCATGCGCTATGTCTTGTATTTTTGGCAGCGGATAACCGTCCAATAGCGTCAATTTGGTCATTGTTTGGCTGCAATCGAGACATAGTCGCTTCTTATAGTTTTGGTTCTTAGTTACCACCACTTGGGCTCGCCAAAGAGTTTTATTTTGTTCACATTTGTCATAAACGGTGGTCGGACGATTCAACCCGCGGACCATTCAACCCGCGGACGATTCAACCCGCGGACGATTCAACCCGCGGACGATTCAACCCGCGGACGATTCAACCCGCGGACGATTCAACCCCGTACGATTCAACCCCGGACGATTCAACCCGCGGACCTTTCAACCCACGGACGATTCAACCCAGGACGATTCAACCCCGGACTATTCAACCCGCGGATGATTCAACCCCGGACGATTCAACCCAGGACGATTCAACCCACGGACCTTTCAACCCACGGACCTTTCAACCCACGACAGCATCTTCCAAATGTTAGTGAAGTCGCTGTCTGCATTGTCTTTTGTTGCAGTCGCTGACCTGGAGAGTATTTTTGAACAACTTGCCAGCACATTTCCAGACGAGGTAGCCTGCAACGATCTTTTAGTTTACTTTGAAAGCAATTATATCCGTGGTTCAAGAACAGGACGCCAGCAACGACAGGCTAGATTTCCCCCTTCGTTGTGAAATCATTAGGACGACGCGATACTTTGCGAGCCCAAAACAACAAATTGCACAGAAGGGTTTCACAATGCCCTCAAATCACTATTTCTGTGTTCTCATCCGAACATTTGGTCATTTCTGGACGGTATAAAACGCGATATCGCGATACAACGGCTCGGTGCTCAAAACGCAGCAGTTGTTAATTTGGACCAACCACGAAGCAAATACACGCACCTGGCTCACAGACTTTCGGCAAAGGTTTGCACTTATGCAAATGAGCCAGATAAATTGATGTATCTGCGTGCAATCGCTCATATGTGCTAATTAATTACCGTTTGTAGTACCCTTTTCAGCTTTGTGTTTTATACGTGCTGTGTTTGTGTTCAGGTTCATGTTCTTAAGCTTGCCTGTAAATAAAACAACTTTCTTTCTAATTAATCGATGTATAAACAGGTGTCTATAAAAATATCTGTAATTTGTGTACATGCAAAAAAATAAATACACACATTTACGTACGTGGGTCGAAAGCATTTTGTCTTTTCAAAAACTTCAAAAATGTTAACTTAATGCTAAAAGGAGAACATTTTATATAGTAACCGATCTACACGGGTAAATACAAAAAATAATAGCAGGCGTAGACAGAAATGTACGCAAAGTACTGTATAGGGCAAAATAACAATATTCAAGGTTTTACTGGAAAGCAGAAAACAATAAGTGTTTTGATGTACAACCAATGCTAACAAGAAGTGGTAAAAGAAAAAAAAGGAAACACAAAAAGCTTTATATTAGCTTAGGCCTATATATTAGCTTTATTTAGCTTACATAATATTGGCTACAAAGTAACTTGGTGATAACCTAAGCCAATAGTACGTGAAAGGTCCGTGGGTTGAATAGCCCGGGGTTGAAAAGTCCTTGGTTGAATCGTCCGTGGGTTGAATCGTCCGGGGGTTGAATAGTCCTGAGTTGAATCGTCCGTGGGTTGAAAGGTCCGTGGGTTGAATCGTCCTGGGTTGAATCGTCCGTGGGTTGAATCGTCCGTGGGTTGAATCGTCCGCGGGTTGAATCGTCCGCGGGTTGAAAGGTCCGTGGGTTGAATCGTCCGCGGGTTGAATCGTCCGCGGGTTGAATGGTCCGCGGGTTGAATCGTCCGCGGGTTGAACCGTCCGTGGGTTGAATCGTCCTGGGTTGAATGGTCCTGGGTTGAATCGTCCGTGGGTTGAATCGTCCGGGGTTGAATCGTCCGTGGGTTGAATCGACCTGGAACCGTCATAAACGTGCAACGTGAATCGAATACGACGCTGTGATGACAAGTCGGCTCCTTGCTGTCGGCTTGTAAAACAAAGCGTTTATATCGAGCCGCCATGACAAGATTCTGACATGTTTAGTGTTCCATATTTTTTATTCCATTTTACTCTATAAACTTTGCGGAGCAAAAATGTGCGTGAAATTAGTCTCAAAGCAGCCATTTCTTTATTCACTACATATGTGTTGCACGTAACTGAGAATTTAATTACGTAATTTATGTGCCACATGTTGGTAAGTAATTCCGTAATTTTTTCTGCTTTTGCTCGCTTTGTTTTCGTTGTTGTTTATTGGCAAAGCAGGTTTATATCACAAGTTATTACTTAATATTGAGTTTCGGTTTCGCACAATTGGACTTATTTTCTGACAAGGTTTTTCCCAAGCTTTTTTTGCCTATTATAACTTTATCGACGTAGTGTGTGATCTACTTTTGCACGAAACGCGTAAGTTATATTTCTCGTTGACTTCGTGCAGTGTGATATCACTTCAGCAGTGTCACTGCCATACTTTCCATACTTGGTTTATGATCGTAGCAATAGTCATCAAAGAACGGTTATGAGGTCACTGTACAAGCGTTGTTTTTTACTATTGTGGTTTCGAAAATCGACAATGTGGGCCAAGAGCTGAGTGCCGATATCTCACGCATTTCAATTGCGTTTACATACAGAGTACAGAGAGATAAAAAAGCCAATTATTATCAATGTTTTGTGTGCATAAAATATACCCGAACAGTAAGTTGTGTAATAATGTAATTTACACAAACGTTTGCAGCAACAGCCCCTAATCACTATAATTACGTAATTTTCGGAATTATTGTCAATGACGTGCAACACTAATTGCATGAATTTATAGTTTTGCAACAGTTCAAAACCCTAAAATTTTTTTTTTACCGTTTGTCTCCATTTTGTGCGTTCGCAGCGTTGTTTGTGCAACAAAAATGAGTGCGCTCGTAGTTTCTTTCCTACGTTCAAAAAAGTACGTCTCCCTCTGCCTACAATACAATACACCATATAACCTTCCTATAATACACCTGCCCATGCACATCTTTTGTTCCAAACACACAAGATGTCCCAGGGAGAGCTGGACAACACGCCGATACAGGTCATTCCAGTTCGTTTGCTGCAATCTACTGGTCATTCACGACGTCCAGAATCACGGCCCTTCTTGAACACATATTGCAGCCAATAAGTGTTAAATACTGGAAAAGCAAAATGAATGAATATTGTAAACACAGTCAACATTATCTTCAGGAACTCGGTACTTGTAAAATAGCTCAATCACACAAATCCACCCGCATAAGAAACCAAAAGGACTTACTTATTGTAGCAGCTGACGTACAGAGTTTGTATCCCTACATTGGCCTATTCATAAATTTCGTCAAAATCAGTTAGCAAAGCTTTGATGGAATACAACGGAAGGCAAGTCCTATCTGACGACATTAAATATTTATGTTTTGTTTAGACAATGTTATATTACAACACTGACGTGGTTTTTATAAGCGAAATGGTGGCATCATTACAGGCCAGAACCATTCTGTATTTTTGGCAACATTGGATTGCATTTCGTAATTTCACCTTTGCAGAAAAGTTTTGTAAAAGCAGCAGTTCAAAAGATTTATCCATGATATTATCTGGCCATCATACGACGAGGCAAATATCAGCAACATCGAAAATGCTTTACAAATAGGATTCGGTCAAAACAGTTTTGATTTAAGGTTCCAAAAAATAAAGATGGCGGTAAATAATTTATAATCAAAACCTCGAGCTTTTTGACTTTTTGGACGTGCTTCATCATTCTTCAACACTGGCCAGCTGTAGCTTTATAGCGAAAAATTACATCAAGCCCATTGCCTATGCCCGGCTATTCTTACGCGGAAAGTCCCACCATCCGGTTCATGTTTTCAAATTCATATTTTATGGAGAGGGGAAAAAGCTCCGCAGGTTAAATGAAACCAACACAGATTTCGCCGCTGCTCTCCAAAGGCTAAACGAAAAGTGTTTCGCATTTCCTTTCCCAAGGAAACTATTTCAACAAATCTTTTCAAACGAGAGTAAATTGTCAGAATAGGACGATGACAAGAATGACGATGAAAAGCGTACAAACGGACATAACGTTACCAGGGCCATAGGACAAGCTCGCACTCTACAGTTGACGAAACAAGAAAGGTCTCTTAAACCACTTGCCACCGTGACTTACAAGCGCCCTCGAACGTTGGGTAACATACGGATCAATTACCGTTAGTTGGCACATCAAACAGTTCAAATGAAATGGGAACACAGCCTTATCAAGCCATACGGCAGAGGTTCTTAACCTTTTTATAGTCGTGGCCCACTTTAAATGCTGATCACCTACGTTTTGGGCGACACAAAATGATATAAATTATTATTACTTAAATCATATAATTTGAATAAACAGCAATGCTAATTTGAACGTTACAAAATTGTCACCAACTAATTAAAACTGAAATTTTCACCAACTTTATAATTTTCCAAATAGCTCTGTGGCCCACCGGTTAAGAACTCATGCCATACGGCCAATGCGCATTGTGTGGCAACTACGGAAAACACATAAACATGGATTATGAAAACGACATCTACCCCGTCACCAATGGAGTCATCCACCTTAATCAATTTCTTACTTGCCGAGATTACTGTATGTACGCTGCCACATGTCGCTTATGCAACGTCATTTACATGGTCAAATGAAGAACAGTTTTACTTGCAGATGGAACGCGCATATTTGGCTTAGCAAAAGTGTCAGCAAAGAATACCAAGATGACAAGGCAGCCCTGAGAACCCATTTCTGTGCCATCATAATAGCTTTCTCATTAATAAACCTGAAATAGCAGAATGCTACAAGGTGACCTTCTTTGACAATGTCGAAGCTAATTGCGTGAGCTATTTACATGCTGACATAAACAAACAAGATACATTGCTTCCCAAGATAAGATAACGATTACACCTCACCAATTTTTTACCATGCATGCCACTGATTAGCCGCTTCCGTTACTCATAGTACTAGTGGACTGTCTTTATCACAGTGATAACGTGCTATTTGTCTGATAGTTAAGCTGTTCGCCCTGATTTAACTTTGTATTTAAGCATTTTACATTTTCCCGGTTTTAACATTTTTAGCTTTATAATTTTTATGCTTTACTCTCCTCTTGTAATTGTTTTTATATTTGTTATTTCTATGTTTCTTCATAGAGACGCTGAAGATGCCGTTTATGCGAATTATATATATCTAAAAACTAAAATAAATTAGTTGTCAGATCCATGAACTACCTCTGCTGTTATTATAGAAACTACTTAGAATGTTCACAGCATTGTATTTGTTTTGGTCATGGCATGTTTATGTATTTTGTCTTGCGAATACTGTTGGCAGTTATCTTGTCTTCATTTGTTTTGCAGAATGTTTTTGTTTCTAGACATTTTGTAAATTATGACGTCATAACAATAATTTTTTTTTTCAACAGCAAAACACCAATACCAAACATCATTGCTTTGATGTTGGACAACTCATGTAATTGAAAATACAATTCCTTGCTCTTCATATACCGCATATTGTTTTACAGATGAAGAAGCTTTCTCTTTGGGGCAATAATCTCGGTGATGATGGAGCATCTCATATTTCGACTTGTCTCAACAAGATCGAGGAGCTTGATATTGGCCGGTGCAAGATCAGTGCATCTGGAATAAAATCCATATCCGACGCTATCTCTAAGCTACCTGAACCGGTAAGTATGTAGCACTCTTGGTTGTTGGTTTACTGACTAAAACACGGACTCTATGTTTTTTGCAAATTATTTTATTTCAGAACAATCTAAACGTTCTAAACTTTGTGAAGCCTTGTGTTTCGTCATTACTTTGTGCTAAATTATTATCTGATGCCCGTTTCAGCTGCATCCTTACGTCACAATTTAAATTACAAATGAAATATAAAAGTAATTCCATTTCACATAAAGTGAGGATCGCGTTTTGTCACTGCCACGCACATAGCAGTTTCTAACGGAAAAAGTTATTCATGTTATTTTCACTGACACACTTTATACAACGTTTTTAGAAAAGGTGAAACGCCTAAATGTAAACCTGTCGCTGTACGACTATTCGTGTATCAAACACCAACCATCAATCGCGTTGTTTGCGATGTTTGCCTGTTTTTAACCGTCATCAACGACACAATGTTTGACAACGTGATGGAATGTGGGACCGGGTTCGCCTGATTGCTACTTCTATGCTTTAAATCTCTCCACCACCGAGCTGGATATTTTTATTATTTCAACACTGTAGTTATGTAGCAAATTAGCCTTTGATTTCAACTAGCGAACACACGTAAAGGCTCAGTTATATTTAACTGGTAAAGGATTGGCCTATATTACATCTTCATAATATAAATTGGTAAAATCGCAAGTACGTGAATGGTTTGTTAAAGATAATTCAGCCGATTTGCGATTAAGACTTTGCAACGTTTCGGATTATTTTTGAAGATGGCCGGGACGCAAAAAATGCGAAATTCAAAAATTTATTTCTCCTTACTGGAAGAGTTTTGGGCTGAATGACTTATGAAAACGTTAATTACACAATTATTACTTTATTTTAAGACCAACTTGTTTCAGCGTTGTAGTTGCGCTTTAAGTTGACACAGCTAAGTTGCAATTAGTTAATATAATGTTCTTGCTGTGTATTACCGCCGATGGTAATATTGTCGAGATATACAAAAGTCCCGCGGCATTTGTTGCTTGATATAAGCTTGTCCTTTGTTCGTTGAAAACATGGGACTACGTTAGTTAGGCTGAACGGCATTCGGCGAAACTGGTACAAATTAGTATCGGCTTGAAATGCGATAAAAATCTTATCGTTAGACGCCAATTCTACCTGGTGGTACGCACGTTTTAAGTCTAGCATACTGTATTGTAGACGGAGAATCGAGACACATCATGCGCTGTGTCTTGTATTTTTGGCAGCGGATAACCGTCCAATAGCGTCAATTTGGTCATTGTTTGGCTGCAATCGAGACATAGTCGCTTCTTATAGTTTTGGTTCTTAGTTACCACCACTTGGGCTCGCCAAAGAGTTTTATTTTGTTCACACTTGTCATAAACGTGCAACGTGAATTAAATTACAACGCTGTGATGACAAGTCGGCTCCTTGCAGTCGGCTTCTAAAACAAAGCGTTTATATCGAACCGCCATGACAAGGCTCTGACATGTTTAGTGTTCCATATTTTTTATTCCATTTTACTCTATAAATTTTGCGGAGCAAAAATGTGCGTGAAATTGGTCTCAAAGCAGCCATTTCTTTATTCACTACATATGTGTTGCACATAACTGAGAATTTAATTACGTAATTTATGTACCACATGTTGGTAAGTAATTCCGTAATTTTTTCTGCTTTCGCTCGCTTTGTTTTCGTTGCTGTTTATTGGCAAAGCAGGTTTATATCACAAGTTATTACTTAATATTGAGTTTCGGTTTCGCACAATTGGACTTATTTTCTGACATAGTTTTTCCCAAACTTTATTGCCTATCATAACTTTATCGACGTAGTGTGTGATCTACTTTTGCACGACACGCGAAAGTTATGTCTCGTTGGCTTCGTGCAGTGTGATATCACTTTAGCACTGTCACTGCCGTACTTTCCATACTTGATTTATGATCGTAGCAATAGTCATCAAAGAACGGTTATGAGGTCACTGTACAAGCGTTGTTTTTTACTATTGTGGTTTCGAAAATCGACAATGTGGGCCAAGAGCTGAGTGCCGATATCTCACGCATTTCAATTGCGTTTACATACAGAGTACACAGAGATAAAAAAGCCAATTATTATCAATGTTTTGTGTGCATAAAATATACCCGAACAGTAAGTTGTGTAATAATGTAATTTATACAAACGTTTGCAGCAACAGCCCCTATTCACTATAATTACGTAATTTTCGTGATTATTGTCAATGACGTGCAACACTTATTGCATGAATTTATAGTTTTGCAACGGTTCAAAAACCTAAAATTTTTTTTTACTGTTTGTGTTCATTTTGTGCGTTCGCAGCGTTGTTTGTGCAACAAAAATGAGTGCGCTCGTAGTTTCTTTCCTACGTTCAAAAAAGTACGTCTCCCTCTGCCTACAATACAATACACCATATAACCTTCCTATAATACACCTGCCCATGCACATCCTTTGTTCCAAACACACAAGATGTCCCAGGGAGAGCTGGACAATACGCCGATACAGGTCATTCCAGTTCGTTTGCTGCAATCTACTGGTCATTCACGACGTCCAGAATCACGGCCTTTCTTGAACACATATTGCAGCCAATAAGTGTTTATCATTGCAGTCTACCGGGCAGTAGCTCGAGTAATAAGTTGTTTTTGTCGTTTCAAATGATGTATACTTTAAACTACAGCTGGTGTTATAATAGCTATTTGATTTAAAAAATAGCAGCCGTTTGAATATCGACAGATAATAAAATGAAGGTGCATAAAAGCAAGTATGAACACACAAATGAGTTAATTCCCAGGATTATCAGGCATGCACACAAATCATGGTCCTTAAAAGAAAATAGAATTAAAAGCAAATGAGGAAATGAATATACAGTATTGGACAACACTTAAGAATTTATTTACTATGATGTCAACTTGACCCCCAAAGCAGTTTTTAATGGCTATAATTTTGAAGTAGTTACCCATAAAGTTGTGTACTTTGTTGACTTATTTTAAATATGAAGATTTTGCTGTCAGAAGATATATTTGATTTGACAAGCTGTTACTTACCATGGTCCAATATAAAAGACAGCATCGTATACCATTGAGGTCAAAACGACCCTAATCGAGTATGCATACCACGTAAACATAACAAAAAGCAGCTCTATTGTGGATATATTTGGAAAAATTTGTTATAAAAGTACCCAGAGTTATGTAATCACCACAACTAAAAATAAGTGAAAAAAAAATTACAAGCAGAGATTTTTTCCTCCACCACTGGAATTGATTAATGAGGTGCAGAGCAGGGAAATGGGTCGGTAGCTCGTGGTTCCTTTTTCCTCGTTTCTTGGTTTGCTCCTTTCTTGGTTTGAGCACCACGACCGCATAAGAGGATTCATTTTAAATGCTTTGATTTTTGTAATAGATTGATCGACTCAATTTGAGTGGGAATAAGTTTGGTGATGCTGGAGTTCCATTTATTATGTCTTGCCTTGATAAGATCGAAAAACTTTACATGACTGATTGCAACATCACTGGAGAAGGAGTTCGTGTATTAACAGAACATATAGAAAATAGTTCAAATCTGGTAAGATTGGTTATTTTTATGGTAAATATGACTGTAGGCAACATCCGTACCTCCAGGGTGTTACATGTAATTTTATTTGCACTAAGCATTGTGAAATACTGCAGTAAATTAAAACAATAAATGAGTTATTTATGAATAATTTTTAGCGTTTTATTAACTTCTGATTTGTTTCAATGTACAGCCAAAAGTATTGGAATTCAATTATGATAAGATGAATCGATCAAAGGTGTTACGTTGTGGTT
The DNA here is from genome assembly GCF_947623445.1 of Clavelina lepadiformis. Classification (NCBI taxonomy): domain Eukaryota; kingdom Metazoa; phylum Chordata; class Ascidiacea; order Aplousobranchia; family Clavelinidae; genus Clavelina; species Clavelina lepadiformis. The sequence goes on along the minus strand of NC_135244.1, from coordinate 20,824,434 downwards.
TAGACCTGCTTGACAATGGCAACTTCAGCCACCTTGGCCTGACACCGGTTGGAGTGGAAACATTAGCAGCCGCTATCAACAAACTACCTCAACCGGTTTGTCATTTTGCATAAATTTTGTTTAAGGCTGAAAGTTTCTTAAGCTAACATTTGTTTGCAATTCGTTTGCGTTGCTGAATCATTTATCTGATGTTTTTTTGTCATGCACTGTCTGTTGCCTTTTGGTAGCTTTAAAAAATGTTGTTAGTATTTCAAACTGGGCCTTGATCATGTTAAAGTGTCATTCCAGGACTGGTTCTTTATCACACAGATTTTATATGCAGTAGCTTGCCATGAGGTTCAAACGATTAATTAATTGTAGCTCTAGTGTTAAGTTGTGTCTGTCATCTCAGTCTATTGGGCTGAAATTTTAGACAATGCAATTTGTTGACGTGACTTTGAAATTTTACTTCATCTCTTTTCTGAGAACCATTAAACGTAAAATCACCTTATTTCCGCTTCCTCGCCCCTCGCTTACTCAATTTACATTTTCTGCGTTCCTTCCTTATAAACCTCGCACTTTTGCTTTGCTTCACTCTGCTTACCATTTCGGCTGGGTTCAGCCAGAGCTTAAAACCATTTATCTCGTGATGCAAAAAGGAAATAAAGTCACTTCATAACAGATGCGTGCCTACGAGGAGTGCGGAAACTTTCCATAACATCGTTTTAAACTGCTGACTAAAATTTCAAAATTCTCCAAGACTACAGCGAATCGTAATCTCCAAACTACCAGGGTTCAGGAGTTTCTATTCGAACTTTTTTTCGTCTCGTTATTTATAGGCCGTTGACTCCGTTCCCCGTTCTTGTGTTGACTTTGCCGTTGTCATTGTTTGTTTGCCATTTTGTTGGCGGAAAAAGTTCGTCGTTGTCTTGTCTTTTTGTACGTTTGCCGCTTTTCGCGGCCCTCGTCTCTTTTGTTGTGTTTCTCTCATTTCCGTTTTTCATTTGCCTTTAGAACATGGACTCCAAAAATGTTTCCCGATTGTACGAAGACCTACAGGCAGCCCACACCAGTGCTAAGGCATTTATGATTAAGAAAGAGGGAGCCTCTCCGCGTGTTGAAGTCAAAATCAATGGCATTTACCAGAAATCGCTTGACGCTTATTTCTCACAGGGTGACATCGCTGACGGGAATCTCCAACAGACAAGAATATGAGACCACTCATCGGGAGTTCACTGAACGCTTGGCAGCGGTCTCTGATGTATCCGATTGCAGGCCTACGTCCATCCACAGCGACGCAAGCAGCGTTCGCAGTGAGCAACTGCGCAGCAAAGTAAACTTGAGAGCGGTTCTTCAACACAGGCAGAATCACGACCTTTCTTAAACAGGTATTGCAAACAGTAAGTGTTAAGTATTATGAATATTGCTATAGACGGTCAACGTTGCCTTCAGGAACTCCGCATTTGTAAAGAGTTGACGTACAGAGTTTCTATCCCAGCATATTCATAAATTTCTTCAAAATCAGTTAGCAAAGCTTTGATGGAATACAGCGGAACGCAAGTCCTATCTCACGACATTCACTATGTTTTGTTTAGATAATGTTATATTACCAAAACGACATGGTTTTATAAGCAACATAGTGGCGTTCTGTGTCTTTTGCCAATATTGGATTTTATTACGTAATTTCACCGTTGCAGAACAGTTTTCTAAAAGCACAGCTGTTAAAAAATTTATCGATGATATTATCTGGCTATCATACGACGAAGCAAATATCAGCAACATCAAAAATGCTTTACAAATAGGATTCGGTCAAAACCAACTAAGTTTGAGGTTACAGAAAATAAACATGGCGGTCGATAATTATCAAGACCTCGAGTTTTTAGACGTGCTCCATCACTCTTCAACACAGGCCAGCTGTAGCTTTATAGCGAAAGATTACGTCAAGCCCACTGCCTATGGCCGGCTATTCCTATACTGAAAGTACCACCATCCGGTTCATGTTTTCGAATTCGTGTTTTATGGAGAGGCAAAAATTCTGCAGGTTGAATGAAACCAACACAGATTTCACAGCTGCCCACCAAAGGCTAAAACAAAAGTGTTTGGCAAAGTGTTTTCTTTCCCAAGGAAACTCTTTCGACAAATCTTTTCATCAAACGAGAGTAAATGGTCAGAAAAGAAAGATGATTTGTTTCCGCTCGCTTTGTTTTCATTGTTGTTTATTGGCAAAGCAGCTTTATATCGCAAGTAATTACTTAATATTGAGTTTCGGTTTCGCAGAATTGGACTTATTTTCTCACAAAAGTTTTCTCAAACTTTATTGCCTATCATAACTTTATCGACGTATTGTGTGATCTACTTTTGCACGAAACGCGTAAGTTATATTTCTCGTTGGCTTCGTGCAGTGTGATATCACTTCAGCACTGTCACTGCCGTACTTTCCATACTTGATTTATGATCGTAGCAATAGTCATCAAAAAACGGTTATAAGGTCACTGTACAAGTGTTGTTTTTTTGCAATTGTGGTTTCAAAAATCGACAATGTGGGCCAAGAGCTGAGTGCAGATATCGAACGCATTTCCATTGCGTTTACATACAGAGTACACAGAGATAAAAAAGCCAATTATAAATGTTTTGTGTGCATAAAATATACGTGAACAGTAAGTTGTGTAATAATGTAACTTACACAAACGTTTGCAGCAACAGCCCCTATTCCTTATAATTACGTAATTTTCGTGATTATTGTCAATTTCGTGCAACACTAATTGCGTGAATTTATAGTTTCACAGCAGTTCAAAAACCTAAAAAAAAATTTTTCTACCGTTTGTGTCCATTTTGTGCGTTCGCAGCGTTGTTTGTGCAACAAAAATAAGCGACCAACTAATAACCTTCAAAAAGGAGTGCGCTCGTAATTTCTTTCCTACGTTGAGAAAAGAGCGTCACCCTCTACCTACAATACACCCACCGTATAACCTACCTATACTATACCTGCCTACGCACATCCTTTGGTCCAAACACACAAGATGTCCCAGGGAGAACTGGACAATACGCCGATACAGGTCATTCCAGTTCGTTTGCTGCAATCTACTGGTCATTCACGACGTCCAGAATCACGGCCTTTCTTGAACACATATTGCAGCCAATAAGTGTTAAATACTGGAAAAGCAAAATGAATGACTATTGTAAACACAGTCAACATTATCTTCAGGAAATCTGCACTTGTAAAAAAGCTCAACCACACAAATCCACCCGCACAAGAAACCAACAGGACTTACTTATTGTAGCACCTGACGTACAGAGTTTCTATCCCAACATATTCATATATCTCGTCAAAAATCAGTTAGCAAAGCTTTGATGGAATACAACGGAACGCAAGTCCTATCTCACGACATTAATTATGTTTTGTTTAGACAATGTTATATTACAACACTGACATGGGTTTATAAGCAACACGTTGGCGTCATTACCGGCAACAACCGTTCTGTATCTTTGGCCAACATTGGATTGCGTTACGTAATTTCACTATTGCAGAACAGTTTTCTAAAAGCACAGCTGTTCAAGAGATTTATCGATGATATTATCTGGCTATTATACGACGAGGCAAATATCAACAATATCGAAAATGCTTTACAAATAGGATTCGGTCAAAACCGTTTTGATTTGAGGTTCCAAAAACTAAAGATGACGGTAGATAATAATCAAAACCTCGAGCTTTTTGACTTAATAGACGTACTCCATCACTCTTCAACACAGGCCGGCTGTAGCTTTATAGCGAAAGATTACGTCAAGCCCATTGCCTACGCTCGGCAATTTTTACGCAGAAAGTCACACCATCCGGTTCATGATTTCAAATTCATATTTTATGGAGAGGGAAAAAGGCTCTGCAGGTTGAATGAAACCAACACAGATTTCACCGCTGCCACCAAAGGCTAAAACAAAAGTGTTTGACGTTTCCTTTCCCAAGGAAACTCTTTCAACAAATGTTTTCATGTAACGAGAGTAAATGGTCAGAAAAGAACGATGATCTGTTTCCGCTCGCTTTGTTTTCGTTGTTGTTTTTTGGCAAAGCAGCTTTATATCGCAAGTAATTACTTAATATTGAGTTTTGTTTTCGTACACTTGGGCATATTTTCTGACAAGGTTTTTCCCAAACTTTATTGCCTATCATAACTTAATCGACGTAGTGTGTGATCTAATTTTGCACGAAATGCGTAAGTTATATTTCTCGTTGGCTTCGTGCAGTGTGATATCAATTTAGCACTGTCACTGCCGTTCTTTCCATACTTGGTTTATGATCATAGCAATAGTCATCAAAGAACGGTTATGAGGTCACTATACAAGCGTTGTTGTTTGTTATTGCAATTTCGAAAAACAACAATGTTGATAGTACCTCTAAATACCTAATGAACTACCTCTGCTGTTATTATACAATCTAATTAGAATGCTTATGGCGTTGTATTTATTTTGGTCATGGCATGTTTATGTATTTTTGTCTTGCGAATACTGTTGGGAACCAATTTTCATTTGTTTTGTAAATTTTTTGTGTTTCTAGGGATTTTGTAAATTACGACGTCATATCAACAATTTTATATTCCAAAGCAAATCACCAATACCAAGCAATGTCGCTTTGACGTCAGACAACTTAAATGACCTGAAATATAATTCCTTGCTCTTCATCTACAGCATATTGTTTTACAGATGAAGAGGCTTCATATTTCCTTCAATAATCTCGGTGATATTGGAGCATCTCATATTTCGACTTGTCTCAGTAAGATCGAGGAGCTTGATATTGGCTGGTGCGAGATCAGAGCATCTGAAATAAAATCCATATCCGACGCTATCTCTAAGCTACCTGAACCGGTAAGTATGTAACACTCTTGGTTGTTGGTTTACTGACTAAAACATGGACTCTATGTTTTTTGCAAATTTCATTATTTCAGAACAATCTAAACGTTCTAAACTTTGTTGTGTCTTGTGTTTCGTCATTACTTTGTGCTAAATTATTATCTGATGCCCGTTTCAGCTGCATCCTTACGTCACAATTTAAATTACAAATGAAATATAAAAGTAATTCCATTTCACATAAAGTGAGGATCGCGTTTTGTCACTGCCACGCACAAAGCAGTTTCTAACGGAAGAAGTTATTCATATTAATTTCACTGACACACTTTATACAACGTTTTTAGAAAAGGTGAAACGCCTAAATGTAAACCTGTCGCTGTACGACTATTCGTGTATCAAACTCCAGCCATCAACCACGTTGTTTACGTTGTTTGTCTGTTGTTTTACCGCCTTTAACGTCACAATGTTTGACAGCGAGGTCGACTGTGGGACCGGGTTCGCCTAATTTCTACTTGTATGCTTTAAACCTCCCCACCACCGAGCTGGATGTTTTTATTATTTCAACACTGTAGTTATGTAGTAAATTAGCCTTCGTGTTCAACTAGCGAACACACGTAAAGGCTCAGCTATATTTAACTGGTAAAGGATTGGCCTATATTACATCTTCATAATATAAATTGGTAAAATCGCAAGTACGTGAATGGTTTGTTAAAGATAATTCAGCCGATTTGCGATTAAGACTTTGCAACGTTTTGGATTATTTTTATATACATATATTATTGTTATACACACCGTATAACCTACCTATACTATACCTGCCTACGCACATCCTTTGTTCCAAACACGAAAGATGCACCAGGGAGAACTGGACAATACGCCGATACAGGTCATTCCAGTTCGTTTGCTGCAATCTACTGGTCATTCACGACGTCCAGAATCACGGCCTTTCTTGAACACATATTGCAGCCAATAAGTGTTAAATACTGGAAAAGCAAAATAAATGACTATTGTAAACACAGTCAACATTATCTTCAGGAAATCTGCACTTGTAAAAAAGCTCAATCACACAAATCCACCCGCATAAGAAACCAACAGGACTTACTTATTGTAGCACCTGACGTACAGAGTTTCTATCCCAACATATTCATATATCTCGTCAAAAATCAGTTAGCAAAGCTTTGATGGAATACAACGGAAGGCAAGTCCTATCTCACGACATTAATTACGTTTTGTTTAGACAATGTTATATTACAACACCGATATAGGTTTTATAAGCAACATGGTGGCGTCATTACAGGCAACAACCGATCTGTATTTTTGGCCAACATTGGATTGCGTTACGTAATTTCACTATTGCAGAACAGTTTTTCTAAAAGCACAGCTGTTCAAGAGATTTATCCATGATATTATCTGGCAATCATACGACGAGGCAAATATCAACAACATCAAAAATGCTTTACAAATAGGATTCGGTCAAAACCGTTTTGATTTGAGGTTCCAAAAACTAAAGATGACGGTAGATAATAATCAAAACCTCGAGCTTTTTGACTTAATAGACGTACTCCATCACTCTTCAACAAAAGGCCAGCTGTAGCTTTATAGCGAAAGATTACGTCAAGCCCATTGCCTACGCTCAGCAATTTTTACGCAGAAAGTCACACCATCCGGTTCATGATTTCAAATTCATATTTTATGGAGAGGGAAAAAGGCTCTGCAGGTTGAATGAAACCAACACAGATTTCACCGCTGCCACCAAAGGCTAAAACAAAAGTGTTTGACGTTTCCTTTCCCAAGGAAACTCTTTCAACAAATGTTTTCATGTAACGAGAGTAAATGGTCAGAAAAGAACGATGATCTGCTTCCGCTCGCTTTGTTTTCGTTGTTGTTTTTTGGCAAAGCAGCTTTATATCGCAAGTAATTACTTAATATTGAGTTTTGTTTTCGTACACTTGGGCATATTTTCTGACAAGGTTTTTCCCAAACTTTATTGCCTATCATAACTTTATCGACGTAGTGTGTGATCTAATTTTGCACGAAATGCGTAAGTTATATTTCTCGTTGGCTTCGTGCAGTGTGATATCAATTTAGCACTGTCACTGCCGTTCTTTCCATACTTGGTTTATGATCATAGCAATAGTCATCAAAGAACGGTTATGAGGTCACTATACAAGCGTTGTTGTTTGTTATTGCAATTTCGAAAAACAACAATGTTGATAGTACCTCTAAATACCTAATGAACTACCTCTGCTGTTATTATACAATCTAATTAGAATGATTATGGCGTTGTATTTATTTTGGTCATGGCATGTTTATGTATTTTTGTCTTGCGAATACTGTTGGGAACCAATTTTCATTTGTTTTGTAAATTTTTTGTGTTTCTAGGGATTTTGTAAATTACGAGGTCATATCAACAATTTTATATTCCAAGGCAAATCACCAATATCAAGCAATGTCTCTTTGACGTCAGACAACTTAAATGACCTGAAATATAATTCCTTGCTCTTCATCTACAGCATATTGTTTTACAGATGAAGAGGCTTCATATTTCCTTCAATAATCTGGGTGATATTGGAGCATCTCATATTTCGACTTGTCTCAGCAAGATCGAGGTGCTTAATATTCGCGAGTGCAATATCAGTGCATCTGGAATAAAATCCATATCCGATGCTATATCTAAGCTACCTGAACCGGTAAGTATGTAGCACTCTTGGTTGTTGGTTTACTGACTAAAACACGGACTCGATGTTTTTTGCAAATTTCATTATTTCAGAACAATCTAAACGTTCTAAACTTTGTGAAGCCTTGTGTTTCGTCATTACTTTGTGCTAAATTATTATCTGATGCCCGTTTCAGCTGCATCCTTACGTCACAATTTAAATTACAAATGAAATATAAAAGTAATTCCATTTCACATAAAGTGAGGATCGCGTTTTGTCACTGCCACGCACAAAGCAGTTTCTAACGGAAGAAGTTATTCATGTTATTTTCACTGACACACTTTATACAGCGTTTTTAGAAAAGGTGAAACGCCTAAATGTAAACCTGTCGCTGTACAACTATTCGTGTATCAAACACCAGCCATCAATCACGTTGTTTACGTTGTTTGTCTGTTGTTTAACCGCCTTTAACGTCACAATGTTTGACAGCGAGGTCGACTGTGGGACCGGGTTCGCCTAATTTCTACTTGTATGCTTTAAACCTCCCCACCACCGAGCTGGATGTTTTTATTATTTCAACGCTGTAGTTATGTAGCAAATTAGCCTTCGATTTCAATTAGCGAACACACGTAAAGGCTCAGCTATATTTAACTGGTAAAGGATTGGCCTATATTACATCTTCATAATATAAATTGGTAAAATTGCAAGTACGTAAATGGTTTGTTAAAGATAATTCAGCCGATTTGCGATTAAGACTTTGCAACGTTTCGGATTATTTTTGAAGATGGCTGGGACGCAAAAATGCGAAATTTAAAAATTTATTTCTCCTTACTGGAAGAGTTTTGGGCTGAATCACTTATGAAAACGTTAATTACACAATTTTTACTTTATTTTAAGACCAACTTGTTTCAGCGTTGTAGTTGCGCTTTAAGTTGACACAGTTAAGTTGCAATTAATTAATGTCATGTTCTTGCTGTGTATTACCGCCGATGGTGATATTGTCGAGATAAACAAAAGTCCCGCGGCAATTGTTGCTTGATATAAGCTCGTCCTTTGTTCTTTGAAAACATGGGACTACGTTAGTTAGGCTGAACGGCATTTGGCGTAACTGGTACAATTTAGCACCGGCTTCAAATGCGGTAAAAATCTTACCGTTAGACGCCAATTCTACCTGGTGGTACGCGCTCTTTAAGTCTAGCATACTGTAGATGGAGAATCGAGACACATTATGCGCTATGTCTTGTATTTTTGGCAGCGGATAACCGTCCAATAGCGTCAATTTGTTAATTGTCTGGCTGCAATCGATACATAGTCGCTTCTAATGGTTTTGGTTCTTAGTTACCACCACTTGGGCTCGCCAAAGAGTTTTGTTTTGTTCACACTTGTCATAAACGGTGTACCGACACTTAATCATGCGACACTTAATCACCGACACATAATCATTTGGACATTTAATCAGGCGACACATAATCAATTGGACGCGACAGCACCTTTGTCTATAGCCTGCCGCTGTCTTACCGTTGTAAATCGTGATTATTTTAATTTAGCGGACAATACTATGACTAATAAGACAGTGCAGTTTAGCTTAACTTCGAAAGGGAAACAATCGGTGCTGCACAAACAGTACGAGTTTGTGAAACACCATGAGTACGCAAACGGAACGATATAGTGGCGTTGCAAACTCTACCAGAAAAGTCGGTGCCAGGCTCGTATAACAACTGAAGGAGACCAAATCATAACTGACGCTGATGCTGAACATAACCACGGCGCCAACAAAGAGTCGGCTTTGGCAAGACAGGCTATCAGTCAAATGAAGGTGAATATAGGTGAACTGTCAGCCAGTACAAGCAACGTCATCGTGTCTGTAAGCAGAGACTTGGAACCAGGTGTACTCATGGCGCTGCCAAAAAAGCAATCTTTGAAGCGGACCTTGCAGAGAAAACTTCGCGAACTGCAGACTGTACGGCCGCTCTACAGTCTCCGATGGATAATAATTGCACAGAAACCAGAAACATTCCAGCACATGATTTTCACGACTCTGAACCTGGAAACAATCGTCTGATTCTTCTTGGTAGCAGGGATCTGCTAGACAGTTTGGCCAGAGCGAAATTGTGGCTAGCTGATGGAACGTTCAAGGTTGTACCGTCTTTGTTCTTTCAACTGTACACAGTATATTTTGAACTTGTTCCCGGTCTTATTCCTGCAGCACTTTATTGCCTCGTTGAAAATAAAATGCGAGCAACGTACGATCGCATCCTTGATGCAATTAAAACAATGATCCCCACTGCTGCACCGGAATGCGTTTTGCTCGATTTTGAGACTGCCGTAGTAAGTGCTTTCCTACTGCAAATGTTAGTTGTTATTTTCACCTTACGCAAAGCGTCCTGCGCAAAGTTAATGGCATTGGCATGAAATGTGACTACGAGTCTGATGACGAATTAAGAACAGCTGTTCGGTGGTTACCAGCCTTAGCCATGGTCCCTTCCTCTGACGTAGTCGAGTCATTTCTGATCTTAGCTGATAGCATGCCCGATCACGAGAAGATGCCTGAGCTGCTTTCGTATTTCGAACGCACATATATCAGAGGCAGACGACTTCAGGGACGTGGTGAAAATTACGGCTCAGCCATCTTTCCAATCGAAAATTGGAATCATTTCGAAGCCGGGGCAGGTTGCATTGCAAGAACCACGAATGCAGTCGAAGGTTGGCATTTTGGTCTCCAAGCGCGTGCAAAACACAGTTGACCGTTATCTGTCAAGTGAGATTTTAGTTTATCTTCGTGCAGTTGCTCACATTTCCCATGCATGACGTTGTTACCTAGTGTGTACGGTAGCCTTATCTGCGCAGACAATGTTTAATCATTTTAACAATTTTTTTTCAGGATTATATTTGTTTTTCGTGTGTAGACATGCAATTTTCGATGCAGTAAATGTGTGATTAAATGTCACGTGATTAAATTTCCAAGTGATTATGTGTCGGTGATTAAGTGTCGGGTGATAAAGTGTCACCAAACCGTCATAAACGTGTAACGTGAATCAAATACGACGCTGTGGTGACAAGTCGGCTCCTTGCTATCGGCTTGTAGAACAAAGCGTTTATGTCGAACCGCCATGACAAGGTTCTGACATGTTTAGTGTTCCATATTTTTTATTCCATTTTACTCTATAAACTTTGCGGAGCAATAATGTGCCTGAAATTAGTCTCAAAGGAGTCATTTCTTTATTCACTACATACAGTGTTGCACGTAACTGAAAATTCAATTAGCCTACGTAATTTAAGCGCCACATTGTGGTAAGTAATTCCGTAAGTTTTTCTGCTTCCGCTCTCTGTGTTTTCGTTGCTGTTTATTGGCAAAGCAGGTTTATATCACAAGTAATTACTTAATATTGAGTTTCGGTTTAGCAGAAATGGACTTATTTTATGACAAAGGTTTTCCCAAACTTTATTGCCTATTATAACTTTATCGACGTAGTGTGTGATCTACTTTTGCACGAAACGCGTAAGTTATATTTCTTGTTGGCTTCGTGCAGTGTGACATCACTTCAGCACATCAGCAGTGTCACTGCCGTACTTTCCATACTTGATTTATGATCATAGCAATAGTCATCAAAGAACGGTTATGAGGTCACTGTACAAGCGTTGTTTTTTACTATTGTGGTTTCAAAAAAACGGCAATGTGGGCCAAGAGCCGATTGCAGATATCGAACGCATTTCAATTGTGTTTACATAGAGAGTACAGAGAGATAAAAAAGCCAATAATCAATGTTTTGTGTGCATAAAATATACCCGAACAGTAAGTAGTGTAATAATGTAATTTACACAAACGTTTGCAGCAACAGCCCCTATTCACTATGTTTTGTTTAGACAATGTTATATTACAACACCGACATGGTTTTATAAGCAACATGGTGGCGTCATTACAGGCAACAACCGATCTGTATTTTTGGCCAACATGGGATTGTATTACGTAACTTCACAGAGCTGTTCAAGATATTTATCCATGATATTATCTGGCTATCATACGACGAGGCAAATATCAGTAACATCGAAAATGCTTTACAAATAGGATTCGGTCAAAACCGTTTTGATTTGAGGTTCCAAAAAATAAAGATGACGGTAGATAATAATCAAAACCTCGAGCTTTTTGACTTAATAGACGTACTCCATCACTCTTCAACACAGGCCAGCTGTAGCTTTATAGCAAAAGATTACATCAAGCCCATTGCCTAAGCTCGGCTATTCTTACGCGGAAAGTCACAACATCCGGTTCATGTTTTCAAAGTCATATTTTATGGAGAGGGAAAAAGGCTCTGCAAGTTGAATGAAACCAACACAGATTTCACCGCTGCCACCAAAAGCTAAAACAAAATTGTTTGACGTTTAATTTCCCAAGGAAACTATTTCGACAAATCTTTTCAAACTGTAGGAAATGGTCAGAATAGGACGATGACAAGAATGACGATGGAAAGCGTACAAACTTACATAACGTTACCAGAGCCATACGGGCTAGCTCTCGCTCTACAGTTGACGAAACAAGAAAGGTCTCTTAAACCAGGGCTTCCCAAACTGGGGGTCGCGACCCCGCAAGGGGTCGCGTAACGAACTTGCAGGGGTCGCAGAGCGTATACCAATTTTACACGAAGTACAAAATACAATCAAAACAAAATATCGTTCCAGCCTAATCAACATTGAAACCGCCATGAGACCAGCATTAACATATATTGAGCCACGGCTGGACTTGCTTTGTAGCAGAAAGCAGTCGCACCAATCACACAGAATAAATGTGTTTGCTTTTTTGTTTCCAGTAGCCTACATATGTGTAAAGTAGTAAGTAGGCTTTGAGTACTGATTGCTTGAATTCAGTCTTTGCATCTCAATAAATGTCACTAATGACTAATGTATATTTCGCGCTGCTAATCAATTTAAAGGTGAAGGGTCGCGGAAAACTTCAGAAGTTTGAAAGGGGTCGCGAGCAAAAAAGTTTGGGAAGCCCTGTCTTAAACCACTTGCCACCGTGACTTACAAGCGCCCTCGAACGTTGGGTAACATACTGATCATTTACCGTTAGTTGGCGCATCAAACAGTTCATATGAAACGGGAACGCAATTTTCAAGCCGTACCGCCAATGTGCATTATGTGGCAACTACGGAAAACACATGAACATGGATCATGAAAACGACATTTATCCCGTCCCCACTGGGATCATCCACCTTAATCAATCTCTTACTTATGGAGATTACGGTATGTACGCAGCCACATGCCGCTTATGCAACGTCATTTACGTGGTCAAATGTAGAACAATTTTACTTGCAGATGGAACGCGCATAGATGGCTTTGGAAAAGTGTCAGCAAAGAATACCAAGATGACAAGGCAGCCCTTAGAACTCATTTTTGTGCCATCATAATAGCTTTCTCATTAATAAACTTAACATAGCAGATTTCTGCAAGGTAACGTTTGTAGAAAACTCGAAAAAGACGGTTGGACATTGCAGAATCTAATTGCGTGAGCTATTTACATGCTGACATAAACATACAAGACATATTGCTTCCCAAGATAAAATAACGATTACATGTCACTAATTGTTTACATCGCATGCCACCAATTCACCGCTTCCGGTACTCATAGTACTAGTGGACTGTCTTTATCACAGTGATAACGTGCTATTCGTCTGATAGGAAAGCTGTTCGCCCTGATTTAACTTTGTGATTAAGCATTTTACATTTTAGCGGTTTTTAACATTTTTAGCTTTATAGTTTTTACGCTCCACTCTCCTCTTGTAATTATTTTTATATTTGTTGTTTCTATGTTTCCTCATATAGACACTGATGATGCCGTTTATGCGAAATATATTTATCTAAGAACCAAAAAAAAAATAGTTGGCAGATCCATGAACTACCTCTGCTGTTATTATAGAAACTACTTAGAATGTTCACAGCATTGTATTTGTTTTGGTCATGGTTATTATACAGTCTAATTAGAATTGTTACAGCATTGTATTTATTTTAGTCTTAATATAATGTATTAATATAAAAATACAATTCCCTGCTCTTCATCTACTGCATATTGTTTTACAGATGAAGAAGCTTAATCTTTGGGGCAATAATCTCGATGATGAAGGAGCATTTCATATTTCGACTTGTCTCAGCAAGATCGAGGAGCTTAATATTGGCCAGTGCAATATCAGTGCATATGGAATAAAATCCATATCCGATGCTATCTCTAAGCTACCTGAACCGGTAAGTATGTAGCAATCTTGGTTGTTGGTTTACGGACTAAAACACAGACTCTGTGTTTTTTGCAAATTTCATTATTTGAGAACAATCTTAATTAGGGGTGACGAACCTATTCGCTCTGGCGAATAATAGTGTAGTATAGTAGAGTGTTGCACGTAACTCAAAGTTTAATTACGTAATTTAAGCGCCAAATTGTGGTAAGTAATTCCGTAAGTTTTTCTGCTTCCGCTCGCTTTGTTTTCGTTGCTGTTTATTGGCAAAGCAGGTTTTATATCACAAGTTATTACTCAAATATTTAGTTTCGGTTTCGCACAATTGGACTTATTTTCTGACAAAGGTTTTCCCAAACTTTATTGCCTATTATAACTTTATCGATGTAGTGTGTGAATTACTTTTGCACGAAACGCGTAAGTTATATGTCTCGTTGGCTTCGTGCAGTGTGATATCACTTTAGCACTGTCACTGCCATACTTTCCATACTTGATTTATGATCATAGCAATAGTCATCAAAAAACGGTTATAAGGTCACTGTACAAGCGTTGTTTTTTGCTATTGCGGTTACAAAAATCGACAATGTGGGCCTAGAGCCGAGTGCAGATATCGAACGCATTTCAATTGCATTTACATACAGAGTACACAGAGATAAAAAAGCCAATTATCAATGTTTTGTGTGCATAAAATATACGTGAACAGTAAGTAGTGTGATAATGTAATTTACACAAACGTTTGCAGCAACAGCCCCATTCCTTATAATTACGTAATTTTCGGAATTATTGTCAATTTCGTGCAACACTAATTGCATGAATTTATAGTTTTACAGCAGTTCAAAAACCTAAAAAAAATTTTTCTACCGTTTGTGTCCATTTTGTGCGTTCGCAGCGTTGTTTGTGCAACAAAAATGAGTGCGCTCGTAGTTTCTTTCCTACGTTCAAAAAAGTACGTCTCCCTCTGCCTACAATACAATACACCATATAACCTTCCTATAATACACCTGCCCATGCACATCCTTTGTTCCAAACACACAAGATGTCCCAGGGAGAGCTGGACAATACGCCGATACAGGTCATTCCAGTTCGTTTGCTGCAATCTACTGGTCATTCACGACGTCCAGAATCACGGCCTTTCTTGAACACATATTGCAGCCAATAAGTGTTTATCATTGCAGTCTACCGGGCAGTAGCTCGAGTAATAAGTTGTTTTTGTCGTTTCAAATGATGTATACTTTAAACTACAGCTGGTGTTATAATAGCTATTTGATTTAAAAAATAGCAGCCGTTTGAATATCGACAGATAATAAAATGAAGGTGCATAAAAGCAAGTATGAACACACAAATGAGTTAATTCCCAGGATTATCAGGCATGCACACAAATCATGGTCCTTAAAAGAAAATAGAATTAAAAGCAAATGAGGAAATGAATATACAGTATTGGACAACACTTAAGAATTTATTTACTATGATGTCAACTTGACCCCCAAAGCAGTTTTTAATGGCTATAATTTTGAAGTAGTTACCCATAAAGTTGTGTACTTTGTTGACTTATTTTAAATATGAAGATTTTGCTGTCAGAAGATATATTTGATTTGACAAGCTGTTACTTACCATGGTCCAATATAAAAGACAGCATCGTATACCATTGAGGTCAAAACGACCCTAATCGAGTATGCATACCACGTAAACATAACAAAAAGCAGCTCTATTGTGGATATATTTGGAAAAATTTGTTATAAAAGTACCCAGAGTTATGTAATCACCACAACTAAAAATAAGTGAAAAAAAAAATTACAAGCAGAGATTTTTTCCTCCACCACTGGAATTGATTAATGAGGTGCAGAGCAGGGAAATGGGTCGGTAGCTCGTGGTTCCTTTTTCCTCGTTTCTTGGTTTGCTCCTTTCTTGGTTTGAGCACCACGACCGCATAAGAGGATTCATTTTAAATGCTTTGATTTTTGTAATAGATTGATCGACTCAATTTGAGTGGGAATAAGTTTGGTGATGCTGGAGTTCCATTTATTATGTCTTGCCTTGATAAGATCGAAAAACTTTACATGACTGATTGCAACATCACTGGAGAAGGAGTTCGTGTATTAACAGAACATATAGAAAATAGTTCAAATCTGGTAAGATTGGTTATTTTTATGGTAAATATGACTGTAGGCAACATCCGTACCACCAGGGTGTTACATGTAATTTTATTTGCACTAAGCATTGTGAAATACTGCAGTAAATTAAAACAATAAATGAGTTATTTATGAATAATTTTTAGCGTTTTATTAACTTCTGATTTGTTTCAATGTACAGCCAAAAGTATTGGAATTCAATTATGATAAGATGAATCGATCAAAGGTGTTACGTTGTGGCTTAGACCTGCTTGACAATGGCAACTTCAGCCACCTTGGCCTGACACCGGTTGGAGTGGAAACATTAGCAGCCGCTATCAACAAACTACCTCAACCGGTTTGTCATTTTGCATAAATTTTGTTTAAGGCTGAAAGTTTCTTAAGCTAACATTTGTTTGCAATTCGTTTGCGTTGCTGAATCATTTATCTGATGTTTTTTTGTCATGCACTGTCTGTTGCCTTTTGGTAGCTTTAAAAAATGTTGTTAGTATTTCAAACTGGGCCTTGATCATGTTAAAGTGTCATTCCAGGACTGGTTCTTTATCACACAGATTTTATATGCAGTAGCTTGCCATGAGGTTCAAACGATTAATTAATTGTAGCTCTAGTGTTAAGTTGTGTCTGTCATCTCAGTCTATTGGGCTGAAATTTTAGACAATGCAATTTGTTGACGTGACTTTGAAATTTTACTTCATCTCTTTTCTGAGAACCATTAAACGTAAAATCACCTTATTTCCGCTTCCTCGCCCCTCGCTTACTCAATTTACATTTTCTGCGTTCCTTCCTTATAAACCTCGCACTTTTGCTTTGCTTCACTCTGCTTACCATTTCGGCTGGGTTCAGCCAGAGCTTAAAACCATTTATCTCGTGATGCAAAAAGGAAATAAAGTCACTTCATAACAGATGCGTGCCTACGAGGAGTGCGCAAACCCACAAGCGGAAACTTTCCATAACATCGTTTTAAACTGCTGACTAAAATTTCAAAATTCTCCAAGACTACAGCGAATCGTAATCTCCAAACTACCAGGGTTCAGGAGTTTCTATTCGAACTTTTTTTCGTCTCGTTATTTATAGGCCGTTGACTCCGTTCCCCGTTCTTGTGTTGACTTTGCCGTTGTCATTGTTTGTTTGCCATTTTGTTGGCGGAAAAAGTTCGTCGTTGTCTTGTCTTTTTGTACGTTTGCCGCTTTTCGCGGCCCTCGTCTCTTTTGTTGTGTTTCTCTCATTTCCGTTTTTCATTTGCCTTTAGAACATGGACTCCAAAAATGTTTCCCGATTGTACGAAAACCTACAGGCAGCCCACACCCGCGCTAAGGCATTTATGATTAAGAAAGAGGGAGCCTCTCCGCGTGTTGAAGTCAAAATCAATGGCATTTACCAGAAATTGCTTGACGCTTATTTGTCACAGGGTGAGATCGCTGACGGGAATCTCCAACAGACAAGAATATGAGACCACTCATCGGGAGTTCACTGAACGCTTGGCAGCGGTCTCTGACGTATCCGATTGCAGGCCTACGTCCATCCACAGCGACGCAAGCAGCGTTCGCAGTGAGCAACTGCGCACCAAAGTAAACTTGAGAGCGGTTCTTCAACACAGGCAGAATCACGACCTTTCTTAAACATGTATTGCAAACAGTAAGTGTTAAGTATTATGAATATTGCTATAGACAATCAACGTTGCCTTCCGGAACTCCACACTTGTAAAATAGCTCAATAACACAAATCCACCGGCACAAGAAACCAACAGGACTTACTTATTGCAGCAGCTGACGTACAGAGTTTGTATCCCAACATTGGCCTATTCATAAATCTCGTCAAAATCAGTTAGCAAAGCTTTGATGGAATACAGCGGAACGCAAGTCCTATCTCACGACATTCACTATGTTTTGTTTAGATAATGTTATATTAACAAAACGACATGGTTTTATTAGCAACATAGTGGCTTTCTGTATCTTTTGCCAAAATTGGATTGTATTACGTAATTTCACCGTTGCAAAACAGTTTTCAAAAAGCAGAGCTGTTAAAAAATTTATCGATGATATTATCTGGCTATCATACGACGAAGCAAATATCAGCAACATCAAAAATGCTTTACAAATAGGAGTCGGTCAAAACCACCTAAGTTTGAGGTTACAGAAAATAAACATGGCGGTCGATAATTATCAAGACCTCGAATTTTTAGACGTGCTCCATCACTCTTCAACACAGGCCAGCTGTAGCTTTATAGCGAAAGATTACGTCAAGCCCACTGCCTATGGCCGGCTATTCCTATACTGAATGTACCACCATCCGGTTCATGTTTTCGAATTCGTGTTTTATTGAGAGGCAAAAATTCTGCAGGTTGAATGAAACCAATACAGATTTCACAGCTGCCCACCAAAGGCTAAAACAAAAGTGTTTGGCAAAGTGTTTCCTTTCCCAAGGAAACTATTTCAACAAATCTTTTCATCAAACGAGAGTAAATGGTCAGAAAAGAAAGATGATTTGTTTCCGCTCGCTTTATTTTCATTGTTGTTTATTGGCAAAGTAGGTTTATATCACAAGTTATTATTTAATATTGAGTTTCGTTTTCGCACAATTGAACTTATTTTCTCACAAAAGTTTTCCCAAACTTTATTGCCTATTATAGCTTTATCGACGAAGTGTGTGATCTACTTTTGCACGAAACGCGTAAGTTATATTTCTCGTTGGCTTCGTGCAGTGTGATATCACTTCAGCACTGTCACTGCCATACTTTCCATACTTTATTTATGATCGTAGCAATAGTCATCAAAGAGCGGTTATGAGGTCACTGTACGAGTGTTGTTTTTTTGCAATTGTGGTTTCAAAAATCGACAATGTGGGCCAAGAGCTGAGTGCAGATATCTCACGCATTTCCATTGCGTTTACATACAGAGTACAGAGAGATAATAAAGCCAATTAATTATTATAAATGTTTTGTGTGCATAAAATATACCCGAACAGTAAGTTGTGTAATAATGCAACTTACACAAACGTTTGCAGCAACAGTCCCATTCCTTATAATTACGTAATTTTCGTGATTATTGTCAATTTCGTGCAACACTAATTGCGTGAATTTATAGTTTCACAGCAGTTCGAAAAACTGAAACATTTTTTTTACCGTTTGTGTCCATTTTGTGCGTTCGCAGCGTTGTTTGTGCAACAAAAAACTGCGACCAACTAATAACCTTCAAAAAGGAATGCGCTCGTAATTTCTTTCCTACGTTGAGAAAAGAGCGTCACCCTCTACCTACAATACAATACACACACCGTATAACCTACCTATACTATACCTGCCTACGCACATCCTTGGTCCAAACACACAAGATGCCCCAGGGAGAACTGGACAATACGCCGATACAGGTCATTCCAGTTCGTTTGCTGCAATCTACTGGTCAGATCACGACGTCCAGAATCACGGCCTTTCTTCAACACATATTAAAGACAATAAGTGTTAAATACTGGAAAAGCAAAATGAATGACTATTGTAAACACAGTCAACATTATCTTCAGGAACTCGGTACTTGTAAAAAAGCTCAATCACACAAATCCACCCGCATAAGAAACCAAAAGGACTTACTTATTGTAGCAGCTGACGTACAGAGTTTGTATCCCAACATAGGCCTATTCATAAATCTCGTCAAAATCAGTTAGCAAAGCTTTGATGGAATACAACGGAAGGCAAGTCCTATCTGACGACATTAAATATTTATGTTTTGTTTAGACAATGTTATATTACAACACTGACGTGGTTTTTATAAGCGAAATGGTGGCATCATTACAGGCCAGAACCATTCTGTATTTTTGGCAATATTGGATTGCATTTCGTAATTTCACCTTTGCAGAAAAGTTTTGTAAAAGCAGCAGTTCAAAAGATTTATCGATGATATTATCTGGCCATCATACGACGAGGCAAATATCAACAACATCGAAAATGCTTTACAAATAGGATTCGGTCAAAACAGTTTTGATTTAAGGTTCCAAAAAATAAAGATGGCGGTAGATAATTTATAATCAAAACCTCGAGCTTTTTGACTTTTTGGACGTGCTTCATCATTCTTCAACACTGGCCAGCTGTAGCTTTATAGCGAAAGATTACATTAAGCCCATTGCCTAAGCCCGGCTATTCTTACGCGGAAAGTCCCATCATCCGGTTCATGTTTTGAAATTCATATTTTATGGAGGGGGGAAAAAGCTCCGCAGGTTAAATGAAACCAACACAGATTTCGCCGCTGCTCTCCAAAGGCTAAACGAAAAGTGTTTCGCATTTCCTTTCCAAGGAAACTTTTTCAACAAATCTTTTCAAACGAGAGTAAATTGTCAGAATAGGACGATGACAAGAATGACGATGAAAAGCGTACAAACTTACATAACGTTACCAGGGCCATAGGACAAGCTCGCACTCGACAGTTGACGAAACAAGAAAGGTCTCTTAAACCACTTGCCACCGTGACTTACAAGCGCCCTCGAACGTTGGGTAACATACGGATCAATTACCGTTAGTTGGCACATCAAACAGTTCAAATGAAATGGGAACACAGCCTTATCAAGCCATACGGCAGAGGTTCTTAACCTTTTTATAGTCGTGGCCCACTTTAAATGCTGATCACCTAAGTTTTGGGCGACACAAAATGATATAAATTATTATTACTTAAATCATATAATTTGAATAAATAGCAATGCTAATTTGAACGTTACAAAATTGTCACCAACTAATTAAAACTGAAATTTTCACCAACTGTATAATTTTCCAAATAGCTCTGTGGCCCACCAGTTAAGAACTCATGCCTTACGGCCAATGTGCATTGTGTGGCAACTACGGAAAACACATAAACATGGATTATGAAAACGACATCTGCCCCGTCACCAATGGAGTCATCCACCTTAATCAATTTCTTACTTGCCGAGATTACTGTATGTACGCTGCCACATGCCGCTTATGCAACGTCATTTACGTGATCAAATGAAGAACAGTTTTACTTGCAGATGGAACGCGCATATTTGGCTTGGCAAAAGTGTCAGCAAAGAATACCAAGATGACAAGGCAGCCCTGAGAACTCATTTCTGTGCCATCATAATAACTTTCTCATTAATAAACCTGAAATAGCAGAATGCTACAAGGTGACCTTCTTTGACAATGTCGAAGCTAATTGCGTGAGCTATTTACATGCTGACATAAATATACAAGACACATTACTTCCCAAGATAAGATAACGATTACACCTCACCAATTGTTTACATCGCATGTCACTAATTCTCCGCTTCCGTTACTCATAGTACTAGTGGACTGTCTTTATCACAGTGATAACATGGTGTTTGTATGATAGGAAAGCTGTTCGCCCTGATTTAGCTTTGTATTTTAGCATTTACATTTTCCGCTTTTACTGCTTTTAACATTTTTAGCTTTATAGTTTTTATGCTTTACTCTCCTCTTGTAATTGTTTTTATATTTGTTATTTCTATGTTTCTTTATAGAGACGCTAAAGATGCCGTTTATGCGAATTATATGTATCTAAGAACTAAAATAAATTAGTTGGCAGATCCATGAACTACCTCTGCTGTTATTATAGAAACTACTTAGAATGTTCACAGCATTGTATTTGTTTTGGTCATGGCTAGGGCCATTTTTATTTTGACCTAAAAAAAATTTTTTTTGACTTTATTTTTATCAAATTTTGACTTTATTTTGACCTAACGAAATTGCTTATTTGTAGAGGCCACAGTTCTTCCTCCAGTTACCCAAACATAATATTTTGTCGATTTCAGACCCAAACGTAATATTTTGTCGAAAAGTCAAGGTGTTTTATGGATTATAAAAAGTGCGTCGTGTTTTTTGGCGATAGATTTAGGTATAGCTTGTGTTATTTTGTCCTTGTGAAAAGGGCACTTTGCCTCGATTTTTTTGCGCATGGTAAATTCTAATAAACAGCAAATTAAACAGGGAAGAAGTAATGTAACCCCCTTCACGCGGCATAAGGATTACTTAAATACGTAACAATGAATAAACAATGGACAATTTGCGATAAAAGTTACTGCTGATCCAAGTGGGCATTGTGACTTATTCCTGCCTTTATGGATTAATATGGTTTAATTGTGTCGCAGTTCCTGATTTCCAATGCTTCCAAGAGGATTTTTACAAAAATAACTCTCAAGAAACACAAAAACTTTGTCAAAACCCATAATTTGACAAATTTTGACTTTATTGAAAATTTTGACTTTATTGTAAATTTTGACTTTATTTTGACCTATTAACTTCTTAGAACTTTATGCTGAACTTTATGCTGAAGTTGCTGAAAACAACTTTATTCTTTGATTCGTGGTCAGACGAGGTCCTTAAACATTTTTGACTTTATTGACTTTTGCGGGCCCTAGTCATGGCATGTCTATGTATTTTGTCTTGCGAATACTGTTGGCAGTTATCTTGTCTTCATTTGTTTTGCAGAATGTTTTTGTTTCTAGACATTTTGTAAATTATGACGTCATAACAATAATTTTTTTTTTCAACAGCAAAACACCAATACCAAACATCATTGCTTTGATGTTGGACAACTCATAAGATTGAAAATACAATTCCTTGCTCTTCATCTACCGCATATTGTTTTACAGATGAAGAAGCTTAATCTTTCCTTCAATAATCTCGGTGATGATGGAGCATCTCATATTTCGACTTGTCTCAGCAAGATCGAGGAGCTTAATATTGGCCGGTGCAATATCAGTGCAACTGGAATAAAATCCATATCCGATGCTATCTCTAAGCTACCTGAACCGGTAAGTATGTAGCACTCTTGGTTGTTGGTTTACTGACTAAGACACAGACTCTATGTTTTTTGCAAATTAATTTATTTCAGAACAATCTAAACGTTCTAAACTTTGTGAAGCCTTGTGTTTCGTCATTACTTTGTGCTAAATTATTATCTGATGCCCGTTTCAGCTGCATCCTTACGTCACAATTTAAATTACAAATGAAATATAAAAGTAATTCCATTTCACATAAAGTGAGGATCGCGTTTTGTCACTGCCACGCACATAGCAGTTTCTAACGGAAGAAGTTTATCATATTATTTTCACTGACACACTTTATACAGTGGGACCTCGTTAATCCGAACCCCGATGAACCGGAAACCCCGCTATCCGACACAAAACTGCCGGGAACGGATTTCTTCCTATGCATTTTACCCCTTTAATCCGGAAACCCCGCTGTCCGACTCCGACACAAAAGTTTTGGAACAAATGTGCTAAATCAATAGCAATATAATCCGATAAACCGGATTATTAACAGTTAAGCGAAAATGATTTACGATTGTCCTAATACAGTATGTTAGTTTGTTGACGAAACAATAGCCGATTATTATCTACGCATAATTACGTTGCGTTGCATAATGCCGTTGTAGCAGCGGTGACGGTCCTATTCGTTGTGGCAAGCCACTTTGTCAGTTACAGCTGAGTAAGCCGCACAGCTTTTTAGTCATACTATGAAATACTGTACAGTATTTTAGAAACGAAAAAATAAATTGTTCATCAACACTAACAAACAACGCTTCCGCGGTCGCAAAAAAATACGTACATTACATAGGTTGAGTGCGGCAATCTATTGAAGACATACTACTGCGACTCAATCGTGCTGTCAGCTTTTGATATCGCATTGCGAAAAAATTGGAAACAGGCCAAAGAAAGTTCTAGACTGCTGGTCCCGCCGGAATGCTTCGTCATGCAAGAGCGGTTGTCAAACCGATTTGCGGCCGCATGTTCGTCACTTCTGGCTTAGAGCATTCGTCTTTAATACGATGGTTCTAGGGGTTCGACACTGGGTCGGATCATACAAAAAATATAATTTTATTTCAGTTGCTGTCCAGCCAGAAACTTGGTACTTAGAATTGGAGTAAGGTGCATACTGCGTTTTGAACACAGTGCTGCATTTGCAAGATTGATTAATTTTTTACTTTCCAATAATCCGGATACCCCGCTAAACCGACATTTTTTGACGAAACGAAGTGGTCCTGATTAACGAAGTCTCACTTACAACGTTTTTAGAAAAGGTGAAACGCGTAAATGTAAACCTGTCGCTGTACGACTATTCGTGTATCAAACACCAGCCATCAATCACTTTGTTTTAGCTTTTGGTCTGATTTTAACCGCCTTCAACGTCACAATGTTTGACAACGTGATCCACTGTGGGATTAGGTTCGCCTAATTTCTACTTGTATGCTTTAAATCTCCCCACCACCGAGCTGGATATTTTTATTATTTCAACACTGTAGTTATGTAGTAAATTAGCCTTCGATTTCAACTAGCGAACACACGTAAAGGCTCAGCTATATTTAACTGGTAAAGGATTGGCCTATATTACATCTTCATAATATAAATTGGTAAAATCGCAAGTACGTGAATGGTTTGTTAAAGATAATTCAGCCGATTTGCGATTAAGACTTTGCTACGTTTCGGATTATTTTTGAAGATGGCCGGTACGCGAAAAATGCGAAATTCAAAAATTTATTTCTCCTTACTGGAAGAGTTTTGGGCTGAATGACTTATGGAAACGTTAATTACACAATTATTACTTTATTTTACGACCAACTTGTTTTAGTGTTGTAGTTGCGCTTTAAGTTGACACAGCTGAGTGACAATTAATTAATGTCATGTTCTTGCTGTGTATCACCGCCGATGGTAATATTGTCGAGATATACAAAAGTCCCGCGGCAGTTGTTGCTTGATATAAGCTCGCCCTTTGTTCTTTGAAAACATGGGACTACGTTAGTTAGGCTGAACGGCATTCGGCGAAACTGGTACAAATTAGTATCGGCTTCAAATGCGATAAAAATCTTATCGTTAGACGCCAATTCTACCTGGTGGTACGCACGTTTTAAGTCTAGCATACTGTATTGTAGATGGAGAATCGAGACACATCATGCGCTATGTCTTGTATTTTTGGCAGCGGATAACCGTCCAATAGCGTCAATTTGGTCATTGTTTGGCTGCAATCGAGACATAGTCGCTTCTTATAGTTTTGGTTCTTAGTTACCACCACTTGGGCTCGCCAAGGAGTTTTGTTTTGTTCATACTCGTCATAAACGTGCAACGTGAATTACATTACAACGCTGTGATGACAAGTCGGCTCCTTGCTGTCGGCTTGTAAAACAAAGCGTTTATAACGAACCATCATGACAAGGCTCTGACATGTTTAGTGTTCCATATTTTTTATTCCATTTTACTCTATAAACTTTGCGGAGCAAAAATGTGCGTGAAATTAGTCTCAAAGCAGCCATTTCTTTATTCACTACATATGTGTTGCACGTAACTGAGAATTTAATTACGTAATTTATGTGCCACATGTTGGTAAGTAATTCCGTAATTTTTTCTGCTTTTGCTCGCTTTGTTTTCGTTGCTGTTTATTGGCAAAGCAGGTTTATATCTCAAGTTATTACTTAATATTGAGTTTCGGTTTCGCACAATTGGACTTATTTTCTGACAAGGTTTTTCCCAAGCTTTTTTTGCCTATTATAACTTTATCGACGTAGTGTGTGATCTACTTTTGCACGAAACGCGTAAGTTATATTTCTCGTTGGCTTCGTGCAGTGTGATATCACTTCAGCAGTGTCACTGCCATACTTTCCATACTTGGTTTATGATCGTAGCAATAGTCATCAAAGAACGGTTATGAGGTCACTGTACAAGCGTTGTTTTTTACTATTGTGGTTTCGAAAATCGACAATGTGGGCCAAGAGCTGAGTGCCGATATCTCACGCATTTCAATTGCGTTTACATACAGAGTACACAGAGATAAAAAAGCCAATTGTCAATGTTTTGTGTGCATAAAATATACCCGAACAGTAAGTTGTGTAATAATGTAATTTACACAAACGTTTGCAGCAACAGCCCCTAATCACTATAATTACGTAATTTTCGGAATTATTGTCAATGACGTGCAACACTAATTGCATGAATTTATAGTTTTGCAACAGTTTAAAAACCTAAAATTTTTTTTTACCGTTTGTGTCCATTTTGTGCGTTCGCAGCGTTGTTTGTGCAACAAAAATGAGTGCGCTCGTAGTTTCTTTCCTACGTTCAAAAAAGTACGTCTCCCTCTGCCTACAATACAATACACCATATAACCTTCCTATAATACACCTGCCCATGCACATCTTTTGTTCCAAACACACAAGATGTCCCAGGGAGAGCTGGACAACACGCCGATACAGGTCATTCCAGTTCGTTTGCTGCAATCTACTGGTCATTGACGACGTCCAGAATCACGGCCTTTCTTGAACACATATTGCAGCCAATAAGTGTTAAATACTGGAAAAGCAAAATGAATGACTATTGTAAACACAGTCAACATTATCTTCAGGAACTCGGTACTTGTAAAATAGCTCAATCACACAAATCCACCCGCACAAGAAACCAAAAGGACTTACTTATTGTAGCAGCTGACGTACAGAGTTTGTATCCCAACATTGGCCTATTCATAAATCTCGTCAAAATCAGTTAGCAAAGCTTTGATGGAATACAACGGAAGGCAAGTCCTATCTGACGACATTAAATATTTATGTTTTGTTTAGACAATGTTATATTACAACACTGACGTGGTTTTTATAAGCGAAATGGTGGCATCATTACAGGCCAGAACCATTCTGTATTTTTGGCAACATTGGATTGCATTTCGTAATTTCACCTTTGCAGAAAAGTTTTGTAAAAGCAGCAGTTCAAAAGATTTATCGATGATATTATCTGGCCATCATACGACGAGGCAAATATCAACAACATCGAAAATGCTTTACAAATAGGATTCGGTCAAAACAGTTTTGATTTAAGGTTCCAAAAAATAAAGATGGCGGTAGATAATTTATAGTCAAAACCTCGAGCTTTTTGACTTTTTGGACATGCTTCATCATTCTTCAACACTGGCCAGCTGTAGCTTTATTGCGAAAGATTACATCAAGCCCATTGCCTAAGCCCGGCTATTCTTACGCGGAAAGTCCCACCATGCGGTTCATGTTTTCAAATTCATATTTTATGGAGAGGGGAAAAAGCTCCGCAGGTTAAATGAAACCAACACAGATTTCGCCGCTGCTCTCCAAAGGCTAAACAAAAAGTGTTTCGCATTTCCTTTCCCAAGGAAACTATTTCAACAAATCTTTTCAAACGAGAGTAAATTGTCAGAATAGGACGATGACAAGAATGACGATGAAAAGCGTACAAACTTACATAACGTTACCGGGGCCATAGGACAAGCTCGCACTCACAGTTGACGAAACAAGAAAGGTCTCTTAAACCACTTGCCACCGTGACTTACAAGCGCCCTCGAACGTTGGGTAACATACGGATCAATTACCGTTAGTTGGCACATCAAACAGTTCAAATGAAATGGGAACACAGCCTTATCAAGCCATACGGCAGAGGTTCTTAACCTTTTTATAGTCGTGGCCCACTTTAAATGCTGATCACCTAAGTTTTGGGCGACACAAAATGATATAAATTATTATTACTTAAATCATATAATTTGAATAAACAGCAATGCTAATTTGAACGTTACAAAATTGTCACCAACTAATTAAAACTGAAATTTTCACCAACTTTATAATTTTCCAAATAGCTCTGTGGCCCACCGGTTAAGAACTCACGCCATACGGCCAATGTGCATTGTGTGGCAACTACGGAAAACACATAAACATGGATTATGAAAACGACATCTACCCCGTCACCAATGGAGTCATCCACCTTAAATAATTTCTTACTTGCCGAGATTACTGTACGTACGCTGCCACATGCCGCTTATGCAACGTCATTTACGTGGTCAAATGAAGAACAGTTTTACTTGCAGATGGAACGCGCATATTTGGCTTGGCAAAAGTGTCAGCAACGAATACCAAGATGACAAGGCAGCCCTGAGAACTCATTTCTGTGCCATCATAATAACTTTCTCATTAATAAACCTGAAATAGCAGAATGCTACAAGGTGACCTTCTTTGACAATGTCGAAGCTAATTGCGTGAGCTATTTACATGCTGACATAAACAAACAAGTAACATTGCTTCCCAAGATAAGATAACGATTACACCTCACCAATTGTTTACATCGCATGTCACTAATTCTCCGCTTCCGTTACTCGTAGTACTAGTGGACTGTCTTTGTCACAGTGATAACGTGCTATTTGTCTGATAGGAAAGCTGTTCGCCCTGATTTAGCTTTGTATTTAAGCATTTTACATTTTCCCGGTTTTAACATTTTTAGCTTTATAGTTTTTATGCTTTACTCTCCTCTTGTAATTGTTTTTATATTTGTTATTTCTATGTTTCTTCATAGAGACGCTGAAGATGCCGTTTATGCGAATTATATATATCTAAGAACTAAAATAAATTAGTTGGCAGATCCATGAACTACCTCTGCTGTTATTATAGAAACTAATTAGAATGTTCACAGCATTGTATTTGTTTTGGTCATGGCATGTTTATGTATTTTGTCTTGCGAATGCTGTTGGCAGTTATCTTGTCTTCATTTGTTTTGCAGAATGTTTTTGTTTCTAGACATTTTGTAAATTATGACGTCATAACAATAATTTTTTTTTTCGACAGCAAATCACCAATATCAAGCATGGTTTCTTTGATCTTGGACAACTCATGTGATTAATAATACAATTCCTTGCTCTTCATCTACCGCATATTGTTTTACAGATGAAGAAGCTTTATCTTTGGGGCAATGATCTCGGTGATGATGGAGCATCTCATATTTCGACTTGTCTCAGCAAGATCGAGGAGCTTAATATTGGCCGGTGCAATATCAGTGCAACTGGAATAAAATCCATATCCGATGCTATCTCTAAGCTACCTGAACCGGTAAGTATGTAGCACTCTTGGTTGTTGGTTTACTGACTAAGACACAGACTCTATGTTTTTTGCAAATTAATTTATTTCAGAACAATCTAAACGTTCTAAACTTTGTGAAGCCTTGTGTTTCGTCATTACTTTGTGCTAAATTATTATCTGATGCCCGTTTCAGCTGCATCCTTACGTCACAATTTAAATTACAAATGAAATATAAAAGTAATTCCATTTCACATAAAGTGAGGATCGCGTTTTGTCACTGCCACGCACATAGCAGTTTCTAACGGAAGAAGTTATTCATGTTATTTTCACTGACACACTTTATACAACGTTTTTAGAAAAGGTGAAACGCGTAAATGTAAACCTGTCGCTGTACGACTATTCGTGTATCAAACACCAACCAACAATCACGTTGTTTTAGATTTTTGTCTGACTTTAACCGTCATCAACGACACAATGTTTGACAGCGAGGTCGACTGTGGGACCGGGTTCGCCTGATTGCTACTTCTATGCTTTAAACGTCCCCACCACCGAGCTGGATGTTTTTATTATTTCAACGCTGTAGTTATGTAGTAAATTAGCCTTCGATTTCAACTAGCGAACACACGTAAAGGCTCAGCTATATTTAACTGGTAAAGGATTGGCCTATATTACATCTTCATAATATAAATTGGTAAAATCGCAAGTACGTGAATGGTTTGTTAAAGATAATTCAGCCGATTTGCGATTAAGACTTTGCAACGTTTCGGATTATTTTTGAAGATGGCCGGGACGCAAAAAATGCGAAAGTCAAAAATTTATTTCTCCTTACTGGAAGAGTTTTGGGCTGAATGACTTATGGAAACGTTAATTACACAATTATTACTTTATTTTAAGACCAACTTGTTTCAGCGTTGTAGTTGTGCTTTAAATTGACAAAGCTAAGTTGCAATTAGTTAATGTCATGGTCTTGCTGTGTATTACCGCCGATGGTAATATTGTCGAGATATACAAAAGTCCCGCGGCAGTTGTTGCTTGATATAAGCTCGTCCTTTGTTCTTTGAAAACATGGGACTACGTTAGTTAGGCTGAACGGCATTCGGCGAAACTGGTACAAATTAGTATCGGCTTCAAATGCGATAAAAATCTTATCGTTAGACGCCAATTTTACCTGGTGGTACGCACGTTTTAAGTCTAGCATACTGTATTGTAGATGGAGAATCGAGACACATCATGCGCTATGTCTTGTATTTTTGGCAGCGGATAACCGTCCAATTGCGTCAATTTGGTCATTGTTTGGCTGCAATCGAGACATAGTCGCTTCTTATAGTTTTGGTTCTTAGTTACCACCACTTGGGCTCGCCAAAGAGTTTTATTTTGTTCACACTTGTCATAAACGTGCAACGTGAATCGAACACGACGCTGTGATGACAAGTCGGCTCCTTGCTGTCGGCTTGTAAAACAAAGCGTTTATATCGAACCGCCATGACAAGGTTCTGACATGTTTAGTGTTCCGTATTTTATGTTTTCATTTTTATCCATAAACTTTGCGGAGCAAAAATGTGCGTGAAATTAGTCTCAAAGCAGCCATTTCTTTATTCACTACATATGTGTTGCACGTAACTGAGAATTTAATTACGTAATTTATGTGCCACATGTTGGTAAGTAATTCCGTAATTTTTTCTGCTTTCGCTCGCTTTGTTTTCGTTGCTGTTTATTGGCAAAGCAGGTTTATATCACAAGTTATTACTTAATATTGAGTTTCGGTTTCGCACAATTGGACTTGTTTTCTGACGAGGTTTTTCCCAAACTTTTTTTGCCTATTATAACTTTATCGACGTAGTGTGTGATCTACTTTTGCACGAAACGCGTAAGTTATATTTCTCGTTGGCTTCGTGCAGTGTGATATCAATTTAGCAGTGTCACTGCCGTACTTTCCATACTTGATTTATGATCGTAGCAATAGTCATCAAAGAACGGCTATGAGGTCACTGTACAAGCGTTGTTTTTTACTATTGTAGTTTCGAAAATCGACAATGTGGGCCAAGAGCTGAGTGCCGATATCTCACGCATTTCAATTGCGTTTACATACAGAGTACGCAGAGATAAAAAAGCCAATTATCAATGTTTTGTGTGCATAAAATATACCCGAACAGTAAGTTGTGTAATAATGTAATATACGGAAACGTTTGCAGCAACAGCCCCTATTCACTATAATTACGTAATTTTCGGAATTATTGTCAATGACGTGCAACACTAATTGCATGAATTTATAGTTTTGCAATAGTTCAAAAACCTAAAAACTTTTTTTACCGTTTGTGTCCATTTTGTGCGTTCGCAGCGTTGTTTGTGCAACAAAAATGAGTGCGCTCGTAGTTTCTTTCCTACGTTCAAAAAAGTACGTCTCCCTCTGCCTACAATACAATACACCATATAACCTTCCTATAATACACCTGCCCATGCACATCTTTTGTTCCAAACACACAAGATGTCCCAGGGAGAGCTGGACAACATGCCGATACAGGTCATTCCAGTTCGTTTGCTGCAATCTACTGGTCATTCACGACGTCCAGAATCACGGCCTTTCTTGAACACATATTGCAGCCAATAAGTGTTAAATACTGGAAAAGCAAAATGAATGACTATTGTAAACACAGTCAACATTATCTTCAGGAACTCGGTACTTGTAAAATAGCTCAATCACACAAATCCACCCGCATAAGAAACCAAAAGGACTTACTTATTGTAGCAGCTGACGTACAGAGTTTGTATCCCAACATTGGCCTATTTATAAATCTCGTCAAAATCAGTTAGCAAAGCTTTGATGGAATACAACGGAAGGCAAGTCCTATCTGACGACATTAAATATTTATGTTTTGTTTAGACAATGTTATATTACAACACTGACGTGGTTTTTATAAGCGAAATGGTGGCATTATTACAGGCCAGAACCATTCTGTATTTTTGGCAACATTGGATTGCATTTCGTAATTTCACCTTTGCAGAAAAGTTTTGTAAACGCAGCAGTTCAAAAGATTTATCGATGATATTATCTGGCCATCATACGACGAGGCAAATATCAACAACATCGAAAATGCTTTACAAATAGGATTCGGTCAAAACAGTTTTGATTTAAGGTTCCAAAAAATAAAGATGGCGGTAGATAATTTATAATGAAAACCTCGAGCTTTTTGACTTTTTGGACGTGCTTCATCATTCTTCAACACTGGCCAGCTGTAGCTTTATAGCGAAAGATTACATCAAGCCCATTGCCTAAGCCCGGCTATTCTTACGCGGAAAGTCCCACCACCCGGTTCATGTTTTCAAATTCATATTTTATGGAGAGGGGAAAAAGCTCCGCAGGTTTAAATGAAACCAACACAGATTTCGCTGCTGCTCTCCAAAGGCTAAACGAAAAGTGTTTCGCATTTCCTTTCTCAAGGAAACTATTTCAACAAATCTTTTCAAACGAGAGTAAATTGTCAGAATAGGACGATGACAAGAATGACGATGAAAAGCGTACAAACTTACATAACGTTACCAGGGCCATAGGACAAGCTCGCACTCTACAGTTGACGAAACAAGAAAGGTCTCTTAAACCACTTGCCACCGTGACTTACAAGCGCCCTCGAACGTTGGGTAACATACGGATCAATTACCGTTAGTTGGCACATCAAACAGTTCAAATGAAATGGGAACACAGCCTTATCAAGCCATACGGCAGAGGTTCTTAACCTTTTTATAGTCGTGGCCCACTTTAAATGCTGATCACCTAAGTTTTGGGCGACACAAAATGATATAAATTATTATTACTTAAATCATATAATTTGAATAAACAGCAATGCTAATTTGAACGTTACAAAATTGTCACCAACTAATTAAAACTGAAATTTTCACCAACTTTATAATTTTCCAAATAGCTCTGTGGCCCACCGGTTAAGAACTCATGCCATACGGCCAATGTGCATTGTGTGGCAACTACGGAAAACACATAAACATGGATTATGAAAACGACATCTACCCCGTCACCAATGGAGTCATCCACCTTAATCAATTTCTTACTTGCCGAGATTACTGTATGTACGCTGCCATGCCGCTTATGCAACGTCATTTACGTGGTCAAATGAAGAACAGTTTTACTTGCAGATGGAACGCGCATATTTGGCTTGGCAAAAGTGTCAGCAAAGAATACCAAGATGACAAGGCAGCCCTGAGAACTCATTTCTGTGCCATCATAATAGCTTTCTCATTAATAAACCTGAAATAGCAGAATGCTACAAGGTGACCTTCTTTGACAATGTCGAAGCTAATTGCGTGAGCTATTTACATGCTGACATAAACATACAAGATACATTGCTTCCCAAGATAAGATAACGATTACACCTCACCAATTGTTTACATCGCATGTCACTAATTCTCCGCTTCCGTTACTCGTAGTACTAGTGGACTGTCTTTGTCACAGTGATAACGTGCTATTTGTCTGATAGGAAAGCTGTTCTCCCTGATTTAGCTTTGTATTTAAGCATTTTACATTTTCCCGGTTTTAACATTTTTAGCTTTATAGTTTTTATGCTTTACTCTCCTCTTGTAATTGTTTTTATATTTGTTATTTCTATGTTTCTTCATAGAGACGCTGAAGATGCCGTTTATGCGAATTATATATATCTAAGAACTAAAATAAATTAGTTGGCAGATCCATGAACTACCTCTGCTGTTATTATAGAAACTACTTAGAATGTTCACAGCATTGTATTTGTTTTGGTCATGGCATGTTTATGTATTTTGTCTTGCGAATACTGTTGGGAACCAATTTTCATTTTTTTTGTAGATTTTTTGTGTTTCTAGAGATTTTGTAAATTACGACGTCATATCAACAATTTTATATTCAACAGCAAATCACCAATATCAAGCAATGTCGCTTTGATGTCAGACAACTTAAATGACCTGAAATACAATTCCTTGCTCTTCATCTACCGCATATTGTTTTACAGATGAAGCAGCTTGTTCTTTATGGCAATAATCTCGGTGATGATGGAGCATCTCATATTTCGACTTGTCTCAGCAAGATCGAGGAGCTTGATATTAGCTGGTGCAAGATCAGAGCATCTGGAATAAAATCCATATCCGACGCTATCTCTAAGCTACCTGAACCGGTAAGTATGTAGCACTCTTGGTTGTTGGTTTACTGACTAAGACACAGACTCTATGTTTTTTGCAAATTAATTTATTTCAGAACAATCTAAACGTTCTAAACTTTGTGAAGGCTTGTGTTTCGTCATTACTTTGTGCTAAATTATTATCTGATGCCCGTTTCAGCTGCATCCTTACGTCACAATTTAAATTACAAATGAAATATAAAAGTAATTCCATTTCACATAAAGTGAGGATCGCGTTTTGTCACTGCCACGCACATAGCAGTTTCTAACGGAAGAAGTTATTCATGTTATTTTCACTGACACACTTTATACAACGTTTTTAGAAAAGGTGAAACGCGTAAATGTAAACCTGTCGCTGTACGACTATTCGTGTATCAAACACCAGCCATCAATCACGTTGTTTTAGATTTTTGTCTGACTTTAACCGTCATCAACGACACAATGTTTGACAGCGAGGTCGACTGTGGGACCGGGTTCGCCTGATTGCTACTTCTATGCTTTAAACGTCCCCACCACCGAGCTGGATGTTTTTATTATTTCAACACTGTAGTTATGTGGTAAATTAGCCTTCGATTTCAACTAGCGAACACACGTAAAGGCTCAGCTATATTTAACTGGTAAAGGATTGGCCTATATTACATCTTCATAATATAAATTGGTAAAATCGCAAGTACGTGAATGGTTTGTTAAAGATAATTCAGCCGATTTGCGATTAAGACTTTGCAACGTTTCGGATTATTTTTGAAGATGGCCGGGACGCAAAAAATGCGAAAGTCAAAAATTTATTTCTCCTTACTGGAAGAGTTTTGGGCTGAATGACTTATGGAAACGTTAATTACACAATTATTACTTTATTTTAAGACCAACTTGTTTCAGCGTTGTAGTTGTGCTTTAAATTGACAAAGCTAAGTTGCAATTAGTTAATGTCATGGTCTTGCTGTGTATTACCGCCGATGGTAATATTGTCGAGATATACAAAAGTCCCGCGGCAGTTGTTGCTTGATATAAGCTCGTCCTTTGTTCTTTGAAAACATGGGACTACGTTAGTTAGGCTGAACGGCATTCGGCGAAACTGGTACAAATTAGTATCGGCTTCAAATGCGATAAAAATCTTATCGTTAGACGCCAATTCTACCTGGTGGTACGCACGTTTTAAGTCTAGCATACTGTATTGTAGACGGAGAATCGAGACACATCATGCGCTGTGTCTTGTATTTTTGGCAGCGGATAACCGTCCAATAGCGTCAATTTGGTCATTGTTTGGCTGCAATCGATACATAGTCGCTTCTTATAGTTTTGGTTCTTAGTTACCACCACTTGGGCTCGCCAAAGAGTTTTATTTTGTTCACACTTGTCATAAACGTGCAACGTGAATCGAACACGACGCTGTGATGACAAGTCGGTTCCTTGCTGTCGGCTTGTAAAACAAAGCGTTTATATCGAACCGCCATGACAAGGTTCTGACATGTTTAGTGTTCCGTATTTTATGTTCATTTTTATCCATAAACTTTGCGGAGCAAAAATGTGCGTGAAATTAGTCTCAAAGCAGCCATTTCTTTATTCACTACATATGTGTTGCACGTAACTGAGAATTTAATTACGTAATTTATGTGCCACATGTTGGTAAGTAATTCCGTAATTTTTTCTGCTTTCGCTCGCTTTGTTTTCGTTGCTGTTTATTGGCAAAGCAGGTTTATATCACAAGTTATTACTTAATATTGAGTTTCGGTTTCGCACAATTGGACTTATTTTCTGACGAGGTTTTTCCCAAGCTTTTTTTGCCTATCATAACTTTATCGACGTAGTGTGTGATCTACTTTTGCACGAAATGGGTAAGTTATATTTCTCGTTGGCTTCGTGCAGTGTGATATCAATTTAGCAGTGTCACTGCCGTACTTTCCATACTTGATTTATGATCGTAGCAATAGTCATCAAAGAACGGCTATGAGGTCACTGTACAAGCGTTGTTTTTTACTATTGTGGTTTCGAAAATCGACAATGTGGGCCAAGAGCTGAGTGCCGATATCTCACGCATTTCAATTGCGTTTACATACAGAGTACGCAGAGATAAAAAAGCCAATTATCAATGTTTTGTGTGCATAAAATATACCCGAACAGTAAGTTGTGTAATAATGTAATATACGGAAACGTTTGCAGCAACAGCCCCTATTCACTATAATTACGTAATTTTCGGAATTATTGTCAATGACGTGCAACACTAATTGCATGAATTTATAGTTTTGCAATAGTTCAAAAACCTAAAAACTTTTTTTACCGTTTGTGTCCATTTTGTGCGTTCGCAGCGTTGTTTGTGCAACAAAAATGAGTGCGCTCGTAGTTTCTTTCCTACGTTCAAAAAAGTACGTCTCCCTCTGCCTACAATACAATACACCATATAACCTTCCTATAATACACCTGCCCATGCACATCCTTTGTTCCAAACACACAAGATGTCCCAGGGAGAGCTGGACAACATGCCGATACAGGTCATTCCAGTTCGTTTGCTGCAATCTACTGGTCATTCACGACGTCCAGAATCACGGCCTTTCTTGAACACATATTGCAGCCAATAAGTGTTAAATACTGGAAAAGCAAAATGAATGACTATTGTAAACACAGTCAACATTATCTTCAGGAACTCGGTACTTGTAAAATAGCTCAATCACACAAATCCACCCGCATAAGAAACCAAAAGGACTTACTTATTATAGCAGCTGACGTACAGAGTTTGTATCCCAACATTGGCCTATTTATAAATCTCGTCAAAATCAGTTAGCAAAGCTTTGATGGAATACAACGGAAGGCAAGTCCTATCTGACGACATTAAATATTTATGTTTTGTTTAGACAATGTTATATTACAACACTGACGTGGTTTTTATAAGCGAAATGGTGGCATTATTACAGGCCAGAACCATTCTGTATTTTTGGCAACATTGGATTGCATTTCGTAATTTCACCTTTGCAGAAAAGTTTTGTAAAAGCAGCAGTTCAAAAGATTTATCGATGATTTTATCTGGCCATCATACGACGAGGCAAATATCAACAACATCGAAAATGCTTTACAAATAGGATTCGGTCAAAACAGTTTTGATTTAAGGTTCCAAAAAATAAAGATGGCGGTAGATAATTTATAATCAAAACCTCGAGCTTTTTGACTTTTTGGACGTGCTTCATCATTCTTCAACACTGGCCAGCTGTAGCTTTATAGCGAAAGATTACATCAAGCCCATTGCCTAAGCCCGGCTATTCTTACGCGGAAAGTCCCACCATCCGGTTCATGTTTTCAAATTCATATTTTATGGAGAGGGGAAAAAGCTCCGCAGGTTAAATGAAACCAACACAGAGTTCGCCGCTGCTCTCCAAGGGCTAAACGAAAAGTGTTTTGCATTTCCTTTCCCAAGGAAACTATTTCAACAAATCTTTTCAAACGAGAGTAAATTGTCAGAATAGGACGATGACAAGAATGACGATGAAAAGCGTACAAACTTACATAACGTTACCAGGGCCATAGGACAAGCTCGCACTCTACAGTTGACGAAACAAGAAAGGTCTCTTAAACCACTTGCCACCGTGACTTACAAGCGCCCTCGAACGTTGGGTAACATACGGATCAATTACCGTTAGTTGGCACATCAAACAGTTCAAATGAAATGGGAACACAGCCTTATCAAGCCATACGGCAGAGGTTCTTAACCTTTTTATAGTCGTGGCCCACTTTAAATGCTGATCACCTAAGTTTTGGGCGACACAAAATGATATAAATTATTATTACTTAAATCATATAATTTGAATAAACAGCAATGCTAATTTGAACGTTACAAAATTGTCACCAACTAATTAAAACTGAAATTTTCACCAACTTTATAATTTTCCAAATAGCTCTGTCGCCCACCGGTTAAGAACTCATGCCATACGGCCAATGTGCATTGTGTGGCAACTACGGAAAACACATAAACATGGATTATGAAAACGACATCTACCCCGTCACCAATGGAGTCATCCACCTTAATCAATTTCTTACTTGCCGAGATTACTGTACGTACGCTGCCACATGTCGCTTATGCAACGTCATTTACGTGGTCAAATGAAGAACAGTTTTACTTGCAGATGGAACGCGCATATTTGGCTTGGCAAAAGTGTCAGCAAAGAATACCAAGATGACATGCAGCCCTGAGAACTCATTTCTGTGCCATCATAATAGCTTTCTCATTAATAAACCTGAAATAGCAGAATGCTACAAGGTGACCTTCTTTGACAATGTCGAAGCTAATTGCGTGAGCTATTTACATGCTGACATAAACAAATAAGATACATTGCTTCCCAAGATAAGATAACGATTACACCTCACCAATTGTTTACATCGCATGCCACTAATTCGCCGCTTCCGTTACTCGTAGTACTAGTGGACTGTCTTTATCACAGTGATAACGTGCTATTTGTCTGATAGGAAAGCTGTTCGCCCTGATTTAGCTTTGTATTTAAGCATTTTACAATTTTCCCGGTTTTAACATTTTTAGCTTTATAGTTTTTATGCTTTACTCTCGTCTTGTAATTGTTTTTATATTTGTTATTTCTATGTTTCTTCATAGAGACGCTGAAGATGCCGTTTATGCGAATTATATATATCTAAGAACTAAAATAAATTAGTTGGCAGATCCATGAACTACTTCTGCTGTTATTATAGAAACTACTTCGAATGTTCACAGCATTGTATTTGTTTTGGTCATGGCATGTTTATGTATTTTGTCTTGCGAATGCTGTTGGCAGTTATCTTGTCTTCATTTGTTTTGCAGAATGTTTTTGTTTCTAGACATTTTGTAAATTATGACGTCATAACAATAATTTTTTTTTTCAACAGCAAATCACCAATATCAAGCATTGTTTCTTTGATCTTGGACAACTCATGTGATTAATAATACAATTCCTTGCTCTTCATCTACCGCATATTGTTTTACAGATGAAGAATCTTTATCTTTGGGGCAATAATCTCTGTGATGATGGAGCATCTCATATTTCGACTTGTCTCAGCAAGATCGAGAAGCTTCATATTGGCCGGTGCAATATCAGTGCATCTGGAATAAAATCCATATCCGATGCTATCTCTAAGCTACCTGAACCTGTAAGTATGTAGCACTCTTGGTTGTTGGTTTACTGACTAAAACACAGACTCTATGTTTTTTACAAATTTAATTATTTCAGAACAATCTAAACTTTGTGAAGTCTTGTGTTTCGTCATTACTTTGTGCTAAATTATTATCCGATGTCACTGCCACGCACATAGCAGTTTCTAACAGTAGAAATTTTTCATATTATTTTCCCTGGCACACTTTATACAACTGTTTAGTCATAATATGAAATCTTTTAGAAACGAAAAAAGAAATTGTTTATCAACAGCAATGAACAACACCATAATAATTAACATTCGAGCGCAACCGCGTCATTCGGCAAGTTTTAGCTGCTCCCGCGGCCGCAAAAAATACGTGGGTTGAAGCAATCTATTGAAGACATACTGCTGCGACTCAATCGTGCCATCAGCTTTTGATATCGCATTGCGCAAAAATTAGAAACAGGTCAAAGAAAGTTCAAGATTGCTGGTCTCGCCGGAATACTTCGCCATGCAAGATCGCCATCAAACCGATTTGCGGGCGGCATGTTCGTCACCTCTGTTCTCAACGTTCTAACTTTGTGAAGTCTTGTGTTTCGTCATTACTTTGTGCTAAATTATTATCCAATGTCTATTTGAACTGCATGCTCACGTCGATTGCATACGTCACAATTGAAATTAACGAAAAATAATGAAATATAGTAATTCCATTTTACATAAAGTGAGGATCGCGTTTTGTCACTGCCACGCACATAGCAATTTATAACGGAAGAAGTTATTCATGTTATTTTCACTGACACACTTTATACAACGTTTTTAGAAAAGGTGAAACGCGTAAATGTAAACCTGTCGCTGTACGACTATTCGTGTATCAAACACCAGCCATCAATCACGTTGTTTGCGCTATTTGTCAATTTTTAACCGCCTTCAACATCATAATTTTTGACAGCGAGGTCGACTGCTCGCCCGGTTCGCCTAATTGCTACTTGCATGCTTTAAATCTCCCCACCACCGAGCTGGATGTTTTTATTATTTCAACACTGTAGTTATGTAGCAAGCTGGTCTTCGATTTAAATTTGCAAACGAACGTAATGGCTCAGCTATATTTAACTTGGGTAGGATTGGCCTATGTTACATCATAATACTATAAATGGTTAAAATCGCAAGTACGTTAATGGTTTGTTGAAGTTAATTCAGCCGATTTGCGATTAAGACTTTGCTACGTTTCGGATTATTTTTGAAGATAACGCAAAAAATTCCAAAATTTGGTTATCCTTACTGGAAGAGTTTTGGGCTGAATGACTTTATGAAAACGTTAATTACAAAATTATTACTTTATTTTAAGACCAACTTGTTTTAGTGTTGCAGTTGCGCTTTAAGTTGACACAGCTAAGTTGCAATTAAAACTTTTCAACCTTTCGTTGTTGTTTTGTTTGCCAGAAACCGAGGGTTTATGGACTGGATTGGGAATTTTATTGAGAATGATCGATTATATTCAATGAAGATCATTGAAGGTGACAAAATATTTTGACAATCTTTCAGTTTTAGTTGTAGAATGTCAAGGTACAGCGCTGTAGAAATCCAAATATAAGCTCCATCTTATTTTGGTTCCATCCCGTGTAAATTGAAAGACAAGTTTTCAGAAATATTTTTGTTGTGACTCAACGTTCATTTTAGCGACTCATCTGCGAGGCCATTATCAAGCTCAAGCACGACATCAAGCGGAGTGTTTGAGAAGACTAGTTGATGTTGGAAAGTTGATGAACATCGCCAAGAAAGATTCCACACATCTGATGACGAAGATGAATGGAACAATTACCCCACTGTCTCGTGTATTGAGCAGCGCATGATTTTACAACGCACTTGACAATGACTTCTGCAGAAGGATTGAACTCATTTGACCCTGATATTTGCTGCTTTCATCATCAAGTTTTGTGAATGACGTCATTATGCACATTCTCTCGACCGCATTGGTCTCATTTTTACCGTGAAACCTTTTCATTGTTGCAGACATCGCTGCATCTCGTTTTGTTCAACTTTTTTTTATCTTCATCATGAATTTGTTCAACGATTTTGTGAAAGTGTACAACCGTGTTACTGAGGACTTGCATCGGATTACATCCACACATTCTGTGCTTTATTTTGCTCATTATTTAGTTCTTTAACGGTCAAATGGAGTTCCTACTTATCATTGCCTTGAAGTATGACTTATTACCAGGTCCAGCACTTGACCAGTGTTTTTTTAGGCGTTTTGGGGGACCGAAACGGTCCCCAAAAGTTCTCCAGCGGTTTCCCAAAATTTGGACTTGCTACTCTGGTCTTTCTAATTTGGTTTCTTAAAACTACTTAGCGGTTACCCAAACCAAACCTTAAAAAAACCTGCACTTGACAATGACTTCTGCTGAAAGATTGAACTCATTTGACCCTGACATTTGCTACTTTCATCATTAAATTTTGTGAATGACGTCATCATGCACATTCTTTCGAACGCATTGTTCTCATTTTTACCGTGAAACATTTTCATTGTTGCAGACATCGCTATATCTCGTTTTTATCTTCATCATGAATTTGTTAAACGATTTTGTGAAAGTGTACGACCGTATTACTACGAACTTGCATCAAATTACATCCACACACTCTGTGCTTTATTTTGCTCAATATTTAGTTTTTTAACGGTCAAATGGAGTTTCTACTTTTCATTGCCTTGGAGTATGACTTATTACCAGGTCACTGGTTATTAAGTATAAATTGATACAGAGCAAGGAATTCAATGTAAGCTGACAACTCATTGCCTGCGACAGTGCTCTAGTAACTTTCATGTAATCAACTTTGTAGTGGAAGAATATTTTGAGTTTCTTGTGAAAAATATCATGTAGTTTTCGTACTTTGTGTATTATGAGATATCAACATGATATTAACATATTTACTGCTGTATATCGCGTTATTGTACATAATGTAATATGTTACTTATTTTAAGCTGGCGTTGTAGACTTTTGGCAGCAAGTTGCTATGTAGCGGCCATTAAAGTATTATTAGTAGATAATAACATTGGTAAAATCTCGAGTAAACATCATTGGAGTCCGCTCCATAGTCAGCGCCGGTACCTAGAATCATCATCCACATGAACACACACGTGGTGCGACGATTGATCAAAAGATGCTTAAAATTTTGCAGTGATAATAATCTTGGAATTGAAGGAACAGTTATTTCCTTCTCCTATATCAGGCTGTATTACATAGACATCTCTTCTGTCAATGAGTTTTTGTGTTTTGATGGATATACAATGGTATATATGTCCTTGCTTTGACCTTGCCTGACTTGAACGGTGAATGTATGAATTGAAATCGGATGAAAAATATTTCAGTGATATCGAAAAAATAATAAAA
This sequence comes from Clavelina lepadiformis, assembly GCF_947623445.1. NCBI lineage: Eukaryota > Metazoa > Chordata > Ascidiacea > Aplousobranchia > Clavelinidae > Clavelina > Clavelina lepadiformis. Next base: position 20,782,161 of record NC_135244.1, on the reverse strand, counting down.
TTTATTTTTACAGTAAATTCAATAAATAACTATCATCCATGTTATTTCTGCACGGACTCGGCTTCCTGCTGTGACGTATGAACAATGACCACCTAAAAAGGTCAATACAAAGTTACCGTTCTTTGACAGATGCGTCGCTTACAGATCGAAAATCCGTGTTAAGTGTAATTTGATAGTTGGTCAAGGTTTTTTGATTTATCAATAAAAAAACTGTTATTTTAGATTGAATGTATTTCAAAAACAATGCGAATGTGTATTGAATGCAAATATTAGTGCGATGTCACGTTTGCCCATCACATTGGGATAATGGCCGTGACAAATATAGATGTCTTGAATTATTTACTGATGACAAATTTCGTCAAAAGTGTTGTTAGGCATTTATACTAATGTACACGCAGCTAAATCTGACAAACGTGACGTTTTCAACAAACATACAGTCGAACGATTATAGCTGATTTGTATGCTACAACACGGTAGCTATGACCAAGCGTTTTACAAGTGGTTTTCAAAACCACCTAAATACTTACCAGCAAACCATTTACCAGTAAGACTTTGAAGTTACCGCGATATACAAAACCAAGCAACTATTTAAGTTCATAAGAGCTTTGTGACGTAAATTTAGAAAAAAATGTTAAACAACGTAGAACCGAAAAAAAACAAGTTTTTCACAGCCTTCGCTCTACAAGAATATGTTTTGTGGGTTAGCTTCTGAAGAACAAAACAGCTTGGAACGTACCGTATGCTACGTCGGTGGAACGCATTAAGCATTTCGCTGCTAAAATGTCACGTTTATGCGCGTTATAGGCCTTCTCAGCTACCGGAAGTTCTTGGCAAATGCAGCAAATTGCATCAGATGTAATGGCGACATGGCGTTATAAAATATGTTAAAGGGAACTGTTTTCTTAAACACGGCAAAGTAAAAATTTCATCCGCAGGTTGCGTTGCTAAAGATAAACAATTACTTCAAGTGAAACGATGGGCAAATTAACATACAGTAGTACTGTAGTTTGTAGCTTGTTAATAACGGTTGGATGGATAAAGATTTAACTTACCTTAGGCAGGTTGCTAGTAAGGATAAGGTCGTTATGTAATGTACTGCCACATTCAATTGTACGGTAGCAGGGGTCAGGAAAGAAATAGTAGCCACGTCCATTTGTCATTAGCCAAATCGACGTCGAACAAACGACGAGTCACGTTTCCAGGTGGTAAGTTCTATAAAACTCCTGTAACCGACTTTTTGTACAATCATCTTTGTTTTGATTTACAGTAGCAGCAAATCCGGCTGTTTTCGCATAAACATAACACTGCCCGGCACGTTTTTTAAAATAGTCTCGGTATTTTCTGCGCAATTATGTACAGCAGACAGAGTTGTGTTCTGAACGTAAACAAGGTCAGATTAACTTTGCGGTAAAGTGGAAACAGGTGGAGTTATGGCTGTTATTAACATCGTTTCGTTTTAATAACATGTTTCTGCACTTTCGTTTCGCTTCACTGAACGCAATCCGTGGTGTTTGTCACGTAGCCGGTAGGGACAGTTATTATTGGATTATTGTATTATTATTATCCCATAAAAGCCTTTATCGGTTGATTGTAATTTAACATTGATTTAGCAGCTTTATCTGAAAGCATTTTTCAACAGCACTGCTAAGAGATACATATCAAGCAAGTTTAGCCTGTGTTTTGACTTTAGCACAACCAGCTCATCATCTAAGCCTCTAAGGGCTAGAAAAGTTGCAGCCACGCAGACTGATGGGAAACGATTCGTCAAAAAAAGTTGCGGAACTTCCTAATGCTTCTAAAAAAGACGAACATTCGGTTGTTGATCATGACGTAGAAAGTCTCCTGGAAGTGAACACGTTAAAGGAATTTTATGCAGGCAATCCAGTTGCCTTGTTTCAGGAATGGTATAAGGATGCGTTCAAGCACAAAGTGGTGGAGCCTTTTCTAATGTCCCTAGCCACGTGCGGGCAAGGCAGCAAGCCAAGTGTTCGCGTTGTGAGCTTGGGCGATGTAAACGAGAAAGGGTTTGTGTTTGGGACCAATGTCAAAACGAGAAAAGTTAGAGAAATAGAAGAAAACTCTCATGTAGCTGCGTCATTCTACTGGACAAAGCTTAGCAGGACCGTGCGGGTCGAAGGTCAAGTGGAGGAATTCGAAGACAATGGGAAAACTTTTCATGCCTGGCCGAGAAATATACAAATTGAGGAGCACTCAGCACTTGATCCGGACACTCCACTCGAGGGCACAAGAGAAGCGCTGATCGACGAAATGCAAAGTCTGATGGAAAAGTTTGCTGACGTCGAGGTGATTCCTCAGCCGGATACCATAAAAGTGTACGTCATAATTCCAGAAGTAATCGAATTCTGTCAAGCGTACGAAAACTTACCTCACATACGTGTGACCTTTGCACGAGATAGCCCGGAAAGCGAGTGGAGATATACGTTTCAAAATCGATAACAAAGTTGTTTAAATGTGTTTCTGTAAAGTGTTTATGCACCAGAAGCTCGCGTAGCCTACCTTACCAAAGAGAAATTTGAGGAATTTTCATCATGTGGGCAACCAAATGAACGTTATGTTATCGTTGTAGGACGTAGATAAATAAACAAAAAATACTTGATTGATTGCATGTGCCTTCGCATCGAATGAATTTTAATTCTGGTTGCACACTCACAAGCAATGTATAAACTTATATCTTGTCGATATGAATAAGACCACCGGTTTCTGCCACTCATAATTTAACTTTCTTTTAATGTGTATTTAATCAGATTGTGTACATTATTTGTTTTTTACAAAGGTAATGCTTAAATAACATCGTATTCCGATGAATTTTTCTGTATTTGTATCAATGGTTTTTCGAGCCGTGTATATTGCAGCACCTGGCTTATATAAAGTCTATATAACTCAAGAGTCGTAAATGCAGACAATTGTATCAAATACCTGCCAATCACAAAAAGCGAGAAATCTCTTCAGAGACCTTTATAGAGTAGACTGATCTCTGTTACATGTCTTGATCTATTTTGCTGTTCGTAACCGGTTGTGAGAGTGAAGCCTCTGCTGTTGCCACTGACAAGCTCTATTATCATTAATGACAATACAGACCATGCGTCTGTTTGTCTAGAAACAGAATGTGTAGCTTGCAGGTAAAGACGCGGCGCTGTGCTTTGTCGAAGGCATTTGTAAGATATTGTAGAAATAGCGTACAGCGCCCAAGCGTCGGCCTTCCCTTAGCCTCGAAACTCTGCTTTATGTGTAAGAATTAGATCATGTAAGTGTGCTAATTGTTAAATTAGCCCTTACTCCTATACGGAATTGTCGTGTAGTTCTGATGATATTATAATGTTATTTGGGTTCTATTTCGTGTATTTATCAACGAGCGCTATGTTATATTTTGACCGTGTTTAGTATACGGGACCCATTTTCTATTACTTCCGAATTACGTCATTCGTTGCTGCAGCGTTTGTTAGTAAACACACGAGAATACCGTTACGAAAATAAAGTTATAATATCATCAAATCTGCACAAGAATTCCGTACGAATAAGGGCTAATTATGCCAATTAGCACATAAGAATGACCTGGTCTACATTTGACTTCACACTTTAAATACTTTCTACTCACGATGGTCAACTATGGGTTTAAAAAGAGCACAGATTAAGCTTTAGATGATTTTAAAGGGAACACAAATTAAGAGATACTAATATGTAACTGCGCACTTCCATTGCGTCTGAGCAGTTTTGCGCACTGCACTTGTTATTTTTGGTTGTTTTACGTACCCAAGATCTTGCTGAAAATGGCTAAACTTTGCAGTCAGTCAGTCAGGCCAGCACGCTTAATAGGTTTGAAATCAGCACTCAAGAATGTCCATTATTTCTTTTTTTGTTCTAATAGCTTCATACCAGTTTCATCTTTGTTGAATGAACTCACAAGCGAATCAACAAACCTTATTTCTTACTAGTTTTTTTGGGTTGCAAGGTTAGGCCTACATAGATTCATCAGCCGAAATGCAAGATCTGAAGGTGTCAAGCTGATACGTGTGTACGATTTATTTTTGTGTTTTTATGATTTGGCAACACCAGCATAACTTATGGTTTTAAAATTTACCATGGAAAACATGCGTGTGCTATATGATCTAGCGTTAGTTTCTTTTCCAGGCTATGCGTCTGCATCACCTATTAGGATTAGGCTATTACACTGACCATAATGTTCACTAAATTTGAAAATGCATTGTCAAGGAACAATGCGGCATTGTATGCCAGGGCAAACCATTGTCCTCTAAATCAGGGCTTCCCAAACTGGGGGTCGCGACCCCGCAAGGGGTCGCGTAACGAACTTCAGGGGTCGCAGCGCGTATACCAATTTTACACGAAGTACAAAATACAATCAAAACAAAATATACTTCCAGCCTAATAAACATAGAAACCGCCTTGAGACCAGCATTAACAGATATTGAGCCACGGCTGGACTTGCTTTGTAGCAGAAAGCAGTCGGACCAATCACACTGAATAAATGTGTGTGCTTTTTTGTTTGCAGTAGCCTACATATGTGTAAAGTAGTAAGTAGGCTTTGAGTAAGTTACTGGTTGCTTGAATTCAGTCTTTGCATCTCAATAAATGTCACTAATGACTAATGTATATTTCGCACTGCTTATCAATTTAAACGTGAAGGGTCGCGGAAAACTTCAGAAGTTTGAAAGGGGTCGCGAGCAAAAAAGTTTGGGAAGCCCTGCTCTAAATAACAATAAATAAGGAGACACTAGCTTTTGTTCCGATTTAAACTGCAAAATTACTATTTATAACCAATATCTCTACAAAAAGAAAAAACCGGAAACACTAATTTTTCCCAATTTCTATAGTACCTTGCCTTGCAGCAATCTATGACTGCAAAACAGCCGAGCTGCAAAGGGTCATGGTCGCAGTGCACACCGGCTGCTTTCTGGCACACACCTCAGCGTCTCAGCGAAAACTGCCGTACTCTGCAGTCCTGGAAACAACCCGCTCATATTCTCTAATTAATACCTTCTAGTTTAGGTTACCATATAGCTGTTAACATAAGCGTCTGTTACACTTGGCTGGTTTGGCTGTCGGTACTAGAAATAGGCTATGCTGGTTGTTTACCGGTATATTGTGCCTGGTTAGGGCAACACTGTTCTAAGACGGTAACAGCCCTACTCTACAGAAGTGTGGAAGTCACAAATTTAATTCTACCCAAAACTAGCCTAGTTTCCATCAACACCAATTCTCAGTTTTCATGACTAAATCGCATCCTCAAAACTTCCTCGTTTCCACAAATTAGTGTCGCAACTTGTGTAGATTAATATATAATTGTTAGTTTCATAGATTAGTGTAGTTCCCTCTTCCCTGATTATCGGAATGATGATTATGAATGTTAATCGGGGCATATCAAGCCAGACATTGACACTATATTACTTGGCATAATATAAAATTTGAGGAAGTACATCATATTTTTGTCCTTATAGCAATTGATAAAGCAACATTGTATACTGTATATAGCACACGGTGCAATGCGTAGCCTACTTCAAAATTCAGTTTGGTGTAGATTACGAATACCTACAAGCTACAACAAAGGTGTTATGTCAACTGCGATGCCTAAAAAAGAGACTTTGGCTAAAAGATCTTTAAGTATAGAAAGACAATTTCTTTTCATTTTATCACTAGATGTTTTTTAACGTTTAATTTGAGTTAATGAAGAATTTCAGAAATAACTTGGATTTTAGCATTTTTTCCAATGAAACACGATTAGCCTTCCACATTTTGGATCATTCTCTTAAATTTTGTTGATGAGCTTTGAAACCAGTAATGGCAAATACAGAGGTAAGTTTTGCAACCTAAGTGCATTTGGTAAAATAGATTGTAACTTAGTATGATGCTGGATGTCACCAGTGGCATAGGAAGAAAAAAATTTGGAGTGGGGGCAAATATTTCATGAGTTCAAGGGAACTACAAAGTGTTTAATTTAAGACACTTCCACCTGATGTAGAATCCTATAAACACAAAATTGGGGGAAAGGGGCCGTGGCCCCCTATGGCTACGCCTATGACTGTCACATAGGTTCATTCCTTCTTGTAATTGATGAGATAAATTTCAAATATGACAGTTCAAGTATTAACAGCAGTAGACTTTTGGATGTTATAATTCACCTTGCTTAGTAATGCCAATCTGTATCTTTAATTCTCAGGTTGTCAAATTCTTTATTATAAGTTATTTACATATACCGGCTAATTTAATTTATAGGCTATAGTTAGTGGTGATTTTGCACTGTTGGCTGTTTCAACCATTAAAAGTCTGTTTCTCATATGCAAAATTTCTACCCAGCTTGAAAGTACTTACTGCATTAGAATTTGTGTGTTGTTGCTGTAGTATTTTATCAGCAGCCACAGTTGTTTTTTGATTCCAGTAATACTGGCTTATTGTGCCAAATTTTTCCAAAATTAGAAAATGCAATGTGTCTACAGCCCAAAGAATGCAAAAAATACTGGTAGTGTTGACCCTAGCTCAATGACCAAATATTTGTTGCCAAATTTAGCTTACTATTTCTATCAGGAATTTTCACATTCCAAAGATGACTTTAGCAGTGAATGCCAATTATATTATACCAAATATAAGCGTGACACGGCATCTTAGTAAAGTACAAGTTTACATATAAATATTATTCTTTACTTTCGGAACAAGGTCAAATTTAACATACTTTCTGCCGCAGTCAATCGACGATTTACTTGCAAGTTTGATGTCGATGGGTTTCAACCATGAAGACTGCCAGGAGGCGATTAGAATGGGCAAGTTATCAACAGATGAAGCAGTTGACTGGATATTATCGGGAAAACCGATGCAATCATCCGGTCATCTTGTTCTCCATTCACAGTCACTACGAGGTGACACTACTGACTCAGGTTTATGCTTTCATTTGCTTGTTTGACAAATATGTACTTTTAAAATAATGTGTTATTTAGAAGAATTACAGGACAATATTAAATAAAGAAAATATATACAACTTCTGATTATGTAAGACTAAATATGCTTTTGTGTTTTTATCTTTTGTTATATTTTTTGATTGAAAAGTTTTACCCAGTAACAAGTTGTACTGGGAATAGGTTCAAGAATGTTGACAGTGGCACGGCTTATTATTTATGGTGTTACATATGTTGCAGCAAGCGGCTCAAAAAAAGAAGAGAGTTTTGATGCTGCAGAGGCACCACCAGCAGGTGGGGCTAACACCAGTCTCACTAAACGAGCAGTCGAAAAAGATACATCTCCTCGCATGGTCAGTGTACTTCACTTTAGTTGTGTTTCTTCCACTCAAGTCTTCATGTGCACTTACTGATATTTTGTGTATGATGTGAGTATTTGCATTCTTGTTTCCCCAATTAAGACAGCACTGAACTTTTTTCCAGACTTGTGTACAACTAATGTTGTAACTAATAATAAATAGGAAGTTTAATGATTATATAACTGAGCTACATTACAAACGTTTTGCATCAATTACAGTATTAACATCATACTGTATATTTCAACTACACTACGCTACAAAAGGTCTTAGCACTTAGTAGATCAATTTTGAACATCAATATGAATTAGAATTGCAAATGTTATGCAATTATAACATGACAATTTTTACTCTTGAAGGTCCTCAGTCGATTTGCCGCCACGAGAGAAGAACGGGGAAAGATCTTAGATAAAAAACGACAAAAACTCGAAGAAGAAGTGAAAGCAGATAAAAGAAATCGCCTCAAAGTAAGTTGGCGCTCAATTGTAGCAAGAATTTTCCAGTAGAAAGTAAATCTTAATTTGGCTCGATAAATTTACAATGTATTGTATGAATTTATGAGTTCTCATCGATACAATCTGTATCAAAGGTTAGGGAGAGTGTGTTGAAAGAAATTAAAGGTGACCGCAAAGCCCAGCAAGAGTTGAAGTCATCCAAGCAAGCGACAGAATCTCCCCCTATAACACCAAGTACATCTGCAACTTCAACAAAATCAACAGCAGTGAAGAAGCAAGTTTCATGCGTGTTGCAGGTTTGTGTTCAAATACACGTGTCTAACTTCGACATAAATTAACTAGTTCACATCACCACTTACAACTTTCATAACTATTAACTGAAAGTCTAATCAAACACGAGGTGCAAGTCAAGTCATTTACCTTTAAACTTTCAAGCCGAGTCTTTTGAGACAAATGACTCGTGTCAGATTCGAGTCATTTGGTAAATCAGAGCCGAGTAGAGTCAAGTCAGTTTATATCTGTAAACAAACCATACAAAAGCAAAAATACCGTTTTCTTCAAAAAAAAATTGTTTAGTGTTTTTCGGAGTTGCTTCATTTTTATTACACAAAAAGCAACAAATGAAGAAGTTGCTTCATTTTATTTTAAGTTGCAGTTAAACGTGTTTGAATGAAAAAAGGAATCGTTTCATCGTAAAATCCTGACACATAATTCATAATTAAATACTTGACAACAATTAGTCAAGCGAAGTTGAGTCACTAACTTATCTTCTTCTGCCCAAGCCAAGTCTTTGAAAAAAGTGACTAGAGTGACATGACTTTATGTCAACTTTTCACAGACAAGTGAATTCCAAAACTGCAATTGGGTTCATGCTGAGCTTCAGTTAATGTCAGGAATTCTGATGTCCTGAATTTCTTGTCCATTGCTTTTTATAGATACGTCTTCCCGATAGCTCATCAGTACAACAGAGGTTTCTACCTGGTCAAACGATACCTGATGTTATCAATTTTTTGAAAGACAAACTGCCAACAGATGATGGTCACCAGATCAAATTATTGCAACCTTTTCCTCGAAAAGAACTTCCGTCGACGGGATCGGAGACTCTGCACAATCTGGGGTTATGCCCATCGTCAAGTTTAATTGCCCGTGTCACTGAAATCGGTGAGCTGTGATACCAATGAACTAACAACAATTTAGGTGCTTGCCAACACGTGGTAGCTTGGTTGTTTATCTGCACAATAACGACAATAAAATGTTAAAATAAAATTCTATCAACTATAAAATATATTATAAATATAGAAACATATAAATATTGTTTAAAAGCATTTAGAGTTTAGACAAATTGTATCAGCAAGCAATGGTATCATTACAGTTAAGGTTATGTGCAAGCACTTGCCTAAGATAACATTGGAAGTATATTTTGTGATATATCACTGGTGTACTCAGGAGGTGATGAGAGACTACTTCAAGGTCAGAATACTGCTCAACAGGAGAATGTGCCCCACCATGTTGGTTTCAATCCTGTGGAATCTGTGGGGCAAGCTATGCAGGAGGCTCCACCACATCAACGCTACTCCTTCACCCCACCCACCGTACCCTTACCTCATGCAGAGCACCGGTGGCCAGCTAGCCATGGACATCGACTTGGTTACGAAGCTGAACATGAACCTGAAGAGATTATGGAAAGGTGATTGTAGCAGAACAACACGATAATTTGATAACACAGTTCACTGCTGGATATTTTCGTTAAATCCAACACTTTTTGGTTTTGTTTTTTCGTCACTTTGATTGTTTGTTCTTATAGAAATGTTGAGGAGGAAGATGTTAGGAGAGAGGAGCCAGTAATTGCTCCTCCCTCGCGTCCTCAGCAGCCACGAGACCAAAGTCACAGTCGTCATCATAACTGGGGTGCTGGAAGGCAGTTGCAGGAAGAAAGCAACTCGCAACAGCAGTGAGATTTCAAACAACTAAATACTATGAGAAATTTTCGTGCATACAATTTTAATAAAAAGTAATTGACAAAAAGCAGGCTACGTACGATGCAGTTGTTATAGTAAATATCTTTAAACGTGTCCTTTTTAGGAGTCCAGACCATCATGAAGGGGATGAAAATCATCAAGGCAAGTGCTAGGTATCATTAGAGTAGCACATCACTGTTAAGCATTTGAACTAGAAGAGTTCAATTATGTGTTTTCTATTGGAAATGTAGTTTCGATGTATCTTGTTTGTTGATGTAATTATTGTGGTATCAGCAAATAAATATTGTGCATGCAAGAAAGCATGTAAAAATTTGAGTTTCAGTGCTTCAGTATCATGCATATGCATATCACAGGAAAAAATAAAAACATGCGATAGTTGTATTCGGCGTTTTTAAGGTGTTTTCAGGGACAGGAACTATCACTTAAATTTCTCCAGCAGTTTCTCTAAATTTATGCTTCAAAAGTAGCGTTCTCTTAAAACTTCTTAGCATTCGCCAAAGTCAAACCTTTAAAACTTGGTTGTATGTAAGAGCTCATTTTCTTGATAAACATCAGATGAGCACGAAGAGGCGGAACTGGAGTCGCAGAGGAGGAGAAATCTGGTGATGCGAGCTCTGGAAGGAAGACTCCAACATCACGAAGGTTTATTCATTTGCGTGAAATTGCTTTTCTTGTCATTTCGATTATCGGATAAATCATTGGCTTTCATAATTCGCTCAAGATTTGAAACTGGTGAAGTTTTCGTTTTCTTGATAAAGTTTACTTCGTTTGTAGATCCTCTTCCTGAAGAGATTCATATCCCTTTGCAGAACATTGAGAAGTTGACGCAAATGTCTTTCCGTGTTAGTAAATAATTTATAGTACACGCAGTAATTATGAAGAACCACTACTTCCGACCATCCTAATGTGTATTTCTTCCACATGAATTGTAACGTTCTAACTTTAACAACATTATTTGCGTCTTTTATTTCTTCTTGTTTCTTGTCTGTGATAACTTCATTGCGGAATCTGTTGCATTATTTGTGAATGTTTTTTATCTTTCAATGTTGTTGGCAGGCAGTGATACATCGAATCGGAGCCCAAGGTCGAGATAACCTGACTTCTGTAAGAAATCTTCCAATGACGCTCGTTAATAAAATGGTCAATGAGCTCATCGAAAATAAGCGTCTCAACTCTAACACAATCCAGTTGTTCAGATCAAGGTTAGTTACTTCTGTGGCCCGTGATGTTTCAATTTTTATCAATTTTGTTACTTTCATTAACTATCTAGTAATTAATTGGTTTGTTGTGTTTTTACTAAAGTTGTCTTTTGTATTTCCACCCCAGGCCTTTGGTCAGGCTTAAGCTGGATTACTACATCTACGCAACTAATCAGTTAATCAACGCATGCAAAATTTTTCCAGGTGAGTTATAACAATTATATTATGTACTGTGATTCTCAACGATATCAAATGATTCAATTTTGTTCCTCTATGAACTGAAGTACTCTTGCCATTGTGAGTATGACAGTGGTTCCCAACGTGTGGCTCGCAAGTTATACTTCTCGTAAACAGTTTATTAAGTAACATTTTAAAATTGGGGTCAGCAAGAAAGGGTTGTTGCACGTAGGGGTCTGTAATTAGGAAAAGGTTGGGAACCACTGCCCAAGATCCTGCCAAAATATGAAATTCATAAAGTATTTGTTGCCATAAACATACATTTATGAATGTTGCTCTAATCAGTTTTTGAACGTTGCAGGGTTGCGTATTTTAAGTTTACGCTCGTGCAGTCTACTCACGGACAAGGGAATGGAGACGTTGTCTGTTTTAACTCAACTTGTGTATCTTGACCTTGCCAACTGCCATCAAATAACAGACAATATCTTTCTCTATTTCAAAGGTCTTTGCCACTTAAAATTAAACATTTTTGTTTTTTTATGGAAATTTTTAAATCTTTAAATTTATTGAAGTTTTCTTGTAAATAAAATTCCATTGAAAATTATTTTTATGCAGACTTGCACCACCTCAAACACCTAACGCTAGATGGCACTCACGTCACGAACAACGGTATGTGCTCATATTTGAGCACTCCAAGATCTTCACTCACCCATTTAAGTTTAAAGAATTTGCCTGGTATGGTGTGCTTCTCGGCAAGATTTATGTTGATGTTAATAACAATGAAAGTCGATATATTGGTGTTTCCACCAACCTACTTATACCTAATTCCAGATCTGTATCACAACAGTATGGGACTGTGTGAGCGTATACTTTACGTCAATCACTCAATTTTCATTCGACGTTATACATATTTCTTTCTAGGTGTAAGCGATAAATCAATGAACTTTGACCTCTCGTCCATCCAGTCACTTTGCATTGATGGAACAAACGTTCGTAGATTGCTCGATATCGTGACCAGAGCATCGAATCTAAAACACCTCAGTATAGCGGGTAGATATTGCACTAAATTTCATACCAGCGTGCTGTTTGTTCAGTCTTGTAGACGTATAAGATGACACACACCAACCTACATGACATTGGACAAAACGTTAAAGATTATTGCCATATGTTTGTAATAAATTGTAATATCTTGAAAATGAGGTTGTCGATTGTATCCCGATCAACTTCAGCATCTAGCCACACTCTCGGCATCTTTGACTTCTCTGAATGTTGTCGGCTTGTGCTTGTCATCTGAATTGGAGTCAAGTGGAGTCATAGAATTTGGTGACTCGTTCATGAAACACTTGAAAGGTTCGAACTATACTGAAGTCTGTTGTTTTGAACAAACCTAAACACCAAATTAACGTTCTGATGAATGTAAAACGTCAGGGATGAAACTTTTGAAGCAGTTGAACTTTCGATTCCGCACGTCGCTCACTCAACACGGGATCAAGAATTTGCTGGAAACATCGCTTGTCAACATGAACCTCGCCCATCATCGTTCGATTGATGACAGGGCGCTTTGTTTCATTGCTAAATTTCCTTGGTGATTGTTGTTTCATTTTAATTAAACGTCTCTATTGTTACAAATATTGCTTGTGATAACTTTTTTAAACGATGATTTTTGAAGTCTCATATTGCCCGATGAACAATAACAACACCTATATCGCAAGCATCATTGGATGTTTTCCTTGACAGCTTACGATCGCTCGACTTGACCAACTGCAGCATCACAGACACCGGGATTCTGCATCTATCTTCACTACTTCCTCAGTTGAATGAACTTATCCTGACCAACACTCCTCTTACGTCTCGTGGAATCATCGCAATGTTTTCTGGTACGTGTTAGCGCACATTTGGCTGTATCTGTGTGGTTAAGCGAATTAATTTGATGTTATTTTGTTTAAAATTAATGCTGCAATAGTCTGATGCATTTCAAAAACATTTTGGTAAATTTTTACTACTGTGTTTGCGATGCGTTACTCCGCCAACTGTTGTATTATGTCTAAATAAACACTGCGTAACTTTAATGTTGCACTTACGTCATACTTTTATAGACCATCAGCATTTAAACCCATAATAATTTGTCCGAAATATTGATCGCAGCATCAGAAATCGAGTGGAGCAGCCTTCACGCACTGAGCTTGCGTCAAACTCACGTTGACAACTTGCTTTTGCGTAGCGAGGTTTTGCGTGAGAAATGCACGTCGCTGCTCACTCTCGATCTGAGAAACACGAAAGTATCAGATTCAGGTTTGTCTTAACTTCTACACATGAGCAAGTAAAACAGAATTTGTAGACTTTAATTTATGGAAGCTGCTTATAGTTATATACGTAGTTACTACATATAGTTCTTTAATTGTTTCTTAACATTTCCTCCATAGGATTACGTGAACTTGCTCTTTTCCATCTGACAACTCTTTTACTGAATGGATCCCACGCCCGCTTGCTTGTGCATCCTCGTGATTATCCCGGATGTCCAGATCTTCAATCGGTCCATGCCACTCCTTCAGGTCAGGCCCCTCCAAGAAGAGTCCTGGAAAGTGAAGACGAAGACGATATGGCTTAAATGATGTGATTGTCTGAACAACAATAGACTCAACTTTTGCAAAAAACGATCTTTGTCCGCTTTGTTGTTGTGAAGAATCTGAAATGAAAAACCTTGCAGTGTTTTGCTGGAATCATTTATTCAAGGCTCGGTTGTTTTTATTTATACAAGTGCGATGAGTAATCCGCTTTCTATAGATATTTTGCAGGGAATGTGTTTTTCTGCCATTTCCTTTCGAGTGGGCTTCAGTATTTCCAAAGCTTCGAAGTGATATTTGTTTGTAGAACTACGTCTGGATCTCGTATTGTTATTCTGGTACTTGAACAATCCGTATTTGGTTTATGGTTAAAGTTTACCTCCAAATGCGGTCGCATAATGTGAAGAAGTAATGGTGTAGGGCTGTGTAGAAAACTTACGTCATCACTGTGACATTGTATCAGGGAATCTCATCATTTTAATTCGGTTTTAAATTTTAAACAACATGTGATTTTAATTGTTACCTAAGATTTTTTTTGACACATTGGTTATTTTACAATCTGCTTTAATTCTAACGTTGATGTTTGTGACTTGTGAAAGCGTTTAATATACGACACCAGCATTGCTATTACTGCTTGTATAGCATTTGACTACCTTTACTAGGATGTGGCAAGCAAAATTGATTCGCAGATTCTTCACACCTGAATCTGCCGAGAACCGAGCATTTGCAACATATTTAATGCATTTATACGTTGTAGACAGTTTTTATTTAAGGCACTTACACTGCTGAAAAATCTCTTGATGATATTAAATAGGTGAGACAATTTATATGAATTACAATTTCCCAAGAGAACCGACGCAATTAAATTCAAGTGATCTCACATCACGTCTATTAATTCACTCAACTTTCATGATTGCTTGCCCCATTCACTCAACAGCAGGTCTGTATTGACTTGTCAACTTTGTACAAGTTTCAAATCTACTCTAATTATATTATTATCAGCCTCAAGCGCGTATATTCAATGCTGCCTTCCATTATTCGCATCCTGCTTTATTTGTAAGTCATCTGTCGTTTTAAGGTCTTGGCAAAATGTGATGTCGTTTTAGAGTAACATGAGCAACATACATCGTTGGTTCACGTCCTGCCCAGAGGCGCTATACTGCATAAGCGTTCCTAGATCTGCATTGCTGTTGCCGACATTCTGAGTATTCCAACGAGTTGACAATAAAATACGATCTAAAATGCTTTAACTAGATTTATTTTAGCAACGACAAGGTGGATGTTTTGGATTTGAGTCGGTTGAAAAAAAAACAATCTTGTTGCAAGTTCCGTTTTCTATCGGTCATTTTTGTCTCCTTTTGACAAGTTCAAGAATGTCACTCCGTGTTTTCGCAGACAACGTAGTTAAGAGCTTCTAAATGATGCCTCTTTTGCCAAAAATATCTCTTAGAACACATCTTTCTGTGTACGTGTGGAAGTTTCCAGGCTTTTTCCGTTGTCGTGTGGTATACTTTCTAAATAAAATGATACTCCCTCAATTCTTCAGTTCTACTCCCTCGCTGTGGACAGTGTTTTTGC
Organism: Clavelina lepadiformis; assembly: GCF_947623445.1. Taxonomy (NCBI): domain Eukaryota; kingdom Metazoa; phylum Chordata; class Ascidiacea; order Aplousobranchia; family Clavelinidae; genus Clavelina; species Clavelina lepadiformis. The sequence continues at coordinate 20,766,930 of NC_135244.1, read as the reverse complement.
GGTAGAACAACCTCTTGAACTTTTGACCGAAGAGTGCTTGAAAGTCGAAGAAATCGTCACATTCTTGAGTGAAAGTCACAAACTAGGCTTGGTCGTAAAGTGGTAAGTGATAATTAATATCGCATTTTTGTGAACATTTTTATTTACAAAATCTCGTGTTTTAATCACTTTGCGACAATAACCTAGCTATTCGACCTATGAAACAAATTATATTGCCAACGTAATGTGATGACCATATTTGGCGATACAAGTAACCAAGGGCTAATGCTTACTTGGAAAAGTCACAAACATCCAGACAATTTTATATTCCCGACCTCATTAATTTTAAACTGACTAATGAGGTTATTTTAACCCAGATAAACGTTTATTTGGCTTTTATTGTTTGCATATGCTCCTGGTCTCTTTCGGTGATGGTCGAATCTGACATTTACAATTTTTTCCACTGATTAATATACGGGCGCTCCATTCAAAAGTAATATTTATCATTTCGTGTATTTTGGCATGTATACCGCCCATTGATATTTTATCTGCATATGTTAGTAGGAGGGGGTTTATAAAAAACTACACAGACTACTTCATTACTTCATGTCGATTTGCAATTCATTTCTTGTGAAAACCTCATAGTTTTAAATTCGTGTTGTTTTTACGAAACATGCAGGCCTATGATATTATTCGTGTTTTCCAGCGTCAAAATCGTCAACTGCGATTCGCAAAACAGTGAAAAGTAGATATTTCAAGTAGCTTTATATCGCAAGTGACGGGCTTCGTAAGCCTGTAAAGTAGCGTTCAAACTGAAGACACACAAGTAGAAAAGATTCTTACATGAGAATAGAACCAAACAGGCTATTCTTAGCACAAGGGCATACCAAGCGAACCACTCCCAAACAAAACAACTTTTCATTTCATCTTAACAATATATCACCATCAGTTTTGTACTTCAGCGATATTTTCGTTTCTTACGTAATCCGAATCAATCTGTGTTAGACAGTTCAAAGTCCCTTCAGAAGGTTGAAAAGCGGTCTGGCGATTCTTGACTGGTGTAGTAAAAACTTTAAATGAGAAGTGATCATTTTCAATGGTAAATCAAAATTTCAATTTCAAAGCGAAGCCGCTTTAACTAATTTTGAAATTTCCAAGATTTTGGCAAGCGAAGATTTCTTCGGTAAAAGGGTGTTTATTCAAATATGGAGAGAATGTTGCTCTCACTTAGCAAATTATTTAACTTAAAAATGTGAAGGCGAAAGAGTAAAGAAAACGCAGTAACAATTTTAATAAAGACATTCTCGTTTTCAGTTCATCAAAGGTTTTAGTGATCTCGCATTTCATGAGAGCACTTGACAGCAAAAAGGGCTCCAGCAGACGATAGCATGCTTGAACAAGTAGACGCCAGGTACCAGTCAAAAGGAATGCAAAGAAAGAAAAAACAGTATTTAGCGTTGGTGCTCAAGTCAGTTGCGTGAAGAGTCGACCCAATTTCTAACAACTGGTTGCCAGCAAATCAGCCAACAGAGACGAAAAAGAGCAGAGATTGGTTTCAGCTTTGCGCGAGTTTTCGAACGAGTTGGGTAGTAAGTTAGTCACAGAGAAGACAATTACATGAGAAAAGATGGAAGAATGAGTGGCTATTTGCCTTCAGGATTGCAAAGAAGTAAATTGCTGAGATCCACTGCAAATGGAAGACATCTGTCAAAATTCAATTGGCGACTTGTATACACTACGACTGAATGGTTGGTCGTTAAAGTCGAAAGTTATCACGATTTCCAATGAAAAAAAAGTTTATAAACATTTTACGCTACGTTACCGTTCTAGCTAACAGTCAGCGTTGCTCGGGCCATGTGTGACGCGGCTGATAACACAGTTTGATCGACAAGTCGCAAGTAATGAGTAACGGTATATGCAATCAATCAGCATTAAGAACACTATTTTCCAAAATGATAAAATGTAGGTCGGTAATGTCAATCTTTTATCTGGCTTCAGGTATTAATGTAAATACAGCAGAGCTTGAAATGCCATTGGAAGAAGTCGAATGACAAAGGCATGAAAATCTGACCGAAAGACTACTTGAAAATTTGATCGTATCTTTCGTGAATCACAGCCTGTTTGTCGCATGACTGAGTTTCGATCAGCACAGGCTCCGCAGGGAGATCAAATGAATCGAGGAGATATTGACAAGAATTTCAGCGATACCATCAACAACATTGTAATTGTAATTTGCTGTACCAGATGTTGACTAGCAGGTCGCTTAAGAAATCGTTATAATGAGGGCCTTGTGACATGACAGAAGTTATTGTGTTTACATGCCAAAGCGATAATGTCCATGATGTCATAACTTATTTACATCATGAAAAAGATTTTTTAGCCTAGTTCTAAAACCTAACTACAATTTTTAGCAGGTAAAATCGCAAGTTATTTCACGTAAGCAGCAGTAAATCGGTGGTGTAAACGTCTGTAAAATTCCAACCTAGCATTGACGAATAGCTTGTTTCCCTTATCCAATAGCTGTTAAGATGACGAGATAACTGATCGTTACTTTAACTGTTTACTGACCAAAACCTTTTCTGCACTTTCTGTGAAATATACAGGAAAAGTTTGAATTTGAATTTTACAATTTCAGGCATTGAATTTACTAAAAGTATGTATTTTGAAGCCCGAACAACTGTTTGTGCACCATACACTGCCCATTAGGGTTATCAGAGTATTTTCATAAACTTGAACCGAACCCGGACAGTCATGTTTGCCATTAAAGCGAAAGCAAATGAGAAAGTAGCGAAAGAAGTTAAGAAGAAAAAGAAGGAACCGTTTACTTTGAAGGTAGATGTTGAAAATCGTTTTCATGTGATATTCACTTTTTATTTTTTATTTTTTAAGTTATAGATTGTATACATTTTTACCTGTTACATCACAATCAGCATCCTTGCAAGAAGGAATAGATATTAAGAGTTGTTCTTACTTAATATTCGTTTTTATGCATTTTTTGATATAGAACATTACTGGCTTCAAAAGTTCTTACAATTAATAATTCATAACCTTGAACATAGAAAATGATCCGTTGGTTGATTTTAAAAACATGGAATTTACTGTCGAACTGGTATTACTATCGAAAATTAATCGTGTATTAAATAATTCAGGAAATGCGTCTGATTTAGATGAATGAACTAAATTGAATACGAAAACGTTGTAATATTATACGAATAAATAAATCTTCGAAGAGATCACGAAAAATGATAATTAATGATGTTTTTATTTTAATGAGTTTTAGATAATTAGAAAACCATTTTAAACAGTTTCAAATTTTTCAAATTTCCAGTTTAGCGAGTTCCATCGATTTTTTCAATGTTATACAAACACTGTAACTTGCAGTTTAAAATAGAAATCTCAGCTATATGCGGTTACATATATGCTCAATATAGCAATACGTTTAAAGTTCTTTTTCTTGTGAAATAGTATGTAAATATACTAATAGATTGGCGCCTAATCACATAAGTAAGGTTCTAACCTTCTTAGATCAATGTTTATTTTGCGTGTAACGCATATTTTCTGTCAAAAATGAATCAACTGTCGTTTGTGTTGTGAACATCGCGTTTTCTTTGTTATCTTCGCTCCAAGACTGTCAACCCTTGACATTTTCGCTGCATAACGATTCAAGTTTTAATTATCAACCAGAACAAGACGTGATGATGTCATGGTGACGTATGTTTTTACAGGGAACGATCAGTCGACTAGCCCAATGCAGGAACGTCGATTGTTTTATCATTTGCGTCGTCAGTTGCTGTTTGATTCCCCTCGTGTTCGTGCTTGCCCTCTCCGTACCAAAGGTGAGTTTTTGAAGGTGTTTGATTTTGGTTGAAAACACAATCGTAAATTCACTTAAAAATCTTCTTTTATTGCGCGATCTTCCATCGTCAGTAGAATTTCAGTCTATCGGAACTTGTGTTCATTCATTAACGGCTGCGATGCTGATGCTATATTTTAACCTTTTACCCGTTGGTGTCGTTCCCTGTGATATTTGACTTCCACTTTTGACTTTTGCACTAAGGAAAGATTTTAATGAAGTTCAAAATATTTTGCCAAAAAAAATTATGTTTGCTATAATCGCTCCTTAGAAAAATATTTTTGTATTTTTCTTAACAAATTTTTAGAATTCTTTCTTTGCAAAGTGGAATTTCCTCCTCCACTTTTTAATATTTGGTGATAACGTTTATATATTTTCCACCGCGACAATTCGTTTCCCACGGGCAAAAACAAAAAACCAATTTTAAAGCGTATGCAACTAATTTTCAACCAAACCACGTTTTTATGCTCAAACAACACTTTACGAATCATTAATCGTGGTTGATCTACGAGCGGACGAGCGACCTTTAAATAACCCTTGATAACGTGAGCCAAAGGAAAGCACGGACACTTACTTAGCGATGTCATTTTCGTTACGATATCGTTTCTGGCTGGTTTTGAGAAAGCACAGATGCCGGATATGACCGAGTCACTGACCCGGTTGAACTCTGTTGTCACAATCCCACCCTCGATTTTATTCTTACTATTTGCCAGACGCTTTTATGGAAAGTTAAGATTAATCACTTCGCTATTATTGTGCCGCCATACACGACGTCTAATTACTGCGAATGTCATCTTTTATAAATGGGGAGGTCTTTCATGAAATCGTCATTTGGTACATCGTAGGAAAACGAACATCGCGATGATATCGTCGTTTAAATTTTGTCAAAAATAATTCTACTTTTCACGTATTCAAAGTTTGTAAACAAACGTAATTGCGCACGTTGAATGATAGCGCCCTTTCGACTTTGTTTCTTTTCGGGACAAGCAGAAATAATTGAATTCTTCTTAAAAAGTTGCGGTTCCAAGAGAACTAAGTGGGTTATTTCCTTTGGGGAACCTACCAGGCGTGACGCAGTTTAATTTGTTTTCAAACATCCTGAGTCTAAATTTAGCGATTTGTTTAATGAAACGGATACATCGGTTACCCAGCTTTAGAATCGCCTCAGTTGGAGTTTTCTGATCGATCTAGGGGTGAGTTTTTTTTTACATGGGGATGATTTCACTCCTTTCCCACAAACCCGTCCTCGAGAAATGGGGTTGTTTTTCACCCCCTTCTCATCCCCGACACGCGACAGTAAACATAATTTTGTTTTTGTTGCGCGGAAGCCTAATTAGGGCGCGCTAAGAAACGTTAAAAGCGTTACAACTATTCCGCGCAATTTACTGATTATTATTATTACTTCCAGGCGTCTTTTTAACCAACTTTGTAGAAAGTTCTCAGAGCGTGAGTTATATGCGGAACGTCAAACAGACACAGAGCCCTACTAAGCAGAGGATTTAGATTAGGATTATCCCGCGTAAGCGACAAGGGATACGCGGTCGTTTGTTGTTAATCCAAATCATTCGAAATACTTCAGTTCATTTTGCCCAGTCCTCCTAATATCAGTTACCCCAGAGTATAAATAGTTCCCACAAATGTGTGAGATGCTTCGATTACATGAGATGAAATGATGAAATCACGTCCCCTGGTCTCCAGGCTGCTTGAAGGAACTGGCATTTAGTGGTGTTATGTTATCAGCGGGTGCACCGCGTATTTCCTTACTTGTAACTTAAGAAATCAGCCAAGTCAGACGTTCTCTGTGGTTATCGACTCATTTGGTGTTTTAACGTTTTAAAACGAACTATTTTAAACTGTGTGATATTTTTCGCTCTTATGACACCTTTAAGTTTAATAACGTGTCAGATGAAGTTACATGATCATTACCAGACCGCGCTTATCGCACTTCTACGTAGCCGAGATATTTATAAACAACACGTTAAAAATCAATAAGATTTTGCGGAATTGTTTTTCCTCGATTAGCCAAAACCAAATTATCATCAAAGGCGGCACAACGTCTATATATTTGTCTAATGCACCAGATATGTGAAAACGGCGTAATTGACGGTGCCTTTTTCTTGAGCTCAAGTGTTCCATCGTCTTGGGATGAGCCCATGGTCTTTTGATTTAATGATTGTGCTTGTTTTCGCACAAACAACTTGCCCGTTGGTATTTGCAATTACCTTGTAGATCATGCTGGGTGGCCGACTATATATATTACCCATGTGCGCCTTTTCAAGTGGGTACCAAGAATAACTGTCGTGCTAAATCCTGGTACATTTAAATACGTTTTGTAAATATTGTTATAAATAAAAACCCTAATTGTAGAAAATGACCTGTTTGTGGCTGTGTCTTGTTCGTGAGAGTAAATTTTTTCGGGAATCCTCAAACAACCGAAATGAGATCTTGACTGATAAGTTCTTAGATTGACATCTCCATCGAAAACTCAACTAAAACAGCCGAAAATTGGGCTTTTATTATTTTCGACTTGTTGTGAGAGTGGAATCGGGTTTAAAGTCAAAGTTATCATATTCTGTCGATTTTGCCACACATGACTTAACAGGGACCTAATCCTGTCAGCATCTTGACTTTTGGAACCCTTCATTAGCTTTTTCAGTTAAAGTAAAAGAAAGAAACGTCCGCGTCACGCAATGCCGTATACACCTGTACACGGCTTAACAAAAACAACAGCTTGCAGAAAAATTGCACGTTTTAAGCGGACGTCCACCCGCGTAAGAATATGCGCGGATGTTTTCCTTCCTTTTATGGTAGGAGGAGGAAAAACAAGCTCTTTCAGATGACTTCTTGTCAGAATGAAACGGAGCATTTTGTCTTTTTATAGGAGATTTATCCAAACAAAGTTGTCTTTCTTGTCAAAAGCACGACTGTTCTCAGTAGTCGGTGGCCACACACTGTAAAATAGAGCGCTGACAGATTGCTGATGTAGTTTCTGAAGGCAACTGACACGCGCAAATAACAATGTGTGGAGATGTATTTTTCCTCATCGATCTGGCCTCAATGTACCAAACCCTGACCTGTTCGTAATGATAAGAGACAAACAGCGTTATCCAGTCGCGCATAGCTTCGGAACTACGTGGATTTCTATAAGTATTTGAGTCATTTAGGTAATTGAACAGGTTGGAACGCGAGACCAAAGCTAGAGATCTCATGCGTAAGAGCATTTAACACTTATATTATGAACCGCGCTAGTTAGAACAATGAGTAGAATGTAAAAAAATTTGATGCCAGGTATTGGAAATTTAAAATATAAACTGTGCAAGAAATAATAAAAATTTTTCTTAAATTGTTTTCCTTTCGACGTATCCCAGGATTTTGGAACGTCAAATTTTAAGGTGAATGGCACAATTTTCAATGTTCTATGAAAAAAATGACATCATTCTTGCATGCATCGTCAGTCTGAGTTAGCAAGTGTACAGTATAATCAAATCCTTTTCCATCTCTTCCAATCCGTTTCATCTCTCAACCTCTCTATAGTGAATCCGGACACTGGTATCGGTCCATTCAACCGTAACTGTTACTATAACAACACAAAAAAAGAAAATTGTTTATCAGAGGAAACCCTGAAATAACCAAGTGGCCATAATGTGTCTGTGGCACGCGTGTGAGTAATTTGGAGCAAAAAATCCACAGCGATGAGAAGTACTCGCAAGGATTAAATTGATTAGAAGTCTTGCTAACTTGTGTTTACCGAATGATCGATTTTTGGTAAAGTGAATCTTATCGGAAGATGTTCATTCTTCATTTTACAGAAATATTTGCCCAAAATTTCTAATCTTCTTGGTATTCTTGAGTTTGTTTGTTTTTCACGATTACGTCATTGACCTCATATAACCCCATTCCAGGCACCCAATCATTTATTTGTTTTCTTTCCTCTTTCAGCTTCTGCCCCATCGACTAAAAGAAACTGACTGGTTTTAGACGTTTGGTTAAAAACTTTGTTGAACGAACGTTTTGCAGTTAGCTGCACTACACGCTGAAACAAAGCGACCCTGATATGCCAGACATGCATATGCTGTTGTGTGTGAGTTTGTGTGTTGCTACTGGTGGTAAAGCAGTGATGTTTTCCTTTATTTCATTTACAACCATATCACAACAATAATGTCATCGCATCCATTCTCAAATCCATTCTTAATTCTCCCAATTCTCAAAGCTACATCAAACAAACGCACTCCTTGGCAATCTATTCTCGTATTGTGAGTTATTACTCCATTTTGGTGATTCACTACCAATGGATTGTATCTTTCATTCCGTCCATTTGCTATGGGATTTGTGGTTTCAATCGCTCGCCACTTCGCAACTTTCGCCACGCCGGTGTCTATGATGATGAAGGCGAATGTTGTTTCGGGTTTTTCATTTGGCGTCCCGCTGTTTTACTTCCCCTTTCAAGATTTATCTTTGCAGAGGCCTACAAGTCATTATAAAATATAGGATCTGAATTCTATATCAAGGAAGCAAATGATGTGCAAAAAGTAAAAGTACCAACTTTACCATTTTTGTTATCATTTTAACTTGTTTTTTACACCATATACAAAAAGTGTCCCATTAACTTCTTTTTCCCAAATAACCCTGCAGAAAGAAATTCTGTGTGCTTAAAATGAGCTGATTAAAAATGCATAAAATCAGGTTATCTGCCCGTGATAGACAGCGTATAGTGTAGTGTTCTTCACGCAAAGGAGGAAAATTTGTTGTTGCCAAATCTGTAAGATTAGAATGCTTAACCTTGTAAGGCAGACAACGTGTTTTTGCCACATTTAAACACAGTTGGATTTCACGTTGTAACTTGTTAACAACCAGGATATTTTCACAGCCTGTAATTTATCAGAATCTTTCCGGGCGACCAAATTGTAGGGTGATTAATGAATAGTCCGTTGTTTTTAGTTCTCTTAATCCACCCCGGCGTACGTCGATAGTTGGTTGTTGATCCTATTCTTACCAAACCGATCTTTAGCTTTGAAGCGGGGGTTTTTAGCAGGTTTTGGTGAGAAATGCGCTGGACTGTTGCGGTGTTGAAATTTCCATGCAATTTTCTTTTTTGAAGAATTTCAATGTTAAAAATTGTTCCCATATCGCGTCATTGTTTGTTAGCTGTTGAAGACAGCTGTAATATTATACGTTCTTTTTGCTCCAACCCAGTCACACTTCGACAACTTACAGCGAATCAGTTTTTTTCATATTTCATAGCAATTGTATTTTAAATTAATTTCGTCATTTTTCGTGATCTAACTTAGATTTTGATGACATAATCTCATTGATATGTTTCTAATAACGAACGGCTTATCGTGTTAATTATAAGTCACTTACGACCGTTGTAAATTCTTAAGATTTTCAGACAATCAAAAAATGACAGTTTGGAAATTTTTCTGTCAAGTTGGACATTTTTATGTTTAATTTCATTTTCTCGATTGTCGGTTTATTTTAACCTGTTCGGGCAAAACACTAAAAATTCCAAGTTTGACGTAATGATGTAATTAGCGCTGTCATCGACAAAAGTATTTTTAAAGTTGGTAAATCACGACGCTATGCTTGAGCGCGATCATTTTTAGACAAAGGTTTGGCCGCTAATTTAATTACAAGTTCGGAGAATGTGATTCTTGCAACGCGCATAACCACTTTACGTGGTTATTTTTTCACTTAACTTTTCCTTCCGCAATAAACAATTTAATATTTAATTTAATTGAATATGTCACTGACATTACGTTACTGACAATTCGCGTGAATACTTCCCGCCATTCTTAACGCTATTACGCGTCCACTTACAAAAAGATTGATTTTTGAAACTCTAGCGGTTTTCGACAAAGTATTTTACATTCGCCGCCTCATTAATCTATATTTAAAGGCGCAGTTGCGACAGTTATTTATGAAGCAAACGTGTTCAGGTGCTTTGAACGAATCCCCCTTACACCCACACCCACAAGAACGACAACGGGGTTGTTTTTCGTTAACCGGGATAGACGAATTATTTTTACATTGATTTACTATTAATTTGTTATCTTTTATGTCGTCCTTATAAAATAAGTTCTATATACAACTACGTAATAGTGCCCTTGAAATGTTGACCCCAAGTAAACTTTTAAGACAACTGGTGACCCGAAGTAAACCCTTGTTAATCTCATTAAGCTCAAGACTAAGCAGATTTGACCAACACGTAACAATACCCTTACGTCAAAATGACAAAACGAACAGAAATTACATGGCATGTTATTATTATGGCTTTCGGCCTATTGCTTACTTGTCATCAAAGATCCTTCTATAAAATGTTTGATTAATGACCGGCTTATCCTGATGTAATAATATTTATAATCTATTATTCCGTCAGGTGGCACAAACGAGTCGTTAATGTTAATAGGCCCCATGAATATTTCAAGACGAGCCCTAGTACACAGAGGGCAAAATGCCGAACCATGATTAATATTCTTCACGTTACAGCTTTACAGTGATGCGTGTGATGATTAATAACAAAAAAAGACTGATGTCTCTTAATTCGTTTTCATGAATTATAGATATGATAAGAAAACCAATTTGTTTTATTGCCATTTTTTTAATAATCGCATCCCGACGGGGTTGAAGTCGTACTTTCACTCTAGCTGGTTCCGTTTTCATTCCAATTCCTTGACGCTCTATCATTTCATTTTCTGATAAAACTAACTTTTTGTAGTTTACTTAGCAGACAATAGAATCACTGAGGCCTGAATGTCCTTCATCAGAATAATTTAGATCTATCATCAGGGATTTTTATTGTCATGCTGAGCCCGTCTCTGTGGGGGATTGTGCCTATTATTGCGTAACAATGCATTCTACTTTAAGTGATGTTTCAATAACGAAAGTTTTTTATCTAATGACAATTTCATTGAAATGCTTAAAAGCTGCTGTTTGAAAGAAATTTCGTGAGTTTATCGTGGGAATAAACTTACTTTTGTTGGTTAAGAAACTTGGAACAGTTTGGTGCTGTTGGTATATTGATGAGTTCAAAAAATTTAGATTTTAGATTCTAGTTATGTTCATAATATCAAACCATCTTTTGCAAATATAGGCTATTATTCGAGATGATTGCTGATCCATGAAATAGCTGTAAAATGTAGATCAATGGCCCACGAAATAGCAGTAAAATTATCTTGGGAATAACTGCAAATTACTACAGATTCAATGAGCTATAAAATAGATCGATAAAATGAATGCAATCTGCAGTGAACAGCGCGATGTATTTAGGGCAGGGATGTCCAACCTGCGGCCCGCGGGCCGCACTGCGGCCCGCCTGAGATTTTTGTGCGGCCCGTTAGTCGTTTTCACTCCAAAAATATGTACTTTATGTACCCATTTTTCTTGAAATTTAATAGGTTCTGCGGCCCATTGAATTATTTCAAGTGACAATGCGGCCCACTTTAATAAAAGGTTGGACATCCCTGATTTAGGGCGTATTTGTTATCGATAATTTTAAGGTTGAAGGTTTTTTTGAGTCGATTATTTAATTATTATTTTATTAAGTAATCGAGCAGAAGGAATCAATCGAATTGCACGAGAACATGTTATTGCAAAGATAATAAACAGTTTACAAGAATTGCTTCATTTCTGGATGTTGCTGTGAATCTTATGTAACTTTTAGAAAAGTACTTAATGACATTTATTACAATTCCGAAGTTCATTCCACCAATACCACAAAGTAAGTTTCGACTGAGTTACGTCATAACTTGCTTGACAAGTTAAAATTCATTTTCTTTGCGCCGGTATTTGCCTTTCAGTCAATTAGTGACGTCAGCTTTATATAAATAGATCTGGACCTGAAACTGAAATAGCACGTAGGCTAAGATATATGGGTCAAGGGCTAAAGGTGTTAAATTTAAAATGGGGGTTCGCGTTACTCCCACAGGTAGATTTTATGCTGCGAAATTACATTAGGTCCAACGTTGCTATACCACATTGTATTAAGTTCGCATCGTTCAAATTCAAGTTTGAAACTAGAAAAATACTTGTGTTTCTCATATTTCAGGTTAATCTTTCCCATTTCACAAGTTTCTGTAGCTTTTACGCAAAATGGATGTGCTAATGTGATAAATCATGTTCTTACGGCCATTGCCATTTTAACCTTGAACGAGTGTAAGAGCATGGTTTTAAATTGGGATTAATTAATTATTAATAAATTTCAAAATAACGCAGATAAATTTGTCTTGTCCTGCTTGTAAACGTGATAAAGGTTGTTTAATGACATAATAATCGCATAGTTTTGGCTGACTGCCATTGTGCTCAGTTGATTTCTGTTCCTCTTTTTCGAGGTAATACAACTGTGAATATTCCAACAAAGTTTGACTGTAAATATTCAATTCACTTTACCGACAGTGATATCTCTCTGTGACGTAATAAAGCCACAAAATGTGACTTCACCATGTCCTTCCGTATGCGGCAGCCAATTGCTCACAAGTGGAAATTATAAAACGAGGCGTCACGACAAACATTTCAAATAGGTTTACAACTTCCCTCGAACTTAAAAATAGCGGAAAATCTTTGCACTCGTAGCGCAAACGCATTTGAAACTCGTTATATTTTTTGCTGTTCCCAGCCTTTCGATCCACCATTTATCATGTCGTACAGGCCATTGGGGACTCTCTTTTCTACCTACATTGTCAGCAAGTGAAGACTAAAGAAACATGATAGTTTTCGACATGTCGCGTGGTTTTGCCATTCTGTTTATTTTGTTTTGACGAAAAAAATGGACCTTCAGGACACAGCTGGAACAACACAGTAGCCGCTTCTAGCTTATAATAGTCTGTCCTAAGTAAGTGTGGTTTTAATGAACTGTAATCTTTAGAATTACAGGATTATCCTATTGATAAGTGGGAGGTTTTCGTGGAGATTTAGTTGCTTTATTTAACCTTACGGTTTGAACGTTGGTTTTTGTTGAGACACTTCAAAACTATGGGGTGTAGTCTATAGCGTTGTTAAGAATTCTATATCTGCTTTGATCATTTTTGTATGTTTTAAGCAATAACAATTATTGATTTTTAACTTAGAAGTCCTTATTGATAGATTTATTATACTCACTGGTTTGCTTTGTTTTGGCGAATTGTTAAGCACATAAGCTATTTCCGGTTAAATTGATTATTGTTTGGTCATTATGCTAAGTTGAAATCAATTATTACGTAACCCAACTTAACTAAATCAAGTCTATAATTGTTGAAAGGTATAACAATGTTTGTGTTAATTTACCTTTCTATAATTGCTTCCGATTGGTCTCGATTTGACGTTGTGTTTGTTCTTTTATCAAACGATCGTATATATTACGTAACAATTCGTGGAACCTTACCAAACCTTTTCATTAGTTTTGCCTCCCATTTTTTCGTTTTTCCACAAAGCAATTTTCCGCGTATTTTCTTGTACAAAAGCAAAGGACCTAACCGCAAACATGTGGAAATTGCTTTCGGTCGGGCAATTGCTTCCAGTTCCCAGCACCAACAAACATTTCGCTGTGATGATGTCATCCAAAGTTTATCCAAGTTGGACGAAACGCAGGATACTTCGTGGTGTAACGTCCCGGTTACTTTGAAATGAAATGAATAACATAGTTGAGCGTAAATTGCCACTTTGCTTTGGTTAATCCACATGAAGTCATTGCAAATAGCGCATGCGGGCTAAATATCGTATTACTAATTCCGTTAAACAGGCAGCCACTGTAGCTAACTCTAAACCAGCTGTAACCACTTGCCCAACACAGAATTGTGACGATTAATGACGTCAGAATACAGGACATACCTTAGCTTAACCGTATGCTTGTACCACTGGATTACGGCACCTTACGTTTGTGACGTACGGTTGCTCTCATGCTTAAGTCTTAAAAATGAAACCTGTTTTAAACAGAGTGGGTAACAAAACTTGTTTATGGGAACCCGGCGTACCCAGGTCTGAAATTACCTAATCGTTAACGCATGAAGCGTGACGCGGTGCAAAGTAACGCTTTGGTGAAGTGTTTTAGGATATTATCAATGTTTTGAAAATATCCTGGCCCAATCACATATGACTGGCATAGCAAGCTTGTTTGTAAAATATCAGTGAGAATTGTCACGGCCCATTCATTTCTCAACGTTCCTGTTTCCTCTGGCGTTTGTTGAGTAGTGCCGACTGTTTCTGATAGTATCAGATCAACCGACAGGGTTGTAATAAAGAAACTAAAAGAGCATCTCTTTCGGAGCATTGTGAGAAACAAACGCAAATATGCCGTCATATAACATTGGAGGCACAACTCAGGCAACGATTAAGTTAAAATTTGTTCTACTGCTTGTTGGTAGTAACAAGTTAGCCTACGTTGGTGAGAAGCCTGATTGTAATTTAACTTTGACCAAGACAACTTGTTAACACGTGGTTTGAGTACTCGGCGCCAAAGACCTGCGATGTTTCGGCAACAGGATATGAAAAAGTTGAGGTTTGAGCAAGTGGCATATCAGTAGGACTGCCCTTAGCCAGACTAGTGGAGTTTCAGCTGTTTTGTCAGAAGTTAGAGTGTAGTTTTATCTTGTTTTGCACGCCGTGCCTTTTCAAGATTAAGTTACACAAAGCGTCTGTAGTTAACAAAACTTAAAGTTATGGCAACTCAGAAAACAACTTTGTAGTGACTGGCTTGCTTCACCTTACGAACCTGTGTGACATTTAGCCGCTTTGTGTTGGCTATGATACCTGTTGTCTATGTGGTACATAGCCTACTCTTGTTTTGTTCGTATCAATGTACACTGTACCGTACATTTATAATTTGAAACCAATTATGAACATCTCGCTTTGCGATGACAACTTGATATACTGCTGTCTTGTCTAGACTGACAGTTTTTTCTCCCAGTCAATCGCGCACACTATTCGTTAGATATGTTATCTACTTAAAGTTTTTGTTAAGCTTGTTGTTTAAATCTTGTGGTTGCTAATATCGAATTTAATTTTTATACTTTAATGAAGATTTTATCATTGAGTGTTTGGTGAATCATATTGTTTGCTACTGTACTGGCGCTTTACGAAAACAAGTATGTAGTATCGTTTTCACGATAACAAAGAAAACAGACTTGTGAGTGTAGCAGATAAATAACTGTACTTATCTGATATCTCATATAACAACCTTTTTTTGAATTTTAACAAAGTACTGTGTACAGGTATTACCTAGTTTGATTAACGATAGTCGCAGCCCGAGTTACGCTTTCTAAAGCAAGCATGTGTGTTGTATGTAATACATAATCTACCCTCATTTTTTTGCAATATGCGATAGCTATTAACGAAAGGCATTGTACGACCGAGTTTCATTTCATGAAAATGCATCCGCGTTTTTATTATTTCGACAATGTGTGGCATTTCACTTACATGCGCCGAATATTTAAACGATGATTTTTCTTATTTATGAGATTTTGTATTCTTTTAAAATAGTTATTCTTGCAGATGCGATCTTAGAATCGATTAAAATCACTCAACTCGTGCTCATATGCGAATGTCTTAAATAAATTATTTAAAATTTGCTTAGCATGAGCTTACTGAAAATGAAACCTCGCCCTCAAGCCGGTAATATAAAGATATTTACACGTCATAGCCGTCTAGGTAGCTAATTGTTCGGTCTAACATCTAATAGCTGCAACAGGAAAGGGAAAGTTTCGTTGACTTTTTGAAAGATTTCCTCATATACCTTAATTGTATAAAATTGGTGGGTGCAAGTACGACGGGATCGTGTAACTTTTTATGATTCCACGGAAGATCAGAAATTGCTAACCTTAAAGGTGCTATCGGTTTACGGCCTTTATACAATGGAATAGGACAAGTGGAAGACAGAAACTGCTTCATAGTCGTTTAGAATCTAAACGATTATTGTATAAAGTAATCTAAACTTTAGATTACACGTATCGAATTTTGGAGTAACCGCTAGTCATACGTTTAGCAATCTATTTTTTCTGTTTGCATCAACCACTTTAATATAGGTTGACTGTGGCTTGCCTGGGGCCAAATTAGACTACTATGTTTGTATTCAAAATTTCGCGTTTTTGTGCGTTTTGTTTGACCCCTTATGACGTAATAAAACAGGAAATCATTCTCATATTTCATTGGTACGAGTTTGATTTGTGCAATCCGTTATTGATAAGTTCACCTTATTTCAACAGTTGAGTAGTGTAAACATAAGGCTGTTGCCCCAGATTTGTTATAATTGTTACGTCACAATAGACGATGGCGGACGACGGTTTGCTGACGACCGAGGAGCTATTGGACGTTCTGGCGACACAAATGAAGAAATGTCAGCGGGATTTGACGAACGATTTGGCGCCCAAAGACGCCGAAGGTAAAACTCACAAAACATTTCTATGCTATGCTGACTTTGCTTGCTTATTTGCTTCTTTTGTGGGACTATGTGAGAAGTTTAAGTGTAAATGCTCGGTCTGGCTTCCAGCATTGTTCTTAAAATATAGTGAATCGTTCATTGCAAGTTCACATAACGCTGACAGAGCGTCAACCTACCGTCCGCATGCGTTCAAATTAAAGTTATTTTCATCCTTTTTACAGGAAATTACCTCACCAATTACTGCAAAGGGGAATGGGACAAATTGACCTGCTGGCCGAATAGCCCCCCTGGCGAGACGGTGTCCATTAGATGTCCGGAGTATATACCGGACTTTGATCACGAAGGTTGGTTAATTGCATGTTCGACTTAATTCTGAAATTGCTTAAAATTACCTGGTCGCTGTTGGTCTGCATCTGAATGAAATTTTACGTCAAGTTTTTTTGTGTGACAAAATCAGAACGCTTCAAGGTTCCAATTCATTGTTAGATTAGTACAGTGCACAACCCACTTTGCAAAAAATAAAAAGCGTAGTGTATCGTCATAATTGACAATTTATCGAGAAATTTTGCCCGGTAAATCGAAATTTGCTTGACAGCCGCCCTGACTCGAATTTGCACCGAAGATGGCACGTGGCAAAAGTTAGCTTCTGACCCAAATCATACTTGGAGCGATTATTCGCGTTGTCCTCGGTTTGGTCTGCCTTGGAATAACGAAGAAAATGTAAGAAAGTGTCTCTAGGTGGTAGATAAGTAGACTTGGACGCTGATAGCGTTTGGTTGGGAGTTTGTAGTTATTATGTTCGGTTGTGTAGATGCCGAGTGCTTTGTCTGAGATGCTTTGTATGTTTTAAAGCCGTCGAAACTTAGCCGTACGAGCTGTGTGCGTTTGTTTTTTATACTTAGGTGTTTAAACTCGGTTTAACTAACTGGTTGAGTACAAAATACTAGCAGAGTTATTATTAAATCAGAATATTTTTATGCAGAGGAAAAAACAGCCAAAACGCTGGTGCCACATGCAATGCTTATCTAATTCTAATAAACACGAAGTTTGTTACTTAGCCAACATTGTTGTGTTGGTATAGAAAATGACAACAGAGACATTTGAAATGTCTGCATAAACGACATATTCTCCAGCGTTTGACCTTTGTTGTTTGTGTCGCACTTCCAACATCTTCCTACTTTCAACATCTTTATACAATTTGTTTTTATTTTCGTTATTTTTCTTTTAGCTTAATTAGATGGTAAACTAAGTAGTTTAGTAGTTGCTGTATCTTTGCTGTGGTTTCTGATCCCGTTTACTCGTTTGGTTTCCAAGTTTTGTCCAGTGTGTTGTGTGTTTGAACTCTCAGATACACCTTTGCTGTTAAACTCTGTTCAACGCGCTCAAAAATATGTTTTTCAGCATAGCAAATGCAATGATAGCGATATGCTAACCCAGGAAGTTTCAATCAAACTGCCGCGTCGGCATCTATGCTTACATTTCGACGTTGCGTCAAACGTCCAAAAGAAAAACAATTTACTGCAGCGTGAACAGTAGAACATTGGACTTCCTGGACACCGGCTTTAGGTCGCTGTGTTTCAAAATTAACTCATACAAAGCCGGTATCCACTGATTTTGCGTTTAACTTGACATAACCTGCCAACCAACTAGACAAAAAACCTTCTCTATTGTTATAATTTGCCCTGATGGATCCCACCGCATGGGTCCGCGAAACCGGTCATGGCTCAGTAAAACGAGTTAAAACACCGGAGGAGCATCCTTTGTTATTGACTAAAACCTGTTGAGCGCACTTCTGTTTTCTATAAAGTCCATTACCTTTAAAATAATAATTACTAGGCAAATGATAACGGCATTCAGTCATCATTTATGACGGAACAGACCGGTTACAATATATCCAAGTGTGTCGTAACCTTGCAGAGATGTCTGCTTTTGTTGCAACTTTATTTTGTATTTTGTAATTAGGAAAGGTGCAGCGCATATGCAGTCCGCAGGGGGAATGGGCCACCACCAATAACGGCACCCAAACCTGGACAGATTATCACGACTGTCGCTACCCAGACCTCGCAAGCGTCATTGAGAAAATAAAAAATGACGGCGATGTGAGTTGAAGACTATTTTTCGATTTGTCATGATGACCTTGTCTCTCGTTTACTGCATGTTTCGTTTTGAACAATAAAGATTCCTTTTGTCCGTTTAAGCACTTTTTATCAAGTGTTCAGACACGCTAAGTGAGTGATAGCACCTTAAAACTTGCGTACTTCTCATTTTTGCTCGCATTTCAAGGCACTTATCGGCACGCCGCATGCAAGTTACCAACTTTGCTTGCAGCACGTGCTTCTCGCACCAAATGCTGCCAAATTTAATACCTTTCGTCATCATTTCGAACGTTTTTACTCACAACATAACTAAAAATTCCATGATAATACAAAGTATGTTTCATAATTTGATTTTTTCGCCAACTACATATTTTACATATCGTATTCCACTATTGTTAGCCAGAAGTAATCTCATTATTTGTCTGCTTCTTACTAACTTTTGAATGTTCTTGAGTTCGTTGTATTTGCATGATTTCTGTCTCGTATTCACGCATGTTGAATCACTGCATGGACGCATGGTTGATCGTGTGAGTTTCGCTTAACTTTTTAGTTATTACTAGCGCTCACTAACTTCATGTAGTGTTTACTATTATTATTATTTAGCGGATTTCAAAACTAAACTCATCATATTTATGCATCTCTTAAGCAAAATTGAAACGAAAGCAGCTCGTAAAAATAGCGCCACAACTTGTGAAAACAAGAGTAATTAATGTGATGTCTATAGTGTGAAAGTAACCTGTTATCTTTACAGCCAAAGATTAAGAGTCTCATTCTACTTTACACAATCGGATATTCCTGTTCGCTGGTCGCTCTCATATTTGCGATGGGCATTCTTGGATATTTCAAGTAAGGTGTTCAAGCTGGAACTGACCGTTCTGTGTGGACTGAGTTCGTTTACCATAAGTTTATCCTAAGTATAACGCTTAATACCTTAAAAGTAATTTGAAATTGTGGGAAATGTGATTTGTTCGTATACATCGTCTGTCACGTTCAGCATTGACGCCACTGTGTTGCCGCTTGCAGCTCTAGTGCATCATCGTGTGGCTAAAGCAAAAGTCATGCGTCACAGTGTTTGGCATTTTAGCTTTTCTGCAATATGCGAATGCTTTTACAGCAGTTATGCAAAAAGACTGCCATACAAAATAGCTTTCCATTTAAGGAATGCACAGAGGGAAATTTTTTCGTGAAGTGTACAGTGAACTAGTTTCGTGTTCATACCATGCGATGATTAACTGATTCGGAATGCCCGTAATTTTGGGGTTGGACTTAAGCCGATTACGGGCGCATGTGGGGTTCAACTTCCTAGAATATTTTACCACATAAATTTTAATTGAGGCTTTTTTGCTGCCCAAAAACCTAATATGGACACCAAACACCGAATTTGTGCCCTCCAATGCATAAATAGGAAGAAAATACCGGTATTATAAGAGATATTTTCTTTAGCACAACAACAAAACAAGTCTTTTGATGTTGTGCATTAGCGCATTATAGGTCACTATCGATTTTGGCCAAGTTAACCCTGCTAGAAAATCACTGCAATAGTATTTTAAGATTAATTTGTCTTTGTTTTACTCTCTGACTGTCACCAGGCGACTCCATTGTACTCGCAACTACATCCACATGCATCTATTTGCTTCCTTTATTCTTCGTGCTGCTGTCATATTTGTCAAAGACAGAGTCCTTTATTATGGATCGGGGATTATGGACGTCCGCAGCGGGGATATGAGCATTGATTCCAGCGGATATAACAGCGATAACTCGAGCGAGATTGCATCTTATCGGGTAAGTTAAGTAAGATCTCGATTATAGTTCAAACGTCTAAGGATATTTAAGTCTATTTTGAGTTATCCCGACAGCACATTTTTAACCAATAATAAGAGAGTAAAAATTGTTTTTCGCCAAAATCGTTTAAAAAATTGTCATTCAACTTTGCAAACCCTAAATCAGCAAAGGTTCTTTGTCTGGTCGCGGCTAGAAGTTTTGTAAAGTTCCAGTTCTTAACGTCATAGATCGGCTGTAAGGTGGTGATGACCTTGTTCCACTACTTCGTGGCCACCAATTACTACTGGATTCTGGCGGAGGCGCTCTACCTGCACAGTCTCATCTTCGTGGCGTTTTTCTCCGATAAGAAATACTTGTGGAGATTCATTTTGACTGGTTGGGGTAAGTTACGATTTCTTGCTGCGGTTTTCAGTTTTCGGTTTTCACCACTTCGACAAACTCAACCCAATTCTTTTCTAGGAGTTCCTGTTATATTTGTTATACCGTGGGCCGTGGTGCGGGCCACCTTGGATGACACCGGGTTAGTAGGTTGCATTATGACAAAATAGTTGGTCGTCTTCATGTTTACGTTACGTTAGCGCCCACTAACGGCGTTTTTTTTCTATGCAGTTGCTGGGATATTGCAGTCTCTGAGTATAAATGGATTTACAACGGACCAATCGTGGTGGCCAACGTGGTGAGTAAAATGTGGGGATATTTTTGAATTGAACCGTATTTATCGAAATTCATTAACAAAAAGGAAACGGTTAAAATACATCTCTGCTTGAAACATTGCAATGGGTGGATGATATTTCACCGAATTCCCGTTTCGTTTCCTCCAGATCAATTTTCTTCTGTTCCTCAACATCATCCGAGTCCTCTGGTACAAGATGCGGGAGAGAGGTTTGGTCGGAGGAACTGATAATAGGACACAGTACATGTAAGTTCGATTATTCAGAGTCAAAATTGCTTGTTGATAAGAGAGAAAACGACTTTGGGTAGAAGCAATAAAGTTAGCGGCACTTTCAACGAATGAAATATTGTTGCTGTCAGTTGGCTTTGATTTGGGGCGGAATATTAAAATGATAAAAACATTGATAAACGTAAGTCTAAAAAACTTAGAAACAAACCAACGGTTTATAGCTTAGACCGAAAATTGTTGAGTTAAGCGACGATGCAGCGAAATTATTTCTTCCCAATTTATAGAATTATATTTAGGCATAAATTCATAAGTTAAGTTATTTGGTTACAGGCAAAATAATTGCAGCATTGTTAAGTTAAACGTGGTCGAGTCTTTTCTCATCTTTTATCAACTTTCCTCCTCATCTCTCCTCCAGGAAACTAGCGAAGTCTACTCTTGTTCTCATTCCGATGTTTGGAGTCCACGCGATCGTCTTCCTCGGGATGCCGGAGAACATCCACAGCGGGATCTGGTGGGACATCCGGATGTACTTCGATCTCTTCTTCAACTCATTTCAGGTTAGTTCTTTATGACGTATCAATGACGTGGTATTGACGTAGTTAGTGGTTTTATCAAATACAGAGATTTGAGTGTTTGCAAGTCTAATTAATTCGCTCACAAGAAGAAAAAATATGAAAACGAACATTTTTTTTTATTCGGTTGGTCAGTTCAAATAAGTAACGATTTTAACGCTCATGACGTCAATGCTGTTGTTTAGGGCTTTTTTGTGGCTATCATCTACTGCTTCTGTAACGGAGAGGTTTGTTTGTTCCATCGTTTTTATCCATTTTATTTACTCTGTTCAATATCCACGATTAGAGATAAATTGTTGGACTCGACTCTTGCTTTTAAGAATAAAACGCAAGAAAATAATTGTTGTGCAGGTCCAAGCCGAGTTCAGGAAGGCGTGGGACCGGTTCAATTTATCGGTCGAGATACAGAAGGGAAGAAGAGAGCGCAGTCGATCGTCAGTGACCATGCTGACAAGTTTCAATAGTTCCGCCTCCCAGCAGGTGCAGGCGACAGTATTTTAGTTTATTTGAATTAGAAATTATTCTTTAAAAGTCGTTGCATAAATTTTTAGCGCTCGCAAAAGACAAACCTTAAAAATATCCAACACGTAAGACTTGTTGTGGCCAACCATCAAATTATCAAAACATTTTTCCTAACTTTTCAAACAACGAGTAGACCCGAGCACAAAATCTTCTTTCGTTTTTCAGGCAAGGCTCTCCATTGGCGGCCAAAGCAACGGCAGGGGACCTGGTTACAGGTCGAACGGCACAGCTCTTCTCAACCAGAACAACCTGCAAGTGAACGACGGCAAATTTAACTCTTCCGTTAATAGGAACGACGTAAGATCTTTATTTTGCTTGCCGCGTTGTGTGATTCTTGGTTATTTGTTTGTATGTTATAGCTTGCAATTTTTTTCTTGATTTCTAGTTTGTTGTTAATGTTGATGCAATTTTTAAATGCAGTGAATTAAGGATTTATTTTCTAATTCCAGAATATAATGTGGAACAGCAAAGCGGAGAACGAAACGAGCTTCGTTGTCAAACCAAACGAAAATTCAAACAACAACGAAGTAATTGCTTCAATCCCTTTAACATAAATAACACATATGAAATAATCTTCCCCCCTCATGTGTCTTCCTAAACGTTTTCCTCATCCATTACCAGGATCACGAAGGGAGCCCCCTACTTGTCAATCCTCCCCCCTTCATCCGCCGACAAAGCTCAACCCTCCCAAAAGGAAGTGACGTCATTGTTCCTATAGCGGAGGAGCGCGCTTTGGAGGAAGCGTTCGAGAGCGCGATTGAAGATCCAATCGAGGTGCAGCTGCAGTGTCCGGCAAAGAGCTTTCTCCTCGCCGACGAACTCGTTGACCCCAGTGAAGAGGCCGACGCTTTTGATGACGTCATCAGTCGTGACGAAATGACGACGTTACGTCAGAAGCGGATGCAGCACGCCAAACGAGCGGAGTCGGAGGATTCTGGGATTTCCTCGGTTTACCTGATTGAAGCGAGGAGCGGGAAAGGGGACGGAACCTTGTCCGTGTCCGATTATTGCGGAGACAGCGAGGGCGGAGTTAGCGACGACCATCCGCACAGCAGCGACAGCGAAGGAATCTTCGAGAAAAACTCAAACTCAAGTGACATAACAATACCCTGCGACGTCACCGAAACCAATTTCGCTCCGTCGTCGTCGCTGGTTGACGTTGCGTGATGGTAACGCGACGTAGTTACTACTTCATAGTTCCGATAATACCATCAATGAGAGACGATGTCGATGGAGGCGCCGGAAAAGTTCCGAGCCGAGCCTGAGTTAAGAAAGTTTATGATTTCTTCAAAGTATTTGAGGTTCCTGTAGTGGTTGGCGTTCAGTGTTTCTTATCCGAATTAGTGTTGCCTATATTTTCCAATGTGGTTTATCCGTAGTGGATTTTAAACTTATGACGTGACAGAAGTGGTTATGGCGTTATCATCGAAATTGTTTCCTGTCAAGAGTTGGTAGTGACCAAAGCAGCCAACCACAAGTTTGTCCAAAACACCCTAGTTTTTGGCGCAAAATCGCGGCGACATTCTGAAACCTTTGGGTATTTTTTCCCATATTTTCGAGTTGTATTAATTTGAGGTTGGTGTAGTATTCTTTGACGAGTTATCTTACGTAATGATAGGTGTTTTAACTGGTGTAAATATTGCACTCATTGTGCCTTTATTTTAATCGTATATTCCACGGATGGCGGTAATCCGTGGAATTTCCTTTGAATTCTGTTTTTCCTGCATTTTCGAATTATTGTCACTGCAATATCATTCCTCGACATGTTATTGTGTTATCAACATTTGATGAAACGAGTCGTGTGATATTCACGAATAAAAATACATACAAGTGAATAACTCAGGTTGTAGCAAAGACTAGAGTTAATCAGAACAGCCCGGCGATATGAAGCCTGTTTTTATCAAAGTGACTTATGCGGTCACACACTCAGAATGACGTCACATAAGATTTTATGTTACTGTAATTAAGAATTTAAAACTGGAACTTCTGTTACACAAATTTTCGAGCAGAAATAAGTGCCGATAGATCCAAAAAAGCGACATATAACATAACAAGGGACCGTTGTTGCCTACGCGAACATGAAAATAGCTTCCGGCTACAGCCAACTGCGATTTTTTTGAATCGGTTTGATAACACGCAAGAAGGTCAAAACGTTTCATTGAGTTTTGACAACTTAAGAAAGATTGTAGTCTGCTGTGGAAACAGAGATAAATAAATGAAAGAATATTTCAAAGTTTAACAAATTGTTTTAAAATTCAGTAGAAACATGACACCAAATGATGTAATACGTTAAGAATAATATTAAAGTAAAATAAGAAACAGGATTAAGTTTATCACTCTTAAGGTTAACTTTATATTTTTCGACACGAGCTTTCGCAAGCATGAGCTTGCTTCTTCAGGTGTACAGTGAAATGATAATGATAAGAATAATGATAATGATACCAACAATATTGTAAGTTTGTAACCTAATACTGTAATTATATGTCAAGAATAAATAACAAAAAAATAAGCAAAAGGAGGTAGTTGTAATTATTGTTGTAATTGTTCAGTCTGTAAATCGATCTGCAAAAGCTTCATGTTGTTTGTTAACGAAGCGGTTAAACAGGGGTTCCCAACTGGGGGTACGAGATTGAACATCAAGGGGTACGAAGATCCTTGGGCTATAAAAGCAATTTAATTTAGCAATATATATATGAAAAATTCCATCAGAATTTTTTTGGGGGTACGAAGAATGCTCTGACCTGACAAAGGGGTACGAGCAGCAAAAAAGGTTGGGAACCCCTGGGTTAGAGCGTCCGGCTTCCATTAAAATCACTTGAAGTCGCATAGAAGTCGGTTCCATGACCTGCTCCATGAGATCATCTTCTACTGAGCCGATTAGCCCTGTCACTGGCAGTTGTGGTAATATGTCGTAAATCATCGCAGCCCGAGGAAAAAACCTTTTAACCTACATTATACCTTGTCAGTTATCACTTATCACTATACTAAGTATTATTAATCTTTTAATCTATTTATCTCTGCATTGTTGTTGCGCGCTGATGCGTGTCAGGGAAACCCCCTAATTAGTAAATAATTATGTCACAGAAATGTCTCTCAATTGACGTTCGTTTGCTGCAAGCATTTTGCCGCTAGCTTACACGGGAATTTAATTTACTACTGCACAGCAGAGCAAAAAATTGTAATTAGTTTGAGAAAACCGCCAAAAGCAAACGTCTTGGAGAAGCTATGATGCAAAGCATAGGTTTTCATGTTGTCGTTTTTTTGTTGTTAAGCTAGGCGAAATGTTTAGGCTATAGGCTTTAATCTATATAGGCTAAAGCTATAGATTAATTATAGATTTACGACAGCCACGCTCGCGCAAAAGTTGCCTAGAAGCTTGAAACATATTAATTATTGTCAGTTAGTGCTGCATTGTCAGATTGTACCAGAACGGAAAGTTGGTGAATTGTGTTGAGATAGAGTGTAGTTGAGTATAGTGTAGCAGTAAGAAGTCTGTAGTTTGAATCAAACAATTCTCGGTTTCCAGAGCTGCATTGATACTGGTATAATACAGAATGGAAAGTTTGCTGTTTTTAGTTGAGAAATCCCTCGTGCAACAAGACGAAACAATAGACCCAGCCAATATATGCGCAATTAATTTTAATCCCTCGCAAACCTAGCAACTTTTCCAATCGGGGATATGATAATCTTGTTACACTGAAAATTCCTTTTTCTTTATCTTGTTCTTGGTTTTTTGCCAATAGCTCGTTTCGTTCACAGTTGTAAGTGTTTTTTATGGCAAACAGGTGCCCCATATGCAAGGAAAAAGATTTTTACAATTTCTGTTGCCTGTTTTTTCCAACAAGATTTTGCAGTCTTGTATGACAAGATCCAAAAAATAAATGAAGTGCGGTTGCATTGTGACGATTACGTCACGACTCACGAGATGTTTGGAATTTAATTTGGGATCTTGTAATTCAGTGTTTACCAGACTTGAGTTTTCCTTAATGACGTCAGATAATTTCCTCGCTTGAACTGGTGTGTCACATATAAATACTGATGTAATGTTTTCAATTTTTCCTTTTCATGTGATCAATTTCACTGGTTACTACAGCGCTATGTAGCCTAACATTCAGTAAGCTTTGCCCGAAGGTGAAAACCTTTGTGTTATAATAAATAAAATGGGAACTTTATAAGTTAGTAATTTGTATAAGTTAGACAGAATCAAGCAACTAACAGCATAGTCACGCAAATTTGAGAAATGAGAACTCATCCATCGAAGCAGAAGCAAAACAAATCACCAACCATCAATCGTCCTCGCTCATATTCAAACAATTACCGCCAGCATATGCGGTCTTTATGACAGATATGTTCATTGTGTAATACCTCACACGAGTAGTGCACAAGCGAATTATTAAATGTCATAGCATAAAGAGAGCACTTGGCTAGTTAAATACGAATCGATGTTGATGATTTTGCGTAATGTTGTTGCAAAACGATATTGAAATGAGATGACGTGATGAGAAATTATCGCTGAGTTTCTGTTACTGTTGAATGTTTCTTTCCTCGGTGTTAGGCTTTTGTCCATAACAACAATAACTTGTAATTATGGCGTCGATTGAAAGCAGGCATGCATTAGGAAGCAAGAAAGAAGCTTCCTCACCGCCTGAAGAAAGTAAGAAGTTTTTGTAATTGATTGTTATAAATCCATTTTCACTAGAAAATATCAATTTATTTTCTTACGATATATATATATGATAGTATTTTAGATTTTGAAATTATGTACAGTACAGTAAACATTGCTTTCGTTGAAGCAGAACTGCTCATACTATTCGGTACCAGTTATTTCTGCTTCCATTTTGATATGCAGAAATTGGTTGTAACTCTGTGAAAACTTTATTTACAATTACATGGAATAATATAAATATTACAGTTTGTTCACTTGCATATCCTTCACAATTAATGGCCACAAGCAAGACCGAAAATCAAAAAAGCAAAAACAGTGCAAATTTAACACTGGTACTTAACACTAGCATAATTCAAGACAATATATCATGATCGCATGCAAATGCTACAATTATTTCGTATTTTACCTTTTTGAATTTCATGGTGTTTTGTGCTGTCATTGTGACATACCTCGCCCTACCCAAAATAAGTGCTTGCAATTCTGGCTGCACGCAACTGTGATATTTTATTCGGCTCCATATCTATCGAGTTTTTAGATTAAAAGTAAAACTTGCAGAAGAGTATAGTCTGCAGATACATGGTTTAAAATATATAGACATATTGTTAGGGGATTTTCTAAGATTTTAATTTGAAAATTTGCATGTGCAGTAAAGGTAGGTTACCTAACTTTTTTGTAGATCTTGGTAGATTTGCATACTGTAGATTTTTGAAAAATAATAAGATTTAACACGTTCACGGCGATGCGACCCATCAGTTGGTCATGCGTAAAATTTACCTACTGCGTTGTGACCCACCGGTGGTTCTTACGAAAAAAATTACTGTTACTATTTTTTTGCCTTTTTTCCTGTTTCACAATCCTTGTTCAACACATACAAATGGTGAATTTATTTGTAATTTCATTATATTGAAAAAGAACATTTGTCACTTAATTTTCAGTCAGAATGCTTCATTTTAAAGCAGGACAAGCACAAATATGGTTTGCTCTGCTCTAAAAAAGAATTCTTATGAACGTCTTGATTTCAGATGAGGAGGTTGGTTTCCAGGAATTTAATCGTGAATGGCGTGTCCTGCAATGACCTGACAAGCGTAACGGTTCGTTTCTCTCACCATTAGACTAATGATGTCATCTGATATAAATAGACTGAATACGTCTATTGGCCAAACTTAGCCTTCGTGTGAAGGTTCAACCTGAATGCACAGAGTTTCTTGACCAGTGAATCCAAAATTCCTCTGCCAAACACTAGTAGCAGTCCAACTATTTTGAAGCGTGGCTAAACCAGAAGTACCATCTACCATGACTGTGGTGGTCGCAACATCTGCTGTCGACGTATCTTCCTCTTCATCCTCTTCTACACCTGTACTGCTGCTATCACTTGGTTCATACACCGAATCATCTGATACCTCTTCATCTGAACTAAAGTCCTCATCTGAAGATTCCTCAAAATTAGCAACACTTCTACCATAAAACGATGCAGGATTCATTTTGCAACAATTGAAACAGAAATTACTCACAATATATTACCTACGATCTATCACACAAGCAAATAGTTAAGATTTACTCTATAAGTTGCTTAAAATTATACGACCCACCGGTGGGTCAAATTGCGCTGGCTACAATATAGTTTGTGTTTAACGCGATTTGACCCACCGGTGTACAAGCGATTAAACTGTCTGAAAGAAATCCTTAAAGCAAAGAAAACATGTCAACGAAATTTGGCGGGAAAGCTCTGTCGGCAACTAGCGGTACAGAAAGTTAAAGGTAATCGCACCACAAGAAAACAACGAAAATTCGGGATCGCAGCGAACGTGTTAAAGAAAGTATTTGCGCTCATTGTTCAATGTGTTAGGTATCAACAGTGCACCAACCCTTTCTAAATGGTTGAATCAAATTGATCTGTTTGTATCCAGTAAAAGTATACCACAACATTAAATTTAACTTTAGAAATGAAAGCAAAGTTTTTTAACTCATTAAAGAAGTCTTATTTTATATATATTTATACCATAAATAATTTTTCCATTGTTAGGTTCATTCGATAAACTTAAACGTTTGGTTGATTTGATCAAAGTCAAAATCGCAGAAGGTGACATGACTAGTACTGACTTGATGTTGGCCACAAAGGAGGTCATACATGTTGACCTCTCTGACGAACGAGATAACTGTGATGAGATTTTTAAAGATGTCACCGGCATAACCCATTCTCTGCTTGATTATGGACATTACCCTGCAGCCTTATTCATGGTGTCAGTAGGCGGTAAAATATGTGAAACCTTCTCCGATCCTAACATTAAAATTATTAGACTGAGCGACTGCGGCCAATTTGCCCACATAATGGTAGAGCGTATTTGCTTGGCCAATAAAAATTGTGAAATAGGAGGATATGGGCTTCGTTTAATGCAGCAGCTCTGTAATAGGACAAAGGCTGTTGACACTGATTCCATTCTATTAAAAGCACATTTCTTGTGCAAAATTTTAAGTCAAATCGGGACATGCTATTTGTGCATTAACAATTTCGATCATGCAGCCGAATATTTCTCAGAGGCGTTAGAGACAAATACCAACATGTTTGGACAACGTGCCAAAGAGTTCGCGATCACTGGCGCTTGTTGTTATCAAGTTGGAGAATGTTATCGCTTCATGCAGAAGTTTGACAAAGCAGCGGAGTCATTTGAAAGAGCCATCGAGATGTACGAAGGAGCTTTGGATGTTGAAGAGGAAGAGAAGAGAAAATGCATCAATTTGTCTCGAGATAAATTGCGAAAGCTTTGTGCTAGAGATTTTTTGGGATAGTATGAACAGGCAGTGTTGCTATAGCAATTGCTAATAACACATTGTACCTCATGATCTTGTCCTTGTATTACTCTATTTTTTCTTCATTATTTATTTGTTATATTGGTCATAATTGCAAAAGGCAATTACATACTGATACATCATGTTATGCATCCTACTAGTCCTAATTTGTTATCCATTCTTTTGTGTTAGGTTTTGCTTGGAACAGTTCAGCAAAAGCCAAAGCTAAACCTGAAAGGTTTGCAATATGACTCAAAAAAGACTTACTACTGTGTGCTACATAATTTGCCCTAATTCCGTAATATTGTGAACCCTATTACAGAACATGCTCTTGTCCTACCATAACAAGCACTGCTCAGCCACTGTTTTTCGAAAAAGTGTTCTATTGTGTATTACTTGCAGTGTTTTTTTTAAGGTGTTTTGGGGGACCGAAACGGTCCCCCAAATTTCTCCAGCGGTTTCCCAAAATTTGGACTTGCTACTCTGGTCTTGCTAATTTGCTCTCTTAAAACTACTTAGCGGTCACCCAAACCAAACCTTAAAAAAAACCTGATTACTTGTATGCTTATTTGTGTTTAAGGTACTGCTAACTTGCTTCATTAGTTACTTAAAAGTGTTTTTTTGCTGCCAAATGTAATTTTTGTGTTGCAATTCCATGTCGTGCAATTAGTATTATTTCCAAGCTCTATCACAGTTTTGTTTTGGGGTATAGCGTTGTCTGTTTTTGTCAAAAATGTTTGTTTAAATTTATACAAAAGATGTTTAATTTAAAAAAAAAATGCATTATACTTGGTGTTAAATTCCTTAACCTGGCTGTAAACTGTAATTTTAGTTAAATTTATTGTTGAAAGTTAAATGGTGAAAAGACCAATTTTGTTTAATAACTGCTTCACACCAAAATTTTCTCAGCTTAAATTAGATCGTTGTTGTTCTATCAACTTTGTTTAATGCATGCGGTTGCAATATATTGACTTTAAAGGTGTTGACATTTTGTATTAGACTTGCCCAACATTAATTTATGTCACATGTTAACTTTGTGTGGTTTTTTTCTTTTTTTCATATTATTTTTTTTGCATCAGCTGGTAATCGCATTTTTTTCAAGATTATTTTTTGTACATTATAAATTGTCATAACCAAAATGGCGTCTAAAGACACGCTTGCAGCAAAAACAACAAGAAAGCATCTTCACCACCTGAAGAAAGTAAGAAATTATAAAGGATTGATAATTAAGTTTAGATACTAATTATCCAGTTTTACTATGAAAACTCAAGATGTATTTTGAATGGTATTGAATGCGTTCATTCAATGGATGCGTAATTGATAGTAGATAGATATAATTGATTTGTGTATAAATGCAAAAATAGTTAGTGGCTTGTGTTGAATCTGCTAACAGTATTACTACTCAATTACATAGTATAGTTTTAAGTAATGGGAGTGTGGCGTCGACGTGTAGTTTAATCCAAACGAAAGTTGTTTTAACAGAATTTTAAAACCGAGTCTTTGCCTGTACAGTCATGCAATCTAGCGACCGATTTCAACCAATATTTTAAAGAAACTTGATTTATCATATTTTAATATAGATTAATTCAGTTTATTTCTTCACAGCAGAATCTACCAAAATATAAGCAGGAGAAAACAAACGTTTGTCATACTTGAAATTTATTTACTTTTATTTTTTTCTTCTATAGGTTCATTACATAAGCTTAAGCCAGTGGTTCTCAACCGGGGTGCCATTTACATTTCGCAAGGGTGCCGCAAGTTATTGCGCACTAATCACTAGTCGAGGAAAACGGTTGCGAAAATTATTATTTTTATTTAATGCAGAAATTTTTTGGTTTGACTGTGGGTGCCGCCAAATCTTTTGGTTGTTTGCAGGGTACCGTAAGCCAAAAAGGTTGAGAACCACTGGCTTAAGCGATTGTTTGGTATTATCAAAGTCGTAATGGTCGACAAAGACTTGGATGAATCGAGTTTGTATTCAGCTCTTCAGGAGATCTATTTAATTAACATGCCAACCAGTGAGAAATCCCTAGTGAGGTGTTTGATGATGTCCTTGGTCTGGCTTTTATCTTTCGTGACGTTCATCGATTTAACACGTCTCTATATATGGCATTGTTTACTGGTAATATTTCTAAAACTTATTCTGATCCCGACACCAAGATGAATAGGCTGAATGAGTGCGGTAAATCTGCCGGCAAAATAACAAAGGAAATGTGTTTGCAGAATAAAAAATACTACATAAAAAGTATGGATTTCCTATTATGCCACACTTTTTTTTACGATGTTGGCTATTTGAAGCGATTCCCTTAAGCTAAGGACACTCATGGTCAGCACAATATTACTTCAAATTGCAGCTACTTTTACATCAATGAATACGGCGATTCTGCCGATTATAGCTTGTATGCGTTTGAGGCTTTGTTTTGTTTTCTTGGCAAAAATGCCTCAGACTTTGTCATCACCGGCGCCTCTTGCTTTCAAGCTGGTGAGAGTTATTGGCTCTTATTGATTCGTTATTGGCTGAGTTATTTGCGGGAATATAAAGACGCAGCGATACTGTTTGAAAGAGCCATCGAGATGTTCCTCTGGATGTCGAAGAGGAAGAGAAGAGAAAATGCATGGATTTGTCTTGGATTAAAATGCAACAGTGTTTGGACAAACAATATAAAGGCAGTCTTTATCGGTGGAGGTGGTAGCTTACATCAACGTGTTAGTTACATATTTTATTCCTCATGACTTTGTTTGTCCCATCCAAGAATGTATATTAGTTACTTACTTTACTTATCATTCACGTCTTGGAATTTTTCCCTTAAAATTGAAACTTTGTGTGGAATTTGTCATATAATTTTGAAAATCTTGTTTTCAATTTTTATGGTAAAGATTAAATTATCAGTGGCTTGTTTAGAGAATATGCCATATTTCCTTATCACATTATGAAATTCTTACTTGGCATTTTTTTAGTAAAATGATTATGATTCCTTGTATGCTTAGTTGTGTGTAAGGTACTAATGGTACATTAACATGTGCCATTAGTCACCAGAAAGTTTTATTGCAGCCAAACGTAGTTATGCTACGTCATGCAATTTTGTTATTTCCTCAAATATTTTTGATTAAGTGTATAATAGAGTTGTCTAATTATTTCAGCGAAATTGGTTCAAATTTGTAAAATAATGTTTAATTTAACAAAGGAATGGAGATGCAGAGTTCTTTTTAGATAACTTTGAACTATAATCCCAGTAATAAATTTTTATAGATCTTCAAATATAAGTAACATCCATTTTGTTAAAAAAAGCTTTGTTTTGAAGCTGCATAAACTTCAGTTCAAATGATAAGTTGGAAAGTGTTGACCTTAAACATATTCATATTTAGAAACAAATATGTCACTTGTTTTTTTTCAGCATTAAAATTAGTTAAAACTCTCCCTGTTCCGACCTTCACAGCCAACACGACAAATCTATCAAAATTAGTTTTTGATATTAAATACCGAAATGGGTGTCAAATTCTAAAAGCATATCTTAATGTCATATCATAATAACAAAGCATATCCTCTTCGAAATGCATAATAACAATTAGAAAACCTACTGTCATAAAAACTTCATGACAATTTTTCTTTTCCTCAGATTTAGATACTTTTGCATTTAATAAAAATTGTTTTCTAAATGGCGTCAGCCGAAGGCAAGTCTGCAGCAGGAAAAATGGAAGACTCTTCCTCTTCGACTGTAGAAAGTAACACTTTTTTCATTGATTAAGATCTTGTTAAAATCTTTGCTTATTGCTAAAACTTATTTTTTGCTTATACTGTATTCAGATTTAAAGAATGAGATTGGAGTTCGTATAGATTTCATCAAAAGAAAGCTGCAATCCAATGATTTTGAAAATGCTGAGGAAGCAATCAAGGAGATAGCGCTCATAAAAATTGGTGGACCTAAATGGGATTGTTCCCAAACCATCCAAGACTTGCTGCAAATCTCCAGTGTGTTTTTAAAAAGATGCTCATACATGCTGTCGTTGTGCTTAGTCATGTCATCTACGGAGTTAAGTGATCTTCTTCCAGACAATGAAGAGCGAATGGAAAAATTAGGTAGCTGTAGCGCTGCTGCAATGGATGTATCCACCACAATGGTGGCCAATCGTGAAAAGAACGCAATCGAGAAGCAGGCATTGCCGATCCTTAAAGAGGTTTGCAGACGATTGCAAGCATTAAAGGAAAACATTGACATTGAACACAAAGCATACCTGCTGAGTTACTGCTACCATCGCATAGCGACAAGTTGCTATTACATCGGCGAATTTAAGGAGGCGCTAGAATATGGAGAAGCCGGTATATCAGTCTTGAGCAAAACATTTGGAGAAGATGCAAAGAAATATATCCCTACTGCAGCTTGCTACTACCTCAATGGTAGAGTATACCACTACATGGGAAAATATGATCAAGCTGTTGAATGCTTTAAGAAGACAATTGAAGTTTATGAAGTTGATGATAGTTTTGGTGAAGAAGAGAAAGCTCAAAATATCCGTCTTGTTCAAGAAAAACTGCTTCGAGCCGAAGCCTCTTTGCCCCCGGCTTAAATTAAAGGTCAAATTGTAGCTTCATTTATCAGTGACATGTTATAAATGTTACTTTAGCTGTCATTTTAAATGTATCAAATGTCACTCAGCTTGATTTATTGCATGTCATTGTAATCTACAATAATCCATTGATTCCAGTATCTATGTTTGGGAACACTTACGATCCAATTTTTAATAGAAATTCTTTTTCATTTTCGTATCTAAAACACAATTTTCTGAAAAAATGTCTTC
Organism: Clavelina lepadiformis; assembly: GCF_947623445.1. Taxonomy (NCBI): domain Eukaryota; kingdom Metazoa; phylum Chordata; class Ascidiacea; order Aplousobranchia; family Clavelinidae; genus Clavelina; species Clavelina lepadiformis. Next base: position 20,732,629 of record NC_135244.1, on the reverse strand, counting down.
TCTTGAGTCTTTCGGATAACCATCTTGTTCAATGTTACTAGCCAACAAGGATTTTGTTTGCTTTATAAAACAGTTATTATATATAAAAGCAATTTGCTTTTGGCTAATCAGTTGACAACATTTTATATCAGAATTGTATTACCCTTACTTATTTTATGTATCAATAACATCATGTGTTTACTTACTAGTTTGTAAGATTAGTAATTTTTACAAAACAAAATTCTTAAATGGCGTCAGCTGAAGGCAAGCCTGCTACCGGAAGCAATGAAAAAGCTTCAACACAACCTGAAGAAAGTAAGAAGTTGTGAAATCAATATCATTTATTTCTTTGTGAACCCAATTTTAGTTAAAAAGTGCATGATGCCTATCACGTATGTCGTACTTAGTGCCATACTCCAGTTTAATTTTTGTTCACTTTATATAGGTTCCTTTGACAAACTTAAGAAGGTGGTTGATTTGATCAAACTCAAAATGGCCGGAGGTGACATGGATGATCCAGATTTGTTATCGGCTCTTCAGCAGGTTTATGAAATTGACGTATCTGACCAACGGGATAACTGTGATGAGATTTTTAAAGATGTTATTGACATAACCAGTTCCCTACGTGATCATTTACAATACAATGCTGCTATACTTCTGATCTGGGTGGCCAGTAAAATTTGTGAAACATTCACTGATCCTGAAACTAAAATTAGCAAACTGGATGCGTGTGGTCAATCTGCCAACATTACAATAATGCGAATGTGCATGCGTAATGAAAAAGATGACATAAAAAGCAATGGTCTACCCATAATAGAGAAGCTTTGTGTTCAGGTGAAGTCTATTGAAACCGAATCAACTCCACTAAAAGCTCATGTTTTGTGCAAATGTTTGAGTCGAGTTGGATCGTGCAATTTCTACATCAATAATTACGAAGACGCAGCCAAATATTGCTCGATTGGATTACGGGTAATCACCAGCATGCTGGGAGATGACGCCAAACTGTTTGTCATTGCCGGAGCTACATGCTATCAAGCCGGTGAGAGTTACCGCTTCATGAGGAAGTTCGATGAAGCAGCGGAGCTCTTTGAGGAGGCGATTGAGATGTACGAAGGAGCTCAGGATGTTGGAGAGGATGAGAAGAGAAAATGCATCGATTTATCTCGAGATAAATTGCAGAAATCTCGCGCCAGGCAATTTCCTTGAAATTAAAGTCTTTACGAGATTTTACAGATTTGTACTAGCAAATTGCGATAGTGGTTAATGTTAATGAAACATTTTACTTTATAATATTTAACTTGCCCATGTGTAGATATATACATATGTTATGTGTATTGAAAATAGTACTCATAATATATCCTGCTGAACTTGTTTTTCCTTTCATTTATGTTCAACCACTTAAAACCTATTCTGATAGTACTAAATTTATAAACTTTAAAACCAGGAAATTAGGTTCTTCTTCGAGCAATTCTATTGGTTCTTTTGCAAGGTAGACCATACTACCTTTCACTCAGCTCTATTTCTTTGACATGTCTTGAAAGGCAAAAGGCATTTTCAGTCATTGTTTCTCTGTAAAATATCTGGTTTCATATCTTTTATTCTGTGTATATTTGTATCAGAAATTGAGACAAGTTTATTCACTTAAAAGTGTTTGCTGCAACCGGAATGTTCTTATATTTTGCAATTTTAATTTTTTTAGGTCAGTCATTTATTAAAGTGTGTAGGAATTATTTTTTTGGTGTTATTTCTTTTTTGATTTTCTTTCTTTTTTGCTTGAACTATGATTATTTAAACCTATTAAAAGCTATTTAAGCATTAGTTTAAATTAAATAATTGCTCTACCAGTTATATTTTGTGCATGCAATTGCCATATCTTGACCATAGTAACTTAAAACTTTCATATCTAGCAGCTTATAAGATGCATATTCGCTGGAAAAAAATGTCTTAAATTTGTTTTGGTCCAATTTTCATCCCTTATTATGGATGAAAATCTGTGCAATGCATAGCAGTCCATGCAAAATGGCTTATGCTTGTAAAATTGTCAAAAATGTTTTACAAGGGAACTTGCCTGCAACGAATTTATCTTCAATGGCATGTTACTGTAATCGACAAAAGTTTTTGGCTTTGGCAGAAATCCTATGTTTTGCTCAGCATCAATCTTTTGTGGCTCTATATCGGCTTTTACTTTGGCGCCACTTCTCATGTACCAAAGGTGTCCGCTTGCATTACGTTTTCTCTTCACATTTGCATATCATAATCAATAATGATGCCGATTGTGACAAAACAATCAAATTCGTGCATCTCGCAAATCAGATGGTAAAATTGTTCACAGATTATTGCAGCGCAATGAATGCAAGCTAAAATTTTATAGTGACTACATCACCCTAAAAACTTTTACTTTTGCTTTGATCTGAAATCACTTGCAAGCTTCACTTTTCATTGTGTTTAAATACCCATAAGCTGTCTCACAGTTTAAAATTCAATGAAAGTGCATTTTATTATTATTTTATTGATTTGTTTGTTATGGTAGTTGGTGTATATTAGAACTTGTCAAATCTGTACGTGGTGTTACTATAAGCAAATTATACTGACTTATCTTTTAAAAATACTTCATAAATGAACAACTTTATCTTTAACCCTTACATAAGTTAATTTAAGTATGTCCTATAAACTTACTTGTATATATAAATGTTTACGTCATCCCCAGAGTTAGGTATTTGTACGTAATGAAATTTTTTATAATGGCATCAGTTGAAAGCAATCATGCATCGAAAATCATAGAAGCTTTCTTAACACCTGAAGAAAGTAAGACGTTTTTTTATTTATTTTGTCTCTAGATTACCGAAGAAACATAGAGTTTGCGCTCTTTTGAGTTTTTTTTATGAAATATCAGTATTCAGTGAGTTGATGGGTAGCTGACATCCACACTTTTTTAATGTTTTCATTTTCTTCACTTGTGAGCTAGTTTTTAAATAATCTACATTAAAATGGTCTACAAATTGCAATAAATATGTACGTACATATATAAATTTATATACGTACGTGCACAAATGTACATAAATATAAGAAATAAATTTACCATTATTATTTATACATGAGTTGTATTTTAATGCCTGTCGGTTTTTCATACACAACTGATTTAATTCCATGCAGATGGATTTGAAAGAAATGTCGTGCTTATTTATTTTGCTATGTTTATTTTTTCACTCCTGCAGGTTCATTTGATAAATTAAAGATTCAAAATCGCTGAAGATGACGTAGAAAACACTGATTTTAGATCACCTCTGGTGGTGGTTTCTTACGTTGACAACCATGTTCCCATGCTCCAACCAACAGAATAACTGTGATGAGATTTCTAAAGAACTCATCGACATAATCCGCTGTCTATTTGATCAATTACCATGCAATTTATCTCTATTCTTAATGTTGTTTGGAAGCCAGGTGTATGAATCTTTCTCTGAGGCAGATAATAACTACCACCAACTAAATTGGTTGAATGTGGTCATTCCACTATCAGTACGGTAACGCTAATGTTCATGATGGGACAGATGACATAGAAAAGTTGACTTTCCTGCAATGCTGCAACTTTTTCTTAAAGCGAGATTGATTGAAACCAATTCCGTTTTGTTAAAGCGCAAATTTTTTCTGCAAATTTTTGAATTGAATTGGGCCATGTTGTTTCTACATTGATGATAACAAAGAAACAGCTCAGTATTGCTCAGCTGCATTGGAAACAATCAGGCCAGTGAAGGTTATCGCTTCTTGCAAGAATTTGAAAAAGCAACGCAAATGTTTGAAAAAACGATTGAAATGCTCAAGATATTGGAGAAGAAGAGAAGAAAAAGATTTACATTGAGTTTATTCGAGATAAATCGGAGAAATCTAAAGGCAGGGAATATCATTATTGTTATTAGATTGTAATATTTTTTTAAATTCGCTTTCTCGGATTAATCTAGATTTTCCTTAGTGAGACAGAATGGAATTGTCAGTAACACGCGTAGATTTGTTGTTGTTAGTTTTAAGACTAAATCGGTTGTATTGGTAAGAGTGCTTATATCGCATCATGTTAAATCTTTATTCGTTTAATTATGTTTTGCCTCAAACCAGTCTGGAAGCCTGTTTGCGTTGAGTTTAGTTTATATCTTTGAAAACCTCAGAACTATATTTGATATTACAAACTATGTATTAATATTACCCTTAACTCGTTAAATCGTGAAAAGCAAAAGGCATCCTTTAAAATTATGACATAGGTTTAGTTGCAAAAAGTGTCTGACTGCCAGACGTTGTTTAAATGTTGCAATTCTTCGTTTTTCAGGTTATATTCCGGTGCAATTTTTTTTTTGTTTTGAAATGAGCATGTTAAGAAATTTTTTACTTTGTGAAAATATGAACTCACTTTTTTATCCGTTGCACTGGTTTTGTTTGATTTTAATACTTACATAAAAACACTTATGTCGCATGTAAACGTTTTTCTCTCAAGTTTATATAATTGGTTATTAAGTGAATAATAAAAAGTTGCGAAAATGGCATCAACTGATGGCAAGTACGCCGCAGAAAATGAAGAAGAAGCTTCCTCACCACCTGAAGAAAGTATGAGGTTTTTTTACAAAATTTCTTATACCTTCAATTTTTTCTTAGAATGATATGTTTTTGTATTCTTATGTCTGCAGCATCCTTTAAGTATTTTTGCCAAGTATCTTTTGCTTTAGTTGACACAGTGCTGTCCACAGTGTATTAGTTTCCACCTTGTTATAAGAATATCATCTTGCACTTGGCATTTTTTTCACTTCTGTAGGTTCATTAGATAAGCTTAAGAGATTGGTTGGTTTTCTCAAAGTGAAACTTGCGGAAGGTGACGTGGATAATGCTGATTTCTTATCGGCTTTTCAGCAAGTTCTTCTTCTTAAAGTATCCAACCAACGAGATAACTGTAATGAGGTTTTTAAAGATATCATTCGCATAACCCATTCTCTACGTGAACGTCTGGAATTTAACATGTCCTTATTTATGGTGTGCTTTGCCAGTACTGTATGCATGACGTTCTCTGATCCTGATATTAGAATCATTAAGCTGAACGATTGCGGCCATTCTGCTAATATTACAGTAGAGCACATGCGCTTGCTTCATAAAAAATCTGACATAGAAAGGCACGGTATTCCGACAATGCGGCACCTCTGCAACATGCTCAAGCCTATTGAAACCCCTTCTGTTGCATTAAAGGCACACATTTTATGCAAATTCTTGAATCACATTGGCTGGTGCTATTTCTACATCAATAAATACAAGGATGCAGCCGAACATTACTCTGTTGCATTGGAAACAATCACGTTCGATGTGGACAATGCCGGAGAGTTTTTCATCACCGGTGCTTGTTGTTATCAAACTGGCGAAAGTTATCGCCTGCTGCAAAAGTATAATGATGCAGCCGAGCTTTTTGAAAGAGCGATTGAGATGTATGAAGAAGCTCAGGATGTTGAAGAAGAAGAGAAGAAAAAATGCATCGATTTATCTCGTGATAAATTGGAAAAGTGTCGCGTTAGGGAATTTCTTTTATAGTACTAAACCGATTGTGATGGCAATTTTTGACACCAAATTGTACCTCACAATTTTTTGCTTGCCTTGTTTAAAAGTATTCATAAGTTGTATGCATGATAACAACAGCAATCTTTTTCGTTCTACTTGATTTTCCCTTCTATTCTTTTTAACTTATCTTACATTTTGTCTGAAACAATTCAGTAAAAATCCAAACTAAATATGTATACCTTTAAAAACATGCAAAGCAGGTTTTGTTTGATATAGTTTTGGTAGTTATAGATGATGCCACACCTTAAAAAATTTTTCTTAGCCACTGTTTCTTAATAAAAGATATGTTAAATTCTATTGTATGCATATTTAACCTGTAAATTACCATTCCCATGTTCTATTAATCACAACAAAGTGTTAGTTTGGACCAAATGTATGTTACAATATTTTTTATAAAATGTAGTCTTACTTGTTGCCTCGTTATGATGGTTTTCTATGTGTGTTTAAGTATATTTTTGCCAGAAATATTAATTTAGATTTGCAAGAAATGTGGAATAGCTTTCTGATTAACTAAAACAAAAAATAGACCAAAGTAAATATACCAAAGGTTCTTTTAGAGCATTTTGATGAGCATAAAGTCTTGAATAATTGAGCAGTTGAAAATAGTTCAACTCCTCATATACTTCTGCTTCAACAATCCAGCTACTAATTATATCCGCTTTGTTGGAAAAAAAAATTGTTATGAAGCTTCTCCTGTCAGTTATATTTGGATAATGCAGTTGAAATACTTGACCTTGGACAATCGAAACTTTCATACCTGGAAGGAAATAAATTGCTTACCGATATTTTTTCATCAAAAAAAGGTTAATTGTCTTCTGATTTTCACTAACTTTCCATCCAATGAGGTTGCGTCTTATAATCTAGTTCACCATTTCGGATACACACAAACAGAAGAAGATTCTTTCCAACACAGCAAACTATGTGAAATGATTTATGCCTATTGTACAGTCCATTTACAAACCGACAAAACGATCAAAATGCTAAAATCTTCCCATAAAATTTTTCATTTATTATGTTTACTTCATTTAAAATAAATTTAAGAAAATTTTTATCTTTTTTTAGTGTTTTTTGTTTATAAATAGTAAATAAATAATTAGTTGTTGCAATGGCATCAATTGTAGTCAAGCATGCAGAAGGGAACAGAAATGGAGCTTCCCCACCACCTGAAGAGAGTAAGAAGTTGTTTATTATTTATTGTGTATCAATATTATTATTGGTCATATCGATTTACTTATAATAGAACTTGCCAAGTAGTTGTGTTCAATACATATTTCATGCACTGAATATGAAAATCTTTCATGCATGCAATTTTTATTATTATCGAAATGTGATATACAGCTGTTGTTTAACATCATCCATGTGCAAGTCATTCAAAGGAAATCAATTCGTATATAGATAGCAAAATAATTATTATTTTGATTATAATGTAATTTGTACATGCACAGCTTAGCGGTCAATAAACCAGCACTGATCAACATTCAATACATTGTTGATTTAGCATGGTTGACTTAGCATGGTTGACTTAGCATGGTTAATTCAATTATTCAAGCATTCATTTAGCTTTATTACACAAAATAACTGTAACATATCAACAGGATAAAATAAATTTTGCCATCGTACTAAAATGTATGTTCTTGCTTTGTTCAGGTTTAATCGATAGGCTCAAACAAATGGTTGCTTTGATCAAAACCAGACTTGTTGATGGGGACTTGAACAGTGTTGATTTGTTATTGGCTATTCAGGAGATTAACCAAGCTAACTTGTCCGACGAACAAGATACCTGTGAAATAGTGTTTAAGGATATTATTAAAATCAGTGATTCCTTTCGTGAACATCAAAAATTTCATTCGTCTTTATTCATGGTATGGTTAGCCAGCACTCTTTGTAAAAATTTTACTGATCCTGACATTAAGATCATTAGGCTGAATGACTGTGGTAACTCAACCAATTATACGGCAAAGCTTTTGTGCTTGTACGATAAGAAAGAAGACATTGAAAGGTATGTTTTGCCTATGGTGCGGAACCTCTACGAAGTGATGAGATCTGTTGAAACAAATACCAATATACTTAAAGTGCACATTTTGTGCAAATTTTTTGGTCGGATTGGTTGGTGTTATACTTACATCAATGATTACGAAAACTCAGCCGAATATTTTTCTGAGGGATTGGAGACGATGATCAAATGGTTTGGAGATGACGCCAAACAGTTTATTATCACTGGCTCTAGCTGTTATCAAGCCGGCAAGTGTTATCGCTGTTTACAGAAGTTTAATGAAGCAACAGAGCTATTTGAAAGATCGATCAAATTGTACAAAGGAGTTCTAGATGTTGGAGATGAAGAGAAGAAGAAATGCATCGATATTGCCGTGGAGCAATTGCAAAAATCCCGCGCTGGGGATTCTTCGGAATAGTAGTAACACACTGCGGAAGTGGTAATTGTCAGTAACACATTGTACCTCATGGTTTTGTTCTTACCTTAGTTTATTTCTTCATTATTCATTTGTCAAATTGATGATGAAAGCAATCTTATTACCTATCCTTCTAATCTTACTTTGTTATTTTTTTCCTTTCATTTTCATTTAGCTTAAAACAGTTTAGTTAAAGTTAAAACTAAATAAGTAATATTTGCAATATAACTGCTAAAGCTTCTAGGAATCTGACTAAGAATAATACTAACCAACAAAATATGTCAAATGTTGTGGCTACCATATTTTACCTCAAAAGTTTGTGCTTGCCTTATGACATATTATGCTTAAATTAACTGTGTTTTTCAGTTGTACCGATGACAACAGAAATCATATTACATATTCTATTAGTTCTACATGTAGTCCTATTGTTTTCCATTTAATTCATATTTTGCTTTAGATATACTATTTTTGGAATATTTATTATTACTTTAAAAACCATGTTTTGCTGTAACGGTTGTTTATTATAAAAAATGTCTCACTATTGTATTCGCCATATCATATTATTTCCCTGTTTTGTGAAACACTAGTTCCCTGCTGTGTATTGCTGGTACATCTTTTTGTTTTTTATGGCATATTAACGGTATTTAGAAGTGATTGTTACAGTCTAATTTGCTTCAATTCAACATAGTGCGGTTATTTATTTATGTGTGCATATTACACTTTTGTTTTGCTGTAAAATATTGTCTGTTTGCAAGGAATGTGGATTCAATTTTTTGTTACACATGCGGAGTATTGTGAATAAAATAAGATGAAATAAGAGTTCTTTAGAGGACTTTGAAATTTTCAGAACCAGTAAAATGTTTGATAAATAGTCAAATGCACATCCATCATGTTTAAAAAACTACTTTGAACTGAAGACACAACTTCAACTAATTTAGTAGTTCTCTAGTTGTAATTTTCGCCTTCTTTTAGTGAATTCAGTTGCAAGATACCAACTTTTGGCAAACAGAATTTTCATATTTGAGAACAAATAAGATGCATTTTTTGTTACTGTACATTTAATACGACAGTTTTCACTCGTCACATTATCAAAAAGTTTTTTTCTCAAAATGATCAATAAATTGGCAGCTTTCAGGATCATGCTTCCATTCGGTTACTTGATATAATTTTTGTAAAAAACTTTATCTCCCTTTTCTTTTTAGACATTAAAATAGAAATCTAAATTGTATTGTAAATGGCGTCAACCGAAGGCAAGAATGAAACAGAAAACAATGAAGAAGCTTCCTCACACCCTGAAGAAAGTAAGAAGTTGTTTACTAATTATGTATCCATTTGCTTACAAATGCTCAATGTTTCTAATTTAAAGTTCAATTTAGGATATTAAAAAGTAAAAAATACTTACGTTTCGTTATAAAAATAATAATGCTGTTGCAAAATGGTGCAAAGCGGAATCTCCACTTGCGCAATCTTGAAAATGGTTTCCGGTTTCAAGCAACTCTTTACCAATTCACTTACCAGGTTTGGTAAAGCATGAAAAGCCCATGGTGTTTCGGTGATGTATTGTGTAAAACATACAGTTTTAGAAATATTATGGTTTTTAGAGCATGTAGCAAGCAACCTGGTAATATCTGTATGTGTAAGCTAAAATTGTATCTCTAAAAGATACATACTGCAGAAGTAGATTACGTGAATTAACACTTGCTTCTGATTCTTGCTGTTAAACTTCAAGCATCTTTAGAGTGGCATGTTTGTGTATATTAATCTCAAGAATAATGGTTAATAGGTTAACATCATAACATACTTTGGGTTGTATGCACTTGGTACTTGTGTAATCTTTGTTATTAACATTGTGGGTATAGTACACTTTTAATTTAACATATTTGAATTCCACTGGATTTATGGAATGAGATAACAGACACAGAATGAAATAGATTTAAATTTTCTTTTACTTTTCTAGGTCCATTAGATAAACTTAATCGATTGATTGATTTGGTGAAAGTTAAAATATCTGAAGGTGACGGCGAGTTGGAATCGATTCTTCGACAGTTTTTCCAGGTCAATATATCTGACCAACGGGATAACTGTGACAAAGTGTTTGATGATATTATTGGTGTAATCCAGTCTCTACAAGATCTTCAACAATATCATGAATGTCTATCTATGCTGTGGTTAGCCGGTAATCTATGTAAAACTTTCTCCAAACCTGATATTAAAATCAATAGGCTGGACGAATGTGGTCACTTGGCAAACATTACGGCTAAGCACATGTTCTTAGATGATAAAAAATATGACATAGAACGGTACACTCTGCCAATGATGCAGCATCTCTATGAAGAGATGAAGTCCGTTGAAACTGATGCCAGTGCACCAAGAGCATTTATCTTGTGTCACTTTTTTAGTCGGTTGGGTTGGTGCCATTTCTTCATTAATAATTACAAAGATGCAGCCAATTATTTCTCTGAGGGGTTAAAAACAATCACCAACATGCATGGAGACAAGGCAAAGGAGTTTCTCATCACTGGCGCTTGTTGCTATGAAGTTGGTGAATGTTATCGGCTCATGCAAAAGTTTGATGATGCCATAGAAATGTTGGAAAAAGCGATCGAGATGTACAAAGGTGCTCAGGATGTTGAGGAGGAAGAGAAGAGAAAATGCATCGATTATTGTAATGATAGGTTGCAAAAATGCCGTGCTAGAGACAGTGTTTTGTAGAGCTAGCATACAAAACAGTACAGGAGTCAAAGTTCATGTCATCTAGTCATCCAGAAAACAAGTTGTACCTCATAACGTATTGTACCTTCACTAAAAAGTTTTAAATAAATGCGTTAATTTTTCAGTTAACTTTGAATTTCAGGGAACCAGGTTCTCTTCGAAGTAGTTTCGGTTGTTTATAACCGTTCGTGCCACGTGCTCTTGCCACAGTGTGGAAGCAATGTACAGAATTTTTCAGTAAAATGTTACTAAGTGTAAAGTGTTAGTGAAGTGTTACGTTCTTGAGTATTTCAAGGATTCTGTTCTTTTGAGTGATCTTTGCTACCTTGTTTTTGTTTCAATGCACATTAACATGTGCTAGTGTTTGTTGCTGCCAAATGACTTCGTAAGTTGCAATTTTTTGTTATACAGGTCGGTATTATTTTTTTAAATACATCAATAGTTTTGTTTAAGAGTTAGCTTTGTAATTTCGTTATAAAATTTGATATCAGAAAAAACTATACTTAAGTCGCTTGAGGAAATATATGAAATTTTGAAATATGTAAAATTTAAAAAAATGATAAAAAGGTGATGTGCGAATATCGTCCATCTTGTTCAAAAAAGTATTTTGTACTGAAGCTGCTTTAGCTGCTGAGAGAGTAAGTCAAACTGTGATTGTCATATTTGCTTCATTTAGTGCATTCAGCTGCAATCTTTTGACCTAGAAACTCAAACTAAATAGGAAGAAACAGTGAAATGTACTGTTGTAGATCTATTCTTGAACTCATGGATAACATAGCTCTCACATCTGAGAACAAACAAACTGCAAATTTTTTAATAAAAATTAGTTTAAATTTCTCCTTTGTCTGATTTTCACTATTTCTTATTCTGTTCAAACCATGCAAAATGTTTTTCCTTGTCAAACTACAGAAACAGTTGTTGATCATTCTACAAAATGATCAATAAGATGACAACTACCTTTTCCACACATTGATAACTTGGCGTACTTAAACAAACTTCAATATATTTTTCTTTTTCCCAGGGTTAGGTGTTTGAACATAATACAAAAATATTTTGTTATAATTATGGCATCAGCGGAAGACAAGAATGCAGCAGAAAACAATGAAGAACCTTTTTTCGACATCGCCGATAGAAATTGAAAATTTTATAAATTATACAGTAATATCGATAATCACCAACATGCTGGGAGATGGTACCAAGCAGTTTGTCATCACCGGCGCTACATGCTTTTAAGCCGGTGAGAGTTACCGCTTCATGAGGAAGTTTGATGAAGCAGCAGAGCTCTTTGAGGAGGCGATTGAGATGTACGAAGGAGCTCAGGATGTTGGAAAGGATGAGAAGAGAAAATGCATCGATTTATCTCGAAATAAATTGCAGAAATCTCCGGCAAGGCAATTTCCTTGAAAATAATCTCAGTTTTAAAAGTACTAATACTTAAAAACACTACGTACTTAACAAGACAAGAAAATTTGATATGTTTTATGAAACTGCTAATTGGTGTTTCTTACTTTCTATATTATGCTTGTTCTATTTATGATTTAAGTGTGCTGAGAATCATATATGTAGTATACATACATATTACATTACCGCTGGTAATACTTTATGTGAATAGGTCTATTTTTTACTGTCATTCATAGATAAGAAGACGCTTACTGATAATTTAGATTTGTTGGAAGGAATTTTGAGTTGATAATATTAAGCGGTAGACCGGTAGTTGATTGAATGCTAATTTTAGCTATTATTTTTTCAAATCACGTTCGATATTCATTTAAAATTTCTTAATTTAGTTGATTATGCATTGTACTTGTGTAAATTGCCATGTTGCATGAAACCTCAGTAGTCACATAAAAGTGTTTTGTTGTAGCTGAAATGTATAGGGTGCGCTTTGCATCTTGCAATAGTTTCTTTTATAAACATAAATCTTTAATATGCTTTACACTTCAAATCAAATTTATAGAGCATTATGTTCTTTTGACAAAACTATGTTTGAACATGACATGTTTATAGTATGTGGAGTAACAATCCTTTTAAGTTCATGGAAAAAGTAGTGTGCGTCCTTACAAAGTGACTATATTTCTAATTTCAACATTTCTATGTTGCATAGTGGTTATCGAATAATGCGCTTTAGAATTTGGCATTGGTTAAGATCATAACTGTTGTATAGCTTTCGTATTTGTGAATTTAATATCTGGTGAACTTCTATGTCTTACTGTTTATTGGAGATTTGAAGCATTTTGTGAAGATAATTCAACCTCTTCAAAGCATTCAGGTAAGAAGACTCTCTATCATGTTTTACCTACTATGAAGTGCCTGAGCTCATTGGACATGTCTTCTCCAGGTATGAGTGAAAAAATTTTACATCAAATTTCTTTCATCAAAACAAAATTGAAACGAGGCGATTATGAGGCAATCTTGTGCGCAATTAAAGAATTAATCCCGTTAAATACAAAAGAACTGAGCTTGGATTATAACAAAGTAATAGAAGATGTTCTGGAAGTTTCGAAAATGCTCTGTGACAAGCTACAACATTTGATGTCCCTGTCACTTATCATGTTTGCTGCGGACTTGTGCAGCAGTATGACAAGTAACGAAGACAAAATGCTTAAATTGGACAGCTGTAGCCATGCCACGATGGAAGTTGTCATCGCTTTGCGTAACACATCGAGAAAGGATGAAATTGAAAAGGGGGCGCTAGTGAGCCATATGGAGCTGCTGAAAGCATTGCAGTCAGTTAACGATAACATTGACAAGGAACACAAAGCATATTTGCTGTGCAAGTGTTTTAATCGCATCGGGACTACCTATTATTTCATTGGGAAAGGGAATGAAGCAATCGAAAATGCCAAAGCCGGGATATCTGTGTTGGACAAAGCTTTTGGGAGCAACGCAAAGCAATTTGTGGTTTATGGTGGGTGCCACTATATTGCTGGAAAAGCATATCATTGCATGAGAAAATATCTCTACGCTGTCCATTATTTTCAAAAAACGCTCGAAATGTACAATAGTGTCAAAGACTTAGACAAAGAAGCCATGAAAAAGAACATTGAACTAGCCAAAGTGAAGATGGACAGAGCCCAATCCCTGCAGCCACCTGTAAGTTTTTCTACGCAATAAGTTTTACTGATTTTACAGAAAGGCTGAAACAGTATTTTTATATCCCAGTACTGCTATATAAAAACATTCTTAATATATTAAAATAAACTACATTTTTTCTTTTCTCCAGGACCCGGTTGATTGGATTCAAACAGCTCAAAGTGCACCATTGGTTGTTTCTAGTAAGACAGCAACAAGAACAAGCCCAAAACCAGCATCTTCACCGTCACATGCACCAGCTACACCAGTAGCTCAGCCAAGTAGATCAAGTAAAACTGTCATGATATACATTTTTGTAATAATTTACATTTATGTTTTTTTCAAAAAAACAAATTATCTGCAATGTTCCTCGTATGTTGTTAAGTTCCGTATAATTTTAGTTCACTGCATTAATATGCTACGGTATCCCATTGTTTGATATGTGCTATTATTTTAGACACTCTTGGAAACCTGCAGCAAACGGTTGAGACCATAAAACAAAAATTAGACGCTGGCATCAAGGAGGACAGAGAGCTCCTTCATGCTTTCCAGGCACTATTTCAAGCCGATTTGCCTGCCTTGAATTCCAATTGTGAACCACTCATCAAGGACATTATCAGTATTTCGGACACTCTGCGTGACAACCTGCAGCATAAACTGTCCCTTACAGCTTTGGTGGTCGCCAGCGATGTATGCAACAAGCTATCAAATCCTGACAATAAGATGTATCGATTAAACGACTGTGGCCACTCGGCTGCCAACACAATAATGCAAATGTTTCTAAAAGGGGAAGTCAAAGATATAGGAGAGATTGGAATGCCAATTTTGAAAGAATTGCACGAAAGAATCAGTGCAACAGAGACAGATTCTGTTGCTCAAAAAGCCTTCCTTTTGAGCAAGTTTTTGAGTCGAATCGGGTCGACCTTATTCTATATCCAGAAGTACGAAGAAGCAGGGGAATATTGCTCTGCAGGTTTGTCAGTTATGACCCAAGTCTTTGGGCAACACGCCAAGGAGTTTGTCATCTCCGGTGCTTGTTGTTATCAAGCCGGCGAGAGTTACCGTTTTATTCGAAAGTTTGACCGAGCAGCTGAGTTATTCCAAATAGCGATAGAGATGTACGAAGGAGCTCAGGATGTTGGGGAAGCAGAGAGGAAAAAATGCATCGATTTATCTCGAGATAAATTGCAAAAGTCTCGAGCGAGACAATTTCCTTGATTGGAGGTTAGAAAGAAGGATTCGATCCATCTGGATTGCTATTCTTTAACTCTATAGCAAACGCTAAATGGAAAATATAAGTTTTAAGCAATTTTGTGAGTTATATTTCAGATTGATAGTTGACTTCATGCCATGATTTGCCAAACTAATGTTTTTACCCTGTAATCATTGCTTATGATCATATACATTGTTTCTTTCTTTATTACTCTCTTATGTAAATTTGCTGTACAGTTTCTAAACAACAGGAAATATGACTGCCACTTAACAGCTTTAGTTGCAATACAACTAATTTATTATAATACAGCAAAAAATATATAGTATTTCCTTTATGTAACGTTGGAGCTGTGAGGAATTATCGCTGATTTTACATCGTGGAAAAACTCTCCTCAGTCTAAGGATATAAATTTTGTTACCGTCGCTCTACAATCAAATAGCATTTAACATGACGTACTTTTTAACACGTGTTTCATTGGTGTAGCTGGTGGTTGTTTGAACCAATCAAATCCTTTGAATGCAGACAATATTAACTTGTGGTGACGCACTGTAGAACCATACCGGATTTGTTATTGCATGTGATACAAGACTTTACAAGATAAATTTGAAAACGTCTTCAACGTAATTAAGAATCAAGTTAACGTGTTTTATAGAAATTGTTGCTATACCTAATGCCCACGTAAATTAAACCATATTTTTCTTGTTATCACCTTCTGTCTACTGTGTCAATGATTAATTTGCTAATGATTACATTTTATCATTTTAATAATTAAACTTAAGGCATGAAAATAAATTGTCAACAAACTTCATTTATATACATGGCTGAAATAAAAGCAATTGACAAAGGTACGGTTCATCAAATATGCTCCGGTCAGGTCGTACTGGATCTAGCAACTGCAATTAAAGAACTTGTGGAGAATAGTTTAGATGCCGGAGCGAATTGCGTCGGTGAGTCAAATTAATGAACACATCGGTAATCTGTGTGTTTAGCTGCTGCATATTGTTTGTAATTTGTTTGGTTTTGATTAAAATATTGAATATGTTTTCTTAGAAGTCAAGTTAAAGGATTGGGGGCTGGAACAGGTTGAAGTCATCGACAATGGATCTGGAGTCGAGAAGAAAAATTTTGCAGCTCTGAGTAATTTAAAGCAATAAATGTCTCTTGGTTAATCTATTTCTATAAACAAACTGTCTTTAGATTAATTCTTTCATAAACATCTATGAAACTTCATAATCGTTTATATTTTAAAACAAGTTTTAAACTTACAGCATTGAAACATCAAACTTCAAAACTGAGAGATTTTTCTGATCTCGAAGCTGCAGGGACGTTTGGTTTCCGAGGTGAAGCACTTAGCTCATTATGTGCTCTTTGTGATGTAACAATAAGCACAAAATATGCAAATGAAACGTAAGTAGATGTCAGTTGTCATGGAATTAGTGATGTCACAATCAGCAGCAAGCATGACGAGACAAATATCGATATTTTGTGGTGGATATGTGTGATGAAATGTATAACTTTGTCAGCTTCATATACAGTTCTGAAATTTTTCTAGTCTGTCTTAAATTCTATGTTCACATCAGATGTAATTAATCACTTTAGGATTGCATACAAACTCGACTACAATCATGACGGTCACATCATCAACGAAACAAGCACAGCAAGACAGACAGGTACCACGGTTACTCTCCGCAATATATTTTCATCTCTGCCTGTACGTCACAAAGAATTCAAAAAGAATATCAAAAAGGTAGGAAATGGTGTTGTACTTCTACTGTCGCACGGTTAACTTGCCCAGGATTTTTTATATATTTTTTGGCTGTCAACTTCACATGAATGAATTTCCTAAAACTTCTAACATGGTTTATAGGAATATACGAAGGCATTGGGAGTTCTAAGTGCATATTGTATCATTTCCACGGATGCAAAGATATCTTGCAGTAACCAGGTAATTATTTTGATCAACAGGTTTTGTAATACAGTAGCAGGAAAAACATTTCAAGCATACTAGACCACTGTATGGATTTCTGCTGAATACTTTTATGTGCACATACGTGACATGCCATGCAATTTAGTTGGGTTGATTTTGCACTCACTAAAATAATCTCATTTTGCAATGTTTGTTTTTTGAGACTGGATCAGGAAAGAAGTCGGTTGTCCTGGCTACGCAAGGATTTGCCTCCCTTGAGAAGAACATCGCTTCTATATTTGGAGCTAAGCAATTAAAGACGTTGAAAGAATTTAAACAGATATCACCATCAGCCGAGGTAACTTGTAAAAATACTTCGAAATTTCAGGGATTTTGACTGGTTTCCTTTGTGCCGTCTATGTAGTTTCTTGTCTTTGTCAAATGCAATGCCAGACACTGATCTTTTTGTGAACCGGATAGATTTTAATAGAATACAAAAATACAATTTTGAAATATAGAAAATTAAATGGAATTCTTAAGCATTTGTGTACAAATATGTTACAAACAATATACTTGTTATACATTATAAACAATACATATTTTTAATAATAAATTCCCCATGCCTTCTCACTTTATTCAAACTAATCTATATCATTTCAGTTTGTTTCCAAATTAGCTTTTAAATTTAATTTTGCGGCTTAAGGTATGCGAAGATTACCACATAAAGGAGAGTGAAGCACTCGAGATTTCCAAGCTGTACACCATCAGCGGTTTGGTGTCGGATACGGTGCATGGCAATGGGAGGTCTAGTTCTGATCGACAGTTTTTCTTTATTAACTCAAGGCCGGTCGACCTGGTTCGCCTGGCAAAAGTCATAAATGAAGTTTTTCATTCATACAACAGGTCTGGTAACACTTTTTTGGTATATTTCTAATCATAGCTACTCTTTACCTTCAGAATGAGAAAGTCTTTGCACGACTTAAAACCGGCGATGATTCCTTATCACTCAAGCCCCTGTTACCAAGCTAGCCTTTGTGCAAGTTCCGATTGTCGCACATTTTTTATTTGTTTTTTTTTTTATATCGAATTGCCCTAATTAAGAACTGTTCACCAGGACTACTGAACAGGAGCAAGTGTCGTTAATGCATTTGGAGTTGCTTAAAACAGCAGTGATACTTCTTATCAAATCAATTGATTTATGACTTGGTGGAAAGAGCGTCGCATTTGCAAATTTGAAATGTGTGCTTGATGATTGGTTACGCTTTCGTGGCATTGCTTTTGTTGGGAAGTTAAAGAAACTTGCGGGATGGTACCAGTGAACAGTTCCAAATCCGGCAAAAATGCAAATAAAATATATGGACAATGTACCCGTGACTCGAGCGGAAAGTCTAAGTCCTGCATAGACTTACCTTAGTATGGAAAGAATTATTCCGATACCTTACAAACTGTCAATACCACCAGACCTGGACTAACAAGCAGTCCGTTCTTGTTTAGGCATCAGTATCCCTTTGTCGTGCTGAATATTGAAACGAAGAGAGAAAGCGTTGACGTGAACGTTACCCCCAACAAACGACAAGTCTTCCTACATCACGAAAAGCTGCTTCTTGCCATTGTGAAGACTTCCATGATAGAGTTGTATAAGCAAGATGGAAAACAAGAAATCGGCAGCGTTAGGCAATCACTTCACTCGGGTAGGGAATTGCGTTTGGTTCATTATGTTAGTACAACTTGTAAAATGAACTTCGTGAATGACACCTGTGTAGTTGATGTCTTTCGACTTTATGTAAAGTATCTCGTTCGATTTCTCAATTTTAGGTATACTGTAATCAAGAATTCAAATTTTTATGCAGGCAATTTCACAAATAACTTTCAAAGGAGCGTAAAAGGAGCGGTGGAAGACGGAAGGTGTGACGCGACGGATGACGGCGATACAGATATCTTCCATCAAAGTTCATTCTCGGGGAAAATCGACGAAACTCACTCTCAGTCGACGACGATCAATGCACAAGACGAGACTTGTGTTTTTAGCCTTTTGTCAAAGTTTAAGCGGAAAGGCGACAGCGTTGGACACCCCCCATCCAGTGATCGGAAACGTGCTGCATCAGAGTTGCCTTCAAAGTATCCTTCTGGTGCGAAGCTGCCAAGGACCGAAGCATTTACAAAAACATCAAACTCTGACAGAGAATTCGAGCTGGCTTCACAAAATGTAGCCGCAGGTGCAAAATCACCTCACAGTGAAAGCGAGGGTGCTGTAAAAATCGAATATATAAAGTCATGTGACTTAGATCCGAATCCAGAAGAGAAGTTCTCCGCGCCATTGATTGCAAATAGAACTTCATTTTATTCCACATCTTCAGTGGAAGACGCAGAAAGGGACGTTGAACAATATCCGGCATCCGATAGGGAACCGACCGTTGTATACGACGAAGACACAAACACAAAGTGCTTGCACAAAGAACCGCTGTCATTTTCTATGCAGTTGTTGAAAAAGAAACTCTTAAACCTGGGTAATGTCTTTGGTGCATTTTATACAAAGCATCATTTTGTACGTGGCAACTTATCACCGTTCTTCTTGACTCTGACGTTTATAAATGGAGGGTCGCCTGAAGTCAGGATCCAAAAGTGAATTGTGTTTTCAACATAAATTTGAAACTCAGTGATTTGGTTTTGCTTTGCAGGTGACGACGGGCAAAATTCAGAGGTGACGTCACGTTTTCGAGCGAAAATCAATCCGTGTGAAAATACGACTGCAGAAAATGAGTTGAGCCGAAATTTATGCAAAGACGCCTTTCTCGAGATGACGCCGCTCGGACAATTCAACCTCGGTTTTATAATCGCCAGACACAGAAAGGATCTCTTTATTATAGACCAGGCAAGACTGAAAAGGGCTTATAAGTTGATAAGTTCACTTTCGTGTGTGTTTTATCTAGAAAACATTTCAGCAACTGCTGTATGTGTGACAATTTGCGTAAGACTTGAAATGCGCTTTGTTTCCAACAGCATGCTTCCGACGAGATTTATAACTTTGAAACGCTTCAACAAACTACGGAGATCCACACCCAAACACTTGTTTTACCGCAAAAACTTGAGTTAACAGCTGCAGACCGACTGGTGCTGACCGATAATATGTCGATCTTTCAACGAAATGGTTTCGATTTCATGATAAAGAAAAATGAAGGTTGGTATTAATTCTAAGCTTGGCCAACAACGCCCCAATCTTACAAACACAGTTGTTGTAGGCTAAGTATTAGCATGTCGCCTGTAAGTAGGTTATGTTTGTGTTACAGAATCCGACCAAGAAACCCTATATTTGACGAGGGTACCGTTAAGTAAAAACTGGGAGTTCGGATGTGACGATGTGGAGGAACTGATCTTCATGTTGTCGGATGCACCTGGAGTGATGTGTCGGCCATCGCGAGTCCGGAAAATGTTCGCATCACGCGCATGCCGGAAATCGGTGATGATAGGTCAGCTTGAATTAGA
This sequence comes from Clavelina lepadiformis, assembly GCF_947623445.1. Lineage (NCBI taxonomy): Eukaryota > Metazoa > Chordata > Ascidiacea > Aplousobranchia > Clavelinidae > Clavelina > Clavelina lepadiformis. Next base: position 20,712,273 of record NC_135244.1, on the reverse strand, counting down.
CTGTTTGCAACTATCCAAGTGTACTTCACAAGTTGCATTAAATTAAAGTTAGCTTTTTTGTCAGGAACTCCCTTGAATATGAAAAATATGACAAAATTGATACGTCATATGTCGCAGATCAATCATCCGTGGAATTGTCCGCACGGTCGCCCAACGATGAGACATTTGATTGATTTATCTATGCTATTTACCGCTGACTTAACGTAAATTTGAAGAACAATTTTGTAATTTTGCTGTTGACCTATGCAATAAACCATCTACAAATGCAAATAAACTGTCTTAAAATGTAACACCGAAGTGATTACTAATCGACCAGCATACAAAGTGAAGTTGTATTTTTGGTGGTTGTTGGTGTCGTGCTCAGTTAAGCGTCGGAATATTTCCTTGAGGAAAGTCTTAATTTGCGCACGATAATTTCTCATTGCTATCACCTACGCATTTTTCGTTTTTTTTACCTGGTATAGCTTTTGCAAAAATCATTGAAAAAAACATCGCATTATTAATTCTAGGTAGAAGTATAAGTCCTTCCATAGATAATTACTACAAAACATGGCGAATTTGCGGTCCTTCATGTATGCATATAACCAATAAAGTCCTAGATTTTAAAATTCTTGACTTTGATTATTTTAAAAATTTCTCGCGAACGTAAGTTTTAATACCAAAATCCTGGACATGACAGGAAATCCGGACATATGGTCGCATTAGTCAGGAGGTTTAAGTGCTGCAAGAACAACCATCATCACCATTTAAACTTTCACGTAGTTACAAATGGACCCCTTTATTTTATGTGTATTTAGTTATTTGCACATACACATGTTCAGCTACTAAAATGACTTTTGTTACCAGGATTACTTTGCAGTCGCGATTTCAACTATTTTCTCTGTACCTATAAGTTGTCTATGAGTCATTTACAGAAATGACAGTTTCGCTTTTCTGTCACTTGTAACGTTATGCACGTGAAGCTGTTTTAAGTTGGCCGCTGACACAAAATCACAAACGTTAGCTGAACGTTATGTTACCGGTACATGTTCATGAAGAATTTGATTGTTCAATAGGCTAACAAGCATTAAGTAATAAAGCTGGTTTAGGCAGTTAGCAATTGAGAATTAACGCGATATGTAGTCATACGTTTATTTTAAATTCATCGGCGCCTTTCGTGAATGTTTGCGTTTACCGCAGTTGGCACTCCTGAATCCATTCTGTATGGCATTGGCGGTGTCTATTTCACCGGTTGCCGAGTTTGGAAAAAACTACTTTGGTAAATGTCTAGCCATAGTTACGCAATTGGCCATTGTGAAAAGTGTGGTATCTGCACGCATGAGCTTCACCAATGTGCACGCCAAACATTTTTATTTTCACGTCGATTTATAACAAATGACCTAGGCCTAAACAAAGAAAAACCAGTGGTTGTTTGAACGCCAACTTATAATAAATAAACAAAGAAGTTAAGTTTTAGTGCCTGTCATCACATAAAAATTATTCTTCTCATTGAAAACTGCTGTATTTTCTAGTTGCGGCAATTGGTAGACTATTTTCCTAAATTCAGTAACCTGCGGCCGGTGAAGTAGACACTTATTTTGCCGGTCGCCGTTTTCCAAAGTAGGAAAAGGCAAATATGGTCAACGCAATAGACCCTTTCCGAATTGCATCCTCCATTTTTTTGGTTGGCAAGATGTTTTCCATCGCCTATATACTTAACAAATTGACAATGGACATTTTGACCCACTTTGATTCCCTTTTAAATTACAAGCATTCTGGGCATGAGTTTGTAAAGATTTTACTTATGTAAGTAGCGTATAAATTCCTTAACACGGTAAAAAAAAATTTGGGTAATATGTTCTGTAGTTTTTATTTTACAGTGCTTTAAATCCTACGAACTGGACTTGTTTGGTATAATATCTGAATACTTGGTCAGTTTATTGCATAAGAGTTTGTGTGTTATATGTGGTGCATTACATAGGTTAAGCATGTTCAGCAAAGCTTAATATAATCAAATAGAAGTAAACGCAAACTACTAATAATACTACTAATAATGCAAGCTGCAAGCTTTCATCACCAGTATTGGGGCTAAATCGTTTTTGTTAACTGTTTCAAAAGTGGGTTTGGTGGCCGTGCTAACGCTAATAATTATTTTGCATTCTCTCATTAGTCCGTAATGCACATTTTTGCTCTTGAGGCCTTGTCACATTTGCCCGTCCAATTTGTGGAAATTATTGTCATTAACTGCTAATATATTTGCGACCACCTTTGTCAGTACAATTTTTTCTCCCCCCATTGAAGACAAAAAATAAAACAAATGAATTTTTCCGCTACTAAGAGCCACAGAATTTTTTACCCTAAGAAAATGGGTTGCGAGTTAACAAAGTCTCAGAAACCCTACCTTGTTGAAATCTACATATACAGCAGCTAGCATGACGTATTTAAACTGCGATTCAGTTAATTTGACATTTTCTAGTGTCCATGTAAATAAAAGGTTGTTGAAAAACGTTTTGAAAATTTAGCAGTAATGAATTGCTAATACAAAACATTTGCAGTTACATTGCAGCTCAAGGTGTAAGAACCAATCTTCTAAAGCCACTATGGATGCTGACATGTACGATGAGTTTGGAAACTATGTAGGACCAGGCCTAGAATCGGATGAAGAGGAAGAAGATGATGTTGATGAAGGATTGTCTCCTGAAGAAGAGGATGACTTGGATAATGCTGACAGTGATAATGCGGAAGAGGAAGGAGGCAATGCAGTGCAAGGAATGGAAGTTGTTCTTCATGAAGACAAGAAGTATTACCCCACCCATGAAGAGGTTTATGGTCCGGATGTTGAGACAATTGTAGAAGAAGAAGATGCTCAGCCTCTCACGGAACCAATCATCGCTCCGATAAAAAGGAAGAAGTTTGCCCTGGTTGAACAGGAATATCCAAATACCACTTACGATATGGAATATCTTGCAGATATGATGGACAATCCAGAACTGATAAGAAACGTTGTCCTTGCTGGACACTTACACCACGGCAAGACAAATTTTGTTGATTGCCTGATTGAGCAGACTCATTCTGATATCTCAAGAAGAGAAGAGCATGACCTCCGTTACACAGACACTTTGCTAACCGAGCAAGAACGCGGCTTGAGCATAAAATCCCAGCCTGTTACCTTGGTCTTACCTGATAGTAAGGGCAAAAGCTTCTTGGTCAATGTCATGGATACACCTGGACATGTTAATTTTTCTGATGAGGCGACAGCTGCCATTCGTGTAAGTGATGGAATTGTCTTATTTGTTGATGCGTCGGAAGGTGTGATGCTGAACACAGAACGGATGTTGAAGCACGCCTTACAAGAGCGGCTGGCGATTACAATTTGCATTAATAAAATTGACCGACTCATACTGGAACTGAAGCTGCCTCCAATGGATGCTTACTATAAGCTCAAGCACATAGTGGACGAGGTTAATGGCTTGCTAAGCACCTTCAGTGACAGTGAAAACATCCCCGTTGTATCACCCTTAAAAGGAAACGTTTGCTTTGCAAGTTCACAGTATGCATTTTGCTTCACGCTGAGATCTTTTGCCGAGCTCTACGTCAAGCATTTTGGTGAAGATTTCAACCCAAATACTTTTTCCCAATGCCTGTGGGGCGATGTGTACTTCAATCAGAAAACTCACAAGTTTGCAAAGAAGGCGCCACACACAAACGCACAACGTAGCTTTGTTGAATTTGTTTTGGAACCCCTTTACAAGATCTTCGCTCAAGTCGTTGGGGATGTGGATTCAACTCTTCCTCGAGTACTCGATGAGCTCAACGTATACTTAAACAAAGAAGAAATGAAATTAAATATTAAGCCTTTGCTCAGACTGGTTTGTTCCCGATTCATGGGCGACTTCTCTGGTTTTGTTGATATGTGTGTAGAGCACATTCCCCCTCCTAATGTAGCTGCTCCGACTAAGGTGGCTCACACATACAGCGGCCCATTGGATGATTCTGAACTAGCTGTGGCAATGCAGTCTTGTGATCCCGATGGTCCATTAATGGTACACACATGCAAGATGTACTCCACAGAAGATGGAGTTAGCTTTAGAGTGTTTGGCCGAGTAATCAGTGGAACCGTGCATGCCGGTGATGTTGTGAAAGTTTTAGGTGAGAATTACACCCTGGAGGATGAAGAAGATTCTCGTGTGCTTACAATGGGTAGACTTTGGATAAACGAAGCAAGATACACAGTGGAGGTGAACAGGGTCCCGGCTGGCAACTGGGTGCTTATGGAGGGTGTGGACGAGCCCATCGTCAAGACAAGTACCATCACACAGGCTCGAGGGAATGAAGAAGCGCACATATTTCGACCATTGAAATTCAACACAAATTCTGTTGTGAAAATTGCCGTCGAACCAGTCAATCCTTCAGAGCTGCCGAAGATGTTGGATGGTTTGAGAAAAGTGAACAAAAGTTACCCCCTCCTCACCACAAAAGTTGAGGAGTCAGGAGAACACGTTGTGCTTGGCACCGGGGAGCTGTACCTCGACTGCGTGATGCACGATTTGAGAAAGATTTATGCCGAGATTGACATCAAAGTTGCTGATCCTGTAGTTGCTTTTTGTGAAACTGTCGTAGATACATCATCTCTGAAATGTTTTGCTGAAACTCCGAACCGTAAAAACAAACTCACCATGATTGCAGAGCCATTGGAGAAAGGGCTCGCTGAAGACATTGAGAAGGAAGTTGTGCAGATAAGCTGGAATCGTAAACGACTTGGAGAATTTTTCCAAACCAAGTACGACTGGGATTTACTTGCTGCTCGATCAATATGGGCATTTGGGCCTGACAACGCTGGGCCAAATATTCTAGTTGACGACACCTTGCCATCTGAAGTGGATAAGGGACTTTTAGCATCAGTCAAAGATAGTATTGTTCAAGGGTTTCAGTGGGGTACAAGGGAAGGGCCACTTTGTGATGAGCCAATTAGAAATGTCAAGTTCAAAATTCTGGATGCTGTAATTGCTAACGAGCCACTGCACAGAGGTGGTGGTCAAATCATCCCGACATCACGCAGAGTTGCATACTCAGCCTTTCTCATGGCTACTCCAAGGCTAATGGAACCATACATGTTTGTCGAGGTCATCGCACCGGCTGATTGTGTGTCCGCTGTCTATACTGTCCTCGCAAGGAGGCGTGGACATGTCACTCAAGATGCCCCAGTAGCAGGTTCGCCTTTGTACACCATAAAAGCTTTCATTCCAGCCATAGATTCATTCGGCTTTGAAACAGATCTTCGAACCCACACACAAGGCCAGGCTTTCTGCCTTTCTGTTTTCCATCATTGGCAAATAGTACCTGGTGATCCATTGGATAAGAGTGTTGTCATTCGGCCACTGGAACCGCAGCCGGCAACTCATTTAGCGAGGGAATTCATGGTGAAAACTCGCCGAAGGAAAGGACTCAGTGAAGATGTGTCCATCAGCAAATTCTTTGATGATCCTATGTTGCTAGAATTGGCACGTCAAGATGTTATGTTCAATTATCCAATCTGATCTGGACAAAAGTTTAAAATTTTACAACTGCAATTTACATTGAGTTTTTGAATCATAATATTGTCTTGTTTTATACTGCCAAGTATCATTCTATTGATCATAGTAGCCGCATTACATTCCTTAAACAAACTTAAGGAAAATAAAAATGTTTCAGTTCTGAATGTATAGTGGCTGGCTTTGTCACAATGATTAAATGGTAGAAAGAAAGCTAATAAAAATCAAACTTTATGGCACATTATTTTAAGATTGGAATTGTTGTTGAAAACTTTTTAGACTCATTTAAATGCTCGTATCATCATCATTGTTTTTGTACTCCAAATATTTTAATATCTGCAATGCTAAATGTAGTTTTGTGTTAAAATCTGAGTATGCTGATAATGTGATAAAAATGTGCACATTAGGCTGGAAAATATAGTGAAATCTTTGGATTTTTAGGTGCAATGTTTTAAGTTTTTTTGACGTAAAGTTGAGATCCTTGAATGGGAAGTGCTGGAAGAGTTTTTGGTGGGCTTCAGGAAGAAGATATTCCTGAGGAAAGTTATGGTCGACGTGCACGAAGAGCTTGCAGAGTCTGCGACGATTTCAAGACATGGAGGAAGAAGAAAGAATCAGATGAACAGGTGATTTGTTGCTTCGTAAAAAATTCATGTTTAGAAGGAACACAGTTTAGTGGTTCTAGGTAAGTAGGGTTGGTGCAAGGAGAAATAGCTGTGTGTGACACTGGTGCCGTCGGTCTTGTTTTAAAGCTAAGCGTGAACTAATATAAAGCGGCAAAGCATACATAAAAAACGGAAAAAATCTTTGTCTTCATTTTATAATGTGAGAAAATGCGACAACAGTACCACATTATCAATTTTTAAGAGTCTGTGATACACCCAGGTACAACCTGATACTTCAGCATCTGCAGAGTGCCCTTTGACAAATGTAGAGTTGGGCAGAAACACCTGGTCATTTCTTCACACAATGGCTGCTTATTATCCTGAAAAACCTTCGGAAAAACAGAAGACGGACATGACTGGTTTCATGGAATTATTTTCCAAGTTCTATCCCTGTGATTACTGTGCAAAGGATTTCAGAAAAAAGTTTGATTTATTCATATTTTGTTGTTGTTTGCCTGAGGTTATGTAATTCAACTATAAAAAACAATGCTTTCATCAATAATGTTTAGTATGTTTGGATAGATGTGCATTAGTATTTAGTAAAAAGTTGTTATCATAACCACAGCTTCTAAAAAACTTTATCCGCCAAGTTTTGATAATATAATTAATATCAATTCATCTCTTAGTTTTAGTGGTTTTCGATCTGAGCTTAATCAAAATTAACTTAAATTTATGAACAGTTTAAAGGAAAGTCGTCCAGACGTGAGAGATCGATATACTTTCTCAAAATGGATGTGCGTACAACATAACCTGGTTAATAAGAAGATTGGAAAACCAGAATTTGATTGTTCAAAAGTCATGGAAAGATGGCGGGATGGCTGGAAAGACGGATCTTGTGACTGAAGGAACCAATTACTATTTTGTTTTTTAGATATGCAATGTTATCACCATTCATCAGTTGTTGATTGAATTTGATACTCTTGCGGTTGACTGTAAGTTGCAAAGTCAGGTTACTGCTAATTCAGCATTCTGACTGTGTGGTTCCAGGCAACTTATCAAACTCAATCAAACTTACCAAAATACTTTACGCAAATCTGGTTAGGAACTCTATTTATTCAACTGTAACTCAACTGGTAATTTGTGATCGTCAAATGCCTTTTTATTCACTGTACTATGCCAAATTGGGTATTATATGGATTTTGTTGTTTTTGCCGTCAATAAAGATTTACGCTTTCCGACCAAGTACAATAGTTTGTTTTAATGCGAAGGTTTATAGATCCAAGAACAATTATTGGTACAGATTGAAAAACAGCGAAAATAATAGCGCCAACATGCATAACAATAACTGCATTGGTTTCTTGCTGTCAGCTTTTTTCATCCAGAACTCTGTAATGCAATCCGTAATAACAAACGTGTCGGCTATCACTGTTTCAGTTTCGAGAAAATAAAATTGCACAAGGCCTCATACACTTTCCTTGCGTATTAATAGGCTCGAAGCATGTTCACGTTATTTATAGCATCGAATACTCTAGCGCGCTTTTTTCTTTTCGGTCAACCGTATCCATGTTCAACATCGCAGAGCTGTCGCAACTCGTTTTCGAAGTGTTTTCATGGTTGCTAACTTGTTGAACAAACCCGATGATTTGTTAGGTTGTTCATAAGTCATAACTGAAGTTCTTGTTTAGTGTAAGTCAGAGAAAGATTAGGTTTATTAATCAGAGAAACTGCGAAATATGTTTATTATTCAGAGTCGACCGAGTTAAAAAGCGTACTTTTAAGAAAAAACGAATCTTCAAGTAATTTCAACACTATTAAAGTAAATCGACTTAAAATGCTAAGTAGTTTAATCAGTGCAGACGCGGATTTCCTACAACGTTAGCAAACTTGGTAATCCGCTGTCAGTGAAATTCTTGAATGATTACGTCTTTTTCCAAAACTTTAAAATAGCTGATGCGTAATTTTTGGGAGGTAAATAGTAAAAATAGCATCCAAGAAATGTCACAAGGTTTAGCAGGACAAATATATCAACCGAGTTACTTCTATCAACGAAAGTTATTAGACGTCGTTAAACTCACCCCTTGAATATATAAAAGAATTGCGTCAGTTGATGCGTTATTTATGGCATCGGTCAGCCTTGCCATATATAAGTCCAAAACGACTGCTTTAACGCCGCTAGTGGTATTTAACACGCTTGGTAGCTTAGGGTGTGCCGGGTACGATAGTCCAAAAATTTGACAGCAATTCCTACCACGATTAGTGTTTTAATGATGAAGGGAACGACATTTTAAAGATTGGAATTTAATTGTAAAAAGTGCCATTAACGTTTCAGTATTGATTAGCATAAGTTTAACTTTTGCAGGAAGTATCCACCGAAATATGGTATTGTTGCTAAGGTCAGCCGGTCAGTGAGTGTTAACCTCTATTTGGCTTTGCTTGACCATTTAAGGCTAGGTCATTGCTAACTGCTTATATGCTGAAAACTGTTTAATGTTTGTATAATTTGAATGATAGATTCAAAGCTTTGCTTTTCTTCACGTCACATCTAATATTACAGAAATTAAAATCGGCTTACCTCTGAACGTTAGTTAACATGGCGGCATTTTTATTCTTTTTCCTAAATCCCAAATTAGTGGGTAGCGTTTACTCATTTCTGTAAGAAACTTATTTTGGGATTTCTAATAGCTTTTCCTTAGTTTCTTGAAATGTGGGGCAAGTCTAAAAGAAAATTTTCTTTGTCAGTTTGTAGACCAGAGAAAGAATGTTGAAACATTACAGTATTATGTGGTGGTTTTAAAGCAATCACTGCCAATAGTGTGTCACAAATAATGCAAATGTGGTGCTAATTACATGTTGTTGAAAAGTTTTTCAACTTCAGTTACAGGCCACTTAACTGACAACTAGGTGGGAAAGTTTCCTGTTTTTGGGAGAGAAATCTCCGCCCAGCGAGATGAAATAATAAGCCTAGTCATTATATGTGTAATTAATTTGAATCTCTCGTGTACTTAGCGAACCTTCCAATCTGGAATGACAATTATTCCTTGATTTAAGGACAAATTTTTTCAGTTTTCGCCTCCCTTTAAGTTTAAGCACACATTTGATATTGTTTATAAGCTTTTCAATTTATGAAGACATGAATATGTTTCAAGTCAAAGTTAACTGAATAATAGCTAATAACAGAATTGAAGATCACTGCAACGTTTTGAATATGTATTCAAACAGTTTAAGACTTGTTGCATTTAAAATCACCACAAGAACAAGTACTGTGTAAGTAACAAACGAAAATTGTTTAGGTTTGAGTTTGCCCAATATGAGATTTTCTTAATCTTAGTCGTCACAGTTTCTTGTAAAAAGTGAGAATATATTCCTGATGAGTTATGGTTGTATGATATTGGAATCTTTATCTTCGTACTGAGGAAAGTCATTGCATGATTTAAACTTGGCAGTTATCCTTCACTGTTTAAGCCCTAGTTACCATCCTTGTGTCTGTGCATGCTTTATTTGTTTTTCAAGTTTGATTTTTATTTAATGTTTTATTAATACCAGTAGGAATCGCACGCAGATATATATCATTATTCCTGCTTACATAGTCAGATCACTACTTAATTGACTTTTTTCTTCAATTACAACACAGCTTTTTTCACAATTTAACAACAGGACAAAGCACTCTTAGCAAACTTAAATGCTTGTCAAACTTTCTTGTAAACACTCTTATTGCCAATCTAGTAATCTAACTGCTTCGCTCTCACATGTAAGAACTTGCTGCATCTTGATACTTGGTTTTCCAGTGTCAACTTTATTAACGCATTTCTCAACGGTAATCTTCAATAATCATATCAATATGTTAAGTTTTGGTGAAAGATTCACGTTCAAACATGTAAAGACAAAGGAACTTATGAATGTTGAAGGCCTGGAGTAAATATGGTGCTTAGGAGAACAAACCTTCGTCACAAGCTACATAGTGTAACTAGTATAACCATCCGTGTAATGAGCAACTGTTGAAAGGCCACATATGAAATGTTGCAAACTTTGCAGTGGTCTCAAAATCTGTGAACTGCTTCGTATAAACTTCTAATCTTTGTTGCTTGTGCTCAAGGGAAATTTTCTCCCAAAAGCAGAAAATTTGTTCAACGGACACGGTTTTGTTACAACTGTTCTTGTAAATCACTGGATTAATCTTGCAGATTATTTTTTCTTGCTGTATTACTAGGTTTCTGTTAAATTTTATATATAGTGTGCTGCTGGGACTTGTTCATTTTGCAAATGAAGTTGAACAACATTTTATAAGAGTCAAAACTGAACTGAAGGTTCTTGCAATATGGCAGCTGTGCCGAATCAAAATGAGAACCTCATGACATATAAACTTGTCGTGGTCGGGGATGGTGGTGTCGGTAAAAGTGCTCTGACGATTCAGTTTTTTCAGAAAATGTTTGTTGAAGAATACGATCCAACAATTGAAGACTCCTACATCCAGCACACAGACATCGATGGACAATGGTGTATTCTTGATGGTTAGTTTGTACAATATAACAATGTTGCAGATTATTTTGTTACCCTGGTTGCATAGCCTATACTCTGCAACATGATTAAAATTAAATAACGATCCCAAAAGTACCGTGTTCATTTGTGTGTACGTTGCACGTCTCTAAAGTCTGGCATAGAAAGTAGTATAAATTTTTTTCAAAATAGATTCATTACAAAAGCATGACCTTTAATATCTGGTAACTCTCAACATCATTCTCGTCTTTATTATTGCATTAGCCAAAGAAATGCGGCAGTTGCAGCCTAATAGTCTTGTGTTAACTCTGCTACTACTGGATTACTGAAAGCCAGTGTATATTTTTATCGTAGTAGCACAATAACTTAAATTCTTTTATTCAGATTCTTTGTCAACTGCCCCAGTCTAGCAATACATAGCTTTAAGTCATAACTTTTTTAGAAATTTTTTTCTGATTTATCTCTGTTTTCTTTCTTTACTTACCCCATGTATATTGCATCTGTTTTGCAGTGCTTGACACAGCCGGTCAAGAAGAGTTCAGCACGATGAGGGAACAATACATGAGGACAGGTTTGTTTGTTGTTGAGCCTATGCATATGTTTTACCATATATTTGTTGGTGGCTTGGCATTATAATTTTTGTAAATGTAGCATGTGCAATAAGGTTGTTTTGAACTGAATTTTTATATCAGCTGAAGGTACCAGATTAACTGCTGAATTAAACTGAGTTTTAATTAATTATCTCATTTTAGGTGATGGCTTCCTTATCGTGTACAGTGTAACTGATCGTGCTAGTTATGATCATGTGCCTGAATTTCATGACTTAATTTTGCGTGTAAAAGATGAGTAAGTGATTTCTTCATTGTCTGTCGTGCTTGTTCAAATTTTCTTACCTTGATCAGGTTAATTATTAACCAGACCAATAGAAGTTTCTATTTTTAGTTTTCTCTTACCCTTATATAAAGTGGCTTGGTGAACTTTTCCTTAAACAATCAGATGTGCATTTAATTGTGAACTTCTAAATCTGAAACAATCCGAACATTTACCAAACCAAAAATACTACAAATTCTGTGCTGCAGCATTTTTCAAAAGTTACTGGTGTATGTAGTAACAATATCATGTATATAACCAGGACAGCATTCCCTGCATTGCTTGTTGCAAATAAAGTTGATTTGGTTCATCAACGAGTAGTCCAGGAAGAAGAGGGAAGGGAAATGGCGCAACAATTTGGGGTGAGTTGTGTTAGTAACGCCATCGAATGCTGCACTGTTTTTGTTTGTTTATGTTAAGGTCCTCTTGGTTTCATCGTGACTCATTACAATGCGATGTTTCAGATACCATACATCGAAACAAGTGCTAAAGATCCACCACAAAATGTCGATAAAGCGTTTCAAGATGTAGTAAGAATAATAAGGTATTTATGGACACTAAATTTAGTTTCATTAAGAATGGATGATTTACTGCAGGTTTTTCACTACTATACATAACATTTGGTTAATTTTTTTCTAATCCATTGCATTTGTGAAACAACCCAGACAACAAGGCATTCAGCAACCACAAAAAACCGGACCAGAGTCAAGTCGGTCGTGTTGTTCTATACTTTAAACTCAATTACCTGCAATGGAATACGGACCCTTTTAAGCGGCAAAAAGTGGACAAAGTGCTCAAATAAACTCAAGATTTTGTTTTTTGAGTAAAGTTCGTCCTTTTCATCTCGGAGCTTGAAACATACTCGACCATGAAAGTGACAACCTCGCAAACTGCAGTTTGTTGAACTTGAGCAACTCACTTAGGATCATAGAATAAATTTGCTTAGTGACTGCTGGAAGTTCGGCCTCAGCAATGCAAAGCACATAGCTTTATGGATGAGATGACTGCAAGGCCATGAAACCGATGTTTTCGGACGCATTTGGTCTTCAGCTAAACTATTCGTACAAATTATTCCCGTATTACTACTGTGTGCCTGTCGTTTCCTAATCCAGTACCTTGTTCAACCAATGCCTTCATATCGGTGCATATCTCCCAATAGTGTGCAGGCAATGTCCTCTTTCCGGCATCATGTTGTCTTTTGGCTGCACTCAGTTTGCCTTTGCCCAGTAAATCTTATCCCTGTAAAGTATCAGATGGAAGCGTCACAACATCCGATGACGTAATATTTAACCAAACGTAAATCGGTTGCCGCGTACCCTTCCATGTCAGTTGCATGACTTCAGAATGCAACCTAATTATGACGTCACACATTTGCTGTGTCACCTGCTGCTTTTGTTGTTTGTCGCGTATTTATTCAATGTCGTTTTTTCCGACGCCAAATAGTTAATTTTGCCTTTAAGCCCTGGTGAAATCTCTGCCTGTTGTTCGCACAGGCTGCAGTGTCGCTTGTTGATGTCTTAAAATCCTTTCTTTTTTTGGAGTTTTTTCTAACAGACCTACAATTATGTACGCTGCTTCCTATCTAGGCTTATCAGTATGGTTGTGTGTTCGCTTGAGTGTTTTGGGCAGCGCGTGAGGAAGTTTTTTGAAGTGTGTTACTGATGCGCTTGCTTGTGAGTTTGTTTATATTTCTCAATTACCAACTAACTGTTACTCGTGTGATGTCAATGAAATATTTATCCGTATCGAATTTTTGGCCGCCCCCGTATTTCTATAGTCGCCTCATCGTGTTATACATCTGCAAAAAAACAAGAGCTCTGTCAAAAAAGAGCAGCCTGGAAAGACAACACCCTTATTACTGGAAACAAGATTCCGTTCCAACACCAGGGGCATTCTGATAATGAAATGGGATAAAAAATCACCAAGTACAATCATCCTGTTTTTTACATGTTTGATATGAAATCTTTGGTTTTATTGGTCGCTCTCTGACGTTATATGAAATTACATTTCGTTCAATACAACTTCAATTAACTCAATGGATGGTTAAGTTTTTAGATTCCTTGAACTTTAATCTACCAACTAGGCACAGGTTATTACAATGAGTGAATCAATTTTCCAAAACACTAACAGAAAAAATATATAACACACGAATCGTCGTTGGTAGGCTACAAAAATGCCCTACCTGTTTTTGCGATGCAAAACCTATGGCGCTATTATTACAGAATAACTTTTGCTGCTAATGTTTTTCACTTTAATGAGAACACAGACTAATCCTTACACGGGCTAATCTTCCCGTAATATTGTTTTCTTATTCCATTCATCAAAGACCAAGCATGATTTACAGGATTTTCAGCAAACGATCATTAGTTGATGAATTGCCGTTGTAATACCAAATACTGTAGTGACCCCTTGCCAAAGATTGACCCAGCCCTTTTGTGACGCAATGAATCCCTTGTCTGAGAAAGGATTTGACTCAGCAGAAAACAAGCGCCTGCGCACTTCGCGAAGTTTGAGTTATCCAGCCATCGGTTATCTTAGCATATCACTGTAGAAGACGAAGGGAATGAAAGCATATAGGTTCTGATTGTGAATGGTATTTGGTGGCTGAGTAGTATGATATCATAACTTTTGCGAATGCATATATACTTGCAAACAACATATCGTATACAGGTCACAGGTGTTGGCCTACTTGAATGACAGAACAGACAATGAATGTATTACGTCATAAAAGGGGTCAATATAAACAGCTAAAACTAGAAAACGGTTCGTTAAATGCTTAACAAAAAATTTTGCAATATGACCAATATTACTGTATCTGGTATGGTTAAGCGAAAAATTTGTAAGATTTCTATGCCATTATTGCAACATTAACCAATGTGAAAAATTCATCCATCTGGCGCGAAAACCTAAACAATAAACAAAATTAACCCAGAAGCTGAACTGAGTTTGGATTTCTTAGGCTTCATAAGGTTCAGCAGGGAGAGGTTAATAACACGAATAAGCTATATTTAGGAAATTAATTTTTAAGCTACAAGTCCAATGGTAGCTTGACTTACAGTGCCAGCTTGTCACAGTGGTTTAAACTTAAAAACTTGGACGTATCACAAATTTCTGGATATGGTTTTGCAAAACTCTGGAAAGTTTACGAAATCCAAGTGAGTCTTCTTCATAAGATATGAATCTAGGCTAATACAAATATTTCTTTTACTTTTGTACTTAAAGCAAATTTAGATTCTTGAACACCAATATATAATAAATAAACGATTAAACTTCTAATATATACCGTTAAAGCAAAAGCGTGTTTCTTTGCGCATGGTTTCTTGTGGAATATTATATTTGCTTATTTATTACTGGCCCGACTGCAAAGTATGGCAGTTTTAGATGAGAAATCGGTTGTGCAGCTGCCAAGCTTTCCACTATGGATTACTCTTATATTATGTTAAAAATTTATCAAAGTTAAAAAAAACAAATTAGGTGAGCAACAGCCAACTAATATATAAACAAAATGGTAAAACATCACTAATTTCAAAAAATGCAAATTTTTAGCTTGAATGGACATACTTGGCTTATTATTATTCCTAACACTATAGAAATCTGAAACTGATTTTCACAACCATACTCAAACTTTTTTCATTTAATCATCATTTTTGTTATTTGTGTGGTTGTGACGAAAAGCGATACCTGTTGATACTTACACGTCCAAACATTTTAGATAGATGTTTTAACAATTAAAATTTAGAATTAAAAAATTTAAGCGCTTTAAGCCTATTCTAAATAAACTAATGAGTTATATATTTTAAATTGTTTTTTATATTGCATTGCATTGCATTATATTGCATTGCAAAAGAGATCCTACGTATATTTGCTGATGCTAAAATTTTTCTTACATTCACTTATTACTACCGTAATGCACGTTTTTGCCCTATCTAACTTTGCCCTAACTACTATTAGTTTAACTTTTGTTTATATTAATGTGTTTAAATTATGTTTTTAGTAATTTGGGTTTGGTGGCCGTGCTGATGCTAGTAATTTTTCACATTCTTGTATTATTCCGTAACGCATGTTTTTCGAGGCTTGGCCTCATTTGCCTGTCTAATTTGTGGTAGTTATCATCATACATACTGATATGTTTGCAACTGCCTGCGTCAGTACAATTTTTTGTCGCCCACATTGAAGGCGAAAATCAAAATGAAAGAATATCTGAACCCTATCTAGCAGATTGAAAAATCCCTTTAGCGGCAAACATTGTAGTCTGAAACATTTTGCCTAAATTCCATCTGCAATAATTTTTTTAAAATTTAATGTTTTCAGTGCAGAAAATTATTCTGAGGCAGCTGCCAAGCGCTTAGAGGCTGTTCAGCTATCTGAAGCCTTAGATGAAAAGTACGGGTATGAAAAGCTGCGATTTCCATGTGAGAAACTAGGCTGGCTGATCAACCTGTGTGCTGTAAGTTTAACACTTACTAGTTTGTGGATCGTTATATTTTATAATTTAAGCCCTTTTTAGTTGTAATTAAAGGGTTTAAAAAAATTCTGGGACCACTTTTAGTTGGGCGATACTTAGCTAACAACTTTTTACCGTACTGTGTCAAATCATTGCGTTTCGTTTAGCTTCTGTGTTAGACTTAATCTGTTTTCCACCAAATAGGCCGACATCTTAGATGAAGATAAGCGTCTGATCAGTGCTGTTGATTATTATTTTCTTCAAGATGATGGCAACAGATTTAAGGTTGATTTTTTATCATTTAGATTTAGTTAAAGTGTGATATGCACTTAATATTTTGTATTTGAAATAAGCAAGATGTAACTAAGGCCTTGTGTTTGTACTGATTATATTTATGAGACGTTTTATTGCAGGTTTCTTTACCTTTTCGACCATATTTTTACGTGGCTGTGGAAAAAAATTGCGAAAAGGAAATTATGGCATTTTTGCAGAAAAAGTTTTCAAAAATCGTGTCACTTGAAATTCTTAAAAAGGAGGACCTGGACCTTGTAAGACTAAGAAATTAAAATGATTGAAAACTAAAAAATATTCAAGTGGTTTATAAGTATTTATCTTACATCAAATGCTTATGTTATCTTTAAATGCTTAACCTTACAGTGGTTTTTATTATAGTTTGTATTTATATAGTTTGTATGTATAGTTTGTTATTATATATATAGTGTAGTTATTACAGTGATCCCTTACTCCAAAATGCTGTAGAGACAACATATATATAGTTGCAATATTTTCATTTATTTTTAACAGCACAATCACCTGGTTGGTCTAAAACGAACTTATTTAAAATTATCCTTCTACCACGTCGATGATTTAGTGAGCGTCAGACAAGCTATAAATCGATCAGTTCGTAAGAATAAGGAGAGAGAGAAGGGGAACACGACGTACACCACCATGTTGACGAGGTAATCTTGGGCTTGCATTCATGGGCCCCCATTTGCATATGCATCTAAAGTGTTGTCCACCAGGTCTGTACTCAGTGAACACGAGCAAGTTGTTTTTTTAACTAACACTAGTTAGGCAGTTACAAAAAGCATTGGGCTAAGTTTAGTTTGGGACTAGTCAAACTTTGATATTCGTTTTAAATATATTCGTGCCACAAAACTACGGCTAAGGCATGAAATGTGATAAAGTTATATACATGACTGTATATACTAAACCAGAATCATACCTGTACTCGTGGGCATCAAGCAGTTGGACACAAACACTAACATTAACTTAAGTAAATATAAATGAAATAACGTTTCACAAAGCAAAAACAAAGCTTTTGCGAATATGAAGATATTTTATTCAGTTCACAGATAGTAGTTGTAATTTTCTGCATTCCCAGTGCTTTGGCCGGCAATGCTATCGATGGCAAAGAGCGTAGCAAGAGTGCAAGTGCTCAAGACCCGATGGACAAAATCATCGACATCAGAGAATATGACGTACCATATCACGTCCGGGTGTCGATTGATCTTAAGATTCACGTCGGGTTGTGGTATTCGGTGCAGTATCTAGGTAGCGGCCATCTTCCTGTGATAACCCGGAGAGATGATCTACTGGAGAGACCGGTATGGATCATTTTATTTATTTCTGTGCATCTTTACTACCTGACTCATGAATGTATCAACTTGCAGCATAATTGGGAATGTTTTTATAAAAACAAATAAAAACACGGCTCTTTCCTTGAAGATAAACAATTGTCAACTACTGTATTTATTGTGATTTGTAATACTGTATTTATTTATTTATTGTGTATTTATTTCCTGAAAAATACTTCAGCATGTTTTCAGAATGAAGCCAAATTTTGTTTTCTGCTCATTATCGATTCTTCTTTGTAACATTGTTAGGATCCTGTGGTTCTGGCCTACGACATCGAAACAACCAAACTGCCACTAAAATTTCCTGATTCTGAAACCGATAACATTATAATGATATCGTATATGATTGACGGGAAGGGATACCTTATTTGCAATCGGTAAGTTTCTCCTGTAAGTGGACTGATATGAAATAAAGCTTGTTGGCAACTGATGTCAGTTTTTTGGTTCTTCAGGTTGCTAGATACTCAAGTTGAACTATTAAATGCAGTGAAATTTGATTAAACTTGTTGCTGTTTGTAAAATCATTTTCAGAGAAATTGTTTCCGAAGATGTTGAAGATTTTGAATTCACTCCAAAGCCGGAATATGAGGGAAAATTTATCGTTTTCAACGAGCCAGACGAGGTGTTTTGTTGTTATCATTGTGCATGACTTTTGATCTGAAGATAGCTGAGGGAGCTTTGAATGTGATATGTAGAAGTATGTAGAGTATATTTTTGCATTTGTAATTAATATTTCTATTTGAACAGCTCAGCACAATTCATAGATTTTTTGACCACATTTTGGATGTCAAACCACACATATTTGTGACTTACAACGGTGATTTCTTTGATTGGCCTTTTGTGGAGGCCCGTGCTCAGAAGCACGGCATCAGCATGTTGAGTGAAATTGGGTTCAGCAAAGATTCCCAGGGGGAATATAAGAGTCGTCAGGCATCACACATGGATGCATATAAGTAAGTTTTATATGGTACTACGTAAATTATTATCTGACTTTATGGTGAGGATACCAACTCTGTAAAAGCTGGCCAAATCACCACTAGTAGGAGGATAATAATCGTTAGTTAAGTTTGGTTTTTTCTTTTAATGTAGAGAAATTATTAAAGTTAGCAAA
Source organism: Clavelina lepadiformis (assembly GCF_947623445.1). Taxonomy (NCBI): domain Eukaryota; kingdom Metazoa; phylum Chordata; class Ascidiacea; order Aplousobranchia; family Clavelinidae; genus Clavelina; species Clavelina lepadiformis. Next base: position 20,693,602 of record NC_135244.1, on the reverse strand, counting down.
TATTTTTTTTTTCTTGAAAGATGGGTAAAGCGTGACTCTTACTTGCCTGTCGGAAGCCAAAACTTGAAGGCTGCAGCAAAAGCAAAACTTCGATATGATCCAGTTGAGTTGGATCCTGAAGACATTTGCCGGTAAACAAATTTATGAACTCCATCGTTATTTTTCTACAACAGGAAAAGCTTATTTAGCTGCTGCATATGATCTTGTAAATGCAAATTTATGTTTTGTTTGTTTGTTGGTCATTTTAAATTCTGTTGTATAAATCATGTAAACTTTCAAATTGTTTAATCGTGTCTGGCGATTTAATGTGGTCATATGAAAGTATTTTTGTTTGATTCAGACTTGCCAGTGAAGCGCCACAGACATTGGCAAATTACTCAGTGTCAGATGCGGTGGCAACGTACTACATGTACATGAAGTACGTCCATCCATTCATCTTCGCACTTTGCACCATCATCCCGATGGAACCGGACAGTGTGTTAAGAAAAGGGTCAGGTGATGGACAAATGCGATTGATTATTATATATTAATTGTTGTATTTACGTAATATTTTCTGCTGAAAGATGATCTTTTAAGCGAAACCTGTAGTTAAACAATGATCTACTGCAGCATATTAACTTTGTCAATTCTAGTTGCTTCTAGCAATTTATTGAATCTATTTCTGTGATTATCAGGTACGTTGTGTGAAGCGTTGCTGATGGTGCAAGCATTCCACGCCAACATCATTTTTCCGAATAAGCAGGAGACTGTGTTCAACAAACTTACCAACGACGGCCATGTATTGGACACTGAAACTTACGTTGGTGGCCACGTAGAAGCGCTTGAGTGCGGTAGGAGATGTCTGTGAAATATTCACTGCTGAGATACGTATTAAAAATCTTCTGAATATGTTATACATTGAAGTAAAATTTCTAGCATTATCTCCATAGTGGTAGTTTTTAATTTGCTGCAGTGTTTTGTTTGATCATAGTCTATTACTTCTGCTTCTAGGAGTTTTTCGTTCAAATATACCGTGTAGTTTTCGTGGTGAACCAGCTGCATATCAAAATCTTCACGATGAGGTTGAAAGGACGATAAAGTTTTGTGTTGAAACTGAAGAAAAAATTCCACTCAATGAAGTTTTAAATTTAGACGAGGTTAGAGCTTGTCCTGAATTTTTTCCACGATTCATCGCTTGATGTTGTTTGGTTGATATTTTCAAAAAGTTAAACCATGACTATGATATAATTTATGGATTATGTGTGTATTATAACATCTTATGTACTGTGTATTATTCACATTCATAATTCGTTTATTTTCTATTCACTTATATACCACAAATTTCACATGGCGTGTTTCTCCAAAAATAAGACCTAGTTTGAATTTCGAGAATGATTTTGATATAAGCCCTACCTTTAAAATAAGACCTTTTGACTAGGTCCTAGTCGATAACGCAAAAGTGCAATGACCTGAAGTTACGCGTTTGAAGTTTAAATAAACATAATTCTCAACTTTGTTTTTAATAAATGGAAATAAAAGACATCCCCTAAAATAAGCCCTAGTGTCATATTTTTAAGTGAAAAATAATATAAGCCCTGTCTTAATAATATTTCCGGAGAAACATGGTGCGTGTTACATGTTGTGAGTTGATACTTTAGGTCTGCAGCGACATAAAGTCGAAATTGCTTGCGCTTCGAGACAAACCAGCAAGAATGGAAGCCCCAATAATCTACCATTTGGATGTCGGCGCCATGTACCCGAACATTATTTTAACCAATCGCTTGCAGCCTTCTGCCATGGTTGATGAAGCCACTTGCGCTGCGTGTGATTTTAATAAGCCAGGTCCTGTTAGTTAGTTGCAGCATGCCTGTTAAGAAGCTATTGCTGTATCTTTAAAGCATTTTTAGCTGTTTAGATGCAGACTGTTACAGTTTTTATTTGCACAAGGCATTTTTTTAACATTTGCAATATGCATTCTAATGTGTGATAAATTTTCCCATATCTCATCGTTGTCACGGTTTCCACCAGGTGCCACGTGTCAAAGGTCAATGTCATGGATGTGGCGAGGAGAGTTCTTGCCGGCGTCTCGGAGTGAATTTCATCGAATTCAACAGCAGCTGGAAAACGAAAGATTTCCGAACCCGGATAAATCAAATGAACCGCTTTCTTTTCACGAACTGTCGAAAGAAGAACAAGCCAATCAGGAAAAGAAACGACTCCAGGTTGATGAACTTTGAATTTGAACTTATCGATTGTTGAAAGGTTTTTTCTTGAAAGGTTTGGAAAAATTTTGACCGAATAATCGTGACAAATTCTTGCCCTTCTTTGCAGGAATATTGTCGAAGAGCTTACAAGAAGACCAAGGTAAAACGGTTAGAAGAAAGGTATACGACAGTGTGCCAACGGGAGAACTCGTTTTACGTTGATACCGTGAGAATGTTTAGAGACAGAAGGTGAATACTTAATTCAGTGATCAGTTTATAAATCTCCCACATGAAATCCAAACTCATATGTGACCAGTAGTAAGCAATTGTACTCTATCATGCTGTAGTATTGAATAATGGACTACTGGTATCAGAAGTTTTCTTTTACATTAAAACATATCTTGTCATTTTCAAACACATTCTTTTTTCCACTTTATTAGGTACCAATTCAAGGCCGCACTCAAGAAAGCAAAGCGGCAAGTGGCAGATGCCGCGGCATCAGGTGATGCAGCCGAGATCAAGAAAGCAAAAGGGATGGAAGTCCTGTACGACTCCTTGCAGCTCGCTCACAAATGCATCCTCAACTCCTTCTATGGATATGTGATGAGAAAAGGGTAAATCTTGATCTTACAGGAGAGTTTTTTGAGAAACCTCTACACATACTGTAGATTTAACTTATAGCAGGGGTTCTTAACTTTTTTATATTCGTGGCCCACTTTTAATGCTGATCACCAAAGTTTTGGACCTGGACCTGGAGTTTTGGGCGACACAAAATCATATAAATCATTATCACTTAAATCATATAATTTGATCAAACAACAATGCTAATTTGGACGTTACCAAATTGTCACCAACTAAATAAAACTAAAATTTTCACCAACTTTATAATTTTCCAAATAGCTCTGTGGCCCACCTCAAAATGCTCCTGTGGCCCACCGGTTAAGAACCCATGACTTATAGCCATGTTTTCCTGGATTAACATTTGTTTATTATTTGATTTATTTGTACGTTTAATTGCATAAGTTATGGCAGTTTTGATGCTGGAAAATGCATTCATACAGGGCTCGATGGTACTCTATGGAGATGGCTGGGATTGTTTGCTACACTGGTGCAAAAATCATCCAAAATGCTAGATCTATTGTTGAGAAAATAGGTGACATATTGTGATGCTTCATTTCAAATATTATTTCATATTGACGATAGTTTTGTGATGCTTACCAGACTAACATCTTACATTAACACTGTAAACTGCCAATTCCTATTAATTGTTACATTTATGTCATTAAGGGCGTCCACTGGAGTTAGACACCGATGGTATCTGGTGTGTTCTTCCGTCAAGTTTTCCTGAGAATTATGTCATCAAAAGTACAAATGCAAAAAAGCCAAAAGTGACCATTTCTTACCCTGGTGCAATGCTCAATGTCATGGTCAAGGTGACAACTTATTGAAATTTCGACCTTGTGGAAGTAAATAACATTTGAAACCCTTCAAATGTCCAGAAGTTTAATTTGGCAAAGCATTTTGTGTTATTTTTAAATAACTTCAGTTAAGGTAGTAATAAAAATTAGTTGTTTGAAGCTATTGTTTTGAAAATTGTTAAGTTATAATTGATAAAAATCTGCCGCACTTTTAACGACAACAGAAGTTGGTTGTTGTGTTGGTTGCTTGTTTTCCAGCTGGACCAAATGCAATTGTGTATATTTCTAATTTGCTCTTTCTATTAGCCGTGAACATTTTTTATTATCCTCCAGGATGAATTTACAAACGACCAATACGAGGAACTAGTCAACTCCTCGTCACTGACCTATTCTCGACGGAGCGAGAATTCGATATTTTTTGAGGTCGATGGACCCTACTTGGCCATGGTGCTCCCTGCCGCCAAGGAAGAAGGAAAGAGTTTGAAGAAGAGATATGCTGTCTTCAACTTCGATGGCTCACTCGCTGAACTTAAGGGGTAAGTACCTTGTTGTTACTTTATTGTTTAATGTTGTGTTTCAAAAGTAGCGCAGGAACCAAAACTTAACGATAGCAAACATAAACATAAACTAGAACAACTGACATGCTTACACAAAACTCTGAGACAGATTTGCTAGTGCAATGGAAAAATGCCATTGCGTAACGCCAATTAACGCCAATTACTATACAAGAGTGAGGCACCTTTACTGGAAAACACAAGCGCCCATGGGAGGAAAAACACAACTTATGAGTTCATTGTCGATTATTATTAGCGCTATTGAATAACACAAATCATATCAATTAATAAAAATATTCACTAATAAATTATGACGTACACATTTTCCATAATTACTTGCCTGATGCATTATATCACATGTAATATACACTATAATATAATATTCGCTTGTGTTGGCACTTGAAGCTGAATTGGAAAAATTGTCGTCGTTCACAAACTGCTATTGCTTACAAATCACTATAATTGTATGAATTATGACAAGATTCTGCTTCAATTAAACATTAAGCTTCGAAGGCAGATTTTAAGCTGAAAAGTATTCGAACAGCACAAGTGCTGCAGAACTTGCAAATAACTTTGTGCTATTTCAAATCAATTAGATTTTTCCCACATGTTTGATCATTTTTTCCCATCATTCTCTATTTTGCACAACTACACCGCAACTGTAAAAACCGCTTCAGTTGTACAACATGCATCGTCATGTGATTTACTTCAAATTTTTTCGCATTTTTTTCTTGTTTCAGATTTGAGGTGAAACGTCGAGGTGAGTTGCAGTTGATCAAAATCTTTCAATCTTCCGTCTTTGATGCATTCCTCAAGGGAACCACTCTAGAGGAAGTTTATCAGAGTGTGGCAAAAGTGGCAGATTATTGGCTTGATGTCCTATACAGCAAGGTTGGATCGTGGGCCCCAAAATTACAATGTAGTATCCATCCATAAAACCGTACATCATTGATATATTTTATCGCTTCGTTCCCGATTGTCAATGGCGGAGCTTAATAAGCTAAACATAAAATCTATCTTATTTATGAATAATTTGAAAGATAACTTGTATCGATTATAATGGATTTATTAGGCTGGAAATATGCCAGACTCCGAACTATTCGAGTTGATTTCCGAGAATCGATCCATGTCGAGGAAACTGGAAGATTATGGGAGTCAAAAATCGACGTCAATCAGCACAGCAAAGAGGTATCAGACTCATCCATGCTTTGCTTATTGATTATTATTTAAAGATGATCAAAGTAAGATAACACTGATGAATCAACTACGGCGTAACAGACTGTGACACTTTGGTCTTAGATTAGCGGAATTTCTGGGAGACCAGATGGTGAAAGACGCAGGACTTGCTTGTCGCTTCATCATCTCCAAGAAACCGGATGGTGCTCCCGTGACAGAGAGAGCGATCCCCATGGCAATATTTCAGGTCTCGCTGCAACATATCTGCCATTACTTGATGAAATATTTATAATTTGATAACACGTTTTTGCTTTTTAATTTTTGCTTGAGATTGTGATTAAGTTAGGCTCTGTGATTAATTTCAACTGTCAGACATAACTGTCAAATATACTTATGTAATTACAAAATCTATTTATAAAATGGACAACTTCTTAAAAAAGAATTCTTCCTCCACAGTCCGAGCACAGCATCAAACGTCACTACCTCCGCAAGTGGACGAAGCAACAAAACATGGTCGACTTTGACATTCGAGCCATACTTGATTGGGAATATTACATTGAACGCCTTGGAAGTGCCATCCAGAAAATCATCACAATACCTGCCGCTCTCCAGGTATAAGCTGTTTGCAGATTCCGATATCTTTGGCAATGTGGTAAACTCGGTGCACTAGAACTTCGGTAAGCCGACCATCCAAAGAACCGTTGTCAAATAGTAGTGTTAGTAGTTGTGAGACAGAATGCTATACATTGCAAATAAAAGATGTTTCGGATCATGCTTAAATGGTCGTGATGCTGGGGAGGTTGCGTTATCGGGTTGGTTGTGAACTCGAGTTCTACTCAACGACTGTACTGGGGGTTTAGTTCTGAACGATAGGGAAACGCCCATTATGTGATATTCTATTTGAAAGTGTAAGTTGTTTTCATACTCAGGGAGTCTCCAACCCTGTTCCTCGGGTGAGACATCCTGACTGGCTTCACAAGAGATTAGTTGAGAAGAATGATGTCTTCAAACAGAAGCGCATCACTGACATGTTTCAAGTTGCTCCTCAGAAGAGACGGCAGAAGAGCAGCGAAGCAGAAGATGAAGGTGAAGTGTTTAAGATCAACGAACTCTTGAATATTTTGTGGGATCATTAGCGGATCACAATTGCCTGTTATTATGTAATTGTTGTCACAATAACAATTTATTACGATTAACGAATAACTTGAAACTTGTAGCAGACACTCCAGTTGATGACATCGAAAGCATTGGAGAAAATCGCCTCCGGAAGCCAAATCATGTTGCCATAACAACAGCTAAAAGGAGGAAGGTTGTAGAAGAGGAGGTAATATCGCATCTTAGCCCTTAATATGTCTTCGCATGCAGGAAGTGTGTGAGAGTCTAGAGTAGGACGATTAATAATTGATAGAGGTTGTAAACAATTAATCTTTATCCGATTGTAATTAAGCCAATCACTTCTAGCTCCTTAAAGATCAGTGTCTACGGAGCATTTGCGCTACACAAATATTCACCAAGTCGTCATTTCATCTTTGCTTCTTTAGGACAAGGAGCTCACACAAACGTGGAAGGAGATACTCGGAGAAGCCCCTCCTCCAGATGACCTTTTCAAGAGCACGAAGGAGAAGCGGCAAGAGTGGCTGGCCTTCCACAAGAGGAAGTGGATGATTCAGAGGAAACAAAGAAAGTCGCGCAGAGAAGGAGAGTCAGCGTCAGCCTCTGGCAATGCTCCAATGCCGAGAGTTCAAGCATCGACAGGTACAGCTTCGCCTGTTTTTTAAATTTCAACATATCCTCATATGTTAAATGTATTCATAGACATCTAATTGTTAAGTCTGTCAGGTGGGTTTAATGTTGTGCGTCTTGTTTTGTTATTTGTTGTGTCTATGGTATTGCTGTCTTTATACTAATTATACTGTGGTTAATAGTACCCTAAAGTCGTCAATCGATGATTATCAGCTTGCTATTATGCTAAGTTAGTATCGAAGTACATTGTGTACTTTACAAAGCAAGTTGGATAGACATTCATGGAAAAGACTCGATTTTAATTCTATCAGGTTTGGGCGGGTTTTTGAGGCAGAGAGCTCATGCAGTTTACCATTCGCCGTGGGAGGTGGTAGAAGTCATGAGAGGAGACGAACCCGGCCAATTCAAAGTCTTCACGCTGATTGGCTCAGAGTTGCATGTGATGAAAGTATGTCTAACTCGATTGTTACAAATATCAAGTCCGATGTTCGTTGCTGTTTATTTGTTGTTTATCACAAAGATCATTGTTTTATCACATTGTGTGTTGTGGCTGCAATATTATCTACCGGTGGTCTGTGTGTGGATCTTTTTTCAATTTGTTGAAACAAACAAAAAATCTTGTTTTGTACTTGTGCCTATTCAGTGCTTCCAAATGCTTTTTATAAATTGTTGCAAAATGTTGAAGGATCTTTTCAAGCATCAGTTTATTAAGTGTTGTAACATAAATATTATTTAACTTCAGGTTAATGTTCCACGAATATTTTATGTGAACCAACGCTCCACCAAGGAAAGCAACAATGGTGATGCGTCGTGGAGGAAGGTTCATAGGATACTGCCAAGGTTCTGGTTTGAAATATTTATTACATCGTTACATGTCGCATTTATTATGCATTAAATTTTTGTCGTATTTACTATTATTAATTAGTTAAATTGCTGTTTATGATGATTGTTTCTTACACGTGGTCAATGACCAAGAAAACAGGTTTTGTGTCATTTATGGATCAAAACTGAGATCTGTGTTGTTCAATTTTCACACGATTTTAGATGCTTGTTTGTTGTTTGTTTGCTTCTTTGTCCTCCTTTGTTCTGTTCTTTTCTCTGCTTCTTTGTCCTCCTATCACATGGTCATCCACTCTTTTCTTCGCAGATCAGCGCAAGCCATTAATTTGTACGAGTATCGGATTCGTGAGCAAGAGTACCAGAAGTACTTGTGCAACATTCGAACAGAACTTTCCAATCCTGACGTACTCGGTGTTTACGAAACTCAATTTCCACTTGAGCTTCGATTACTCGCTGAGCTTGGAAGTGTGTGGACCGTAACGAGAAGTGTGAGTTGATGTTAGCAAAGTAGTTTTTTGAGTGTTTGAAAATGTGGATTGTTTTTGCAGTTATCTTCACACGATTTTCATCAAACTATTCTTTGTTTTTTACAGTTTTCTGAAAAGAAAGTTTTTTTGAACTCATTTCTGAACAAAACTAATTTATCTGTCATAGGCCTCTCGCATCTTATCAGGGACAGACACGGACACGTTTGACATCGAGCATCTTCAGTTTCGAACTCTTGCCGAGTTCTCTTACCTCAAGCCGGGATCGATGAGAGAAATATTCTTCTACCATCATCATTATCCAGGTACAAGATTTGCCACGATTAGTTTTGAATCAAAAGTTATTAAATTGCTAAGATTTGTTGCCTAGTGTACGTTAATTGAAAGAAAATAACAGCCGCTAGATATGACGCGATTTCATTTTTATTTCACAGGCGGTAAGCACATTGTCGGAGTCTTTATATCAGCATCGAAGAAATGCATGGTTTATGTTGTAGACCGCGTCAGGGTGAACAGAATGACCAACCTACAGAGCTCATACAAGTAATAATTTCATACGATTCATTTCTTGCAAAGATTTTTGTTTTGTATTTTTATCCAACACTCAACCTGACTGCATACGCTTTGACCAGTGGTCACTCCGTCGAAGCTATTGTTTGCCGGTCGTTACGTTTTACGTCTATACTCGCTTGTTGGTTTATCCAGTTTTCTTCGTTTTGCAGAAGCGAACGGGAGAAGTGTTTAAGTGAAGAAGCTGTGAAAGATGGCGACCTGCCAGGTGATGGGTACTCGTTTGAAGTTCGCCTTGAAACCGATCTCAAGCAAATGTACAGGAACCTTCAGGTTCATCTTGTTCTTGTTCATCTTGTTAACCACAATCGTGTTTTTGATGTGTAAAATAGTTAAGTTACCTACTTTTGGTGGTTGTCTATAACTTGGTTAAATTTTGGTCGTTGTCAGTTTTTATTCGATCATAACTGTGTTAAATAATATGTTACTGAAACATTTTCTTGCTTTTCAGCGCCATCTCACGGCTTACAAAGACGAGAAAAGGGGGCCGACATACGTCGCGTATCAGTCGTCAGTAGCCGTCGAAAAACTACGGTCAAATTTGCCGGTCGCCAACGAGTTCCCGATTATACCGATACACAGCAAGCTCTCCGCGGGTTTCACAGACGAGTTCAGCTGGCAGAAAGTAAACCCTGTAGTAGTAGTATTTTAGTGCGCGCTCTCCCAGCATAAACGAGTGGGGTGGGCGTTACGAAGACATTGAATTTATTGTATACCAAAATCGATTATAAAGTGTTCCAGAAGTGAAATTTTTACTTTACTGCCGTCTGGTCTACTAATTCGTTTCAATACACGCTTTTATAAACGTAAACGAGTCAGCACAGCGTTACAAGAACATTAAACAAGTCTGAGGTTTGTATAAAAACTGTTGATAGAGTGGCCAGAAGTGGCACTTATACTTTCTCTGCTCTTCATTCAAAGTATAAGTATTCGGCTGCAGTTTCCACATTTCAATGCTTTTGAACCTTGCGTCTAGTTTTTTCATCAAAAGTTTAAATCCCCCAACAAACTGCAGCTGTGGACAAATTTGTGTAAAATCTTAGTAGATTCACTCTTGCGGTCGCACTATTCTCATTACAAGGGTAGTTTTCCGATTTTTGTGTTTAACTTTATAATGTGTTAGCTCCAGCGCGTGTTCATCGATTGATTTAACGTAGAAAACTGAAAATAGAAATCTGTGTTCTCAATTAAAAAACTTATTCCTCCCAGGATGCGGCGATGGAGATGATCCAAAACTTCCTCAATTCCAAACTCACGATCTTGCACTTACTTGAGCAAAGTCGCTACTTCCATTTACCGGTTGGAAACCTCACGAATGACCCGGGTATGTTCGGAGCTGACCTCTTCTTTACAAGGTGAGAATAAGCTGGTGGTGACGAATCTTTATTTACACCAATTAACCCACCAGCGCAGGAACTTATTTGGCGTTTGTTTAGTTGACCTGGATAAGATAGTTGTCCATTTAGTTTTTCAATGTTAGAAAGTTGCACAAGAATTTACTCCGTTTTTTTTGTGAGTTGTGTTTCCGTAATTTTGCTGCTTTACACTCTTTCATACATTTGTCATTTTAAAGAGTTTTTATTATTTTACTGCCATCTCCATGTTTATTTTTCGGTTATCGTAGGATATTTTTGCTACAAATTTCACTTAAAAATTGGCTTTTTACCCCAAAAATTTTCTTTTATCTTCAGACATCTTCAAAAACACAATCAAATTCTTTGGTGCTCGCAAGCAGACAGACCCGATCTCGGCGGAAGGGAAGCTGACGACAACAGACTAGGTGATGTCACGTTGATGAAGACCGTGTACGATGACGTATGTTGTATAATTTCTGACGTCAAAATGTTTCAGGTATGGACGAGTCGGAGAATCTATCGGTCGAACTTAACAACAGTGGATTCTACCAAAGTGTGTGCGCTCAAATCGACATTTCATCGCTCGCTATTAACACCATTGTCCAATCACATCACATAAACGACATGGAAGGCAATGACCGTTATTTTTCACCGACAGCTATTTAATTCTTTTAGTTGGCTTTTGGCGAAAAATTTAGCGCGATCGTAGACCCATAATTTTACTGCCTACTTTTTAAAGCAAACTGTTAGAGAATGGCGACTCTCTTCCAGCGTGTAATCGAAGTGTTTTTGCAATTTTTTTCAGGCGCCGCGAGCAGTGGTGTCAGCTTTGACGTCATACAGCAATCGTCACTAGAGGAGCTAGTGAGCGGCACACACTCTGCAGTGAGCGGGTTGGCGAGTTATGACGACACCGCACTTTGCTCGAACACATTCAGGTGCGTTTATGAGAACACAATGGCAGACCTGAAGTTAATTTATGTTTATATATTACTTGGTTTTTGTACACTATTGATTCTGATATAATCATTAATCAAAGGTCGCACACAATATGTCTTTAGCACCATGCCTTAAGTTACTTCAATTAGTGCTCATTTAATGATTACTAGGGCAACCAGTTTTTTGACCTAAAAATTTTAAATTTTGACCTTAAAATTTGCAAATTTTGACCTCATTTTGACCTAAAAAGTTTACATTTTGACCTTATTTTGACCTAAAAAGTTTACATTTTGACCTAAAACGTTTAAATTTTGACCTCATTTTGAAAAACGCTATACTGATAGTCTCTACACTGTCTACAGCAACTTTCTAATCTAAAGCTGCATTTAAAAATGACAAAATGCTTTTCTAGTGTTGACTTTTTTTTCGTTTCTGCGTATTAAGATTGACAACTTGCAGTTTCAAATGCAATGCTGTCACATCGTGACTTCACCAAACGCGCTGAAAAGCCTTCCTTCTCTTTGTGTCTTTGGTTCTAAGTAAAATTTGCGGGACTGGAATTGTTTGCGGTACAAGAAAAGAGAAAAACGGAAGAATAATATTACAAAATGGTTACAAAATTACAAGTTTAATAGATTTTGACCTAAAAAAAAGACCTAACGAAACAATTTGACCGTATTTTGACCTAACCCTAACGTAACATTTTGACTTTATCTGACCTAATAACTTCTATACCACACGTCGTACAAAGCTGAAATTTGTTTTGTGCTTGTTTCATAGCATTCTGAGCAGGTAAAAAAAAATTGACCATATTGACTTTTGGTTGCCCTAATGATTACATTTCATTCACGTACATATTGCCCAACATTTTATTACTTTTCACACATTTTGAATTATTCTACACTTTAGGATTCTTAAGTCTATGGTGCAGGGCTGGCTTCGTGATGTGTCTTTGTACAAGAATCAGCTCGCTGACGACCAACTACAGAACTTCTATCGTTGGCTTGGCAACCGATCTTCGCTCTTCTATGACCCTGCTCTCTACCGCACTCTACAGGTCATGACGAAGAAACTTTTCTTACAGGTGACGGCGCTTGTGTTCAGTTTTGATGCTGTGAATTTATGTGCAGTGTTTTGCTTAATGTTTGATATTTTCATCTCATCTGTGCCTTGTAGAAATATGGATTTTATTTTTGTAAAATTTTTTCTTGGACCGAATTTTTGGTTGTTTTATCACAATTTCCTGCTTGTTACGTCATAACGAAACACTTGTTCGCAGTTAATAGCAGAGTTTAAGCGGCTCGGATCAAGAATAATACAGGCGAATTTCACACGCCTCATCATTTCCACCCGGAAGAGAAACGTCGCAGACGCACTCGCTTACGTCGACTACGTCAGCAATTCGATTATTGCAAAACCGATTTTTCATTCTGTCGTTCTCAACGTCACACAAGTAAGCTGAATTCTATCTTCATTGTGAATGATCTTTAAATTCATTAAAATAAAATTAAAATATAAAATTATAAAATAAATATAAAATTCCCTCATTTTCACCGCGCATTGGATTGATCTTTGGCGTATTTTTCTTTTTAACATTTACTTCTTGTCGTTTATTATTTTCCCAATTTTTTGCAATAATAACAACAAGTGCAGGCCTGCAGGGATATGCAACTATTGTTAATATATTATGTTATTATTATGCAACTATTGTTAATATATTATGTTATTATTATGCAACTATTGTTAATATATTATGTTATTATTATGCAACTATTGTTAATCTCCCCGAGTTAGATGTTGTCGTTTATTTTCTTATCATGCGAAAAGCAACAAACAAAGCGGTTGTTCAGTTTCCTTTGAATAACTCATTATCCCGGTAATTATAACTTAATTAACGAATCATATTTTCTCCAGTGCTGGGAGCATCTTCTCTGGATAGACTCGGCCAATTACGGAGGAATGAAATCACGCTCCGGGGAAGGTATCACCATACGTCATCACTACGTCATGTTTTCATCTCATTTTACTTTATCGTAAACGTGATAAGACACGATAAATCGATTTCGTTTTTAAATCTAACACTTATTTAATGACGTCAAAGGTTCTTTGTCAACGGTTGTTCTTTCACTGCTCAGCAATGATGCGCGTTTAAAAAAAAGGAAAGAAATTTAAAAATGAAAGTTCATGTCTTTACAAAAACGAGTTTATTTAAAAGAAACCAAAGGACATTTTCAAGTCCTGCAACCGATTAAAAGCGGTTTAAATTCCGTAGATGAGAACGAGGAGAACCCGTCAGATGAATCCGACGATGAGGAAAATGAGAAACTTCAAGCTGCGAAGGATACGGACGTGGTCGAAATGAACTTTAATTTGTGCAGATATTTGCCGACCGAGGCCAAGATACAAGCGAGCTTCGAGATGGTGGTAGCCGGTTCGTGCTGGTTTTGGTTTCACTTTTAGCTAAAGTAGCAAGTTGCTTTGGTAATAGTTGCAATGCAAGGCTTTCCACTTCGCAAAAGAAAGGCTTTCTATGTAGAGAATGGGCGCGGAAAAAGTTTATAACAGCTGTCTCGTTGTGCTACGAATTAATTATTATTTTTTTAACATTACGGTAATTGTAATTTTTAATTATTGGAAGGTGTTTTCGTCTGAAAATAGGTTCAGTCAAACTCAGACTGTAGTTTGCATTATGACGTGTATGAATTATTTAGCTTACTACGATTGTTTATTTACCTACCTCGCCATTTTTCTAACAGGCTACATATCTATGGTCTACCACGAATCGAAGCGACGGCGCGCGGAAACCACCCCAGGACAAACCCCGGTTGTGAAAAAGGGGAGTTCCCAAACCCAGTTAAACGTTTCCGTTTCCGAAATGAGCGAGGATGAAAGGTTAAAGGCCGCCGTGCCCAGTGACCCGACCGTGAGCCCGTATTTAGTGACGTATTCTCAAGATCTTGTCAGCGGAGATTTGACCGAACAGATGTTCAGGTATTAATGGCATTGGGGTGGTTGTTTCAAATTAAAATAATTGTTTGTGTTTGATCTTCCGCCTGGTTGTTTTTATCTAGAAAACTTATGGAAATTGTAACCAATCATATCGTCTGTTGAAGTGCGACTCATAAACGGAAAATATTAGCCATCTCATTAAAACATCACGATCGTAAACAGAATGTAGTATAATAATATATGTAGTGTTAAATATATCAGCTCATAAATGTAGTGGTGTTGCATTCGTAGCTGCTCCTATTTTTAGCTCCTAGAACAAACAGCAAATTTTACATCTCGGATACCTCAAATAAATTATATAATAACAGTACACTGCGCTATTTATTCAGATTAGGTTAGATTAGGGAACTACCCAGGCTGCAATAATGATCCACATAAAATTGCAACAGTTGTACACACAGAGTTAACGTATAACAGTATAAGAGACTTCAGGATATGACAGAGTTAACAGTTGTTTGTAGAGTTGTCAAATATACAAGTTGAACGACAATTTAAATAATTGAGGGAAGTTAAACCTGAAATTACTTCAACAGCCTCTCACAGAAGATCATGAAACTGCTTCCAAGCGATGGGGCAAAGTTACGCGAATTATTTCCGAAGCTGCCGGGTTCCCATCTTGAATTAAGCAATCCAACTCTGGAATTTGTCAAGTCTGTATGTAGAGTCCTGTCCGTTGATGAACACGTCACTAGTCAGGTAAGATTGAAATCCGCAAATCTTAGTCTGTTTATTCCAGTGACGGATTAAGGACCCCCCTGGGACAACACTAAACATTGTGCCCCATCTCTATACCACGTGATTTGCATTGTCTGCCTGTTGTTCCAGCAATCCCAGCTACTCTGACAATGGTTTAATTATAAAGACAAGAATGAGTTGTCAAAATTTTCAAAGCGAAAGAGAATGTTGAATTTTAATTTATTTAGTCGAGTGTTTCAGTTAATGGATTGACTTTTTTTTCTACATGCATAAATATAAGCAGTTAGAAGGATGGGACCCCTGGGGTTCGTGCCCCAGTTGTTTCTATGGTAATCCGCCATTGGTTCTGTCGCCTTCCTAGGTTTTATGTTCTGCTTAGGTTCCAATTTGAAGAGTGCATTGACACCAAGTAATGTAAAAATACAGTGTCAGAATTTTTTCAACATTTTATATTTTACGACGCCATTTTATTTTATTTTTCATCAATTCGGTTGTAAAAATTGTCACTTAATTTAGTTACGGTCGTTAAATGCACACTCAAAGGATAACTGTTGATCAGCTGTGTATGGCTTCAACAATTACATAGATTCATGATTACCAACGTTTCACCCACTTCGTCACTTCCGCTTTCATTGTCGTTTCAGATCGAGAAAATGCGTCGAAACCTTCTCCGGTTGATCGGGGTTGGTGAATTTGCCCCCTCCGCGGATTGGAGTGACCCCAGCGCCTCCTACGTTCTAGGTCAGGTGTCATGTGACACTTGCAGTCAATCAGCTGATTTGGATCTGTGCCGAGACTGCGTCATCGGCGAAACTGGGTGGTAAGTCTTAGCATCTTGCTGTGAAAGCTCAGAAGGGCGAACCCGATGATCGTTTCTATCCCAGACAGCATAGGCTTGTGTTGGTTTAATATTATTTCTTGTCTGGCCGCTGGTCGGTCAATTAAATCGAACACGAGTAAACCCTGGATAATTCAACCCACTGATGTTGGTTGGGTCGTCCTGAGTTTAATCGATTAAAAACCGTCTGCTTTGTTATCTAACGGCAGGAATTGTGTTATATTACAAAGTATTTTTCTTCCTTATTTGATGATTCAACTTTATACTTTATATTTCGTTCTTACTAACAGCACTTGGATATGTTCCGGATGTGACGCACCTTACGACGTAAGCTGGATCGAAAGACGTCTCGTCGATGACCTTCAGAGAAAGGTCATGACCTTTAACCTGCAGGATCTCACCTGCATGAAGTGCAATTCAGTAAAACAAGGCAATCTTACGAAACAATGCGAATGTGCCGGTAGGTGTAGTGACATGAGAGTAGGTTATTTCGGTCATGGACAGTTGTTAGTTCTTCTTACAACGTGTTTTGGTGTTTTCTTTACGGTGTTTTGGTGTTTTCTGCCACCTAGTCATGAAGTGATATGACTTCAGTTGACTGCTTCTTTGCTGTGACCAATAGGCTCAGTATTTATTCCTTGTCTTTGTTGCTAACCGGTGTATTATCACGTGATGGCCGGTGTTCATGTATTTTAATTTCGTTTTCCGCAGGTCAATTTAAACTCACGGTGCCGGCTTCAACGCTCCAAGACAGAGTTGGAATTCTAAGGAACATCGCGCAACACGCTGATATGCATTACTTGATGGACATCATACAATGGCTGACTTCTGCATTCTGAAAACATTAACATCAAATATAAGCGTGATTTTTAGATGGAATGGCGAATTTGCTGGAAGGAGGACTGATTGTTTTGTTCCATTTGATTGTGGTTTTGCTTCCAGCTCTCAGCTGTGCCTTTTAATTGAGCTTACAAGTTTTGTCAAACATCCGTGAAATACATTTTCAATACGCAGAGTTAGTGTACTTTTTAAAAGGCAATGATGTAGTTTACCAAGCAGAGCAATTAAATTAGAATTTTGCGATTGCTTGTGCATCTAATATCGTAATCTTACGCTTTACTTGAAACATTCAGATTGTAAGAAACACCACTGATCTCAAGACATATCGTCGTCTAGTAAATACTAATGCACACTACACTCCGCGCCAAATGACGTTTTATTTAAGCGGACGTGATGTCATAGATAGCCGTTTGTGCAAGTGACGTTGTTTAGGCGTTACAATTTTGATGATACTCCAACAATATTGATACAATATTGTGAAGTGTTCAAAGCAAGATAAAATATTAACAAACTGGTTTTGTTGTTGGAATTTGCCCAAGAAATTAATTATTATTACGTCATGAGCGCAGAGGAGGCCAGTGATTGCTCAGCTCAAAATGAGGTACAGTAGGATATTTTTTGGCTGCATTTTAGCATAATATTATCATAGCTTACTCTATTTGTCAGCCTATTTGGTAACTTCTTTGTTTCTGTGAAGGCTGTTGAAAATACAAGCGTTACCGGTAGAATCTTTTCAAATGATCCGGCTGTTCATGAGGGAACGGTAAGTCACGATTAACAACGTGATTTATTCACCTGCTGCTGAAACACTGGCCTAACAACGCTTTGTAGCTTGTTAAAAAAATACTTTCCATCTTACCCTCTGAAGTAGAGTTTTGAATATCGATGTATATCCATAGATGGTATGGCACAGATTGATCTCGCATCTATATCTTGAGAAATGCAATCTAACGGACTAATTGGCCCAAAAACGTTTCTAAAACACAGCAACTAAGAAATAAGAGAAATAAAATTTGTCGTACATGTTTAGAAATATGTCTCTATGGTGGACTATAAAGCAGCCGGCCCGAAGCAACTGACACTTTTTATCGGTGACGTCATCAGGCAGGTAGTCCAGGAAGACGACGAGTGGTTACGCGGGACGCTGAAAAGAAACGGACAGACGGGAAATTTTCCGGCACGGATAGCGGAAAAGCTTTCCATTTAAACGTCGTTGGACGTCCATAAAATTATCGCAGGACTGAACATTTGTGTACAATGGCCTATATTGAAACTGAAATATTGTGTGTGCTTTAATCGGCATGAATTAATGTTGTAAACATTCTACGCAAACTCTTTGCAACATGTTACAGTTATTATGTTAAAAGTTTAAGAGACCCCGTATCTTTGCAATATGAAAACGATAGAAATTCAATACCTACGCCTTTGTGAACAAACTGGAGCTCTTGTGCGCCAACTAACGGTGTGCGAAAAAGACTACTTGCAGATAGAGCCCATGCAAAGTCAAGGAGTTAGAGAAAACGCAGATGAAGACACGAAAGTGTGCAACATCACAACGTGAAATAAAAAGATGCACAAAATTGTGAAGTTTCTTCACTTATTTGTCCTGTTGCAGGCAAACAATTAACTTTATCGTTTATCGCTGACTCATATGTCGACTTTTGAAGAAATAATTGACCCACTTCTTTGTAGGCTATTAGCTTGAAACCGCCTCACCATTACAATACTCATGTAGACAGCTTGATAAAGCAGCTTTTGATTACAGGAATATATTTTAACATTTTATATAACCCTATTATAATTAATTAATCCACGCTAAAATACGACGCAAGACAAACAAAACGATTTCAACCTGAGTATTTATTGTTATTTTGATGAATGTTAAACTAATTCACAAACTGCAGGCAGCGTCAAGTCTTAATGGAAAACAAATTTTTTTGTGAAATCCTGTAATCTCATCTAGCACCACGGTGATTTCGGTCGTTTATATACGCAAATACGATTTAAGTCGCCAACTGATGATTGCGATAGACTTTATATCTACGTCGTAACATTTCGGTCGTTATTTTCAATTTTTTCAAAGCTTTAAACAGAAAAAAAATCAAAAACTTAAGCAACACTAATTAAGCTACACCTGAACTGGCATGGCATGAATAGACGGACCAACATATCATATAAGTGCTGTAAGTCGAACACATCAAGAAGCCAGTAGCCTAAAGCGATAAAACAAAAACATTCCTTTGATAAACCACACGGACACACGCTTACACAGCACAGTACACAAGTTATTGCACTTTAACAAAAAATTACAAACAAATACATCGCATGCGTGAGTGATGACGTCACTCTGACGTAGGACGAAACAGAGCTTCGATCTCTTCCAAACTCTTCCCTTTTGTCTCCGGCAAGAAGATGACGGTGAAGAGAATTGAGAGCGCGCAGTTGGCAGCGAAGAACCAAAATGTTCCTTGCGGTGTCATAGATGCCTGCACGGAAGCAAAGTGTTGAACAGCAAGGTACAGCTGACAAATAATGTTGTCAGATCCTGCTTAATAAGTTAATGATGTTTTAACTGCTGTTGTGGAGTTGTTCAGTTGTGAGGAACGACTGACTGAAGTGACATTTCAGACATTCGCTTTAACACATGCCTGTATAGGAACCCCAACAAAACATGACAAGAGATATTCCATCAGAATTATCCATAAACATCTTAAAAACAGATGATCCAACCCACCAGCATATCGCTGAACTCAAGTGTAAGAATGAAGACCAGGAAAAGATTGAAAGCAGTCGCCAAACCAGCCGAGTTGCCTCTTGCTCGAACTGGTATAATCTCACCAACCAGTAGCCAGGCTATCGGCCCGATACCTATCGAGTATGCGGCGATGAAGATCATCATACTGACTAGAGCGAGCCAAGTTAAGGCTGGAACTGAAATTCATGTAAGATTGTTTATGGTTGGTCAGGTAAGAGCACCACTTATAACACCTCTGTATTTAAACTTCATTGATGCCAATGAATTTTTGTGAGAAAACGCTTGCTAACGTGGACTTGACGGTTGACTTGAACTTGACGGTTCAAGCATTTAACATAAATGAAGTTAGAATACACTGAACCAAAACAACTTCGCATAATTCGTAATTCGTGGAAATGAAGTTATAAAAGAGGAGCAAGTTTTTTTCTAACCATGGTGAGATGCAGGGTAGGCCGTAGTGGAACCGTTGATCATCGCCGTTTGGTTGTTGAGAGCCAACTCATCCGTATAGGACGAATGCGCGCTCTGAAGTTGAAAGTAAAGGCCGAACATTATCAGGCTCAACGTCATGAACACTGCGCCGATTATTATAAGAATTTTTCGTCCTGCAAATCAACAGCAATTTGTTGTCCGGCTATACGTGAACAGGAGGCCTACTAACCAAGAAGGTATTTTGTATTCATTGTGAAATTTCAGACTCTGGTACATAATTACAGTTCACACAAAAAATGGTTGTTATGGTTTAAAACGTGGTAACCTATCGTCTTTATTTTGCTACTGGCACATTTTTCCTGAGGGTGCATTCACATTTTCACGCCTAGGATGTAAAAACATCCTGTTTGAATGGGGCTGTTTTTAGAATATTTGAAGTTATTTACACGTTAAGATATCAATGAGGTTCACTATACACAGTTCACGGCATGATGACAGTTGCATTTGAACGCACCCTCAGACTAGCAGGCGACGTGGTCATTCAAACCTGTTTTATCGATGATAAGACACGATATGAAGGTGAACAGCACTTGGACCCCGGCGATAAGCAGCAAAGCCATGGAGAGCTGGGAAGGGTTGTTAAACCCCGCCTCCTGTAAATCATTTTCAGTCATTTTCTCGCAAAAGACATCGGCTTTGAAGATCAAATATTCTTATTTCATATAACGGAAAAATACAATGTTTTATCAATTACCTGAAATAAGGTTTTGGCGTAAAACATGACGCAATTGATTCCGCTCAACTGTTGAAAGTACATGGCTGCCAGGGAGATTAGGGTGGGCGTGCGTAGACCGGGATCTTTTATGATCTCCAACCAGCTTGCCGATTTTACCTCCTGACTCAAACTGTCTTCCAGCTCTCGATACTCTTCATCAATGTCAGCCTAAAATAATGTCCAGACGTTTGGGTGAAAAACTTAAGCTTTATGGTTGCTATGAAATGCTTTACGCTGCTGCTACATTAAACGTATGTGCGCGCGTTTAAATTTAGGAAATGAATTTTGCGACCAGCGACACAATTAAAACATCTCTCAATTTTAGATATATCTGCAATTCTTGCTCAGCTTTTCAAAAGATAATAGTCGACAACACAGGTTTTGCTGTTTGGGGCCATATCGTATGTGCTATTAAAAGTTGAATCGTGAAAAACTGTTATAGAGCTATTGTTTATATCTCAAAAGTCACCAATAATGATAGGCCACTTATGAATCATTGGTTAAATATTACTGGTGGTTATTTAACTCCAATCCAACTCACAGAGACGCCACGTAAGCGACGAAGCGCTTTCTTTGCTTCGTCAGGTTTCTTCTTCATCATCAAGAATCTGGGAGTTTCAGGGATGAAAAAAGAGAGGATCGCCAGCAGTACTGGAGGAGCTATCGCAGCTGCTGCCAGTATCCTCCAAGGAAGGCAATTTCCTGTAAATCGAGAAGAGCATGATAAGTGTTAAGTATACTAGCGTACAGATAAGGATGATTTAAGTCACATTAAAGCATCGCGTGGATAGTATTTGTCGCAAGGTAGCACCAAACATACAGAATGTACATTGATACAACGAAAGAAGTTCCGTAAAATGTATTATACAAAAACGCTACAATAAGTGTATATAAAAACTTATACTGATATAAAAGTTATAACCGCAGTTTTTCTGTATCATTCAATAAAACTACTTCTAATTAACGCTCAATATTTTAATAAATTCTTATTTTAAACATTCAAAACATATAATCGTTATAATTCAATTATTTACTAAATACTCCCTAACATATCCACCAAAAAAAGTTTAAATCATAGCAAAATGCTCACCTATCCCGTATATGATAAGGATCCCAATTACAATGCACAATTGCGTTCCAGATCCAAGCATGCCTCGTAATTCAGCAGTAGCTATCTCGCCAATGTACACCTACATAGTTGGCGTAAAAAGAAGTATTGAAAAAAAGGCAAAACAACTTCGCTATTTTTTAACACTAGAACATTTTTTAACATTTGCCAACTGAAAAGGCGTTTGTACTTCTAACCTAAAATATTTATAAATAGCCACATTTTTGCCAAACACTAGTACAACAGCAAACACTCTTAAATAACGTATCTGGAAGCTATAAATAACAACTTCAACTAATCCATTAATTTGGGGTAAAATACTGACCGGAACAATCAAGGAAGAAATCCCGACTCCCAATCCACTGATTACTCTTCCGAGGTAGAGCATCCAGACGCGAGAAGCAAAACAGATGAGCTAAAATGAAACTCATAAAAATGCTTTGTTAAAGATATTAATGAAGGAAAGGGATTGATAAATTTTTCCTCTTTCAACCAATTTCATAAGATGTCATTGGTGATGCTAATAGATGAGTTTACTATTAACACGTCAATTGCGCTTTGGGTCGGTGAGACCGAAATTCAGTTAGCCTAATTCCAAGCTATAATCTTAACTGCAGTTAATTTTTTACTCCATAGAGTCCTTGAAATATGTTTTTGTTTTTCCTGCAGCCAAAAGAACGAAACACACAACCCATTGTTTAGAAACAAATAAACAGGCCATTTAAAACTCATCGGTGGGCATAGTGGCATACAGGGAAAGCATAAACCGGGATTTGCTCCAGAATTAGACTTCTAACCATTTTTTGACAAATGAAGAGAGGCAATAAGTGGAAAAAGAATATCGCCGCCGACTTAAGACTTCCTGCCCTCAGCAAGGTCGCATAACCTTCAAGCTTAAAAGAGGGAAAACATTAAGTGACGGAAATGTCTTACCAAAAGGCCCACGATGTACGGAATTGCGGACAGTATGGACGTTAGTCTTCTTCCAATTGCTTGCATGATAAATCCGGCCAAGATTCCGCCAACTATTCCACCCAAAGTCACCAGAGCCTTAAAATACGGTAAATTGGATAAAAATCTCAAGTTGTATTATATACATGTCATATTGAAATTAACTGTTTCGCGTTAAATGTAACAGCTTGTAGCCTACACCCCACGAGAAATGAGATTATCTAACCATTGCACGAGCCCAACACCATGTCATAACAATCACCAGACGGTAAATCTTCTCACCCCAAACCAGGAAGCTTGTGTAACTGAAAGATGAATGGCATTTATGGAAGTATCGCGCTGTATATCCGGAATCATTGGCGAGGAAAGGCCAAGCATTGTGCCAACTGCGATGGCGCCAATGAGGACGACGCCACAGCATGCGAAGAGACACAAGGAACCGCCAGACTGACATCTGGTTTGCTTTGGAAACGAACTGCGCAAGTTAATACACGAATTTAGCGGGATCACATTTATACATGGAATGGAATTCCACATACAAATGTTGATTGTATAATTTACTTGAATAAATTAAAGCCTTAATGTAAAAGCATTCTTTTTTGTTATATGAAAGAATAAAAATGGATTGCAGTGAACTTTGTAATGTTAACCAAAGGCCACCAAATGTTTCTTATTATAATTTGTACCTTTACCACCTTTGTAAAGCTTTATTTCTAGACAGACCTTTCTTATCACAATGACTTACTCTGTGCTTGAACTTAAGCCATCGTCGACCAGAGGTTTCAGTTCGGTGTTGTTCAAACTGCTGCTTTTACTTCCCATTTCCAGATAGTTTGACTGCAATCCGCTTCCTTTTCAAACATTCACGCTAATTCTAGGTTCATAACGGATTGTTACCTAACTACTCACAACAGACGTGCCCAAACTCTGAAATCACAAACGCAAGTGTGATATACTGTGTATTAGGCTTGGACGCAAGCAGACAGTACGATTAATTCCTGTTACAGCATCTGTTTTACTTTGTAACTCTTAAGCCATGAAACCTCGCTTTTTGTGTCACAAAGTGGACAGAGTGACAATAGCAACTTCGAAAAACACCAAGCAACTATTTTGCTCATTATAGTTTACTACATTTCATTCAGCTAGCTTTCTGCTGTGAACGTTTGTCATGCAAACGCAGCCAGTCAACCACTTCCTTCACTTTCCCACGCTCTCTTACCGAAGCACTAACCTGAAATACAAGCTGTAGGCTGTAGGTTACCATAACGATTCAAGGTTAGTGTTGCTTGATTCAAGACCGCCAATCAGCTGCTGTTTGATCAAGATTATTTTTAAACACGATCTACTGAAGTTTTTGCTGCTTACAGCCTCTGTGACTTTTGCGTATGGCTTCCTATAAAACATTATCATCTGTGTCATAAAGCGGATGCCGACTCATTTATAGAGATAGCTTCTACCCTGCTTATTAGAGCAGGCAATTTCGCTTTAAAACAGATAGGGCCAGTTACTTTACGCTTCCTGTAATAACGCTTGCATTACTGCTGCTATATTCCAATTAAAACTACAGTAAAATGATTTTACTGGCATTGCAAGCAATACCCATAGCAAATTGACAACACGCCTTCAATAAGTTTAACTTCCTATGTGGCTGCTTATTTTTTTGAATTTGATTTTAACTGAAACTGCTCTCGAAGCTTGCAAAGCGATTTTAGTCGAAACACTTCCTGCAATCTTACTGCAGTTTGATGAACATAGTTATCAGGATCAAATGCCCGGAGCCATTTTTGCCGGATCAATTGTCCGGAGCCATTCAAATTTGTAGGAGAGATGATCCATTAGTTGTCAAAACATAGATTAAAATTTTTCGGGATTTTCTTGGTTAAAAGACTGATGGCTCCAAATCAGTGATTAAATTCGGGTTTCGCATACAAACAATTTTTGCACCATTGACAAGACTTCAGAATGAGTGTGTGATATAACTTACAAGTGTTTGTAAACTTTGAAGTGATTTAGCGTACTGAAAAAATGAAGAAGTATTTGTAGGCGACGACCGAACTGTTGCCTCCACAAACTGCTAAACACATTTCATCTTTTTTCAGAACAGCGACTAACAATAAATAGTTTGGCACAGGCAGTTATATTTGGGAAGACGACTCATTGGAGTGATTACGTGCATAGCTGCATTACCAAGCTGTTAGTTTTCTCTTAATTATGGGCATTTTTCTGCGCTCAACGTAACAAAAAAATGAAGAATTATGTTAAGCAGAGCGATATATTCGAAGGTGGGTTCTTATACTAACTTTAGTCTTGAAGTCGCAACTACGAAAAGTAATGATTTATTTGATTCCTGGGTTTGATAGCAAACAAATATTTGCGTACTAAGCATGATTCTCTTTTGAAACAAAATTGTAAATGTTTTATTGAAAGTAAATAGTGACAAAGAGCATAAGATTTCTATTTGAGTAAGGTCTTCCATTCGTCTTCGCTCTCTGCCCTGGTCCACGTCCCCGTCTTGTAATTGAACTTCACATCGCCTTGTCGAACCCGGATGCTCTCTTCGCCTGGGAACACACGTGGGGCACCAGAAATCACACAACCGGGGACGTCCTGAAAAGAATGGGAAATTATTATTGCCCTATTTGTTCCGTAAGGTGCAAGCTGTAAATGAAAAGAATAGTTACTCAAAATCTACTGGGATATTTTCAGATGTAACTGTACCGGGTTTCCGTATTTAAAGTAGTACAAGAATGGTAACATTGGAAGAACAAAATATCCAGCGTAGGTTCTCATGTTTCTTTGGACCTGATAGAGCTGGAAAAGTTGAAGGGCTTGTGTTAACATACACCACTGTTTATGTATTTACTAAAGCTAGACTGAATTAATTTGAAAAAGTTGCTGTATTTTCCTCTACACTCTAACCCAGGGTTCCCAACCTTTTTTGCTGCTCGTACCCCTTTGTCAGGTCAAAACATTCTTCGTACCCCCAAAAAAATTCTGATGGAATTTTTCATATATATATTGCTAAATTAAATTGCTTTTGTAGCTCAATTAAACGTGACCCAAGGATCTTCGTACCCCTTGATGTTCAATCTCGAGGTACGAGGACCCCCAGTTGGGAACCCCTGCTCTACAGGATAAAACCCAACGTCAGTGAAATATCAAAATTATAGAAATTACAAAAACTAAAGGAATTTGCTGAAAATCCTTCCCATGGTACATGTACTGAATAATCTGTCGAAATTTCAACTTCCGAGACCAAAATGCCTCCTCCTTCTGAGCCAACCTTTGGAACCAATTCTAAAAAAACAACCAAACTCTGAAAATTTGACAATAAAATATGAACATTTGATAAATGTGTAACTTGTGCTAAGAGCAAGGATATTGAGCAACAGTTCTGGTTACTTGATGATCAGCGATCAGACACTTACGAGTTTTTTCGGTGGTAGCAGAGGTTCACGAGCTGTTAAACATTGATCCTTCAACCAAAGTCTTCTCAATCTTCGTAGTTGGTGATCCCGTAACCTTTGTTCGTCAACTGATTCTAGAATTGTCCCTGCAGCCCTCTGTAGAGTATATTACATAGATAGGAGTACAGTCTAGAAAATTGATGTTGTCTGAATCGTGTTAACCACATTTTATATTAAAATAAAAAACAGGATATAGTTAGGCACTCCGAAGGTAAACTTTATTTATATTTTTCGCAAAGCTTGCTTCTTCAGGTGTACAGCGAAATGGTGAAAAATGAAACTTATAAAAAAATGTTTACTTTACTTAAAAGAAAAACCTTATTACTTTAAAAGCTTATAAATAGGAATGGTATATTTAAACAAACAGTAAGTGCGTTTGAGACAGAATGTAAGCTTTTGGTAAGAAATTTTATAAAGAAACAAATGTTTGGCATGTTGATGTGCATTTAAGCTTTAATTGGTTGTCTCAATTATAGCACGCAATTCGATTCCAAGTTCTAATTGTCTTCTTCATATTACACTACCCTTAAGTTCAATAAGCCTACATGGTAGGTACAAAACAAAACAAAGCACTAATTGAACTTTAAATTTTCTGCTTAAGAATATTCTAGAATAAAAATTGTGGGTTCGCAACATGCTATTGTTAAATGTGTCAAAAACCTCCAGAGTTAGTGGTAGTGCCCAAGTTACCAGATCAAATCATCATTCCATTTATCAGTCAAGGCACTATCATATGCCCTGTCTTTCCTGTAATACATTTTCTCTGGTATTCTAAGCTGTTATAAGCACCACAAAATAAATTTTATTGGTGTTATATAAGGTATATATATACAGTATAGTATTTAATGGGTGGACATGAAAAATGCAGCTTATTAATATGTTGCTGCAGCAAAACATCTGTTGTTATAAGAAAATTTTTAACTATCCTGCATTTTGTAAAATATCTGATCTCCAACTGAAAATTGACGATAACCAGTGTTTTTATCATACGGCCTTTGTAAGTCAAAAATTTAGTTCGCTGGTGCAGTAAGAATTCTAATATAAACTGAATAAATGACACAGCAAACATCACCGACAAATGAATTTAGGTACTTTTACAAATATCTTTTGTAAATATGCCAATTAGTGATTATGCTCTCATAATATTACACTTGTTTTTATCGCATGTATTCAAGGATGTATATAGTTATCGACTGATTGTGTGCATTTAAAATAAAGGAATACAGATGATCAGATATGCCAAGTCTGTATAGGTAGTCCCAAAGTAAGTCCCTAGCCTAGGTCTACTTTATAAAACTGTGAATGATATTTTTAAATATATGGGTGACTGGTTGGAAAAATTTCTGTTTTTTGGAGATAAATCACAATGTCTGTGCAAAAAAGACAAAAAGTATAGAAGCAAGTACGATGGACAAAAATCCTTGATGAGTTTGCTAAGTTTCTGATCTGGAGCGTACGCATCTTAGACCTACTGATATATAAAAGCAAAACTGTGCATGAATAAAACAAAAGAATTCAGACTAAGATGAACCAACTGCAGAAATGAACCAACCAAACATACTTGTGGTCTAGTATACAAGTGCACAACCACAATTTGAGTAGCTGGGGTCTGGTATATAAAGGCGTCTTGTGGTTGTGCACTAGTATATTAGACCCCATATTTGATATCGCCATTAAAAAGGCTACTGGATTGACTGGCTGATAAATCAGTCAAACAAAATACGGAATTAACTTTCAAGTCTGGGAAAATTCGGTTTTTGACTCAACCTGGACAAAATTATCATTATTACACAATACTATTATATCTTGCAATCATGCAGACAAAGTTTATCTAACTACAACCATATATCGTGTTGCAAATTCAGACAATAGAATGCTAACAAGAACTTATTTCAGCATTCAGATTGCCATTGGTAAGATGAAGTCAAGGTTACGACATCAAGTTGAGAACATTACAATGCACACAACCTACTAAGCATTGATACCACAGCAAAACCGTAAAACATATAAAGTACCGGTACTCAACCATAAAAAGGAATATTACCAGATCTGCCAGTCGATTCAAGTCAGTGTTGTAGCCTTTTGCTAACTCCCCCATGCTACTGTAAAATCATGAGGCAACGCGAGCCGAAGCAAAGACGTAACACGCTCAGGAACTTACTAACTTCAACGTATTAGGCTAATATACAGCGTTGCTGCTCTAAACTAGCACAATATCCTTCAAACACTGGGATCCAAGGTGCTGACCAGGGACTGAACGTGAAACCTTCAAAATCAGTCAAGCATTCAATGACAAAATAAAAATCATATATCTAGTAACAAAAAATACGAGGTGACCACTTTAAATTCAAAATTTTATCAAGCAAATAAAATCATCATGTTGACCAAAAGAGTATTTGACAAAAAAAATTGCAAAAAATAATTAAATTAAAATCAATAGCCTATGGAAAGAATTATAAAAAATACGTAAATTATATTACCTTTTATTTTTTGAAAGAATTATTTGTTTATAACAATTGGCGATAGCGATGTGTTAAGTTATCCAAAATAATATGATTATTGATAAGAAAACAAAAATTACACGAATACTTAAAAAAAATTTTCGTACGATGTTGCGTTTTATTTGTGACAGTTGAGGCACTTAACATTCCAAAGGGCATCCCACTAACCCTGCGCACTTAGCAAATAATAAATTGATACTTTGCACTTTTATGTAGAATGTAGTACGTTTAATAATTTAAACGTATTCACTATTTAGTTAATTGACTTAGAATTAAGTTTTATGATGTCATAGGCCTACAACTACGCCAAGAGAAAGTTGAAATAGTTTTACTGTAGATTATCAAACTGTTGAAAACTTAAATGATGAAATATTGAAAAGAAAAACTTGCTTTAGATCAATTTCTAGCTACATCTTTTGTTGAAAGTTGAAACTATCTTCATATTTGACCTTGCTCACTAACTTAGTTGCTTATTTGTCGAAATAAAAGAGAATCATAGAAAATGGAGGCTTTTTATATCACCACCATAAATTTATCATGATACATGCAGTCTCCCGTGTGTGGCAGTAATAAAATGTTTAAATTATGTACTTACTACTTAGTAGTACTTAGTTAATATTTCTTTGCACTTACTGAAGTTGAAAACTTTAAGTGTTCACAAGTATAAAATTACAGCTGTATGTAGCCTAAATTCGTCGTAAATTACCGGGTAAAGTTCAGCAATGCCAATACAACAAATAAAAAAAGGAAATTCACATTGAGTTTTTATCGAACACAAAATAGAATAAGAATAAAGCTGTACTGTACATTTTTTTAAAGCGGGTGCCATAAAAAAGACAAAGTAGCCTTAAATCTATAGGCTACTATATCGTTAATTGAGCCCCTTAATCAGTCAAGCAAGGCCCAGTTTTTTGCGCTTTGGTTCAAGTAGACCTAAGTTTTACTGTCTGCTGTGATATCTTTTTCTCGCACAAACTTTAGTTCTTAAACTAACACACGATTTATCTCGTCATAAACAGTTCCAATTTTAACACATTCGTTAGCAGTGAACAAATGGCGATTCGCATAAACATTTACCTATGGGTTTGTGCTGTTTAATTTGCTTTCAAAAATGATTAGGCCTACTTTTATATTATAGTCAAATGAAAAAAGTACTTCTATATAAAAGTGTTAGGGTGATCAAGCCTAATTTTTCACAAAGGTTGATTGTGTAATCATATTTTTCTGCCTATTATCGTATTTTTACGTTTTATTTTCTCTGCTATAGTGGTTCATGTTGATTTTAGTATTTCAAGCAGTGAATTTTAGACTAAACATAAACTATTTTACTACGGAAACTAGAACGGAGCTCAGAAGAATTGCACGCGATGCAAGCGTTTCACCAGCACTGATTTTCTTATAACTTCGTTTTTGTAACTTATTATGCAAAGAGTTTGGTACAATGAGACTACTTTGCATATAGAAACGTCTTTGTGAGGTACAAATAGTTTGGTACAATCAGAGTTCATCATCCGTATGTTTGTGCACTTGAAGTTTATTTTGCAGGTAAACAATACAAGGCGAAACATAATCTGGGTCAAATTGGAATTTTTGCGAAACATTTATTCAAGCAAGTTTTCTTTTTACAAGAGAATCAAAGGCTAAGTTTTTGGTAAGTCTGTTCCAAATGGGGTGATTGTGTGATTCAGCGTTTCTTCAGATGATTAAATCCATTTGTTGTGCGTGTCTTGGTTGTTGGTTGACATTTTTTATGGTGGCCTACTTCCAAAAAACTGCCTTTTTTCAAGGCCACTTTGTGAAATGAAAACTTGCTCTTCCGATGAAAGGCTGAAATGTTTCCCTGTAATGAGAGAAACGTACCGTTGTTTTTGGTGTTAAACAGATAAACTTGTCAGGCTGTTGAGACTAAGAGCATAAAATCAGTTAGTCAAGCGTCACAAATTGACTACCGAATTACTTGCTTAGAAGCCGTAAGCACAAAAAGCAAAGAACAAGGACACAACTTATAAGCCTACTTAATAAAGTTTATATCAGGCTGTTGAAATTGGTTGTGACTGCTGAGGTTTAGATTTGGACAGATTGAACGTATATGAATATATTATTATAGTTCCTATTATTTTTTACGAAGCAGGCTTGTTCTGAATTTATCAGCAGTGTGTTCTGTATTAACAAAAAGGGAAAATATTGACTATGGCATATTTCAGGTAAACTTCATTTCTTTGTTTGTAAAATTTTTGTCGCTGAATCTTTATATCATCATTCATCAGTTTAATAGATTTTACTCATTGTTTTTATTAACTAACCACAATTCATTGGTTATATGCAGTTACTGGAGTCCTTTGCTTTTGATAATCGTCGCGTCGAAATTAATCTTCTGGACAGTTTATTGTTGCCTGCGCTTCAAACAAAAACCGGTTGCAGTGTATGGAACAATCCACGACGACAACCCTGACGACACTGGTTTGCTATTTATAATGTTTGCTATTCATAATGATATTTTTGTAAAAAGCAATAATTGCACCAGCTACTGCAGAATTAAAGTTGCCCCCAACTGAACCTGAATTGCTTCATTTCCTTTCAAGCGTTTGTCTGCGTCATCATAATGTTTACAAACGTGATTAGGATGTCTTTGGAACATAAATTACAGTTTTCGTTACTTCCAACTATATTTAGCCAATAAATAGTAAGTTATTTTATCGTATTTTGTGAAGCAAAACAGACCTACAAAAGGGTAATTAAGCAAAACAAAAAGTTTTATGTTACAGTTGGCTCGGAAATAAATATTGTTTGTAAAATAAATTAAAATGATGTTATATAATAATTAATTAAGTTGTAATATCAATCTGCTACAAGTAGGAAAATTACTATTGTTGATGGAATCAATCAACTAAATTTGTTTAGTGGTGACATGTTTTACATCTAACAGGCATTCTAGAAACATTACCCTTAAGTTTAACGCATATATTCATTAGTGGTGAGTAAAACTTTCTTGACCGATCATTAATTTTATTTTTGCAAGAACAGACCGACATAAAAAATAATACTTTGATTCCATTTTTTTAAAAGAGAGGCAGCGACCACTTAACCGGCGTTCAACATCCCAACCTTCTCATGCTGCGGTTCCTCTTCCTAAATACTCTTCTTTACCACCAGCAGTGATTCCTGCATGTGATGCACCCCCGAACAGAAAATAATGACAACAAACCGGATTGCTACGTTTGATTTGAGTGTTGTATAATCATCAACTTGAAAACTATCACTTGTTACCTTTGTGATTGAAATAAGTGGTTTTATTGCGTAATAAAAATGAAATTTTGAAAGTTTCGCTCATTCCCTAAAGTCTAAACTTTTCAATTAAAGTGGAAAATATAGAAAATACTTAGGTTGTACGGGTAAGCAACATGAGCGCTTAAAAAAAACACCTGGAATATGCAACTTTGTCCAGTTTTGCCGCATGTAAAACTTTTTTTTTAAATGTATCGTCCTATAACACAGTGTTGTAATGACTCAATTTTACTCCAGTCAAAGTCCAAAATGATTCGAGCCACGTTGCAAGTATGACGAAGATAATAGTCTACAAAGTTCAGTCTGTCTTTGGCAACGTATCCGGTATAATTCCAATCAAACCAAAATTTTTTTCAATACCAATGTTGCTGTAATAGAAAAAAACTCTACTGGCAAGTGGTTTCGCGAATATTTTGATAGAAACGCGGCGTTTAATGTTTCCAAATCTTTGCCAGCTGTTTTGGAAGGTTCATTAACCAACGCCTCAACACACAACCAGTCAAGGTTTAGGCCAGGGATGTCCAACCTTTTATTATAGTGGGCCGCATTGTCACTTGAAATAATTCAATGGGCCTATTAAATTAAATTTAACTAATTAAATTTCAACTAAAATGGGCATACTATACTATTACTGCACTCCTAAAAGCTGACTGGTACATTTTAATTAGGCTAAGATTCAAAGCTCAAAATACTACTTTTGGAGTGAAAGTGACTAGCGGACCAAAAAAAAATTTCAGGCGGGCCGCAGGTCGGACATCCCTGGTCTAGCCCGTAGCCACATTAAGACCCACGCCTCCTTACGGATTCTGGAATTCTGGCATTAACTATTTTTTGTGTCAAACTTCATTTAACAACATACTCAGCACTGGACACAAATAACATAGTTGCCTCCGTGAAAATTCCATCCTGGCGACAGCCTTAAGATTTTTATGACGTCAGGTTGAGCTGAAAAGAGCAAAATGTCACTGCGGGCAAAGCTTTTATTTGCAAATTAAATTCACAGCGGTTGAAATTTGAAACAGTTCCGAGACCGGTGATTAATTAGTACGTTTGAACAGAAAAATTTTTCGAGAAATATCAAGCGAAATTATGCATATCTATTCGCAAAGATTTCAACGATACTCAGCAGAAAACTTAAATTAGGCGGGATATGAATAGTTAATCATTAACGCATAAAAATTACTGCCAGATACTTACATAAAAGCGAGTTTCTTACCGATTCCACGATCAATGCCTGGTAGAACAATACTGTAGCGAACGGTTGGCCGATAACCGTCAGAACGCAAAAATAAGCAAATGAATACAAAGTATGGCACCGTATCCACCTTATATACAACAAAGCATGCGAGCATAAATGAAATGGGACTTGAAAACCAAATGTGTTAACTAGCTATGTACCAACGGGCAATATATGGTGTAAGTTCAGAAAAAACAAGTTTTTTTAAATTAACTGAATGGATTGATTAAGTTTCAACAACTAGCACTGCTTGTTACTTATCAAAATAGCATCGGGCTTTAAATGTGCAAGCAACAGTTAAAACAAAGTGCGTTTAGTCCAAGCACCAAAGGCTAGAATAGATACCTACCAGAGAGCGGGCACGGGAAAAAAGCAAACTTTTTCATTTACTACATCATACAAATAATTCTAGAATGTATCGTCACACGTCACCTATCGCGTCATCCAATCAAAAAAAGAAACAAAAAATATTCAAATTAAGCGCAACCAATAAGAGCGAAGTACAATTCCTAATTCTCGTACAAATCGTTGCGGTGCGATCAAAGGGCAAAAACAAAATGCCCAGCATTGTGACGTAAAAATGGTCGGCTTTATCAAAGCGATTTGACGTTTGAATGGAAATGCTCCAGTAAGCACAGAATCAACGAAGTGTTCAGTCTAACAAGGTAGTCTGAATTAATGACATGGTTTACAAAGAAGAACAAGAAATTTTGATCTGATGTCGTATTAGGTAGGACAATTTCAAACCGGGAAGACCGATTCTAAGTCAAGACAAACTAACATGATTAAAAGATTTTGATCTGTTGTGGCTGGTTATATGGCTCCAACTCGCATTTCGATGAAGATCAAAAGGCTTCATCGCTTCATGTCGCTTGTAACGACCAGTACCAACGAATGTCTGGTAGTGTCTATTTAGAATCTACGTTGCGGCCTTATCTACAATGGCGGCCGTTGTCATGGTGTGGTGACGTAAAAGTGGAGTAGTAATGGCGACATCCGTAGATGGTGACGTCAGTTGGCAAGTGATAGTGTTTTTGATCGGTGCAGCTCGCGAGATCTGAAACATAATAAGAAACACGTCGAATGTGTAAGGGGCACACACAACATCAAAAAGGTGTTATTGGAAGCGCGGTAGCGATCAAAACAGTTAAGCGACACGTACAAATGCCATCTGCTAAGTTAGTACATCTAAATGATCATGCATGGAACGCTATTAGATGCGAGGTTACCGGGTTCGATACTCACCGAGGACATTTAGTTTTTCTTCGATCCTTTTGAACGCCTGGTGTCGCCCGGCGGACGATACTTGCTGTTGCCAAGGGAACCGGCAATTAATCTTTTTGCTACAGCGGGGTCGGTAGGGGGTCGGGTAGCCCGCACAGCTTCATAATCTGCTCAAAGGTACACAATAATAACACTGGTCAACAATTTTTCAAAAATTTTTTGCTTCCGATAAGAAAACAATTGATTCTTATGCATTTTTGGACGCTGAATCCAAAAATGTCGGTTAAAATTGCTGATTAGCTCTAGTTTAAAAGATAAAAACTTTTTTCATTTTTGTATGTTGATCTAGATATGGCAAGCCTTGGTGCACTTTATTGAACACAACAGTAACAATCTACAAACAGTGTAATAATTGCATGCGTTTATATTTCAGCATAGCATATGCAACAAATAACTGCCACTTTTCAAATATAAATTTCTAATCTATTTTATCTGTTCTTCTCCTTTTGGCCTGTCGCTTGAATACGGTTAATGGAGCATCCCTAGATATCATCCAGCAAAAGTCAGCAAGCATTGATTGATTCTGTTTTCCCTGGTACCTCTTTTCCATTGTAGATCTGCATTGGTGAAATCGCTCACCATGCTCATCACTAACGTCTCCACAGTTTGGTGGAAAAAATCCAGGTGCGAGTCCAAAAAGTGTAGCCTATCTTCAGTGACATATTGCACTTCATGCATCTGTATGCTTTAATGAGATTGGACACCAATTCCGTGTAGTTGTCAGCTCTTTTGTTCCCCAAGAATTTTGTGGCCAGCAACTTAAACGCTTCCCATGCAATTTTATCTTTGCCAAATGACACTTGATCAAATTCACCGTCTTCGAAGGTGATGATTCTGCCAGAAG
The DNA here is from genome assembly GCF_947623445.1 of Clavelina lepadiformis. Taxonomy (NCBI): domain Eukaryota; kingdom Metazoa; phylum Chordata; class Ascidiacea; order Aplousobranchia; family Clavelinidae; genus Clavelina; species Clavelina lepadiformis. The sequence continues at coordinate 20,658,317 of NC_135244.1, read as the reverse complement.
ATTCCATAGCTGAAGTCTAGAGCCCAAAAGTTCTGATTTAACTTTAGGTAGTTCCGAATCCCGGATAAGATCGTGCAATTCATTTTGAGTTATAAGGTGTGGTTCTTTGGAAGATAATGTTTCAACGTAACGTGAATTCTTTAGGTGCCTCAGGAACAGGAAGTAATTCTCCATGCGGTACGGGACGAATTGCTGATGGAATATTTGTGTATTGAATACTCTACTTCTTCTTTCTTGACAAACCTTTACAAACCTGGGGGATCATGCAAAAGTAGCAATCGCTAATGTGGTCAATAGGTTCTCTCCAAACCATTGGAAGAGCAAAGGGCATACATTTTCTTTTTCCGTTTAGCCATTGCCGAAGATTTGCACCACAGGAGTTACAGCATATGTGGGAGGCCAAACTCTTGCCCTGATCACCAACTTTGCATCCAAAATACAAGTTGAATACAAGGTTTGCTTTCCTGACCAGCAGCCGTTATACTTCGCTTTTCTGAAGAAAAAGTTATTTCACCACAAATGTAGCAGAAATTGTCTGCATTTTTTATGCATTTACGAGGCATCTGCAGGAAAAGCAGTCAAGACTAAACACATGAAGTTTTTACAAAAGAAGCAAGCAAACAACCCAACTCAAACATATGTCAAAATAAAAATAATATGAATACAAACGTCATTTACCTTCCAACAAATATATTAAGTGCCCAACTCTATCTGGCAGATGCAAGCTATAACAGATAAACGCACACTTAATCTTTCCGCGTCAGCAAGTAAAGCACATTTTGGCATGGTGCCATATCTCAAAAACTAGAGCTAATCAACAAATTTAAAGTTGATATTCGTGATCAGCGACCCCGAATTAGCCAAGATTGACCTCATTTGTTTCAGAAGCAAATTGGCTGTTGACCAGTGTAATTAATCATTGTGGCGTTTACTTCGTCACAAAGCAAAAAAGGGTGATGGTGCTGTAAGCAAAACTATAGGCAAGACAGTGAAAACGATCATACTATCACCTTCATCTTCAAGCTTAAAATCAGCTTTATTCTTCGATTTCTCCGATGCTTCATACAAGGGCCTGGTGTCGAAGGCGGGAAAATTCTCTTTTAAAAACTTCATAGCGACATCTGGTGACGGCAATGTGCAAAGAGCGAGGGTATGATCAACTCGGGAAAGGCGCAGACCTCTGCAGAAGAGAATGAACACGATTCTGGCGCAGGTCGCAATTACACAAGACGCATATCAACAGGAACGATGAAAAATTCTAAATGCCATCACATAGTGTCTATAATGCAAAACTGTCTATAACGCACGAAAAATTCGCCCAGGCTAAGCCGAAGCAGACCAAAATTTTGCTTTGAATAGAATCAGGTTCAAAGTCACTTTAGGCTGAAGTGGGGTAGAATTAAATCTGTTTGAACAGCCTTAGCTGCAATTGACACTACAAGTTCAGCGAAAAGTGAATCATAAAGTTTACAGAAAAAGCTTGAAAGAAATTTAGAAAGTAAAAGTTTAATAAAAAATAAAAATCTAATAACGTACTTGTACTTGGTAAGATATTTGGTGACCCCGATATCGCTCAAGTCAGGTGAAATGTTGTAGACTTCGACAAATTTTCCGTATTTTTCATCTCTGTACTTGTCCTTATTTGGCTTCCAGTTGTAGTAATCAAACTGCGGATCCTGCAAGAAATTATAACGAACAAACTCTTCATCGCGTTCAAGTTATGATCAAAGCACAGTGTCGATTTAGTAGGATAAGCAATTCCCAGCCTTTTCCTACTGAAACAACCAACCTGCAACAATTCCTTTCTCATAGAGCCCCAACTTTAAAATTATTACTTAGAAGGCTACTTACGAGGAATTAAAGTATAACTCGTGAAATCTTGCGTCACTTTAGCGGAACCTCTGCATTAGGACAATATTGCAATCTCTTCAGATACTTACATTACAACTACAAATTAATGCATCATCACCTGAACAACGATATCCCCGTCTAGATCCTTCAGGAGATTATCCGATTTTTTAACTTCTTCAAACCTACTCTGATCAGCGTCGTAGCTGCTGTCGCTTGCGCTGTTCCCTGCATTTCCTACAGACGATAAACAACACAATTAATTTGCACCACGGTCACACCATCTAAGTGCAATTATTTGTTTAACGATGAAGAATTTTTTCGCTTAGTTCATATCACCGTCTAAACTTTTTGACCTTCATTGCTATTATTTCACCAGGCTGTTCTACTTAATGCTACAAGTAGATACTTTCAAAGTTTCGACTACAAGAACAACAGGAAAATTATATCGCAGAAAAATTTACACCAAACTATAATAGAAAAAGTGACCGACACTGCTGAGCTTAGTAACCAATATTGTATTATGGCAGGTAGCGCAGCTAACTTTTTGTTAAACTAGATTTGCGTAACATGATGAATCAACCATGCATGATGTTTTGTATGTTTGTCGTCCGGACAAATATCATACATAAAAGTGACAAGGTGCATTAACGAAGGAAACACAAAAGGCTTTGAAGAAAAGTTAATAACTGATAGCAAGCAAACACACAGCAACACACCAGCAAGCCATGCACAAAAATCAATGAATCACCCTCGGACAAAGATGATGTATCGGACGCCGCGGCACCATTTCTCACTGAATTCGTCACATCAGAAGGGTCTCGAACGATGTGCTTGTCTGAAAGACGATCGAGTGAATCGGCTTGAGAGGAAGCATCTTGATGATCATCATCTGCATCAGATTTATCAATAAGAGGCACTTCAAAATTTGAGGGTTGGAACCCGGTTTCATCTGCCTTTGATTCTGTCGGTAATGGTTTTAACTCTTCTTTATCTGACTCCTCTGTGTCTGAATCGATCTCTTCGGTAGAATCGTCATCATCTTTGTCATCATTTTCATTAAACGAGGAAGGACCAGGATAGTCTTCTTCTTTTGGCATCTCCTCATCATTATCTAAATCCTCAACATCCTTCATTGAACTGGCCCGATCTGCGTCTTCAATCTTGTGAGTCGAACTGGAATCAGAAAACTCATCTTCAGAAGAACTGGAGGAAGAATCCTCTTCAGATTCTTCTTCATTGTTTGCTGAGAGAGTTGGACTCGAATTTGCTGGCTCTTTACTGGCTGGACTGGACTCCTCCAATACAGGTGTGGGTGGAGGTGGAAGAGAATCAGATGATGCTTTGAAAGACTTCTCATCGTGATGTGCAGAGCAGAGAGAAGAACAACTTGATGCGTGTGATCCTGATAGAAAACTCTGAGTGTCATCTTCAATTGTAGCGAGGGGTGCTTTACGAAGAGAGAGGATCATCTCCTCAGAGCTGACATTCAAATTAGGTTTTTTACTTTGTTTATCATGCAACGGTTGTTTCATTGAACCACTTTTGCTCAATTTGGGAGCAGATAAAGCAGGTGGCGGAGTCTGCTCCAGCAAGGTGTCAGACGCATGCAAAGGGGTGTTGCCATCTCTGGTATGATTATTATTGTTGCGATTAGTGGACTGAGTGTCGCTGTTAGTCGGTTGGATGTTAGTCACAACTTCCTCACCTCTCTTCACCTTCCTGGAGCCTTGACCGTTTTTTGGCAGCGACGACGCACGACTTTTCGACTTGTTCTTCCTCTCACGAGGAGACCTCCGATGGTCGGGAACATTTCCATGGTCGCTGGTGCGTGGGGTGTTCATAATGGACGGCGGGTTATCGCTCATGTTTAGACTCTCCATGCTCTCTTGCATCCCACCGGCAATGCTGCCGCTCCTGCTATTTGGTTGGCTTCTCACGTAAATCATCACGCCACCTTTCGGGTTGCTCGCTACTGCCACCTCTCCCCTGGTGTTTGAACTCAGGACAGATGACGTGTCGGTTTCGACGTCAGTGAGTGCGGTAGAACTGCAGTGACCGTTTTCATGACCGCATTCCGGTCCACTGAATTTACGGCTGGGGTCATGGGGTTCGCTTGTGGGGTTGGAATGATACGCGTCGTTAAATGGCTGCTGCCTAGTTGTTCCGTCATAATTACTCATGGGTTCAGAGGCAGGAGGTTCAGAGTAGTGGTAATTTGAACTGGTACGGCCGTCCCGGTAGTCATTCGATGGCGGGTAACCTCCTGAGATCCTTTCGTACGAGCGAGAAAGATCGGCTTGATAATGTGGGGGGTAAAACTGATTCTGGTGATCGTGACCATCTGGAGGGTGACCTGCGCTATCAGTCGTTGGGTAATTGGCTGAAAACTGCTGTGGGTTAATGTTTGGTGGGACGTCAAAAGGGGGCATGTGGGGGCCACCAGACGAGTTTCCGGGTGACATAAACGGCGGTGGGACAGGTGGGGGCCAGGTGCCAGTTGCTCCGGCATAATATGCCCCGAGCCAGGACATATAGAGCTGATGCATTAATTGTGGAGGCAGGGGGGGCAACGACTGAGATGAAGAGGGATTACTCTGCATGAAGTGGTGGAATGCGTTCAAAAGATTGGGGTTAAATGGGGGTTGGAAAGGCGGGTTACCTTGCTGCTGAGCCCCTAAATATTGCATCATCGACGTCAGCATATCAATGGGTGGCTTGAGATTATCCGGCCATATTGGTGGCTCGGGTTGGTTTTGAACCGGCGTTTCTACATCCTTCTTCTTGTCTTTCCTCCTGGATAAGGTTCCAGTGACTTCAGTCTGAGCTACTCCGTCACAGCGAGATGGCAGGAGGCGGTTCCTCTTCTCATGGACCGGAGTGGTTGGCGCAGACTTAGCTGTGCGCCCGGAAGCATGCTTAGTGCTCCTTTTGTTCTCAGCAGGCTTTGAAGGACTTGGTTTGTTATTAGGAAGGGTCATATACAAGGTATCAGTGGATTTATCCAGTAGGTCATCTGTGGATGCAGCTTTTGAAGCTCTTACCTCTACTGTATGGGAAGGCTGGGTGGTTTGAGATCGTTGGGATTTGGGCTTCGACTTGCTACTAGAAACAGATGAACGTTTTGGACTTTCCTTTGTGAGCGGGGCCTTTACCTGTGTTTCAAACTGCTTGCTCTGGTTCTTTGTACGTGGAGCGGTGCTGCTGCTCCCATTTTTCAATGTTTGGGAGCGGGAAGACGAAATCTTCTTGCCAGGTTCTTTCATCGATCTCGGCATTGTTGAAGACCTCTTCGGAGCAGCAGAATCCTTGCTTGGGCGCTTTGATGATGATGATCTTTTTGATTTAACAGCTGCCTTACTGCTGCTGCCCTTGTCTTCATTTTCCTGGTCGGAGGACTCCTTCTCCACGGAAGAATGTCTGTGGGATCCAAGCTTCACCCTGTTGTAGTTTCTCTCTGCCTTCTTGTGGGAGGCATTCCTCTTGATCGAGTCGTAGGAAGGCGGTCGGTCGTATGTTTCATCGGTGTTGTACTCCTCCTCTTCCTCATCTTCACTTCCACTAGAAGCGATTTCATCCTGATTTGATTTGGTGTCATCTGATTCGCTGTACTCGCGTCGCTTTTCTGCCTCCCGAGACTTCTTCCGGGAACGACGATCTTCACTCTCTTCCGAGTATGATTTCTCACTGCTTTCGACACTGTGATGACGGGGAAGCGAGCGATGCTTCGTTTCCGGAGCTGACTTTTTATGCCTATCCTTCTCGTAACGAACAGCTTCCGCATCCACACGAGCCGCATCACTCTCACTGTCTCCATAAGAGTAAGGATCCTCTACGTCACCATTGACAACCTGCAGAAAACAATATAAAAATATCTATTATCTAATAATTATTAAATCACAAAATCTCAGTGTGTAAGTGGCGAAGTACAATTACGTGAGAAACAACGTGATAAATGTAGCAGCAGACATTCCATATTTCACATAATATATCCCTACCTAAGTGTGGTTAGACACGTAATTACAAGCAAAAAGTCTATTGTGGTTATGCTACAGTGCCAACCCCTTATATGGTGTCACTTTACAAAAAAAAACTCATTGCATGCTATTGCATAATAACAAAATCAACAGGTAGCGTGAACGTGACAAGCAGCTCACCAGCCAGACATGACAAGTATGATAGGAATGAACAGGTTATTGACAAACGGGATGTTTTCTTAACTTATTCGCTTGAGGATATTTAAGCTGATGGAGTGGTCTGACAAGAATCTTAAGCTGTTTTTGAGAGCGTGGCTTTGGGTTACAAGAAATTAAGTATTACTAATTTTTGTGATTCATGTTTCATTGGCCTGGTTAATGAGCTGGTTACCTGCTATTTGTTTCGATAAACTTTCATCTCGAAATTTCACAAAACAAGCAGAAGCCCAAAAAAATTCAAACAAATGATAACAAGGTTCAAAAATTATTACATTATAACACAACTGTTGAAATGTTTACTTAATCGTCAGTTAGTATCATAAGTTACTATTTATTAGTAATTAAAACCACAAGATGGCAGACGTCACCTTCCCCTCCATTCGAAGTCCTTGTGATCTTCGAGAAAGACTCATATCGGACACATTGTGACGAAGTGACGATCGAGCTGGCTCCTCGTCAGATATATCTGGAGAACGTGTCTTCTCCCTGACAGATCTGAAAGATTTATTGAAACAGGTCCAAGGACTATGCTTATAGTTAACACAAATATGTTTAGGTAGTAAACAAAGAAAACTGAGTATTAAAAACAGAGGAAACTGTTCAAACCATAACAATGTTTCACTTATCAGCACCAAACAGGTTAAACTGTATTTACAATGACAAACAAGGACACAAGCTTAGATCACAATCTCGGCCACATTTCACAATTCGAGTTTTCTCACCTTCTTCTACTTGGCGGTTTTAAGCTGGAACTGCGTTGGCCACGTCGGTCATTGTTACGGTTCCGTGGCCGCCTCCGTCCATCATCGTCAGTCAAATATGTTTCCGGGTCGTCCATGTGGACTGGAGAGCTTTGCAATGACCGGGATCTTTTCATTTGGTCACGTTTTGTTGCAGTTTTCTTTGCTCTCAGTGGACGTGGTAAATGACCACTTGACTGCGCTTTTGATGGTCTGAATATGTTGATTAATCCACATCATGGTTAAATAAACATATTTGTGGTTTAATGACATCGTCTATATTTTATAAGTTTAAAAAGGCTTTGCACTCTGGTCTATGGGATAATCATCTTCCTTATTAATAGCTGGACGTTATCAGACTATCGGAGAACATGTTTTGTAATAGTTTATCATGAAATTCGAGCTATCTTTAAACAACATCTGTCCTACTGAGTACACACGGATGCCATCAGAGGTACGGTTTAAAAAAGGACAAAGTTTCTCCCAACATAATCCGTGAGGAATTTCTCCCTGCTTTATATGGAGACATGTCATCTCTGTTTGCACATGACGAGGGCATTTTAAAAGCAAATACAGGCCCGAGTAACCACAATGACAGGCTTTGAACATTCCTTTTGGTAATCAGTGTGTCGAATCAGTCATTACTAACTAACCTTATTGCAGCCCAAGGCAATGTTTGACAAATAAGGCACTGAAACACTTATAAAAAATATCAAATCACTGAAGTCCTTGCCTGTTAGGAAGGGTGCCATCGTTTCTTTTCCTGTTCCTTGAGGAATCTCGACTTGGAGGAAGCGAATTTCTGCTTCCATGATCGACCCTGCCTCTTGGAGGAAGATTCTGATAGTCGTGGTTTGGATTCGGCAATGTCTTGGAACCTCCTTGTTGTTGTTGTAATAGCTGCTGCTGGTCTTTTCTGTTTAGACATTTTTACAATATAATGAAATTGCTGCTGATGAATGATGTCATCAAGCTAACTGACAAACAATCACTTACAAAGCTCAAAAGTTACAGACAAAGTTAATTTCAAGCATTAAAAATCACTGTAATAATTATTGGATCAGAAATCACTTGATTTTAATGGACTTGTATGCATCATACTTAAGATTGTTATATTTCATGAATTGAAACCAAGGTGAAAATATGATCAAATAGACCTATCTGATATAAGTTGAATATGCCTAGATGTGAACTTCTATGTTTGTTTCACCACCAACACCATCTCAAAATTGGGTGATGCAATATGTAACAGACACAATATGCAGACTTCCTCCAAAAATGCATTTAGGAAATTGCCTGTCAACTTAGTGAGGGAGATGCTAATTTTGTCTAATGCTTATTGAACCAATGGTAGTCACAGGGACACTTCTGCTGTTTTGTATACCAATAATCAACACCACTGTCACTTTGAAAGCGAGTTTAAACTAATTAGCAGGCTTTGGTGACACAAATGCATTTGTTGAAAACAATTAAGTAAATGAAACGTTCAACTAAAGACCTAAAATTGAATTAAAATATGGTGGGGTGAAAGTCTCATATGTTTTGCATGAAGGCATGATCTCCCATAGCATATTTCAGTCACGTATCTTACTTCTTGCTCTTGAAGCAGACCACAGCTCGTCTGGTGTCTTTAGTTCCAATGCTGAAGCTGGTCAACTTCGGAAAAACTTCGGTAACTTTGTGAATAAGATAACGTTGAAAGCTACCGAGTGGGTGAAACATAAGAGCCCTGGAAAATAAACCCATTGTTACGTCATTGTCACCCATTGTTACGTCAGAAATTAACAATAAACAACAATATCATAATCCTTATTTCGTATGATGGTAACAACTAGTATAGATCAGAAGTTACGAGCACACGGAACTATCAGGTTTTGTTCGTGGAAACTGGATATGTTTTTTGCACCAGTGGCGAGCAACAAAACTCCTCTCATGCCTACTCAGCAAACACTTAAGGTGCTCAGTTAACCATATCGCGGTTCCTATAATTAGATTTCCGTGAAAGCAACTTAATAAAAAATGGCACACTTCATACTGGCGCAAATGGCTCTGGTCTCCCCCTCACAGACTGTTCAATACCAAAACAAGAAAAGTGAGGGATTACAAAACCGCTTAGTGTGACACTTCCAAAGCTAACTTACACATGGTTAAAAGCACTTGAATTGGAATTGTTGTGTAGTTGTGTTAGTTATTACAGGTCAAGTGCAATCAAACGTCAATTACTCCGAAGCACGTTCGTTAAAACAAAACATCAAACATCAGCCATAACAGTCTGGCACACCACACCTGTTGTAGCAATAGAAGAAGCAAAGGCACGTATCCAAGTGAAGCAAAATGTCAGAAGTAGCGCATAAGTAATAGAAACTCGAATGTAAGCTTGGCATCCGCGTGGGTGACGTGACCCTTATCACACACGAAGCCTGCAAACTGGCGAGACGTCTCAAGTTTAAGTTCGGGGCCAACTGCACAGTGGTGCGGATTTGGCGCAGTTTACGATTACCGAAGCTTAACCGATAAGCGGGCTTTTAAAAAAATAATCTGTAAAATATACTGCTCTCTCAGAGTGAGGGCGTCACCGACCAAGCAAAAGTTGCAAAAACGAACTGATACGTGAGATAGATGTCAATGCAGGTGCAGCTTGGTTGTAATGGTAAACTCCAATGACGTTGAACGCAGATTGTACCTCCAATGACGTTGAACGCAGATTGCGGGAGGTGAAGTGGGTTCGCCAGTGGGGCTATGGTAAACTCAGTCACGTTGGAATGCGGACTCGATGCAAAATCGTGTTTTGTTGGGCTTCAATATACGACACTTACTACGCGAAAACGCGCGCCAACGCATAGGTAACGTATCGATCGGCGGGTTACGTTTCATACACTAATGCGATGACTCACACTGACACTAATAATTTCTTCGGCCCCAGTAAAACGAGTCCGAGAATAAAAACCTTAGTGACCGGTGTGGAGTTAAACACTGGCACAAAGTAAAACGGATTTCGTTTGGATTTGTTTTCGCATTTCACTGTCTCTGACACCGAAGTGGGGCTTCAGTATAATCTCGCGTTGGCTGGTCGTTCTGGTGGAGCGTATCCCGCAGTCAGCACACGGAAACTTTGTGTTTTTCCAAATTGAATAGTGGTAACGTAACGTCAAGGCATAATAAGGTTAACATAAAGTACTAATGGAAGCACGTTCGAAGCAAATACTGTCAGTATTGATGTTTTCCGCTAAGTTTGATAAATATTGGTTTTCTTTGTTTCTCAGTCTGTTATGGGATGTAGTGCGGTTAAAACAATCGAATAACTGCGTCCAATACACAACCAACGACATTTTTAAGCACATTTTCGTGCACTGAAATGTTTAAGTCAAGAAGTTCCAATCGATCGTTTGCATGTGATGGTTTTTTTGTTGTCGCTGGCAGCGAAATGTCTTTGATAAAACCTGCAATTTTCCAATCAATAACATTTCGACGAACAGTGCTATTCGTAGCCGCTACTTTTGAATAACTTCGCCTTATAATAGATATGTAGTATTAGTAACTATATGATTACTGAATCGATTGCACACGGTAAGCGTAGCTCATTTCTGGTTAGTTATTATCAGTTAGTTAGCTCCACCCCAACCAAATCGTACTGGTTTTATTCGTCGTTTATGCTAAAGTTGACAATTTTATTATGCAACGTGATTCCCCCCGATGACGACGCTTTATTTCAACTGCACGTGGTCGCAAGGGATTGGACTCAACGTTGGGCCATTCCGACCGCCAGTCCATTTTGAGTCTTTCCCGTTATTACAAGTTTATGCTTTAGCTGTAGGTATTCTATATGCTGAGGGCGACGTTAAAAGATGAAGTAAAGTCTATATTACGAGTGGTTTGGCGTTCAACAAAGCTGGGCTTTTAATAATTTATCAGCGACGTGCGGTCCACGTGTGAAAATAACATCACTGTTAATGGTATTTGAAAAACACGTCACGCCAAAAAGGAATTAATTTCTTCACTATTGGCTTGGTGTAAGCGCCAGTAACCGTTTATTGCGATAGTTGACAAAATGTCAACGTTAACGCTACTTTTTTAAGGCCTCGCCGCGTCGATCAGGCTTATTCGATACCGTCAGTACACAATGGGTGAGTTGTCCTAATTACCATTTGTCAGCAAAAAAACGGTGAAGGCTTTTGCGCGCAGCAAAGACCGCTTTATCGCAACAAGGCCTCCCTGTTGAGTTTGTACAGGTGGTAAATAACTTGGTCCGGCAAAGATTGGCGGACTTTTATCCATTTTATCCTTGCTGTTGTCCGCTTTTGATGCTTCAATCAAAAAAAAACAGATCTGATTTTACGCTTCAGCTGAGGGGTGGAATGAGGTCGTTGAAGGACGTTCTTTGTTTTCAGATAAAACTTGAGCAGTCTATGAAGTAGTCAAAACAAGCTGAAAAAAAATTGGGCAATCTACAAATCCACTGTTGACCTTGTTTATGTGACGAACTCCTTGGCCATAGACAAATGGCCTGGAAATTGCAAAATATTTGGAAAATGGACGCCATGACAACAAAACGTTTACGCAAAATCTGAATAATCCGAGTGACCTGTTTATGAGACCTGATACATACAGTACCACCTTGAAGAGATAATTAGTTTCCTAAAATAAATAAAAATGACATATTTATAAAACTGTTGAAAGATTAGCGGCCTATAGTACAACCGAGTTTAAAAAAAGCAACCCGCTGCTCAATCACATTAAAAGAAAGTGGTTTTGCATGAACTAAGATTAACGTCAAAACAAAATGAATCTCTCAGCGTCACTCCGAACACTATACAAAGGAATCTGTTGGTTCGATTCGTCCATTTGCTCTCTCTCAGGATGCTGCCGGTAGATGGCAGAGTGTTTGATGACGTGGTTTGATCGGGTCTACCCTTCAACGAGCATATGCAAATGCAGAAACATCTTTGGTGAGCGTAGACACCGGTGAGACGAACGGATAACTTGTCTTAAAGTTTGGAAATATTCAATCACAGCCAAAAATGTAGCGATCTGCCGCCCATAAAGCCTGCTACTAAGGATATGCACTTGACACTCAAACTTGTCTGTGGGGAAGTTTCAGCAATAAACAGTATCATAAAGTTAACGGGCTGAAGTAAATTTCGCATTTTACTGCTTTCTACCAGCGGAGAGCGAACAGGGAGAACACAAACTGTAAGATTGCCAAAAGTCCCTCGAAAGCTTTTAAGAACTTTATGCGCTGACAACCGACAACAGGGGACGAAATTTGATAAAAACAGAGCAAATGAATTTCATATTTCTTCACAGAACAATTCTTGTGGCACTAACACCTGACATATAAAATCAAACCAAAATTATCCCAACAAAAATTTTCAACCGACATTGGCCACATAAAAATTAAAGCAACTCTGTGAATAGATTTGCAGAAGCAAATCGAAGGAACCGAACAGCAGTACAGCAATTGGGTTGCCAAAGTACACATCAGAGAAAACTGAGCCACGATATATGTCAAGTAAACGAACGTGCACTAAACAAGAGAGACTTATCGGATAGGCAAACACACTCTTGTGGGCAATGGTATGCAGACAAGCGATACAGTAAACAATGGAGACAGAGTTTTTGTTTGAACGATTGCATGGACCACACAACAAACTTCACCGTTCAGCGGGCAAACTATCGTGCATTGCAGGCTTAGTTGTTCATACACATCTCAAAGGGTTCAGTTGTTAACTCATAATGACTTCAGACAACCGTCGAGATTGGGAAGGCAAAGTCTAGGAAGGCTGTCAGTTGCCCGATGTGATTTCTTACGTCAGAGCTTGGTTCAAGCGAAAAGTAAAGGTTACTTTGCCTCGACAAACATTTCCTCGAACAGCTTCAATCAGAGCAAACAACTCAAATTGAACGAGACTGGTAAAACTGAGAACAAGTGCATCGACGGTTGGTTGTTAAATCGCGACCCTTGAACAACAGAACGAATACCACAGTTTCTTGACAATTTTCGTCCAGTCAAATGGTCTATATCAGAGGTTTTCAAGTTTATTATGATTCGTGGCCCCCTTACAGTGACCCTCTAAATCCGTGGTCCCTGCTCATTAATAAAAAAAGTAGATTGTTGATTGCAAAACACATTTTTCTTCACTACTTCGTGTGCAGAGATTTTTAGTATTCGCGCCGCTAATTTGACAAGCACAAAAACATGAGAAACTCGTGTCCCGCTTTGCCTCGTCTTCCCTAACTACTACTACACTAGTGAGGCATCCGCACGTGGTCCCCGGAGAACGCGCCAAGGGTGGCGTTGAACTCCTGTTGAGAAACCCTGTATTTATAGATTTTTAAAGCCGACGGTGTGGAAAAATTACCAAAAGTTGTCTTCGAGAAACGTTTGAGAAATTATTATACGGCGGTTACTATGTTAAAACTTTCCCAAACAATTTCATTGAGAAGATTATCTCATTATCTCATCATCTCCAATCGAGCGTGAGTGCTTAGAAACGCTCCGAGAACTGGTGCAACAAAAATGACGTCATCACGATGCCATGATGCAAGAAGTATGTGACACATCTTGATTGATGACGTAACAGAGACAAGACGTCTGCAAGGTGTGTTTTAAGTTCATTGGGGGACACCAGGAAAGATTGTTTAGATTGTGGGTCAAAAAAGCAAGCTGCAAAACAGAATTAGGTCAATAAGCTATCTTGGAATTAATTTGAGCTCCAGGCAATAGAATTAAAGACAAGCGCAAACAAGACAGACTTCACATCAGTGGGCGTGTTTCTTGAAGTCAAATAAAGCCGAGATCGAATACTAGTCGACTCTGACATCACCAATAACGTCCTTATTCCCATTGTGAGGAGCTGTGGCTGTGCAAATATGACCAACGGTCTTGTGAAATTGAAGTTTTTATCTTACTATGCGAGCTCATTAACATACGTTGGTGTAAACTTTTTGGGAAATCGTGACCGGAGCCAACCAATTTCACTTTTCCTTTTTTATTGATTTCATAATCTTGCCGGATGCCGTTTCTTCCCTACGCTACTTTTGTGATGTTAACGATTGATATGCGTAACCCGGTACTTGGAGCATATTATGAAAACAAGGATGATACGAAGTATGGCGAAGGAACAAAGCTGTCGAATTCATTATGCAATGTTCATCTAAAACAAAATCTTCTTGCGCTCCATTGACTGTGGTTAATGAGGTTACAACATTCTGGCATACAACAAAAGTCAAGCAGGCAATGGCCCATGAAAATCGACAAAACTTGCTTGCATAAGGTAGATGGCAACGGACTAGCATGCACGAGAAGTCTTTGCATTCCAGCAAGCGGCAACGTAAAGCAAAGATTATTTTTTGCGATGGTATCCACGACAGCAAATGTGCGAGCAAGAGGTGCAGCGGGGTGCACTGTTGTACGTAGCCAGTTGAAGCCTTTACAAAACGACACAACACTTAATCGCATGCATTGGCGGGTGGTGAAAAAACCTACCGATCTGTGGCAATGTAAACAGAACATTGTGCTCGCCTACCGGGGCATACTGCACTGGAGTGAAGCATGATACTAGGTAAATAAAATCAGAATTCGATAAAAATTAATCACTGTGAGAAACTGACTGCAAATCTATTTCGAAGAAATGCGGAACGACCGACTGTGAAAATATGATATACAGCGTATAACGCTTTGTGAGGTTGTAAGTTATAACCAAACTACACTTTTAACTATTAACAAAAACGCAGCAACATAAATGAAAACATGATTTCTTAAACCAACTGGAAAAATCATGTACAATTTATAAGATTGTAGCCAAATTGTAAAGATATATCATTTAAAGGTCGCTTTGCACGCATTGCTAATCCGGCTGTCGTGAGAACCCGATAAATAAGGAATTCGCATTTCAATATTTTCAATGGTGAATTACCACCGAGGTGCAAAGTGGAGTCAGAGGGCAGTTATAGGTCAACAGAGGTCATCACGTGGCAATCAATAAACAACGATTTAATTTACTCCATGCAGAGTCGCTCGAACTGACCATCTGAAAACTTTGAATAATCCTTTTATTAGAATCAAGTGTTAATACTCTATGATTGTGAGCTAATATATTTTTCCTTAAAATTGCAGTGGTTTCAATACAATGGACGCACAACGGGATACCAGCTTAAACTGCACATGACCATTTGATATGACTGGTATGACGATTATAATATGACATAATCCTGGTATGACGATTTTACGTGACGTCGAACTTTGTTGAACTGTTCTATTTTCAAAAGCATTCTAATAAGTTTTATTAAAAGCTTTGCTTGTCTTTTAATCAGGAAAAATTTCAATGTGTGTAAACTAAACGGGTTGTCATGAACTTTATTAAAATCAATTCCTATTGCGGAAATCAAAAACAGACCAATTTGCACGCGGCGGATACAGCTGTATATGAATCAACATCGATCAATGAGTAAAATTAATTACGTTTAACTCTCAACGTCCCCAAAGTAAATTCATTTAATCAATTGTGACGTCACGCTTACTACATCCTGCGGGTATTCGCAACGGAGTAAACCTTGACAAGAAAGCACCAAGTCGACCAGTTCAATTGGTCATGTTTTTCATGTACGGGGTTTAATTACTATTACATTCAATCAATCGTATAAACAGAGTAGGGCGTAGTTTTCGTCTTTGAACTGTTACCGTGAACATCGACCTCGGGGCTGTAATTTGGTTTAACGGCGGAATGTTGGAAAGAAACTGTCAAGCTCAGATAGGTTGCGATTAAAGTGAAGATGACGTATGTGTTGGCGTAACAATGAACCTGAATTGAATTTTGCTGTCAAGCTTTGGAAAGTCAAGCAAAAAAGTGGTCTTGTTCAAATTCAAATAAAATACCAACATCCCGGGAAAAGGAAAACTTAAAAATCCGACGCATTTGTTACGAAAGAAACACCGGGTAACTGTCAAACTGAAGAACTGATATGATAAATACCGAAAATATGAAAATCACCGCAAAACGTGCTTTCGAAAGTTACCAAGATGCCCGTCCATCAAATAATACTTCCAAATTCGTGAAGGAATTTTCCCTCCACGTTCGAAAAGACACAAGTCGCGAAGCACCGCGTCGGCATCAATAGAAGACTCGCGTCGTAAAGTAAATGACAAGAGTCAACCGGAGTACGTAGTATGTAATTTACTAGGCAATAAGTGACGTATGCAGCTAAGCAAACTATCGCATCGGCGTTGTCATAATAAACATGTCCACCAACTTCAAAAAAATAAATAAATCGTCGTTCGGATAAATCGCGCTGTTTTACAAGTCACTGAGCAAGCGACTGAATAAAGCCTCAGGGCTTGCAGCAATCAGCAAACGTCACATAGCGAATTACCTTGTCAACGCAGCTACTTTGAGAACAAACTGTCATTGGCTTATATCAGTGATCATGTAATACATCAATCTCACTCAGGTACGAATGGTTTAGAAGCGTCCGTATCCTTTCAACACTACCGTTCATACTAAAGGGGATTGGTCGGTCGTTTTAAACACAGCATTATGTGACATTGCAGTATGCGATGAAATAACTCATGCATTTTATGTTGATGTTCACAGACAGTAAAGGGTTAGATATAAAACCCTATATACATACTTTCATAATTTACGACAATTGCACTATAATCTGCTGGCAGAGAATTTGTCCCACTGATGTGCAAAAACTGATGTTTTAAGCTGTTATATGGATACAATAGACGTGTGTGTGTGTGTGTGTGTATTGATACGCGCAAAACTCTAAGAGAGGAGAAATGACAACAGAACCTGGTAGAATTATCAAGCGTTTTGCAGGCAAGGTTGCTACCCATGCTTTCGATTAAAATAGAGTCGTGGGCTTTGTATTTGCTGCTTTGTTAATATGCGCAGGCATTGCGTGGTATGTTTATTGATAAGATCGCTCGGTAATGGCTTATTCAAGTCAAGCGTCTAAAAACTTGGCTACGTACGTCTTTAGGGCACACAGTACCCGGTTGATATAATTAACCAACGACGCCAAGCAAGTTCAAACAAAGTCGTGATCTTCTGAAAGACGACAAAGCGTAACAATGCACACCATTGAAATTTTAAGCTGGTCTTACGGCAGTTTTTGAAAGATATTATCCGCCGGTCAATGTTAGCGGGAAAATAGACCGCGTCTAATGACACCTCTTATCAGGCGGGATGCCATAACGGATTATGATGGTTGACGCGTCGCTTTATCAAAATCACACGTCGTGTGAAGGAGGTGAAAGTCAATACGGTTCAATATTTACTAAGGTTCAAAAGGCCGTCCGTTTAAAGCTGTACAAGTGATTGAGTTTAAAGGTTTAATTGCCGGTAAGATGTAAGGATATCTGCCAAAGTCGTCGGAAACTATTGGCTTAACCATATTTCCTTTATCTTATCAATCCTCGAGCAACAGAGGAAGTTGTACAGTTTAAATTTCTGCATCAAATGCTGTGGGTTGCTTCAAATTTGTTCATATTCGCATGATTCATATAATCTATTGAATGTTATTTGATCAAATTAAAGATCATGTGATGCATTCATTGTTTGCAAAGTGATCTGCTGCAAACGTATGGGATAGTTGTGGTCAAAATAGCTGATGATGATAGCAGGCACATGTAATCTTTATTTTAATCCAGCCCTTTATCTTTTGCCAATCACTTGGGAGTTGAAATCTCTAATGATTAACTTTAACATGCACAAAACTACCAACATTTTAAATTATACAATGACCAGTGAATTATACCAATGCAGACGTAATATTTATTTTTGGTGGCAAATATGATGAGATATGTCCCTATGCTGTTTATGTTCCGTAGCTTGAACTGTGTTACTAAATAAATCTGTTTTAAGATTTAGCTATGCTGGACCAATAATTACTGGTAAGCAAGTTATAGTTATCCTATGCCTCAGGCAACATAAGCTAATGGTGTGAAAGGTTTTTATCTTTATGACTTTCTCACGTTGGCTGGTTGAAGAATTACAACAATGCTGCAGACCAACAAAACCTGAGTGGAGTCACAAAGCACTGTACAATAGGAAGATAATGTTTCCAACAAACAACTATTTACAATGTTTGCTTACCCTCTAAGTTGCTAATGAATAACATATGAAACAAAAGAGGGCCTTACACAATTCATTTACAGGCTTTCACAGCTTTGGGAGCAGCTCAACTTATATCGGGTATTAACTGGCAATTATTGAAAGGTGCGTATTGGTCCCATGTTGGCAAATATACACACATTGTATAAAATATTGCTTTTTTAAAGCTTCATTTTATTCTTTTGCATATTAGTTAGTTGTTATCAAGTATCATGCCATGAGTTGAAAAAGCAGGGCAAAACATAACCAACTAACAGCCAAAATTTGTAAATGAAACTCTTTAAAACCAAGTAAATTACACATAGATATCAGTAAATGAACAAACGTTATGTGTGCTCACCTATCCTTTGGTGCTTGGTATTGGAATTGTTCCAGCTCACTGAGAAGTGTTGAAATAAAATGACGATCTGCCGATGTAAGGGGATGCGCCCCTGTGTCCAAAATACTCTCGATACGATCCATCTTCTGATGAGTTTTTGCTTCTTGCTCAAAATATTTCAGATCATTTCCATCATGCACTGCCTACACTTCCATTTAATACACTGTTTACTTGGTCATGTTAGTAAAGTTACTGTATCTAAACATAGGCAAAGTGAATCATTGACCGATAAGTGTTAACGAAATGGAGTACCATACTTCAGGTCCTAAACTTGCTATACATGCATTAATACAATCATTGAAATTCCAACTCATAGCCACAACAAAACTGACATTGTTCTACAAAGAAGTGCCAAGAAGAATGTGGCAGAGCACAAAAGCTCTACTTCAAATCAGATTTCAACGCCTTTTTATTAAGGTTATTTCAGCGAAAAAAAATCGTGCGTTTATAGCTATTTTTCACAATTTCTCATTAACCTAACTTAAATGTCATAACACAGTAACCTAAACCTAGCATAAATCTAACTTCTAATCTAAATCTAATTACAAGAAAACCTTATGTAGCTACAATCAACGTTTTGCATACCCATTCTCCAAACCTAAGCGCCTATCTTTAATAACAGGCTCCGTGACCTACATACGTTGAAATAGTTACCGGTACTTTGTTTTATTCAAACCCTTAAAATTTTTCGTTTCTGAACAGTCAAGCTGTTCAAATAATTTTGACAGATTGATGATGCACCAATGTAGATAAAATATATTTCTGTCTTAATATACCACAAACAAGCTGGCCATGGATTTCATCTTAGTTGCAAATGCAGGTCTCGGAACCCAGCGGTCTCTTGCCTTTTACTGACCACTGTGAAATTGATAAACTGTTTGATTAAGATTTTGTTAAAAATGTAAAAAAATTGTGATATGTGCAATCTGACTGTTATCAGCCTTAACAATGTTGTCGTTGTCTTTAATACATCATACACCTAATAATATTTTGAACAAAAATCCATCTTTAAAAAAACCTGTCTGGCTTAAGAGTGACCACATTTCATTGCTTGACTTTCAAAGAGTCCTGAATCTTTGGAGCATTTTAAAATTTCGCATATTTCCTGTAGCATTGGCTTTCACAGACAGTATCCCATCTTTTGCATTCCAACAGCAGTATCGAGGAACTACATATTATTCTATCGTAACTTCTTTTTTATTTACTCGTAACTCATTTCCATTCAAGACTTGGAGTGGGATAGCAAAAGTAAATGAAAACATGGTTACTTTTTAGGAGAACATTTTTTAAATTGAATACCATGTTGGAGAAAGCAGTTGTCAGCAGTCAACCAATCATTGATTCTAGGAAGTTCAGTTGGTTAACTTAAACGTAACTGTTTGGCCTACAATCTATATGGTACCATTTCCACATTTTTAAAAAAATAGCAGTAAAGTGATAATCATGTTAACTGCACCCGGGAGATTTTTGAAGACTGTGCTTGTGGGCTGCAGAATGTTAAATGTAGGGAAAAACGCAATCTCTAAAAAAGAAAACCTTTGCTTTGGCTCCTCTGTCTTCTTTAGATAAAAAAATCACAAAGTTTGTGCTCTGAGTTTAGCTGTTCTACATCCCTATGATCGGACAATCTACATTCCATACAAAACATGTATAGCTCATTTAATTTCTCAGCCCAACAATCTGCAGTTCCCATGCACATGATGGCAATGGTATGGTGCTAAGTACATGAACCATCACGTCGTCCATATTGTCATCATCGTTTCTGAGGAAACAAAAAATAAAGTGCTAACCATAGCAGGATGAAATGATAACTCAGCAAACAAACAAGAAAAAGCAGCAAAGCCCAAAGGCTTCAAACATGCCTCAGCACAGGTTTAAAAAGGCTGTCACTATCACACCTAAAAAAATCGTACTATCAAAGCTATTTTTCATTGTTTCTTGTAAACCTAAATCAAATGTTATAGGCTAGCCTAATATAGTAACCTAAACCTAACCTAAATCTTCCTTCTAACCTAAATCTAACTTCAATTAAACCATAAATAGTCTAGTTAAAATCGACCTTTTGCATTCACATTCTCCTTAGAACCGCCAAGGCTAGGTCATGTATTTTCAACAACGGGTTGCAGCCTGCGTGACCTAAACTATATTCGATCTTCTGCATGATGGGTAGCCGTTACCAATTAGGCTATAGTATACACCTTTACCTTTAGATTATTATAGCCTAGGTTGTGGCCTGGTAAGCCTATTTTAATCACTAGGCTATCTGTCAACTGTAGGCTTACGTAAAACAACCTTACATTCATAGATAACTTCACTAAGACACTCAAAACTAGGTCTACAATCTAAATGATTGTCCATCATATGTGCGGGGTCTAAAACAAGCAAGAGGCAAATCGCAGCAAACAAGGTTGCTAGGTGTACTATCACGCCATCCGCCAATCCCGACTGTTTTATCGATCTGGCTTCAACTGACTTGGATTACATTTTCAATAATCATCTGATCGTCAACTTGCCTAAAGGCTCTTTTGCGCCTCACGCAGATTTAGTGGCTAACTAACGTTATTTTTCAGCAGCAATTTCTTCATGTTAAACTCCGAGCATGAAGTAAAGGGACATTTTTCTTAAGTATTGTACAGTTTTTCAATGTGATTCACCAGCTCAGTTTCTTGTCCTTTACACTATTTTTCCGGCCATTATCTTTCTAATACTGCATTTTTCTTTTCATAAGCTGCGTTTCAAGTAACGACTTCTAAACCACTGAACCAACACAACCTGATAATAATGGGGTCTAGTACAGGGCTTCCCAAACTTTTTTGCTCGCGACCCCTTTCAAACTTCTGAAGTTTTCCGCGACCCTTCACGTTTAAATTGATTAGCAGTGCGAAATATACATAAGTCATTAGTGACATTTATTGAGATGCAAAGACTGAATTCAAGCAACCAGAACTCAAAGCCTACTTACTACTTTACACATATCTAGGCTACTGGAAACAAAAAAGCACACACATTTATTCAGTGTGATTGGTGTGACTGCTTTCTGCTACAAAGCAATTCCAGCCGTGGCTCAATATCTGTTAATGCTGGTCTCAAGGCGGTTTCAATGTTGATTAGGCTGGAACGATATTTTGTTTTGATTGTATTTTGTACTTCGTGTAAAATTGGTATACGCTCTGCGACCCCTGAAGTTCGTTACGCGACCCCTTGCGGGGTCGCGACCCCCAGTTTGGGAAGCCCTGGTCTAGTATATAAGAGCACAACCGCAGGATACCTTTGCTTACTAGACCCCAGCTACTCAAACTGTTATGTCATCATGTTCGTGCACTTGTAGGAGCCAAGAAATATCATTGGCGACGTTGGGGTATCCTCTGGACACTTTCGTTCTGAAAAGCGTAGAGAGCTATCTAAAAGCTTGTTTGGCAGACGATATGGCTCAGGAGTGAGCAAAAGCTTTCAAACCGATCTTCATTCCCAGCTTTACTTGAAGAATAGATGTTTGTGCAAAAAGTATTAGTGTTGCCAAAGAATTTTCTCAAAGATATGTATAAAGTTATGTATAGAATTGTAAAATATTCTGTCAATCATTAGAGCTAGTTGCTGTTTTCACGTCTTGCGTAAATTAGTGGCACTGTTTGACCAACGATATAAAGAACTTCTTTATATCGTTGGTTTGACCCTTAACTTTGGTAACTATTAGCTTTCTCTCTTTTTTCCTAACCGGTCCACGCTATTAACAACTTCACGCCTGAAAGGTTATACAGTATGGTGAAGTGAAGCTTTGTACAGTTGTATTACAGTACAGTTGTATTACAATGTGCCTCTATTTGCATTTTGTACTTCGTTTTTGCTTGAGATTATTTAAGCATAGCGAAAAGATTAAACTTATCAAATCAGATGTCATGAGGTTTGAGCACAAAGCTATATTGACGTCACTTCAGCAATGAAATATCTTTTTCATGTTTAAGGTCAAATAAGGACAAATGCACAGTCAAATAAGGACAAATGTATATTTAGAAATTTTGTGTATAGTAGGCTATTGAATTATATTCGTTTAATCAGTAAACAAAATTCATGCATAGCTATCATCAGAAGGCAATTTAGAACATTTTAGCCTTAATCTGAGCGACGTCACGCTTCAGCTGCTTCGTAAAGAGGAACTGTATCACATTACATATGTTGTGGGTATCGGCCAGTCCTGGTCTATCCACATGCTTGGGGACCTTGCGTACGTTGTAGGCTACGTCTGATTCATGTTTTCTTGGAAGTTAATAGATTGGGACTGGGTTGGTGAAATATAAAAAACGTAGGCACACAATTGGCTTTAGAGAGTTTGAATAAGAAAATGGAAAAGTGGACTAGTTTTGCGTGGCAATTAGTATTTTTATGGATAAAAATTAAAAAGCTCGGCTTTTTTAGAGTCACGCGTGAGCTGCTTGATTTATTCTACAAGATTGACACTGCCGATTTTGCGAAATAATGGCTGATCTACCTTGCCATGATGCGTCCACTTTATTAACATCTTCCAACGATGAAGACATCTTGGGACATGGAAGCTATGGAATGGTGAGGAGATGTCAATCTGAGGAGCTTGGTGAGGTTGCGGTGAAATGTTTCAGTGTGGAAGGGAATGAAAAAACTTGCAGAAAAGTAAATGAGAAGTAAGTCTTTTTATATTTTTGTGCAAGATTCGATAAATATTTTGATTGTAATGTTAACTTTTTTTTTACAGCGTGGAACGAGAGTTGGCAGTTCTTCATCGTCTTGGCCATGACCACATAGTAAAGTTGCTGGCCAAAACGGAGTGGAACAATTGCATTGGCATCATAATGGAATATGTTAAGGGTGGAAGCCTTGAAAACCTTTTACTGGATGCAGAAATTGAAATCGTCCCTTGGTTGCTTCGCCTTCGACTTTACTACGAGGTCGCCCTTGCTCTTCGTTATTTGCATCACCATGACAACAAACGAGCCTATATTCACGGCGATCTGAAGCCTCAGAACATTCTCTTAACGCCAGAACTTCAAGTGAAGGTCGCCGACTTCGGCTCAGTCAACATTGCAACAGCGTCGAGGCAAACAAACAGATCCATCAACATATCATCGACGTCACAGCACACGTCTAATTACGCTGCCCCGGAAATTTTGCGTTTCCCCATGGAAGAAAGAAAAACATCTTCCGATGTGTATAGGTGATACGAAAGATTTTCAATTTTCCTTTTAGCAAACCTGTGACAAAAATAAAGTTTCTTTAGAAAGTAATTTAATCGTTCTAATCTAGTTTAAATGTTAACTTTAAACTATTGACATTTAGTTTCGGAATAATTGGATATGAGATGATTACCAGAAAGGTGGCTTACGGTGGAGCTCCCATTGCCATCGTCGAAGCGAGGATCAAGAGCGATGGCTTGAAACCGGATGAGAAGATCATCAAAGAAGTTCAGTCCACTCTATGCGATTACCCTGATGATTTTGATGTTTTAAACATCTTGAAATCAGAAATGATAAAGTGTTGGGAATATAATCCTGATATGCGTCCAGACATTAACAAAGGTATTGGGAGTATCTGTCCCAAATGGAAGTTACATTTAAATAAATGACTCGAAGTACTTGTCACAGATATCTTGCAAAACGTGAGCAATCCTATTCGTTTACTTAGTGTTAAATGACTTCATGAAATTTTAGTTTGCCATCGGCTGGGCTTAGAATTAGAGGCAAGAAAACCTCCACCAAGCTGGTTCAATATTATTGAAGATGTGAAAGTGCAAATAAAATCCGGAATGATCAGACATCCTACAAGCAGCAAAGTGGCTTTGGAAAATTTCTTTCCGCCTTTCTTGAATGCGACATATTTTCCAGGTTTGTGAGAAAACACAATTTTTCTAATATTCTGTCAGATCCAGATATTTTGCCTATTTATCTTAAAATTCGAATGAAAGAACTATAGATTTCGTGTAAAATATTGCTAAAACCTCCATAAATGGTTTATACCAGGGGCGGGCAACATACGGCCCGCGGGCCGGACCCGGCCCGCGACGGGATTATGAGCGGCCCGCAGACAGTTTCCGTTCTTACATGATAATGTGGCCTGCTACCACAGTCTGTCGCAATCCCTCACTACTTGCTTACTACGTCAAATATAGTGATTGATAAATAGTTATTCTTTAAGAAGAAGTGTAACAATCTGAATGGTGATGTCACATAAAGACAAAATAATTAATGTATCGATTCAGGAATCCGGCCCGCCAAGTGCTTCATTTTCTCATATCAGGCCCGCCAACCGAAAAAGTTGCCCGCCCCTGGTTTATACAACCTACAAGCCAACAAATTACACAAAACAATTTGTATGTTTTGACACATACTTAAAGTGCTCCTCCTTTCAGCTATGCCCACAGTAAACCTGTAGGTATAAGAGTATAGCACTGTTATATTTTGATTCTTCTTCAACTTCTATTCGATATTTGTTTACATATATTTGCTCCGTATTATGTTACATACAACACAACATATTATAGCTTACTGTATATTACCGATCACGTAGAGATTCAATAACATCCAAACAACTACAAAGCAAAAAGAAAAATCCACGATCCTTTAAATATAAATTCCTTCTTTCGTTTGTTTTCAATATTTAAATATACTGTATGTAAAATATTACTCACTCTTCAGGTCTTCAACAACCGTCGATATACGATGCTGAAATGAGGAACGAATCTTCCCATCTGGTCTCTGATGGCAAACGCCTGCATGCTATTGGTCCCAAACAACGGACGGAACGATCATGGCCAACATCTTCATCGTGTGAAGAAAATCAACAGCTTTTGCAAAGTCGTTTTAAGTTTCGAGCTTTCGCGTTGAGATGTAACTTAGTTGTGACGCCGTTGTGACAAAACAAATGTCAATTTTTCTGAATGGATTTATTACTTCATTAGATATACTTTATTAACCGCAGAGTTTAACTATAACTATAACTACAGTATCAAAAATGTAACAAACGTTGACGACTTTTATAATTATAATAATCTATTTGATTGATGATGACAGATGATACCGCAACGAGAAAAGAATCATCACATCTAGCATGTGATGACAGCAGCATGCATGTTATTGACTTTCAACCACGAAACAAAACAAGGTTCATGGACACACCAAATGGATCATCATTCCCTCGTGAAAATCAACAGTTTTTGCAAAGTTGGTTTGAGTTTCAAATGAGCTTTAGTTTTACGAGAGTGATTAATGTACTTTTGGAAGTCATTAAAAAGTTTGAAAATGTTGTGTCTGTGGGTTATGCTATTACCTTTATGTTTACATTTTAACTCCTATAACGCATAGTATTATTTTGTCTGATAAATAAATCTCCTACACTATTGAAAATATTCATGCTGCGCTTTTGTCCAGCTATTTATTATATTTTTCTTTTTTTTAGTAAACAAAGCTTATACGAGTTTAGGAACAAATGGACCTTACTGTCGAAGAAACGTTTTAGTTATTCTGTTGACTGTAACACTTGCTCTATCTTTTATGACGTCTGGTGTAGCCATTTATCAGTCAACCCCACACTTCCCCTTCACCGCCATAACAGGTAAACAAAGAGATTTTAGAAAATATCTTGTGCATCTTTTCTTTGCGACTTGCAGGCTTTCCCGTAACGACGACGGTTATGCTCAATTCACTCGGTTTACTACATAACTAAATTTGTGGTTTTAACATTCTAAAACCTGTTTATATTATGCTTGAAGAATGCTTAAAGTTGCACGTAACAGATGAATTGAAAATGGAATGTACGAATAATCATAGCATTGGATCAGTTTGCAACTTGACATGCACTGATGGAAATGTACTTAAGGTAGGCCTACTTACGTTCATGTTTTCATTTGTTTCGCCAAAGTTCGACAAAACCAAACTGGAAAACGAGAGTAAACTAAGAATTAAATTACTAAATACAGGGAAACAATAAAACAGAGTGCAGTGACCAAGGACAGTGGTCATCAAAACTTCCGACCTGTACACAAAAAAGTAAGAACTAAGATAGCATCGGTACAAGTAATGGTACAAGTCTGAGGGTTTGGAGTAACAGAAGAAAATCTTTTATCATTTATGTTTTGCAGAATGTCCTGTGGTGCACTTGTCTGATGGACTTGAAATGAAATGCACAAATGATAGGAAAGTTGGATCTGCCTGTAACTTTAGTTGCAATGGTGATACAATTCTGCAGGTAGGTCTTTTCGTACAATTATTTTGGCATATTCTTCAAATTCCGATATGTCACCTAGAAACAAAACGTCATGCAAAAAACATAATTTGCTTAATAGGGTAGCAGTCACATTATCTGCAAAAACCACAAGCATTGGTCGTCGAAAATACCCAGTTGTAAACTGAAAGGTAAACACAAAACATTTTAGAACGATGATTTCAAATGATATAAAAAAGTTGACCACTAACACTTTATCTCTGATTTATCATAGAATGCTCTGTAATATGGAACAAACTCGATGATTTGATAAAAATGCACTGCACAAATGCAAACAAGGTTGGATCAGTTTGCTTTTTTACGTGTCCCGGTAGATTTGAACCTTTGGTAAGTTTGTACGTCACATATGAATGAGACAGATTCAACTGACTAACCAAAAAAAAACTATTTTACCGCAGTCACAAAATAGCATGTTTTGCCAAAAATCGCAATGGTGGTCTTCGCCACTTCCCGTTTGTGTAGATAAAGGTGAGAAGAATAAACAACTAAGAAAATGATATAATAATTTTGAAAAAGGATAAGCTTAAATATATAAAAATTCATGAAACTAAGCACGTTACAAATTTAGGGTGAAATATAGGCTAAAAATGCCTCAACAATTTCGTAAAAAATTAGTTTACAAATTTGGTATTTTTAAAGGTACTGTAATTTTGTTGAAAAATTTTTAGACAGTCTTATTTTGAAGAAGATTTCGAAAGAATATTTCGGAAATTTCCACAATCCTTTCATTCCACAAAACCCACAGTAAAATAACTGCTGCACTTTTGTTTTTATCTCGAACACCTTGCATATGGCGAGTCCACTCCTGCCAACCTGAACTATACATCTTCAAACGGACCAAGCATACTTGCTACTATAAGCAGAGATAACTCAACGGGAAGTTTTCATGCAACTGGAATTCTCTGACTAGGCCTAAATCATGCAAAAACGCTCTCAGTTTTCTCCTGTGTAATATGAACAAGATTGACGCTGGCAGATATCCCATGCCCAGTGACCCAAACAACATACCTGAGTAATGCTGTGGCTGTAAAACGAAAATCCCGCATCCAGATTGAAGTTTGTTATAATCGCTAGTTACAATTCTAACATATAATTTCAATTCTGATTTACGGTGACAAGATATACGCTATGTGATGAGTGTGTTTGATGGTTCACATAAAGTGTGTTGGAATTGCGTAATGTCTGGCGTGTACTATTGTAATTAAATTCCGTCTCTGTTGCTCTGAGTGGTAGTTGCTTGTGACGTACTATGAAGAAAGTCTTTGATCGAGCAA
Organism: Clavelina lepadiformis; assembly: GCF_947623445.1. Lineage (NCBI taxonomy): Eukaryota > Metazoa > Chordata > Ascidiacea > Aplousobranchia > Clavelinidae > Clavelina > Clavelina lepadiformis. Next base: position 20,630,516 of record NC_135244.1, on the reverse strand, counting down.
ATACATTTACACGTTACGGTCTATACCTGCTACATTGTATCGTCTACATTATACAGTGAGTCCTGAATTTAACCTGGTTCTACGCTACACGTTGACATTTTTTATTATCTTTGTGTTGTAACTCAAAAATACAACAATTTGCTTCTTGTGACGTTTCTTACAGACTGAGCTTTCTTCTTTTTTCTTCTGCCACCTCATCCCTAATGATAGAAGTCGATGGCTGGGGATTAGTTCTAGGAAAGCTAGTGTTATGATGTCTTACGGCATACAGCAGTTGTTGTTCATGTACACGAATAATTCCTTTCACCTGTAGCAACCATAAAACGTTTTCAAATCGCAGTAATATTTAGAACATCTCGCCGAAATCCTATAGTCGACTAACCGCACTCACCAAGCGTTTACATCGCAAATTAATAAGCTAAGAATCGGATAAGGAAAGTATACTCGACTATTGTCTACTCTAGAACACAAAAGGTATCGTACTGTGGACAAAGAGGCCACCAGGAAGAAACTTTTCTGACTTAGTTCGACAGTTCAGAAATGATAAAGTTGCAAGTAAACTTATTGGCCTACAGACATGGGATACTTAAACGTAAAGCAGTTCCATGGTGGTAAATTTATTACATGTTGAAGCGAAAAGCAACGTTCGTACGCTGTCTTTTTGTATACAATAGATACGGTTATGTTTCAGGGGCAAGCACTCTACTTGAACATTTCAGGCTGTAGGTTCGTCAGTTCACGCTTGACTGATTCCATTATGAGGAAGTGTATCCCATTACAGTTAGCTTGTAGCCGTTTCACTTTAGTTTCACTATATATGTTTCTGTTGCTTGCCTGATTGCAGTTAAGCAAAGTCAATAGATAGATGTTATAAACTTGGCATGATGAGAGATTTGAAATGCATCTAAGGTTCTGCTTAGTGTTAGCCTATTCAAAATTAATGACAAATGTTTCATTTTAAGTTGATGCGTTTGACTTATAAGCCACAGATGACTAATGTCAAATCAGCTATTTTATTTAGTCCTGCGTTAGCTGCTTCATCTGTAAGCTTTGTATCGGCACTTTTGTAAAATAATGGCTGATCTACCTTGCCATGATGCGTCCACTTTATTAACATCTTCCAACGATGAAGACATCTTGGGACATGGGAGCTATGGGATGGTGAGGAGATGTCAATCTGAGGAGCTTGTTGAGGTTGCGGTGAAATGTTTCAGTGTGAAAGGGAATGAAAAAACTTGTAGAAAACTGAACGATAAGTGAGTAATTTGACATGGTAACTATACTTTTGTTAATGAGAAATAAGTAAACGATTTTTTGCGGTTTCATTTTACAGCGTAGAACGAGAATTGCTAGTTCTTCGTCGACTTGGTCACAACAACATAGTAAAGTTGCTGGCCAAAACAGAGTGGAACAATTGCATTGGCATCATAATGGAATATGTTAGCGGTGGAAGTCTTGAAAACCTTTTGCAAGATGAGTTTGGAGTAGTTGAAATTGTCCCTTGGTTGCTTCGCCTTCGACTTTACTACGAGGTCGCCCTTGCTCTTCGTTATTTGCATCACCATGACAACAAACGAGCCTATATTCACGGCGACCTGAAGCCTCAGAACATTCTCTTAACGCCAGAACTTGAGGTGAAGGTCGCGGACTTCGGCTCAGTCAATATTGCAACAGCATCGAGGCAAACAAACAGATCCATCAACATATCATCGACGTCACAACACACGCCTAATTACACCGCCCCTGAAGTTTTAAACTCGCCTTTGGAGAAGAGAAAAACATCTTCCGATGTTTATAGGTGGGTGGTGGACGTTTATAAATAAATTTTTTTTTCGGAAGTTGATTTTCATTAATTATTATCATTGTGCAACTTGGGTTGAAAGACTTCGTTTATAATCTTTATAGTTCCAGTGCTATTTACGGGTTTACTCATAGGAATACCTTTTGGCTTTTCTGCAAGACTGCATTTGAATTAAACCTTTATGAATCTGTTTTTTGTAATTTCGGGCAAAAGATTTACAAAACTATATTTTAAACTTTTCCTTTAGTTTTGGAATAGTTGGATATGAGATGATTACAAGGAAAGTGGCTTACGCTAAAGCTCCCATTGCTATTGTCGAAGCGAGGATCAGGAGCGATGGCTTGAAACCGGATGAGAAGATCATAAATGAGGTTGAAACCTCTTTACAAGATTGCCTCGACGATCTCAACGTCTTTAACATTTTGAAATCAGAAATGATGAAATGTTGGGATTTCGCTCCTGGCTTGCGTCCAAACAGCAAGGAAGGTATTTGAAGTAATAACCTTTGAAGTGTTAAATTTGGAAAGTTTTAAATCTCGTTTTAAAGAGTGACAAAAATTTTACTTATTATTTCACTTCCTGAAGAGAGTTTTTCTCAATATATGTAAAATGTAGTGTGTAATAAGCTGGGCAAAGAATTAGAAGCAACAGAACCGCCACCAGCTTATTACGATGAAATTGAAGATGTGAAAGCACAAATGCAGTCTATGATGACAAGATATTCCACGAGCAGCAAAGTTGGATTGAACCGGTTTTATCCGCCCTTTGCGAATGCGGCGCCTTTGCCATTAGGTTTGTAGGGAAACGTCTGTTCACTTTTTTGCCCTTAAATTTTTTGCAAAATACATCTGTTACAAAGCTTTGAATACCTTCAGGTTTGGAGGTTGTATCGCAATCTAACCAAGAATGGGAAGAAATCCAATATCATAAAGAAAAAACGACTGAAACGGAACAACTGCCTGATTCCAACGAAAGACAGCCAAAGCATAAAGGTTTTTCGCATGCATTTGTTGTATTGATAAACGTTTACTGCATAGTCATTTATTGCCAGTCTTTGCCATGTCAGAATTGTGTCATTGTCACACCTAACTCTCTAATTGTTTCATTTTGCCCAGTGGGTTTGACGCCTGATTCAGAACACTTTCCCAGTGATGAACAACCGGGAACTTCTCGAGCAAAACAATGTGAGTGAATTACGTCATTCTTTTGCATCGTAACACAAGAGTTCAGCATTCAACGTAATATTAGTTAAAGCTATATCTTGAATGTGGAGTGAGTCAGCTAAGATGATCTTTTTTTAAATTGACTTTTGTGGACTAGTCGACGTGCTGTCGGCTTCAAAATACTCACCCAGTGGCAAGCAACCAGGAACGTTCCGAGCAAACAATTGTGAGTGAATTACTTCATCATTTTGTATTGTAACAATGTTACATTGTGACATAAGAGCTTAACATTGAACGTAATATTAGTTAAAGTTATGTATATTTCTTCAGTGTGTGGAGCAAGTCAGCTAAAGCAACTTTGAATTTTATTTAACTTTAGGGGAAACGTCAGTGAAGGGAGTCATGTTCCTGGCGAGTGTACTTAGCGCGGCATACTTGGGCAATATATCACCTGCAACCACTACGTCCGGTAATTAATCTTCAAAGTATAGGACAAATTGCTAGATAGAAGTTGTCGATATTTCAATCATACTTATTGAGATCGCCTTTGCATAATTTGCCTTATTCTATTTCAATATTACGTGTGATTGTTTTCAGAGCCACAGGATTCAACCATTGGCGAAAGAGCACTTGAACACGTGGAACAGCCTAAATGTCAGTTTCATTATATACTTTTTAAAATAGGTTAAATTTAGGTGATAGTACGTGGTCCAAGCTTGTACTAAAGCAGGCTACCAGTTGTTTTATTGTATTTAATGCATTTAAGTGCAACGGCGTTCGGCCATTAATAAAGAAGTTTCCATTGAAAAAATTTCTTTTTTTCAGTGTGTCCAGACCTCGTGCTATCTAAAGGGTTGACGGCGAGTTGCACGAACGGAAGGAACGTCGGATCGAAATGTGATTTTTCTTGCCCGGAAGGACAGACGCTTAAGGTCGCATTGCTCAGATGAGCGCATTAAACATTGTGTTTGGATAAAAGTTAAACAGTCTAACTCTATAGATCAGGGGTGGGCAAACTACCATTTACCATCATATCACCATCATACCATTATCATATCACTATCATACCATTTACCATCATACCATTTAGTTACCATAACGAGATTCTCGCCGCTGTTTTATTATTGTTGTTGATGACGTATGAAACTCATCATAAATGAAACAGAAAAGAAATTCATGCCACAAGTGTATACGCGTAGTGCTACAAAAGCAAGTAAAATCAGGAAAAGTAACGTTTATTTTGTTAAAATCAGGGTTCGTCCAACATTGATTGCCTAGCATCAGCAGAATGGTCATCATCCCTTCCGACCTGTGAATGCCCGCCTTGCACAACTGGACCTAACTGTAACGAAAATTTAAGCTGGGAACATTTGAAGACGCAAATTAACGGTCGACCAAAAACCAAATTTTTTGTAAGTTTGTTCAAAATTGAATTTGATATCACACTTAGCAATTTGCTGCCATGGTAAGCAGTAAGGGTAGTTACAACTGTATTGTCTAAAATGCCTACTTTACTTTGGAGATATAATTTTTTTTTTCGGTTTGAATGTAAATTGCTGTACTGTATTTTGTAGACTGTCTACGCAGGCAACAGCATCAAATGCATTGGAGGTGTAGGTAGGCACAAATTGTCTTTGGTATTCGATTGCACCTGCATGGATTTGAGCACGAACCACCAACGAAAATGCAAGAAATACCACTCGCAATTTGGTGCCTGTGAGCACACACTCGCCTTCCTCGTGCGAGATATGGTAGCAAAGGGTGTCTACCCTCGACCCTGTGACGAGCCGGAAATGCCCACTAAGTGTTGACTTTGCGCGGTTGAAAGTACCGTACTTGAGCGTCTATTATGTTATTCGAAAATGATTGGAACTTCTAACATCATCTTACTCATGGTTTCTTGAAATTTGTTACTTATCTGCAAAAGGGTGCATTTTTATGTCAATCACCAATCAAAAAAATACCAGCATTACTGAGCATAAGCTTGTAGTTGTACCTCACTATCCAAGTGAATCTAAAATGGCTTAAGCAGATTCATAAAAGGAATAATTTCACAAGTAATTTCTAAGGCTAACTCATTGTTTTTTTGGTGCTACATTTTAATGTTACAACGTAATATTACTGATATGTGCACGTGACATTATAACTACATTACCAACTTGTCTGATGGTCTGAAACGATTTGTGCTGATATTCCCTGATCCGTATTCTTGTGCAGATATGACAATACTTCATATTTTTGTAGTAGTACATTGTTGTTTGTTTGTTCAGAGGATTAACTATTTATGGCTCTGTTACCGTAATAATGCTTTTTTTTATGACAATGAGTTTTTTCCTGGGTAACTTATGTAGTCAACTCTCGTTGTAGTAAAAGTGTTTGGTATAAGTTTCAGGCATCTTATTTTGATATTTTAATATATGTATCTATGCACTTGGTTTGCTGTTTTTACTAATATCAAAACCCTCGTTGCGAACGGAACGGTAAGAAGCGCAGGAAATGGAAATTTAGTTGCAAAACTTAAAAGTATAAATCAAACAAAAACAAATATTTTATCATTTGTATTTTCAGGATGTCCAACATTTAATAACTTATCCAGCAATCTGGAAATGCAATGCTTAAACACTAACAAGACTGGTTTAATGTGCAGCTTTTGATGTACTGGTTATAAAGTACTTGAGGTAGATGTGGTCATCTACTTTCCGGTTTGCTGTAAAAACTAAAAAAACTCAACGGCGTATCAACTGAAAACAAATCTACTTAATATAAGGCAGAATACAAAAGCAGAATTGCGGAGATCAAGGGCAGTGGTCTTCAGAAGTCCCTCGTTTTCGTCGTTTCGTTTCAAAGTGTGTAGCATATCTAAAATGTTTTAAATCAATGTTTCTTTAAAATAAATATGATATAGTGACGCTTTAATACTCGTCGATTCGGTGCGCTAGCTACAGGTCCGTAACTAGATGGAGCCCAAGTGGGTTTGACTCCTGAAAAGATATTTCCTACTGAAAAAAATGTGCATACTTCATAAGCAGGGTTGCCATCGTTCTGGATTCAAAAATAAGATCGACAAGTAAACGAAAGAAGAATACTTGCTTAAACAGTGCAAATTCGATGTTCGGCTGCAGTACAAACAATCGCTTTAACCCTTTTCTTCCCGAATTATCTTCCCGTACTTCAAAAATTCTGAAATTTATGCCATGTGTTACTTTTGCCTTCCTTGTACCAAACCTAAAGAAAAAATTCGGATATGTTGGTTGCTTGGCAACAGCGTAATGTTTCCATTTGGCAACATTGGTAAGAAATGGTATGGATATCTGTAATCTTTCACAAAACACTTCATAATTTCTTAACACAATTTTAATGCTTTCGTTTACTACATGTCAAAAAAAGTACTAGTACTAGTACTAGTAAAGTACATGTTTGTGTTGGCTGTCACAAAACAGAAAAGAACCGGTTGATGTCTTTCAAAAGGTACTCTCTGCTGACCAAAATCACTTGGTGTGAAAGGCCAAAGCAGTTGTTACGTTCATTCAAGCATAGTCCTACGAGGCATTTGCTGCATTGCACCCGGGTGTAGCCAGATGGGCAATATCTGCACCGCATTGTTTTTGTAATATGATGATGCCAGTGGTGCAAACCATCATACCGCACATCTGTAACTGGCAGGGCTTTCTTGGTCTTCTTTGAAGAGCATGTACTTCCATCATTCAGAGATGGTCTACCACGTTTCTTTATCCTACTCTTTTCTGCCAAAGTTAGAGCAAAAGCGATACTGCCACGGAAATCTTTTAATGGAAGATGCCTTGGCTGGTTGTTCTGAGCGAAATGTCTACGATATAACAGCCACGCATTTAGCACTGCTACATCTAAACAACAATACACGATGCGCATGAACCATTTTTTGCTCCCGATGTCTGTGCGATATAATTCCAGCATCATGTCAGGTCCACTCCTCCTATGTGCTGGTTGTATTCTTTCACAACGTATGGCCTCTTCACATCGAATCCTTTTCTTCTCAGCAACACTCCAGCGCTTGCACTTGTCTGATGGATCAATGCTGCAGTACGTCGAAATCAAATGGACAATCGCTTTAATATCTATAGTTTTGGGGCACCAGAAGAGGCTAAAATTATTTTGGAGGGAACCAAAATTTCAGGTCCCCAATACTTACAGTGAGCAGTCGGCTTTTATGCAGGTTCTTCGATCTAATGCACAGTCGTACAAGATATGCACAGAACATTGTTTTTAGTTTTCTGGTATTGGGACTCTTGCCTGTTATAATAGTGTGCAACGGTAATAATGCAAAGAAAAACTAATAAAAGTCTGACATCAGTAACAAGCTGCTGATGAATTATGATAGCAGCACATTTATCAGCGTTTCTCATGTCCAAAAGTCATACTGCAACAAATAACTACATCAACCAATGAATTTGTATCACCAATCAATGAACTTATCATGAATTGCTATAATGCTTTTTTAAAGAAAAAGGATTTGTCTTGGCAGAGGTCTGCCTTCTCCGAGCCCTGGACCCCATTTGGTTACAGGTCGGTCTCTACCGCACCGAGTAAACGAATTTTACAACGAGCGCCATTTTGCAATGCTATACGCTATTTGCACTATATATAATAACTACTGTGAAAGCAAGCTTTTCACGTTTGTTCCATGTACAAGGATATGAAAATAAGGCCTTGGTTAATTTTAAACGCTATAAAACTGGAAAAAATGTGTACTGTATATATATTACAGTTGTCAATTTGTTTACGTTTTATTTTTCCTGTCAACACGATCCTTGTATTTTTTAAGCTGTGAATGGTAAACAGAATACGTCAGTTTTATTGTTTTGTTCTCCAATTATACGATCTTTCAACAATCGTAGTTTATCCTTTTTCTAGTTTTTACTTGAATGGATTCATGGAACCTGGTGACTCTTGCGTTTTATGTTTTTTAAAGCTTGCTGCTGTCGCTGTTAAAGCAACTTTGGGGAAATTTAGGATGCGTTGGTAATGTCGACAAAGTCCATCTGTCTTTTATTGATGCAAGTCCGTTAACAACAGAAAGCTGTGACATTAACTCTTCTCTTATCGCTGATGATATTGGAGTACTATGCGGTAGACCTATTTAGTATGATTAATAATTAATTTAATACTGAAGATAAGAAATGATGAGATAAGCAAGTTTAAACATTTACTGAGTCACCACGTCTACAGCTGAACTATGGGTCTTCCCATACAAGACGCTTCTTAAAGACAAATATTGTATTTCTAAAAATAAACTCTACGCTGCCAAAAGGAAAACGCTATGTACAAATACTGTATATAAGAGCCCAATCTACGATAATGATTAATGATTGTCAATCAGTTAATCAGCTTTGGTGAAGAATGAAGCGTAAGAAATAAAATTCTTTACTGAAATAAATTTAAACACAAAGACAAGTTTCATCTGAAACGAAATAACTCTGATTAAATTAGTTTTAGAATTTACAAAAAAGTTTTTGATGATAGTTGTCGTCAAATACTGTCTCAAATTTGTTGCGCTTTCAAAAGCACGGGATGGTAGTTGTGACGTCACACATGAAAATTAACGCTTTGTTTTATAGCCCATACAACCAGGCGCACTGGAATTGCCTAATTACGTTTTAATCAGGCAAGAGAATTGGATAACTACCAACCAAGTTTCCGCCGTGTGTTGTAGAAACGAAATAATTTTGAAACCTATTTCTATGCTACTACATTAATTATGCACAACAGGGGTTGTATAATAAAATCTTACAGCAGTTTTAGTTAAAAACAATATCTTGTATTTGTATTTAAAGACAATATATGAAATATGACATCTCAACGATCCAATGAAGACAATGAGAAGTAGGCTACTGCATTTAGTATTGGTTTCATGTGCGTTAAAATACCAAATAAATTACAACTAAATTCAACACGAGTGATTTCTTTGGTAAAATAGATGATAGCCTACAGTGAATACGTAACGATCTATGAAAATTCAGCGTCGAAATTCCTTCTGTTCTTTCTCAGCTCTACGTGCTGTTGTTGTTGTGAAAAGCGTAGCATCCGCTTGGTGATGATGTTTCTAATTGGACTGATAATCGGTCTCGTCTGAATATTGGTCCATCAGCTGACGTAAATACCCTCTCAAATTTAAGATGGGAAATCACAGCGCAAAAACTTACAGAGATACTTGAAGATTGTGCACTTTCGATCAATGAAATTCACGATTCATTTATTGAGACCATTTTCTTTCACTATATTTATTCTAAGCAGGTAGGAGAATGGAATGCTTTAGGAGTTGAACTTGGAATCAGCTTTGCTTTTCGTTTAAGACGGTTTCAGCTGTGACGGCAAAGTATTAGCAAAATGAAGTCGACATTGGTATTGCAATGAGTGGAATCTACATGCAAGTTTATTCTTTGCAGATTCGGCCGGATGCCGGTGGGTACCGGAAGCGATGGGAGTTTTAGAACCAAAGAAACCCTTAAAACCTCGATGCTTCAGCAGTTTCCGCAACAATTTTAAAACATATTTTGCAAAGTTTATTTCATGCGTCTGTGCTGTCTCCTCCGGTATACCGGTTGGCCCAGAAGACCCTATGATTCACATGGGGCTGGTTTATAAAAACAGAATATGTAAGTAAACTTTGTTACAAATTCTTCCTATAAAGTTCACTACTTTCAATAGGTAAATGATTCAGTTTTCATTTTTATCACAGTAGGTTAATTGGTACTGGATTTTACCATTACCAGAGCAAGTGAAACCTACCCGGAAGGAAGGAAACCTACCCGGACATTAGTAAGTGACGACAAGAAGTTTATACTGTTTTTAAGTATTAAGCAATTATCAACAGCTTATGCTGCATGATACCACAAACAAGTTTTCATTTTATCTTATAAAGGGGTTTTCAGTTTTTTTTGCTGGGTATTTTCTTGCGTAATACTCCAGAATTGTAAGCCTGTATGCACTTTAAAAGATGGAATTATTACCGTCAGCTCATACGAGTGGCTAATCCGTGCGTTCCTTTTTCTCTTTCCTATGGACTAATCCTTGACGAATTGTTTCACACACAGTGGTTGTGAAGTGTTTGTGGAGATTTATCTTTTTAGAAAACGATTAACTTTAAACCAATAAATCGTGTCGGCACAATTTCCAAATTCGGCTTCTCGTACAAGATAAAATTTGCACAATAACTCGGTGTTAGGTCAAACAGCGGTCAACGGTCAACGGTCAACGGTCGCGTGATGGGATTTTTCAAACTTATTTGTTCCTGATCTGCAAAACTTAAATGATTTTTGATTGCTGATGATATTATGCAAAGATTGTTTCAGTAATAGAATGTTCGTTTTGAGATTTAAAATCAATGAAAGATCGGTCGACGATCAGAGTTTGATGTCTCATATCATGTAAAGGCAACGTCTTGCGAAGAAAATTTTTGTTTCTTTTATCGTTCATTAAAGTAAAGGTTTTAACTTTTATCACAACAAAGCTTTCGCTTGTTAGCATCAAAACATTGAAACTCACACATAAATATACACTTGTTTTGAAAATTTAGGAAACTTTATAAGAAACTTATGATATAAAAACTCTTATTCTGTGACAAAACTGAAGCTTTATGGTTAAATTTAACCCTCAAATTTTTTTGCAAAATGAGCCTTAATTAATTTCAATAAACAAACGTATTTGGAAAGAGAGTATTTGTTACGTCATTATGAGTGCCATTAATCCCGGTTCGAGTTTTGATTTGATTGATTTTGCGGTTGATTGGTTGAGTTTTTTGATTTAACTGAATACCAAACATACATGAATGACAGAGTTATGGATAGACATAACTTATTGCAATCGCCATACTGACAATTAGGTAGCGGTAGAACGCTACTGTGTATTTTCGCTATTCATTTGTCACAAGGCAACTTTCATGAAACTCTGCTCCTTTGAACATAAGGATATTGCTCTAAAATTTCCCAATTATTGAAATGAACTTTTGTTTTATTACGAAGTACGGGTTAATATAAATAACATGCACATGCGGCCAATATGGCCTTTTACATAGCCCAGCCGCGATCTTAGTTTTACCATAAAATAGCTTTTTCCTTCGATATCCGCCCAGTTTTTGTGAAGTTTAATTATTGCTAATTTCTTTTCATCGTTGCCATTTGGAGGAATGAGGAGCTGTGGTAAAAAGCGCTGGAACGTTTTTTCTGATGAGTTTGATTAAAAAATGTTCGAGGTCAACGCCATCTTTTCTTCACTTGTTTTCAAAATCACTTTTCGGTGTTCGACGTTTAACTTTCACATTCTTGCAAAAAATAAATGGCGCGCATGGGAGGCTTTAACGTGCACAAAACATCAAACCTCGAAGTTACTGAATATTAGAAAACGCAGTGTTTTAATATAGCCAAGTGGGATCTCTAATTTTAACAGTGGAAGTACTAAATTTTATAACAAAGACATCATATAACTGATTTTTTGTCAAAGTAATGCTCATCATCAGAACATCAAACCTGGGCATGATGAGCGACCTTTGATATCACAGTTTTACTTCTGATCAGCTTTCTTTGCGTACCAGTCAACTTCTGTACATTACCGTCCGTTTTGCTGTTTTGCAATCAGTTCATCAGAGCCATCAGTCAGTTCAGCAAATGAAAAACTTCTCGCCTGTGAGATGACAACAATCGGAGATACTGTATTCTAGGAAACGCAGTATTTAACGGTCGCATACTTGCGTGTTATCTTGACGCTAATTTTTCGCTATTGAGTATATGGAGCGAAAAATGTATGTTGCTATGGTGCTAATTAATTATTTAAAAGGAAAATTTTACGCTCAAAAATAACTAATGAGCAAGTTTAAAACGTGAAAGTGTTTTACTGTAGAGTGGTGCTCTAGGTCTAGAACGATGAATTATTAATACGGCCAACTAACCCAGAAATCATTCACGTTAAGAATAATTAAAGAAAAACAAAATGAAGTAAAGAAAGTAACAAAATTAAAATAAGAGTTGAAGTCGAAATTTACACAGGATTACCAAAACCATATACAGGATATACATTTACCTTTACATTTACCATCATACCATTTACCATCATACCATTTACCATCATACCATTTACCATCATACCATTTACCATCATACCATTTACCATCATATCACCATCATACCATTATCATACCATTTAGTTACCATAACGAGATTCTCGCCGCTGTTTTATTATTGTTGTTGATGACGTATGAAACTCATCATAAATGAAACAGAAATGAAATTCATGCCACAAGTGTATAGGCGTAGTACTACAAAAGCAAGCAAAATCAGGAAAAGAAACGTTTATTTTGTTAAAATCAGGGTTCGTCCAGCACTGATTGCCTAACATCAGCAGAATGGTCATCTTCACTTCCGACCTGCGAATGTCCACCTTGCACAACTGGACCTAACTGTAACGAAAATCTAAGCTGGAAACATTTGAAGACGCAAATTAACGGTCGACCAAAAACCAAATTTTTTGTAAGTTTGTTCAAAATTGAATCTGATATCACATTTAGCAATTTGCTGCCATGGTAAAATAAAGATGGTTACAACTGTGTTCTGTAAAATGCCTACTAGGCAAAAAGATTACAGTAGATCAGGTTATTTTCATATAAAGCTTTATTTATCATGTAGGACTATAGGTCATACCTTGACCGTTTTGTCCACAACTGGGCCAAAACGGTCATTTTACAAAATTGAAATCTAAATTAAATTTTGGTATACATTGAGTGAGGTATTCTGACTTATGGATGATAAAAGTACTTGTTAGTGGTATCTTAGTATAGCTGTGGTATTGAATATGTAATTTCATTAAGTTAATAGAACTCGAATCATATAATAAGGTAAATACAAAAGTTTGTCTTGCCCCGCCTTTTCCTACTATTTTTTTGCAGTATCTATAATATTGCATATAGTCAACAACTTATGGTCAACATGATTTTCGATATTTGTAGAAATCCATTTGGGCCAAGGATTTCTGCTTGTTGTCTTTTACTCTGGAGATATAATGTTTTTTTCGGTTTTGATGTAAATTGATGTATTTTGTAGGCTGTCTACGCAGGCCACAGCATCAATTGCATTGGAGGTGCAGGTATGCACAAATGGTCTTTGGTATTCGATTGCACCTGCATAGATTTGAGCACGAACCACCAACGAAAATGCAAGAAATACCACTCGCAATTTGGTGCCTGTGAACACACACTCGCCTCTCTCGTGCGAGATATGGTAACAAAGGGTGTCTACCCTCGGCCTTGTGACGAGCCGGAAATGCCCACTAGGTGTTGACTTTGTGCGGTTGAAAGTACAGTATTTGAGCGTCTATTATGTTATTCGAAATTTTTTGGAACTTGTTACATCATCTTACTCACAGTTTTTTGAAATTTGTTACTTATCTGCAAAAGGGTGCATTTTTATGTCAATCACCAATCAAAGAAATACCAACATTACTGAGCACAAGCTTGTAGTTGTACTTCACTATCCAATTGAATCTAAAATGGCTTAAGCAGATTCATAAAAGGAATAATTTCAGAAGTAATTTCTAAGGCTAATTCATTGTTCCATAGGTGTTACATTTTAATATTACTGATATGTAAACGTGACATTATAACTACATTACCAACTTGTCTGATGGTCTGAAACGATTTGTGCTGATGTTCGCTGATTCGTATTCTTGTGCAGATATGAAAATACTTCATATTTTTGTAGTAATACACTGTTGTTTGTTTGTTCAGAGGATTAACTATTTATGGCTCTGTTACCGTAGTAATGCTTTTTTTATGACAATGAGTTTTTTCCTGGGTAACTTATGTAGTCAACTCTCGTTGTAGTAAAAGTGTTTGGTATAAGTTTCAGGTATCTTACTTTGATATTTTAATATGTGTAGCTATGCACGTGGTTTGCTGCTTTTGCTAATATCAAAACCCCTCGATGCGAATGGAGCAGTAAGAAAAGCAGGAAATGGAAATTTTGTTGCAAAACTTAAAAGTATAAATCAAACAAAAACAAATATTTTATCATTTGTATTTTCAGGATGTCCAACAATTAATAACTTATCCAACAGGCTGGAAATGCAATGCTTAAACACTAACAAGACTGGTTTAATGTGCACCTTTACATGTACTGGTGATAAAGTACTTGAGGTACATGTGATCATCTACTTTCCGGTTTGCTGTAAAAACCAAAAACTCAACGGCGCATCAACTGAAAATAAATCTACTTAATATAAGGCAGAATACAAAAGCAGAATTGCGGAGATCAAGGGCAGTGGTCTTCAGAAGTCCCTCGTTTTCGTCGTTACGTTTCAAAGTGTGTAGCATATCTAAAATGTTTTAAATCAATGTTTCTTTAAAATAAATATGATATAGTGACGCTTTAATACTCGTCGATTTGGTGCGCTAGCTATAGGTCCGTGACTAGATGGAGCCCAAGTGGGTTTGACTCCTGAAAAGATATTTCCTACTGAAAAAAATGTGCATACTTCATAAGCAGGGTTGCCATCGTTCTGGATTCAAAAATAAGGACGACAAGTAAACGAAAGAAGAATACTTGCTTAAACAGTGCAAATTCGATGTTCGGCTGCAGTACAAACAATCGCTTTAACCCTTTTCTTCCCGAATTATCTTCTCGTACTTCAAAAATTCTGAAATTTGTGCCATGTGTTACTTTTGCCTTCCTTGTACCAAACCTAAAGAAAAAATTCGGATATGTTGGTTGCTTGGCAACAGCGTAATGTTTCCATTTCGCAACATTGATAAAAAATGGTGTGGATATCTGTAATCTTTCACAAAACACTTCATAATTTCTTAACACAATTTTAATGCTTTCGTTTACTACATGTTAACAAAAAGTACTAGTACTAGTAAAGTACATGTTTGTTTTGGCTGTCACAAAACAGAAAAGAACCGGTTGATGTCTTTCAGGAGGTACTCTCTGCTGACCAAAATCACCTGGTGTGAAAGGCCATAAAGCCGTTGTTGCGTTCATTCAAGCATAGTCCTACGAGGCATTTGCTGCATTGCACCCGGGTGTAGCCAGATGGGCAATATTTACACCGCATTCTTTTTGTATTATGATGATGCCAGTGGTACAAACCATCATAACGCACATCTGTAACTGGCAGGGCTTTCTTGGTCTTCTTTGAAGAGCATGTACTTCCATCATTCAGAGATGGTCTACCACGTTTCTTTATCCTACTCTTTTCTGCCAAAGTTAGAGCAAAAGCGATACTGCTACGGAAATCTTTTAATGGAAGATGCCTTGGCTGGTTGTTCTGAGCGAAATGTCTACGATATAACAACCACGCATTTAGCACTGCTACATCTAAACAACATTACACGATGCGCATGAACCATTTTTTGCTCCCGATGTCTGTGCGATATAATTCCAGCATCATGTCAGGTCCACTCCTCCTATGTGCTGGTTGTATTCTTTCACAACGTATGGCCTCTTCACATCGAATCCTTTTCTTCTCAGCAACACTCCAGCGCTTGCACTTGTCTGATGGATCAATGCTGCAGTACGTCGAAATCAAATGGACAATCGCTTTAATATCTATAGTTTTGGGGCACCAGAAGAGGCTAAAATTATTTTGGAGGGAACCAAAATTTCAGGTCCACAATACTTACAGTGAGCAGTCGGCTTTTATGCAGGTTCTTCGATCTAATGCACAGTCGTACAAGATATGCACAGAACATTGTTTTTAGTTTTCTAGTATTGGGACTCTTGCCTGTTATAATAGTGTGCAACGGTAATAATGCAAAGAAAAACTAATAAAAGTCTGACATCAGTAACAAGCTGCTGATGAATTATGATAGCAGCACATTTATTAGCGTTTCTCATGTCCAAAAGTCATACTGCAACAAATAACTACATCAACCAATGAATTTGTATCACCAATCAATGAACTTATCATGAATTGCTATAATGCTTTTTTAAAGAAAAAGGATTTGTCTTGGCAGAGGTCTGCCTTCTCCGAGCCCTGGACCCCATTTGGTTACAGGTCGGTCTCTACCGCACCGAGTAAACGAATTTTACAACCAGCGCCATTTTGCAATGCTATACGCTATTTGCACTATATATAATAACTACTGTGAAAGCAAGCTTTTCACGTTTGTTCCATGTACAAGGATATGAAAATAAGGCCTTGGTTAATTTTAAACGCTATAAAACTGGAAAAAATGTGTACTGTATATATATTACAGTTGTTAATTTGTTTACGTTTGATTTTTCCTGTCAACACGATCCTTGTATTTTTTAAGCTGTGAATGGTAAACAGAATACGTCAGTTTTATTGTTTTGTTCTCCAATTATACGATCTTTCAACAATCGTAGTTTATCCTTTTTCTAGTTTTTACTTGAATGGATTCATGGAACCTGGTGACTCTTGCGTTTTATGTTTTTTAAAGCTTGCTGCTGTCGCTGTTAAAGCAACGTTGGGGAAATTTAGGATGCGTTGGTAATGTCAACAAAATCCGTCTGTTTTTTATTGATGCAAGTCCTTTAACAACAGAAAGCTGTGACATTAACTCTTCTCTTATCGCTGATGATATTGGAGTACTATGCGGTAGGCCTATTTAGTATGATTAATAATTAATTTAATACTGAAGATAAGAAATGATGAGATAAGCAAGTTTAAACATTTACTGAGTCACCACGTCTACAGCTGAACTAGGGGTCTTCCCATACAAGACGCTTCTTAAAGACAAATATTGTATTTCTAAAAATAAACTCTACGCTGCCAAAAGGAAAACGCTATGTACAAATACTGTATATAAGAGCCCAATCTACGATAATAATTAATGATTGTCAATCAGTTAATCAGCTTTGGTGAAGAATGAAGCGTAAGAAATAAAATTCTTTACTGAAATAAATTTAAACACAAAGACAAGTTTCATCTGAAACGAAATAACTCTGATTAAATTAGTTTTAGAATTTACAGAAAAGTTTTTGATGATAATTGTCGTCAAATACTGTCTCAAATTTGTTGCGCTTTCAAAAGCACGGGATGGTAGTTGTGACGTCACACATGAAAATTAACGCTTTGTTTTATAGCCCATACAACCAGGCGCACTGGAATTGCCTAATTACGTTTTAATCAGGCAAGAGAATTGGATAACTACCAACCAAGTTTTCGCCGTGTGTTGTAGAAACGAAATAATTTGGAAACCTATTTCTATGCTACTACATTAATTATGCACAACAGGGGTTGTATAATAAAATCTTACAGCAGTTTTAGTTAAAAACAATATCTTGTATTTGTATTTAAAGACAATATATGAAATATGACATCTCAACGATCCAATAAAGACAATGAGAAGTAGGCTACTGCATTTAGTATTGGTTTCATGTGCGTTAGATACCAAATAAATTACAAATAAATTCAACACAAGTGATTTCTTTAGTAAAATAGATGATAGCCTACAGTGAATACATGCGATCTATGAAAATTCAGCGTCGAAATTCCTTCTGTTCTTTCTCAGCTCTACGTGCTGTTGTTGTTGTGAAAAGCGTAGCATCCGCTTGGTGATGATGTTTCTAATTGGACTGATAATCGGTCTCGTCTGAATATTGGTCCATCAGCTGACGTAAATACCCTCTCAAATTTAAGATGGGAAATCACAGCGCAAAAACTTACAGAGATACTTGAAGATTGTGCACTTTCGATGAATGAAATTCACGATTCATTTATTGAGACCATTTTCTTTCACTATATTTATTCTAAGCAGGTAGGAGAATGGAATGCTTTAGGAGTTGAACTTGGAATCAGCTTTGCTTTTCGTTTCAGACGGTTTCAGCTGTGACGGCAAAGTATTAGCAAAATGAAGTCGACATTGGTATTGCAATGAGTGGAATCTACATGCAAGTTTATTCTTTGCAGATTCGGCCGGATGCCGGTGGGTACCGGAAGCGATGGGAGTTTTAGAACCAAAGAAACCCTTAAAACCTCGATGCTTCAGCAGTTTCCGCAATATTTTTAAAACATATTTTGCAAAGTTTATTTCATGCGTCTGTGCTGTCTCCTCCGGTATACCGGTTGGCCCAGAAGACCCTATGATTCACATGGGGCTGGTTTATAAAAACAGATAATGTAAGTAAACTTTGTTACAAATTCTTCCTATAAAGTTCACTATTTTCAATAGGTAAATGATTTCTTTTTCATTTTTATCACAGTAGGTTAATTGGTGCTGGATTTTACCATTACCAGAGCAAGTGAAACCTACCCGGAAGGAAAGAAACCTACCCGGACATTAGTAAGTGACGACAAGAAGTTTATACTGTATTTAAGTATTAAGCAATTATCAACAGCTTATGCTGCATGATACCACAAACAAGTTTTCATTTTATCTTATAAAGGGGTTTTCAGTTTTTTTGCTGGGTATTTTCTTGCGTAATACTCCAGAATTGTAAGCCTGTATGCACTTTAAAAGATGGAATTATTACCGTCAGCTCATGCGAGTGGCTAATCCGTGCGTTCCTTTTTCTCTTTCCTATGGACTAATCCTTGACGAATTGTTTCACACACAGTGGTTGTGAAGTGTTTGTGGAGATTTATCTTTTTAGAAAACGATTAACTTTAAACCAATAAATCGTGTCGGCACAATTTCCAAATTCGGCTTCCCGTACAAGATAAAATTTGCACAATAACTCCGTGTTAGGTCAAACAGCGGTCAACGGTCAACGGTCGCGTGATGGGATTTTTCAAACTTATTTGTTCCTGATCTGCAAAACTTAAGCGATTTTTGATTGCTGATGATATTATGCAAAGATTGTTTCAGTAATAGAATGTTCGTTTTGAGATTTAAAATGAATGCAAGGTCGGTCGAAGATCAGACCTTGATGTCTCATATCATGTAAAGGCAACGTCTTGCGAAGAGAATTTTTGTTTCTTTTATCGTTCATTAAAGTAAAACTTTTCGCTTTATCGCAACAAAGCTCTCGCTTGTTAACATCCAAACATTGAAATTCACACATAACTATACACTTGCCTTTCTAACTTAAGTGTTCAATTGTATTAATTATGCTTGCCGTCCATCACTGGTGAATTGCACTCGGCGAAATTGGCAAAATTGCTCTTTGCTTGACGATATTTTCACGGTTTCAAGCAAAGTCTTGTTTTGAAAAATTAGGAAACTCTGTAAAAAACTTATGATATAAAAACTCTTCTTCTGTGAAAAAACTGAAAAACAAGTCTTTATTATGGTTAAATTTGAACCTCAACTTTTTTTTGTAAAAATGAACCTTAATTTCAATAAATCAACGTATTTGGAAAGAGTTGTTGCGTCATTATGAGTGCCATTAATCCTGGTTCGGGTTTTGATTAGATTGATTTTGCGGTTGATTGGTTTGGTTTTTTGTTAACTGGATACCACGCATACTTGAATGACAAAGTTATGGATAGACATAACTTATTGCGATCGCCATACTGACAGTTAAGTGGCGGTAGAACGCTACTGTGTATTTGCGCTATTCATTTGTCACAATGCAGCTTTCATGCAACACTGCTCCTTTAAACATGAGGATATTGCTCTAACTTTTCTCCATTATTGGAATGAACTTTTGTTTATTTACGAAATATGGGTTAATATAGAATAGATAACTTATAGAAAGATTTTTTTTCATTATCGCAAACAGTTATGCCCTATTAAGTACTTTTGATTTCACATGTTTTACATCGTAGATATGTCAAGTGAACTTATGCTTCAATTGTAGCTGAGTTTTAAGTTTTTTATTCGTTTCATGTTGCCTGCACTGTTGTCGTCACGCGTTTTGGCCCATGGAGGCGCTAATATTTGCTTTCAAAAGCACGGGATGGTAGTTGTGACGTCACACATGAAAATTAACGCTTTGTTTTATAGCCCATACAACCAGGCGCACTGGAATTGCCTAATTACGTTTTAATCAGGCAAGAGAATTGGATAACTACCAACCAAGTTTCCGCCGTGTGTTGTAGAAACGAAATAATTTGGAAACCTATTTCTATGCTACTACATTAATTATGCACAACAGGGGTTGTATAATAAAATCTTACAGCAGTTTTAGTTAAAAACAATATCTTGTATTTGTATTTAAAGACAATATATGAAATATGACATCTCAACGATCCAATAAAGACAATGAGAAGTAGGCTACTGCATTTAGTATTGGTTTCATGTGCGTTAGATACCAAATAAATTACAACTAAATTCAACACAAGTGATTTCTTTAGTAAAATAGATGATAGCCTACAGTGAATACGTAACGATCTATGAAAATTCAGCGTCGAAATTCCTTCTGTTATTTCTCAGCTCTACGTGCTGTTGTTGCTGTGAAAAGCGTAGCATCCGCTTGGTGATGATGTTTCTAATTGGACTGACAATCGGTCTCGTCTGAATATTGGTCCATCAGCTGACGTATACCCTCTCAAATTTAAGATGGGAAATCACAGCGCAAAAACTTACAGAGATACTTGAAGATTGTGCACTTTCGATGAATGAAATTCACGATTCATTTATTGAGACCATTTTCTTTCACGATATTTATTCTAAGCAGGTAGGAGAATGGAATGCTTTTGAAGTTAAACTTGGAATCAGCTTTGCTTTTTTTAGGAGCGGTTTCGGCTGTAACGGTAAAGTATTAGCAAAATGAAGTCGACATTGGTATTGTAATGGGTGGAATCTATATGCAAGTTTTTTGTTCTTTGCAGATTCGGCCGGATCCCGGTGGGTGGGGGATACCGGAAGCGATGGGAGTTTTAGAACCAAAGAAACCCTTAAAACCTCGATGCTTCAGCAGTTTCCGCAATATTTTTAAAACATATTTTGCAAAGTTTATTTCATGCGTCTGTGCTGTCTCCTCCGGTATACCGGTTGGCCCAGAAGATCCTATGATTCACATGGGGCTGGTTTATAAAAACAGAATATGTAAGTAAACTTTGTTACAAATTCTTCCTATAAAGTTGACTATTTTCAATAGGTAAATGATTTCTTTTTCATTTTTATCACAGTAGGTTAATTGGTGCTGGATTTTACCATTACCAGAGCAAGTGAAACCTACCCGGAAGGAAGGAAACCTACCCGGACATTAATAAGTGACGACAAGAAGTTTATACTGTATTTAAGTATTAAGCAATTATCAACAGCTTATGCTGCATGATACCACAAACAAGTTTTCATTTTATCTTATAAAGGGGTTTTCAGTTTTTTTGCTGGGTATTTTCTTGCGTAATACTCCAGAATTGTAAGCCTGTATGCACTTTAAAAGATGGAATTATTACCGTCAGCTCATGCGAGTGGCTAATCCGTGCGTTCCTTTTTCTCTTTCCTATGGACTAATCCTTGACGAATTGTTTCACACACAGTGGTTGTGAAGTGTTTGTGGAGATTTATCTTTTTAGAAAACGATTAACTTTAAACCAATAAATCGTGTCGGCACAGTTTCCAAATTCGGCTTCCCGTACAAGATAAAATTTGTACAATAACTCCGTGTTAGGTCAAACAGCGGTCAACGGTCAACGGTCGCGTGATGGGATTTTTCAAACTTATTTGTTTCTGATCTGCAAAACTTAAATGATTTTTGATTGCTGATGATATTATGTAAAGATTGTTTGAGTAATAGAATGTTTGTTTTGAGATTTAAAATGAATGAAAGATCGGTCGACGATCAGACCTTGATGTCTCATATCATGTAAAGGCAACGTCTTGCGAAGAGAATTTTTGTTTCTTTTATCGTTCATTAAAGTAAAACTTTTCGCTTTTATCGCAACAAAGCTTTCGCTTGTTAACATCCAAACATTGAAACTCACACATAAATATACACTTGTTTTGAAAATTTAGGAAACTTTATAAGAAACTTATGATATAAAAACTCTTATTCTGTGACAAAACTGAAGCTTTATGGTTAAATTTAACCCTCAAATTTTTTTGCAAAATGAGCCTTAATTAATTTCAATAAACAAACGTATTTGGAAAGAGAGTATTTGTTACGTCATTATGAGTGCCATTAATCCCGGTTCGAGTTTTGATTTGATTGATTTTGCGGTTGATTGGTTGAGTTTTTTGATTTAACTGAATACCACACATACATGAATGACAGAGTTATGGATAGACATAACTTATTGCAATCGCCATACTGACAATTAGGTAGCGGTAGAACGCTACTGTGTATTTGCGCTATTCATTTGTCACAAGGCAACTTTCATGAAACTGTGCTCCTTTGAACATAAGGATATTGCTCTAAAATTTCCCAATTATTGGAATGAACTTTTGTTTTATTACGAAGTACGGGTTAATATAAATAACATGCACATGCGGCCAATGACCTTTTACATAGCCCAGCCGATCTTAGTTTTACCATAAAATAGCTTTTTCCTTCGATATCCGCCCACTTTTTGTGAAGTTTAATTATTGCTAATTTCTTTTCATCGTTGCCATTTGGAGGAATGAGGAGCTGTGGTAAAAAGCGCTGGAACGTTTTTTCTGATGAGTTTGATTAAAAAATGTTCGAGGTCAACGCCATCTTTTCTTCACTTGTTTTCAAAATCACTTTTCGGTGTTCGACGTTTAACTTTCACATTCTTGCAAAAAATAAATGGCGCTCATGGGAGGCTTTAACGTGCACAAAACATCAAACCTCGAAGTTACTGAATATTAGAAAACGCAGCGTTTTAATATAGCCAAGTGGAATCTCTAATTTTAACAGTGGAAGTACTAAATTTTATAACAAAGAATATCATCAGAATATCAAACCTGGGCATGATGAGCGACCTTTGATATCACAGTTTTTCTTCTGATCAGCTTTCTTTGCGTACCAGTCAACTTCTGTACATTACCGTCCGTTTTGCTGTTTTGCAATCAGTTCATCAGAGCCATCAGCCAGTTCAGCATGAAAAACTTCTCGCCTGTGAGTGACAACAATCGGAGATACTGTATTCTAGGAAACGCAATATTTAACGGTCGCATACTTGCGTGTTATCTTGACGCTAATTTTTCGCTATTGAGTATATGGAGCGAAAAATGTATGTTGCTATGGTGCTAATTAATTATTTAAAAGGAAAATTTTACGCTCAAAAATAACTAATGAGCAAGTTTAAAACGTGAAAGTGTTTAACTATAGAGTGGTGCTCTAGAACGATGAAATATTAATACGGCCAACTAACCCAGAAATAATTCACGTTAAGAATAATTAAAGAAAAACAAAATGAAGTAAAGAAAGTAACAAAATTAAAATAAGAGTTGAAGTCGAAATTTACACAGGATTACCAAAACCATATACAGGATTCACGGCATAGCATAACGCAGTGAAAACTGAATATATAAGTTATATTATAAGTATAACTGATTTTCACTATCAATGGTTCTTTTTGAGTAATTAGTACTCCACAATATTAATATTTTATTAATAATAAATCGTTTTCTAAAAAAATTTTTACATGTTCGTTTTACTAGTATTTGATCGCTTTAATTAGTGCGTACGTTTAAAAGTTTTATTTTCATTTAAGTTTTAAACATATCCAGTTTTACATCAGCTGAAAGTTTGCTATGAGTTTTTTTACAAACGTTATCGTTTGCTAGTTTGTTTTCAACTGTGGAGAACTAAATAGGTTTATACATAATTAATAGAAGTAGTTTGAACGATCAAGAACTTCAATCAGCTTGAGTTTTAACAAGTTAAATTTAAATCAGATCGCTAACATTAAGTAAATTAGTAAGTAACTGTTTTGTTGTTTGAACGTAACATTTTTGAAATACCTTTACTTAAAGTTTATATCATTGAGATAATTATTTTGATGGAGTGAGTTTAATTAATTTAACTCCTTTAATTTAACAAGACGTCATGCACGCGAACGGTACCAGCCAATACAAAGCAAACCCTTGGTAAGCAAGAAAACCGCGACGCAATAGTAATTAACTCCGCGCTGGTATAAGCCGATGTGGTGTGAAGTTTTGTGGAGACCCTTTTAGCAAAAGATTAGCTATATAATGTACCAATAAATCGTGTCCGCATAATTTCCAAATTTGTCTTCCCATACTCGATAATGGTAGGACAAACCACAAGTTGGGGAATAACTCGGTTCTACGTCATACAGAGGTCAATGGTCGCGTGACGGGGTTTTTCAAGTTTGTTTTCTGCTGATCTTGAGATTGTTTAGTTGATAAAATGAGTGTTTGAGAATTAGAATAAACCTATAAGCGGTCGACGATCAGAGATTGGTGTCTCATATCATGTAAAGGGAACACCTTGTTTGCTGTGAAGAGAATTTTTATTTGTTTAATCGGTCATTAATGTAAAACTTTTCCCTTTTATCGTAACAAAGCTTCTCGTGACAACCAAACATTGAAACTCACGCATAACTATACACTTGTCTTTCTAACTTGGGTGTTCAATTCTATTATGCTTGCCGTCCATCACTGGTGAATTGCACTCGGCAAAATTGGAAAAATTGCTCTTTGCTTGGTGATATTTTTTGGCTTCTTATAAATTCATGTTTTGAAAAATTAAGGAAACTCTGTAAGAAACTTATGATATAAAATCTGAATTGTTTGACTAAACTTAAAAAACTAAAGAAAAGGTCATGACCGTAAAGCTACACCTTAAAAGTGTAAAAAATGAGCCTTAGTTAGAAATACCAAAGTATTCGGAAAGAGAAGTATTGTGACGTCATTATGAGTGTCTTTAATTCTTGACGGGTTTTAATTTGAATGATTCTGTGGTTGAGTTTGTTGCCCTGATTGACAGCTGCACATACATGAATAACAAAATTGTAGATAAGCATAACTTATTGCGATTACCACACTGACCACTAGGACTAGGTGGTCGGCGGTCAACGGTCGCGTGATGTTATTTTTCAAACCTATTTTTCCCTGACCTGCAAAACTTAAGCGATTTTTGATTGCTGATAATATTATGTAAAGAATTTTTGAGTAATAGAATGTTCGTTTTGAGATTTAAAATGAATGCAAGATCGGTCGAAGATCAGAGTTTCATGTCTCATATCATGTAGAGGCCACGTACTGCGAACAGAATTTTTGTTTCTTTTATCGTTCATTAAAGTAAAACTTTTCACTTTATCGCAACAAAGCTTTCGCTTGTTAACATCCAAACATTGAAACTCACACATAAATATACACTTGCCTATCTAACTTAGATGTTCAATTCTATTATGCTTGCCGTCCATCACTGGTGAATTGCATTCGGCAAAATTGGCAAAATTGCTCTTTAATTGGTGATATTTTCAAGGTTTCAAGCAAACTCTTGTTTTGAAAAATTGGGAAAATTTGTAAGAAACTTATGATATAAAAACTCTTGTTAAAGTTATAAAAACTTTTAACTCTAAAGGTTACATGCATGCTTTGTGTATGAAACGTTTAGACAATTGAAAAAGAACTAAAAAGTTCATCATATAACAGTAAAACGCGGGGCAGTAGATAAGTTATAGATCACCGAAGTGATGGTGACAGTTGTACTACTCAAGCGTTGTAATTGCATCGTTGATCTAATGCAGGCTAGCAACAGCGAAAGGCTCCTGCAAAAGTACATTTTGTATCGCTAATTGTTGGCCTTTGCTTCAAATAGGACAGTTGCATAGAATTGATAGAAACGTTTGCTAAACTTAGTCTTTATAGCGTGTACTGCAGTATTGACAAACAGTAAGCAAGACTGGCGAAATTTGAACAAAGTAGCAATGGAGAATGACAACTTGCTAACAGGTTTTCTGTGACTGTATATAGCAAAATATATGTATTGTAGTTTGTATTGTATTATATATAATATATTGTAGTATATAATATATATTATATATATATATATACAATATATTGTAGTTTGTAAACAAAGTCCTATATCGTGTTTGTTTTATATTTTACTTGATGCTGCGCTTTAGCGTTTTGCGCAAATGATACTTAATCATCGTGGTTTAATTTAAGGTAGCATAGACAATATCGCGAGCTCAGACGACAATCAGAAGACTAACTTTCAAGGAAACGATGAAAACAATGGGAGGTAAATGGTTAATAACTTCCTGTCTGGACGTTGCAGCGAAACACGCTTTGTGTATGTTCAGCTCGAAACATTTCGGAATGCCGCATTCCATATTGATTTTGTCGGCAATTTGATTTTTCTCTGTGTTGAACCTGTACAGTAGTTCTGTATTGGCATACGCTTCCCGCTAAAGCAATTAGTTATTTTGCATTTGATTTTGAACTGGTTTTGCAAACCGACAAAGCAAGAAATCAGTTGTATAGTTAATAAACACTTCATACTGGCACCGTGACACCTTGAGTTTTAAGAGTCCGCGGGTTATCATTTTATGGCCAACTAAAATCTGTTTCAATATCACTGAAGTGATGTTGTTTCTCAGATGTTCTTGCTGTTGCAAACATTGTCCAAAACTTAGCACCCGTTGGATAATAATGTTTGCACTTGGACTCTTGATTGGAATCGTCGGAATGTTGGTTCATCAGTCAACACATGCCCTTTCACACATAAGATGGGAAGCAACGACCCATCATCTGCAGGTTAGTTTGCATTCTATTTATGGAGTTTATCAGTTCTATAATCTTATTTGAAAAACTCTGCATTCTGCTTTTCAGGGAGGGGTATGGCATGCTTTTGGAATTAAACTTGGCATCAGTTCCGCTTTCTTGTTCGTAGCTGTATTTTGTGTGGCGGTAAATCAAAAGATGAAATACTTGATAGGCAACATTGATAACAGGAACCTACATAAATTTCAATTGTTTGCAGATCTGGCCGGACGCCGGTGGGTCGGGGATACCGGAGGTAATGGGGGATTTAAAACCAAAGCAAGCCCATGAACCACGTAACAAAGGTTGTTGTAATATTCTTACAACATTTCTTGCAAAATGTTTTTCTTGCAATTGTGTCAAATCAGAGATCCAGGGCTCACCAAAGCGAGCCCAGGAACCCATGAAAAACGGTTGTAATATTATTAAAACACTTGTTGGAAAATTTGTTTCTTGCATTTTTGCTGTCTCTTCGGGATTGCCAGTCGGTCCAGAAGGTCCCATGATACACATGGGGTGAGTTTTTGCAATAAAGTGATTAGAAAATTTCTTAATATTTCGATAAAATTCTTTTTACAAAAGAGGTCTGATTGGAGACGGATTTGTTAAGTGCTACAACTTCATGTGCACGAAATGCAGTTGCTTGAAGGAATTGGACGAGGAAAAAGACAGGTACAACTGACTGAAACAAGTAAAATACGATGCTGTCAATCTTTGTATTCTGTTTACTTTGATGTCATTAATACCCGCTTTGTTGACTCAGACTAGACTTCATTTCGGCCGGTGTGGCAGCAGGAGTCGCATCTGCATTTGGAGCCCCGA
Organism: Clavelina lepadiformis; assembly: GCF_947623445.1. Classification (NCBI taxonomy): domain Eukaryota; kingdom Metazoa; phylum Chordata; class Ascidiacea; order Aplousobranchia; family Clavelinidae; genus Clavelina; species Clavelina lepadiformis. The sequence goes on along the minus strand of NC_135244.1, from coordinate 20,603,215 downwards.
TTGGAGGATTACTTTTCAGCATAGAAGAAATGTCATCGTCTTGGAAATCGGAATTAACTTGGAAAACTTTCTTCTGTTGTACAGTGGCTTGTTTCACGACAAATTTCTTCAACTCTTATTTGAATGGATTCCAACCGCAAAGGGCAGCAGGCCTCTTTGAAATCGAAACTAAGTTCCAGGTGCTTCAAATTCTCGTAACTTTGTCTATCCGTTTGCATTATTGTTTTATATTGTACCTGTTAATAGATGGACTGCGCATCCATTTTGCACAGATTCTTGTATAGGAAGCACTATTTTTAAGTTGTTATATGACACATTATAAGTTAGCCTACAAACCATGCACAGTAATGCCTCTATCCTTTTCTTCAGATAGACTATGACATTGCCACCCACATTCTAACGTTTGTAGTTGCCATCTTCCTGGGATGTTTCGGAGGATTTTTGGGATCTGCTTTTATTGTTTTCAATAAATGTATCAGAAAATATCGAAAATGCACCTTTGAAAAGTGGATCAAAAAACGTGATAAAATATCAAACTGTTTTTGCAAGTGGCTGTGTGAAGTCTTCGTATGCTTTTCGGAACCCTTTGTGATGCTGGTAAGTTATGGAAAATGGAAAAATAAATGCAAGTTGTTAGAAATATATTGGAATGTTAGAAAATGCATATGTTATGTGCTGCTCTGAAAATATTTCAGCGGTCAATTAATAAGTGCACTTGGTCTAAAAGCAAACTTAAGCATCTTAAGCAAAAGAATAAAAACACTTTAGGTCTTTTTCTGGTTATGTTCTTGCTTAATCATTAAGTATTACAAGCCCATCTGTACTCTTGATGAATGTAATATGGCGAAACCACCATACAACAGGTGCGTCTATTGAAGTTAAGAATTACAAAAATATTTCCGCAAACAAATTTATCTGCAAAAAAAGTAAACTGTTTATGAACTTGCTTAAGACCTGAAACGATTTTTCATTCAGGTCGGAATGTGTGATCCAAAGACAAGATATTTACCCAGTTCCGAGGACAGAGATCGATGTAAAGCGCTATACCTGTCCAAAAGGCACAAGTTGGATTGTGGATGATCTATACACAGTAAACAATAAGTCGTTCAGTCAAGGTAAAAAGTTTCTCACATTCTTCTCAAGTGAGAAACGGCAACACAAATATTCATTTATCATTTTAACGTTATGACACCATTTCACTTATCTTAAGTTGCAGCTTTTTAAGTCGTGCATTAAACTTGTTTGCATTCATTCCATAAATGTATCAACATATAATCCATTTCTTCATTAAAAGCCGCCACACTTTTGTTTGGAACTGACGAGGAGGCCATCAAACATTTGTTTTCGAATGGGACTCACCATCAGTTTAATCAAGTTGGTCTTCTCTGTGCTATTCTGGGCGTTTATTTCTTCTTTGCTTGTTTGGCAGCCAGTCCTCGAATAGCATCCGGGCTTGTCGTTCCAATGCTGTGAGTTTGTCATGGTCGCATACAGTTTTTTTCTTTAATGCTTAACTTTGGTGACTGCTAACAACTTGTAAGAGACCCCATCTTTTAAATGTTATTGCTGAAGTTGTAGAAGCGTCAATTTTGAGAGATAGTTAGAAAAATACAAGTAACCATTTCGGTCCCCAGAAACATCTTTAAAAAACACTGGTTACATAAATCACAACCCCAGGTGATTAATTGTATTAACTAGCAACGAACCAAATAAAAGTGCAAGTTAACGTTAAAAGTACCAACTCATGCCATATCGACGTGAAACACATTCACTCTGATTTAACTGATGTGTACAATTCAGATTCATTGGTGGAACCATGGGGCGCATTGTAGGCCAGTTAATGGTACTCGTTTGCGGTGTTCATTCACCAGCAGAGGAACCAATTTTGGCCTGGGTTGACCCTGGCGCCATGGCAGTGATTGGCGCGGCGGCTTTCTTCGGTGGCGTCTCTCGCTTAACAGTGTCACTCACTGTTATCATGGTAAGAAAGAAAATCGAGAAACGGGTGTAGGCCTACTTACGTTTTTAAAATTTCAGGTTCCATGTAAGTCCGTGTTTACGGTTTGTGCAACGGCCCATGGCGAATGATAAGATTGTGCTCGACAGAAGGTGTCCTAGCTTGGTCCAATTTACATATAGTTTCATTACATATAGTAGCTTTAAGTATAATTTGTTGTCATTGGTTTATTGCCAGAACGTTGGTTTCTCTTGCAGCTTGAAATCACAAACGACACAAGCTTTCTCTTACCTTTGATGACTGCCGTGATTACTTCGAAGTGGGTTGGCGACTGCTTTTACAAACATTCGCTTTATGAAGATATACTTGAAGAAACTTCAACTTCAAGCGAAACAGAACCACGGATCGTTGATGGTACAGTGGATAAAGAGTCACAAAATGGACAGGACTGTTTGATGGACTCCCCGTGCGACTCTAGGGAAGAAGCGAGGGTCAATACTCGTTCGGTGGACGAAAAGACAAGCCTGCTGGATTCACATGCGTGAAAAATCCTCTTCTCCTTGATATGAAATGTTGATTTACAAAATGTTCGTGCAATGTTTATTCTAATGAACGACCTACAAATTTGCGATAATCAAAGAAAAAAAAATTGTTTACTACTTGCCGTTTGACAAGGCATTATGCAAAGAAGCCCAGGCACGACGCTGTAACTATAATGAACAAACAAATGATTATTGTTTTTTGTCGACCAGCTGAACTGAACACATATGTAGGCTGACTACAAATAACCATTCAGTAAAAAATTCGATTTTGTCGTAGCATCAAAAATACTGTACCTGTGACGCTAATCTTGTGTCATCTGGTCATTCCCACTTATCGACCAGTCCAATTTTTGCCAAATTCAAACTTTTAATAACATTAACTCTCTTAACTAGTGTGGAATAAAAACAACGGTATTGCTCATCGTCGTCAGTAAAAACACCGGCCTTTTCTTTAAAACTTTAAACGTAAAATATAAAGTCAACTCTTGCTCACCAAACCACCGTGCAATCAACCATAGTTAATCGACGAGAAAAGAAATTGCGGGCAGCGTAACCTGCCTTGGCAGGAGTAATTGTAGGGAATAGCGTAAAACGTGTAGGGCTGTAGGTGTATCTAAAACTTACTAAAAACGATAAAGAGCACCACAAGTGGAATACCGGTAATAGCATAAAACACACAGTCACTCATTGTAGGTGAAATACATCTAAATATAAACAATATCTAAAAACACAACTAAAAACAATTCAATATAGTGCGGAGCTGAACTATAACACGTCTGTCGGCGTGGTTATTATGCAAAGAATTAAAAGACGTGAAATTTTGTGACCCACCTACTTTGAGACGACTGTTAAAATCAATTTACAGTTTGGTTCCATTTTTTGTCCTAACTTCCTCAATTTTGGTTTCCAAACCACGCTGTTCGTCATCTTGAGTCTAGAGTCTAGACGCCTGAAGCACGTGGTTCCTCCCTGCAATATTGCTCTGTAATCGAAAGTTGGAAGTTCGACAATAACAGCACAAAAGAGAATTTTGAATAGCGACTGGTTGAATTCGTGTATTGAATGCTTGCAAGTTGCTGAAATGGGTATTTACGTTTAAACCTTTAATGACCAATGTAAAGCGCTATACCTGTCCAAAGGGCACAAGTTGGATTGTGGATGATTTATACACAGTGAACAATAAGTCGTTCAGTCAAGGTAAAAAGTTTCTCACATTCTTCTCCAGTGAGAAACGGCAACGCAAATATTCATTTATCATTTTAACGTTATGATACCATTTCACTTATCTTAAGTTGCAGCTTTTTAAGTTTGTGTATTAAACTTGTTTGCATTCAATACATAAATGTATCAACATTTAATCCATTTCTTCATTAAAAGCCGCCACACTTTTGTATGGAACTGACGAAGAGGCCATCAAACATTTGTTTTCGAATGGGACTCACAATCAGTTTGATCAAATTGGTCTTCTTTGTGCTATTCTGGTCGTTTATTTCTTCTTTGCTTGTTTGGCGGCCAGTCCTCGAATAGCATCGGGGCTCGTCGTTCCAATGCTGTGAGTTTGTCATGGTCACATACAGTTTTTTTCTTTAATGCTTAACTTTGGTGACTGCTAACAACTTGTAAGAGACCCCATCTTTTAAATGTTATTGCTGAAGTTGTAGAAGTGTCAATTTTGAGAGATAGTTAGAAAAATACAAGTAACCATTTTGGTCCCCAGGAACATCTTTAAAAAACACTGGTTACATAAATCACAACCCCAGGTGATTAATTGTATTAACTAGCAACGAACCAAATATATGTGCAAGTTAGCTTTAAAAGTACCAACTCATGCCATATCGACGTGAAAAACACTCACTCTGAGGTAACTGATGTGTACAATTCAGATTCATTGGTGGAAGCATGGGGCGCATTGTAGGTCAGTTAATGGTACTCTGGTTCGGAGTTCTTTCACCAGCAGTGGAACCAAGTTGGGCCTGGATTGACCCTGGTGCCATGGCGGTGATTGGCGCGGCGGCTTTCTTCGGTGGCGTCTCTCACTTGACAGTGTCACTCACTGTTGTCATGGTAATAAAGAAAATCGAGAAACGGGTGTAGGCCTACTTACGTTTTCCAAACTTCAGGTTCCATGTAAGTCCGTATTTACGGTTTGTGCAACGGCCCATAGCGAATGGTAAGATTGTGCTCGACAAAGATGTCCAAGCTTGGTCCAATTTACATATAGTTTCATTACATATAATTTGTTGTCATTGGTTTATTGCCAGAACGTTGGTTTCTCTTGCAGCTTGAAATCACAAACGACACAAGCTTTCTCTTACCTTTGATGACTGCCGTGATTACTTCGAAGTGGGTTGGCGACTGCATTTACAAACATTCGCTTTATCACGACCTACTTCATGAAATTGCACCTACAAGTTCAGAGCTATCAGTCGCTGATGATACGAAAAGTAAAAAACTACAAGACAGAAAAATTAGTTTGACAGATACTCCGTGACTCCACGCTACGGGCGAAGCTTAATTTGGCTCAATGGATAAAAAAGTGAACAAATTAAACGTAGGCAACAAGTTATAACCTACACAATGTTGATACATGCAGTGACTATAGCTTGCCGCTACTGGGCGCCACAAAGCAGAGTCTATTGCGATTCTTTCTTATTTTAACACTGAACATAGTGATCATCCATTGAGGTGTAAGTTGGTCACATCACTATGGTTGATTTTAGCAGAGCGGTATAGGCTAGCACAATCGCTACATATGTTGTAAGTATTTTAATGCATCCTGTGATGCATCTTCGTGACCATTTTTTGACAAATAAAGTAAATGCACAAACTACGTGGGCAAATTGCGAACCAGCGCGAATCGTGTGACTGACTGGTGTTTAGTGATCTAGATTGACCATAATATAGTATCACAATCTGACCACATGTTTTTTCTTGACTTCAAGTCCCGAGCGTTGCGCTGCTGTTCTGTGTTTTCCCCGTTTTTTTGTCGTACGTATGGGAGGAAATAATACGCATATAAATGCACTAAACCGCTGTGTATTAGAAACATGTAAGCTTCTTCAGTGATTGCAACCGCTTAACAAAAATAGAATTTCTCTAATACCGCAATGCACCAGTTGTGACTCTACTGTCATTCCGCGTCGTATAACTCGCTCCTCCAACATTTTCCCCGAAATCAATATGCTGTGTGCTCGCGCAGGTCGTCGTAACCAAGCGCGTCATATTACCAAAAATTGCGGTAACAAGAAGCAACGGTTGGCGGGTACCATATATTTCCCTTACAGAATATACATTACAGTAGTAAGCTGTGAAACTATCAGAACTGAGTAGATTTGGAACTTCAATTCATGAATATTATAAACAGATTGCTTACATGCAGAAGGCTGTAGTTATTAAAGCGTTTGTCGAGAGAGAAAAGTAAAACGAAAAAGTAAAGGATTTAAACTAAAAAGAAGATTAGAACCAAGAAACTACTTCAGCAATAAGCATGTGAATGGCGAACATCATCAAAGCGAATCCGCTTTCACAAAAAAAAATTATGCATTCAAAAATATTTTTCTTGGTTCGTTGTGAAGCCTAATTTGGTTGTTACTTATAACTTGGTAACCAAACAAACCTTAACCCAACATAAAGTTAACTTCTATTCTATAGTTAATGAGGTAATTTAATGAGTTACTACGTCAATGCAACCGAAAGAACTTAAAGCAACTTATTGGATACCCATTGTCCTAACTAACATAACAATCTACGTTCAATAACGGGTGACGTGACCAAATTACTGTGAAACAGTCACTTTCAATTTTGCAGTTGAGTAACACGATTGGATCTTCAAAAGCCGGCCGGTTATAGTTTGATACTCTCAAAACATGCCACGATTGTATAAAATCTAAGTCTTATTGCAGAAACCCAACAGCAAGTATGTAGGCATTTTAAGGACTATACAAGCCAGCGGCAAATTGCGTAGGTCATCGTTTTATTTTGGCTGGTCACGCACGACAGCTTCTAGCAGCAAAGAAACGTGATCATAAACAGTGACGTAATAATTTCGTGAAAGGTTTGTTTTCATGTTTAGACGAAACATTTGAGGCTGGAGAGCGCATGATTAAAGCCGGGCAAAAAATCAGCACTTTGTCATCGTTAGGGCAGTTTTTGTCGTCGTCGTCGTAGGTGCCTTTGGATATCTGCAAGTAAGGATCATGATGGCTGAGGTAGAGGAGACTTCGATCGAAATGGAGACCATCGGTGAAATAAGCAATGAAACGTCAGAAGCAAAGGAAACAAACATGAATGAACCACCAGGTGTTTAGCACAAATAAGTCTGCATGCGTAAGCAGGCATATCACGAGATGATACTGACAGGCCTACCACAAATATTAGCAGTAGGCCTACTTTTAACCTACGGTGCGTTTGACTTACAGAAGTTGAGGTCGTGATTCCAGCCGAGGGCAATGCTCAGACCAAAACCGAAGTGAAACCTGATAGCACACCATTTCCTAAACCAAAGTAGGCCTTATGGTTGTCAAATAATTGATCGCCAAGGCTGTAACTTGGTTGCAATTAGTGTGATGCAGAATTAACTTTCAACTATTATCCGTTGTCGTTTGTAGATACGAAAGTTTTGATTACTTTCCACCATGGAGTGACGTATACAAGGAATGGATCATTGAGTTGACGCAAACGTACGATAATTGTTATGAACTATTTTTAAAAACGCAAACGAGATAACTTTTGCACCTTCCAGTTGTAATTTGCATCACAGCCTAAATGGATCCATAGAAGTGGATGTTACGCGATATGTTTCTTGATAATTGGTGTAATTTTAGTAGATGGCGAATCTACAACTTAGAGATAAATTCTTGCTTGTATAGAGTCGCGTGCAGTGCAATTGACTGGCGCTGGTTCATCTTGGGCATGATGGGATTTGTGATCGGGATAATAGGGGCCTTGGTGCACCAGTTCATCCACTTAATCTCACATCACAAGTGGGAAGCAACTGAAGAAGCGGTCGAGGTATTGTGACGTCATTCATGACGTCATTCATGACATCATTCATTATTCCATTTCAAGAAAATAACCGAGATTACGTTTTATTTCTACGTAGCATGGACCTGGGGCAGTACTTGGAGCGAATCTGACGTATGGGCTACCTTGTGTGTTCGTGGCTGCGTTGCTGATAGCGGTATGTTGAATATATTTAAATCTCGCTTGTTATGTCAGGGTTGGTACAGGAACTTAGATCGACGCCCTTTTTTATGAAAAATGACACCAGCGCTTTTAATTTGTCACGTGTTTCCGCCACTGCGCGTGGTACAGCAACGCTTAAACAACTTTTACTGAAAGGCATGCGCTTCGTCATAATTCGAGATATTGCTTTTTTGTTGCGTATTTCCGGTGGGCGAACCCGTTTCGGACATCCATGTTGGTCATACTCATAATCCTCGCAGTATCTGAAAATTTTCTTACAGTAAATAAATAATCTTCATAACTCTTAACTAGTATAATCTTAGGTTATTGAAATTCTCCCGCTCTTATTCATGTCAAATTTTCCTTTCTTCGCAACGATTTGAGGTTTTCCCAAACGGCATATTAAACCGATGTTTATACAATGAGTTTTTTCGGCCAAATTTAACGAGAAAGAAACTCCAACTGTGATGAAGCCGTGAAGTTAACAGAGATAAATTTAATGTAACAGTTTACAAGCTCTTTATTCTGCCATCCTCATGATTTATCAATCCTGCGAACACAACTTAAAATAACATTTGACCTTTAACCTTTTCAAAGCTCTGGCCAGAAGCGGGCGGCTCAGGTATACCGGAGATGATGGGGGTTCTGAATGGCTCCATCGGCGCCAGTGTCGTTACCCCTCGGTCGAGATTTTTGCAGGAGAAATACTTCAAGTATTTCAATTACGGCAGCTTCAAACCACGCAACGTTATTCAGACTTTAGTGACCAAATTCTGGTCCTGTGTTCTTGCCGTCGCCTCCGGTCTGCCTGTTGGTCCTGAAGGTCCCATGGTGCATATGGGGTAAGAATTTTTTTATTTTACAAAAGGTCACAGCACCTTCACTTTATGAGTTATTTTAAGACTTGCTTTTTCTCTGCAGAGGTCTTATCGGAGCCGGACTAGGTTCAATCAGTCGGCTCAATATACCTTGCTTCAAGAGGTTCAGGAATAACCAGGACAGGTGAGTTTCGTCAGTGTCAACCTTTTGCTTTTCAGACAGAGCTGTTTCTGATTGTATTTGTCTTTGGTGAATTGTCTTTGAGGTTATTATGGCCTGAGGCAATACATACTGTATGATTAAACCGAACAAAAGATTAGATTGTGTAGTTTCTATACTTACAATGGCTTTTTATCATCCAGACAAAACTTCGTGTCGGCCGGAGTGGCTGCCGGAGTCGCATCCGCCTTTGGAGCTCCGATTGGAGGATTACTTTTCAGCATGGAAGAAGTGTCTTCGGTTTGGAGTGTGTCATTGACCTGGCAGACTTTTTTCTGCTGCATGATCGCTTCATTCACGACGAATCTCTTTAACTCCTGGTTGGACGGATTCCACGTGCACGGCAGCTTCGGTCTTTTCAGCTTGGAAACCAAATTTCAGGTCCCTTCGCTTTATTGCTAAGCATAAAATGTTTAGTGGATATTTCCAGTAAAATTCCTCCACCACTGACAGACATTCATCGATATTCTCTGCGAAGAACGTTTTGTAACTTAAGCATATACAATACATTAAGTGTTGTGAGCTTTGTACCATAACAAAGATAAGTTACAAAACACAAAGCAAGGACTCACAAAAAGGTCAACGTCTATATTGATATAGGTTGACTACAATCTTCAAACTCATTTACTCACTTTCATCCCCGCGATAGCTTTGGGAATCATTGGCGGTGTTCTAGGGTCCACTTTCATCGTTTGCAACACTGTTACACGAAGACTGCGCAAGGGACTTCTGGCGTGGTTTGACTCTTGTGGCTCCTTTGGCTCCTTCTTGCACTACTTCTGGCACCTGTTCGAACCATGCGCCACACTAGTACGTGGAACATAATCAGTTTCACGTTTCCCTTTGATATTATATACGAGAACAAATAATAATGGATATGATAGGAATTTATGAAACCAGCATTGACAAGTGAACGGGTTGAAACACTTTACAGGTCGCCTTTGTCGTTCTTAGCGGGGTTATCGCCTATCTCGTTCCGCCGCACTGCTCCCCTCACGAATGCAGCGCAGACAATCCACCTTACAACAGGTATAGGCCAGACCAAGCCATAACATTTTGCAGTAATTATTGTTCGAATCGCTTTAAGATGAGCTTTTACAAAAGGTCGGAGTGTTTAATTGGCGGACAAGTCATCCCTGGGTTTTTGGTTCCTCGGACGGAACATGAAGTCCAAAGATTTACCTGCCATGAAGGCGTATCCTGGAAGGTAGACGGCCTTTACACTGTCAATAATCAATCATTCAATCAAGGTAATAAGCAGTTACTATCGTATACTGTTAATATACTACTTTGAAAGTTCATCTGTGACTTATACTCTCCGTTGCAAGAAAAAGCATATAACAAGACTTGTGGCATCGTAAAAGTAGCATATGTAAACCTGCGTATTGGAAAGGCGATAGTAAAAGAACATAAGTACACATAAGTATAAAATGACGATATGATGTAAGATGATACTGGGAGCATTCCATACGTGCAGCAATGTTTCCTGAAATAGCAAATCGGGAGAAAAAGTTTTGTCCCAGTTTTGACACTCTGTTTTGCTAAACTTTTTGTAACTCGGATTGCCTTTATAATATATATCGTCGTTAGGCCCCTTTATTTGCACAACCAAACGTCCTTAATAAAATTCACGTTGCGTTTTCTTAAGCTGCTACACTTCTCTTTGGATCCGGTAGTGAGGCGATTCGACGTTTGTTCTCAAAAGGCACCCACAACCAGTTGAATAGCTTCGGCATATTATGCAGCATCTTGGCCGTTTATGCGGCCTTTGCCTGCTTTGCTGCAAACCGGTGGCTCTCGTGCGGTCTGGTGGTGCCTATGCTGTGAGTAAATTGTTGGATCTTTGCTGAAGATGTTTCTTTGTGTCTTGAAATCGTCTTTATTTTAACTTGGGGAAGTTGAAATGGTTTTACCATTTGTTGTAATACCAACCACTGCAAATAAAATCATCGCAACAGCAACAATCATCACCATAGAAATACTCTACTATCAAATTTCAGGTTCATCGGCGGTCTCTATGGTCGCATCATCGGTCAGTTGATGGTACTCGGGTTCGGGATCCATGTGCCAGCAGAGGAGCCTATGTGGGCGTGGATAGACCCTGGAGCCATGGCGGTCATCGGCGCGGCGTCTTTCTTTGCTGGCGTGTCACGTTTGACCGCGTCACTAACTGTTATCATGGTAAAACTTACTCGACTATTGGGGTGTCGGTTTTGCATTGTTACAAACTCATCTTTTATAAGACGTCACTTTCTGTACTTTACTTTGCCCAGGAAAAGACCGCCAGTTGTCGCTCAAACGCGAAATTTCTTTTTGTCAGAGATTGCTTTCTTATAAATCGATGGAAATTTCTGTCTTTTTCAGCTTGAAATCACAAACGACATCAGCTTTCTTCTTCCAATAATGGTTGCCATTATGACATCAAAATGGGTCGGCGATATTTTCACTCACTCGCTCTACCACAATATCCTCCACTTTAAAGAGGTTCCCTTTTTGGATGCAGAACCGTCCGTCAATTCGGAGAAGAAAGAGGTCTCGAAGAATGGCTGGGATTGTCAGAACCCCTGTAAATCTTCGGAGTGAGTAAACCAACATTTCCCGGCGCATGATACAAAAAAATCTTGCTAAACGGAAGTGACGTTGGCTACCTGTCAAGTACCTGTCGAGTGCCACTGCAGTTAGATCTGAAAGTTTATACAATTGCATTTCTATTATTTTTGTACGATTAAAAAAGCGTTAATAGCACGACTTTTATGAATATGTATTGTCATAATTGTGAATGCAGTAACGGCAAATTTAGCCTAACAAGGTAATTCAAAGTTCATTTTTAAATTGATAAGAGACAGGTATCCAAATTTCTTCTGGTTGTGAAAAGTCATTTACTTTTTAATAATATCTTACATTGAATAAGTTGTTGAGAAATGTATGAACAACCGAAACAGACTAATCCTGGATCTATACACCATTTCTGACGTCATGATAAAAAACCCGGTGACGCTGTACGAGAAAGGAGAAACCACAAAGAGCCTCTCAAGACTTCTGCTCGAGAAGCCGTTCAGGGGGTTTCCCGTTGTCAATGCCGAAGGAATCTTTCAGGGATCTATAAGCAGGTACCTGCAGTATAAATAAACACCGCGAAACCTGATTGAATATTTCATAAGCCTGTTATGGCTGCGGTAACTAAACGAATGTTGTGTTTTGGAATCAGACCCGAACTACTGGTGATCGTGAATTTCAAAATTTCCGCAAAGAAAAACGGGAACACCGACGGCGACCAAGACTCTAAACTTCGTTATGAAAAAGTAAGTACAACAAAACAACACCGACAGAAAGGTAGCTTTCATTTCATTCTTAATAAATTCGAGCAAGCGCAACTTTGATAATCGCGGTAATTTCTGTAAACTTGGATTGGTTTTAAATACTTTTCTTAGGTTCACATGGCAGAAGTTATTGAAAACCAGAAATTTCGGGACAAATTGGCAGCAGCCTTAGATGAAAAAGAGGACGCACGAATCGACTTGGCAAGATCAACTGTTTATATCGTCATAAAGAACTTTTCGACTTAATCTTACCATTTTCAACGCTTTACTAATTTCAGGGGCCTTATGTCAACCGTTCAAGCATGGCGCTTCCCGAGGGATTTTCCCTTTATCGAGCTTACGTCATTTACCGAACTTTAGGGTTGCGACATCTAACGGTTTTAAATGGCAAAAACGAAGTTGTTGGCTTTGTCAAAAGGTGGGGCTAGCAGATCACACTTGTCGCAGCACACGGAGCTTTGTGACCAGTAGTTTGCTCATGTGTCACGTGTTTCTTCCACAGGACAACTCTGACAAGTCATGCTTTGGAAGAGAGTCTTGTGGTGGATTCTGAAGCGGACGGGTAGGAAGTGGACATCTCAGCACTGTAGAAGCGGCAATACCTACCTCAGCTTTTGGCCAACATGGATGCATTTTAACAAACAAATATTAGCTACCTTAATCAATCTATACGTAATACTTAACATACACGTGTAAACCTGTGTATAGCCATTTGCCAAGAATTGTTCCGAATTTCAACTTTTGCTTTGACAGACGGACAAACTTACCTTACCAAGCATACAGGCATAATTTCATCCCGTCTTAATGCAATTCAGGGCTGTTTACAAACCTAAAAATTTAATTTGACTTATTACTTCCAACTATAATTAGCTAAGGCAGAAGTTATGGCTATAGTTGCCAGCAATGGAATATCAACTGGGATGAAAAATTCATAACAGAGTCTCAAATATCTCGTTTAAATACTTGCTTATTGCAATGAGACCTAATAACTTATAATCAATGAATCGTCAATGTTAAGTTGGCTGCAAAGTGCACCAATTAACTCATTTCTATAAAATAGCCGCTATGGAAACGATCGATTCTGCTTAAAAATTTACCTTAAACTTAATCTTTGCCAAATACTTCCACCGACCTTACCAATGTAGCCTATACTTGCATTGTATTTATGTACTATATATAGCAAAGCAATACCTACTAGTTTTGCACTGTTTTAATGCAAATAAATGGAAGATCATTTCACGATAACGCAGTGAGTTGAAACACTTTGGGTATAGAAGTTATTACGTAAATGTGATGTTGCGAGAGTCAGATTGTCGTCAAATACTTTTCACAAAAGTACAGTCTACTCTGTGACACATTTGTTTCCAGTGAAAGCAAAGAAATATCACCAGTCGGCAAATTATTGAGGTTTTTATTATTTCAGCATCAAAATATTACCACAGTGACATTTGAAGTTTATTAGGCGGAATATACAATAAAATGTAAGGGCTATAAAAAAGTTATACTGATATGAGTAGCAACATCAATCGTCTATTTCATTTCAAACTGTCCATCGAATGAGCCTGAACCCGTGACCTTTATCACGTGACGGGGTTCACCAAGATCGCCTTCAAAAACCATGACCGCCTCGCTTCGACATTCCGATCTGAAAATACAGAAAAATTACCGAATAAGCGCTGAAAAGTTTTGTTTAATAATAATACGGTAACACTCTCCGAAAGTAACCAGCAACTTTGTATGCAACCATTTTACCTGGCCACAAAGGTGATTGTCAGAGTTTCTTTATTACGTGCAGTGTGCGTCACAAATGCATCAAGAACTCCAGAAGAAGGTTCAGTTTGGAATTTCCCTTCGGCCGTATCAGAAACATCTGGCATCAGTGTAAATGACAACTTTAGCGGTTTAGATGTTGATTGGTGGTTAGTTATTATTTGAGATTTTCAAAACTTACAGAGTCTACAGATTCGCTTACTTGGACGAATACTGACACCATATTGCAAACAGCGTCCTATTCTATCTCACCAACAACAATGCGTTTATTTCGTATATAAATTTTTTCTATTCGAACTTCTTAAATGTTTAGGACGTCTTAACACAAGCCAAGAAAACACGAACCTTGAAATTGAACACGCCAACTTGTGGTGGCTCCGCTGAGGTTCACTATGGACACTTGGTGATGCTTCATCTGGCCAACAAAGCAAACTCCGAAGTCGATGTTATCAGTCGAAACGCGGAAGGAAGGAACCGGCACGACGCCCTCTAGAGGATGCTCCTGGGCCACGCCATTGCTGTATCTTATCAACAAGATGTCGCTGTACACCATTTTCTCGGTCCCTGTGCAATTTGCATGCATTGAAAAGATGAGTTACTATGTCATTACACTCGGTTGTTTTGATACAATAGAATCGCCTAAGTCACCTTCGGCTTAGTCGTCAATTTGCCTTAGTCGAAGCCTAGGTCCCACCACCGTTCTTGGTTACAACGAACGGAATAATTCGCATAAGTAGTCAAACCTTTGTCAGCGTGATTACAAGGCTACGGCTACAGCTGTATCGCCCAGCTGGCTGAGATCCTTGTTAACGTAACAGAACCTTATCGTACGTCACAATGTAAATTTATGAAGGACCCGGAAACTTTAACATTTTAGCCTGTTTTTATCAGTTTCGGCTTTCGTTCAGTTAGCAAATCTACAGTCAGATGAAGGTGCCTAGCCAGAGATTACAAAATCACGATGAGAATGGAACTAGCTTTAGTGAATAGATGATGTCGTTTTTATAGCGCAGTTTTGCTTTTTGCTATCGAGTGGAGAGTCGTTTTCTGTCTTCAGAGATCATCAAGCAGGTTATGATTGTAGCAGTCTAGGGCTGTTAGATACGAGGTAGTGCCTGTTAAGTATATTTAGGCTAGGAGACTATTCTGTGCACAAAATTAAAATTAGGGACGGGACCAAAATGACACCGGATAATAGCTGATAAGACTCGCAGAATCCGAGTACTCGTGATGACGTCACACGATACTTTTAAATATTGAGTTAGTTTATGTTACGTATTACGTAAGACAGTGACTGTTTCACCATTAATCGCGCAGCCTATTGTTAAAGATAGGATGTTACGTTAGATAGGAGAATAGATAAGCAAAAAGTTGATTTCAGTTATTTAGGGTTTAATTAAAGTTAGATTTAGTCTACAAGAAAAACTCTGGTAAGGTTTAGGCTGCTATGTTATAGCATTTAAGTTAAGTTAAAAAAAAGTGCGGTGAAACAGTGACGGTCATTACGTAATTGGAGCTAAATACGCTAAACTAGCTAAATAATCCAACATAAGCGCGACACAGTATAGCAGAATGCACACATTTCATCATTTCAGAAGTTGCAAACGTTTTCACACGGCTAAATTGGTATTGGCATGAACTACACATTCTCACTGAGTTAGTCAGTTGCACAGACTATGAAATACGACCAACTTGGTAAAAACTAACAAGAGGTAGCCATTATACAGTTTTCTGTCTTGCTGCTCGAGCAAGCAACAGTAATGCGCTAACAATCAGGTTTGGATTTGGGTGTGAACGCGCACGCCTGAAGATGCCGCCTCAGCCTACTTATTCATTTGTTCGTTAGAGTGAGCACACGTCAAGGCTATCTCTTCAATTACGACTTGTGCAGGAGTTAACAACAGGACTGAGCGCATGCTTAAAATTTGGTTAAAACTCGAGTAATGCAGAATTTACTGAATAGGTGTGAGATTATTACACGGAAACGTCGGTGAATAAGAGACTCGGTGTGAATAATGAAATATATCAGCTGAATACGAGTATTAGAAATTATCGCAATAACCTGGCGGGAACTCGGTTTCGGATTCGACCAAGTACAACCCTAATTAAAATTTTAGTGTCTGGACAAGAATTAAGTTTTAACTAAAAATAACTTACAGAGTTTTTCGTCTAAATGTAGTACCCCAAAAAACGCAATAAAAAAATTTGTTTTTGTGTTGTTTGCCTAAGTCGCCAGATTTTCTGTTGGCCTTAAGGTGGCGACTTAGCAAATTCTACTGTATAAGACTATAAGTAAACAGTGCCATATGTTTTTAGCAGTCTGCAAGCGCTTTCTGAACAGCGGTATGCTTACCAAAAGCATTGTCTTTTTCCAAGGACAGTCCATCAATCTGAGCTCCTGTTCGGAGTTGTTCGAGATCACGTGACATTGCCCGATCGAGTTCAAACCCGACGTGCACCTTAAAAAATGTTTATTTCAATGCAACTGTTACCTCATATTCTACCTGATGATGTAACTATAGATTACATGTCAATTTAGACTAGAATACATGAGTTCAAACAAGGTTAACTTTGGTCGTATCAGATCACAATATTACAGCATAGTTCTAAATGAAATACGCCACAAATTGTCTGTACGTTGGAATTGCAACAAACACATAGCGCAGCCTTACTCCCCTAACGTAAGCCACAATAGTGAGATATAAAACACTGTGTTGTGAATCACTTCAAACTGACTTAAGCCCACGCATTTGTTTCTTAATATACGTCTCGGCCTCTTTCTCAAAGCGGTTACACAATTACCATATCCGTCACCATCTACTGATTCAAGCTTGCAAATTACTAACTTACTACGCTAATTTCCTATGCGATAGTTGCATGAGGTATCAATTTGTCTAAATCGTTGAGTTCCCAATAATATCATAAGATAGGTAACGACTAGTGTGTTAGCATAGGCATGACTCTAATAGCGACTGCGAGATAGGCTACTCTATGGCTGAAGTGAGTGATAAATTTCAGAATATTTAGGATTTGTATTGTCGGTTGAATTTAATACACAGGCGGTTTCTTTATTAACGTACACAGCTAGGTTTGTTTTAACAAGACAGAAATGTTTACTGTTCTCGGCGTTTTTCTGGTGTGTCATGTTTTGCTGACGGAGGCAGTCTGTCCTACCTCTCCACCAACCACCGGGACGATGGGGAATTGCAGCAATAAGATTTGTGTTTGCTACGGTGGTGGAACTACTGACTGTAGCGGAAAAGAACTCACTGATATTCCAGACATAGTCGATCAGACTACAATCCTGCTTCTACATCACAACAAGTAAGAATGTAGACTGCATCCACATTTGACGTGTTTAAAGCAGGTAAACCTCTTGCTAACAACAGAATGATTTTTCGCTGAATCCTACAGTTCTGTTTTTCTAGTTTAACGAAAATCGCAGCAAATGCGCTCGAAGGTTGGACGCAGCTGAAAACGCTGAATATTTCGCACAACTCCATCAGTGAATTGAGATTTGAATCTTTAACTGGTTTGGTAAACCTCGTGAAACTGGATGTAAGTTACAACCAGATCTCGGGCGAAATCAGGCCTGGCAGGGGCGTGGGAAATTTAACAGCACTGACAACGTTGGATTTAAGCCACAACCGTATTACGAGCATCACAAAGTCTTTGCTGGAAAATTTAAGGGCTGAAAATCTAAGAGAACTCTACATAAACAACAACGAAATATTTGTCGTTGAATGGGAAAACTTTTTAAATCCGATCAATCTTCAGACTTTAGTCGTCCACACAAACCGGATCAACAACGCAATTAACTTCTTGCGGCCTCTGGAATCGCTGAGAGTTTTGGATGTGAGATACAACGACTTTGAGGTGTTTGATGCAAGAATTTTCTTTTATTTGTACGACCTAAACATAATACATTTCGGACAAAAGCAGCTGGTCTTCCAAGGTTATTTTGATCCTTATCATCCGAGAAGTGAAAGGAGAATGATGCAAATAGAAAATTACAATTTAGAAACTTTTCCGACAGACTTCTTTAACTATTTACAATATGAACAGCTGGAGTTGATAAACTTCGCCAAGCTAAAAAATCTGACTCTCCAGTCATATCAGAAGAAGGTTCATTTGACAAACATGACCGCTCTTGATGAAATAGAGTTCAACAAAACATCGACGCTATTTCAAGATTTGAAAATCGAAGATTGTCCGAGACTCTTATTCAACATGACTTTTCTTAACCGAGCTGTTGGATTGCAAAGTTTGCAACTATCAAAAATGACCGTGCAAGACGCTGCCGTAGAAAACCACGCCTTGAAAAGGATGACGAACCTGACTATTCTAAGCCTGGAAGAAATAGGCTTATCTGCGTTCAAGTCGAAAACGTTTTTCGCAAACACGTCATTGCTGAAACTGACCGAGCTGAACCTCAGTAAAAACCGGCTTGAATTTCTTGATGTGGATGCGTTCGTCAATTTTCCGAGATTGCAGACAATCAATTTATCTCAAAACGATTTAAGTTCATTTGGCCTGGACATTTTAGCCTCAACGAATGGTCTTCATTTTCTTGATTTATCCCAAAACAGAATTGAAACCTTGAAGACACAAAGTGGCATCCTTGGCACCTTGCGGTACCTCAACCTAGCAAATAACAAGATCCATCAACTGGGAAATGTTTTGCACTCGTTGACGTTATTGGAAACCCTGGATATTTCGAACAACGAAATGAGTAATTTGGAGTTTAACGTGAATGTCTTATCATCAGTACTCGTCACGGCAACAGGCAACCCTTGGAATTGCACTTGCCGCTTTCTCGAAGAATATGACATCCTTCGAAAAATGATGGTGGTCTTTTCCTGTACCAACGACACCAAGGGTCTCCTGACTTGCCATAACCCCGCCCTTCTGAGCGGTGAAGGCGTAGAAACGCTCACATGCGAGCAGATAATGCAACTCAACCAAACGCCACCAACTCAATCAACGCCACCAACTCCATCAACGCCACCGCAGCAGTCGCTCACTTTTTTAATAGGAGTAGGCGCCGTGGTGTTCTGTGCCGTGGTTGCGATTATCATATTTGTGAGGAAGTCTCAGATAAAATTCGGATTTGAGAAATGTTTCGAAACGACGCATCAAGGCAGTTATGATCGGTCAGCTCTGTCCACAAACGCAGCAGCAGACATTCAAACTGGCGGCGGTCAAGCTGAACCGACAGTTGGCAATGAACCAAGTCACCCGCCACTAAAGCGACCGCTTACAAAGCAAAACACCACTTCAAAGTACGAAGATACTTACATGACCTTCCCAGAGGGACAGGCCATCCCGGAAAATCAGCAACATCCGGAGTTAAAATGGGAACCAGGGAGTAATATAGAGCAGGGTGTAGTACCAGGACCAGGAGAGCTAAAAGTGAACGAGGACAATTACATAAGTTTAACAGCAGACGGACCAAGAACGCTCCCGAGGTCTTCGCTACACGTAAGCGGTCCAGCATTTCCAGGTCTCTTAAGCAACGCATTCAACATAAACAAAAATGACAGAACAAAACAAAAGGATCCAAAGAGACAGCAAAATGCCGAAAATGAAACGGAGAAGTTGCCAGTCTATCAAAACGTTCAAACTAAAGAGAGGGAGGGTACAGTGTATATGAAACCGTTCAACTAAAGAATACTGGATACGTTCCTCCTTCATGTTACTAGCACAGCATATCGGTCAACTGGACGCGGAGACTGCCCGATTTAACATTGGCGTTTGCAATGCTCAAAACAGTGTTTTTGGAAAACTTATAAGACATGGTTTCGATTTGTACTCGTATTGATATAGTATGCTTGTTTTTGTAATAGCAGAATCCTGTTACACGCGCTTTGCCCTATTTAGCGTAATAGGAAGTGACGTACCAAGCGATGACACATTCCGCTCAGTTGGAAATGCTTCTTTTGTATCTTTATTAAACTCTCTTTGTTCTTAAAACTCATGCAGTATAACTATGGGGTGTTACTTTATACGCCACGCGATCATGAACCTTATGAATATGATTGAAATCCGGTGTGCAATGTCCAACATGAGTCTGGTGCGACGTTTCAGGTTCAGCAAATGCGTCTGAAATCCATCAACACATAACCATACATACTACGAGCTACAGTGCACAGCCTGAAATCAAACTGATTTTTTTATTCAAATAAGGGAAACAAACTTTGCCGCAGAAAGGCAGACCACCGCGGCATGCAACAGAGCAAGGAGGGCTCACCTGCGCCACAAGAAACAATTAAATGACGACATAATTGAATCGCTATGAACTAAGCAGAAACGTTACTGGTAATAAATTACAGCACTGTACAACACTGCATTTGGTTTGGGAAAAATAACTACGAGCAGAAAAACATAAAATTACGAAACTATAAGTTAAACTAAATTGCATATTTTACGTATTTGAAATGCAGAAAACAAATTGCACCAGCAACTGTCAGTTTCTTAAATAATCAGAAATAAATGACGTCATATACAACGTAATTAGCGAAGGCCAAACGTCATCAGGGACGAGTTAATGAAGCGAATCCCCGACTGCACTTTCAGCATGTGCCTCTCTTACTTCTCCAGAGGCAGTTTAACCAACTAACGCAATACAAATTAACATTCCATTCTGTAATCGCAATTAGTTGTTTCGTCTGAGTTCGACTGACTAGAGGACGAGCAAGTTACGCTATCGTCGGCCGCAACAGACGTCCTTTTTTTCCGCAAGCAGCCACGTTTCCACGCGATGGCAATCACAAATATGGCCGACAAAATACCACCCATGCTAGCGGCAAGCGCGATCACGATCGTCTCGGTCATGGCTCCAGGAGTAGGGGAACCCCCGGCATTGCGGCCTTTGCATTCAGCTTCTAAATGAAACAAGCTTTTAACTTCGTGCCCCGATGGCGCCGTACAGCGGAAGCATTCGGAGTCGTCTTTATTCAGGCAACCATCGGCGAGAAGTAGTGACGCAATAGTGGCGTGTAGTTCGCAAGAGCATTCCCAGGGATTCGAGCGAAGTTCGAAGAACGGCAGGACGCTCTCGGGTCGCGGAAACGTCCTCAGTTTATTTTCCGATAAATTGACATGTTCCAAACTGGGAAGCGCGGAAAAGGCGGCTGCGGATACGTGGGTGATAAAATTCCGCGAAAGGTCGAGGTACGTAAACGTGGCGGAGCTAAAAGTGCCAGAATCCACGGCGGACAACAAATTACCAGACAAGTCGAGACGTCTCAACTTTGGCAAATGCGAAAAAACGTCATTCTCTATCGCTGTGATTCTGTCGCTACTCAAATCGAGAAGCTCGAGTTCAGGAAGATTGTCGAACATGAGACGTCGTAATTTGCCGAGTTTGAGCACTGACAAGGTCAGCTTTGTGATTTCGTTCGCGTTTGAAAATATTTCCCGTGAAAAAAATCGTTCGAATTTTCGTCCTTTCTTCACGGTCACTTCCCTGAGATTTTGCGCATTTTTGATCGACAGGTCGGTGAATTTATGACAAGACGTGACTGTGAATGACGTCAAGTTGTCGAGGTCAGTTAAGATCAGAGACTGCAAATTACTCATCTTGGCCAGATCAATAGCATCCAAGCTTCCTCCAGCAAGAGAAAGATGAGCGAGTAAAGTTGAAGATTGAAATAAATCCGAACTCAGATGAGTTTGCTCGCAGTCGAATAGTCCGAGTTTGTAAAGTCCGGGCAAGTCGGCAAAAGTCCGGTCAAAGTACTGGAGTCCGGTATGCCCGATCCGCAAATCGTTTAAACGCGGGGTGATGCGAGATAACTCGGTCTCATTAGTGAAGACAAACTTGTTCCCACTCAAGTCCAGGGTCCTCACATCAGCTTGCACACCAAATGCCAGGTTGCTTATGAGGTTGTTCCCAACAGTAACTGTGGTTAGTTTTGGACTTCCCATGAATAAAAGGAAGTTGAACTGTGAGAGCCGATTCCCATCCAAATGAACGACTTTCAAATCTCCCAGAAGTTGGAACCACCACGGTATGACGTATTCCAGGTCGTTGTAGCTCAGATCGAGCGTGACAAGCTTCGTGTTTGCGGAAAAGACGGCGCCATCGTGGAAGTCAAATACAATGGCATTGTGGGAAAGGTTTACGAACGTCAATTCCGGCAGAGAAAGCAGCGCGCTTGGCACTGATTGGAGGGAATTTTGGGAGATGTCCAATCGCTGAAGAGAGTGGCGGGAAATTTCAAAATTTGACGTCGAAATCTCTGAGATGCTGAAAATAAGAGACAGTGCTGGTAAAACCGTCTCCAGAACACCCCAATTAATTACTAATCACCATTTTTTATGAAACGGAGGTTTCCGTTATTTTCCACTCACTTATTATGACGTAATGAGAGCGTAACAGTGGATGGAGGAAATTTCCAAACAACTTCTTGAATGTTCTTCTCGGAGCAATCCACTTCGCTTCCAGAACAAGAGCAAAGGAAAGGACATGAAGAATTTTGCGGGTTAGTTTGCCCAACAACTACAGACAGCAGCAGGGTGAAGCATAAATGACGACACAATGTTGACATTTTCTTGCTAATTGTCACGTCACAAGACGAACAATTGATGCGTCATAAGTAGACAAGGAAATGTTTTGCAATATGACTATTGCACAAGTATATGTAACAGTAACAGGTAACCTATCATACGACTGTGAAACGAGTTAAATTAGTGATTGTTTTTCAGCTACAATACCTCTAAATCTTATCTGGACTGTGCTTTGTCTAACCCATTTTTCACACAACCTTAAAATGTAAAGTAGCCTATCCCTAATACAGCATCACTTCTTGCTTAAAATAATCAGGCTTATCACGAGTGATAAGCAAACGACTTATCTATCACACACTTGACACCAAACCCTCTTATACGATCACGTCAAAGCGTTTGTACATTGGGCGGTTCAGAACTTCAATTTATGCAACAAGTAAAATGATGACCCGGTTTACTTCGTCCCACAAATGATCTCGTATTAATAGACATCCTAACACACTTCCACTTCCTCTGTCGTACGTAAAACATTATAAGGATTCACGTCAAACGGTCACAGCGCTGGAGTGATGACGTCCAAGAAGGCAGGAAGAATAATCCATTACCAACTTGTGGAGCCATTTTATCATGGTAATCGAACATGCTGCGTTACCGTGGGATGGGTAATATGGTAAAGCGGTGTTACACATTGAAAATAAGCTGTTCGTACGTGGCGGGCTTGGGCGGGTGTTTTTCTAAACCTTTTTTGTGACGGAAATTTTAACAACTTTAGCAAAAATTGATATTTCGTATTGGTGTCTTGTAACAGAGATGTAGATTATACGCAAAACATAAAAAAACTTTTTGATCAAAAGAAATATCAAATAAAACATTCTATGAGTGGGAACAGCTAGTGAACTAAAACTAACAGGAAAGTAGGTTTTCTCCAAGGAAAAAATGACTGTTATTGCTCGAAGTACTTGTCAGTTTGTGTCCTATTACCTTTTCCTTCACGTACCATGAGCCTGGCATAATGTTACAGCAATGATCTAAATTTGACTTCCACCTGAACATACCATGCACGGTTCACCACCTGTTAATGCTCCGATGTTAAACTTACTAAAAACTTAAACAACTCGTGATGCAGCGCTGTTCTTTACAAAAACAGAAAGCGTCCACATGAAACTCGGTTACTACACATACGATATATATCAGTTCTATCATCCCTTATGACGCAGAGAGTAAACACAAAAGGTATGATGACGACACAATGTACGCGCGGAGGATGTGATATTCATTATGACGGGTACTTTACATCGTGTATTATAATCACTGCATAGCCATGTTAGAGGAAGATTGGCATTTAGGGAATCGACTGCCGCACCAGAAAGCTTCTAACCCGGATATCCGATGTGTTATTTCTCGAAGGAAATAAATTCTTCATAATAGACTCATTTATAAAAAGTGGGCGATATAATGGCGGTCATAGCGACAAAAATTTTAATTACCAAGTTTAAAATTACTTCAAGTGTCTCTTTAAACACCATATGCACGCGTTGCGCGATTTGAAATTTGTAATGAAACATAAATCGACAAATTAATTTAATGCGAATCGAATACGGACGCAAGTAAATTATCATCATGCAAAGCGTGCGAATATTTAAGTTTTAAAAGACGTCAAATATTCGCATTCATACGTCACTAATATACAACTATTTGCGGCTGTTTCATGTACCCGTGAATGCTAAATTATTTTGTAAATGGGTGTCACCGTTTAAGCAAACTTCATTTAAATTTTAAAGGGACACTCGTAACCAAAAGAGAAACGGCAACTCGCCAATCTTGTTTCTTGGAAAGAAATCCTCTCGCGCAAATCAAAAGTTTTAAATAAGACAAAAAGAAACTCAAAAGCTTTGTAGCGAGAACATTGTACGGACGAGAAGGCAACTTCAAACATTTCCATAAACCGCAAGAAATTAACGAAATTAGCAGAGTCTTAACGAAATACTCAAAAACAAAAATCAACATTGCTGCATAACCGAAAACTGTTAATGTTACATAACAATATATGTCAGAAATAGTGACGTGACTAAACAACGCACAATTAAGCCTTTGGCGTGACAGTTGTTGGAGAGGAAGTTATTTTTAGAAATCATATTTTGATTACATAAAGGCATTTTTTGCCTATCCACCTGAATAGTATTTTACAGTTAATTATCGATTATTATTATCAGAAAAATCTTTTTCGCATATTTATACGTATACGTAACGTTTACAGTACATGCTATGACGTCACGATCCACTTCCTGATTCCGTTTCCGACGGAAATCGGCAATAATAAAATATTCATGTGAACAAAAACTTTCGATACTTTTAAAACGCAAACTCTTCTGTGGTCTTCTTTAATTCCAACACAATTTCGACGAATGATTAACTTGAAAAATTCTGTTTAAATTTGTCATGTAATATCTCATAAAGCGCCTATCACGTGTTGAAAGAAATTTTCCGCTTAGACTTTTGCTACCGTATTTCTAAGAAATATGCAAATAAGGTGAAACTGAATCACGAAATCCATAAAATTGGCAACCAAAAATAGCAGTAGATATAAAAGATTTCCACAAGTAAAACATCAGTCTCGCTAGATGACGTTACGGAGCAGTACAGCGTCACTTTCAAAGTATGTCAACTAGCTCACATCAGAGCGGTGTCGAATTCAATGGTTTGATAGACGGTATGCTGCTGGAAGCTTGTTATGGGCGGCAAGCGAAGAGTTCCTCGAGTCTTGATACACTTCGTTCGCCGTGCTTGGAAGCTCTTTTTCCGGCTCAAGAGAGGCTTTGGCCTCTGGTCTCGAGACGGTCTCTCCGGCTTAACAAAAAATTGCTGCATTTGGGAAAACGAGGCAGATCTCGTACGTCTTATCTCGTATCGCCATCGGCATCGCCTTTCGTGTTCTAGAATCATTCTCGCCACGTTCTACGCCGCCATAAAGGTGAATCGTGTCACTTATGGCGGGTATTCCCCGACTTACTTCAACAAAAATTTCTTAATGCTTCTTTAGCAAAGCAAAGCCGCAACCACACCAACCACAAAGAAGTTGGCCGCCTCAACGACATTGGTGATCACTTGTAGAGAAACAGCCTCTTGTGCCCTGTTAGCATCACAACACTTTCCACCGCTTGGCAGGTATTGTTTCGGTTTGTTAAAGATTTTAAACTTTCAAACGCAACTCTTTATCAAAACCCAGTGTTCATTTTATAGAAAAACGCTCGTTCTCAGTTGGAACGAAAACCGGGAAAGTTAAGTTGATTGCAAAATAATTGAACAAAACCAGTAGTTTTGAGCAAGTCGTATTTAAAAATCACATTTTACAAAAAAAAAGAGTTGTACGCGAGAAATCCTATTTTTGATAATATTATAAAGTTAATTTTACTTGGCTTTACACCACTTAGTCAGCAGGCCAGTTACTGGGGCGTAACCAACATAATTAATCAAAATAGCCTAAGGCATAAATACGGGCATCAAATATTTTGGTTGAAAAGAACATACCGACTTCTACAAATGCGTTACTTTTCAGCTAAGCCCGATACAACTTTACAAAGAATTGGTTTTCTGGATCCGTCTAGTAGAAGACAACTTCTCGCAAAAAGTTTCTTTTTTTCGAAAACTGGCGCCGACAGATTCTTACAAAGCGTTTCTCTTATCAAAAGAAAAGACGAGCAACATTATATCTTCACTGAAACGTGAGAGTTCATTCGCAAGTTGCCGCAATCACCGCATGAAGACAGAAAACCCCTTAAACTGGCAAATGCGTTCATTTTGTTCACACGCGGGGAATAAATCGCCATCAAACATGGCCGTAAGTAGACAGCCAGAGTTGACGCATTATCTTGAGGGGCAACAACCAAAATTCATATAAAACGACCGAAAACCCGCTTTCGACTCATTGATGAAAACCAGATAAGGAGGCAAAGACACTCCTTCTTACGACATAAACGGTGATTTTATCGCGTCTTTGAGCGTTGCTATCATTGGGTGTGACATGCGCTACGGGATTGGGGTGACAGAGTTCTACAAACTTTTGTGTCCGTAAAGTTTTTACCGAAAACACAACTGTCATGATGTTTTGTGTAATATCTGTTTACGACAAAACAACGGGCTTGACGTCAAAATAGCAGCCCCACCTTCATTCATAAATTTGTAAAATGAAGATTAAATTTGCTGATGATCAATCGCCTGCACTTGTCCGTCACCAACCAATGCTTAACGTGCCGCTTATTGATCACTTCAAATGGGAGTAGAATGCAGCAACGGGCGATTCATAGACACTGGTATGCCACCCTACAGCATGAATGTCGGAGCAGAAATGCAACAATGAAGCTACAATTTTGTCACGATGTTGCAAAACTAGTTTGGTGATTCTCGCCTGCTCAGTCGTTGTGATTATTTCGTAATGTCACTGGAGTTTACAATACTTTGAAATAAGCCGCCGCTGACCGACAGATTTATTTCTTTTTGAAGAAACAAAACTTTGCGCAGAGAAAGTTTTCATCGGGACAAATTTTCAGTCAAAACGTCATTTGGAAAATATTGTAAGTAAGAATCCAAAGTACAGGATTGCACAACGCACAAGAAAGTTTACAGAACAAAAAACTGAACAATATAAACCAATAATGAATAATGCAGCCGGAAGGCGCACCCTAAGGTGTTGTTATGAAACAAAATAATTACGTCAGAATTGCTGACATGACAAACCAAGCAATGCACAATTATTTCGTGACAATTGAAGGGCAAGCAGTTAATTTTAGATAACATATTATGATGTTATAAAGACATTCACTGCATATTTACGTCACACTCACCTCGATAATAATTTACGGATAATAATTTATCGATTCTATCGGAAAAACGTTTTCCATTATACTCTGCATGTATACGCGACGTTTACAATACATGTTATGACAACACAATCAACTTCCAACTTCCGCCGGAAAGTGACATCAATATAGTGCTGGAATAAGTCAAAAACATCTTTCATCTGTTCAAAGTTCATTCTTTACGAATTTTGTACCCGTCAGCATCTGCTTAATATTTAATCGATGCTTATGAAGTTTTTCTTTCAGTTGTGCAACTCATTGCAAAATCTTTCACGTGTTAAAAGAACCTCGCGGCGTGGACCAATTCTACTGAACTTCTCAGAAACATGCAAATAAGGTGAAACTGAATCACGAAATCCATAAAACTCGCGACCAAAAATAGCAGCAGATATAAAATATTTCTGCACGTAAAACATCAACCTCGCTAGATGTCGCTACGGAACGATACGACGTCACTTTCATAATACGTCATCCTCTTAACGATTAGTTATTATCATCGGACTTAAGTCCAGCGTCGAATTCCATGTAACCGGAGCCAGGAACGGCTGGTGACAGGTAAGGGTTTTCCCCCAAATAGCTACTACTGGAGTCAGGGAGGACTTCGGGCAAAATGTAAGGATCGATAGTAGATATACGATTCTGCATTGGAAGCTCGTAGTGGGCGGCGAGTGGCGGGGACCTTGGGTCTTGATACATATTGCTCGCCGGTTTTGGATGCTCTTTTCCCGGCTGAAAAGGGGATCCGGTCCCGGCTTCTCCGGCTTCACAATAAATCGCTACATTCGAGGAATCGACATTTGACGCAGTGGCATACGCCGCAACAGCCGTGGCGTTACTCGGAGATGCCATCTCGTATTGATTATTATTGTTCAATTCTGACGCCAGTGTGTAAGTAGAACTCCCGGGACCTTCGGCTTCTATTGTCCCGTACTCGTTCTCGCCGCCTTCTATGCCGTTGTAAATGTGAGAAACGTGTCTTTGGGGTGTATTGTCACCACTTTGCTTTCTCAGAAATTTTTTAACAGTGCCCCTTCGCAACCAAAGCAAGACTGCGACTATAACGAGAACGACTGCCATAACCGCCACGGCGGTGCCGGTAATCACTTGGACGGAGACGGTTTCCACGGCCCGTGGCGAACGGCCCTTAATCGCATTACAGGAACCGTTTAGCTCCCTTGTAGTATCTAAATGTTTTACCGGTACGTCTTTTAATTCATCCGGAGTACTACATCTGATGCATTCTAAGTCTCCATCCGAACAGGAGAGCTTGGACAAAATTTCGGTGGACAGATATTCCTGGTAGGATTGAACGAAGTCACAGTCGCAATGCCAAGCGTTGTCGTCCACGTAAACTGTCATTAGCTTAGACGGGGTGGACATGGTTGGGAATTTGGAAAGTTGGTTTGCTGTCAAGTTGACATTCTGCAGCTCGATGCAGTCGGAAAATGCGTCAGGCGTAACATAGGAAATGAGATTGAAGGCGAAGTTGATTTGCTTTAACGAGCCGGAGGAATAACTTTCATCCAAAGAAGTCAAACGATTTCGACTGAGATCTGCTTCCTCTAAATCTTCCATTGAAACAAGTCCAGTCAACGGTCCTCGGATTAAGTTGGATGCTAAATTGAGTTTGACGATTCTGGGAGTTTCTAGCGCTGTAGCGAGAGCATCCGCATCTTCGATGAGATTTTGCGAGAGATCGAGTTTCTGGAGGAGTGGGACATAAGAGAAGAATGGTTGGGTCAAAGACGCGAGACGATTATTGGTTAGATTCAACCATTTCAACTGAGTGCAGGGTTCCAGAAGATTAACAGGAAAGCGTTCAATCAAACTCCCGCTGATCTCCAACTTCTCAAGCGACTCGAGACCCTTAAAGAGCGATTGCGCCAGAGTCACGAGTTTATCGCCGCTAATTCGCAGTTCCTTCAAGCTCTCAAGTCCTCTGAAGATGGTGATCTGCATCTCCGACATAGCTACACCTCGCAAGTCCAAGTACTCGAGACGGCGAAGAAGCCTGAAAGAACGGGCATAGATGTCGGTAAGTTGGTTGTAGCTCAAATCCAGACGTTGGACGTTGCGTGGAATCGCCTCTCGATCCACTTCGGTGAATAGGTTGTAGCTTAGGTCAAGTTCTTTCAAGTCGAGGTGATAGGCGTAAGTGTATTCGGTGACGACACCACTCAGTTTGTTGTGACTGAGCGTCAAAATTTCAAGATTGTCTTCCGTGCCCGTGAAAGGGTCCAATATGTCGTCAGAATGGAACTCGATGTTGTTGTAATCCAATCGCAGTTCTCTGAGGTAATAAAGCGACTCGAACGTATATTCTTCGATTACAGTAAGCTCATTATGACGTAGGTCGAGAACTTGCAGTCGGTGCAGAGCGGACCCGACTTCAAAGTAGCTTTTGTCAAACTTCGAGATGCGATTGTGATGTAACAATAGGACAACGGTTGTAGGAGGGATGTTAGCAGGAAATGACGTCAGATTACCATAAGAGCAATCAACCGTGTCATCGTGGCAACGGCATTGTTCTGGACACGCTTGACTTGCCGTCGATATTGAAATCACAAAAATTAAATTAAAAAGGAGCAATTTGAGTGATAGCATTTTGCCTAGTTTTCCAGAGTCTGAAGATAAACGAGATGATTGGTACAGACTTGCCCTCAAAAGGAGAATTACATTCTCTAATTCTTCAAACGTAAAAAACCTGGATATGCTTTGTAGACCTCGAACTAGTAGTACATTAACCACCTGCTTACAATACTAAACGTCTAAAATATCGTGCCTAAACTATATACCCTGTTTATACCCTGTATAAACCAGTGTCGCGTGATCTACCTTGCGTTAAAATGAATGGCACCTTACGATGATTTCATTCGCACAAGTTATGCTATGCCTGTGCAAACGTCACTTCTTGTGAGAAATAAAGAATTTTTAAACTACATAATGGGACTGATTCATCGGGCAATAAGTTGAACCAACGGTCGCTTCCCATAATTGTTACAAATCTGACACATTTCCTTATTCGATAACTTCTTACTAAGCAAGGTGCCACTGGTGACGCTTACCGCGCAGTTCGTGCCACCAAAATTACCCTTCGTTTGTATACACTACAAGCCTATGAACACGGTTGCCATATCGTCCTTGTTTCTAAGATTTGTCCTTATTTTGAAGGTCTGTGCCTTAGAAAATATTTTTTTCTCATTTCTAAGAAATGTCCTTATTTTCACTTCCGTCCTTATTTTTGTCTTATTTTAAGGGCATTTCGACACCTTTAGTATACCATTTTGTACCAAAGTGGCACCAAAATTAAAAACATGCAAATAGTGTCTGTTTTTTTGTTTGCTTTTGTTTTAGGAACATTGATTGCCTTCTCCTGCTGTGTACTGTTTAAGGTAGTACTCTTCTTTCCTTTACTAACCGTCTTTATTTTTGAGTCCAGACCGATGGCAACCCTGCCTATAAGGCATAAGTATTAATGTTAATTGGCCAATAAAACCAAAATTCAATTATTTTAAACCCACACGGAGACACACAATGTTTAACGCATGAAATATCCTTCTAACAAACGCGGCTATCAATTAAATAGAGTGTGGATTAAAAAAATAGATCACAATTCCAATAGTTAAGGGTTACTAGGGTTTGTAGAACGATTCCCTGTGTGATTATCCAACCAATAAACTAAAAGTGGACCAGCTTGTAAACCTGCTAAACAGCAATTTTAAACTCATCTAAACAAAGAATTGCGACCATTGAAATAAATATAACTAATTTCCATTTCTGCATTGAGATAAAATAAGCTTTTCAGTTAACGCAGGGGTCGAGATGAGCAAATAGTACTTGACCGATTGTTACAGCAGCTGTCAGAAGTACGCAAACTCGAAAAACAACTCAAACGACTGACTGTGAATTTCAAGCTACCTTTTCACTCATGTCCAGCTCCACAACAACGTAACTTGCCCAATTCGAGGCAATCAGTGACACTTGACGTAAAACGAACCGTGAGCTCCTTACTATGACACCTCGGCAACCATCTTGGAAGCAATCACTGACGGGCGCGTTCATTATATTCGCAAGCGGAGTCTTAAATACGACTAAACATGGCAATAGGTATATACGGCAGTAGGCTAAAAACAGACTTTCTGTGTAGGAAATAATTCAAAATGACATTTACATATGACAACGTCTGCCTGTAACGTAACATGAAGACTCACTGATGACAAAATGATGAGACAAGAACAGCACTCCTTATATAACCTTCGGTGATTTCATCACGTTTTTAAGCGTTCTGAGCCAGTGTAGAGACTCAATCGATCTTCAAAATGTTAACCTCATACACCTTTATATTCTCTTACCATGACAAATCATTGCATGATGATAGAAAAAAGAAATCCCTTCGGTTGTTTAAGCCAAGCGGCTTATTTTAAACTTTAGAGAGCCCGCGTTAAGATGTAAAAGTAACTTTTCTAATGTTGACGTAATGCCGTTTTGACGAAACAATGGGTTTGACGTCATAATAACAACTCATCGAGAATGGTGAGTTACCTACTAACAAGCGGATGATTTGGATTTCCGCATGACCTATTGCATATGCCTGATCATCATTTCTATTGCCTACCTGCTATTTGTAAGAAAAACGCTCGCACTACTTGAAAGACGCTCAGATTTAGCAGCTAACGTTTATTTATAAAGTCAATAATTCTCGAATCCAACATCGGAAAAAGTGTCTCGAAACTTGATACTAACTTCAGCTATTTCACTCAAAAACATCGCCTTTATATGCTGACAATGCTGCGGCAAGCGCTCAAAAATAACTCGATGCAACCCTTTGCGTGACCGCCAAGGAAAAGCCCCCTCGCATATAACGCACACGTTGAAATCAGATCGAGATTTTTCTGCGTGATTGTGGAGCGAAAGTAGTTATCGACATGCTTCTAGAAGGGCATCACGCTCCTTTATAATTTCTACGAATTTCGTCGCGCACCGCAGAAATTCGACAAAAAACGAACGCGGTATTAAGACATAAAGCAGCATAATGACGTCACATCCGCAAACGTTTATGTCTGCGGCATTTCACAACGAAATCGACAAGAGTAGAATTCAAATTTTCTCCCAACGTCATCTTACCTTTAAATTGTCCTGAGGGCGAAGCAGGTTTCGAGCTAAATGTTCTGCCTTCTTCTTATTGGCCAGCAGAAAGAACGGCTTTCTCACACTGAGGCTGAAGCTCAAAGTGGTCTCGGTCGGGTTACCCAGCGTACACGCCTGTCTCGAACCCTGCAAGACACGGGTCTTTTAACGTTTAGCTTTTCTGCGAAAGGACGGCGTTTTAATATTTTATCCATAAACGGTTGAAAAAAATTGGCAAATCTTGCGTTTTTGGCAAACTTTCTGAAAACCGCGCTTTGTAGCCCCGGGGTTGGTCTGGCAAGATTAGAAACGTCGTGGGGTTTAGAAGAAAACGCAAAATAAGCCGGAAATTGAACTGAAACTTACAGACAACTCAAATCCTACACATTAAACCGCACACAGCTTACATCAACGTGATGACAACATATCACATAAAAGAGATCATGACGTCACAGTTAAGTGTAAGTTTTACTTTCTCGAAAACCGCAGACGAAACGAAGGTACCCGCACGACGCTTGTAGCACGGACACTATCAGTCCGTGAATGATGCCCTCACCTGTTGCTCCGTGTCCAGATGCGAGAGAGGGATGTGGAAG
Organism: Clavelina lepadiformis; assembly: GCF_947623445.1. Taxonomy (NCBI): domain Eukaryota; kingdom Metazoa; phylum Chordata; class Ascidiacea; order Aplousobranchia; family Clavelinidae; genus Clavelina; species Clavelina lepadiformis. The sequence goes on along the minus strand of NC_135244.1, from coordinate 20,570,314 downwards.
GAAGTTTGCTCCTCTTCGTCCTCCATTTCGATCCGGAGCATCCCCGGACGAACTAAAGACGTCATCTCCAGACGTAAGGGGGCGATCACGTATCCGTCGCCTCTGGTTACCTGCTCGGGAAAACATGGAAGCAGTTATTCAAGATTTCTGCAACAGAAGGTGATGCGTAAGTCAGAAAAAGAATCTCTTTCATCCAAGATCAAGTCGGAGAAAATTTTCTAATATTGATTTTTTAATTAATTATTAATTATTATCGGTGAGTACACCACAGCACGACATTGACTTTGTACGATGCTGCATTCATTTTAAGTCTGGGAAAATGGCAAAGGAAACCGTAAAACATGTTTACAACCAGCGGAAATTATAATACAGTATTAGAAGCACGAATTTCGTGAAATAATACAACGTGACGTCACACTACCTTATCTTTCTCCTCTTTTACGTCACTCGAGTCCAACGTCATATAACCGAGCGCATATGCCAGGCACTCTCTTCCCTCCTTGCTGTCGCATTGGCCAATCACGGGGTTGAACAGGGCTGATATCGTCACGTGACCTTGCGCTGCACCAATCAAAAGTGATCCACATTAACCGGCGGCAAAAACGAGGCAAAATTAAACGAAGTTAAAACGCGATGAAATTACTCGAATTTCCGGTTATTATAAGAACAAAGATCATTTTTCAAAAAATTTAACCACATTTCCTTACAGTGAGCATTCACCTACCAGGCACAATCACTTGAGGGGGTACAATCCGGTAGGGAGTGTCGCATCTCTCACCCAGATGGGGCTCGATTCTTACGTTCACAAGTTTCGGAAGTTGTTTGAATCTCGGAGTCGAATCCACGCTCAGTGTCATCTAAATCAAACAAATTTAAGTTTTTACTGGGACTTTAACGCAATAAGTTGTACATAATATACGGTTGCTAGAGTCGGTCTGGTTGTCTTGAAGCTTATACTTTTTATATGGAAAATCTGTTTGCACGCCAATGCCTACTGGTGTCTGTTGTGCTTCAGTCGTTTTATTTTTCATCAAAAGCGCGGTTGGGACGAAAAAATGAAGCCAGATGTTATTAGTATGCGTTCATGAACGGGAAAAGCGACAATGTCAAAAAGGCTTCAAACGTGCTCAAAAAATATAATCTAATAATTTCTGGCATCATGGCACGGCCATTAAACCCATAATTAGGTATACCCACAAAACATGAATAAAAAAGCCAGGTTCAGCCGACGGGCAGGTGGTGTGTTCAGGGAAAAGACGATTTAAAAGTTGCTTCAATGCTGTACGTCAGTTTTGTGCGAGCAGCAAGCTTTAGTGGGCTTCATATTCGTTCGAATATAATGCGAAGGTTTTTGTGAATGAGCAGTTCAGCAAGTTACAGAGTTAATTAAGGCAATACCTGACAGCTAAGCGTTTATTGTGAGCAATTTTGCTGACAACAAACAATACTATACTTAATACTTGCAGTCGTATTGTGACTGCAAATAGGCGCCCACAGCCTCAAGCGTTTAAAACATGCAAAATGTTAAAATAACGTGCGTGGCATTTCGACGGTTGATGTTTCGTGTTGGCATCAATCTCCAACACAGTATTTGCATGACCATGCCCGTTTGGGAGTTATATGATTTATGTTATGTAATACTTGGTCATGCCAGCCCAGTCTAGCCTGTGAGTGCAATGGGCGTGGACCGGTATCATATGCTGTGTACTGCCATCTGCAGTAAAACATAAAAACAAAAAACATAAAACATAAAAAAGGAAAAACATAGGTAAAACATAAAATCTTTACATCTAGTACAAAAAAATGACGGCAGAGATCTGGGCGGCAATTCAATTGAGGCCAGATTAGATTCGGCAAATATAACCACTTATATCTCTTCTATGAGTAAAACAACGCCCGTACGCTCCTTTTTTTGTGGTTGACACAGATCTAATCTGTTGGTTTGTGAAAGCAATGAGCAGATCGTACACTTATGACAATTTCATTCACCCGTCTTATCGTTTCAGCAACGATAACAATCGACGTTGATGTGTGTTAATGGAAACGCATTTGAAAGGATCATGGTAACACACAAATGGCTGGATCATGGCTGTTTGTTGTAAAACCCTTGACTGATTGCAGAAAGATCATTTCGAACAAGCGCACAGATTTTTGATGATCCATGCCGTTGGTTGTGTGACTAAATATTTTCAATTGTTTTCGTTTGTAATAATTTCGATCAAAATGGTTAAATCTTAGAAAATTTGTGCAAAATTACAAAACTTTCTTGCCATTGACCAAGATGTTTTCCGAGGTCAATTGGCTTACCGGAAGTGACATGTTAACCACGCTCGATATAAAATAACAACAAAACAATGCATGATTGCATCAGATATATTCTTAATTTTTGTCCTAGTAAAACAATTAAGTAATTTATGTTTTTATGTCAACTTCTCTACGAATTGGTTGGTAATCTGTGATGTCTACCTGTGAAGTCGGCGAGTCCGGGATTTCGCTAAGATGACGTAACGATGACTTAAAAGATACGTCAGAAGTCTTCTCCGTGAGCAGTGGAAAGGCCTCCCCGAACCAGATCTTGAAATCAATAATTTTCTTGTCGTCAGGTTCCGGATAGTTGAAAGTGCGCCAATCTAGCCTGACATCTAGCGGAAAGAAATAGAAAGCTTGCTTGATCATTTTAAGAAATACTTCAAAGTATGAGCATTTCGGAGAAATATTATTTTCCTACTGAAGAAATGCGTGAAAAGCGGAATCAACATTGTTGTATGTTTAATACCAGAACCGTCAGTTTTTGGGAAAAACTGAAAACAAAGAAGGGCAGAAACACGACCCCACCGTGCGGACTCGTGTTGTTAATTCTCAGCTTCCTGGTCACGGGGGAGCCCCCTTCCAGACGAGTGCCGTATCTGACCACGACCGCCTTCTGGTTGTCGTTGGCAACCTGGAAAGTGAGAGGGGAACCAACTACATTCGCCTCTATAGGAATGGTCTTCGCCTCCAAACCTGTTAGTTTATATGCACAATAAGTTTTGTCAGTCGTGTTAGAATGGTAAAAGGTGGCTGGTGACTCGGGATGATACTTGTTCTTTTTCTGTCTTTTACGCATCACGTTCTCTGACTTTATTTGCATTAATTGATCGGTCAATCCAATAATCTTGCCATAATGAGCGAAACTAGGCAAGATGTTTATAAATAGAAAATTTGGCGAATAAACTTTTCTCAAACTCTTATACAAGCCACTTGCAAATCGCAATGAAAATAAAAAAATGAATTCTCTACAGAAGTATCTACATCTCTTACCTTCTATCTGGCAAGTAAAAACGTCATTGTAGCGTCCCCACATGTCAGAGTAAGCTGTGACGTTTATCTCCTGGCTTTGGTAAGGCTCCAAAAAGCCGCGTTCCGGTTCAACGGCAAACGCCAGGCCTCTGCCATCTCGAAGCATCAACTTGGAGTGTTCTGTGGTAGACGTCAGTTTTTGTTAAAATTCTAAAGTATTGAGGAGACAAAGTTTACGGCAAAGATAAAAAGAAATTTCGACGATAGTAACCGTACAAAAAGAACAGCCATGTCGTTCGTACGGTATTAAGCACAGCAGGTTATACTCTGAAGACAAATCAATAACGCATGGCAGGCTGCGGCAGTTTTTGCACGTTACATAAACCATATTATAGCAGTTTGCACATTTTTTCAGCAGATCGCAAATAGTATGGAGCAACGGTCAAGGTTGCTGCATTGTTGAGTTGAAAATCTATTGAAATCATCCGCCATAGCCACGCGTACAATAACGCGTATCGACAAATTCTTCCACTTACGCAGCCATCGAGGCAACCATGAGGGCAAAGTCATTGTTGCCAGCACACTGACAGTCAATCCATATTAGATAAAAAATGACTATAACGGAGTAAATCAAAACCCCGGCTTAAACCTTATGCAGGACCAGACAATGAAAGGACAAGACAAACCGGCCATCGCTTGAGTCGCGCTCTTCGCTAGAGGATCGGCGAGATTTGGAGTCCGTCCAAGCATCGCACGACGCGATTTTACGCTTTTGAAGTCATGCGCTGGTTGCCTGGGCAACGGTGGACGACTCTGACGTAAAATATTATTTAAGTTAAAGCGCGTAGAGGAAAGTAGCAAGATGTTGAGTCGGTAAACCGAAAAAAAAAAATTAATAAACACAAAGTCATTAAAGAACTGATAACTTCACCTTGAAATTTTGGACAGATGCGGTCCAGGGAGCTCTAATAGCGGTCAAGTTTGTTACAAGAACTTTGCTGGTTTCAAGTTTTCCGACCCAAGGCCCATAATCAAGTTTCAAATCTGGACTGTAATGGAAAAAGAGAAAACTCCCCAATTACAGTAGATTAAGTAGAACAATCATTTGCCGATTAATCCAACAAGAACGAGCAAATGGCTACGGCTACAAAGATACAAATCCTTCAGTAAAATGCTATTTCTACTACCGTTAAAATGCCGCCTACCCATCAAATCCTGGCGTGGAAAGTTCAACCGATAAACCCAGAACATTCGCATAGAAGCCGAGTACTACCGGATGCTTCATCCCTTCAATCTTGCAAGGAAGATAGAGGTCGGTAACTTCGCCGTTTACGTTGCTTGTGAAGGTGATCTGAATGTGGTAAGCAGTGTTTAACTGTGACGGCTGCTCAGAAATGTTTAGACTTTTAAAGACTATCTGCTAATTTTCTGCTGTAGTTGCAGATGTATAAATTTCTAGAGGCTGCTGGAGTAATTTAGGAGACCATTTCGGTCACCAAAAACACTTTAAAAACACTGAGAATATGTAGAAATGTGTTTTCATGTGGAATTTTATGTGGTCTGCCATCTAAATTTGGAAAATATATGGAAGACGTAAGACGGTTGTTACCAAAATCGGATCCATTTCGTGACAAAGTGATTCAAAAAGTTTTGGCCAGGAATTCAAAAGTGTTTAGCAAAACTTATCACAAGCAAACAATAAAATACCTTTACAGCTGAACCCAAAATCGGCCTTTCCTAGGTTTCCAAATAATGCTTACAAAATAGACAAGACAACATTCTAAATCGAAAAGAACATTATCAACACCTCAACAAGACGTTCTTCTCTAGGTCCAAGCACGCCTGTGGGTGGATAAGCATCGGCGTCACACGACTTGTTTCCACGAGATTTTTCGAACATGAATGACGTAGGAAATAGGGTTTGATTGATCAACTTTACAGTCGATGTCTTTGGTACTGACAGGAAAGTTTCTTGCAGCACCAGGGTGCAATCTTCGAAACAGACCTGAGCAAGGTACAAGGCGCATGCAAGGAACACTTTCTCAATCCTTTCTATATAGAGTTGGTAACAATTGCGATTGTTACATCACATAACGCTTTTTTTCTTAATTGTTCTGACCTGTTGGGTTTGAACTTCGCCTCTAACCGCAACACTCAAACCTCGACCTCCGAAGACTTCGAGATTAAGAAAAGTGTTCAGTGATTGGCAGAAAGTGGGTTTAAAGGTCACGGTAACTTCCTGTTTTCCGAGAGATTGCAATTCACCGTATGAAGGCCAAACAACCAAACCCGAACTAATGTAAAAAGCAGAAATAATTTAAAAAAAATAAAAAAAATCAACCTGTCAAATATGTCTTTAGCGAAATGTTAAAACCGAAAACGATAGGATACGCGGTGGATGATGTCACAACGACAAGTATCCTTACAGTTACTTGTTACTAATCCTTAGTTGAAAATGCCGAACACGAACAAAAAATTTGCTGGCTTACTTTTCATTATCGGCCTGGATAAGGTTCCAGCGCGCGTTTAGCTGCGTGGTATTCCTTATGTACAGCTTCTCCGTGACAGACGTGCCCAGTTGAATAAGTCCATAATTTATGGAAAGGTTATCTGAGAAAAGATGGATGTCGAATTGGCTGATTACCTGGTTAACTTGGCCTAACGCAAACTATATCACGTCATAAATGACTCAACTAACATAAACATTGACGTCACTTACCAATGACAACCTCTGGGCCTTTGATTTCTGCCGCGACGCTCAATTTCATTGGTTGGTCTTGGTGCTCTATGGAACATGTTAAGTCGCACGTCAGCGGTCCCGGTTTTGACCCAGTCAGGGTCACTTCAAGGTCGGCTACTTCACCGGGGTCAATCAGCCCCATAGGGGGCTTCACTTCGACAATATTCGGGGTCGACTCGCTGTCCCACTGAAATTGAACCGGAGCCAAACTGTTGATAGATGCAAAGGTTTGAATGTGAACTACGGCGATGGGTTAAAATGCAGAGAATCGTGGAAACCAAAAGAAAAACAACAACTTAACAACTGGCAGTATCACAATTCCATCGACAGTTACATTTACGAAGTTAAACTGCTTATTAAGAAGAGAAAATGATACGACCAGAAATGGTATGTCAATGGTGCGGATAACCTCTTTGTTTCGTACCTGTGCAATCTGGGATAGAATAAACCAACAATGAACAGGTACCTGTAATTTGCCATCCGTAATGGTCGCCGTACGGTGGCGCCAACAAGCACGCTTCCAGGCACCACAATAGCTGGGGGGTGTAGGAGAACCGAGTAAGGGATGCTCTGACCTTGAACCTCAATTTCAAGAGATATGACTTCACGTAGGGAGGCAACTTTTGGCACCGATGCAAACTGTTGTTAAAATATGCGCTTTCATTAAAACATACTGACTTTTTGTTGAAATGGTTGACAAAATTTTAGAAATCGCTGGCAAGCGGTACAACCAGTGGCCACTGTTTATAAAACATTTCAGGGTGAATACAGGTGCCAAGCACGTTGTAATAATAATAGAATAAGACGTCATTGTGACGTCATATGTGCAAATATTACACGAACCTGAACACCGGAACTTGACCTTGATAACCTGGGTGCTGACTCATCGCGATTTGCATGACTCGACTTTTCAACGGCTTCACTACTCGCACTGGACGGAACTTTCGCAATCGTGACCTGCTGCTTGTTGTCCGGGACGTTACTCAGGACTAGATGAAAGACGTTCGTGTAATCACCAACCTACAGTTAAATCACATGCTGTACTGACTACTGATTAAAAGCCATCTTGGCAGAGATATTATAAAGCATACTATTTATTAAAAGTTGCAAACAGTACAAGCAGTTTTTGAAAGCAATAGCGAAAAGCGTGCCGCTGTATCTCAATATTCCACCCAAGCGTCTACAAAGTTGAATAAGTTGAATGCTATAGGAAGTGTGTCTTATATTTCATCCGTAAGCTTTGCTGATTTTTTTTGTTAATAACACCGGCATCATCAGATCCACCCTGTGACTCTGGTGAGATCCTGGATAAAGTATATTTTTATACTTCACCTGGTTTGGCGCAAAGGTGATAACAAATTCATGGATCCCATTCGGTTGGATGTTTCCACTGCGAGGTTCAACAAAGAATGGAGAGGAAGGATCCGGATAAAACTCAAAATTCTCCCAGTTGATGTCTTCCACTGAAAGTGTGTCCAATGCTGATCGGAGATTTGGCTTCAAGATATGCCATGAGAATGGCATCTCCACATTTCTAAGTGATAAAGATTATGACATGAAACATCCGTACCCATCTAAGGGCGGTGGTGTCAGGATTACACTGCATAAACTGCCTTTGATTTGATCGCTCGGTTTACCAAGAAACATACAAAAAATGATGAAAATACAGCGTTGTGTGTAATGTTAACCACACCATTGGTAATTAATGACAAGCGGACAATAACAAAATCAAAATTGCAACACTGTACATATCAAATCGTTGTCAACTCAGTTGCAATGCACTTCTTTCATTGTCAACTAATAGAGTTGTCATTGTCAACAAGCACACAAAACATGTCAAAGTTCAAAGCAGTTCAAGAAAGACTCACGTTGAGTTATGGATGATGATCTGCTTCATGTAGAAGGAATGAGGATTGAGTGAGGGAAAACGGACAAGGTGGTTGGCGGTGAGATCGGATATCTCGCCGACCCGGTGAGGCTCCTCTCCTCCATCGCTGACACTCACCAACTCAACTGCCGCACTCTCTCCGCATCCTTTGATGAGAATTATTAGGTCGTGACATTGAGCAAACTTGAAGGGAGAGATGTGTTTAGCATTGTCACTATTTTTGGTTTATCTATTCTTAGCTGTTTTTTCTTCAAAAACAATTTCACCAAAACAGGTTTATTAATTATTCTATCAATATATAAATGGCATATGGAATACTAGTTTAGCCTGATTTTTTGTTTTGATTTTAACGAAGTCGGGTATAAAAATTTATGTTCAGTGACAAACGATTCGGAAAATGACTTAAAACCTTGGATTGTGAAATATTTCACTTGGCAGTTATCACAAATGAGCACAAGGTCTTCCGAGTAATCCTTGATCTCATCAGGAGCAAAGAGAAGTTCCAATGAGATGCGTTCCCCAGCCAACACCTCGAAGACTGAGGGTCGGATTTGAAAAACCCCAAGATCCAAACAACTGGGATTAACAACGGTCTGAAAATATGACATAGTTAAGACTCAAGATGACTCAAGACTCAGACTCAAGACTCTGAAAATATGACATAGTTAAGCAAAGATTAACAAGCTAGTAGTTTAGTAATGCAACTAGATTAACTACAACTGTACAAGTTTACCATATTTCTGCATTGTTTCAAAATATTTAGTTGACGCAATGGCTTGTAAATAGCACGCGTCATTACAATAAATAGTACGTGTTTACTAACCTTGAAATTAGCAGCAGGCCACATACATTTCTTCAAGATACAAAATCTTCCATTTCCACCGACGTTTTTTATCGGAAGCTCAATACTTTTAACTCCACTGACCAGGCAATAACCACACTGAATTTTGTCAGATACTTCAAACAGAGAATTATTTTAGAATTTAAAAAGAACAAACTCAATTGTGCCTTAGTCAAAGGTACTTTGCAGAGCACAGAGGAGCATAATACTAAACCTACTGTGTAATCCTCAAGAGATTCAACAGAATTCACCAGAAAATTGGAGTCATAAAAGTTACACTGCTAATACCAAATAAAAGCTCTACGTAATGAAATAACGAAACTTCCAAGCATCATGACCAAACTAACAACATACTTGTCAGGGCTGGTGGCGTTCTCTTAGCTTTCACCTTCACCACTAGAGGGCACGCTGCTTGCGAGATCACCTGTATCTTGTCTTCGTAGTCAGAAAGTGATTCTGGCATGAACCGCACGTTGTACTGGGTGCTTATTCCTGGTGCAACTAGGCCCTCTGAACCGGGGTATTTCCCTGCACAGAAAAACAAGCATCAAAAACTCACGTAGGATTGGTAAAAAGTTTGCAATGCTCTTGCCAATGCTTTCTCATTTTTAAATAAACATAGCTTGTAAAATGTATTCAGACAGCAAATAAAAAAGTGAAAAGTGTAGGTGCTATTTGTCTGCAAAGTCTAAGAAAACTTACCGAGTCCGAGTGAGAAATAAGATGTTTTCGGTGGAAGAACACGCAACTGCCTACTTACTGTGCTGACATTTCTTAATTCCAAGATTGCCTGTGAAGGAAAATAAATAATTTACTTAAAACAAAAAAAACATACCAGTATTTTAGGACCAATAGCTTTAAAAATCTGAAAGCTAACTTCATAAACTCTTCCAACACTCCATTCGGTGAAAGTAACAACGGGTGGATTAGCAGCAAAAACTTGAATATTTTCCTCGGTCATCCTGAATTAAACCAAGCAACAGAATGAGTTACATTTTAAGACAAGCTTAAATTATAATTTTATTAAAATTATAAATCTTGTTTTACCCAAAAGCAAGAAGCAGCGTAATAAAACAGTAGCAATTGCAGCATGCTATTCTGACACTACAATGGTATGGCATGATAATCTTTATCCTCGAACTAAGGAAAGTCTTTGCACGACTTAAACCCAGTGACGATTCTTCATCGTTCGAGCCCTGGCTACCGAGCTAGTCTTTGTGCAAGCTCCGATTGTCAAACATTTTTTATTTTGGTGTTTTGTATTTTTTTATAATATTGCCCTAAATTAGAACTATCCACCAGGTCCACTGAACAGGAGCAAGTGTCTTTAATGGCCTGCCCAAGGGCGTTACAAGGGTATGGTGCCACTGAGTATCGAACAGGGAACACAAGCCACATTTATTGCGAGGCCAGCGCTCGAACCACTCGGCTACTGGGCCGACAACATATATACGGTCTGTTCTGTCTTATAATTTACTCTTCAAATTCGGGATAACAAATACTTTTGTGGGTCATGCAGACCTCAACTATTTAAACAAAATGAAATTAAATATCATTGTGAAAAATCTTGTAGCTAACGGCAACAAAATTTACCCACTATAAAAGGTCATATATAATATTACCCCAACAACGTGGGTGAATCTCCTAAGTCCTGGTTTACTACATCATTAGCATCGGAAAAATAACTATTGAGAAAACCAATAGAAATCTTACAATTCTTGAGCCACTTCTCTCCCAGCTTTTAAAATCTTCTGCTTCGGTTGATCTTTGGTCAACAACCTTGACGCTCGAGGTTCCGACAGGGGAAGGAAGCGAGGATTTTTCAGGAAGTTGTGTCTGAATGACAATGATGAGAATTAAGGATACAGTATAAGGCTTCTATTTTCTGCAAAACTTTGCAAAATCAAATCTAATTAAAATTTTTAAGCCAGTCCTACCATTTAAAGAAAGATTGGTAGTTATATAGTTTGATCTTTAAGCTTATCTTTAACTTCATTTAACTGTGAAAATATTTGACATAAGTAGCAAAATTTTGTGATGGAAAAATCTTTTGAAAGAATGGCAAAAGCAATACAGTCAGAAAAAATAAAATCTTAAAGTCGGTTTGTCGTTAATATCAGAAAAAGGAAATTTACAAGATAATTCAAAAACCTTTCTTCAAGCCTTGCCAGCAATGTCCTGTCTTCTATCCTTGTTTCATGTCTCATATTTTCCCTCCATTGATCTTTAGCCAAATCACCTTTGACCTTGTGACTTGCTGGCTTTTGGGGAGGGACACTGCATAGGTCTATCGAGTCACTCGACAATGTGGTCACTGTCACATCCTCCTCTTGTAACTGAGTTTTTGACTGCAATTAGAAATAGTTGTCACAATGAGTGGAAGTACAAATTAAACAAACATGGAATTAGCAAAACATATACTAAGAGACGAGACAAGACCATGACACATGAGCAAGACATGCATTTGACAAAAATAAATACCATATACTCAAACAATGGTTGATAAGTTATCTGAAGAAACATTATGTTGACTTACTTTGACAAAACTATCATTCTCATCAAAGTAACCGTCATCCGTTGTTTCTTTCAAGAAATGAAGCGAAGAGGAGAGTGTTGGAATGGAAAAGTGAGGAATGTTTGACTCTGCAAGAAGCAAAAAAACATCTTACAGAGCGCACTTTCTCTCGTACAGTGACTACTTCAGATAAGCTCCAAGTAAAATAGGAAAAAACTATACAAAATTTTTTATTCTCTTCTATGCATGTTTCTCAGTTTGCATCACAATATTTATCAAAAATATCAATGAAAATACTTTATTGGGTACTTTTATTTTTGATTGCTTCATGACTTACTTTTGGGCCCATCAATCAATTGATGGTCTGAAGTAAAAATATCACTTGGAACAATCACTTTGTGAGATTTCAGTTTATCTTCGGCTAAACACCATCGAAAATGCGACGCAACTAAAAGCAGACCAGAGATGTTTTTAAGATAGAAAACATAACGTTTGGAGCCTATCAATCGGAATTAAAAAATATTTGTATTCACAACATTACGTAACGAAAGCACAAAAATGCCAGCAAGACAATCCATTAGCCTTAAATTTATTGTTAAAATTGTACATTTCTGTTTTACAAATTTATCAATTTTACCAAAATTTATCAAAAATATTAAAACTACAATGTAGTTACTGCACTCAATACCTGGGGGAAGTCCCAGCTTCTCATACTTTTGACCTCCGACATCTCCAGCGACATGCCTAAGCGCTTTCTCATCGGCTGACGTGGCACGTGCTCGAGCCTGGTGTATTAGACAATATTCTGTAATTAGCATTCACATGTCTAAAAAGATTTTTGCTATGCATACAAAAACAAGTTTTAGAACCGGTACGCATTTTCTTATAGAAGAGTAGGGCTGCCTAATTGGCAATGATCAGACTTAATATTGCAAGACTAACAAAGAATGCGACACAAAAGAACATTTTTGTACAAATCACAAAAAATAGATTACTTGAATGATATGACGTTCCATCGTATTATATTCATCCAGTTTCTTCTGATGATCCATGTGCACCTAATATTGAGTTTGCAAGTTATTTGACTGAATAGAAATTAATTAATCCACAAAAAAGTAATCAATTATTGCCTGAATAAAATGAAATACAATTGCTATATCAAGAGCTGCAGTCTCTGCAAGAAGCTTGTGATGAAAGTTAAGGAATGATAATTTTGATGAATAAAGTAAAAATAATGCAGCTGAAAGAAAATGCTAACCTGTGTCAGTTGAGTCATACATTTCTTGTGAAACTTAGAGCTACCCTCACTTGAACGAGTCAGATTTTGAACGGTATCTTTTGACATAACGTCTCGTGTGTACAAGTCACGAAATACGCTCGCCAATATGTGAGATACATCCTGACAAAATGAGCAACAAAATACAAAATGATTTCAATTCAGTTGAAATCTTATTTCTAGAAAATTAAACATCCGCAACTGTTTTATTTGATATGACTTAAAAAATGTCAAAACATAGTAAAAAGAAAGACCCATGCGTAATCATAGACGTTAAACATATCTGGCATAATAGCTGCCATGGAAAAGTTGTGGTACCCTAACAAAACATGAGACATTGCACTCTATCTACTTAACATAAAGCGGCAGTGCTTAAACTGGGTAATAATCAGACAATGTATTGTTACCTGTGCTCTGTCAGAAGATGGACGTGGAATGTGCATCGGAGGTTCATGTTGAGACAAATCAGGTGAAATACAAGTGGGAGTTCCAGGCGGCATGACCTCCAGTGAGCTTGTGGTTCCTTCCATTGTCAAATTTATCAGGTCCCTATTCACTGAAGCAACCTAAGTAGTAGTATACTTAAGTATCAAAATAGTACAGTCTACAATAATAAAACATAACGGTTACAATAAAATGTCATTGTCGGAGCAAACAAATTAATTAGGCTACAATTAAACATGTCAACCTCTTTTAAGCATATTTAGTTAAGTAAAAATTCATGACAACGACTTGAGAATTTAAATTGACAAAGACAACCAAGTTGAAACAACATACAAAATTTAAAGGCAAAAGCTAGCCTAATCAAATTCAGCTGTACGCTAATCTTGCAAGTTGAAGCCAGCTTGACAACGAAAGGTTGCGACCACCTTCATCAGTTTCTTTGTTCACCACAATTAAGGGGAAAAACAAAATTAATGAAAAACAGACATAGCCTAGCTTACAAAACGATTAAACATAAGATACACCTTTCAAACTTAGATTATTTAACCTAATTTTTAGTAAAGTTTTCAAACAACTAAATAATAACAGAAATACTTAAATTATTGAGGTAAATTTATAAGCTTAAACTACACATTTAAGCTTTTGCTCCAATCCTAGCGTTAACTTAGAGCCACACTTGGCCCTGTTGCAGGCTTCTCTTGTTGATGTTGGAAACAACCATAGAAACAATTGATGGTACCCGGCAACGCAATAAAAAACAGAATGGAAACTGCCAAAAGAAACATTTCGTGAAATACAGTAGTTTAAAATCGAGGCTAAAATATGTTACGTTGCACAAAAACGTTGGAACTAATCATTATTTTTGTTTATAGCTTTGTTGTTTGTTATTGAATGGGCGCTTGGTAGCAAATTGAAACGGTTAGTGCTCATGGATTTACCTACTGTATTTGCTGAGAATCAATGTTCGATGTTCAGGGCCAGCGTTATCTACGACGGCAAGCAGGAAAGGGCCACATTATGATATGAGAACACTGCACGTCGCAAATAGGGAAATTCCTCAAGCAGCCAGCGTGCCATGGCTTGGACCACCCTGTAAATCTGACCAACGCATCAATGATGCTTCCTCCATTGCAGTGGTTTAAGATGAACAGTTACAAATTCGGTCATTATCATGAGAATCACAACAAACACCTCAAAAACTGCACACCAAAAAGCTCGGTAACCGGAGCTCGAGCAGTGACAATCAGAAATTATCGCTGATTTTAAGTCGTGGAAACAGTTTCGTTTCGTCCGAGGATGAAGGTTGTGACGTCATACCGTTCCACAAATAACGCATAGAGTACATGAAGAGAGCATTTGTCGTTATGAAATGTCCATCATCTACGTAATGTTATGGCCTATACATACAGTCTGCGTTATTCATGGCCACTTTTTAAAGACTTGTCATAGACAAACAGAAGACAGCAGAAAATAAACATTAGCTGCATAGCATAAAGATGAACTTCATTTCAACGAGTTTCTCAATTGTGAATATCAAGCTTTTTCTTTCTAATCTTAGTTTAATAACAATAAGGTTCTCCTTGCAAGACTGCTGTCATGACGGTAGTTACAGTGAATATGAGTACCCTCTTTATAACATAAATTGCGCCAAAATAATTGTATAGTTCGAAGACATCGTGTGCAGAAGTTAGAAAAAAAACAGCGGATTTAATGAAGTTAACAATAATAACAGTGGACAACATAAAAGGCGATAACCAATCTACCTACTCATTTTCTTGAGTAGCTGAGAACCGCACGCATGCGGAGATTGACACCCGTTTGTAATTGCAAACGCTTCTAGATAACTAATAACAAAAACGGCCCATAATATATTAAATTCGACTAAACTAGAAACGTTTACCGCACACCAAAATATATCCTTGGACGCAATTACGCATTGGTATAATATCGTGGTCTACCATCAGCTCTAAATGCAGTCGGTGAAAAGTAAAAATACGATTACGTAAACCAGCGTGATGGAACACCCGAGCAGTACAAATTATACGATAATGGAATGTGTGACGGAATGTCAGATATCTAATAGGTAGATTGCATTTACAAATAATAAATTAGGCGACATGTTAGGAAGCGACTATAGCGTTAATATTGCAACAGAATGAACAGGCGTATTAGTAAGCCACTAGTAAGGCACTTAAGAATAAAAAAAGACTTGCACGTATTTATAACAACTTAAATAATTTCCAACAACTTTACACCATCTTTGTAACAACTTTTTTCAACACAAAAATGACAACAACAATAAAACAATCACATAAAATTTCATGCAATTCTCTAGACTGCAAATACATATTTGAAGAAGGATCAGACATACTGATCATAATTTAATTCATCTACATATGCCATGTCTTCCTCTTCTTGAAGAATACGAGCATATTCTTCATCCTGCGCCAACATCGTTTCAACATCATCTTGTTTATTCACGGGATTTTGTTTCTCACATTTCACGCACGGGCCATTAGCTTTGTCTTCAGGCCTTGATCCATTGTCCCAGTATTCCTAATCAAAAATCAAACACACAACAATTGATAAAACTTGTTCCAATTCTTTCATATTTTGCATGGAGTTTTACGCTTTGAGGCAGATTTTAAAACTTAACTTCATTATTGATATGATAGAACAGCACTGTTTTGATTAGTGACCAATCCTAATGCTGTAGCTTAATGGGCAAACTTTGAATTAACGATGAATGTATTATTTATGAATCATTAAACTGAAATATTAAATAATTTCTGACTTTTTCATCTTGAGCCAGCTGTTTAGCAAGCTCCTCGTCCGACTTCATTCGGTTCTTCTTTGCTGCAGCCCACTCATCAAAGATCCTGTTTTTCATCTTTTTTTTCAAAATGACATCATAGTGGCCACTGGACAACCAGGACAGCCAAACAGTGTCCTTCGGCATTAACTTTTCATTGTGTGGGTCGAAGTGGTGACAAGTGATATGAACTTTTGGATCACTTGAAAATCCACCTAAAGCACCAACCTTACAATTTTGGTCAACCCAACAATAATAATTAATCAATAATACTGCTGGATAAGTAGAGAATTAGTGAGACACGATTAAATAGATGCCGGCATTGACACAAACAACACAGAAATTTATAACAACTTTTCTTACTGGTTTTATAAAACTTGTTTTTAACACAGTGAGTGACTAAAACATACCACTGTACAATCGCACACTTAAAAACACTGAAAAACTACATAGACTTTAAAAAACGCACCAGTAACTATTATAACATTTATATCAAGAAGCCACGTCAGTGCAAGAATTTCAATGTAACTTGCCCACACACCATCCTGAATGGCTTCGTTAAGGAAAATGTCAAAGTCGCCTTCTACAATGTTCTATCAAATGAACAAGTTTACGTACTCTCCAAGCATGCCTTGAGAAGCCAAATGTAAGTGTTTGTTTAGTCCTAGATATAAGTATCACAGTAGTATGAATTAGAGAAATAAACCTCAAAATCCTTTCTGTTTTCAGAAATAAACTGGACCACTTCTTTTCTGACAATTAAATGCTTAGACTGATCGTGAATCAAGGCTTGAGCTAGTGCCCGATACAGACAATTTCCATCTTGGATGATCTGAAATCTGGATCAACAGACTGATATAAAACATGACGCAAAAAAATTGCAAATAAAAAGCCGCTAAATATGCCAGGTATGGCTACAAAATTAATTAATAATTACAATTGCAAAAGCAAAAAAATGAGGAACCCAAATTACCTGTAAAGACCATATTTTTCTTCTAAATAATCATTTTGAATTTCAATTTCGCTTTTTGATTTGTTTGGCGATTTTCCATCCACAGTGTCATGACACTGAATTGAATCTTTAGATTTTTTCGATGATATGGTCGGTAAACAGGACCTGTCTTTATGCTCATCACTAAAAGGCCATTTCAACCAAGTAGAAGAATTTGAAGCACTTGACTCTACGTTCTTATGTTTTTCTTTTTTTGATGACGATGCAATACTGTGCAAAGCTATTTCATCTCCATTCTCAGTGAATGAAGGATGCTTTGTAAGTGACGGTGTCCTATTAAAAATATTATAGGAAGTTAGTATTTTCTCATAAATTATAGAAGTTAGTGAGTAGAGTAAGAAAAAGGTTTATTTCCATTATTTACAGTTAAATTTAAAGTAAGAATTGGATTAGAAAATATATTTAGATCGCTATGTTATAACCCTTAAGCTAGCTTAACAAGTAGCCGGGAAGATCAGTTTTGAATTCACAATCTATTAGGTGGATAATGACTAGGAGCAGTATATGATATGAATATACAGTTAGTATGTATATTTGCCTATCACGGTAAAGTTTTTCAATTTTTAAACTCAGTTCAAGGTCATGTATAATAACTTTATCCAGAGATATATTTAATCTGTGAATACATTCACACACTTGTACCTTAAAATGTCTGAAGAAGGATGAATACCGGCATCAATCCACCAGCTATCGTATCCAAGGTTTGTCAATTTTTCCCATGGGTAAATTAGGCTAAACTGCTGTGCATATTTACCATTCTTTGACCAACATGTCAGTTTAGAATTATTTGTCATAATCCAATAGCAAAGTAGCAGTTCAAGGCAAGCTATTGGTTAAGAAAACTTGCCAAAATAAGACTTGGTGACTATTACTATAAAGATTTTTTTGCAGGCTTCAATTCAGTTTAACCAAAAAGTTCTCGAGTTTTTTATTCGATTTATGCCTTGCATGCTAGTGAAAGTTAAGTGACCTATTTAATTTGCTAATTTCATGCTAATGTAATGTTTTTATCTAATGCTCAGATGTAATGGAAGTACACATTTTGACCTAAACAGTAATGTTAAATGTACACAGTTTGACTTATTCAATCTTTAAATAAACTAAAAATTGAGCGCACAAAAGTTCTGTCCAAGTCATTAAATGCAAAATAACGCACCTTAACAGCGGAACTGAAGCCCATGAAACGAAGTAGCCTAAACCAAACTCTGCAGTTTGGACAACTGTACACTATTAGCCTAAAACAGTAAAATGAGATATTGAAGAGTCACAAACAAAAGGTCGACGAGCCGCAGTTTGCCTTCCGTTGGTCTAAAATGAAAAATCGTTTTCCACTGGGCACTTCTTAAGCCATACAACTCAACCTTCAAGTTCTGCTAGGCCAAATTTTCGTTTGATAACAAACTCTAGGCCAAGAACGCTTGCAACCCATTACCCAAAAGCAGAAGGGCCATAAGATCATGAGACAACTAAATTGTGGATGTTTACATGTACAAGGGGAATCCCACACAGCTGTCACTTCTTGGCGCTGTCGCCAATAATAACATTAAAAACGATATTTTGGCCAAAACATGGTGGCGAACTGGTGCCACGAAAACCCTGCCCGTCGTAAGAGTCTAATAACAATGACATCAAACATCTGGCAGGCATTCGCTTTTTGTACCTCAGCAAAGTTTTAAAACTTGACTGACTGAATATTCAACCATTACATTTATATATCTCTATCCGGATCGTTGTAAAATATTTAGCATGTTGTTTGTGGTTTGGTATAGCCTACGCATATTTTGAGATTAGCATAATAAATGTTAATTTGCCCAGTAGCCTACGATCTACGCATATGAAAATGGCAATTAGGCCTAACAATTCTTGGTAGAACAGAAAGTGGTAATCCATGTTTTGGTCGCTTTTTATATATTTTAAATTGTTTCATTAAGATACTTTTTATGAGTGGAAACAATGTTGTACTATTCTACTTAAAAAGTAAATATGAGAAATCGCGATTTGCAAATGTATTTTTCAAATAATAAGGTCTTCAAGAAAGGTCGCATGGACACTACCCAGCCATTCTTGGTACGGTATAATAATCTTTATCCACCGACTGAGAACAGTCTCTGCACGAGTTAAACCCGGCGGATGATTTCTCATCGCTCTAGCCCGGGTTACCGAGTTAGCCTTTGTTCAAGTTTTGACTGATACACGCAGTTGCTCTTTTTATTGTATTGCTCAAATTTGGAAGCGTTCATCAGGACAACTCAATATGAGCAAACATTGTTAATACCTTGCCCAACGGTATTACAATGGTAGCGCCGCCAAGTAGCCTATAACAGAAGCCGCATTATTGCGCTTTTTAGGCTCAAACCGCAAGGTAACCCTGAAACACGACAGAAAGCAGCTGCATAAAAAATTACACACAAGAGAAGCCCACTGCATACTGAACCGATTCGTTACTAAATATAAACTGTTGTCTTAACCGAAAAATTGGGTAACTAGCAAGGTAGAAATGCGGAAGTTTATCATATTATTATGTTTATCGTATCGTTATGCTTGTAACTTCTCCCGGCGTCAAACATCAAAAAATGCCATAAAATATTTGTTTATTTTATTATACAGTGAATTTGCTAAAAGACCGATTACTCGAAAAATCCTGCATGGGAATATCAGAAATTTTGCTTGTCAATTTAGTATGCTTTGGACTGACATTCTATAAAATGCCATCATTCAAACTTTTTTAACAGAGGCGCAAAATAAACACTAGAATTTTTGACCTAAAAACCCAATTTTAGCTACTTTCATGCTAATTTTTAGCCAAATTCCGCACGCGACCTGGAACATTGAAGCACGCCAACTGCTAGGGTAACTCCCAGGCTAGAAAACAACACCAACCATGCTGCCTTCTGATTGGTTTAAAGCCCTACGTAGGACGTCCAACAAAATCATGGAGATCTTAGTTTTAAGGGTTTGACGCCTCCTTAAGGGATGCGAAACCCAAGGAAAGGCAATTCTTAATTTTTAACCAAAGCTTATGACTGGTATCTGCAGTTAAACCAAAGTCTATCGAGTATATGAGCGCTCGTTAACTTGAATATATCGAAACGTTCAAAATCGCAGTGAAGCAATATATCGAGTATTTTGAATACCCCAACAACGATCCTAAATTTTCATTGAAACGGAAGGGTTTGAAAACTAAATGCTCATCTCACTAAGTGACTCATTTGGCATCTGAAGTTTTCATACAAACACTGACGACCAATAAACGTGAGAAACGAAATGTTATGTTTTTAATCTGTAAGCAATAGGTTTAACGTAAGAAAACAAAAAATGGCGACAGCAGCAAAGTTGTTGCGCAGCTCGCACGTAACAATGTACCGCGTTCGAACAAAGTGTAACACAAAGTTAGGTAACAATACGACGGGGATTCCCCGAATAGAAAATAGCTATCTATACCAAACTAATATCCTTGTAACATAAACAAAGAACGCAATAACGGATGTGACGTAACAACGGGAATAAGAATCAAAGAACATACTTCAAGTCGGTCTGTTATGATTAAAAAAATTGCAAGAAACTACGTGAAGTGGCGACCTACGAGTTAAGTTGTTCATCAGGCGACCGCTTGTTCTCAAAGGTGGCAAGCAGGGATATAAATAAGTTGTCAATTAAGTAAAAAAGTTATTAGGACGTGATACAAAAAGAACGACATGTTATCAAATCAAGGCAATTACATTGTTGCTGGCTATGGCTTCAATGTCAGAGATAAGATTCGGTTTTTCTGCTTTTCTCAAACCGAGGATTGTTGCCGGCTAGTACGGTGCGGGCTTGTGGCAGTTTCGGAACGACTGGGTCCGCGGAACCCAATTTGGGGCGCAAGCGGGCCATGGCCGACTCCGGGGCTATATTTTGCAGCGAATTGTAGACCGATTTGTCCCAAAAATCTTGTCCGGGGAAATCACTGGCCCCCAAAGTGTGACGTCGTTTGACTTTGTCCCTTGAGCCGCGACGACGCGATTGGTTGATTGTGACGTCATCGCCGGGATTAGGTCGGATCACTTGTCGTTTGGGATCACAACGATTGAAGATATTCTCGTCTGAGGCACAGCGCGCGAGCATGCTCTCTTTACGAGTGACGCGATTCGCCTTGACGAAATCTCGATGCTGTTGTCGTTGAGCTTTCCGCTCCTGGTACATTTCGCGCGACGACTTCTTTGTGGGGGGGAACATGTGGATGTTATCCGGGGTGACCACCTCGCCCGCCTTCAACGATGGAGCAGTTAATTTCTTTGAGGTAGGATAGTTTAATGGAAGGGGGGGGATCCTGGCGGCGACGTCGTAGTTACGATTCGCGTATCGACGCGACGGTCGACGCTCCAGTTTCTTGTCGAGGTTGGTGAGATTTTTTAATTTTTCCTCTAACGTGTCGCCGACGTAGACTGACGTGTCAGAATCCGATTCGTTTTGTTCTTCGTCTTTGTTGATGGAGCTCAGCTCGGTGTTGTTCTGCGTCATTGCCGATGACGTCACCTTCTGTGGCTGGCGATCTCCGGGCCGAAGCGGGGTACTGGTTGCGAGTACGGCCGTGAAATCACTCGGGTTCTTGCAGTATCTTTTATTCTGCAGGGATTCCCCATACAAACTGGGTACGGTCGGTTGGGTGCCGGTCGAGTGACGTGTTACGACGTCACGGGGTTCGGGATTCTTTAAACCGGCCCCGGAAGATCGACGTGGCTGCATAGGGTGAGAGCGCTGAGGTGTAGGGGGTCCAAACTGACTGCTCCGTGGGGTCACCTGAGGTGATGTATCGGTGGAAGATGACGAAAAGTTGGGGAAGGGGCGCGCAACATCCGTCTTTGCGAGTCGCTCCAAATTTTCCACATAGAAATCATATAACCGGGCGGGTATGTCGTGCGGGAGATGGGACTGACCTTTGGCGGGCCACCCGGCTCGTATCCCAGACGCGGCAGGTTTGGCGACTTGGTATTTTGCGGGGGCGCTTGTATGCGCAGGAGATTTGGGTGGGGTTGGCGGGGTCTGCTTCGGTTGCGCCGCACGAACGTGATTCCTCTGCGCTTCCTTGAACCCGTACTCGTCATCACTACTATCTTGCTCCTCTAGTTTAACGCCACCTTGCTGATTCTGCAACCATCGTTTGCCGGCACCAAAAATCATCTCCATGACGTCACGAGAAAAAGATTCTTTCTCTGATGCAACGGACGCCTGGAAAGGTGAAAGGTCACGGGATAAGCTCGAGTAAAAATATTTCATATACGCCTAAATCACGGGATTGACGTCGTAGACAGAGAAATATTCCTCACCTTGGACTTGGAAGATTCACTTGTGCTATCTGTAAAAAAAAACACAAATTAAGTAGGGGTTGGTGACTGCGAATGACAAGATAATATCTCATTATGACGTAACAAAATCTGCCCAGCCCTCAAACATACGTGCATGGGGGGATTAATGGAATCTGATATTTGCGCAATCAAGCGAAAATGTCACGTGGTTGATGCGACGTAGCTATAACAACGAATTGTGATGTCATGACGACTTGGACAAGCACCAATAAAATCATACCACGTCATCATGCCTCATACAACATTCGATAATCGTGTCATAAGGAATGAGGTTACGACGTAATAATCATTCAGTGAAAGTACAAATGCTACTCAATGAAATTTACTTGTAAATATGAATTTTTTCATTTCAAGCGACAGATTTAATAAACATGTGGGACATGTCAATCAAATGCTGTTCCATGCATATCTAATACAACACATTGTGACGTCACAAAAAAAACTTACAGCGTCGCGATACAAGACGTTCGACGAAGGCTGAAACATCGAGCTGAGTTTGCGTTAAAAGAAATAATTATAACTAGCAGTAAAGTTAATAACTTAAAGAATTGCTTACATTTGAAGAAGTCAAAGTCACGGAAACCGTAAAAGCGCATTAAAAAAAGAAGAGAATATTTAAGGAACAAAGATAACGGGAATTTTGTGGTGACAAATCGCAAAAAAGCGTGAAAACGAGGCTGAAAAAGCAAAACTTGGAACTAAACTGGATAACGCGCAATGCAACCAGATCTTTTCTGCACATCTGCTGGTCTAACCATAACCCCTTCGTCTAAGCTGTCTGTATCATCACCTTTATCTCAACACATCTTAAACCTGAGTTCTTTCAATCTAAATCTCTCTCAATGCTCAATTGCTTAGCAGTATGTCTTCACAAACTTACAGTTCCTTGTGTACCCGCTGCCTCTATACATTACATTTGAGAAGTTGCAGTATTTGTGAATAAAAGGAATTCTGTTGAAAATTTTCTACCTGATGTCTTGCTATCACCTTCTGATGAAATATTGAGCTAAAGTAAAATGCAGCTGTTTGTGAGACTCCATCCTGCTGTAAAATAATAAAATCTTGGTGATTAAAAAACTGACAATGACTACACTTGAATGTTCTAAACCACAACCTCTTCTCAACCACTTAGCCCTGTTGTTTCTAACTAACATCAAGAACTTTCTGCAAATACAACCCTGTCACCATATTGTGCTGATACTGTAAAATTACATAAACATCAGTCGCATTTTAAATAAACAGTACTTCACCAATTCTAAGTCACATCGCCTTGCTAGCACGAAATAGCCGTATCAGTCCTGGTTTGAGAAGTTAAACAGCAATAGCCGTTGTAAGTCGATGAGGCAGCTGCTTACCTGATGTGTCGCCGGGCGTCCTTCCCACATTGGCGAGGAGGTGATCGATGTTTGGGACTGGTTCGTGGGGATCTTCGGATGGTGGCGGCTGGAGTTGAAGGCCAGATTCTTTCATATCAGCATCGGAGAAAAACCATGCAGACTGGAAAATGAAAAGGATTTCATGCATTTTTATGAAATTATACTTGGCAAGCGATCAATATTCAACTGAAAAAGCAGAATTCTTTATAATTTAAAACAGATTCATTCCACAGTTTTTATATAGAGCTTGTTTTTGTTGCCTGACAAAAACCAAACTCAAACAGAAATTTTTGAACAAAAAAGTGGAGAAAGTTCCATTTTCATCAACATTCCAAATTAAAAATTTATCATCAATGTCAAAATCAACCACCTATGACATAATATAGGAACGATGACATCACTTAAGTGTCTGAAAACAGAAAAAATACGTCACAATGACATTGTTTCGACAAGTACGCAGATTTTTTATTTGAATATTCCAGTGAAGGGGACATGAAACAAAAAAAACAAGCGCCAACCAATTTGAATAGACATCTTAATAACCATGCAAAGGAAGTCAGTCTGTTGCTGGCATGCCGTAAGTGCAGCACCATCTACTGAAGTAGGAAGTGTAGGCATTTTAAATCAAGCTGTCGCGATGTGCGATGTAAGAACTCTTCTGTGACATCATAAGCAAAACAGGAAGCTGTTGATTGAACAACGCCACACAATCAGCACGAAACCCCTTTGAAGGGAAAGCACTGCAGGCTGTTTTATTGAAGATTTTGGCAAAAACGTTTTCAGTACCATACATAAGTAAAAATACTGTTAATAAATATTCAAACATTCCCAGGTTTTTATTGGCTAAGATGCAACGCGGATGTCCACGTTCTCGAAAAATCTACGAAAATATACCGGCTGAATCAGATCTTGTTTCAACCAGAAACACTCGGAACTGAATAAATAAGTGCAACTTGATACACTGCACATGTGTCTATCTATTGCAACTGAACAAAAACCACAAACAAGCCGGATTCCCGGAACCAATGCATGTCATTGATGATGTCATCAGTGTACTTAGCGTGTGGAACAATTGTGATGTCATTATGTGTGACAATCAATCACAAGACACTGTCGCTAATGAAAGTTTGAAGGGTACGCAAAGCGCGTTCAGCCAGTGCGAGTATCGCGAACATTTAAACCAGTCTCCGGGATTGTCACAAGATGAAACTCCGCACAAAAGTTGGAATTTCTTCGTGCTCTCCGGTGAATATTTCTTCACTCTGTGTTATCATCAACACTCATAAAATATTTCAACTATATTAGATACACGCTGACAATATTGAGTTAATATTGAGTGGACAGCACATGCATTAAGAGTATGATGTAGCTTAGATCATTCTTTACGGAATCATGTATTTCTTGATGGGCATTATCCTTGAATGTAAAATTGTACCATTATTATCATTACCCCAATAGATATATTCAGCTTCTATAAAGCTAAATTGCAGAAAGAAATTGATGGAAACGAAACCAAAAATACTTAATGACATGGAACAATATAATTGCTATTGCCAGAAAAGGCATCAGAAAGTATTTTACATGTGAAAACCCTAATTTCTACACTAATGTCAACTTTCTAATCATATCTATACAAAATATGAACACCTTCAACTAATTAAACGATAAAATTTATACTGACGTGTTGTAGAACGCTTTCAACGATCCGACATTGATCAGACATATCGGTTACCATGGTAGCCATGTTATCAGAGATCGTGCTTCTCACCAGGGTCGGACCAAACACTATGGCCAGGTTTCGAATTTCCATCTAAGAAAAAGTTTGTTTATAAATTTTGGCGTTTTGGCAGGAAGACAGCATTCGGCATTACGTCATAAACGATGCTATGATGTAAAATACGAGCCGCGGGTCGACGCACTTTTTATCAAAAACGTATGAAAAGATTTCGGTCTTACTACCATTAACATTTCTCGGTTCTCTTAAGCATGCTGCTTGAGTGCAATGTGAACGTGCAAGGACAATAGAAGTCGTAATACCTTATTAACGTCAGAGTTGTCGGCGACCTTCTTCAGATGAGAAACCAAGAACTTAAGAGTTTCATAATGAGGAGCGGGAAGCATGTGGATGAGACGACGAAGTCCGTTTAGTCTCTCCTCTGAATCTTTCTTGCGATTCATGGAGATAAAATCTTCGTAAAGTTCTGTTGGAAACACAACGTAACATTTTAATTCTTGAAATTAACGCAAATTTTTTTAAGGGTAAGCACATGTGATCAAAGTACATTGGTGAAAACTTATCACATTACGTTTTACAAAAGGTCTACTAAGATAAACTGAACCTCCGTGAGAAGTATATTACGTGCTTCTCACCATTTGTGAAAAGAGGGTCTGGCAGTTTCCTGAAGAATGACTTCAGCAGTGAAGATACAACATTAAGCTCGCAAAATCTCGGATCATTTTCTAGATCAACCGCTTCGAGTCCTCTAAAATTTAGCTCCTCTTGCAGAGCGGAAAGAGTCCCACTGTTTCCTGGGACTCGATAGATCCCCATAAAAGTCAAGCCCCTTTCCTCCACGACTCGACAACAGAGATCCACAACAAAAGGAACAAACTAAACAATCGTCAAAATCGTTAACATGCATCGTGGGCTGAGATTAATAGATCTTGTAAAAACAGAAGTATGAATACTGTATTTCCAATTACTTGAGCGACTGCAGTATCCTATACTAGGCTGCCTTCACACAAGGAAAGCTCAACATTATAACGAAGACATTGCGCACAAAATGTATGAAGATGTGATATGCACAAATGCATGTATCTCGAAATACCACAGCAGATACCTCATTGTTTAAGCTTGGTGGGCAATCTTCTAAATGAACATCAAATGTCCCACCCTGCATCAAGGTCTGTCCTTGCCCAAACTTCCGAACAATTCGATTTACGCTGCCCCTCCATTTGAATCGACGAGAACCATCAACTGTGAAAAATATCACTTAATTGTCCACGAAACTTTCTTGTTGAAGGATTAACTGCGCAAACTTCAATATTTACTTTTACGCTAAAAGACCACGGCATTAAGCCACAGCTCGCAACATTTTGTAAAGAGATAACCTTCACAATATAGCAAGCATAATCTATGGCATTAAAAATATTTAAGTTGTAGCAACTTACTGTCCTTCACAGGAACAGTCACTCTTCGAACTGGCTTCGGTGATCTGCTCTTCCTTGTTGGACGCTTCTCTGGTTTTGGACTGCAAATAAGAAAGGAAAGTTTGTAAAACCCGCACAATTTCTACTTATCCATAAAAAGCAATGGTGAAAGGCATTCCATGTATAATGTGTCAGCTTGCTGATGGTTGTTAAAGCAAAGTGAAATTGCAACTCAAAACATTTTGATGTTCAGCAAAGTGATGCACTGTCCAACTGCAAAGTGATGCACTGTCCAACTGCAAACACAATCCTGGAATACCAGCCAAGTGCCAACAATACCACAAAAATGCAGCTATGTGGGTTAGTGTGATTGTTAAACCAAAGAAAATTTTGTTCCAAAGTTATTGCTCAAATAATGCGGGCATTTTAACAGGTGAGTCAGTATGTACTCATTATGACATCCTGTGATGTCACAATGCTGTCAGGAAATGATTGGTGCAAGTATACCTGATGTGCAACTTCTTATAAAGCATCGGTGAACGTGACGCTATTGACATCCTGTATGGAATATGATTTTAACTAGGAAATAACACTACCTTTACTTCATACAAGAAAGACAACAGTCATATATCCTTTAGAAGAATAATACTGTGTAATATTGAGATTTTGATAAATAAATATAGCTTAATAAATAAGCTTAGCAAAAACTGCAGATAAATCCAAACAAAAGAATGTTTCAAAAATTTGGGTAATTGGCTTTGAATAATATATTTCAATGAGAAAAATACCAACGGCCACCACCAGTGAATTTTAAAAGGTAGAGTAAAACTGCACAACATAGGCATATAGTGTGCTAGGACAAAATAAGCTCCTCGTTGTATAAAAGTGCCCCACCTGGACTCTGACTTCGATCCTAAATGCATTGGCTTCAATTTCATGCTCTCATCGTCACTCATTTCCCCATCAAGTCTTTCCATCGACGCTCGTCTGCTTGAGTTGCCGTCATATAAAGCGCGAATTGTGCGTTGAATTTTGTCTGCCATTTTCCCTCCACTTGACGCACGAGGCCGCGGTGGTAAATCGTTAAGAACTTCAACGGAGCGCGGCTTTGGCTTTGCCCAATTCCTGTTCTTCTCACTGTCCGAATCAGGTAGTTCAAATGGTACGTTGCTTGCCTTCGCTAATTCTCTCAACAAAATACGCTGCTCTGCTATGGTTCTCGGCTTTATCTCAGTGTTACCCTGCTCAGTTTCTAGAGGGGCCGATATAACCAATGCAAACTCGGAAGACTGGTCAGAGACTGCTTCGGTTAAAACGACACCACGGCGTCGATTTTTCTTCACTTCCTCTAATTTGGTTGGTGAGTCACCTTTTGTTCTTCGTTGAACAGGAACAAGGTTCACTTGAGGGGATTCTATATCATCCAAGCCGTTTGGCAGACCATGCAAGTCTAATGGCTGAGGTGAGGAAATAGTTGTCGGTGTAATAAACGGCTTGGTGTATTCAATGGTTGCCACCTTTGCGTTACTTTCCTTGTAACTCAGTTTGACTGAGTGTCGGCGGTTTTGTGTGGAGGCGTAAAATGGCGGGGGGCCAAGTCGTGCGCGCGACGAGTCGGACTCGTCCAAATGGAGGCTACGGTAAGCCACCTTGTGTCTGGTTGGGTCGGAATAACTCCGAGGGATGTTAGATCTCTTTGTTAGTTTTGCAGAGGTGTCTGTGAGCGGCCGCACACTGCGAAGCACACATGGGTCACTCTGTCTCTGATGCTGTTTCAATTCCGCAAATGACACGCTTTGGTTGCTTCGAAGAGGCATTCAAGCCAATGTGCACAGATAATTCCCTTCACCAGTTCTAAATATATAATTATCTTCTAATCTAACAGCATGTCAACGTAAATAAACTGCGTTTAAAGGGCGCAAGACGTCTTGTTAACTTGTTAGAAATCCCTGACCGTGCCCAAAGTGAGCAGACTAGTAAATACAAATCTTGCAGGAAATGAAAGCAGTCAAATGAAAGCCTGACCGAATCCTAAACAACTTCCTTCTCATTATACCCTTCTACTGTACCGATGCCCACCAAATAAATAACGCTAATAGATCGAAAGTGTAATTGTGCTAAACCATTTACCAGTCCACAGATATCTCAGCCATCGCCAACAACTAAAAATAATTAAATAATTTACATAATTCAAATCGACCCGTCATCCCCTAAAGTAAAAAAAGTCTAAAAACTTAAATCATCAAATATAATCTAATACTCAAAAATGGTTTACTGAGTACAAATACGAAAAACGCTTCCTGAATGTAGTCTTATTCAATGCGACATTTAACAGTTTGTTAACGCCATTCTAGACCAATCTACAATTGACAGCGCCAATCCAAAACTGCCTTACTAGGAAAGTTGTTTTTCACGACGGGCGACATTGTGCTGCAACAATTAGTAAGGGATACAGGAAATGATGACGTTATGCAAAGTGTGTGTGCAAAACGACGTAAGCGTTGTATAGAAAACAGGAAGAGACGTGTGTGGTTGAAGATGTGCCATCATGACATGAAATGATTGGAAGAAAGAGGTTCCATTTCATTCCCCAAACATGCTCAGTTTACGTCATGTCTCTGATGCGCTGACCGAATAGTTCAAGACTGATGACAATGCGAATGACGATGTGCTCAGGTGGAGGGGCTGACCAACTGCCTGACTTTGGTCATCACTCGCTGAAATATGAACTGAACTTTCGTTGAACTTATATGCCCAAAGATCGAAACAGTTTTGAGTAAACTCTACTAAATCTAATCTAACTCGTATTGTGGCTTCTATCTGGTGCCAATTTGGTGAGAAAGTAAAACGGTTTCCTTGCCGGAGGTTTGCTCCATAAAGTAACTCTTTTTAAAATACGATGGAAGGTCGTGTTTGGTCAATTCAGCTTTGCAACAGCAATAGAACTGGCAATAAAAGGCCCGCATTGCAACTTGGCGCAATAAATTGCACCATGATACGTCAATTTCACACCAAGTCTCAGGTGAAAAAACGCCAAACTCATTCACATGACAGTTATAAAAAATTTAAAACCCCTACTAAGCAAAAAATGAAACCTAAGCAAGAACATACGCAACAGCATAGGCAAATCCAAAATGACTATTATTGAGTCACATTTAAATCACTAGTCACAAAATAAAGTGGACAACATTTGAAAGTTAAAGTGAACTTTATAGCCCAGTGCACTGGCATTAAAATTCAAATGTAAACACCGTTGAATAAAAAACAGAGTTAATAGATATATAAAAATCTACATAATTATAAACAATAACATTATCATCTACAGCTACTAAGGAAGTTCATGTGTTCCTGTTAGATCATAGAGACAACAGCATGTAATACAGCATAAATACATAAACTACTTTGTTTCGAGTGCTGTTATCAAAACAACCATCAGACATATTGATCAATACTTCGGTATTTACAATAATACATATACCAAGATAATTTTGTTTAAATATAGCTTCTTAATGTTTATAGATCTATTTTATAAATACATACATCATCGAAATACAACAACATTTTCCTAATATTGGTGTACCAATACTTTTCTGCCATTTCATTTTAACAAGCCTTCTCACGATTCATCTTTCGTTCACAGTAGTTATACAAACAATACTGTAGTTGTAATAAAGAATATTTCAACCAGATCATGGCTCACTCACCCTGACTCGATCTGACTAGTTTTCCTTAAAATCAAGTCCTCGTTTATCGTGACTTGACCATCCTTGTTGTCATGGTTACCACTGACCTGGATGGAGTTGATCCAAGCGAGCATGTCATCTCTGTCCTCAGCCTGGAAGATGGACAATTTTTTACCGCATTTTACCATTAATACACGCACTGGGTCAAAAAACAAATAATCTCAGACTCACCTGAAACAAATACTCCGACCCGTTACAGGTTGTTACTTTGAAGACGTTTCTCCTTTTAACATAATTGTATGCAATGGACACGAGTGAGCCCTGGATGTTGAGTGGTTCCTCTTCTTCAAGAGGAAGTTGTGAAGGAGGTTGGCCAACTCCCGAAGATGGAAGATTTCCACCACCGTTGACAGAAACATCCTGACAGAAGAAAAAAGATAAAATAATAACTTTGGTCTCATAATAATCAAGATGCTGCCTAGCTGAGAAACCAAGCTTTTTGCGAAAACTTTATAATGAAAAGACTTTTATGGAAATTTCACAGAAAGTTATTGGATGCAAGTTTGCACACTTTTTTAATTTTCAATATTTTGTCCGTAAATTTATACAGTTTTTATTGATTGCAGAAATAAGAGGGCAACCTGTTTGTTTCTACTCCAGTCCTTGCACAGATAGATTGATTGTTCTTTCAATACAACCCAGATCAATTTCCAGGATTTCTGCGAGCTAGTTCGTTTGCCTTTTTCAATCGTTGCAACCTGACACACAAGCACAGATGTCAAGCTAAGGGTAACTGAAGAAGAACAGCATAGCAATGTGACACTCCAAAGCAGTGGTTCGTTTTCAGGATGTGAACCGAGAGCTATTCTGTCGACATGTCATTGATCACTTTTATTATTAACATCTTACTTAATTTGAACATTACAACCCTGTAAGCCCTATGCATGGATGACTCATTTATTTGTGACAAGCCTTGTAAATATCTGAACAGGGGATTCCCCGAATTTAGTAGAAAATCCCTCTCCTTGTAAGCTTGGCACTTGATGGCTAATGCATCAAACTGTTTTTGCTCTTTACCTGCACGAAGGAGTTCTTGTCTTTCTGACTTTGAGCTTTCTTATTGCTAGTCAATCTATTTAAGGTCCTGTTATTGAGTCATAACGGAGGTCAACAAAGTTCATAGCAGATGAGAAGACTTAGACTAATACTCTAAGTCTAATGATTTAAGTGCAAATCGATCATGGTTTCGAGCGTTAACACATAAAAAACAATCAAAATACAAATGGCACACAAAGTTGACCGCTATTTAATGTGTAATTTTAATTTTAGTTGTTTGTGGTTCATGCAGTATAAAGCAAAATTAGCTGTAATTTAAGATCGTGTCAAAAAATATCTTTCTACAAATTGGTGCTGTACCCATGATTCTTTAAAATGTAACTACAACACTATTTATAAATTTTAAACGATTTCTGAAAGCTCTATGAACCACAATGGGAACCAACACCCTAAAATAAGCTATAAAAAATTCTTGTGCATAAAACAATGTCATTTTTATAAGTATACCACCTATTATACTGTTAACCTGACAACGTGAATCACTAAAAATCCATTGCACACCAACCTTGAAATACAAAAATCCTTCGCGTACAACGGTGTCATCATAGTCGTTCAAGTCCAGTGTGGGAGGTGGGCCAAGTGGTCGACCTCGAGAGCCACGACGGCTCTCATCCGCCTGCGCCTCCACTATCTGAGGTGACTGTACAATCACGTATGTCGTTATGTCATTTACCCACACACAACCGGTGCAATGAATATTTGTCATATATATTGAGTGTACATATTATTTAACCTTTCAGCATTTTTTTGCATCGATAGGGATTTTAGCAACATCACTAGATCACACAACACAGACCACAGATAGTTAAATAACTAGAATATTATTATCGTTTTTCCAAATCTACTTACATCAGCTTCCTGGCATAAGTATGCATTACATGAGACAATTTCAATAAAAAGAAATATATTTCAGCAGATACAAAATACAGGCGTTCAACTTAATTTCCTAAAATAAAGGTTTTTATTAAAATGCGAAACTGATGAACTTACAGCTTCACCGAAGAAATTCTTCAGTTTTCTAATGCTCGGTTGCCGCTTGTGGGAGGGCGTTCTGAAAAAACAAGAATTAGATGTAAAATCAATAGACAAGTTGATGTAGTGTTTAATGTTAAGGTTGTTGCGAAATCATGTTGAACGTTCTACGTCGGCTAGAGTTGTATACTGGCTGTAGTAGGTTTAACTCAACAAGTAAAATCACAAACAAATTTCATTCAATGAAACACAAATATTGAAGTGTAGACAGAAAACAGCATCACACGGGGTAAGTTGGTAACTAACGTGTTATCAAGTATTAAGCTCACCTCAAAAGAGCATCGCCTGCTTTAGAGGCACTTGTTGCAATTTGGTAGGAACGCCGGTGAACACCTTTCGATGAATTTCGATCTAAAAGCGATCAAGATCGATTAAGAAATCACATCAAGAGAGCCTTTTTTTCGATAACTGACATAAATAGATATCTAACAATAACTATGCCTTTAAAACTGAGAATAGCAATTCCTTGATTTTGGCATAGACCTAGATGTAACACTGGAAATTTTCTAATTGAAATCTTAAACCTGAGAACCTAAAATAGAAGTTGCAACTCAAATATTCTGCAGAACAAGCCGCTCAAATACTTGCAAAATTTTATAACAATAGTTATACTTAGAATGCAGGAAATAACGTACATCAGCATCAAACCAATTTAGCAATCAGCATCATGGAAATACACACTCTTAAGGTCAGTGAAAAATAAAACAACTAAACTTTAATATGTGCACAAGATGCACGACCAAAACGTTTTAAGTAAAACATACTTACCCTTAACTGCCGCTTCAAGCACTTATACTCACAACTAACATGGCTTAATACCAATTGGAAGACTACAGCAACTCAGCACTTAATCCAGTATATAATGGAATAATTGGCTTAGGGTCACAAGCACACTGAAGCCACCGGTTGCTCAAACTATATTCACCTTATGCTCTGTGTCATTGAAGTGTGACATCATATGCTACCATAGCACGCTCTATGGCCTAACAAGGCACACTATATATGTGTGGTGTCATATATTTGGGATATAATCCAAATTACCATAGCGCTAACATTTAAAACAGCTTATTGCACCTTATTACACTGTGGCCAGTCCTCAATTAAAGACAAAAAAGCTTTCCATCAATCAAAACACATCCTATAAAATTATTTTTTGCTTCCTGTCTTGTCTGGTTACAAAACGTTATATTTGTTGGGGCCATATCGCTAAAAAGCTTTCCATATTTAGATTGCAAAATCTATTCTAATGCATCAACTACACGTCTGATGGTATTCTTGTAATAGAAGGGTGTTTAAACACACGATAATCAGAATGCTCTGACTCTAGGTTAGGTACATGATCCATTTACCTAAATCAACTGTCTTAAACAGGATACGCAATATTAATGCGTCATACAGGCCATTTTTATACGTCTACGTGAACTTCCTGAAACTGCGCCATAGACCATTTAAAGAGTGCTCTACTTCGTTGAGCGTTAAAAAGCTTTGCTGAGGAAATTCGAAAAGAGCTCTGCAACTGATACGATGGGTATGTGTAGGAGATTATAAAACAATGCTTTTTCACTTCAATTATAACCAGAATTCTTTATATCGAAAGCAAGCAACGAAATTTATGCACAAAACACTATAAAATTAGTCATTTATTTAATATGCGTTGATAGCAAAAAGTGACATCTTACCCGCACTGCTGGAACGAGTGTGTTTCCTTCGGACAACCTTTTTCGGCATTTCGCTTGTTGATAAAATGCTGTCAGCTGAATTGCTACGACCAAATTTACCTGAAAATAGGAAACAATATGTGTCAAATATTGGCAAAACACCAGGCAATCTATTTATGGCAAATTGGTTTTGCATAATAAGTTTCTAATATTAATAAAGATTAACAGATAAATCAGTGATAAAACTGACATTAAAATGTTGCTTTCAATGCACAGATACAACTACAAAGGCAACTTACTCAGTGCAACGTGTTTTTCTCGACCTGACTCAGTCCTGACCATGCTATAGATGGAACCATCAGTGTCTGGGTCAGGCTGCAATAAGATAATTGACTTAAAATATTTGACAAATGTCAATAAATGCTTTGTGTGATGTGGCATTGTATTCAAATTTGGAAAGTAGATATACTGTTGTAACACTCATAACAAATATACAATTGTATTTTATTATTTTCTGTATTTTACAGCAGTTATGTGAGAAAGCGATGCAACCACAACTACAACTAACCATAGCTTCAAGTTACGTTGAGCAAGATCTAATATTTCTCACCGTTAAGTCATCGCTTGATTCCATGGCCTCCATGTAACTCGTCCTCCTCGGCCCATCTTTCCTCTTGCTCGATCTTCCTCGACGAGACAGAGGAAGGGCTCGACGACACGTTTCTTTGTCTGCTGTGTCACGCAGAAGAGCGCCATCTGACGATGCACGAGCTCGCATTTCCTCCATTTGATACTTCTGTGCATAGGTTAGGACCGTATTTATAAATGCTTACCATCTCATGCAAGAATGTGGCTCATAAAATGTTTTTAGAGTCTCAAACTGAGTTTAAATCATGACGAAACTATTAACTTTAATTTTTTTTAAATAAACTTGCTATTTGTAGGTGAATAATTTTGTGACAAAAGATCCATTCATCAATCAGGCCCATACAACAAACAGAACTGCATTAGAAAAACTACACAAGCACTTAATAGGAAAAGGGAAGGTCTTTCTCAGTAGACTGAAGTTTTAACAAAATTACAAAACCGTTTGTAAGTAGATTAACACAAAATAAATTTGTAGGCACAACTTGATCGTTTGGTGTTGACCCAACCCAAGTGAAGAACAAACGACACCGATACAGCCATCTGGTAGTTCACAAAATAGTAAGTCCATGTATTCAATAAATCACACACGGTACCATAGAAAGCCACCAACCTTCTCCTCTTCGGGGCTGCCAGATTCGTCTATGTAGGGGATTCCCCCTTCTTCGCCATTATAACCAAATTTAACTGCTTGGGCAACGGCTTGTTGTCGTGGCGATGAGAGGCCGCCCCCTTCCATGATCTTACGGTGATTCCTGGGAGTTGTTCTGAGAGCAACATCAAGTAGTGAGTCAAAAACTCACAGATGCCATCGGTTTAGTTTAACTTAATTTCACCACTGATTACACATCACCATATTGTACACATCAATGTTCAAAACCAACATACCTTTTAACATTGGTCAGTTCGTTATATTCCGTTTTATGGGATGAATTTTTAGTTAACTTCTCTTTTGACCTCTGTGATGATCTACAAACAATTTAGAGGTTATATTTTTAAAAATACAGAAATGTACCAACATCAGAATAATCCAACACATAAAAGATGTTTTAAAAGAAATTAGTCAACAAATTCCACATTTTAAAGTTATCTTGAGGAGTTTGGGTCAGTTTGGGTGAGAATATCGAATGAAGCTCAAAAAATGGCAAAAATGTTTTATTTAGAATTCGTATTACAGATTTTGGATTACTCCAGCAATGGCACTATTATATTGTCGTTTATATAATGCCCGTTTAATGTCTTGTAAGTTACCACACATTTGCCATGGCAGTTGCAATATTTACTACACATCACGCACGGTTGCTTACTTTGATTTCTGTGCTGGGGACTTGCTCACGTTGATGTCGCTGTTACTGGTTGTTGTCGTGGGAGAATGGCTCCCTCTTCTGGTCCTAGCAGCAACTCGATCATTATTCGGTCGATCGTGAGTAGACTTGGAACGAGTGGAACGCTTCGAGCTGGACCTTTTAGGCGAGCGACTTGATTTTCGTCTGAAAATGACATCGTGAATGGTTACATGACCAAAATAATGCATAACTGTGTCGGTTGCTAGACGCGAGTTAAAATCTGCAGCATATAGTCTATGTACCGTGACACTTCTTTGGTTCCGAATGGTTTTTGGGTGGAAACAGTATTAGCATCATTAGAAAATGGTCTTCTGCCTTCATCCAAAGCGGCCTACACAATGGGAACAAATGCAAAATCATTTTAAATATAATAGAGACAAATCAAAGCGTATGCTGCCAATAAAATGAAAACTGCCACTAGCTTGCATTTCTGGCAACCTTGCTTTCCGTGGCAATGGACGAAGTTGACGAAGATTGCGAAATGACATCTTCCTTACAAGCTCGTGATCGACTTCGGCGTAACACTGACGGTACGAATTTGACCGGGGCAATATGAACAGGCCTAATTGAACAAAAATATGAATTCACATTTTGAAAAAACTCACAGAATTTGACCACTGGAAAATTCTTGTACCGTTATGTTAAAAGAATTGCCGTAATTACAAGTTGTATTTAAATATTATACATATATATACATTCAGTTCATAAGCATTAATCAAACTGCCCACACCAACAAAAATATTTCATCCCTTACCACACAGATTTTATAACAGTTACATAAATTTCCATACACATAATTCACAGCACACCTATTTTCAACTGGCTTGTTTATCCTCGCAAGGAGGTTGTCGGTTTCGCTGTCATCGGATGAAGGAAGAATGAACATTCGTGCACTTCGCTTCTCGCGCATGTTGACCCTTCCAAAGCCGCCGCCTTCACCACGTGGTGATCGCAACTCGACGGGGATAACTGCGTTATTGTCTGTGGTGACATCTAGCATCAAGGGCGCGGGGGCTCCTCTTCTCTGCAATGGGGCTTCCCCTGTAATATGACAAAATTTGTGTTCTTATTATGGTTCGCCTTGATAGTCATTGCCAATATTAGACATTATGAAACGCTGAGCCAGCGATGCCAGCTTACCATGTAACAAATTTCAAAAATGTTACAAAGTAACAATATAGTTCCAAAGTGTTCATCATCAAATAATTTATAAAATGCAAAAAAATATCATACTTTTCGTAACATTTGGTGCGACATCGTTTGTATTTTTGTCATCTTGAAGTTTTGCCAAGTTTGCAGCTTCCTGAAAATATAACATCAAAGCTAGGAAAGTACTCGAAACATTTCAGAATAAAATTATATTCCCTGCATCAAACTTACATGACTGGTGTTTGCCGAAAATGAGATTTCACTCAATTCTTGCGAATTATTCAGTGTCTCAATCGATGGTTCCTTCCAGGGAAGTTTGCGACTGCTGGGGTGAGATTTTGGTGAAGACGGCAGATCCACCATGTCCACTACATAATCTTTCGAAGATACATTCTGATCATCAACCTCTTTGCATTGTTCCAATGACCCGGCATCCATACAGTTGTCCAAGTCACGTGAAGATTTGCGACTCGTTGCAGGAGAAGCAACTCTCCACTTGATGGCGACATGGTGGGGTTTTTTATCCGGCACTTGATTTTCATGATTACTGGTCGAGTCTTCTGTCACAGACTCGCGATGAAACATCTTTTCACATTCTGTTGGTTCTTCTTGGACTTCAACTATCGTCTTTTCTATGTCTTCAAAACTGGTTGTTAATGAATCATTGCCATCCCCAACCTTATCCTTCACAAGAAACTCATCATCAGTTGGTTGGTCAAATCACCACCAGCTAATAACTGGTTCAATTTCGAACAATGCCCGTAAGTAGCTAATCAATGTAATTATTTTATTATAAAGATCCCTACATTGACAGTATTAGCAATTGTTACCAGTTTATAGATTAAAATGGGGCCGTAAAAAGAAAACAAAATTGCAGCAAAGCTTAAAAATAGGAAGCTGAACAAACCCATTATATAAAACAATTGGAATTATTCCTTGATAACCTTAACTGAGTGACACTTACTGGTATGTACACTGTACTTAAAAGAGCAAATATGTATACCTGTGGAAAAGAATTTGGTGGTTTGTGTGCTTCTATGATATCAGGAGGGGGTGCATTGGTTAAAGCTGGCTCTATTTGAATTTCCTAATAAAAAATAGATCAACATATATTTTGTAATTAATATGAAAAGTCATGTAACGCGTGAAAACAAATACACTGTTCATCTGCACAACATTAAATAAAGTGCTGAAAGAACATCGAACAACACAACCACTCTCTATGTGACTAGTCACTATTAACCGAATATATTTAGGGTTGAGGGATCACTGGTAATTGAATGAACAAAACAAAGGGGCATGGTAACTGTCCTAGGCAGGTTTCTGACTAACCTTTGCATCTCCATTATCAAGTTGTTCCAAAATTTTATCCGGGCTTAAACTGTTCGATCTAGAACTGGAATTTAGTTGTTGTTTTTCCCATGGTCTCATCGCTGGTGCAGCATCACGTTCGCCTGATCTTCTACGACGATTTTGTGAACCTTTGCAGACCTAATCAAAGTTTCCCTTTGTCAACTGTCACACCAATCTAGCATATACTATGACTAAAATTCAGTTTGTCTTGTAACTTGCAAACATTTATCTGTAGATGAAGTTTGTGTAGACACATTAATAACTGCATTTGTTCAGCATTAAGCTCATAAAGCAAATGAGAATCAGCTACAAGATCATTTTGGTAAAAGTATAGTTAAAAAATATGAAATGGGAACAAAGCTACATCGCTTTTTAACAAATGAAGTACTGAAAAGTCACAAGAGTTTATCTAATCACAAAGACTTTCAATTGCATGATTGTCTACAAGCAAATACTTATATTCTTCCGCAAAGGCTCAAACATAAACAAAAATAGACAGATTCAATCAGAAGTCACAAACTTTATGTTGTTATTAGTAGCAACGCAGTGAGCATTAAGTGTCAGCTCTAACTACGTCAAAAACCTACAACTACAACTAACTCAAGCAAAAATTAAACAGATTTTTGACAACGATCCTTGGTGATACTTAACTCCACACGCTTAAGTGTAACAATTTCAAGAGCACACCACACCTGTAATTTAACTGCTGCTCCACTTTCCAGGCTTTTTAATCTTTCATCTAAGGACTTGCGGCCGCACAGCTTTTCTTTTTGTTTTCTCACGTAATCTTCCCTGAGTGAGACAAAATAAATTGTAAGTCTTGGAGAAATAAACAGAAATAAATATTTGTGCAGAAAAATTAAAATATAAGAGTCTTTGTGAAAGACACAAAAGCACTAACCTGTATCCAGCGTAAGGCGATTTGTTTCTCTCAGCTCGTTTATAAGTGCTTGCTCTGGGCGATATTATTTCATCTGTTTCATGGGGAGATTAATTATAATGCGTTAGATTGTGAAGAATTTCCGAGAAATACTACAACTAGCTTGTGTAATCTTAAACATATAGTTTACTTTTATGGAAATAGAATGGGGATTTGCCGTTGATATAAATATTTAATGCAGCTAATTTATGTACATTACATTACATAAATGGTGTTCACTGTTAGCAATGTAAAGCATAATATTAATGCTAATAACCTAACAAATCACTGCAATGGGTTACATGTGCATTTTTAGTTGGTAATGATTTCAGTTTTGAACAAAATTGGTGTAAAAAGTTTTAGGTATAGGTTTATAAATGCAATGAAAACTGTACTGACATCTATAAGTTATACAACAGACATCAATATTAAAGTTTTAGATAACTTCAAATTTAGTCAATATTTTAAAAATATTTCTCATTGTTCTTATTCAAAACACTTTAAAGATTACCTTTCACAGAGCCAGCAGGTGAGGTCATCGTTGATGATGTCAATGACATAGATGGTGATGTCATCGTTGATGTAACAACCGGGCGACTTGTGGTATAAGAAGCAGTGGTCGAAGTCAAGGCCACAACAGAGACAGGTGCCACAACAGGCCGGACATAATCAGGTATGTAACTCATGTCGACCGAGCAGCCTGAAATTGTCAGTTCTGTATCGGTTTCTGTTTCAGTTGCCGTGTCACTATCTTCTGGATCATCGGCAAATTTCAACTGCTCAAAGGTTCCCGGTCCTTCTTGATACTCGTTCCTTTCTGGTTTTAATTCGTACGAATGTAGCGAAGCTTGTTCTAAGCCAGCCGAGTGATCTTCGGATCCGTTGTCACAGTCATGATGAGCCGATGACTCTTTCCATTTTTGGTCGACTGAATTATATCCTGGCTTGTATGGAAGCTTAGTGTAAGATGAGTCAACTGTGTTGTACGAAGATCCACCGGTGCTGTAGGCTGAATCGAGAGTGTCGTAATTTCCACTTTGTAAATAGTCCAATGAAGAAAGCTGATTACTGCCGTTGTTAGTTCCAAAATTATTCCTGTATTGGCCAGTCAAATCCTTATCAAATTCTTGTTGTTTTCTGGCAGGTTTCTTACCGAGTTGGCCGTCAAGGGAGCCCTTAACTGAAGTTGTCTGCAATAAAATTTGAAATTGAAAATATGAAATAAGCTTTGCTTACTAAGCCCTATATAGACCGTAAAACCTCATTTAATAATGGAGTTATAATCTCTTATTGCCGTGGATTTCACGGTTTAAATCACCAGGGAAAGAGATGACTGACTCTCTACATCACTGTTGTGACGAAAACAACCATGCTTGCTACAAACCCTGCCTATATCGAGAAGTAAATCCAAAATTCTTTTACAGGAGAAACAGATACTGTACACATACATACATACATACACACAGTATTATTATACTAGTTATATTTAAGTCGGACTTGTTTCATAATCATGTAAGTTTAGAATATTTAACAATCAAAAAGGCAACATTGTTTCAATTTTTAAGTTTTTCTGACCCCTAAACAACCGAACCACAGCGGCGTCCTTTCAACGCGAAATACACGATGATGTAATAATATCTCTTACTTCGTTGTTTGTTCTACAACAATGGTATATAGCGCTGAATTGAATTACAAAGCGAAGCCGGCGGGCCCTAGCTAGGAAGTAATCTAACCTAAGTGCGTAAAAAAAGCCCGCTGTCATATGGGTCTAAGAGCACTCGAGTTAGCAATTCGCGTCTAAAACGCTTTCGTAGGGTTCGCCCTTGAATCGGTCGCCATCGTAGGTTAAGTTTGACAACAACGTTGGGTGTGCGCAGACTTTAAACACTTGCAGGCAGTTGACATTCATAATAATAATCCGAGTCACGCATTTAAAACTACAACTGACCTCAGACGACATTCTATGACAACATTGGTTGTTATTATTTATCGATGTCCACATGACAAACAATACGATTATGACATCATAATCAATATTTTGACCTCGATAAAAAGTTCAAATGATCATTAGAAAACCTAAAAGCTTTCATCAATCATCTAAATGTTACGTTGTGTGGTCACTGTATGCCACACACATTCCATTTTGACGTCACAAGTTCTAAATCAAACTCCAGCTGTCGGTTTTGCTTTGACAGGGATCGTTTGGTCTTTTAATGTCATTAAAACTAAGTAAAAGCACCGAAGTGCGAAAGAAAAACCGTCGGTGACAGCCTTGTTGTTACTATCTTGACCTTTTCGACACAATATTTGTTCAACAGACGTCACACGTGCTGAAAATGACCGAGCAGTCACCAAGGAAAATTCTATAATTCCCACAAGGGAAAGCGTTGACGACATGCGAGGTACGAGCAGAGCATTTCGCTGAGAAACGTCGATTTGCAATCAATTTGAAGAATATAATTGCAGAGAATTTCTTCTATTCATTTGGTAAAGAGCGCCATCTATGTCTTCAAACACGCCAAACATGATCCAACAGTGGCCAAAGCGTTAGCGGAAAACCTTCGCATAAATAAGGGCCGCACTAAAACGTATTTTATACATGCACATAGTGTTAATGATCAAATTCGAGTGAGCCCATGTTAGCCTAACAGCAAATAATAGCTCGCTAACACAAGACAGAGGCGATATATTTACATCAGCTGTCCGCGCCCATCACTTACTTATGTAAGGTTATATCCCAAGGGATTCCTAACACTTCTTTAAACTACTTAATTGTTTGCAGCATACCGAGCGCAAAGGAGCGGCTTGCATCAACTCCAGCTCACAATACCCCACTTAAGTGGGTATTTTGAACGGGTATTATGTGCAACGCATTTCGTCATGAGCCAGCTACCGTTGGAATGCGGCACTTTTGTACAACAGCGAATTCTGAATGACAAATTTTTAAACGTTTCATGCTTTGTCGACAGGTGGTATGAAATAGTTATGGCGACCACTATTTCACCAGGAAAAATTGCACGTTCGAAACTATTTTTCACTGTTTCTTGTTATGTTATAATATAGTACGGTAACCCAAACACGATCTAAATCTAACTTTATCTACACCCTAAATAACTAAAATCAACTTTTTGTAGACCCATTCTCCTAACTGCCTGTCTGATCTTCGACAGCGGCTGCGTGACCTACTGACGGTAAAATAGTCACTTTCAAATGTTATTAGCTAGTTTTCATGAATTGAATACCACTGGTATGAATGTGCTGATATACCAGAATTTTTTGTAAAGGCCGCCTGGCGATCCTTGCCTTTTGACAATATAAAGTGATGCCTTTCAACGGCCAAAAATTGTTCACAAATGCAACTCGGAAACAGGGCGCGCATAAAACAAACTGACAAAGTCAGAAAAAAACAAGTCACTCAGCAAACTTTGTCCCAATCAATCACCCCGCCTAAACTTTGAAAGTTGAATGGAACGAACTTGGCTTTAACGGGATGTCAAAATGCAAAGACACGCCTGTTTTTGAAAAGTTTAGTCTTAAAGCAAATATATATACAATACCGTTGTTACACCCTACGGGAGTTTTCGCAAATAAACCAACTCACAATAGCACTCCTGTAAAATAAAGTCAACACAAATGCCGTGGCTGCCTACAGGAAAATTTGTCTGGACTCACTACCAAAATACAGTACTTTGCTCA
Organism: Clavelina lepadiformis; assembly: GCF_947623445.1. NCBI lineage: Eukaryota > Metazoa > Chordata > Ascidiacea > Aplousobranchia > Clavelinidae > Clavelina > Clavelina lepadiformis. Next base: position 20,527,039 of record NC_135244.1, on the reverse strand, counting down.
ACAATTATCGCAACTTGGTACGACTGACATCTGGAAAACTGACAACAACGTTTGAATTCGCAGCTCTCTTTCAATTGACGGCCTTTGACCTGAATTACGTCACTGCATTCGTCATCGAGTGATTAGCAAGAAGATGCGTGAATCATGCGAGGTTAGATTACTACTACAGTCTTATACAGCAGGAACTCATTGGCGCCGGATAGACAGGTTTACTTGGAAGCTACAGCACATGCTAGCAATACGCATTATTGGATGTAGCGAGAGAGACCATATCTTGGTCTAAATACTTTTAATACCATCACCAGTTGCGGTTGACTGGATACATATAAACTTGTTGAAGTTACACGTTACAAGTAACGTAGTACGAAGTTACGTTGCAAGTTACACTTAAAACCATTTTGCTTTCTGTACCGGAAAAACCTTCAGAAAATCGATGAGTTTGCATGTTATACCTCTTGTTGGAAAAAGAGTCGAGTGTATGCCACCTACATTCTTTTACAAGACGCACATCGAACATAAACGCCCTGACAAGCCGCAAAGCATGAGTCTAAGCATCCTTTCTAACCCAGCCACATTTTACATAATGCATGAAGTGCAGGCATTAAAATAAGCGATTGGAAAAATCGGCGAGCAATGAAGAATTAAGCAAAAACACAACAGTCATGTTGTTTTTGGGTGAAACAAATCGTTCAAATTCCAAGAGACGATGTAATATAACTAAATACTGGATACATATTGCACAAGTCGATATTCTTTTTGTCTCCCACGAGAAAGTTTATGCAGCAATGTAGTCTTGCTTATCATACTGTCACTACGCCCTCCACAAAAACTAGGCAATACTCGTAAGCATTTAAACTTCAATCCTTCGACTCGCCAGTAAAGCCGCTTCAGCAGCCAGTGACAAAACTTATACCGAGTCACTTTATTTTTAGAGCAAAAATTGCTGATTTTTGCCGTTTCACGAGTCACGGCACGAAATTGACTTTCACCATATTCGTGTTCACAAAGCGTAGACACAATTGTGACAGAAAAGCGAAATGATTCATCGCAGTTTTTACCGCAATTTAAACTCACCGACAAAAAAGAGTAGGTCAGCGTTTATGCCATGGCCTCAGAAAGGAAAAAAAAACGCCATGAAATATTAAAGGAAATAAAATATAAACAAAAAGGGTGCGAATAAAATTTAGGTGGGTTCTGGACGATTGATTTTCTTTCAATAGACCACACAGAACGGAGAGTAATCCATTTGCATGGTGGCAGGATGAACATGCATAATTAATTAATCGAAGACAATGCGCAGGGCGACAGTTGAATGTAACTGAAAAAGGCCGCTTCTTTGGTTTCGGAGACGCAAAGAACCGGTGAAACAATGCAGCTTGTAGATGGGATACTTAAAATGCTTTCAACGGTGGCAAGGCCCGCAATCGGAACTGTCCACAACATAGCTCACGATACTTAACCAAACAAAATATTTCCAGAAGTCTAAACTATTACGGTCAGCCAAAACTTGTGCTAACCTTAACCATGTAACCCGATCACTGCGAATGTCCGAAAAGTTTAGGAGAAACGCACTGACAAACATCAACCGCACATTTTTATCAATTGTAAAAATTTAGACCGCTACACAGCCTACGTGGGCGTCGTACATAATATTATGCCATAAATGACATCATAACAGGTAATACCTGGTTTCAAGAGTTTCCGAAATACGCGAAATCGTCTTTTCCACTTTGTTCGCAAGAGTAGTTTGTTGAACACCGTCAAGACAGAAGTCATAAGCAAAATGAAACTGAATGTTAAAATAACTCAAATGCTTTCAACATTTACGTACAAAGTTAAACCTCGGCCTGGTAAAGAAACGATTAAATCAGGAGTCGCGCCACTGAATAAAGCTAGCCTTGTACCAGTAATAAAAAGCAAAAGCTTTTTTAAACGATTAATCTTGTTTCATACTATGTATGGACAGAGCATGGGCAGATAAACTACGCGCTCATTTCATTTCAAATCTCTCAGCGCCGTGAACTTTACCGCCCGGTAAGAATGTGTTATGAATTATGATATACACAACTATGGCGAATACATTGCACAACACTGCAAAAATACTAGAATGCTACTGCTTATGTTACGGTGAAAATGTCTGAGGGCAAATGTTTCTGAAATAACCTTTACGTTTACGACATCGCTATGACAGAGTACGCTTTCACGTTTCCGATACTTTCGACATAAACCACAACTTTCTTCCTACTTCCATGAATTTCGTACACTGGTAATGACACGCGTTCAGTCCGTCCTTTCTAGATAAATCATTTCTCAGTGGATAGTGTTTTGTTGGCCCTATAATTTTACCTACGAGTGAATTAAATATCTTATTCGCGCAAAATTACTCATTAGCTAATGCAATTATATGCATACTTCATTTTGTTTTGAAATAAGTTCAAAATGTCACTATTTTCATAAACTCCGCCCCTTCTGCGCCAAAACTGTTTTTAATATCATTGCCTTCAGCGCTGTGCATGATCAACGACCAGATTGCAAGTTGAAAATGGATAACATTGACATTATATTATCGTGTGCAAAATTTATACCGATGCCACTAACTTACGCTAGAAGTATACCATCCACGTGATCACGGTTACGTCATCGTACTTCTAAATAAAAAGACTTCAGTCTTTATACGTTAAGTGGTCTATTATATTTATCAGCATTCCAGGCAGTCTTAATGCGACCTTTCGTAACGTAGATAGGCGAGGATAGCTTCTTGCCTCACCAGCAATGTTTATACTGTACATAAAACCGAGCGCATAAAATAGGCAAAAGTTGAATGTTTCGATTTTTCAGCTCAGGTGATTCTTAAGAGAATATTGTACACGGTTTTCTGGTCAAAGACGTAGTAAATATTCATATGACTTCACATTTAACCTGCTCAACTGAATTAATAGCACGTTACGTCGAGAGCAATGTACGAAATGGGTCAAAACTTCGTAGGGTGTACTTTTATGCCCAAGTGTCACCCACACGAACTCGTAGACGTGGAAAGGAAACGGCGAAACAAATTTTCATTCACCTTTGCAAGGCCACAATACCATTTGACAACAATTCCTTAACGACCATTACGTGGCGAGGGTTAGCCCAAAACTTTACGCATGGTTGAACGCTAGGAATGCAGTAAACGGTTACGCTTCGATGGTCGGCTCAACAAAGGTCGGATAAACGATGAAGAAGTTTATACAAGGTTAACGTGTTATCTTTACATGAATGCAGCCGAGTTTTGGAGATTCATACTGAACGAACATGCTTACATTTGCCTTGGTTCAAACTAACGTTGAAACAAACTTGTTACCAAACAGCGTGCTTACATAGGCCACACTAGACTGAGTTAGCTGGCTACCTCATCAAATATTTAATTTAAAGCGTTAGATTAAACCACAAGAATTTGCGAAGACATGTTGAAATCAAACCGATTTTATTTATAGCGAGGATTTGGCGTATCAAGCGGTTTGTTGGCACAAATGTATCAGACTTCTACATAATCAAAGACAATAAATAAACAAGTTAAATCGGATTAAAACGATTCCAGCTTTATAAGATGGACGGCAATTAATCTCTGAGGCAGAGCTAAGCACTCAAGCTTAACAACATATGACTGAAATTTCAAGTTACTTTTCAGCGCGACTATTGACAAATACCATTTTGCGATACCCATACCACATGTTTTTAAATACAGATACAGGTTGTGATCAATGCAATGAGTGTAGGTAGATAAAACAGAAAATATGATAAACAGTCCATATAGCAACGGGTACCAGTGTACCAATTGCATTTACCACAACCTCCGTTTCCTAAGGGTGCTCAATGCATCACAAATTAAATGCTGCAACCTGCAAGGTTGCAGAATAACCATTAGAAGTTTATTTATCAACGAAAAATATTAACTTCAAACTGGCGGAAATAGCACACAGCTTTGTGCGCCATGAAGATTAAATGGCAGTAACGTGGAAGTATTTCGTGCTTAAAATGAAACACAAAAGAAAAATCGCAGAAACAAGTAGTTCCTGACAAAAACGTAGGACTTTCTGTTATAACAAACCTGAAATCTTGTAACTACAGTATATCTATACGTTATCACAACTTCGAAATCAACTAACCACAACTCCTTTGCAACAGGTTCATGTCAGTTCACGTTTTACAACAGCTTTAACTTTCCTCTGAAATCGGAACTACCAGTGCCTACCATAAAAGCTAGTTTCCAAAAAGCTTAAACACTTCAGTGGCGGTATGGTACTTAACGTGCAACTAATAATTTTATACTTCCACAACTCCGCATCTAATCAGCATATACCGACTTTTTTTAGAAAATACATCTAAACCACGAAGTTCCTTAACGGCGCAAGAAATCGTTTAGGCTGGATTCCACACTGAGATTTCTCGCGAGCTGATTTCGCGTTTGTTTAACTTTGACCGAGAGGGAAGCCGGCAAAGTGAAACAAATGTAATATGAGCCGGTAAGAATTCTCTGTGTGGATCTAGCCTTATGTAATATTTTCAACAATAATTACAGACAAGTCGTCGCTTCGGGGCGAAATGTAGATAGGCAATTATTATTGACAAACTTGGGATAGGAAGGTTCCAAGCAAAAGTATGCAAACCACCGGTTTTACAGCGGAAATATTGCCGGGGCAATTGCTATTATAACAAACAACTTGACATTCAAGATTTGCGACACGGAGCCGCAAAATGTAACAAATAAAAGCAATAGTGACCATATTTGAAGCAGCATTTCAAAGATGATCGTATCAACTACGCAAATGTTCCTAGCAATTCCTTAAACAACGTCGTCCTGTCTACCAGTGGTACTCTTTCCAAGAAAATTACGTATAAACTTGGCTGGCATTAAGTATGGGATTGGAAGCAAAGCGAACGTAATTGCGAAAGAACTCTGCTCCATATAACTTGGCTACACGCCAGCAAAATGTAATGCATCAGAAAGAGGAAAACAACGTTAAGCCAAGGTTAGAAATAGCGCCAATGCAAAAATTAGATCATAACACGGTAATTGAGTTAAATCGGTATAGATTCGAACCCATAACCAGTACTCTGTATCTTAACCACAGAAATCGTTACAGCATGTCGTTAGAATTGTTAACTCGCGTATAGGAACATCTATTTCACTATATTTGGAAATCTTTCAACCAAACCCAAGCTGACCTTTGTCTCCTCCTTGTTACGTCATAATTTCATACGCAACATATTTTATTTATCTCACGTAAAAACCAAACAAACTTTAATTTGCCAGCATACCAGGTAGCTCTTTTATACGTAGGGAGCGCTTACGGCTGATAACGTCGCACAAAACAGATTTTAGAGCCCACCGGCTTCCGTACAACTGTGTAAGCATCACGTCATAATGCTGTCACAATCGCAGAAGATCTATGTCGCTCTTTCTAAGGCAAACGCAGTCAAGTGTGTCGCCGGAGTGAAAAAATGTCAAAGGAAAAGAACACGAGTCTTTTCTCATGTCAAGCAGTGAATAACTGACGACGGACGCGCAAAATAAATCGAACCAGCGTGAGCAAGACCGCGACATAAATGGATTCGTGTTTACAATGTCTTTTATAATGACGAAGCCACAACAGTGACCTAAAGGACTTTTCGTAACACGATTTTACCAATTTGTAAACCCACTTGTAGCGCCAAAAGAAAGACCGCTATTAATACAAGATTCACACAACGCAGTGTTAATTTTTAGAGTTTCCCGAAAGGATGTTTCCATTTGCCCAGTTTAATTATAGGCTACAACGTGTATGATTTGGTATGCGTAAACCAATCTATGCTTAATTAACTGTTCGTTCAGGATCCGAGGCCGCCATCAACTACAACTGAACGGTGTACGACCAAACTATTGCTGACCAAATGTGTTGCTGTCGCCAACTAGCGGTGACACTTTTAGCAAGCAAAGGATTCGGTAAAACAGAGGTTCTTAAACCGGGGGTGCGTGGAGAAATTCTGGGGCAGGTTTATATATCGATTATAAGGACCAGACCAACAAACATTTCGTAGGAGCAAATTAAACAGAATTTTTCAGTTTCCGCTATTTCCAATTATGATGAAACGTTTTTGTAAACCAGTCGTCTACTTGTCAAGTAGAGATGGACAAAATTTCGACTGTTGGATTCTTGCAGTTCTCATCCAGATTAACCAGTATACCGTATCCTATAGCATATCAATAGAAACGAATGCATTGAACAGCAACAAAGGAAGCGGCCGATTAGACGATTCAGGCCAACTGATAAGTGCGGAATGCAGGAATGTGCCGCCGGTTTTCGAGTGAAATAGTAAAAACGATTTCGGTCATCATACAAGCGATATGTCTCACCTTACACGCCAAATATTTGTTGTGACCTTGAACGAGCCTTATGCTTAACTCGTGCCAGAAATTGCACAACAACGTAGCTAGGTCACAGTTGGCAATGTCTAAAAGCGCACATTTAATTGATCTGAACTAAACAATATTATTAAGTAAACATTAAAATTTGACTAGGGAATATCTGCACGTACATTTGTGGCGGGTGAGTCTAATTGTGGAACCTTTCAACAAAAATGCTTACACGAGTAACGCATCGCGTGATGTTGTTCACAACAAACTAAGCTTTAACACGAATAGACAAAAAGTTACACTGCGGAACAATAAAAAACGCTTGTTGTTCGTCAATAATTCAGTGAAAGCGTCATGTTTTGTTTTAGGCGAGATACGACTGAAGAAATAATCGTTTCGACGATTGCTTTGTAAAAGACAAGTTGCCTACTGTAACAGACTGTACTAGGACCCTTTTAACTGAAAGTATATTGCTTTCTGCCACAGCGGCTGTCAACATGCTGTCATCCTGGGCTCAGTTTGGACGTAATAAACACCATTGTATACAGAATCCCTAACCAATAACAAAAGTTTAGTTCCAAGATGGAATTAAAATTCTTAAAAAGAGGCCGATCTACAAACACCTTGCTTTTATGATTCGTAGAAATGAGTGGAAATTGAAATGTAGTAACTTTTGAATTTCTTGATTTCGACATGGGGGGCACAAGTTTATTAAACTTAACAAAAGGGGGCGCGGCCAAAGTTTAAGAACCACTGGTAAAACACATGACGTAATCTAGACGTACACAGTCTGTTGTTTTCATTTAGGGAATCACTGAACTATGAATTAGGATGAAAACTCCCGTTTCCCTAAGACGCTTACAGACAGACTTTTCAATTTGTTTTGTTATTGATTAAGGGCGTAGTCAAGATAAATAACCAATCTTCACTCTGCAGATATTTCCATTGTCATGGAACACACAACACACTTTTGTTTCCAATATCTTGGTAAAACTGTTTAATCTTTTTCCACTTTTCTGTAGTTATCAGTATTGGTTCTTTTTCTGTGCGTTGATCAAGGAAAGGTTACAAACTTTTATCATTTAAATTCTGGAGATTAGGTTTAAGAAAAATCTTAATCAAATAATGATTGGAAATTTAAGATCTTTGAAAATAAAGATTAGTTTAATTACTAGTGCGTCTTGCATAAAGTTTCAAACAAAACGTCTGTCATTTATGGGAAGAAAAATTGGACACAGTCCAAGTGGTAAGTGATAACAATTAATGCATTGAAAACAGACTGGCAATGTTTATACATATTTCTTTCTGTTACTCCATTGATTGCCTGGTTAATTATCAAAACAAATGGTATCAACTAACAAAAGATTAACTTGTTGTGGTGTAAATCGTATTTGCTATTCAACCGGACGGCCGCACAATAGCCATCCAGGTAATTACAAAAAAATGCGGTTATGTGACCCAAGGCAGTCCGGACAATTAAAATAATAACGGGTTAAACGTCCTCAAAACATTTAAAATATGCAAAACGGCTATATGTTTATGAGATTAGTGACTGGAAGCAAAAATAGCGCAGAATCTTTTGCATTTTTATTTCCGATTTTCCAGCGTCTAAAACTAATAACATTTTATCAATTTTTATTAATCCCATGTACATTACACAGATCACCATGTCCACCAAGTTCGTTATAGGCTGAGTTTTTGATTAAACCACTCCCTCACATAAAAGTACCACAGCCCGCTACGGCAGACAGTCTTTATTGGTTAGACACCACAAAAGGCCCTTTTATGTCAGGCGCAATGTAATCAGAAAGAGTTTATTGTCACGAATAACAATATAAAAATACAGAGATATTTCTTTCCCTTGTGGAATTAGATCTGACACAAGGGAGCCAGGATGGTTATATGGTAATTTAATAGTCTTAAGAGTTAAGACACAACCAATGTCTACTGTTTGGAAATAAATCACTCTGGCCAGTTTGTTGTTCATATTACTAAAATAAAATTCTTTCCAGCCGTACATAAAGTTCACGGCATAAAAGCCATGTTTCATAGCATAACTTAATGTTATTTCATAATTTTACTGTAGTCATATAATAATTTGTTTGAATTACTTACCATTTTCACACGAGATGAACGACTTTAAAACCTATGCAAATAAACAAATATGAGGAAATCACTAATATCCACTATTAGTTACTACGTTAGTTCAACTAATAAAATATACTGTATACTAGTTTATTTATATTCTATTGACTAGCAAACAATAGTTACTCATTAACACGCAGGTGAGCTAACCTAAGCACTAGGCAGTTTATCAGTACTTGGAAAAACGATTTGATTGATTTGAACTAAACCTATGCATTGAAGCGCCAAACAAGCACCGGCATGTAGGCTACATTAGGACTTTCAAGTATTTTAGGTATACACTATATCACTTCTTAAAGGGATAACTGAAATATATATATACTGTTTAAAATTTCCACTAAAAATATGATTTAACCCTAGAAAGAAGAAGTTAACGCTTAAGAAGAAACAATTGTGCATAACTGGGAGCATAAGATAAATACATATGATTATACTTCACAGTAAAAACACTTCTATAACCACATTTAAGCCCATAGCCTACCAAAGAGAAATGTGAAGTCTTGCCAAAAATAGTCCACAATGCCAATACTGTAACAACAATGAAATTTCACCCACCTCACATGCTTCATTGAGTTAACAGGAATAAAAACACCGATTTGCTAGAATCTTTTTAAGCATTTACATACTGAAGCAGACAAATTTGTTTTATAATATACAAAATAAGTAAACAAATGTTTTAACTTAAACTTAAGCTGAAAATCAAAAATGTGTAAACATAATTTGTATAAATACATATAACAACAAAAATTGTCAATTTATATCAGTTAAACATCCTAATCTAGTCAGTAGTAATAGCAGAGAATTCCTTAAAAGTATCCGCCTCACTAGCAACATTATAAATTTGGTGTTGATAACACTGTGTTTTGAAAACAAATTAATGATAACAAATTTATGATGTTGAAATGTTGTTATTAACACCAGAAATTGATGGCTTTCGGTTATATCCTCATGATTTATTTGGAAAGGATTGAGTATGTATCAGTATTCAATTGGACATATATTGCACATGAATATTATAGTAGTAGTCATACATATATTTATCTACATATATACAGTATATGTTAATACGGTTCATATATATGTAGGTTACCGCAACAGGTATGCATTGGAACATACTGAATAAATGAAAGAAAAATTTACATTTTTATTTTATCTTGAGACAGAATTTTATCTAAAAAGTACACCATGTGTATCATATACCCAGACTATACCTTTAAAATACATAAATTTGCATTATGGCTACGAAACATTTATGTTTTTAAGGAAAAACTGCTTCTTGTCAAAGGACTATTGGTCATATCTGATTTAAAGTAATTTTAAATGTGACCAAACAACAAGAACATTATCCAAACTAACAATTTAATTGTTGCCCATATAAATCCCATATTACGTCAACATTTTGCCTAGATGAACCTTGCGCATCAGTAGGTCGTGGCAGATGAATTAACAAACAAACCAAGTTGCTATGCATGTTTTGGTTGCAAGATACCACACAGTACATGAAATAAACTATAATATTCTGAATTGTTTGCAATTCTTGCCGTATATATACATATTGTGAAATTTTTAGCTGCATTATCAGTTCATCAATTTCATTATATTTGGAAGCTAAAACTGACAGTCGAAGGTTTCCAATTAATTAAGCAATTTCCTGTAAAGCATATGTATAGCGATAAAATAATTAAAAATTATATCCAAGCCATTTTTAAGATGGTTAGTCAAATCATGCTTGATTCAGTTACTTCAAAACCTCTGAGTAAATTGAAACAAAAATTATATACACTTAAGTAGTCAAGGACCCCCATTAACAACTGAGTTAACAATAGAATTCATTACTATTCTATTGACATAGAAAGTATTTCTAAATAAATCAAAGTGATTTGTATAATGACTAATGCCTCAATATTTCTAAGTTAGCCTCAGCTGTTAACATTTACACTAAACCTGACTACAATACATGCAAGTTTTCTGCGCAGTGCACTAACCATTAATATTAAATGGGTACAGATACCTATTTTAACTCACTTCACAATTAACTTGTTATTAAACGTTAAACCAAAGCCACAATATGTATATATATACATGCAGAGTGAAGTTTTCACATATAAAAAATTCAAGGATAAACCCCACATGGAAAAGCCTGTGATGTGCAGCTGATTTATCAGCTGCTCATTCTAATCCCACCCACAGTAACAACTGCACATTTTTTCGTCATCATTGATTTATTCACGCCCGTGCGCATATAGGAACACTTCCAAACCTTATATGCGTCTATAACTTGGTAAAGTAGGCAGCATTTCCCATATTTTACCGTTGCCCGTAGATTTTCTTGATATCAAATAACTTTTGTCATTGCTTGTGAAAAAGCAAAAAAACTCACTTTTAAAACGGGATAAAATGCGTAAAGGAACAACTTCACAAACATAAAATACACAGGAGAAAGCGATAAAGCTCCAGAGCTTAAAATGAGCAAAATTTCTAAATCAACTCAATAAAACTTAACAGACATAATGGTTTGTACGTCCTCTAAATCCAACATAAAATTATCAAAATAAATATACAAACCGCTGAACCAACAAAAACCATGGTGTAAAATAAAACCTACACGCTTAACATATGTATATATATATATATGTTATGTGTAATTTGAATGAGAATATACATTGAATACCATACTAAAGTGTAGTAATTATCATATAAGCTTGATGTGAAGATTTCAACTTTTGTGGAGCAATGTAATAGACCCTGTCCTAGTTATGGCCGCCATTATTTTGTGATGCCCAGGTGTCTTCGATCACCTATACTTAGCAATTGAAGTTTTTGACCCGAATTGGTTCTTTTTTAAATTACAAGCATTTTATTGATCAGATTGTAAAGATCTTACTCAGGTATAAGTAGCATATGAATTCCTTTACATGATAAAGCAAAAAAATTGAAAATATGTTGCCCAGTTCTTATTTTACAGCGGTTTGAATCCTGCGCACTAGACTTGTTCATTTTTTTCCCTATTACAACAACTTCTAACTTGGATAATAATATAAGACCTGAAAAGAATTGCGCAATCTGAAGCAGTGAACGACTTCACAATCACAAAACCATCACAGTCTGCCATCATACATTGAATTATTATCAAAACGAAAGCCATACATATCACACAAAATCTTTGAATACCCTGCTAAAAAGTTCGATTTGACTGCGACAAATGAATGTGCCAATAAATGTAGGCCTAGCTTAATGCAAAAATTTGCACCATGCTAATGTTATAGCTAATAATACAGAATATAAGGCAAAACCGCAATTCTGCACTGGAAAATTGTTGGGAGCATCATACAAACTTTCCAGAAGGGCTTGAAGTTAACAAAACAACAAGTGTTAGCGTACCTGAATGGTGAGAATAAACTCACACAAAAAGTAAATCAATATCCTGACATCAGCCGCTCACTTTGCAATGATTCCGGTCTGGGATGAAGCTGCTTCATTTTGAAACCATTATAGGCCTAGGCCTATTTGATTTTTCGCCTAGAACTATAGACATTCCAGTTCCACATAGCCTAGGCTTTCGGGATCTATGGCTTCTTTTACAGTTTTATCATTTAAAACATCTGCCATAACCATGCAGAAAAAAATACTAGTCTATAATTTAAGCTGCCAGTATTTACATCTACAGCCTATACAGGCAGATATATTGGGTTTAACCGTTAAACTAAAAAAAATGATTTCCCCGGAAATTAGCCTTTGAAGCTGATTGGCAACTACCTAGTCTGGATAGAGAAGCGAAGTTATATTGGTGCTGGATCTGGATTGTGTAGGCAAGTTAATTTTTGACTCTTGAAACTTTTGTTGGCGCCATCTATTTGCAACTGATGTTACTAGCCTAGGCTAGTTATCATGTTGCGTTGTTGCCACAGTTTCTCTTTGGTATAGCCTACAAGCGGAAGAATTGACTGCGGTTTGGTTGAAGAAAAACTTTAATAAACAAGAAAAACTTTTTAAATGCTTAACTAAGCAGTCACATTTTCATATTAAAATTATGCATTATTGTTGGTAGCCCGCGTACAAAACGTACTAGGCCAATATACCTACGTAGTGCATGAAAAAGTTTTCCGTTTTATGTTCAATCGATCAATCATCTTAATTTTCGTCAAAAGCGTTAGAATGGAATGAAAAATATAAAACGAACAAGCTAACCTTTTTGCAATATGAAAATCTTGCATTAGTTCAAGTCATTTCCTACAGACATTAATACTCAAAAATTGTAAAAGATAAGAATGTAAGAGATTTGACCACAAAACTAAGGCAAGTAAACCATGGTTGCGTATTTTTAAGTATTATTTCCGAAAAATTTAACAAAAAATTTTAAATACCTAAACATTTTCAAATAGGCTATGTAAAAGTGCGCAAATTTCAGAATATATGCATTTAACGCGTTTAAACTTTACTTGATCGATTTTGTAGATGAATCTCAAGTTAGACGCCACATAGTAGGAAACCAGGTCAGATGTTAAGAAAGTGGTCGAGTTGGAATCTTCGAAGAAATTGGAGGCATTAAATTGGTAAAAATGCTCGCTCAGAAGCTGGTAAAGGATTAAGGTAAAAGCTAAGCGTCAGTTCCATAAAATTTGTTCACAACAGTGTAAGTTGGCAGGAATAAAAGCTATACTCCTGTAAGACCCGAACCGTACTATGGATATGCACCTGCTATACTTTACCGTCTGCTGGCTTTTGTAGGCTATAGCGTATGGCACTATGCTCTTTAGAAATCTAATGACAAAATGAACTTTGCTGCTTTAGGTTAAGAGAATTGTTTAATATCTTGTAAAACAAAAGTTTAAAAGTATTTAATTTTATGCTTTCAATGTTCCATTTCTTCTAATACAGCCACTATTCTTTTACAGCATTATGGCTCTTAAAAATGTTAAAAGAAGCATTGATAGAATTTTTGATAAAAATTTGCAGGATTTGGTTCGAGGAATTCGTAACCACAAAGAAAATGAAGTGAGTGATAATGTTTGTCATTCTCATTATTGTGTTAAAGCCTGAAACTTACAGATCCTACAAAGACTACTTACAGATCCGTGTTGGAAAGTTTATTTTCAGTGTGCCAAATAAATTTTCCAATAAATATACTGATGAAAATGTACTACATCAACAGAATACTTATAATAGTAAATATACAAAAAAACGGCATAAATGATGCCGAAAATTGGTACATAAGCCAACTTTCAGCATCATACAGAGTCCTATGTAGTTACAGAATTAAATTCTAACCAAGAACTTGGTTTAGTTTGTTGTATTTTTTTATAATGTTTTAAAATCGTTTTTGTTAGGTGAATTATATTTCCCAATGCATTGATGAGATAAAGGTGGAATTGAAGCAGGAAAATGTTGCTGTGAAAGCCAATGCTGTCAATAAACTTATATATGTGAGCACACTGTTTTATTTCAATTGTTCTTCACAATGTTTTTCATGTTATTTTTCATCATTCTTCAGTGATGTCAGTGTTTTGCTTAAGAATGTTAGTTGTAGTTTCTATGTAACAATTCAATGTTTATGTCACTTAAAAGCTCAGTTTTTAACTTGGCAAATATATGCTATCTCTTAGCTGTCAATCATGATACCTTACTTAGTTTTTAGCGGTGAATTGAAACTTGCCAAATATTTGAGTAAAAAGTAATGTTATACTTTTTTGATCTGTTTTTAAAACCCTTTTCTGGAAACTTGTACTCCATGGTAGACTTATTATATATATATACAGAGAAATACTAAAAAAATTTAAAGTGCATGCATCTGAAAAATACACATAAGGTTAATTTATGGATGCGATAAGAATTCATTGCTGAACTTAACTGATGTAAACACTTTTTCCATCTGAGGATAAAAATTTCTATATTATTCCACGCCTAGAGATTTTAAACTAACATAATGCTGTTGTTTCTTCCAGTTACAAATGCTAGGGTATGACATCAGCTGGGCTGCCTTTAATATCATTGAGGTTATGAGTTCACCAAAATTTACTTTCAAGGTTTGTAAAATGTTTCAAATTTAACCATAAAAATATTACCTTAGTAACATTATATACTAGCAAAGACACCCTTGAGTTTATTGGCAACAGTTACTGTCGCCATATTTTGTAACTAGTTGTTTAAAGTAGTCCACATATAAAATTTTGCTTTTTGCAACAGAGGATCGGCTACCTTGCCGCATCGCAGTGTTTCCATTCCGACACTGATGTTCTCATGTTGACAACCAATATGATCAGGAAAGATCTTGGGTCTCAGAATAATTTCGATGCTGGAATTGCTATTAATGGTCTTTCTTGTTTCATGACAACTGATCTTGCAAGGGATTTAGCCAATGATATTCTTGCTTTGGTGAATACTTGTTTATACAAAAACTTTTTTGTCTTGTATTTGTTACAGAGAGTACTTTAACTGTTATATAGCATTCCAGGACAATCCAACCAACATATGTTGGTTTAATAGTCCGTGGATTGAATTGTTTTGAATTTAACTGTGTTGGTTGAGTTGCCCTTGGTTTAATTATTCTAGGTTGAATTGACTGACCACTGTTTTATAGTGATACTTGATTGCATGTCGTGATTGGATATGTTGCTATTGCCGATGACTAAAATTTTCTTATATGAGTTTTTTATAAAACAAACATAATTACGAATTTTTAAGTTTGTTGCACTCCATGATTCATTTGTATATTGTTGAGTGCCTGATGCTGCGTTGCATAATGATGCTTCATCTGATACAACATTCTCGCTTGCATACATAAAAATAATCTTATAACTTCCTGCTTAAAACAGCATGCCTATTATGTTTTAGTTTCAAGCATATGTGTTAGCTCGCATGGATCTCAATTTTAATTAAAGGCAAAACTTATTTACTGTCATCAACCCAAGCATTAATACATCACTATGCATTTAGATATTGCATGTTCATTTTGTAATAAATGTTGCATGTGATGAGATTTCCTTTTCATTGGTGAAGTTATTCTATGACTTACGTATATTTGCCTGAGCAGATGTCGTCGATTCGTCCATATACAAGAAAGAGGGCTGTCTTGATTTCGTACAAGATCTTCCTTTGTTACCCAGAAGCTCTCCGACCTGCTTTTCCGAGGTTAAAAGAAAAACTTGAAGATCCTGATTCTGGTAGGTTTTATTAATGTCTAAAACTTTTATGCAGATTTGCCAGAAATGAATTTGGGTAATTTGAAACAAATGAACAATTAGCTTCTTTGACGCTCTTTTTAATACGAATAAAATCTGTTTTTTTGACATGAAATGTGGTCTTTATTGTGTCAGTATATTTATGTGAAGATGGGCAACAACACTAGGTTAAATATATTTTACTCAGGTGTCCAGTCTGCGGCCGTTAATGTCATTTGCGAACTTGCTCGTAAAAACCCAAAGAATTATCTCTCACTTGCCCCTATCTTCTTTAAATTGATGACATCATCAACAAATAACTGGGTGCTTATAAAGATAATTAAATTGGTAAGTTATATAATAAAAGGTTTTTACTAAAATAGAAATTTCTGATCAGGAACTATACACATTGCTTAGAAATAACAAATTTGTCAATATATGTTTGTAGCATTAAAATAAAAGAAATTTTTGTTTTAAGTTCGGCGCACTCACTCCATTGGAACCCAGGCTCGGAAAGAAGTTGATTGAACCATTGACCAATTTGATTCACAAGTGGGTTTAATTTACAATGTGTTGTGTTAATGATCTTGTATGTGTAGAGTCAATTTTACTTTGAAGTTGGTATTGTTTATTAATTTTGTATAGTATATGAAGTAGGTTATTGTCACTATTAAAGCGTCAGTTGTAAATAAAAATTGTTGTTTTTTTTCAGCACTTCAGCCATGTCCTTGTTGTACGAATGCATAAACACTGTGATTCAGGGTGAGGAAAGTTATTTTGTTGACTGACTTTTGCTAAAATTTTATTTGCATGTGCTGTTGTGCTCTTTACTGTGTTTGGGTAGATATTACGGCATTACAATTGTAAATTTGATTCCTATTTATAGTATACTGTGTGCAAAGCTTAAATACTACTCTACATACATAAATTACACCATCAATACAATACAATGATATACAACTAATTGTATAATATATAATACAAATGCAAACAGAACAACATTTGTAAACAGTAAATTGTACTTAATTTGCATTATCTCGATGTTAAATTTAGTTTCTCCTGCTGTATTATTATATGTATTCTGCTGTATTATTGTATTGTTGTAATTTAATTCGATCTTCTCCATGCATGCTTACTGAAGTATTAATTTCATTCACTGCAGGAATGCAGAGCCACGGCTCCTCCATACAGGTAAGAGCTCATTGTTTTGTCTTAAGGTTTCTTTTTTCTTTAGTAAAATTCGTGTGTATTTGCCCGTTTTAAGTCATTTTATTTGTGTATGAGATTTATTTATATGCAACTTATTTCTAGCAATGAATTTGCTGAAACAAGATTTTACTGGTTTAAGTTATAGTGCAATGTTTCCTGTTGCACACAAGTGTACAAAATGCCACTTATGCCGCGAAATTATGTTTTAAAATGTTTCCTTATTGCAGGGAAGTCAGAACCTAATGAAGGTTTGCCGAACGCATGGCTTCAAATTATCACTTCCAATAGCTAATACATTTTTTCTCATATCAAATTACAATGTGTAATTAATCAAAACGAAATTTATACTGCAATTGTAAGACATCTTAGCAGATCGGTAGCAGATTTGTAGCGCTAAAGCATGCAAGCACCTAAATATCTTTCAGACTACTGGTGTTTTGAATCCTATCAATGCGCTGTAATAGTATCCTCACTATCCTGTGATTGTGATCTTGGAAGTCATTGAATAATTCCTGCTGACCGATACTGTAATATTTTCTTTTTAAAGACAAGACTTTTGACATCTGAATATTTTCCAGTAGTTTTAATCACAATGGAAATGTCATTTTCATGACATATATCATGATAACATTCCCTTAATATGCTGGAATTGCAATAATATCCCGGCAACAACTCCTTTCCTCAAAGTACTAATTCTCACAACAAGCTTATGCATGTGGTGGAATACTTCAATTAATTTATTTCTAATCTAATTTCTACCTCAATGCCTTCAGATATGCGTATGAAATGCGGAAAGGGTTGTATAAAGATTCCCTATGATCATATTGCATTTACTTCTTTAATGTTAATGGAGTGGTTTGTTTTACAGTTGTGTGTGCAGAAGCTTCGAATTCTCATAGAAGACTCCGATCAGAATTGTAAGATTTTAGGTTATTTTTACATAGAGTAAGGCATTGCTATTTGCAAAACTGAGTCAAAGTAGCTGATTTTAAATAGGAAATTTGTCTCAAAGCAACTACATATTGGCCGTAATAATTGTTTTCAAATTATTATTGAAATGTGGTGTGGAAATGGTCAGATTGACTTCATAGCACTTCACGCATTTCAATTATGTCGTTGCTATGACTAGTGCGCTTTTCTCTTCCAGTTGTGTGTGCTTTATGATTAGTTTTCTTATTTAGTTCTGTGACTTACTGCAAAGAAACTCTTTTGCACAATCTTTGTTATGGTTGCTACCACTATTCAAAGTTCTTTTGGAACTTTTAATTATGACGTATTATGTCCTGAAATATTTCCCCTATTTCGCACTTTTAGATCTGAAAATGTTGATGATTTTATTTTCCAGTAAAATATCTTGGATTGCTGGCTATGTCTCGGATTCTTAAAACTCATCCCAAGGCCGTCCAATCTCATAAAGATCTTATACTGCAATGTCTTGACGACAAGGATGAATCAATACGTCTCCGTGCTTTAGATTTATTATTTGGCATGGTGAGATATTGGCATTTATGCATATTGAAAATGTGTGAATTCATATTAAAATTTTATTAATAGCATATTTAAAAATCACAGAGTTATTAGCTCTCTGTGGTATTCACAATAGCTTTTGCTGTGCAGGTTTCAAAGAAAAATTTAATGGAGATAATCAAAAAACTCATGATTCACGTCGAGAAAACCGAGGGAACACAATACAGGGATGAGCTCCTGTCGAAAATTATTGAAATCTGCAGCCAGAACAATTATCAGTACATCACAAACTTTGAATGGTAAGTTCAATAAATTGTTTATGAGCTACACCAGTTGTGTTATTATACTGTTGGTGGCGGCGTAAGTTTGCAAACGGTCCCCCTTGAAATTTCTTTATTGTGCTGGCTTTATCCTCCTTTCTATGGTTAGGTATATTACTGTGCTGGTTGAACTGACGAGAATGGACGGGGCCAGTCGTCATGGTTCGTTGATTTCTTCACAGTTACTGGATGTCGCGATTCGCGTTAAAACGATTCGAGAATTTGCGGCAAATCAAATGGTAAGATATCGACACCATCTTCTTTTGTTGAAGCAAATACCATTCTGCATTTTTGATCATTTTCAGTTTATTTTGAAAAGGCGCATCGAGTGTTGCAAGTTAACGTAAAGCTGAGGCTTATGCATATGTACATATTATTTTAGGCGGCAATGCTTGAAAACGCCCATGCAATCAGTGGCCAGCTGCGCAGGAACGGAATGCAAGAAGTTTTATTTGCTGCTGCTTATATCTGTGGAGAGTTTGCCGAGTACGATTTTATTAACTTGTAAACTTCAGATAAAAATCCGGAGTAATTCCGAGCTTAACATTAGATGTCACATCGTATTAAATTTCCTTCAAAATGTAAGCAGTTTAAAACATGAAGAGCGCAATCAGTTTAGCATTTCATTCATAACATAACGTAACTCTCTTCACTTATACTTCACTTGTATACTAAGGTGTCTCATCTTAATAAAGATTAATAGAAAAACCGGATTCGTTGATCCACGCCATGCTCCGTCCTCGAGTAATGACTCTACCAGCCAACATCCAATGCGTCTACCTACAGAACATCATGAAGGTCTTCGCGATCGCGCTCATCCAAGCTGAGGAGGAAGAGGACAATGAACGTGCGCTCAATCTCACTCGAGTCTTGTTGGAAAAACTTTCTCTTTTTCTGCAAAGCTCGTACATAGAAGTGCAGGAAAGGGTAAGACATGATCTATATGCACACACAGTGGAACACGTCAACCTTTATCGCAAAAATTGCCCTTGCTTGTGGCTGTGTTTTGTACAACAATCAATCTAATATGAACTTTATCATAAAATCGTTTGTATGTTTTTTCCATAAAAAACAAGAATGTACTTTCTAATATCTGCTTTTTTATTAATGCATTGACGTCTTACTTTTTTCTCTTCTGCATATCAGGCTTCCAGTACCTTGTCGATCTTAAAGTACATTGAGAAGTTACAAGTCAAGGAGAGCTTAGTAGCTGAAGAATTCTCGATTTTATTCAAAGGAGAACTGAACCCCGTCGCACCCAAGGCTCAGAGAAAAGTTCCAGTTCCTGAAGGGTAAGAATTCTGCTTTCAACGATCGTTATGTCTGTTTGTTTTTCAAGGTTGTCTGTATTTTTCGATTTTAAACGAGTTAAACTGTTGTGTTTATTTACTAATTGTTTGTTTTGTAATATAATTAAAGTATGATTTATATTTTTATTTAACTATATATAACTTATAGGTATATGTTTGTTTATTATTTTACTATTGTGTTTGTTTTTTGAAGTTATCTGTATCTTTGTGCTAGATATCATAGATAGATATTTTTGTTAGAATACTGTTAATAATATTTGATAAAAAGGAAGCAAAATGACAGGTTTACGATTGTCCCCCAATTCTTATCCATTTTCTGTATTTTTTTGCTCCAGGCTTGATTTGGATGCATGGATCAACGATCCCCCCTCCTCATCTGAAGATGAGCAGCCAGAGGAAGAATTTCCAAAGAAGATTTATGACGAGCTTTATTCTCCAACCAGAGAGAAGCGCAAGGAAATGAGCCCAGAGGAGATTAAAAAGGTTTTTATTGACTTCAGTTATATTAATACGTCCCATATCGAAAACGTTAATATGTTTGTGGGTGAATACAAATTTAAGTGAAAATGTTGTAAAAAAGAGATGCAAAATTGATTATGATGTCATTAAAACTTGCCATCTTACAGAGAAAAGAAGAGCGGTTACAGGAACAAGCAAGTAATCCGCATTATTTAATGAACAAGGTTAGTAGATTTCTGATAGTTAATAAGCTCACCCACTACATATGTGAAATGGTTATGAAAATATTTGTCTTTTGGTTCGTATTAGAAACAAGAAAAGAAAACCGAGGTAAAACGCATGAAATAAAATGCTTGAAATTTGAAAAAACTATGTTTACTTTGACCAACTAATTCTGCCAATTGCGATTAAGCATCCAATTTCAAACGTTTCTTACCATTTGATTAACAAAATATGGATGCAAAATTGCTAAAATGAAAGTTTTCTTTCGATTGTGATTGCTTGAATGTGAATATTGACATATTTTTCCTTTATCTGCATGTTACACAAGCAAAATGCGATTTTAGTTTACTGTTAAGTCTAAACAACGGTGTTCATTGAACACTTGCATGTAATTTTTATTTAAATTTATTTAATCTTTTATCAGGTAATGTTGTTGTTTTTAAAAAATGCAGAGTCTGTATAGTGTAAACATTGTAAGCATTAACCAAAGAAAACTATCACAATTTGTGAAACAGTCTAAGCCGATTACTAACACAAAATGGTTAAAAGAAAATTATTATAATTACCTTCCCATAATGGGCAATCATCGATCGGTTAGTGATTTAAATACTGACTGGATCTAAATATTCAGGCAGCTGATGGTTACCAGAAGCTGGATGCCGAAGTAGACCCAGGCTTGGCTGGTGAGCTCAACATTTCTGTCCCTCTTCATGTGCCCGGCCTCCCGAGCAGTGAGCGATACTTGAGGATGGTTAGTTTGACGTAATTTAATCGATCTACATCTCATAAATGTTCAAGGAATGCTAATTACAGCTGTTCGAGGCTGAGCTGGTCAATAATGTTGGGAAGGTTTTTGGTGCGCTTGGTTAAGTTTTAACTGCAGATGAGTTGTTATACAATTTATGTTTTCATGTCGTGACTGTTTAAATCAGGGGTTCTTAAAGTATGGGTCGCGACCCAAACATGGGTCGCGGAGGGTCAGAAAATGGGTCGCGACATAGTGACATAGGTGGGTCGCGACATAGGTTAATATAATATAATATAGGTCTATAGGACATTAAAATGGGTCGCGACATAGGTTTGGGTCGTGAGGTGATCATGAAACTCAGATTTGGGTCGCGCTCAAAAAAGTTTAAGAACCGCTGGTTTAAATAATCACAATTAGTTGCTAACACAAAATTTTTAGTGACGAATATGTTGAAAATATTTCTCCTCTGTAATTGGCCTCAAATAGGGTTAAGCTGCGGGTTTTAGTGCACTTACCACAGCTTTTACTGCATGGCAGGAGCAGGATCGGCAACGTCGAGCACAAGCAGAGAAGACGGTAAAGAAGCGGCATAAGAAGAGAGGAAAGAAAAAGTTCGTGCACGTGAGCGAGGATGAAGAGGAAGATATTGCTCCCACTCACGCCGTCGATATCGTCCAGGAGGAAATGCCGGAGGTCGGCTCCTGATATAATAATATGTCTATATGATGTAATAATGCTAATCCCTAAAACTTTCGCAATTTAATTCCCCTACAAGTTTTGTTTTTTATGATATGTTTATATATTGTTGACATACCCACTTCATTAATTTGTAAAATGGTTGATTTTTTGTGCGTACTGGTTACGTTCATCTCCAGACTATGTATAGATGTAGACATTTTTCGATAGTTGTTTAGCTTTTGTTTTCTAGGGAGCTGCAAAAACTGATTCTGAAAATGAAACAACCAAAGATGACCCATACAGGGCACTTGACATGGACTTGGATTCGTAAGTTTTTTTTTCCAATAAAAACTTTGGAAAATTATATCCAGTGGGCTCATTATTATTTAACTGAAATTCTTGCTTTTCGAGACAAATTATCTAGAAACAAGTTTCCTCCTATCTATTTTAATTTAATGTATCCCATTTTGTTATTCTGAAATCGTCACACATTTGCATTGCCAGGGGATGAAAAATCTAATTTATGCGATCTAATTGCATATTGGTTACTTCCAACTTCCACACAGAGTTAGATTATTTTAAGTAACAACTTTGTGAATGTTGTCACCTTTCATGCTTAATATCGGTGCAGTGGACTGACACAATTTACACAAATATATATATATCTACTTTTTATCAGTTATCATACATATCAGTCTACATCTCATAACCCTTGCACGTATCTAACCTATTCAGGCCACTGACGCCGTCAGAAACGCTCCCCAGGCCCCGACATCACGAAGTGAGAAGCAAACCCGACGAAGAAAAAGTTGTCAAAGAGAAGAAACAAAAAAAGAAGCACAAGAAGAAGGAGGTCAAGAAACACAAGGTCGGTGTTACTTCTCCACTTTTCTTTTCTTAACCTATTTCATTGGAGGGTGAAATGTGATGCGTGTCATTGTGTGTGTAGCTTTACTTTGTGACACAAAGATTGCTTAAACTGATTAAAATTATTCATTCATGTTTTGATGTTGCTTCTTTAATTTTAACTTGTTTTTCTACTTTTATTTTACTTGCACTACAGAAAAAGTCACGCAAGGCACCAACTGAGAGCTTATTGGTTGAAGAGCCGGCCAATGAACAAGTTTCTGAAGTTACCCAAAATACCCCAGATACTATTGAAAAGAAGGAAAACAAAGCAGAGGTAGATAAAAGTTAAATTCATACAATTAATAAATGACAACCACAGCTATGTTTTCAGCCCAATTTCGATTTTATGATGAAATTTTTTCAATTGAAAGAATTTCGAAATGTTGCATTGAAATATCAGCTGAAAGCTGTAGTAGTAGAAAATGTGTTACGGTAACATCTTTAGTAGCATCTTTTTGAGAGTTACATCACCGGCAATATCCTCTTTTAAGGCTAAAGATGATTTAAGTTTCTGGCTTTCAAACTCCGATGCTGTTTCTGCACCAGAAGCTGCGAAAAAAGTTGAGGGCCCTGAAAAGGTTGTGCAGGTCAACGGGTAAGTTGCTGGGATAGACACCAAATAACAAACTGCAAATGGTTGTTGCAAATGCAAACTGCAAACTGCAACTAACAAACTGCAAATGGTTTTAAATCAGTAAATAAGTTTCTTCTTAATTCGTTTTTCATAGCGTTTTAAGTACTTTTTGCGCTGTCCAGTTACGATAGCATGTGGCAATAGAATAGATATCATTCGTTTAAGCCATGGCTTACTATAATTGCAATAGTTTGTTAATCATACTAAGTCATGGTTTAAGCCAGTGGTTCCCAAACTTTTTCAGCTTGTGGCACACTAGAAAAATTATAAAACGCTCGCGGCACACTTACAAGAGAAGAAAAGTTGCTTTAAAAAAATTTATTTTCATGTGTTAATGCGATGGATGTGCTTATTGGATGGACATGTGCTTATTTATCACCTATTGAAGCAGTTAGAGCGCTTTTAAGTCGCATATGCTTGTCTGCATGCCTTTTTTTAAATATTTATACAATTCTTTTCCAAAATTCCAAAAAGATTCGCGGCACACCTGACAATCTGTGGCGGCACATAGTTTGGGAATCACTGGTTTAAGTAGTTCACCTTCAAGTTTGTTTATTACTTGCATCTTATTTCCTATATTCTTGTATCTCAACTTTCTTCTTTTATCTTGACGTCATTGAAGAATTGAAGAAGATGAAGATGACCACGAGGTGGCGCCAGCCAAAGAGAAGAAGAAGCACAAAAAGAAAAAAGACAAAAAAGAGACAAAGAAACATAAAAAGAAGCATCACAATGTTAACGATACAGTGGAGATGGAAGCTGTAAGATCTTACTGTTACAGAAGTATTTTCTAATTTGTTTCACTTCATGAAATTTGTAACTTAGGTTTGTTTGATAGCTTGTTTATTATCATAAAAGCATTTAAAATTATCAAATAAGTCAATTCCATAACATATTGAAGTGATGTCATAATTAAATGTAAACGCATGATTGGTTTTACTATAACTATAAATTTATTTAATTATTTTATTCAATCATATTTTATGCAATTTTTAGTCAAGCAACCTGCAGCTCAGCAGTTATAAGTTACTCGGCGAGAACAAGGAAATAAAATTGGAGTTTGAGACGAGATCTTCAAGCAGAGAGGAAAAGAAAATCGTCGTTTCTTGTCTCTTTGAAAATTTGACGGAGAATCATATTAAAAATATTGAGTTTAATATTCTGGACACACTCAACACAAGGTAGCAAGTAACACGTATAACAGTATACAGTAAAGCATGAAATATTTCGTAACCTTACATATACAAATTAGACAAGCAAGGGTTAGTATTAACGGTACTATAAATTGTAATATCATTGCCATGAGTATGCAGAAGAAAACAACTAACATATAATATACGAGTAGGCTATTTGCTACTAGTGGCTGGGTCCCAGCTTTTCTGTTACTTTTCAGATTAGTTATTAACTCTTCAGTTATACTTGACGTGTTACGTCTATTCAATTACTTGTTTCTGTGAATCACATTTAGTATCAAATCGTTCTTTATGCAAATACTTTTAATAGATTGGTGCGGACAGGTGGAGAGAATTCCCATGACGCTGTTCCGATACCCTTTTCACTCCCTGCACTCTCAAGAAACGAGTGTCAGTTGCAGTTGACCGCCTCAAGCGTTACCATGCCACAACGCATGCGCGGTACAGTGACGTATATGGTACAAGATCAGGAACATACTAAACAAGAAAAGTTAGATTTTAAACTTCATCTGCCATGTTCGGCCTACCTTGTTACCACTCCGTTTTCCAGGCAAGTTTTGGTACAAGTTTGAGTATGATGATGATTTAACGTTGTACATTATGCGTGCTTCACGTTCAAGGTTACATTTATGCTGCTTAATTTATTTAAATAATAAAGCAGTTCTCGTTAATTAATTCATCCTTTTCATTATTGAAGCGTGTTTCTATTTTCGTTCAGCAATCACTTCACTAAACTTCTCACGTCCGGGGATGTCCCGGATAAAGCTTCGGTCAAAGTCGACTCAAAGGGAATTCCCCTCGATCATGTTTTACAAAAGTTGTGTTTCTTTTTGAAATTGTCGGGTGAGAAATAATCAGGAAAAGTTGACGATTTTGTTACATTCTTTCCATAGTCAACATGAGGTTGTGTCTAGTCCATTGTGACATAATTTTCTTTTGTTACGCAGTGGTTGAGCAAGTCGGCGACAGCGCGTCATTGTATTCGTCATCAATACAACATCATCACATTTGTTTATTGGTAAAAGCTGCGGTAAGCTTATTTGAAATGTCGAGCAAGACATTTTTTTAGAACTTTTGCAGTGTTATATAAATAACGACTTTTTTATACTTGCCTGATAAAACTTTCCATCTGAGAAAAAATTACCCTTAATTAAAGGCCTTGATCGGCGGGTGAGGCATATGTCATGCTAACGGAGAAATCATTTAAATCCACTTTTCTCTAGCAGTAGTTTTTTATCCATTGATGAACAAGATGTCTATTAATTACACTGGCCAACAAAAAAAACATTTTTTTTGAGTGCCAAAGATATTTTGATGGTTTCTGGGTAATTTTGGGCTGCTGAGTCCGAAAATAACATTCGTTTCTTTGAATTGGCTCTAGTTTTTGAGATATCGATGTTTTTTATTTTTGACCAGAGAAAAATCGTTAACTTTAGTATCTGCCAATTGTGAACACAAGCATCAGTAAAATGCATATTGGAAATGTCTCTTAGGCAGTATGCATTACTTATTTTGGACCAGATACTCCACTATGTCTATTTGTTATTGTAGCATCCCATTACTTCAGAAACAAGGCATTGAAAACACTCCATTTTCGGCATCATTCTGATAAGCTACAGTTTCTTTGTATTGTTCACCACATGTACAGTGTAGAGTACTCCCTTCAGTTATCACATCATATCAATATCTCATTTTATAGCTATATTGTTGTAGACTAAAGATGTTGTAATCAGAATTTAATAGTTCTGTAGCCAGAGAAAGGAATACCACGAGTCAAGTTCAAGCTATTGCTCACATAAGTAAGTTTGGAAAACGTGGAGGTTTTTTGTAATTCAAGTGAGACTTGAGTTCATTAGTGGAAGTTTGACAATATGCTTAGGCCTTGTCACTGGGAGGATGCATTTTCCTGTGACTGAATTGACAACCTGTCACATTTTCGTTCAGTATATATATGCTCTGCAAGTGAGAGCAGTGGAAGTGTGTTAGAAAGCAGTCCATTCATTCCAGAGCCATTCAAGCAGGAGGAGCTGAGCGATCTTATCAGGGATCTCAACTTATCCAAAGAAGCAGCAGAAATTTTGGCATCCTGACTCAAAGACAAAAACTGCCTTGGAACCGGAGCTTCAATAACATTCTACCGTACAAGAGAGAAAGAATTACTTCCGTATTTTAGCCAACAAGATGACCTTGTTTACTGCAAAGACATCGAAGGGCTTCTGCTGAAAATGGGAGTGCCACAATATAGACCTCAAGAGTGGCGCTTATTCATAGACAGTTCGAAAAGGAGTTTGAAATGTGTATTGCTACATAATCGTAACAGATATGCATCTCTCCCAATTGGCCACTCAACAAAACTAAAAGAAGAGTACAACAACATTAAAACGGTATTACAGAAACTGGATTATGACTCTCACCAATGGTTAATCTGTGTAGACTTGAAGATGGTAAATTTTTTGCTTGGCCAGCAAAGCGGATATACAAAATACCCATGTTTTATCTGCTTGTGGGATAGCCGAGCGCGCACTGATCACTGGGTGAAGAAAGGGTGGCCACTTAGAGATTCCATGAGAGTAGGTGAAGGTAACATCATAAATGAAGCTTTAGTTGCTAGAGAGAAGATCATCATTCCACCGCTGCACATAAAACTTGGTTTGATGAAGCAATTTGTGAAAGCCTTGCCTGCAACTGGGGATTGCTTCAACTATATTTGCAGAACATTTCCTGCTTTGACCATCGAAAAGCTTAAAGCAGGCATTTTTGATGGCCCTCAGATCCGCAAACTCATAAAGGATGTGTGTTTTGTGCAGTCCATGACAGACACAGAGTCTGCTGCTTGGCAATCGTTTGTTTTAGTCACGCAGAACTTTCTTGGTAACCGAAAAGCTGAAAATTACCAAGAATTGGTGGAAGATATGCTTTCCAAGTTGAAAGATTTGGGTGTGAAGATGAGTATCAAGGTTCACTATCTCTTCAGCCACTTAGATCGTTTTCCTGCAAACCTTGGTGATCTAAGTGAAGAGCAGGGAGAAAGGTTCCACCAGGACATTAAGGTCATGGAAGAGAGGTATCAGGGCAGGTGGGATGCCCATATGATGGCCGACTACTGTTGGAGTCTCCAACGTGACTGCTTGGCTGCATCACATTCCAGAAAGTCGTACAAAAGAAAATTTACAAGCATCGACTAATTTTTTTGTATTACAGTACCGATATATGATTGATTAGCGTGCTTTGACAGCTTACTAAATGTACTTTGAGCGTTACTAAAAGTAGTGTTTGTGCTTTGACGTCGCCTGTTTTTGCGTTACAAAAATCTGTTGTTTACTGCTAACATCGCCTAAGTTTTATAATTTTTGCTTGATTTTCACATGAAACATGATTCGCGTAAAGAAGGCTCTCTGTGTTAACGATTGCGTCTTTAACAATATCGCATCAGAAATAGATGAATACTGTATGGACATGATTGAAAAGACAGATGTAGACTCATCGAAGTTGTAGTATAAAAAGAATTTTACCTATGTCAAAATTTGCGTATTTTTAGCACTTTTTGAAACAAAAACATGGAATATCTCAAAAACTAGAGCCAATTCGGAAAAACTAATGCCATTTTTGGATTCAGCGACATAAAAATACCCTAAAACCGTTGAAACTTTCTTGGCACCAAAATGTGTGTTGACCAGTGTTATTATCCATTCACAACAGCCATGTCATGTAACCAATCGCTCTTAACTTTTCGCTCATACAATTTGCTGATGAAATGGATACTTATTCTAGTGTAGGTTTGTTTCCAGTTGCCACCATTGTGATTTAACAACGCATTATTCCCACCCAGGCGAATGGTTTTATATCAGTGGACGGAAAGAGCAACAACGCATCGCTGCTCTCAAACATAATGGACCAAGCCAAAGAAATAGTGCAAGGTTGAAGTTTTTGCTCCACACCAAACACCTACGTCACCAACAAACTATCACGAGAACGAACGGGTGTTAAAATGGTTCGATCAGGGCCAGATTTATTGTTTATTGTTGCAGCTGGCAAGACCACACGCTGGACATATGTTTAAACAATTGTGTATAACAAATGGGATTTTCCACTGCAACATCATGTAAGAAGTTCATTAGGAACCGTTAAAATGCTGTTGTAATAATATCAACACTCCTATCCTGTCAGGAGCGAAACCTTACACTCCTGTATATCAGGAGCGAAACCTGCTTGGTGCCAATTGATAACTGCCGTTTACAGTTACTGTTATTGATATTAACTCGATGAAAACATTTGTTTTTGTCTTGATGACGTCTTTGCGACAAATTCATCGTAAAATGGGTTAAAATCCTATTAAAGTTTATTCATATTAGACTGTTAGAGTTAGGAAGGTTCTCATAGAGACGCTTGGTGCCCATCACGTACAGATTTTGCTGCTTACTAATTTACAAGCTTTGTACGCTGCTTCCGTCTATTTATTATCACTAGCATCTCGCTTCGTAGCAATTTCGCGTCGTGTGCGTTGTAATTTCGCACCATCACTGTCGTTGTTGGATCGATGTTTTACCCATTTCAGCAAATCTTCTGCTTGAAATGGTTTCGCTTCGAATATTTCGAAAGCTACAATATATTGGTGTGGTTCTTATAACTTATTTCTGCGTAAAATCGTTAAGCTTTGAAAAAACTTAACAACACAAAGCACCGCTAAACGTTTTAATCGTCGTTATTTCATTCCTGTGTGGTGGGAGGTTTCATTGTTTTGTCACAAGTACACTCTCTATTACGTCACATTAGTTCTATTTCTGCTTTTGTAGCGCAACAAGCTAAACGTAGTGAACTTGTTTTGAGTATACATATTGAAGTTAATGTGCATCTATACATTGTTTGGTGTATGTGTGCAATGCAATAAAAAGTATTATGACGTGAAAAAGTATTTTGTCGTGACGTAGTGAGGGATAAAGAATTGGCGATTGAAATGAATCAATTGACGTCACTGAGAGCCGAATAATTTTTATTTTGTTTTAATGTAAACATCTAACAACAGTACCTTGGGTTTAATCTACTCTGGGTGGCCAAACGCCGCTTACAGATATATTAACTGCTTTATATCATACTCGTGTTAAAAACAAATCTAAAAAAGCCAAAGCCGTGGTCAGTCGGTAAACACGTGAAAGATCAGGTACAAGTCAAATGCAAAAATAGAAATGTCTCCTGCACCGAGCAAATCCAACTTTTCACATCCTTAGTATTCATCGTCTTCTTCATCATTTGTGTCATCTCCTGCTTCTTGGTAATCTTCCTCCAGAACTGCCAGGTCTTCCCTGGCTTCCAAAAACTCCCCTTCTTCCATCCCCTCCCCTACGTACCTGGCAATAAATATCAAAGTTCTGATCATTATTTAACATCCTCTCGCCCACGAACACGATTAATATTATGACGATTATATGACGACGATTATAATCGACAATGAAACCACGAATATTTATCACAACAAAATTAGATAACTATCCACTTTGAAGAAGCGCACCAGCCTTGGTTTGACACTCATATACGCCTAGTTAAAACCACACCGGATTTCAATGTTTTACTTTGCTAAGGTATCAGACTCATACCAGTGAACGAAGGCGCGTTTCCTGTACATGAGATCAAATTTTTTGGTAATACTTTTCCAGGCTTCAGACACAACTGTGTTGTTGCTCAATGTACAAAGCAAGCGTGATGACTGGGCCATGCCGTCCCCAGGCAAGGGGCGCGGTGGGACGTCATTCAACCCCACTTTAAAGCCACTAGGCGACCAGTCCACAAACTGAAAAACAATGTGAGGTTAAGATATGGGTGATTAATTAGCCTTTTTAATTTAATGGTTGATAGGCCTATCTATATGAACTTATAAAAATATTTTGCTAGATTAACACAAAATTGAGGGTAAAAATTGCTTTTCTCCCGCGGTATCCACTTCAGAACCAACGGTTCTCAATTGGGAGTACTGAACAAGGCGGGCATCTTAGTAACGCCAACGTTGAATTAATCTAAACTCCTTAATAAGAATCTGACTAAACTTTTTTGGCAAAATTTTAAAAAATCTCAAAATTTTCCGAAAACTTGCAAATTATTGTCAACTTTGGAATATTTTTTTATTTTAAATTTGCTTTTTCTTGTGCAGTGATTGTCCCAAGCAATGTAGGTATAGTCCATAGTTAGCACAGTTTCCGATAAAACGTTAGGCAACTTGTTGTCATGTTGTTTTTCTGACTGTGCTCTTTGTGGCTCCTCCTCAAGTGATTTTATTATAAGCCGTTTAGTGTTTTTATAACTTGGACGGGATTCTGCAACGATTATTATTTCATCTCATACCCCAGATACCTGCTTACACAAGACATCTTTATTCCTATGTTGCTGGGGCAGATGATGCGATGGAGATAAATCTTTCTTCCATTTTGAGGATTTCAATTTCAAACCGAATCGAGAACAGCTGATTAGAGTGAATGTAAAGAAATAACAAACTTTGTTCTGAACAGTGTGGGCACACAGTATGCCGTTACCTGAACACAAGACTTCTGCTTTATGTTTCCTATCGCCTTGGATGCTTCTTTATGCGTGACGTCACCACGATAGAGCAGGCAACACGCCATGTACTTGCCAGCACGAGGGTCGCATTTTATCATGCTGCTTTCAGGCTCAAAACAGGCTTTTGTGATGTCATCAACGGACATCATCCCATGAAATGCTTTCTCTTTCGCCACGATGGGTGCCAATGAACACATTGGGTATTTAATTCTTGGATACGGGACAAGATTGGTTTGGAATTCGTTCATATCAACATTCAGTGAGCCGCGAAACCGCAAGGATGACGTCACGGATGCAACGACTTGAGCAACCAGACGATTTAGGCTTGGGTAGGAAGGCCTTTCCATGTCCAACTTTTTGTAGCATATGTCATAAAGAGTTTCATTGTCGAGTAGAAATGAACAGTCTAAGTGGCCCGTGCTTGCATGAGTTGTGAGCACAGCATTGTATGGTTCCACTACTGCTGTTGACATCTGCGCATATAAAGAAATCGGGAATTAGTGGCTTACTGGGTGATAAATCAAATTTAATTCATTCGAAATCGGGAACTAATACCTAACAGCAAAAACAGCAAAATTAAAAACATCAAACTGCAAAATTCTAAACCGAATTTGCTTCTCTTTTAAAAACGTATATACGTATAAGTAGGCTGCATTCATTTTTTGTAAAGAGAAAGAACTTTTATGAGAAACTTTTCCTGAAAGTTATAAGAAACCCATGATTTGGACCATCTTAATAAACTGTTTTCATCCGTAGCATACATGATTGATTGTTGGGTTGGTTTTAGATGCGACATTGATAAAATTGTTAAGGTAGCAGTAAGTTCCAATATTGTTGTTTTCTTTAGAAAAAAGGGTTATTTAATTCCGACCATGCTTAGTAAGATGGATTGCTGAAAATAAGTTCATGCCTTGCAAAAGCAAGAAACTTATTAAAAGAATGTGCTCTAAATTGTAGACTTTGCCCAGATTTTAGAGTCTAAAATCTAAAGTTTTTATTCTGGGCCCAAAGTTAAGAAGAAAATAAAATTCAATGCTTCAGTTATGCTATATACTACATGCTACATGCTACATGCTACATACTACATACTACATGCTACATGCTTACATGCTCATGCTACATTTTTTTGATTGTAATTCGGTTTATAAAAAAAGAAAGAATTTTACCAAATTTTCCAAGAAAGCAAGCGCGAAAACATGATAGTGGTATCGACGCCATTGAGTTTGATAGACAAAAATGTTAAGAATATTACAAAGGAAATGGAAGAAGTTATAAAAATGAATGTTTTAGTTTTCCTGCAATTGCGCAAAAATAAATCAATTGGCAGTCGACTAGACCAGCGTGGTCCAACTTCTTTTCATCGCGGGCCAAAATCAAAAAATTTTTTTATCTTGCGGGCCAATGTTTTTAAATTAGAACTGAAGAAATGTGAAATTAGAACTGAAGAACAATGTGACATTGATATTAGAACTGAAATTAGAATAGTTCAAAATTTAGCTATTAAATGCTGATCAATGTGACATCTGCGGTCGAGGTTTTTCCTCGACAATAGCGACTATCAAAGCTGACTATCAGTTCGCGGGCCAAAAAATCGGTGTTCGCGGGCCAACTTTGGCCCGCGGGCCTGCAATTGGACCACGCTGGACTAGACCATTGTTTTTCATAGATTCCTCGCTCGTCCAAAAATTAACTATCAAAAGCAAGGGTTATCAGAGCAAAGAATCATTTGGAAATTTCTTATTTGTGTGCACATAGATATCTCATACCATCGGTGCTGGGTATATGGGAAATTCAAATTTAGTTTTTTTCGGGTATTGTTCAGTTAGCTTCTCAATGAGATTAGCCGCAAAGCCAGACCCAGTACCGCCACCAAACGAACGGAATATGAGGAACCCCTGTAAGCTTGAGCAAGATTCGACAAATCTGTTGACCGCGTCCAGTGCCTTTTCTTGCATAACTCTTCCTGTAATAGTTCAATTCAGGAATTAGAGCCATATAACGACCCGGTAGCCGAGAGTTAACGCGCCGAGTATGCAATAGTGTGACCCACCCAGTGACGCAACCGTCGTAATGTATGAAGGTAAACATTATGATACCATACCTGCGGTGTAGTAGCCTCTGGCATAATTATTGGCCGCATCTTCTTTGCCAGCAATGAGTGAATTTGGATGAAAAAGATTTTTGTATGTTCCGGCACGTATTTCGTCTGTAGCAATAACAAGCAATACACAGATTTACACAATATACTTTGGTTTGGTGCTGAACCACTTCTAGACGTTACGTAACATAGACAGCTACAGGTAGGCTGTGCAGTTTCATCGCATACAAGTTAGGCTAAACAGTATCATAGACAGTATGCTGTCACTACGTCATAGAGAAAATTGTACAATTGAAGCTACAGTACTATTTCAAATCTTTAATTTTATTTCAGTTTTTACTTCTTCGATGAGACTAAATTTAATTAGATTATTATTAACGCTTTCTAAATAGACGGATAAACAGATATAAGTTATAAGTTATGATAAAAGCCTGTAGTATAATAGACTATATTAACATCATAGCCTCTAGCCCTATATTATAACATTGTTAATAAAGAAAAGAAAAAGGTGAAATAGCGTTTTTAAAATGAAACAATTTAAGCTCTTACCGATCACACTTGGTTCTAAGTCGATCATGAGGCTTCTTGGAACGCACTTTCCCGAGCTTGTTTGGTTAAAAAATGTCGCCAAAGAGTCCCGGTCTGAACTTTCCTTAATAGGTTTTCCATCCGGAGAAATATCATGTTCCGCGCAGTATAATTCCCAACAGGAACTGCCGATCTGGACTCCAGCCTGGCCAACGTGAAGTGAAATGACTTCTCTCTGAGGTTGACTCTGTAACGACAAAATACAACCAAGTGCTTGCAAACGCAATTTCCGAGGTTTTCAAGTTAAAAATATGTGTGTACGAAACACGTCATAACCAGATACAGCGGACCCAGTGCAGAAGCGCACGATCACACGACCCTTTGCCATTTGTACACTAGATCACCTTAGATTAGAACATTTGTAATAAACTTTTGAAGTAAACCAAAAATTCTTTTGAAGCAATAGGCCTACTCTGGGTGTAAAAATTTTTGTTTTCTCTCAG
The DNA here is from genome assembly GCF_947623445.1 of Clavelina lepadiformis. Taxonomy (NCBI): domain Eukaryota; kingdom Metazoa; phylum Chordata; class Ascidiacea; order Aplousobranchia; family Clavelinidae; genus Clavelina; species Clavelina lepadiformis. The sequence goes on along the minus strand of NC_135244.1, from coordinate 20,492,540 downwards.
ACCCGTATGCCGTTTTTAAATAGTGAGTTGTAATAATTTAGATAGTTTTTGGCGTTTTTAGAATTTTAGTTTTAAAATATGTGCGTGTTGTATTACGTGGCTATACATAACTGTCCAGTTTATTGCAACTCGTAATCACCTCAGAAAATTTTAAATAAACTTTTAAAATCAACCAAAAATCTTTCTGAAACAACATTTCGGGTGTATAAATATTTTGTTTCCACTTAAATCTGCATCAAGTGCATTTGGATTTCATCATCCACTGACAAAGAACTACAGCCGAGTTTAAATCAAACAAATGACTTTTCTCAGTTCGAAAAAGAATATTTCAACAACATATGCCACATTGCTTATAAGGCTAAGGGAACTTATCCGAAAAATAGATGCTTATAGTGAAAACGTAAGAAATTTGTAAACCATTTACTGACGAACGGACACGTAAAGGAACATTTTTGATAATCTACCGACCCACAAAAACGAGCTGTTTTATTAAATCGTCCTAAAGCCTGAATTTTTTAAGCAGAGACAAAGCCTTAAAGAACTTACCATTTTAGCTGAAAATTAGCAACCTGTTTGCAAATAAAATGTTGCCGTTTTGAAAGAAGAATTCAGGCAATTCTTAAGGAAATGACGAACCGTAATACGTCATTCCGGTGATATTACGTCAGCCGCACAAGATGCTTTGCGAAACAAATTTACGTCTTTCGTTCATAGCCTGACATCACTTACCTTATTACTGCCTATTTTATGAAACATATTTCTTAATTACTTGGAGTAGTTTTTACAGCATGTCACTGAAAATACGGCAACGACGACATTAAATTTCAAAACCTTTATCACAATATTTACGTCAGCAATCACATCAGAGATCATTTGTTGCATAAAACAAGGTCACAGTTTAACATGACAGCAATTAGCAAATTAAAAAAAGGTAATTGCATCATCGTTGAAAAGTGACTGCAAACGTACTTCGAATTTTCTATACAAAGCAAATGGGAAAACTAGCTGAAAATAAAATGGTAAATTGGCTAAGAGTATGAGTTATAAAAATAACACCATTTAGTTTGTTTTACATAATTATAAACAACGAAACACAATGTGGCGGCTTCCTGAACGAAATTACATTCTTTGCACAATTCAAAGAAATATTATAAATGAAATAATACTTATCGAACCCATACAAAAACGGGAACAAGTACAATGCAGCAATAACTAAACATACAAAAAGTATCAATGTTAAGTTATTAGCAATAATTCAGTCATGGCTGTGATTTTTACAAAGAAAAACGACCAAAATAGTTTTACATTTCTTCAGTTGTCAGCCGTGCAATGTTGAGTGGATCATCGGCTTTGCACCTCTCTTCTTCATTCAAGTTTTCTGAAAAAATAGATAAAATAAATTGGATAAAAATATAAATTAAATTAACAGAAAAAATAAAATTGGATAAAATTAAAAATTAAATTAAATTAAAAAAAGGTTAAATTGGATAGTGCGCATTTCTTTCCTTTTCAAAATTTACAAAATTTTCAGATAATCGGATGATGGTGGTATTAGCATTAACATTAATAAAACTGGAGCAAAAATGTTACATAAAGAATTTATAGGACTAAACATTGCAGAATTGCTCAGCTTTTTCACAACCTAACCCACCTTTTTTCTTTAAATGATCAAGTATAAGAACCACCGCAAAATACAAGAAAGCTGAGACAGTCCCAATCCCAGCGTTGAAGCTGAACATGGCTTTCGGTCCATATTGTTCATAAAGCACGCCAGCTACTAAAGAGCCAGCCATGTTTCCTACATTAAAATGTCACATAAATACAATCTATAAACACACAGTTTATAAATTACTATTAATATGTTATTATAATCTAAATGAATAACAATATTTAGATAAATAAATTTCCAAAGATAAATTTTACATAAATATAAATCCAAGATCATCTAGTTCAGCAATATGCAATGAAAGATTAAATTGTGCATCTAACCTAATCCCCAATATATTCCCTGTGTGAGACCAACCAAGGTAGCTGTCATTCCTTTGGGAGCAAGCACTGATGCATATGATATCATCGCTGCCATAGGAAATCCAAAGGCAATACCTTGCAGTAATTCAATGAGCAGTACAGGCCATGCTACTGACAGCAAAGTGTAAAGAAAACACTGAAACTAAACATGTATATACATATATAATTCAGTTAATCACAGAATATTATTTTGTATAAATAAATATAAAAATTTTTGTTAAAAGATTTAGTAAAAGCAACATCACAAGCAAATAAAAAACTGCAAATTATTATCAACTTTTTCCATTTAAACATTCTCGTACATTTTGGTGCGACTTCTAAACTTATACAAAAACTTCACAGATAATTATAAGTAGAAAGAAAATAAATTATTACTTACTGAGAGAATGAGCAGGCCTAGTGTGAGCATGGCATTGTATCCAATTTTTTCAGCAACCCATCCTGATATAAAAAAGATGGGAATTTCCCCCAAACATGCTGCTAAAATAGAGAAGCCAAGCAAAGTTTGGGAAGAACCTGGCAATTGTTCAATATACCAGAACAGGTAAGCATATCTTGCTCCCATCACAAAACCGGTAACAAAAATAACTAGCAAAAAAATGGCGATGCGAAAGTTCCGAACTAAAATGTTGATGCCAGATAGCAAAGATTGGAGCTTATATTTTGGCACGTTAAGCTTCAAGCAGACGATGACAGATATTGCCATAAAAATTGCCACGCCAACAAAAGCAAACAAGTAATTTTTTTCACCATATTTGCAGGATACGCCAGTCAACATGTCAATAAGAAATCCAGTCAACAAAGCTACGAGACCGAATCCCACGGCTCCCCAGAGTCTCTGCTTTCCAAAATCATTCACTCTTTCCTCGCCAAGCATGTTTACAGCCGTGGCATCTATGATAGAACCGAGCGGTGCAATTGAAGCGGTGAAAAGAATTGAAAGAAGCACAATGAGTGAAAAGGTGACGCCATAAACTTCATCAGTAATCTTTTCAAAACATGTCGCTGATAAAAGGGAATCTTGGCTTGAAGAATTTATCCTTGCTACCACACTTGTCTCATTGTTTTGTATCAAACAGTATGAAGGGTTTTCAGTTTCACAGAGCAATGTCTCGTCATCACACTTTCCGCTGCTCATATGACAAGCTGTGTTATCCATACTGTTGTTACACATTAAGGTCCCATTGTACCAACAGGGATAGGCTTTTTCATTCAACGTAACTGGAGGAATAAAGTACATGGGGACAGCGGCCATAACTGAAGTGAGGCAACAAACAATCATTAAAGTTTTGTGAGCTGAAAATTTGTCGGCTACTGCACCAAAAAGTGGTGGAGCGATTAAATGTGCAATTTTTTCCAGGGCTGCCACCAATCCATTCTGCTGTGGGGAAATACCCAGCTGCTTTTGAAATATGGTCTTGTAGGAGATAATGCAAGCCAAACCTGGAATGTGAGTAAAGTTTTAAATTAATACCTGTAAGATATGTGCACCTGTACATCCTACTGGAAAGCATGGCAATTTTCAGTGAGGAATTGTGCATCAAAGCATTAATTCTTTGTTTATTTATTTTAACTTGGCGTTCAAACAACCGACTTTGCCTTGTTTGTTTATCATAAATAGATGTGAGCGTGTAAAATTTCGGCATGCACATCGATGAGTCGTGTGCCAAGTTTTCCACTATGGCCTACATATATATACAGTATACACACAATAAAACATATTACCATGTAGCCTACTAACTGACATATATACAAATATATCCCCTCCGCAATGCTTGAATGTTGTGCTATGGTATCAGAATAGTTAGCTTTCGACTGACAAAGTCTTTGAAAAATGGTTGGAACTCAAGTCACAGCTTGTTTTTTTTGCATTGTCCCAAGGATACTTTTTATTTGTCATGCCAAAAATTGGAACTATTTACTACGACCACTAAAAGGGGATAATTGCCAATAATGCTTTCCTAGGTCCATGGGCATTACAATAAACAATGCTAATGCTCTTGAGTATAGAACCAGGTTTGTGTTGCAAGTGCAAGCCCGGTGCTTTAGCTGCTGCTCTACCAAGCTGCCCAAGGAAATGCAAACAAACTTAAACTTTTACTGCTCATTTTAACATGTAAAATCAATATAAAAACCACAAACTGACCAAAAAATATTCGGAAAATTAATTGACTAACCTAACTTATACATACAGATAAAGTAAAGTTTGCGTTTGTTTGTTACGAATAAAAAATCTTTGAATTTGCAAATATATAAGCCTATACCCACCTGCTTGATAGAAAAAGTTAATTGCTTTCACTGGCAGTAAATCGCGTTCAACTTTCATTTTCTTTTGCTGTCTTTTTTCTGATATCATATATAAAAGCTTTGCTATAGGCAAATGTAAATGTATGTTTAAAGTCCAACGTAAAATTAGATGCCAAATTAAAACATCACTAAACACGTTATAGTTCCATATGCAGTTAATATTTACCCCTAGGCCTACAGCCACCGGTCGGCAAACAAAGAATGAACGAAAACAACAAGATTCAAAAAGGGAAAGTTACCTATATCAAGAAGCCGCAATCCATAGAAATGTATTTTTAACCACGTGACAGAGCTTGCAGAAGAGTTGGAAGAATAAACGGAAGGTTTTGGAATAATGAAATGCTAGAATACATTAAATCAGCGTGGTCCAACTACAGGCCCGCGGCCCACGAGCTTTCACAGTATTGATTTAATTTATTTCAATTAGAACAAGTATAGCATTTGGATATAAAGTGTCAAAAATTTAATTCAAAGTTGTAGACAGCAGGGCCTATACTGTTTCAACCTATCAGGTCTCGTCAGTACAACAGGGCTTCTTAAAGACTGATATGTACCTATTGTTCCAGACGTTTTTGTTTCCTTTAAATATTCCACAGTTTTCATGTTATGTATCTTTTAAATTGGAACCCTAATACTGGCTATTGCGCAACAGTCAGAAATTTGGTATAATCCAATAATTGCTACAGCATCATTGCATCGCATGATCCATTTGTGTGTTACGTCATAATATTGGGCATTATAGATGTGAATGAACAAAGTGGCGCGCAAGTTGTCACGTTTTTGTAAAGTGGCCCGTAAGTCAAAAGTAGTTGGACCACGCTGCATTAAATGATAAACTGACTGTGATTGGTAATTGTTAAAGTCTTCTTTGGCTTATATATTAAGACATCTTTATTAATATAATTAGCTGGTATTGATCAGGCTTTTAATGTCAACCATAACAGCGACTTCGTCTACCCTGCCGTCCTAGCCTACCCAGTCCATCTTAGCCAGCTATTGCTTTTGTAACGAGCAAGACCGCAGTTGTACCTTTTTTAGAGTTTAGCTAGACCAGGGGTTCTTAAACTTTTTGGCACACGCCCCCCCTTGACGGTACCTAAAAAATCCGCGCCCCACCTCATTGCAAAATAAAAAAAGCATTAAACAAAACAACAATTTATTTTCAATTAACTTTCATTAATGTGATGGATGTAGTTGTTTTTGGGAAACCAAACGTTTAATTCGAGGCTTTGTAGAAGATAATGCACATCTTTAATGAAGAATGTAGGAGATAATGCACATTTGTCATCTCTCGCGCCCCCCTTATGAATCCTACACGCCCCCCAGTTTAAGAACCACTGAGCTAGACGTCTAGCAGGGAGACGAGGGAGTCGAACCGCAGTTGAAAACGGTTTTACTCCGGCTCAGGTTTGCGTCGGGTGCACAGCACATTCATTCCGCTACGGGTTTATGTTCAGAAAGCTTGCTAATATTAGGTTCGCTCCGGGTTCGAATTACATTATCTAGCTAATTATCTGTATTTTTTGTAGATTTCTTCAAGTATAGGCCTAGACTGCCCAAGCAGAAATTCGTTACCGTGTTACCTCAAGGAATTTCATCATGAGTAGGTATTTCTTAGTTTAGGTTTGAGGCGAAGAAGTGATCCATTTATGACTTGCAAGCCAGGCTTCAAATTCAAAAGTCAAGGTCGAAATATGTGAAGTCATGTCTAGTATAAAGCAAACCCTGACTCGATATGATAGAAGTCATGGGTTTTGTAGATTGAAGCCTGGGTCGAGATTGGAAAGGTCATGGCTCGTATAAAATGAAGCCTGGGTCGAGATTACAGAGGTCATGGGTTCTGTAGATTGAAGCCTGGGTCGAGATTGGAAAGGTCACGGCTTGTACAAAATGAAGCCTCTGTAATCTCGACCCAGGCTTCATTTTATACGAGCCGTGACCTTTCCAATCTCGACCCAGGCTTCAATCTACAGAACCCATGACTTCTATCATCTCGACCCAGATTTCTCTGTTGACGCCTGTCTTTGCATCGTGGGTTGCAATGTTGGCCTGTAGATGATGTGGCCTGTAAGTTGTAGGTGGTATAAGAAGTGGATTGGCTCCTATGGAACGTGACCTTAGAAAAGTGGCGTCTTCTCAAGTGTTCATGACCTGGGTTCGAAGTCCTTAAACGATCACTTCCCTTATTATTAGGTTTTGTACGTATTAAAAGAGGCAAAGAAAACATGATTTCTATAACTCTTGGATGAAATTATTATATACACTGAAAAAGTGGTTAGAATTGAGAAAGGTTCGGCTTCGTTTTTTTCTCTCGGTCTTCAATGGTTCAGGTTCACACAAATTAAATTTATTGGGTTTTGGTTCTGTTCGGTTTTCACATAACATCCGCTCAATCTGATTTAAAGGCTCAGGTACACCCTGTGTTTAGTGGAGAAGTGCATGAACATGTAATGTATTAGCATTTGTATACTAGACCCCTGCTATCCAAATTGACATTGTGGCGTCACTTGGCTCTGCACGTTTGCACTAGATCCCTTTTTGATCATGTTCTAAAATGTGAATGTGTAGAATTCTTGATAGTCGTAAAAGATAAGTTACATATGTTAAAATTTTTTTGCCTGCGAAAAGAAATTAACTTTAAAACAGTCTTGCAGTATTAATGTTTATGCTTCTGTATTATATATAAACACTGCCAATTCGTAGTTAATATGGAAGAAACTTCAGAAACTGTTGCTGGAAAGTGTGATGTTGATGCAACTACAGCTAAGCCATCTTTTAACAATGTGATGGACACTTACCACAATGCTTTAGACGAGATACTGGGAGATCCTTTCCTCTCAGATCTTCCACAGAATGTGACCTTAAATGAGGTAAGCATATGGGGCCCTACTGGAAAGTTTGTGTGATGCGCTGGATTTTTCTGGGACAGAAAGTTTGTGTGTGGGATAATCTACTGGTGCAGCATTAGCGTTTTACCACATGTTCTATACCTAACTGCCTCTAGGTGTTATGTTGGCATGACACAAAATTTGGTTGTAAATTTATTGGCATATTTGCGGTCACTGTTCCCTCTCAACTACGCGCGTGCGCAAATGCGCACTGCTGACACAGTCTCCGCGCACAGAAAATCTGTGCTGCGCACAAGAAAAAAATCCAACCTGAACTGAAAATAAAGTAAACGCATAATAATGACCACAGTGCGCACGTTTGATGTTGCTCACAGTGTTCCAAGAGACCGCTTAGGTAGTTAGTGTGTTTGCTCAGACTCATGAAAAGTTAGAGGGTACATTGTTTGCGGTGCGCGTAAACATTTATGGTTTAACAAAAGGCATTTTTATATGTTTGTATTTTGTTACATATCTTAAGTTCAAATACTACACTGTTTAATTGTTACAGATTTTATCGTGAAATCTTGTTAAAATTATTCAAATTAAAAATTGGCAGGTGAAGTCACTGATTGCGCTGGAACATGGTCAAGCAATGACCATCAAAGTTAGAAGAGCTGACGGCAATGTCTATTCCGTGATTGTTGACCAGAACGCTACAGTGTCTGATTTCAAGAAAGCAATAAGACGTCATGTTCAGCTCAAACAGGAAAGAGAAGGTGGCGCTACATACATTAGCTGGAGGCACGTCTGGAAATCATATTGGCTTGTTTTTCAAGGCGAAAAAATGAAGGATTCTGAAAAGCTGCTGAAAGATTATGGAATTCGTAATCGGGATGAAGTAATATTTTTAAAACGACTGCGAGAGAAATAAGTTATGACATCAAACCGAGCAGGAAACACTATATACTGACTTAATTGGCTTTCACTTAAAGCATTTTTTCATGCTTGAGGGTTTGCTGGACATTTGATATTTAAGTATTACATGGATTTGGATACACTGTGACCCTGACATCCAAGTTAAAACTGTAAAACAAAATTGCAATTGAGTTCTGTAGATGAACACTCAGAAACTTATTTTTTTCTGGATTGCAGCGTCATATCTATTGTGGTAAGCCTCCTGTCATATTCTTGTTAGTCATATCTAATATGTCAGATCTGTTATTGTTATTACATTTTGCATTTTTTGTCTCTAGCAACACGTAAAGCTACATGGCTATATAATTCTTAAGTTATAATAAAATAATCTTTGCAAAGTTTACAAATTGTTTGATGAGTAAATATTTACTTCAGCTGTAAAACAAGCAAAAATGTTTTTATGCATCTCTGAAGTACCACTTACTAACAGCCGCTGCATTGAGTGGCAATGGACCCAGAAAACGTTAGAACGCTCCAGCGTTGGTGCTCCGTTATCGAAGAAGAACTTGACAAAGTGCTTGATTTCTGGCAAAAGTACTCTCACGACACAGAGCATGGGTAAGAACAGCACCGCATTATTGTTTAATCTTTTTTGTGCCAAATATAAACTTGAAATGATTAAACATACCATGGCAGTTAGATTATCTTAAAGTTTCTATAATCGAAGGAATACCATGGAATAGTTTGTAGTATTTTTCTAAATTTTTTTGCGTAATTTTGTTAATTAGCGTATTCTTACTAACTTTGTTAATTAGCATATTATTACTTTTATCTTTCAGAGGCTTCTTCACTTGTTTAGATAAAGATGGCAAAATTTATGACGAAACGAAATATGTCTGGCTTCAGGCGCGCCAAGTGTGGATGTATTGCAAGTTATACAACGAAGTACCCAAATATGCCAATGATCAAATATTGCAACCGGCCCTGAAAGGCAAGTGCAGTAGACTTCGCATTTAGAAGCGTTTTTATTACAGTGTGCGTTTTATAAGGTATATGAGCTTGGCAAAGTGTCCGCAATCATTTTTATTCTTATTGGGCCGTGTGAAACCTAAGCATGTTAAATTGTTTGCGTTTCTTGCCAGTTTTGTAGAATCGATCATTTAGTTAAAATGCAATGAAACTGCTGTTGTTTTATACAGAGAGTTTTAATACTTTAATGAAGATACCTGATTCATACCTGATTCCCCTAGTAAAATATCTTTTAATAGTGTATGCATAATCTATAAGTATAAAAATCTTCAAATATAAAATAATTTAAATAAGCAAAAATCCTACGGCTAAAAAACTCATTTTTCTTTGACTGGTGTACATCTTGAAGTTAATTCTGTAGTGTGATGCAATATAAAGGGGCCAAGTAAATCTGCACAAATTGTCCAAGTCCATTTTGTAAATAATTGACTTCATATGTAGTGGTTAAATATAGCCAATCCCGACTTATAGACTATATCCGAAGGCTACTGTACCTTGTATGTAGCTAGAAAATGTTTGCTCTTACTGGGCTGCAAGTGTTCCACATTCTGAATTACCTTAAAAGTAGTTATTTTGTTCAGGCGCACAATTCTTGTTGAATAATTGTTTAATTTCGCGGGATGGTTGTAAAAGATGTGCATTTTCCGTGACAAAGGGTGGTAAAGCAATCAAAATACAAAGAACTTTGTTCTCGGAATGCTTTTTTGTAATGGCAATGTCAGAAGCATGGAGGTCGACAAAAGAAGAGATTTACCAGGTATGAGGTAACCTATGGTAACCTATGACTACAAACCAGTTAGCACAGTGTTTAATTTCATATTTGATTAAACTTTTAAGAACAGTGTTTATTTTCTGTGGCAATGTCTTCATTAATTATTATTCATGTTAGTAATGTTATGACATACTCAATCAATAAGTCAATATACATAGATAGAAATTTTATAGAATTTATGCTCTGAAACAGTTTCAAGCAACTCTAGAATCTTTCTGCGCAGGATGCTGCGGTCACGATGATGATGCAAATTTACCACTGGTGTTTGGTTGACGACAGCGCCCTTGGTCGTGAATCACTTCCCGGTTCTGTTCCTATGTCGTCCCTTGCTGTACCCATGATGGCACTTTGCTTGTGTCATCAAATAGAAACTTGTGCGATTGAGTGGTCTCATTCTAAAGCAACTACTTTGAAAGATTGGGCAATTGGTCAAATGTTAAATCATGTCAAAGTAATTTTTATTCATGTATTTGTGAAGTGTTCGTCTACAACCTATTTAGCCTGCCATACTTTTGCTGGAATAAATACCAAATTTTTTAAAAACAATCATTTAATTAAAACGATCCAACAGATATAACCACCAAAGCTAAACAAGCAAATGCATACTGTTAATTTATGCAGAGAGGTGGTGCAAAAGTATTAGAAAATATTTCTCCAGATGGGAAGGAGATTTCTGGCTCAATAGGCAGAGTACAAATTCCAGGTATCAACTATTCTAGTTTATTGTTTGATCACAATCTTCCATGTGATCAACTTTTGTTCCCAAGCTGTTCTTATTATCAACAAATGTCTTTACATCTAGGACACACTATTGAGTGCGGGTGGTTTCTTCTGTGGCATGCTATGAAAATTGGAGATAATAAATTAGCGGAGAAAGCAATTCAGTCTTTTATCAGCGCACCATTTGAGTAAGTCTGTTAGTTCATAACTGATGTACATGCAACCTCGTAAAATTTGCTTGTTACAATTCGCATTCAAACTTTCAAGTAAACATGACCAGATTTTAAAACGTGCACCTGGTTGTTCAGTAAAAGATTTCAGCGTTTGTAATTATCATTTTTTTATAAATATCAGACAAGGCTGGGATGATGAATATGGTGGGATATTGTACTTTACTGATGCAGACGGATTTCCTCCGACTCAACTGGAATGGAATATGAAGTTATGGTGGCCGCACAATGAGGCAATGATTGCGTTCCTGCTGGCATATGTTCACACAAAAAAGGAAATTTTTATCAAACAGTTTGACAAAGTGGCTCAGTATTCATTTGAAAAGGTGACAACACATACTCGGACGTAATTAACTCCAAACCTCTATGCTGTGTCCAGAAATGTTAAGGAAATGTATTTCGTGTTAATCCATTTATTGATTTTTATCTGTTCAGTTTGTCGACAAGGAGCAAGGCGAGTGGTTTGGTTACTTGCACCAAGATGGACGAATTTCCAGTCGATTTAAAGGTGCTGCTTGGAAGGGTTGTTTTCATATTCCAAGAAGTTTGCTAATGTGCAAACAGCTTTTGTCAGAAATTTTAAACAAATAATGTGATTTTTTAAAACATGCTGACAATATGAGTGTTACTTTTGCCTTATTAAAGAACAAGTGATGCTTTGAAGGAATCAGTATAGTAAAATATGTGAAGATAAATTGTTATTTGTGTAAGATTAACTGCAGGTAAAGCAGCAAAGTTCATAGGAATTCGGTTGTTAAGTTGTGCGTAAAACACATACAGTTCACCTATTATTGAATCATAATTTCACCAAAATAGATAATATAAGGTCTGATATTTGGCAAGTATAGTTTTCGACTGCAGGCATAATTTTTCCTAAAATTTTATTTCGTAGTTCACTGGGAAATCTTTCGGTTATGGGTATTTTACCTTCAACGAAATTGTTTGGAATACAAAAATAATAGACATCTGAGGTTCGTCGCGGAACATTTTTGAAACACACGTAACTTTTGAATGGTCAGTCGTTCATCAATAAAATAACTGACTTGAATTTAAAGAAAATACTTTTACATTTTTCAAATGTACGTGTCAGACACCACATTTTCCGCAATTTATGATTGTCACCGTTCCTTTGCCGAGAAGGAAACACACGCCTCTCGCGTTACACTGGGTAGCTCTAAGGCCTGAACAAGTTAACAACCTTCAGTTTAGGTATGGCATCGTTGTTGTACGGTTTATTTTCCGCCATTAGCTTTGGGGACTAAAATATTGGTTAATTATGGCTATGTTGCTTGCTGTAGAATGGTAAAATAAGAAATACATTCACGAACAATCAATAAACGAGAAAAAGCGACTAAGTGTGCTGTAATTTTAGGTTCGCATTCGTTTTTCTAAAGAGCCTAGTATACCAAGGCATCCTGTGGTTGTACACTAGTATACTAGACCTGAAAGTAGACCTAGTAGACAGTTCATATATTGTTATACGTTACTTTCGGAGTAGAACTGTAGGAAAGAGTTCTAATCCAGCCAAATTAGGTTACTTATGGACCAGGTCATTAATTTATGTTGCAGCTTTACAATCCATACTGAGCGTGGTAAGTAAGACACTAATCAAACTTAAGCTTTTGATGGGCGTAACGCGTCAGGATGAACCGTGAAGAGAAACATGGTTTTGACTTTTTCACTTGTATGACATTTATATGTTTTGAGATATAATCATCTTCTTCATCTATCACATTCTGTATTTAAAATTCAAATGTATCTAATCTAAAATCTGCGCTCCAGTGCTTGCCACTCTGTCTTAACTACGGAACGCAGTTATGTCTATATTGTGGAGTAGGTATAGTGTTCTATGACTACTTCAGCAGTTCAGTGAAAAACTAATAGACTATACTAATAACGTAAAGTGACTAGGCTATTTCACAGCAAATATGCACAGGTATGAAATAGGTTACTCACACCCCGACAGCCAGGGGCGGGCAATTGATCTTTTAAAGAGTGTCGTTTTTACCCAACAATGAAAGAAAGGCGTCGCTCATACTTTTGTGCAATAAAAGAACACTGGTTTTGGTGCTCATGCTCCTGCTCTAGTTAACAATTATAAAATGTTTTTACCCAGGCACGTTTTGAGAATTCGTTTTCGAATTGCATTCATATGTTATAAGTTTGCATTGTAAAACATGTATCTAACTGTACCCTAATATGTGCTTATCATTATTTGTTGTAAGTGTTAGGAAATTTTATGGAATCCAATGTTGGAGAATTTTGTTTTTGGTCAAACCTGCACCAAATGGTTAATAGACGAGTGAAAAAACCTTCTTGAATTGTAAATGCCGACGCTCATTAATTAACTGTTTCTCACTTTCTTCACTCACATGGTCATGATTATCTTGGTGTTGTGTAAAATTAATTTCTAAGTCTACAGACATTTATTTATACACTGCATAAAATTAGTTTTAAAGCAGTCCAAAACAAACCATTTATATCCATTTTGTGCATTCGCAGCATTGTTTGTGCATAGAAGAAAACGAGCAGATAACTCTTAAAAAGAGCGCACTTTTGGTTTTGCTCCTAATTTTAAAAAAATAGGCACTCTCTAGATTGCTCCAAAAAAAAGCACACTTATACCCAGCTCTATGACTTGTAGAAATAAACAGACTATAGACAAACATGCATAAGTAGCCAGATAATGAAACAACAACCAATAACAAAGATAGTAGTGTGTCTACCATTGTGTCATGAAAGAAAATACGCCCTATATTACTTGCCAAAGGTATTAAATCACTTGCTCACATAATGTGAACTGAATATAAGATAATAATACATTGTGACAAATAATGACAATACATCAGGGGTCACAAAGGTTACCAATTATGAAAAAGTAATTGTAATATTTAAGCAAGTGTCTTAAACTTTTGGACAGGACTGCATATAATTACTTAATCTTCACTGCAAACAAACTCGAAGTTATACAAATTTATGCAAACATGTTTAACGTACAACAAACCCAATCAATTAATCAGAAGCGTGAGGTGAAAGTTGAGTGTGTTGTTACAAGTTTCTTAGTTATTTGAATTTGTTGCCTATTCCTCATCGACTAATTAGAAGTTGTTGTTAAATGGAATTTACCGATTTTTTGTGGTAGCCAGTGTTATTGATTCAATCCAAAGCTCAGTTGAAGAATTACAATGATCCAAAAAATTATCATTAACTTTCAAGAATGACTGCGTGGCTTGTAAGGAGATGGACGCAGAGAGGTTATAGCACTGGGCTTGCAACACACTGTGTATTATTTTTAATGTTGCAACCACTGTAATGCACTTTTGCAAGACTTGAATGACAATTTCTCCTATTTAGTGGGCGGGGAAAAATGTGGGAAATATGATATTTAAGTCATAAGACTCAACTGAGGCTTGACCGATGAGGAATTGTTGTCGAGTTTAAGCTGTGCAGTGACTTTTCCCAGTTTAATTTTAGAGATTATGATACTAAAACAGTTTTACAAAATTTTTGAAATGTATGGCATACTCGATATGTTGTATTCCAAATATTTTATACAACCAACCATTTGTTTTATGATTTTTAGTGATGTTAAAAAATGGAGAATAATAGCTCAAATGTGAGAATCCCACACCTAAGTGGCGTACCACAGGGTGATGTTGTTGGTAATTTGTGTGATGAACACTCACTTTTGACTAAAAATAGCACCCAAACGGAAGACTTGTCCAATCCAGACATTGATAATTCAAAACTCGCTGAAGATATCAACAACTTTGGCATCACAGGTCTTGATGTTAATGCAAATGAATTTGTGGAGGTAAGTACACACACTGCTTATTTCCATTGCATTGGTAGTTGGTTGAATAGGCTACGTCTTATTCCTGCTAGTCGCAGGTTAAATCAACTGAAATATGTAAATTCCTTTAGAAGATGTCAAATTTTAAAGTTATAACTTTTAAGTATAGTTTATTATGAATATACTTACTCAAATGGTGAATAAAATTATTGATATGTGATAAATCTCATGTGGTGCTTTGTCATGTGAGTTTATGAAATTTAAATGTAGCTTGTAAAAATGTAAATGTAAAACAATAAATAACAAATTTAGGTTATGAAAGAAGAGTCTGTAAAAAGTGTGGAAAGTGATAATTCGGGTGAAAACTTGCATAAAGAAACTGATACCGAGGTGGGAAGGTTGAATTCATTTATAATGTTCAGGGTTTTCCAGCCTTTTGCATTCGTATTTGACCATTTTATACAAAATATAAAATTTTTAAAATATATTAGATATAACCTTGTCTGAAATAAGCATGTTTAATAGTTGTTTTGTCATCACTCATCAAGGGTAGCACTGACACATGTAAAAATTGGTAACAGTTATAAATTTTAAAGTTTGTATTTCCTAATATTAAGCTTTCTGAGCTGAATGCCAACTCAACATCTGACCAACCATCTTCTTCAGCAGAAGTGGTTAGTGTTATTTATTGTGTAACGTATTTGATATTGGTTGCTGCTATTATTTTCAACATTCTCCGGGTTTAGTTGAGAAATAACTTTGTTTCAAACAAGTATCTTATGCAAAGAGTAGTAACAAGTATATAACTAAGTAATCCAGCATTCGACCCTCCTTGATATGAGGTCTTTTTGACAGTTTGTCTACGATGAACTGCAGAAGAGCAAGGCAAGCAATCAAAGTGCATTTCTACAACCACTTCTGCTTCAACCACCATCGTGTGATGCTGATAAGAAAGGTAAAACTAACTCTCGTGGTTTTATGATGCTGTGATGATGAATTGAAATGAAATGAAATTAGGAATTTTTGCTTAATTGCAGAAGGATTTTTTTTTCGTTGATACTGGTGAAGAATTGGTTAGCTTTTAAACTTTGAACGTTTGCAATTTCATTAGAATCACTTTTTAGTTTCTAAAGCTCATTGTTTTAAATACATTTATGTATATTTCCCAATATCCATTGCATTTATTTTTGTTGCTTGTTGTATTGAACACTCTGTCTTCCCTGTTAAATCTACGTCATCATCTCGAACTTCCTGTCTTTTTAGATTCGCAAAAAATGCAAAATGACGAAAACCTCTTTCTAAAAACCTCCACATCGAAGATGTCTGATCTTGCTACACCTTGCATGCTCTGCGATTATGTCGAGCCAGACATGTATCAAAAGAGTGGTCGGGACGAATATTTGTGTCATCTCATTGTTGAACATTTGCTTGTCATCGCTGATGTTAAACTAATTGCAGACTTGCAAAGGTCTGCTTTGGTCTGGTTTGCTTTCGTTTTTGATTATACATGCCCTAACCTTTTATTAGAATAATATCAGTTAATACGATAGTAATTATTAGCCATTTTTACTCTTAATTTGCTCAAAAATGTTTACAAATTACTGTAGGCAGATATTGATTTAGAAAGCCAAATATATATTTACTTATAAATTTGAAACGAAATTCTTTTCAGTTATGCTGTGTATTGGAGAAAGAGATTCGCCGAAGGATCGTTGGATGAATTTTGCTCAAAAATCCGCACGAATACTGGTGCAAAGGATATTGATAAAAGTGAGGATTATTATCTTCTCTGTGATGTACTTCCAGAAGATAAAAAATTGCGAGAAGAATTACAGCTTACACAACTTGTAAGTTGCTTGGAAATTTATGATTGATGTAATTATTAATTGAAACAGTTTGTTTCACTTTTGACTGATTATTGTTTTGATGCATTAGAAGTTTATTTTTGTTTAATTAAGCTTTTTAGAGTTTGATTTTTATGACTTATATGTTAAATTTTTTTACAGATACATATTTGTTGTGTATATATTTTTAGAAGTTGATTTTCCCAACCTCTTAATCTAAGTTACTTTTAGTGCTACATTTTTTATTAATTTTGTTTTCTTCATTTGGTAATTTGTTGTCAGAAAAAATTGTTGCTTCGACAAGAATTTGAAAGGAAAGACGAAACCTTTTCCAGAATGTGCCCTTTTTGCACAAAGTTCTTTCAGGTGAGAAACGCGTTGAGATCTGGTAGATATTTTTTTTATGAAACTGACATAGTCTGATTAATTATATTATTGGCCCATTAAGTTATAGTAAGCCATGAATGGCATATTTCCTCAAAACTTGGTTTAAATATCTGATACTTCAATGACAGGTAGATAGGTAGTAGTAGTACAGTAGTGGTAATAATAGTTGGTGTAGTTGTAGGTATGAGTAGGTAGGTACTTCAATTACTTAAAATATTACTGTATTAGGCTGTTACATATACTTAACAATTTTTGCAGGGAAACAGAATAATCTTGTTCAACCATATGAATGAAGATCATAATTTTAATATTGGTCATCCAGATAACATAGGTATTGTAAGTTGCTAATTTTCTGCCCTACAAAAATTAATTTGAATTATAACTCTTATGGAAATTTTCTTGCCATTTTACCCATCCTTTTATAAGTGTGTGCATTTTGTGTAATTGCAAATAACTTGTTTTTGCAGTGAATGTGAGAGAATTTATGGACGAAATACAAGTGAAGCTTGATGCGTATGTTGCTCAAAACTTAATATTGTAAACAACTATATAACAGTCAAAACCTAGGACGGAAAAGATTTTCATTCAACATCTGCATCCTCACAGGCTGCAGTGTCTTTACTGTGAGAAGGTCTTCAAAGATCGCGCGTCACTCCGCGAGCACATGAGGAAGAAAGCTCATCGACGCCTCAACCCGAAAAACAAGGATTACGACAAATATTACATCATCAATTATTTGGTGTGTTGCCTGTGATGCATATCAATACGTTGCTTTAACACTGGAAAGATAATATCAACTTAATTATTTTAAACAGAAAGAAAAAATAGTTATAATTTTATAAAATGTTTATGAAACCTCTAGTGGCTGTGTTTTTATACTTTTGTCCAAATTGCAATAGCACTTCTATGAAATACTTTGCTGTTTATCGAGATTGCATTTAAAAACAATTTCAATTTGTTTCTAAATAGTTTTATTATCTAACGTTATGTGAATGCGATATGTGTTTCACTGCAATAGTGATATCCTCTAATTCATGACATCTAAATTTTTTTTTTGTCCAGGAACTTGGCAAGAACTGGGAAACTTTACAAGGAGAATCAGAGAAATTGGATCCAACGTCTGAGTAAGTGAAAACCTGTGCGCAGTATTTTATAGTTTCTTTCTGGTTTATTTGTTAGTTATCCTCAGTGATATAGAGTTTTAGGATATATGCTTTCAAGTTTTTGACGTACCATCTGACCTACCAATGACTAGATTTTAGAAGTTTCATTAAAGCCAGTATTAGCTTACCCTATGATAAATGGTTATTGGTAATAGATGTTAAGAAAAGGGAATTTTGGTTCGATATCATGTGGTATTAGTCCGTTTAATTTAACCTATTATGTACCTCTTGTTACCTTATGTACCTGTTACCTTATGTACCTTATGTACCTTATGTTACCTTATGTACCTCTTAACCTCTTGTTAACCAGCTTATTTATGGAAATATTTTCTTCCAATAGCATAGTGGTAGATTAGATACAATTTTTATTTATTCGTTTGCTGAAATATCTTACACAAGACATCACAAAATGTAAAGGAATTTTAGTGAAAAGCTTCAGCTTTAAAAATTGCAGATTCAACCTGCTTATAGGGTTATTTGTTCCCGCTAGATGGCGGGCCCGCGCTATACGCTTGAACTCATAATAGAAACAAGAAAAGGCACCTTTACGACAACAAACAAAGACAAAATACATGCGCAAACACGTTTTTGTGCAAGGTAGTAGAAAGCGTATTCAAATTGCTCGTGACCAACACGACTGAAATACGGGTTATGTACAACTACGTTCGGTTAATACGAAACTGGATTGCGTGTAGGGTAGCAGGCGGTTGTACGACGGTGACAAAGACACTTATTTACAAACTATTCACTCGATTGCGGGAATTCATCATCGCCCTTTCAGCCTAGTCTCTCGAACCCCTTGTGCGTCACAACGGCCAGCGTATCGCTGTGGGGGATTTCCCTCATGGTCTTCCGTTCTGTCCCTGCACCCCTACAAGTCTTAATCACGGAAGCAGCGCGACTCCTTCATCCTGAAGAGATCTCCGTGCTTCTACGTTCCGTTCACCATGGCAACGACTGGAGACGGGTCACCCAAGGAAGTGATTTTTCCCGAAAAACATACTTTTCCGTTTCCGCCAGTTTTCAGACTCATACTACCGCCGTTCGCGAGTCCGTTGACTATGACGTCATTGCTTTGTTGAGTGTCCGCGCCGGGTGGGGGTGGGGGCGGAGGTGGCAGCTGCATCGACGACAGGTCGCTGTCGCTCGATGACGACTTCTTGCTCGACAGGGTCTTGCTTGAATTTCTTGATAGGCTGGAAGTCGCTATTGTGTTGTGGATGCTGCCGTTTGAAACTCCGTTAACTGCGCAAAATAAGTTTCTGAGATTGAATGCTTGCATGGTGCTGTCTTATTTTGAACATTTAACGCTTAATTATGAAGTTTCAAGAGCAAGATCCGCGCTCTGGGAAGGAATAACCCAGACTTTCTTCTTTCTAACATCCTCCTAAATCTTTAAGCTTACCTTGATGTTCTGGGATTTCGTGGGGTCCGGGTGAGGTGAGCCACCAGGATACTTTATTGCTCAAGATGTTCTGGATGTCCATCTGCGCTAGTTGCTCGAAGTCCGGCATGAAAGAATTCGGCGAAAGCATCTCTTCCATCGAAGATATCGATGATCCGTTTCGATATTCTGCAAGTTACAAAAATCGTGTGAATCCTTTCTCACCAACGTCAACCTTTACACGGTTTGAAGTGAGTATAGTAGATTTCCACTCAGAACCATTAAAGGTTTACAAGTGGCTGAAAACCAAACGCTTTTAAAACGTCTCAAAAACGATGTAAAATGATAAAATGACTGTAGCACGCTGACCGGTTTCTCTCATGCACGAAGCTTGTGTATGAGACATTCCCTGTTGAACTTATCCTACCTGGGAGCTCAAACATCTTTACCGACCAGCTGTAATCTTCGGACAGCACCATCTTCCCGTTTGAAGTGAGAGCGAGACACCACGGGAAGTGAAGACTATCCGCGCCTGTTACGTAACAATAGAGGTTTAATAACCTGCAGTAACTTCGGTGTACGAGCGGGAATGGGTTAGTTGCGTCACCTGTGGCGATATGACGTAGGAAGCATCCGTCTTGGGTGAATAAGTCGACCCGGTGGTTCCAACAATCCGCCACCAGTATGTTGTCGTGCTCGTCTGCGCAGATGCCCCGGGGACCCTGGAACTGACCGTTCTCCGGACCTTCAGAGCCGAAACTGAGGAGAAACTCGCCCTGCACGGTCACGTGATCGAATTTAAGAAATCGCGGACGACGTTGTGTGATAAGTTGATCGTTTTATCCAATCACACAACACAAGAGCGGGAGATGGGCGAAACGCCAC
Organism: Clavelina lepadiformis; assembly: GCF_947623445.1. Taxonomy (NCBI): domain Eukaryota; kingdom Metazoa; phylum Chordata; class Ascidiacea; order Aplousobranchia; family Clavelinidae; genus Clavelina; species Clavelina lepadiformis. The sequence continues at coordinate 20,472,255 of NC_135244.1, read as the reverse complement.
TTGATAAACTTGTTATTCTAACTCATGGTGTAGCTTTTCAGTATGAGGTGATTTAAGATAAATTCTTGAGACAAGCTACCTGCGCCGAAAACTTCTTTATGCTGCAGTCACCACCATCCGATACAATGATGTTGTTGAGAGAATCGCACGCCACATATCGCGGCTCAATCAACTTGCTTTCTCCCTTGCCTTGAGCTCCGAACTGGGTTATCAACTTGCCCGTGTTCCTGGAAATCAAAGCGATCTTGGTCTTACCGGGAGTCGAATCGCTTTGTTATCGTCAATAAATCGATAATCGTTAAGTGTCGTCGATAGTATGCTTACGTATGAACCGAGACGCAATGTTTTCCGACGTCAGCGACCACCAAATGGTTGTCGGCGTTTACGGCGATGCTGCTGCAATTCCCGAAGAATCCCTTTCCGAACCCCAGCACACCTTTCCCCTCGTGGGTCCAGATGTGGACTTGATCCTCGCAGCATACGGCGATGTCGTCATTGTTTAAAATAGCGATTCCTGCCGGCTTGCACATTCGCTTGTTAACCTGCGAGGTGTTGGAAAGTTGTTAGTAAAGTTCTCTTCGATATCAGTCAGTAGCTTCAGTTGCCAGTCAGTGTAAACCTCTTTCTAATGTATCGTTGTTGTCTTGTTCATGAACCTGCTTATTTATCTCGATTTACAGTAGTTGGCTAATTGAAGCACTCTTTCTCTGCTGGTATATCATTAAGAATCGGTGGTAATTATCTCTCAGAGAAAATCGCAGAAATCTGATGCCATAATACCGCCGGTTTTACCGCGGCCTCGTTTCGCCTTGATCATGCATTAGATCGGGCACTCTGCCACCCATAAACGGTTGTAATTGCGCTTCTGTTTTATGCCGCTTTAGGTTTACGCAAATCATCTTGCAGGTCTATTTAAGACTGCCGCAGTAAAGCTTGTCAAAATAACTTGACATTTTGTTTGAAAGAAAATCTTCAAGTTGAACTTTCAACTTGACCGCGATTGTTCACAAAGCATGACCTCCTAACCGCTGTAAGGAAGCTTTTTGTTTTGCAGTAAAACTGACTTAATTACCTTCATTTACCACGATTTCTTTTTTCGCGATCACGTATATATCAATTTTCCCAAGCCCTACTCGACAGAAGGGTAACTTGACATTTACATTAGCGCTGAAGCCTTCAACCGCGTCAGCCCCAGCCATTGACGCCGGAGATCGTGTTTGGTAAATATTCTACTCGGCTCTTATCCCTTCCCTAAGCTTGTGCTATCGGTATTCTATTGCCGTTGTATACATCATGTGCTTTTGGCATTGACTTAATCTTAATTGACTGTAGTGATCGACATAATTACCTCAGTGACGAAAGAATCCTTGAAATTTCCTTGGGGGTCGAAGATTTGGATTTTGGCACCGTCAAAATCGGCGGTTATTATTTCATTGACGGAATTCACTGCCAAGTTTGGCGTCGATTCGAATTCACCATCTCCGATGCCTTGCTTGCCCAACTGAACAGAAAACAGAGCTGATAAGTAATACTTAAGTTCACTCGTAAATAACTTAATGAAAACGGAAGAGCGGATAAACTATTCGTTTCGGCGGTCAGATAAGCCGTTTTTACATCGTCCACAGATTGCATGATTGATAGTGATAAGCAACTCTCTTATCAGCATACAGACGCGCCCAATTCCGCTATGCAATTGTGAAAAGATGGAAGCCAAAGCCTTGTCTACCGGGATCGTGTTTTTACATCGCTAAAACCTTCAAACGTTTCCCATCAAGAAACGCTTTATGTTGGCATGTCAGTTTGCTTTCACGGTCTATCAGGCTTCATGCTGATCACACTACGATATGGGTTATCGCCCCCGGCGTCGTTTTATTTGGAATTGAACTGGGACCGCGAAATTAATCCGCGCCGATCGTCCGGGGTTAATTGGGGGGTCGCATGGGTCCTACCTGCACGAGGAGTCTCGTTTCCGCGGTTGATTCGGCGCGTTGTGTGATCGCTCTTTGTCCGTTCCTTCTCTCAATAGCCCCGGATTCCGTCGCACAGAACGAATCGAGTTGCCGCAGAACCTGAACACAAAGAAGAAAACCTTCACCTTTCAGATCGAGTTAAATCGATACTTCTATTATGACGTATCGCGCAACCTACTTGCTTGACTGGTCATACCCGGACTTAGTTCAAGAAGCGATTTTCTTTCGTATTAAGAAGCTTTGTTTGCCAGATAGCCAGATATTGCGTATCGCATGTTTTTACAAGCTTATGTCCACTTGATACTTGCCTTATTTGTATTCTCGTCGAATGCCGCTTCCTGCCTGTTGAGTCGCCCGAGATTATCCCGGATAACCCGAACACTCGCGTCCGGGTTCGTGTCGAACAGTATGACGTCGGTTTGTTCTGTTTTGTGGTACTTCATCGCCGGATGTGTCTCGAGCAGCTGATGAAGAATCTGCGTCATCTGGTTGTTCAGTCCGAGAACTTCCTTTGGTGTTCCGTACTCGAGCACCTGGGAAAAGGGGGTTATACTTACGGTTGTGCCCAGGCTTACCAGCGAACTGGTTGTAAGTCAAACGCACTGGTAAATGTACTTGTACTGGTAATAAGTCAAGTTTTAACGATTGTTAGTGTTCAACTTTGGAAAGTAAAATTGAACATAACAAATTTGCAGAAGTCAAGTTTTGGTTGAAATTTGAAATTGGTTTTTGAGAACTTTCGATTTTTCTTGAGATCTGTCTATCACAACTGTGGAAGTTTTCTCACCTTTCTAGAGAACTCTGTGCACGACACAAGAGAGCTGAGTTGCATTTCAACCGAGTCTTCGTCTGCGTTGATGTGTTTGACCTCACTTGCGTGCATGTTGTGTAGTTCATCGACCAACTCTTGTTTGCGCTGCCAGAGAGAAAATTTACTTTTAGAACTCTTAGATGAAGCTGTTAATGGATCACTACTCAATATGAAAAGTCATCTTTTTGCAATTATATCTTTTGGTGGTTTGTTACAGGGACTGGCGGTATTAATAGGCGCAAAGTAGTTGTTAAATTTGTGTTTGTAAAGTTTCCTTTATCGTTGCAATCGTATGTTGTACGATGTAGAATCGTAGACAATAACTGCTTGTTTCACGACGTTTTTTTCACGCGGTTCCAAGATACACTTGCGGCATTGAGTGATCGACATTAAGACGAGGTATAGCAACTGGAGGCAACGATAAAATTACTTTAAAAAATTTATTAATTAGCGATTGCCGGCCTGATTATCGATAATTACCCGTCAGAGGAAGTAACAATTAGTTTCAAGCACAGGCAGCGAACGTGATAAGGAATTCAGCTTGTCAATGATACGCAGGTATATTTAGAACGGTACACACCCGTAAACTACAATTACTTAATACTTACGCCGTTGAAGCAATGATCACGGGATTTATTTTGCTTCCTGAAAAATATGGAACATTTCGAGTGTTTTGGTGTGAGAAACGCCTCGCGCCAGTTCTCGTTAAATATTACGCTAACTCTCCGTGTTTGGCGGCAACAAATTTCATCAACAGTTGAACCGTAGTAACTCATCGTGGTATTCGCTTCGACCTGGGATGGAGGTATGCGCCCGGAAGGCCCCAGGCGACTATACGAGATATGTTTTTCAGCCGAACGCGGTCCGCTGTAAACCTTTCACTTATAGCAATCCTTTTTGTTTATCTTGGTTTTCTTGAGAGGCGTTTTCCTTTTAATATAGACTTCGTTGTATTATTTAATGCGCTTGACAAACCCGCACATTACTCCGCACGTACCAACCACTTTCATAATACTGTTGTTGGTTCGACGCCAGCTCCCATGTGTGGTTTGCAAAACGTTGTGTGTTTAAGCTCGACTGACGTCGCATACTTCTCATAACTTTCCGTAATTAACTTAAACAGTCTTAAATAACTCTTGAAGAACATTTTATCCGTCATTAAACATTCCTTATCATTTTGCTTGAGCATAAGTGGAGTTAGGTGTTTGGTTTAAGAGCAGTTATTTCTCCTTATCTCCCCCACTCACTCTGTGGATCGCGTTGATGAAGATTTCACAAGTCTTTTCAATCTCCGCTTCTGCTTGATCCCGCTCCTTTTTCTTGGTGATTTTTATTTCCTTAAGCGTGCTCTGTAGAGTCCGGAGCACGCCCGTCTTCTCCTTGGCAGTCTTGAGGAGGTTCTCGATCTAGACAAGAAGAAACATTGACATCCATCATCAACATCCTACTCTCACTCATTCACTTCTTCTTCATAGAATTGTTGCATTTTTAATGAGAAATATCTGATACGTTTTTTGAGTTCCTTTTAAGCTGCTACACATCTCACCGCACTAGGCACCTGCTAGTTAATGTAGCTCGAACCGTAATTAGGACATTAGGTTTTCTCAGAAAAGGCGAAACTTGCATATGTTACGTGCGGCGCTAAGACTTGAATAATGCGATTAGTTAAGTTTATTTCAAAGTTTATGATATTGGAGGGAAAATTTTGCTGCTAAATATACACCGTTTGGGAGAAAGTGAAAATTATTTTGTCAACATTTGTGAAGTTTTCTGGCGTTTTCTTTCTTTGATGTTTGAAAGCTTCCGTTTTGCATCTTTCATCGGCGGTTATTTTTATTCACGTAACGTGTTTTAGAAAGTTCTCACAAAAGAATCAAAACATTGTTCCTTGCTTACCTGACGTCCCTGATTGAGCACCTCTTCCTTGAGCGAGCATCTTCTGTGCCTAGCGTGCCCACATTCAACGCACTCATGGCAGATCGGGCACTGACATGACTGGCAATATATTTTGGCCGCTTCGCCGTCATGGATCTAAGAACGCAAAGTGACATGTTACAATTTAAACGTTAAAACTCGATTAACTTAATGCACAAGTAATCGCAACGAAACCCAAAGTAGTGTTTTGAGTTCTGCGGAATCTAAAAGCTTTTTAAATTCGTTTTCCTGCAGGTTACCAATATAGAGTTATTAATCTGTCGTTTCCAGGCAGCATTGATTAAAGTGAACTATTGCCCACTACTACAGTAGTCTCTTATTGAAAGACAAAGCTTTTGATTTTGTTTACGGTACACCAATGCAGCTTATAGTATAATCTTAACGGAATTTGGTCTGCTTTATTTCATACAAATCGGCGCCTTAAAAAATGTTGAAGAAGTACGCGCCGCTCAAGGGTCGTGAATTAGCTGCAGATCTTGAATACAGCGGAACGGCTTATGTGTCATCCACTTGCATCTAATAGATATGCTATAGCCAAGTTTACTCGTTCAAGAGGTGATTGGAGCACTTAACACAATTGCACCTGTATGAATCACAGGAATGATTGTCGAACAAATCACCCAGTATTTTTAAACCTAATATTTTTAAAACCTTTTTGTACCCAAAATTTTGGTTTACATGTAATCTTCCTCTATAATCGCCGATCTGCCGCACTTTATCACGAACAAAAGCAGAAGATAATGGACTTCATTTGTTTTCGGCGAAGATCGGATTTTATTTCTATATGACTCACCCGAGATGTAAGCAAACTGCAGATAAGCAATTACGATGCTTGTCGATTTTCGCAGCTTATTGTAACTAAATATTTCCTATAACAACTTTTAGAGATTGCGTCCAAGTACTGTCATTAACAATACGCCCCATTCTTCCGTGATTATTTATTAAGCGCTGGGTGTATGCATTTTTAGATAAATTGATGCTTTGGTTATAAAACTTGGGCTTGACCGGGGTGTGTTTGGCGTTTACGTGTTGTCATTCACTGCGTTTAATTTGCATTCGTTCCTTTGCTAATCAGTTGTCATATGTACACTTTCTGGCTTACTTTGATCCGTATTTCTGAAAGTTCTTGTTAATAGGATTTCTATGTTCAGTCACGTAAACGACTTAAGAAAAATCCAGTCCACTCACCATGCAGTAAATCTTTGCCCTACTCTTCAACTCTTGGTTGTGCATTCCTGACTCGAACTCAGTGAGCGAGACGATTTTGTGTCGGCGTGTAAGCTTGGTCCTGATATGCCAGATCGAGCATTCGGAGCAGAGAAAGTCTGTGCAGTCGAGGCAGCGTGAGATCGCTGCTTTCCTGTTGTCGTGGTCGCAGGTGTCACACATGAGGGAGGTCCCATCCTTATCCTCGCTTCGGATCTCTTTGACGGTCTTTAGCATGTCCGACATACTCGAAATGAAGAAATTATCCTTCAGGCCGTTGATGCCCTCAACCGTTAGCGGTTGCTCGCTGCGGCAAGTGGGACAGACGACCACTTTGTTGTTGGGCGGGTTGTATTCCTCCAGACATTTTAGGCAGAACGTGTGTTGGCAGTTCAGGCTCTTTGGCCGGGTGTAGGTCTCGAAACAGATCTGACAGGTGAGAAATTCGTCGTTTATCTTCGTCAGAAGATCGATCGAGCTCGCCATCACGTGACCGGAAAACCTAATAAAAAGACAAAAACATCTTCTCAATAAACAATCTCAACAGCGTGTGAGTTACCTCGAAACGCAATTAAACTGCTGTCAGGGTTTTATAGAGCTCACATTTTGTGCGGTTGGTAATCGTATCTCAGCCTCTCGCATTCTTCGGTTCATGCAAGAACGCGATCGCCCTTTAAAATACCAGACTTCAGTCGCGTGACATTTACTCAAACGCTTATCCATTTAGCTCTAAACAAGGACCTAAGCTAAGACGCAGCGGATCGGAAAAGGCTCGGATGGTTGCCTTGGCCTTGTCACGCTCGTCTTTACTGTTTCTCTTGCGACTTTTCTTGTCGTCTTAAGTCCTGGTTTTGTTATGTTGTGTTTGCTTGTTATCTGTAATTCTATGAGTGGAACTATCTCCGTTTCATATTTTACGGTTATTGTTGTTTTTTTATATCGCGCATCAGAAGAAAGCCTTGAAATCTTTTTTGAAAGAAGATCGTGTAATTTTTGTCTGTTGAAACCCGAGAAACATGCATTTTATCAAAATATATCGTCTTTGGTGTTCGGCGGTTCCCAATGTGTGTGGTCCCCACCGAAATCTTTACAAATCGGGCCAGCTGCATATTGCCAGGCCTATGTAGTTGTTGGGGCATCGTTAACTCACAACCCGGCAATTTTGGCGCAGCGCGTTTATGTCAGGGCGCCACTTAAAATTTCATTTTCAGTCTCAAGGTTAGCTGGCGCTTCCGATATGGCTGATTGAGACCTTTGTTGCTAAAATAGCTGCCAAATTTTAATGGCCCATTCTCACCGATAATTTCATATGTGCTGTCAATTAACTTCACATATTTTGACGCGTAAATCCCCAGCTGGTTTGGAGATCGCGTCACAAAGGTTTGATTTTGGTTCTTTTCAGCTGTTTTGGAATAAACTCTAAATTTTAAACCTTTTTTCAAAATTTTTTTCAAAATTTCAAACGCACTGTGTGTGCAAAAATCAGTGACGGTCGGATACATCCGAGGGATTGAACGAAGCGCCGAAAACGTTTTCGTGAGACGATTTTTGTTGCCTCGATCACGCACAGAACATCGCGCAATTGCGAGTGAAGCGTTCATGTATGTGAGACTATCTCGAACGCTGAAACCTCACGTAGTAAAAATAATACCTTTGCGAGTGAAGTTCAACTCAATTCACTGAGTAGAATTGAATTCACAATGTTCACTGAGTGTCATTAAAGGTCACATTTTAGGCCGATCGGGCTATAAGCGAACCCTAAACGTTTTGTCGTAATTATCGTGACGTCACCTTACCTTATGTTCTCCTTGAAAATGTTATAATCCGGGGCCGACCGTGCTCTGGACCGGGTCGGACTCATTAGTGCAGTTCAAAGTTGAAAGGTCGCACGCATACACAGCAGTTGTTATTCAGTAATACACAACTGCTTTCTACGTTAGACTGTGAGGTTAATAGAAATAATATTGGTGTCATTGGAACACACACAAACACGTAATTTTACAGCGTACTTAAAAGTTAAGAATTGCAACGTAAATAAACTGAAAATCCTCCCACAACTTAAGCAATTTTGCTGAAATTTTTTGCCGTTATCCTACGATCTGCCTTGCAGGCGCCCTAATCTTAAACTGCCTTAACTGAGCTTAAAAATCTTCGTATTTGTTTGCGTTGAAACTGAAAATTCGTGTGAATTCTCACAGAAATAGATATCAAGAAACCTTCTCTGTTGTCCCAGCTGGACCAAGTTGTGCAATTATTTTCCTTATCTCTCCAGTAGAGCGACTGTTTTTCGCAGAACTTGGCAATTCTCGATTTTTCAACTTTCACTGTCGCCTTTTTTCTTTCGACCGCTCGACTCTGATTGGTGCTGTACGACAAAGGTCGCTTTCATCTTTAAGTCGCAATTTTCTCACTCGCAACCGTTCTACAAATTTTAGCGAAAAGCACTCGTCACGCTGCGTCAAAGCACACGTCACACTAGATATTATGAGAAAACATTATAGTATTATAACGTCACCAGGAGCTGGGATTGTTTTCTGTTGACCAAGTTTTGCTGCTTTCAACTGCTTGCAGTCTTAAATTACACGGAGCTGCTAGCGAGCTCAATAAATCGTTATCTATGAATAATAGCCTGTTAACATTGTTGTTACTATTAGTAATACTTAAGTTAAAATGAACAGGTTAAGAATGTTTATTTTATGAAAGCAGCTTCATTTCCGAACGAATTTAAACGCAGATCGAAAGATTGATAACTTCTTGATTGATTGACCGTGACCGTTATGTAATTACTGCGTGTTTATGACGTAAACAAAACACCATTATGTTAGTATAAAAAGAAGCTGTTTAAGACTTCCTGCAGTCTTTCTCAAAACTTGTCCTGCAATTCGTGAAGATTTCTGTGGCGCCATAATACTGACTATATCCTTGACATTTTTGGACTATCACTTCGAAGAGGTGTTCAAATTTAAGTTGAAACCTGCTACTATCGCAACAGTGTTTGCCGAACCACGCCAAACCTAATGTGCTCTGATAACGCCAGGTCTGGTTTGCCATTAAACGCCTCATTTTCGCTGACGTCACAACAGTGTTACGTTCTCTGGTGTTAAATCGCTAGTAAAACCTTAAATAAACGTTCGTCAGAACTATTCGCAGCGGTTTTACTGCGACCGCCCTGACGCAATAAATCAGCTTTTGATTTCTGGTCCACTTTCTGACGCTTCTCTACCTATCTAGGCCAAGATGGAATTAACAAAAATGTCTGGAGCGCAATGCTGTGCTGAGTTTAAAATTTTTCTTTCCTTCTTTACCCTTGTTTCAATCGATGAATTCCACCTTCGTATTTAAAAAAATGCTTTTTTTTCAAAATTAGGAAAAGTATTTTAGTCGTAGTGGGACAACTTTTAAGTTAAAGTAAATTTTCGGCGAATCGTCTGAAGTGAGGCAGCGAGTGTTTTTGAAGTTCGCTTTGATTGCTTCGCATTAAGTGTACCTTCTTCACGCTTGGCTACGGCCGGTCAGCACTGGGCTAAACCGGTTTTATGAAGACCCTGTCAATCCTGGCAACTCCCAGAGAAAAGCTAACAGGTTGCGATTCTCGGTTTCAGATTTGCGAATTGTTGTAATTAGAGAATTTTTCAGCGCAATTCAATACTTTTTTTACCTTTTTTTGAAATGCTTGAAGTCGGCTAACCGTTATTACATGGGCTTTAGTTCGACGAGCGAAACACTTGTCAATGTTAACCACCAATATACATGACTATCTTCGGCATTTGCAGACGTTGCATGTTTACGGAAGATTTCTTGAACTCGTATTATATGTATATGTCAGATATAATCCGCTTTACTTGGTACATTCTCTGGGTTTTGACCTCGTCATAACACTCTTGCCGCGATGTGGAAACTTCTTGTGTTTTCATTCATTCACATTTCGCCAAATATCTGTGGCTTCGCGTAGGTGCAAACACCGCGAGTTTGTCTTAAACTTGGCTGCAATTTTAGTCTCCAAATCCGGCTGAATTCATCTCTTGCTCGATCTCGCCAACTGCATTATATGCTGCCGCGTCTGAAGAGGGTTTCTATTGCAGTCTAAGTTAGAAGTATACGCTCAAACAATCACGTCCAAATTCAGGTTCGCGTAAATGGGTCAATGCCACCCGAATACGGTTTGAGCTATAAAGGCGCATTCTCTCGGAATGCTATTAAATTCAAAAATTTATCTCGAGGCGGATTAGGCTCACTGGCGTTCCGGTATTGCAGCAGCCCTCAGAAGAACTGACCCACTCAACGCCTTCATATTTCTACTCGATATCGCAATCGCTCAGTATTGGGCGTGCAAATGCGATCATTCTTGTCAAACCAAGCGTTTGAAAACAGCCTAGTTCTTGTCGCCGTGTTCAGTGCCGAATTCTTCGGGTCCAAGTCTGACTAATTTCGGCCGCAAAGGAATTCTTTCTCCGTTCATGCAGATCAAGTGTTTCGGAAATACGATTTGTCGATGTGACCTACTCAGCCATTGTCTTGTCTAAACAGCTCCTAATCGCTCTGAACAGCTAAGATCGGAAGAGCAATTTACCAGACACCGACTCGGAACTTGTCTTTAATTTTCCTTTGGCTACCACGTGACCTATGGCGTAATAACTGACCCACGCGATAAGTTTCAAGTGGGTCACGATAGGCCCAGTTTTGTTTTTCAAGTTGTATGGAAGCTCTCATGACTAAACGTAACAGGAGAACTGATAATTGAGTTTTCATGGGAAACTGCATGGTTCCATACAAATCCTGTCTCTGCACCTAGATGGATATTAGTGTAACAATTAACTGATCCGCTTTGTTGTTACATCTAAGCGTTTGCACTAAACGACGTTACTTCCAAAATGCCTTCGTTTGCGTTTTTGACAGCATTTGTACCGTTGATAGAATCCTTATTTGAGAATATTTACGAATAAGTTACTGTCGGATAGTCGCTTTTTAAGCACGACTACAGCGCTATCTACTTTATAACTATCTGGAGAGGTGTTTGAAAAACGCTTTCATCACAAATCGCTTGGACTTTGTTTAACTCGGACGTCCGGTTTCGCAAAATTCTTTTCGTCTACGCACCAAAGCTTCCGGGTTCAACGCTTAACTAGTTGAGGTGTCCATACACTAAAGCGTTCTCCTTCCAAATAAGAAGCTGTAAGATCCGAGATCCTGGCCAGGTGCTGTCCCTGTCCGCACGACTGATTTCGAATGGACGAACATCCGGTCTCTGCTAATTTCATCCCCATAGTTTGTTCTGTTATCGTTGCACCCGCGCTCTCGTTCAACAGCGGTTTATTAAATTTTTCGGACAATGGCCAGGGTTGGTTTGTTTGTTTGGTTTTAGCTAAACCAGTTCAAGGCTCGCGTGTTTACTCAAGTGGGTATTTACGAAGTGTTTAGCTAGGCTAGTTAATTAACAGCGTCAATTGAATTAGGGTCTAATTCGAGTTTCATTGTTCAATGTTTCTTGCATCGTTATTCACCTATTGTTACGTCACTGGAGATAGGAATGGCACGATAACTGATGATTGTTGCAGGGTTGCCATATAAGGTACGAGGCGAGCAACAAAAAAATGTCAATTTTTATCCTCACTAGGTTAAGCCTTTACCTGTTGCGTTCCTTTCTAAAATTAACCTTTCATGCCCCAGGGCATTAGTGGGAAAATCGCTTCTACGTCGATTCAAACCTCGTTCCTTGCAACTTAACCACATCTATCGCTATAAGATATCGTCGTCGTCGTGTTTCTTATTAATGCACGTCGTTTTCGATCATTTGCTTATCGACGTTGTTCTAAATTGCTTTTGTTGTCCGATAACCTTACTATATACTATTTACTGGCCTCGGTATGGTCTGCTACGAAATGCAACATCAGGTCTAGTGCAGTATTGTTCAGTTATAATGCGGTGGTATACGCATGTCTTTCATGCCGAGAGGATGTAGAAATATAGCTTCATGCAAATAGACCTGGATGAATTTGTTTTCCACACAACAAGTCCCAAAACACGCGTCATACGCTTGTCCCGGTGGCCTAAGATATTGGAAACAAACTGTGGGACTAGTTACGCTAATTCCAGCATGACGTTTTATGTTAGGCGTTTGAAAGATATAGTGTGGTGTTACGGCGGCACCACAATCACAGTCAATCAGTGCTGACATTCGATGCATGTTATTGCTTGTTTAACGGCGTGTTAAGTCTAATCCAGGTTTTGTAAATACCAGAAACTGTTGGCTGTGAAACAGGCCGGTCATAAATCAAGATTTGCCAAGCCGTCTATAAATCTCAATATTTTATGCTCTTTTCACGTTTATTCACAGCTGGTGGTCCTGCGTGGAATGGTTAGATTTGTATTCGACTATTTACTGTTGTTGTCTTTTGCGATTTAGGAGATATATGACTAAATCTTTTAATTCTTTTCTCTAACGTGTCGATAATGTAATTTCTAAAATCAACCCGCAGTGGACAGCAAGCAAGGTATCGGTTTGCGCCATCTAGCCGCATGGGCCTACTTGTTGAAGTGGACAAACGGTGGCGCAGTTTTAACTAAATTGAATGACGTTGCGAACAGAAATTATTGAAAGAGTTCTGCCCACTCTGCTTTAAAGTAAAACGCGAAACAAGTTAGTTTTAAGATAAAGCAATAAGACGTACAATAATCAAATATTAACATCGACGCACGTTTCACCTTAAAACTCGCACAGTCGCTAGAAAGAGATCAGTAAGAGTAATTTTTTTCTTCCGCCCGTTCGTCACCTATGTCATGGCTCCTCAGGTTTTGCTTCTCACAAATGACAAAAGTGATATGTGATGTCACAAAAGTCATTGGGCGCAAATGGTAGCACCCATTTTCAAAGAACAACTGCAGTGCATTGTGACGTTGAGCCACGCATCGATGAGTAAACTTTTACAATGACGTAATCGTTTGTATTCGGTTACAAAGGTTCTTCTTAAAAAGCGGATTGTTTTAACTAATATTCCGTCATATCACAAATAGGAGGTTGCTCCGTTATCGGCTTTTGAGATCTGGCCAGCACCTGTGAAAACGATGCGTGCCCAAAATATATCGCCTGGCCCGTTACTGAGTGAAGTTTTGGGCTTTCTTGTCTGCACGATTCTTGCATTTCGTCAGCGATAGCGTCGACTCAGAGGTCACACGAAATCCGTTTTGCTCTAGAGTCTAGAGTCTCGGTTGCAAGAATTTTCCAAAAAAATTCTCACTTGTTTATTGCGTTAAGAAACCACCTTCAGACGACTAAACTCCGATCATATTTTAATAACATTTTCTTTTCGCTTATTTGAACGCGCACTGAGATTGTGGTTGCTACTTGGAAACAGTTTTGCCCAACCCAGATTTAAAAGTTCGAAGAAAGGTTGTGATTGATGTCAAACACGCGATTTAGATAAACCTTGGATCAAAAAACATGTATTATTTTTTGTATAGAACCAAAAACGTTTAAAGTTTTAATGGTTATAACTGATTTTGACTGATGTTTGCTAATGCAGTGTTGTAATGTAACAATAACGGCATCTTTGTATCGCTAGCAATTAAAAACAAACAGAGTTACAGATTCTAGTTTTAGGTAATGAGGAACCAAAAAGAAATATGTTTCTTTTTGATTCCTTGACTTGATTTTGATTTGTTCTTTTTTTTCTACGTTCAATAGATTAGAGAAATTTTCGGTTCCTGCGTAGAGTCAAATCGTAAAAGACTTTATCAATATACTCACTTCTCGTCCTCTTCCTCGTCCAATACACACAGGTTCGGATTAACAATGCTAGACATAATGCCCAACTATTGCATCACAATCACTTATTCTTATCAATACCTGTCGCGAAAAGATGCTTTTAACGTTTCAAATGAATTCGGCGAAAGTCCGTTTTATATACTTATATAAATGCAATTCACTTTCACCGCTTCAAACATATCTGCGACGTTCATTTGATTAAAGTGGCTTGGTCGTGCCTTGTTGCCAGTTCTGACAAAACTTCCTACATTTCAATGCATCCCATGGCTGCAGCACCGCTATGCCTGTAAGCCGTTAAGTTACCACTGCACCGTCGTCAGCGCATTTCTCATCATCTCCGAATATTATTGGAGTTAAAACAGATGATGTAATCGGAGTTACGCTTCTTAGGGTGAGCTTGACGCTACAGCACAATGCTCCAACTGTCTGCTCATTTAGCTAGACTTGCTTTGTTTATCTTCAATTAGAGACTTGTATGATTTCGTTCGCAAACCAACCCCTTGGGCGTCTGACTTGCGACTGCTTGTTTTATTTGCGTTCGCTCCGAGATTAATTGGTAACGCATCATGCCCGTCCTTGCTCGCTTTGAACTTCTTCTATCTGAGGGATTGTTTTAAGCTCTTTTCTGCTGCGTTGAACCGTCTGCGCGCATCTCAAAGCGAGTTCTAAGCACTTGGCGTATAAACCAATGTCTGCGATAAACATGACTGCAACGTATCTCGCTGCATTTGAATCTTCAAAGTACCACTTAACGTCTTCTCTGGGCTTGTGGTGTAACTTTCCTTCCCTTATCACGTTACGTTAAAATGTCGATCGACTTGGTTTTGTCCTAACCACACGATTGCAGTCAAATATTTGATATGAAAATCTTCATTCTCGTTACAAGGGGATTTGCGCGGACTTAATAAGGTTACAGGACTCCGTGATTGCGATCTCATCTTGCCCTGACAAGCACTGCTCGTAGTCTTCCTGCAAAGTCTACCTACACCGTTTTTTCTATTTACTTCTTGTTCTTTGACCACATTCCGCCGCGTCATCTGCCTTACAAGCCGGTAAATATAACTCATTACGTCATGCGGTTTTGCTTCACTGCGCATCCGAGGTCGCTCCAGGTTGATGTTTTGAATATTCGGATGGAAACGCTACGCTTGAGTGATTTTAAGGAAATCGTAGGATTATTGCCATCGCACAAAGTCGTATATTTGCACGAAATTGATAGCGATTGTTGGCCGAAATTAAAAAAAAAATTGTTAAAGCTCGCCCGTTGTTTCTATTTTCCGGTAGAAAGTTAGACGTTATGTAATGCAGGAGCATGAGCAAGTTGAACACGACAGGAAACCGCCGACGACCGTGCGCTATTGTTCGGCAACAAAGTCATGCCTGTTATTAGGAAGTGAACTTCATTGTGTGGTAAATACATCTTGACAAGTATGTCATTCATAGCCGCCTTACTACCACCGCACACCTTGAGTCATGCATCAATTGTCAAACACGAATTGTCACGTCGTTCGTCAGGTGTTATGAAGGGTATTAAGACAACAAACGCGATTTTTCTTTGATTTTCCTATCGGCCTTTTGTTTACTTTTATACTCGCGGTTATTTGATTGTCGACGTTTTTATAGAAAAACTACCGCAGTAAAACACTTCTTGTTATTTTAGTCATGATTCGTATTCATTAACGCATCTTGATTATGCATTGACATGAACAACTGTTATTAAGTTACCCTTGCAGCAATATTCGTGCATCTCGTTCCGGGGATTTGCCAAGTCCAATTACCGTCGCTACCGGTCGGGCTCTCACTCCGTTTGATAAACTTTTGAGGATTTTTGCGGAACTTTTTGTATGAACAAAATCCGCCTTCAAACGGTCTCCGTCGTCTGCATACAAGTCCTATTATTGGATTACCCGGTTAAATGGGTATCCGGGAGAGAAATGCGTTTCATACAAAAGACTCTTCTGTTAACGATCCCAGCCCGCGATTCTTGGGTCAACATCTTTAACTCTTCAAATATTTCGCCACTATGCCACTATGAGCAAATTAAGGGGATTCCGACAACCGCAAAATCGTTTCTCATGAAAATTTAAACGATTATTTTGGTTTTCGTTACAACTGTATAGCAAAGAGATGAAATAGTGTTACTTACTTACTTTAGAGATACCGACACTATTTCACTACGCGTTAGATTATTCGTTATGACTTAGAGACCGCCATTGTAATATAAATTTCGAACCTTTCCCGCAAAAGAGGATTTCATATTTTCAGATTCATAATTTACATCTGCCGTTAGGTGTCAGTGGATGCACTTTGAGTGAATTTGATCAACTATTACGACCTATATAACCAGTTGCATTCTAATCAGAAAATAGTGCAAGTAACGCTTATTATTTTCAAATGATCTCGGTTCACATATCCATCTCTGACCCATGTTTCTTCAGCTTCATTGTGCACGTTTGACGGCAAGCGGATAAATTGTATAATTCTATGCATCGCTAGGCGGCGTGCATTAGCTGTTTGTAATTCTTATAGAAGTTTCAATGAAATTGCTGGAATTTTTTTTAGTTTTCGTTTGTTGAAAGATTCAGCAAGGTAATTTAACTTAACTAGAAAAATACACACTCGCTAATTGCATTTACTTCGCTAATGTTTCATAAGCTCATTAGGATTTCCACAGCTATACATCGTGACTGAACTTGTTATCGCGGACGTACACATGTGGTTTTTTAGTAATTCTATCAACACAGTTTTGACATTTATCTCACGAAGTAGCACCTTTACGTCAATTACTTAGATATCTCAAGTTTAAATAATTCACCGCTTTTACAAATTGTTCTGCCGACAACATTCCTCCATCTGCATAAAAATGTCCGTATACCTAGGTTACAGCCAAATAATTTTCGCATTAAAATTCCTTTCGCTGTTGGGTTTACCTTTTGAAATATTTACTTGCTTCAAGTTGAGACTTCGGCGAAACGTGTGTATTATTCAACGGACGTCTGGTTGAAAATTTCTGCAGGTGCAAAGCCGTCTTGACATGGTAAACGGCGCACAATGCAATTTCAAAACAGATTGTCAAGAACGACCGAGCAAGCAGACCACTTTTTTTGTGGTCTTGTTGATGCTATGTGCTACGATTTATGTTGATTTTTCGCTCGTGCCACCTGCACTCGGATTAGACCATTTATATGTCCGCAAATGACCTCTGCCCGTTAATCTGGGTCGTCCTTATTGTTATGACTGAATATTTGACATACTGTATAGCGTTTGCTCCGACAATATGGTTTTCACATACATCTGTTTACGATCGAACAAAACACGCTAAACCTTTTATCACCTGTTATTCTTCGATGCCTTTGCTTTTTTCTTCAGGTGTTGATCAGGTATTCCTTGATTTCAGCGTTCTTGGTGCTATGAGTTGCGTTTTACATAAAAATTCTGAAAACAAGGAAGTTGTTCAATTGAGGTTTCATTCACCCGCATGACAAAACATGTTAAAAATCCTCGTCCGAAACATTAGCTTTTGTAAACATTCGGTTGTAAAAAAAACATGGTTTTTAAAAAATTCCTTCCAAAATGGCTTAAGTTGCTGAAGTGCAGCTGGGTAACCTTAACCACGATGCTGGCGGCTTTCATCGCATTAGTGAGATTTGACGTGAATAGATCAAAAAGCGAGCACTTACAAAAGCGGAAGTATAAGAAAAGTTCTGTACCGAGCAATTATTCTCTAGTGTCGTCACGTTCGCACTGTCTCTGTCTATTGAGCTCATACAACTTTGAAACAAACTTAAAAAACTTCCCGGTTTTCCCCGGTTGCATTAACAACGGGCTGCGTAACCTACCCACTGTGAAATACCAACTATTCTGATCGGGTGAAAAATTTTCGTAATTATTTTTTATCTGATGAGGTTCTCAGACAAATGCCTCGATTTGTCGTCACTAACATTCCGACTCGTCATCTATGTATGTCATCACAGAACCAATTAGCCTAGGTCTGCTAGCGGGATTTGTCTCGAATTTGACATCTCGTGTTTGTGGAACCGAAGCAGTACTTGTACAAAAAATTCTTTTACAGCTTTGCTGTCAATTACTATGAGTAAAGTTAGTCGAGTCACGAATATTTCATAATCTTCGTATCACAATTTTAACTGTAACGTTTTTAGAGCACAAAATATTATTAATTGCTCAGATATTCGAGCAATTTCTGTTGATCTAGCCTTTCCATGTCTGTAACCTACCTACTAATCTGTCAGGCATTTGACTGTGGTACTCTGAATTCAAGTGAATGGTTCCAACGGTTTTTACAACTAGCAGCATGTTTGTTACGATATGTTTAAACCGTAGCAGCACGCAGTACGGTGCGTACTTGAATACAAAAATCACGTAGCAAGTTTTATATTCTACACAAACACATATTTTCACGATTATTCCGAACCTGACGTAACAAGTAAATACTTTTGTTTTCGTTCAACAACTTTTCAATTACGCGAATTGTTCTAAGATATGACATCATCGTCGATATTTTAAGCTGGTTTTGCGAACAATACACTACATTGTGTGTCATAATACAGTCGATACAAATAACTACGGTTTGATAAAAATACATCGACCATACGTTACGACGCTGACTTAATCAGTCTTATACACGTGACGTTCTCGCTCCGTATATTGCTTTGAGCGTTTATTTACGTATCCGGATTCATGGCGGTTAGCTTTGAGTTGTTTGATGAACAATGCCTATGTCCAAAGGATTCAATATCCATCTATCAGCGGCTTCATATAGCACTGTACTAACTTGCCAGCTTAGCTACCTATTGTTGAAGTCAAGCAAACTCAAAATCAGTGCCAGTTTGAACTATATTTTAGACCGCCGTTTATTGCGAAGCCTTTCACAGAAATGTCAACAAAAAATCAAATCGGTCTTTTCGGGAAAGTCCAGTCCAGTGCCGTGATAGCGAGGATAGGTTTACCTTATCTAGGGTTGGGCGATTTTTTAACCTGAGGTTACTTTCTACTTAACCCTCTCGCCGCTTTGAACTACGCGCAAACTAAACTTTCTTCTGATACGGCATGTGGAAGAAACTCTTGCACAGTATTTGGTAATTTCGAACAGCAAAATCTTCCGTTTCGTTTTAACTTATTTATTTAAAGTTAAATTTGCTATTGCAGCAGCAGTTAGACACGTAAAGCATTTCAGTGAACTTCAGCAAAAATTTGATTATGTCTGGTATACACCAATGTCCTGTCTGTACCACACACCTAACCATGTAAGTTGTTCTTTTCTTCCTGTGTCGGAATTAACAATGCCGGCCACCTGCAAATCTGAGGTGCTTTTCTCAATTCGACCAGATGTACAGGCAAGTGAGCCAGCCACTTAAAATGACGAAAAACCAAAATTCAACTCAGCAAAGAAATGCATTGGCGCGAGTCTTTGGTCAAATTACAATGTACAAAGTGTTGTGACGTAGGCGAAATCTTGACGAGGTTTCACTGGTGAATTTCTGCCCAATCCTGTAACTTTATACGAAGATTCTCGCAGTTTACACTTGAGCCCGCCTTAAATAACAAACAGTTGTTTAAGATCGGTACAAAATCGTACAGGAAACCACGCTGCCCAAACCATTGTGACGTCGCAATAGAGTATATGTCACATGACTTTGCCGATAGATCTATTCTTGTTTACATATATGCGGACTGCCATAGAAAACTGGCTTTCACGATCGCAGCGTAGCCATAATAATATTTTCCGAGGTATATCTTTGTTAAACTAACTTCGATGTAGTAGTATCAAGATTATGTTCAAATCAACCGCATTCTGTATTTAGTTGAGCTTGATATTGTATTTAAGTTTTTCATTAATTACGTCATGACTCATGACGTTTGCTTTTAACTTGTCTGGCGTTAAATATTAAGCTTACGACTCATAACTACCAGAATGGAAATTTTTCTTGTTCCTTCAAAACAATTAGTTAACTTTAGCGATTTATGATTATTATCAATAAAGAAAACTTCAAAAGCAAGCGTTTGTTATCAGACTAGGCCAGTCTCTTAAAAGTTAAAAAAAATGTAAAAAGTTGATTTATTTTTGCCCACAAGGCCGTAAATCTTTGAATTAGATTTTTCTCGTGTAGAAAAATGCGTTACATATTTTCGTCAAATGTTTTTATTTATAATCGCATCATAATGCCATTTTATGAGACTTAAATCTTGTAGGTGACATAGCACCAACCCAGCGGAACGATTAAGTACGTCTTTGACAACTAGAAAGTTCGTTTTATTGGTCAGAACGAGGGTCAAAAGTTCAAAGCCAGTTCGAGCCACACTGACTAAGATGATTTCACAATTTCTTTTATCAAAATCGCAATAGTCCGTAAACTATACTAACATACTGGTTTGACCAGTATGGCTACACCCTACGCATGCACTTGCTACATGACAAAGTTAAGCAATTGTTGTCAGCGCTTTTACTTAGCTTCAGTATTTTCAAGATGCGTACTGATGGCCGACAGACTATAACACAAAATATATTTTTTGCCATATTCGTCGTAACCTGAAGCCTAAAACGAACCTGCGAGTTTTGAAACAAAGATGTTTTAAGAGAAACATTCATGCCAGGGGCAAGCTAATATGTCTTCTTTTGTTAGACGTTCACTAAACCTCACCTCAACTGCACTGGAATGTTATCTGAAAACAAAAGTACGCCTTGGGGTATTAAAGCGGCGCACTTGTCGTTTTTGCTTAAGACTTACACTTAAACATAGCCGCCTGTATATTACACAACAATGACAGGATTGTTTTAGTAACAAAGGGCCTTAATAAAAGCAACCCGTGTAAAATAGCATCCATAACGCACGACGAATTTCTCCCTAAAACTGTTCTTTGAATCATCAAAGATTTTACTTGAAATGTTCGACGAGTGATTTACCCTTTAAACTCAAGTCGTCAAAGGCGTAACCACCACCGCAAATACTAACCGACATTTGCACTCACAAGATTAGAAACTGTGAGCCACGAGTAGAAAACTGGATACCTGCCGTTATATACGTGGCTAATGAACGTTGGTGCGAATTTAGTCCGGAAGCTTTCCACTTAATCCTCACAAAATCACATAAATCGTGATGACAAATTTCAGCCATGGCTATTTAATCGCGATTACGTTTTACCACAATTTCGCTTGGTGACACTCGGTCGTTTATGGTCAAGGCATCCCAGTGCTCCACCTGCATGTAACTTGAAATTGGTTCGTATGTTTGTGTTTAAGTTTAATTTTCAAAAACGTAGAATGAACCCAGCCAACATCGTCCAGCCATATCTAAGCAATATGGTAGAGTAGTATGAAAAGTAGTAAAATGTAGGATAGTATTCACTAGCATTTTAGTCGCTTTCTCCCTACGCCAGCGGCCCAGTTTGCACGCTTCGTGCACCCAGGAAATTCTCCTGGTCAGGTGCCTTCATGCTTAACCACAAGCATCTACTGTTTTCTAGCAATTAGTAAGTTGTATACTAACTTGATTAATCTTATCTGCTAGCACGAAAATTACACTTATCATTTATTTATCGGTCATTACTTGCCTCACTCTTTGAACTCTGCCGTTGTGGCGAGGTGTTCAGCTGAAAAATTCCCGATTAACGGACCTCTGACATCAGTCACGTTTAAACTTAACACGCCTACTGCCTCTCAATATCCTTAAAGTAACACATTTAGATCAATTTCACGTTTCACAGCGTTCATCGCCAGTTTAGATGCCATGATTAAAATGTTTATTTCTACCAAACATGACAAGCAGTGGGACCATTGCTTCGTTTTGGCCTGATGAAACGCAAGCTTTTGTACAATCTTTGCCTTGCTTCGGGCGAGCTTTAGTTACATTTACAAAGTTATAAATCCCGGTTAAAATAAACAACAATTCGAACCTACGCTGAACTGACTCATTGATTGACTGGAAATCTTTTCCGCAAATTTCTAACTATCAGTCTGTTTAAAACTTAAGCTTTGCTTTAGTTGCTATCGTAAGTTTTTGACAGAACGCGTATCCCTACATCATTTCATGCTGCACAGTTGTCTTGTTACCAACCTGTATTTATAACCGCATGAGGTATTAGGCAATGGCATTTCATGGACTCAAATCAAAGCAAGACTTTTGGATATTTATGCTGGGCACATCATCGTTCCGGTTGGATGATTTCTTTTTTTTAACTCACCCGAGAGAGTATCTAAGTCTGAAGTCTCTCGTTTTTGACGTATATTGTCTGCTGTGAATATTTATTGCTCTGACATCCGGGATACAAATTACCTGTTATAAAAATCATTGTCTGAAATGCTTTGTACATTTAGCTTCCGTTATTTTTGTTCAACGTGAGACAGATGTCTAAAACTTTAATTTATTTCGGCGAGACGTCCAAGTACTAGAACGCGATTTCTTTGTGCACCTTGAAACACTTCCATTGTGTTTCGTAGGTTAAAAGTAGTCACTGTACAATTGCAATGGCTCCTTGTATTTTATTGTCTTGCCAGTTGTCTGAATGCTAAAGACATTGTCTATTGCACGTCTGTACGCTACGAGGTTGTTTTTATCATAAGTTGTTGAGCAAAAAATGCAAGTGGGAAAAGAAATTCTCGGCCGCAGGATTAAAGAAGTAAGCTCTATTGTGGACCACTCGGCCTGCACCGAATCGCTTCTTTGTTCTGGGAACTATTTATCGCGTTACGGTTCGCTGAACACGCGTTGACAAACTGTATTAGACGCAATTACCAGGCCAGGTATCTACGCTGGTATTTAGCTTAGGCAAAAAATGTTGAGAATATGCCGAATGAAAAGTGCAGTCGAGCGTGACCAAAATCTTCTTTTGCAAGTCTGTTGCCGTCAACTACTAAGGTCGCACGAAATTCTGTGCTTAAAGCTAGAATTAAACGGTAAACCTCAGATGTTCTCTCAAATACATGTCCCTTGCCACAGCGTTACTTATAATAACTTTTTCTTGGAATTTGTACAACACAGCCTTTGTTTTACAGCAAATAAAATTGAGGTAATAAACGTTTTAACGGTGCCAATAGTTAAAATACTTCCTCAGTCCTTCACTGAACAGACGTGTGTATTATTTCCATAACGCTTTTCGTTCCGCACATAGTTGACATTTCGCGGACTCAGAAAGGCGTCGCTGTTTTTTCGTCGAGCTAGGGCAGTCGGCGTGAGAGGAATATTTCGATGATTTGAGAGCTCAAATATGCGCCTTGTCGTTCCATCCCCGTAATCATTCCATTGCTGGCATTCTTCGGCCAGGTAATACGCTTATTAATTATTATTACGTCAATGTGGTTTATTTGACGACGATCGTGGGCTCGTGTGAGTTGCGGAAAATATTAGTTGTGAAGTTGATTTCTGAGGATTACCATTAAATATGTAATTCTGTAACCGAAATTTATGATTTTTGTAGTAACATTTGCACTACTCACCGACTTGCAGCGTTTTTATATTCCGTATTTCATTATGGTCTACGTCTCTACGATATGCTGTCAACAAGCCAATAACTATAGAACCCCATATTTAACCTATTTAAACTTGCCCGTTTTGTAACCCATTTGTTATTGTTATTATTGCGTATACAATATACGTCAATTTGGAAAGAAAATAGTGCAAATTCAATTGAACCATCTGCTGATTGCAGCTTACAAGAAACATCCGCTGTAACTTAAAACGCCGATCGGACTTTTTTGTATAAGTTTGAAATTGTCACAACCTGCTCGAAGGTTGATATTTTCAACTCTTCCAAACCGCCACGCGTCGTGTCTCCGTTATCAGTGGATAGCTAACACCGCAGGATAAGCGCATCTTGTCTCGGATCTCGACCCTCATAATGTCTGAACACGCCTTCTGGCCACGTTTCTTGCACAAACTTGTTAAAAATGCAACCTTGCAATTTTTATCTGTGCTTGCCGCCTTATATCACAACATGCCTGGAGAATTTATGAGAAAGGGTCGTAGCTATTTTGTTTTCAAAAAATATGCCGACGGTGAATTTACGATTAAGAAAAACATTAACATTTTAGCCCTGTCAAGTGTTTTAACGCGTAATATTGTAGCTGTTTCATGTATCCTGTTTATGTCCACTTGGCCCTGTTTATCCAATGTGGCGTGTTTTTCTCACACGACTGAGACACTTGATAGCACAGATGTTTTGCACTTGACACTTTCAAGTACTTTATACTCTAAGGACAGTTTATCAGTAATCGTCGCATTACTTTTATAACCGAAAGTACATGACGTAGATGTGTTTATTTTTGGAAACTTTCGTGTTAATCCGAAGGAAATTTATCAATGTGTTATAATAAGTCATCTCAATTACAGTCAGGATTCTTTACTACATAATAAGTTTGCAGGTTAAAAATTTTTATGTCTTTTTTAGTTTTTTTTACGGAGGCATTGTGAGCTGGCAGTTTTTGAAACCTGTAAAATAAAACACGATTTTTGTTTAGTGAAATTTTTAATATGAGCTCAAATAAATATCACTTTGACAACAATGAATTGCAATCTTCAAATCAAAACCTTTTCATTCGGCTCGGTAACCAGTTATAGCGCGATCTGTGTTTGATACCCGGTAATGCTGCCATTGTAACTCCCTTACGAAAGGCATTAATGACGCTTGCTCCTGTTCAGTGATGCTGGTCAACAGTTCTAAATTTGGGCAATAAGATCGAAAAAGATATGAAAAGATATGAAAAATTAAATAAACAATTAAAAATGTGTAAAAAACAAAACTTGCACAAGCTCGGTAACCGGGGCTCGAGCGATGAGGAATTATCGCCGGGTTAAAGTCGTGCAAAGACTTTCCTCAGTCCGAGGATAAAGATTCTGATAACAGACCCAATTCCAAGTGATAGCTGGTAACCACCCACCACCAGAGCGACCAAGTTAAGTATTGTGACTTCATTACTTTCGTCAAATCGATTTTGATTTTTGCAGCGATTGGTCTGGTTGGATTGAGGAGGGCCAGCGCGCAGTATGCTTTTTTTGTGACACTTCTTACGACCAAGCCGACAAGATTTACGACCATATGAAGGTAAGAACCGATCAGGGATTAGAATTCTTGTATCGTTTTTGCATTCAAGTTGCTGTCTTTCGTGGCAACCTGTTTCATTAAAAAAGTTTATTCTTGTACAGCGGATTGAATTCTGTCATTTGCTGCTGGTATTTCTTCCTAAACTCTAATCAATTTGCTCCGAAAATGTTTCAGGAAGTTCACGATTTCGATTTCGTCAACATACGTCATGAAATGCAGCTGAGCTTCTACCAGCAGGTCAAGTTGATCAACTTCATCAGAAGAGAGATGCATGTATCGAAGGATGATCCGGACGAAATCGCTTCCAAGATCAAGGAAAGTCTCAAGTCCTCAACACGCTGGAACCAACCGCAGTGAGTAAAAAAAACGATTCACATCGCGCGGTTTATTGCTCTCTATCGCCATGCGGTGGCCGTGATATTTATAAAGCGATTTGTGTTGGTTGGTTGATTGCTCAGCTCACCCATAGTGCCAACATTTCTTATCGTTTTAAAACCATTTAAAGGAATTCTGTTGCGGCATGCTTATTTAGGTTTCCAAATAATAAAGCGCTTAATCTAATGGAAGTTCTCTGTCCAGCAGTATGGTATACCTAGCCATCTTAATACATATAAGACAGCTGACGTATTGTGCGTCACGGAAATCTTGTTCAATCGACTTAGTGCTGTTGTGTGTGCTCGTAGGTATTACTTTTCAACTTACGAAGACGACTGCCTGCTCTGCCAGCTCGAGGACAAGGACGGTTTGTTTGAACCGGAAGACACTTTCGTTATAGGCGAGGACGGCATAGACTGCAGAGCTATCGTCAACAACAGCATTTTAACTGACTTAGTTGTCGGCGGCTATTTTGATTTGTAAGGGGAAACCCCTGATGCATTACCTGAATTATGTTTGCAGTTTTTTGCGTTGTCATTTCAGATTACTGCGACTTTAACATAGGATTCAGTTTTTCGAAATCTTGTTTTGTTTTTAGTACCTTGCGTTTTATCGGCATCTTCTGCACGCTGTGTGTCTTTCCCGGTTTCGAATAACCGTTGTCATACTTGCTATCATATGTCGTTGTGCTTTTGTGTTGCTGATAACCCGGTGCTTTCTGTATGCGAAATTGATTTTAATATTTATTTTTACTTTTAACAATGTGTTTTACTCATTTTTGCGCGATTCTGTTTTGGGTTTGGTATGTTCGATGATTTATAAAATCATTTTTCATGAATTTCACACGACGTTGACCTAAGGTGAAGTTGGCTGCTATAATGCTTTGTACTAACACCTACTGCAATACATTACGAAGCTGCTGCTCTGTGCGGAAAAGACTCCAAATTTTGATAATAAATAATGAGGTGGCTATTCTAATTGCTGCAGTTTTTCTGCATACCAGCCAACGGAAAACTTGTTGCTTTCAACCCCAAAGCACTGTGGGCACAGCTAGAGCAAGGGTGGTCGCACGCGCCCTTCCCGACATCAGACCATCTTACGCGTCTTTCTTCATCTTTATTCGGCGTTTTGCTTGTCTTATGTCAAAATTATTTTTTACCCTTGTTAGACAGGAGACTACCACGTGAAGGTGGAGCATCATAACCGTTGCCAACCCCCAGTTCTGCTATAGATTGTGACAACATAATGCGCGCGATGTACGTTTAATAAGCTAGTTTTGAGTAATCATCAAATAGTGAAGACAATAATGGTAATCTTTTTCACGCTTAATAGACAACGCTCAAATTAAAATTTAACAGTTAACGGTTTAACAGTTTTTTTTGTCAAATAGGGATTGAGTTAGTCAGTAGTTTGCAAAAGGCAGACATTTCCATTCAATAGCCGGGACAGAGAATTGTTCTCATTTCCATCTTAACTTGTCGGTTGATTACCATTTATTCTTTCAATGAATACGATTAGGGTTAGTTCGGATATCAATAATTTTTACTATCCGGATAACGGATATATCCGTATATTTGGAATTTATCTAACCGGTTAACCGGATAATAACTGCTAAGTGAGACAATCGATTTCACGAGGTTTGCATGAAAAATGGATTGTAAAATCATTACACAGTTTTATTGTAGATCTACGTACACGCGCAGTACGAGCGAATACGAGAAAAATCACGCAAATTTAATGTTCACTGCTTCTGCAACGCCCTCCTCATAAAGCACCATTCATTATGCTTTCTTTGTGACGTGATACTAAATTTCACTCGTGCATTTTACGAGTACCGTAGTTGAAAGTATAAGACAATAGAAGTGTGAACAAAGGTTTAATTGCGCTCAGCGGGAGTCAGCCTCTACGTAACAAAGAATGTTCAAACTTACTAAAAAGTGTAAAACGCATTAGCAACGATACCCTTTTAGCCGGTTAACCGGCAGAATTATATCCGGATATCAGATAGGAAAAAAACTGCGGTTAATCGGTTAACCGTTATCCGGATAATCCAACCCTAAATACGATTGATCAGAATTACGGCTGAAGTATAAAACGTACGCTTCTTACAGAAAAGGTTTCAAGATAATGATAATTATTTCAAAGGCTTCTTGATGGGCAAAAACATTAGAAAACACTGTCATGTAGTGGCTGCTGTCAGGATAGCGACAGGCTTCAATTTGAAATTTGTTTGCTTAATCCGTCCAATGCTCTCACATACTGAGAACAGATGAGAAAGCACTTTCTGACACTAGCACAGATTTTAAGTTTGTTAGGGAAGTGTAGACATCATGGACGTAATTAAGAAACAAAGTTGAAGCCTCTCCGCGTAGTTTTGATCTCACCCGGCTAACGCTTATTGAGATGAAAGGAACACGCTGCCAAGTTCTAATTGAATTCTAAGAATTCGACGCTTTATCACGTTGTAACAGCCGATTATGACGTCGTCCTTGGCAAGATTACACCCAACTATTTGTAACAATCGTTGCCGGCGTAAAAAATCATCAATAATAATTTAATTATTGCTTGACATGACAAGCGATTGAGCCAAATTTCTAAACAGGAACCGGACACATACTACGAATTCGGCTTGTGGACTTGGACGTTTTCCCCTAACACCTAAACGTTTGCTGTTTCAGGTTTGGAATGTTTCCGGTTTAGACTTTGTTTACCAACTCCTACTGACCGAAACTGTCGGCCTCTGCTTAACCACTGACATTGATGGTACATAGGTTACAGAATGTCCAGGTAATCACACCCAGTAACGTCTCGAAAAAACGACCATTTCTAGCAATGTTACCGTCATCATTACGTCAAAACGCTATTCTTAAAACCCCAAATCAGGTTTCATGTTTAGTTCTCGCATCACGTGGTTATTCACGGCGACAGAGATATCCGGTTCATTTCTAGCTCTTTAAAATTAGAATCGGAATCGTTTGCACGCTCATGCTTTGTCACGTCACACAGACATTTTCGTTTTTTAATGAATTGGTTGCAGAATTGCAAACTCACGTGGATGTATAAAAAGTTGATCTTATTCGTTTGACAGCAACATTATTAATTAATTATGAGCATAATTTTCACGCTACTACGTGGAAAAGACTCATCCTAAGTTTGATATATAATTCATAGTTTTATATATATTTGTATAATTGTTTATAGTATACAGTATATCATATACCATTATTATATAACCACTGACATTGATATTAATTTGCTTAACCACTGACATTCTGTGGAAACGAGCTACTGGCTCAGAACTTGTGGTGCTTGTCACCGAACAGGTGTTTAAGTTTGTAGAAAATGAGCGTAATTTTCTGAAACGAGATACGTAATCGTAACACAAAGGCAACACGAGAGCATAGAAAAGCTACAAGCAAGTTTTATTTGCAAAGTTCTGGTTTTAAATGCAGGGAAGAACAGAACTAACCGTCTAATCTTAGAAAACGAGAATAAGAAACGTTTGTTGTTTAGCAATATTAGACCTTTCCAGTTTTGCTATTGAGAACGTACCAGTAACACGATAGAAATACAGTAATAAGAATTTATAGGGTAGAATATCAATCGCAAGATGTTGTGATATTATATAACCGCGATGTTGAATCTGCTTTGAATTTCGCGATAATGTCAACAGTAAATGTTATAGGAGTGCTGCAAAACGTCTTACAGCTTATTCTCTTAATAAACTTTAACGTTTCTCGGTAAAGGGGCATTTCAGTAACATTTCGTGTAAATAACGGCCACAGTGCAAACGACTCAGCCTAAGTTTGATCCGTTTTCCAAATGAATAAGTCGCATTTTCACGCTTGTGTAAGAACTGACGAATCGACTTGCTTTGGCGTAAATTCGCCTTCATTTTACGGTTAGACCGTGTAAGAATATTTCCCCGTAAGTAGGCCTACTTTAGGTGTTCTTAAAGATAGGCAGTTGGGTTGCTTTCGTTAGACCTTAGAACAGGGGTGTCAAACTCAATCGCACCAGGGGCCAAAACTCAAAGCTTATTTAACGCTGCGGGCCGCCAGGATAAAACTTGATTGAAAGTTTCGTGACAGGAGTACATGAATTGGAACAGGCAGCGAAACAACAACAAATGTCTGATGATTTTGACGATTTTTGACTGGACTATTTTTTTTGATTATTCTTCTCTTACATCATTATGTTTCATTCATCTGCTTGTAAAAGCATTAAAGAATTAACAAACAATAAAGAAAAAACCAGCCCAGATTACAAGCGATAGAATAAATCGATTTTTTCTATCGTATGATGGGGCAACTGTTGTGCTGCTGCATTGTGCGATTTGTAATAATCTTGTTTTTTGCTTGAAAAAAGTAAGTTATACTGTATAATGATCTCGCGGGCCGGAACTAGTTCAATGTATAAAATAGCATTGCGGGCCAAGTTTTATTGTAAAACGGGCCGGCAGTTTGACACGTATGCCTTAGAAGAATAGGTATACCAAAGCTGTTTTTGCTGTTTAGAATTTAATTGGAGTTAGATTTAGATTGGAAGGAAGAAGTAAGTTAGGTTTAGGTTATTATGTTATTACATTTAAGAAACTCGGTCATTAAGAAACTGTAAAAAATAGTTTCGAACGTACGATATTTTTCCCGTGTAATAGTCACAGCCTAGGTTAGTACGACAAACCGTTGCACACTTTACTACAGCAGCCTGGTGGTTAAAACATTGAATTTTCACGGACAAGTACAATCTGTACCTTGCAACGCTTTTGCGAATCTTTTTTGTTTGCTATTTAACATATTCTTGTCTTTAAGGTATTTTTAAAAACTTTTCGCATGAGCGTTCGTGACAAGATCCTCTATTAATATGTTAGGTCGTGGTGCCAGTAAATGTTACTTTTTGCTCCAAATGCCTCCTTTATAAAACAATGGTAAACGCTTTGTTACAGTTGAATAACCTACAAGTTCTGAGAACAGACGCGCACCAGAAACGATCAGTTCAATCAGTTGGTCGGTTGAAGGGATGACTTTGCTTTTTGAAGCAGAAAATTAGTAGCTTTGGTTTGCTGCTGCGGTTAACAAAATAAGACGTCCCACCTCCGCTAAAGCTATGGCTCCACCAGTAACAATATTAAATCATCACTTTTCAGTGCTAATTTCCGCAAAGACAAATATTTTAACTGTAAATTTCTTTCGGTGGAGCTGCTCAATTACCGGTGATTTTAAAAGGTAAAATTGGTGAAATGCTAAGCGACAAAACGACCATTGAAAAATTATCACATCAGAAAGTGATTATTTAAAATTGTCACTGGTGGAGCCACGTGCAATTTTTAGCTCAAAAGTGGATGCTTCATAAAAGTTGCAACAACCAGAATAGATCATTTGGAGTTTTGGACATGGAAAATCATGGATCTTCAAGAGGCGAGTAAGATAAACAGCCGTTGCTCTGATGTGCAGACAAAGAAGAAAGCACATCCGAAGTGAGGGCCAGTTAGTTTATTATCCTCTACTATAAGCAAACCTGTTTAGTTTTTGCAATGCTTATACTGTAGTTAGATGGACTAAGAATGAATAGAACTTTATTGGCCGATCTTGCCTGTAAATCGAAAAGGATATTTAGATCGAACACAATAATTTATAATTAATAATTAAATAATAAATAATCAATAATTTCAAGTAATAGGGTATTATTGCCAACTTTGAGATTGTGCTCCCAGTAGTAATTTCCTTGACTATTTTGTTGATAATTTATAATTTATCAAAAAGTTTTGATGAATTGTCGTTGAAGCTATCACCAAAATTTTCATTAAAGTTGACAATTTCAAATTATCACCGGCTGCTCCACCAATGGCACTCTTAAACTTTCTTAAATTTTCTTTCAGTGACACTGTTCGTAATTTTCCCACTTCAGGCAACAGTTTTAAAATCGTTACCTGTAAAATTTGTCAGCGATCGGTTCTGTAGAATACGAATACGTCAATTACGAATTTTTAAATTACTAGTACTGGTGGAGCCATAGTCTTTTATATATCCACTAAGTGTTGTTTTGAAGAAACTGATTATTCCACAGTTTCAAGGTAAAACTTAGACTTAGGACATCTTCATCTGGCAGTACGAGAATAGAAATTGTACTCGAGGTATCTATTGCGGATTATCATGTGCATTAGGATTATCATGCATCATGCTGTACTTTATTATATTCTCTTTTACTTTTACAGAGTTCAGTATAGAATTAAAATAATTTTGCTTCATTCTGTTAAAATTTCTATTTACCCCAAGAATTACAAAGGCGACAGCGCTTTTTTATAATTTCATTATGAAATCATCAAACGTGTCCAGTACAACGTCACACTTTTCTGCAAATGTGTCCTCGTTGAACGTGACCGGACACTTGGAGAGACTGAAATTTTCAACGAAATCAATTATTTGTTTGTCTATTTCCGGATTCCTTCTTCTCCTTTCCATTTATTTATCGGTGGCACTGGCTAGATACCTTCACAAGCATTGTCATTATCTGAAGAACTCGTTTGGAAAGAGTTCGGGAAAGCGCTACACCGAGAAATTTGGCCTGGCACTCCGGCAGTTGTGCGTTGTTGCGGCCGTTGTCATGCTTATCGCCAACTTGTTTGGCTTCATCACACAGCTAACTTTCCCTTTCTTGCCGGGTGCTGTTTATTGTGAAATTTCGAGTAAGACCTTCCACGCTTTGCGTACCATCACCGAGATCTTATTCAATTCGATATTATGGTTACGTCAGAAGATTTTCTATCTTCATCCAGCAATGAGGCACATTACATCGATCGTTACCAACGTCATCAGTTGGTCCTTTTTCATCATAATGCTCATATCGACCTGTTCTTCGCTCGTCATCTACGTCATAGGGAATTCCCCATCGTACAGCAACATCAGCGCCTGCGTCATGGCGGATAACGCGGTGAAGTCACAGATGCCAGAGCACGTCATCCTCAGCGTCACAATCACGCTCATCGTGGTGTATAGGACTCTTTTTCTCGGGCTTTTGATTTACCCATTGATGAAGCACGGTCGGGACCTGAAAGAGTGCAACATGGGCCAGAAGCATCTGAACGAGTTGTTAGCCGTGGTCCGCAGAGTTTTGGTCGCAGATTGTCTCTGCATCGCCATCTTCATCGCTGTCGCAGTTTTGACGGATCGACTCTCCCAGCAATCTTCCTTCCTGCTCATCCTTATCTGGGAGGTGGAGCTCGTTTTGGGATTTATCTTCATCATGTCTTCCTTTATTGATTGGCGGAAGCGTTTGCTGCCCTTCTGCATCCGATCCACTTCCAGGAGAACGAGAAGACAGAGCAGTAAAATGTCGACCCGGATCAGTGTTTGGAGCACTGCCAACTGATCATGAATTCGCGATATAACGCGATGTCGCTAGTTATTGCGATTATGACTTAATAATACATTGCTCTAAGTATAACTTGTTTTGCCTTGACTTGCTCTGAATCCAAGAACTTTTTTGGACGTTCTAGTAATGGTTAAAAAAAGCGTGTTAGACCAATCAGAGGCCAACATGGTCGATGTTTTTTTCAGTGCGGGGATTACCCTAGCAAATGGTGCGCTAAAAGCTTTCAGGTCGCATATTTAAGTTAGCCTAAAGTGCAGATGAAAGTTGATGAAATTTGAGTTTTGGTCCAAAACTGCAGTCTTGACTTTAACAATTTATTGCAAGAGGTAGAAGCACATGATTTTATTAGGATTTCATCAAGTAATAGCCCGAGCCATAATACATGCAAAATTTTAGGGAACCCCATGCGGGATTATTCGATTAATTGCATTTTTAGTAATATCACTTTGTGATTAAATAAATGAAGAAAATAGGTCTTTTTACAAGCATATATGAAGCCTTAAAGAAACATAAAATTCGCTTTTCAAAAATCACTGTGTCGATCTAATGTAAGGCAGCACAAAGCATAGAGTTGTGCACACAAAACACAGAAGGTTGTTCAACGCTAACATTCAACGAAGTGGCATAGTTCGTTTCATCTATAACAGGAAAAGTTTAGAAAAAAAAAGACACAACAATAAACAATTTGAGCATTTTACTTCTGTTAGCGAGAGATGATTGTTTTTAACTATTATCATTTAGCAGTTGCATACCGCAAAAAACTTCTTATACGCCCTTAAGTAGAAGTAAAACCTTAAAGCTCTTTAAACCTTAAACCTTAAACCTTAAAGGTCGCAAGCAGAATGAATACAAATTCTTACTACACCCTTACATACTGAGCAAGTAGGCAAGTAGTACTATAACCGAGTAGATCATATCTCTTTACAGTAACTCATCAACTTATCATTATCCAGTAGTAGGAATATAGTACAAAGGTTATTTAAGTTATAAGCAATTCTTATTAAACTTTATCATAATGTTTTGAAACAATCTTAAGGTATCTATGTGGAAGGCTTTCAAGCTAAGTCCAGATGTTTAATTTGACGTTAAAATCTGAAACAATTAGAGGAAAAACTGACACTTTTGTCAAAATTTTTGGCAAATAGCAACAGTATTAAGCCACGTAACAGGTCTAATATTCGATCATTGTTTCACATCTGCGTGAACAAATAAAAATTGTTTATTTAGGCGAAGTTTTCATTGCTAGTAAATCTTTATCACTCTATGTCAATCAACATGTCCAGAGTAATCATATATTGCTTTTGGGATAATTTTGTAAAATGCCTGAGAAACAAATCAAATTTTTAGGTCCAAAAGTGGCACAAAGTCCGGTCATCATTACATCAAAGAATTTAAAACTTTTGAGTTCAATTCACTGCATTCTTAAAATCGAAATTATTTTCCTACTGTACGTCATTGCTGACGCTAGTAATCTTGCTCCTTTGGCTTTCCATGAGCTGTCGCTTTATTGTTTCAATAATCTTGTCTTGACTGACCATGAAGGACGCCAGCCGTGTTTGCCAGTCTGCAAACGAACATACGACCGCCAACAAATTTACCAACATGTCTACATCATAGATAAGCTGATCTATAGCTTTGAACGACTTCGCAAATGCTACCAATACGATCAATCCAGTAATTCCGTCGGTAATCACAGCAACAAATGTTGCTATAGTCACTCGTTTCATGACTTCTATCTCCTTTTTTGGTTTGTTTAAAATCACGCTCTTCATCGCCACCCGATGTTTATAAAGCGGGTAAATGAACAGACCGAGCAAGATGACTTGAAACAAAGTAGTGAAGATGAATTGAAGAAGACCTGGCAGCTTGGACCAGATATGCTGCTCCATTCCAACCGACAACCGAGACCAGAATTTCGATATCTTCTGGCGGCGACGTAAAGCGTTATTGTCAAGACGCTTGCGATTGCCATTATGACGACGACAGACCTGCTTAAAAACCGAGTAATTTTGTTGCTCAGATGTAACATAGCCGGTGTTCTGTAAAGCATGCGTTGTCGTAGCCAGAGCACAAGATATAGACACGTGATTACTGCACATTGAAGCACACCTTTGGATTTCCTGATAGGATCGCAAATCGTTGATGAACTTTGACCAAGTTCGATCTCAACAATTTCAAGTCCGAATCGGACCAAAGCTAGCACGGAAGCAATTAAGCATAACCATCTCATCCAATCAGCAACGCGATTGTGAATCAGGCTTTTTCTTTGTCTGTCTATTTGTTTGATTTGTCGATTTTTCATTCCAACTCGGTACTCGTAGATCAACAAACACCCGACCAGGTAAATCACCATGCCAACCAGCACGCACGTGACAACCAAAGCACCGATGTATTGGCTCAATCCCACAGTTTCGTCATCTGGCTCCGATGCCACCGTTGTTGTTGAGTGATTTCTTTGTACCAGTGCATTGTTTGTTAAAGATACCATCGGGCAGTTATACAGTTTGCTGTGGTACGTCTGGAAAGCAATTTATTTTTGAAAGGAATAATATTTTAATTTCAAATTTTTTATCTTTGGAGATAATCATAGTCTAAAGCTAAAGCCTTGCACGAGGAAGTGCAAACTTCTGTTTCAGTTTTTCGTGAGCTTAAAACTGACTTGCCTTTATCTTCTTTTCAAGTTTATTAAGAGTGGAATAATTTGGGGAATTTTTCCGAAAGGTACTTTTTGCGTTCACTGAAGCGGAACATGTCAAAAATTTTCAACATATTTTCACTGAAACAGCTTTCTATCATGCCGTTGCTTTTCGCATATTCATTAAGCAAAGTATATGTGTGTCTCGGCATAAACATCTACCATAATAATCTCCACTTTCTTCAGATTACTCTATGTACGTTGAAAGTTTAGAAAACGTACTTTCAATAATAATTAATACGTAGTTATAGTCGTCTAATTTCAAGATGTTATTTAACGAACAAGAAAACAATCTTCTGGAACTATAGTTTGTACAGAAAGGGTTTGGACTGTTATTCTTGCGTTACAGTTTAAATTAACCTTACTTCATGGTAAGGCAGAATAAGAATAAAGTTTTTTTTTCAAATTCTAAAAAGTTTCAAAATTCCAAACTCATTCTCATTTTTTGATGAGTTACGTAGGAATGGTGTACAAATAACTTGTAGAATCCTATAACTTGAGGTGCGCAATGAGAAACAGCCGTTGGGGGCCATTATGCGTTAATTTTACCTGAATTCAACGTAGGCAGCCTTGTACCGAGTTCTGTGCTTTCCTTTGACCTGAAGTTCACAAACTCCTATGAGTGGGTGGGGCTTAAGTCACACTGATTTAGTTTCTTTCCTGTACCCCCAACACAAAAATACCGCTATACAAGACCTATGCCCACTGTGAGGTTTTAACTTCTCTACACCGTATGTTGACCAGATTACAACAAAGACATTGTCTTTGCGATGTTCCTGTTTTTGAGATAAGGAAACCTGCATAACTTGCCCACATCCCGTCACGCTCACTCCACCAACTGTATAGTTGTACCTGTAGACATATAACTAATGGAGCGAAACATTTCTAGGATTTTCAAAACATTTCACTGGAGACCGAAGTTCACTGCAGAAAGTTATTTTTGTAGTAATTTTTCTTTTTCTATGTCCTATTGTCCGAGTGATAATTCCGTATCTACATATGGCATTACAGCTTGCAAACCTGTGAATCTGGACCAATCTAACTTGCTAGCGACATCCAGCTTTTAATTTAGTTTCTGGTTCAACTTGACCATTCAATTATCACGTGAGCAATTAGTATTTATCATTCAAATAAATTCTTGACATTTTTTCCTCATCGCTGTATTTTCCGGTACTCGTAGTGATCTTGGACGTTTTTGATTTTCTCAGAGATGGTGCGAAACGAAAGTGACATGTTATAATTACCCCAACGTTTATTTGTGTATTTTATTCGCAGGTTGCATATACAGTATACAGTTTTTTTATGAATCGAGTCAACGAAAATTGTGATTCAAGTCAGTTCAAGTCAATGCCTTTAACTTAAAAACTTTTCTGAGGTCACACTATACATTGCGTTAAAGTTTAACGGTTAAACTGTTCACTAGAATGTCACGGTTGTCTATAAATGAGTCTGGTCGATACTTTTTACACAGAGGAGATACTGAGGTGGACGAAGTATGCTAACCTAGCAAAAGAACTTATTGTAAGCAATCCTGGTGCGCTTGAGCGCCAATAGTTAAATGACGTTTAACCAACTGTAATTGTAACATCGCCCTGGTTGGTTTTATTATTAATCTGATTTCTATGTTTCCCGCCAGTCTGGCGTCGCTACGCTTTGAGAGTTATATTGTCACAATGCCGCTGTGATGTAATAGACAATGGGGTGTGCCGTATTTGTTCTAAAATGTTTAGTTCTACGTTCCTCATGGTCACTTGCAGCCAGTGCAGGATTAACTGTAAACTATAAACGCATGAATTTAGCAAGTGCGTTTCTGTAGTTAAACTGCAGGGTTTCTGGATTCTGCTTAGCCTAACTGATGAGTACCTGTTTAGTGCAACCAAAATTTGTACTGTATTCTATAGCCTAAGCTGTGGCCTTCTTTGCGCTAGTCTCCTCAGTTCTTTATGGTTTATTGTTAATTAACCGTTTAG
Source organism: Clavelina lepadiformis (assembly GCF_947623445.1). NCBI lineage: Eukaryota > Metazoa > Chordata > Ascidiacea > Aplousobranchia > Clavelinidae > Clavelina > Clavelina lepadiformis. Next base: position 20,435,105 of record NC_135244.1, on the reverse strand, counting down.
TGGTGTCAAACCGCAACTAATTCTAGGTCACGTTACCAGTAATAACTCGAAAAGATGTCATAATTTTGTGAATGTTTATTGATATTCGTGTATTCTGTTAATACTGGTCTATGTGTAGAAACCACTTCCACTTTGGAGCGTAGCTTTGTGTTTGCTGCTGAGCATGGTGATAGCATAAATGAGCCTTCGGTTGTCTTTTATTTTCCGGTGTCTAGGCCTAGGCGCGTACTCAGTCCTTTACAACGTCAAATACCAAGGGCCAGACTCCTTTGATAGTTTTGAGCAGTCGCAATTGCTAGACTGGAGTAATAACGACGACCTACTGAAGTATCAACCCGAGCGGACGTACCAGCGCCTCCTCTCCTGCAGGTATGGTTTAAGTCAGACCTCGCTTAATGTTAACTTTAACTAAGTATTTATTCATTTTTAACTGAGTTCACAACAGAGCAATACCATTTCAAAATACATGTGGAAATGTCACCTAGACCACTATACCGCACCGCTATTATATTAGCCTCATAATGGCCTATCATTGCCTATTATTACCAACCGAAGCCAAAAAGTAAAAAGCCATTATAGGCCTGCAGGCCTGAAACGACTATAGTAGAATCTAGTTTTCAGAGGAAACCAGTATGAATGTACAGAAAACGATCGATATCTAGGAACGGAACCTGGTTGTAATTCCTGTGTGTAAATGCAGCGTAAAGTGTGCATAAAGCAGTAAAGTGCGTAAAGCATTACTTCCAGCTCTACATACTTACTTGTTTCGTAAAACAGTACAAATTTAAATAAAGTATTTTTTTTGGAAATAGTATAAATAAGTAGAACATAACGTTATATTAAAAAATGCCACGTTTTTGGGTTCAAATCGAAAAATATCCCATCATTCATCATACGTAATTGGGAACGTTAGTCGCTCTGGTTCTTTGGTTATCAATCAACTTCCGCTTCACTGTTCCCACGACCTTGTCCTGTCTGACCAGGAAGGGCGCCATGCGTGTTCGCCAGTCTGCAAAGGAACAGATGATCGCCAATATATTCACCAGCATATCTACGTCATAAATCAGTTGATCAATGATTTCAAAGGACTTTGCGAACGCGACCAAAGCGATCAGACCTGTAACTGCATCACTAACTACAGCAACAGATGTTGCTATAGTTACTCGTTTTATGGGGTCAGTCTCCTTATTCGAAGTCTTCGAAATCACTGTCTTCATCGCCACCCGATGTTTATGGAGTGGGTCGATAAACAGACCGAGCAAGATAACTTGGAACAAAGTAGTGAAGATAAATTGAAGAAGACCTGGCAGCTTGGTCCAGATGCTGCTCCATTTCAAGCGACAACCACTACCGGAGCTTTGATATCCTCTGCTGCCCACATAAAGTGATATGGTCAAGACACTTGCGATTGTCATTATGATAATCACAGATCTACTGAAGAATTGGACAATTTTGTTGCTCAGATGTAACATAGCCGGTGTTCTGTAAAGCATGCGTTGTCGTAACCAGAGCACAAGATATAGACACGTGATTACTGCACATAGAAGCACAGCCTTAAATTTCCTGATAGGATCGCAAATCGTTGACGAGCTTTGACCAAGTTTGATCTCAACAATTTCAAGACAGAGTCTGACCAAAGCGAGTATAGAAGCAATCAAGCATAACCATCTCATCCAATCAGCGACTCGATCGTAAATAAGGTGTTTTCGTTGTCTGTTTAATTGTCCAATTTGCCGATTTTTCATTCCAACTCGATATTCGTAAAAGAACAAACACAGGACTAAGTATATCCCCATGGCAACCAGCAAGAAAGTGACAGCCAAAGCACCGATATATCGGTTCACGAATAACGTGTCGTCATGGGGTTTTTGCGTCATCATTGATACCGTCACAGTTAGATTTTGTTGAATTGTTGAAGTTTCCATAACGTAGTTAAAGAATTTACAAATTGTTTTAAAAGTAAATTGCATCTGAAAGAAATTGAAGTTTTTAAAACGTTTATTGTGCAGGTAAGCTGACTTGTTTATAAGAAACTTGGGGTTGGAGTTGGAACTTGTAGTAATTTTCAAATTTTAAAGCAAAAGTTTCTCATCAAGACATGAGGGGTTTCGCATACATAATCAGTCTTTTTGTGCTTAAAAATAATCCAGTACTGTTAGGCAGCCGCCATTAGCTTATATCAGACATTTTCGATTAAAACTATTATTTCCTTTCCCATTTCGCATAAAACAACATTGAATCAAATCACATGATTTTTCTTTCACCAAGGTTATTACGTTATATAAGCTGTCATAATGCGATAGTTAAGCGAGGTTTAAAATAGAGGTGCCCAAAGTTAGTGTATTGTCCACTTCATATTATTCTTGTGCCTTGGCTGGCCTCAAACAATTCTGTTCAAATTTTTTATCCCTAAAATTTCTGAAAAATGGCCTTGGCTTTTGAGCCAATGATTTAAGAACTGTAGGCTACATACTTATTTCGTCGCTTTTTGAGAGTTCTAACTGAGAAACTTAACTGAACTAACCGCCAACTGTTTCCCACAATTAAGTTTAATTTCATTAATCTCAATTGCATATTGCGAGACTGACCGAGGGCCGCGTTTTGGATTAAGATTATCTTGTAGTTATAGCGACGCAAAACATAACGTTTAATTCCTGCTTTCCTTATAAGCATATATGTTACTGATATGCCCCTGTGATGGTATTAAATTTCCTCCAAATATTGGCAACGTGCTTGGTTATTCAGCGCAACTGTGTAAGTTTCTTTGAGAAAAACCGTTATTTTTGTAATTGTGACATTATACCATTACGTTAAAGCGTGATTGTTAAAGCCCCTATAGTTAGATTTTCCGCCTAATGAATGTGTCACGTCACTAATTCAGGCGGCAAACTTCTGGTTAGTTTCCACTATCACGCTTTGTCACGTCACAAAAGCATCGGTTTCGTAATCGATCTATCACACAATATTGCAAACTGACGTAGCTTTCGAGGCGTCCTCATTGATTTTAAGACAACAGAGTGTCATTACGAGAATATTGCTAAGATGCGCAATGACTTATCACTTATCAGGAATCTTCTTGCTGTCAATGCTTGCCATCGTAACGACCATAAACCTGAAGATAGAATAATTTTGTTACTCAGATACAGAGTCGCAATTACTCAACTTGAGTAACTTATTCCAAAAACGTAACTTGACGCGACTCAATTGAAGACGAGTAACTTGAAATGGTTTTAAATGTCAACCAACGCGTACAATGCTACCAGGTGGAACAAACTTTGTAACAAACCTAAACGTTTGTGGTTTATATAAATGTTTTTTTTGCTTTCTGTTTGGCTTGGTTTCGAATATCAATTGACTAATTGAGTTTTAAAAATTAAATAACTTGACTTGATGTGCAACTTGCGTTTAATGACCTGGTTTCGTCTTTGCTCAGATGTAGCATCTCATTGAGCCGGAATGTCAAATCACCACGCATTCGCAATCCGGATTTTTATTATATGAAATACACTACGCAAAATGCTTTGCTAGGTCAAAAATAATATCGGAATATTGATGAGGCTTACAAGGCAGCTTACACAGGAAGTGACTTTTTTAGTTCTCAATCTCATGCATAAAAATTACGTAACTTTTATTGCATTTTACTTACGTAACTGAAATTTCTCAATTATGCTAAGGTCTTGGTCCTGCTATTATCAACTTTGCGTGTGGTTACACGCAGGTTTTTTTTAAGGTTTGGTTTGGGAGACCGCTAAGTAGTTTTAAGAGACCGCAAGTGTTTCATTTAAATACCAAAAAATAGCCATATTTGCTTAAAGTCCAAATTTTGGGAAACCGCTGTAGAAATTTGGGGGACCGCTTCGGTCCCCCAAAACACCTTAAAAAAACACTGGTTACACGTATTAAGCTAATAGTTTCGAATTTAACGCGCAATTAATTAAGGAATGTTGTTTTTATGCATTCTTCTCCAAAATATTTGGTACCTTAGTTATCCCGGCCCGTTGGTGTCCGTGTAACGTAAACTTTTTTGCTTAAAACGTAGGCAAGTTCATTCTATAGCTTAAGTCCTATGTCTCATTTTCCTCTATATACGCCATTAACTGTTATTATTGTGTTGACGATGTCGGGATGGTATTTCAGTCGTTTGGTATAAGAAGCCATCTTCACTACTTTTAGGTTAAAATAAACAGTTTGATAAATGACAAAAATGAAATTTATTGGGCATGTCCTTAAACCTCTTAAAACGCATATGATAATATTTTTTCTGTGTTATTCTCACGGAATAAAGTACACTCAATATTACGTCATTTGCGTCATATACAGATACGCTACAATACGATGAAATAGAATATGATTGAGATATGGGTCAGTTGTTTTCCATTATTAAAAAAACATTTTAAACACGTTAGGGGAAACACGTTAGGTTAGGAAAGTAAGGGACAACGCCTATAAATCTCTCTTGATTAACGTTTGCTTGTATTGGAATCTAAACCAACAGCGAAATCCAGTTACACAGTCTGTGAATCTTTCGTGGATAGAGCTTCGGACATGACAAAAAGTAGTTTTAAACATACTTGAACACAAGATAGAAACAAATAACATTACGGAACATATTTAAATATTCAATCCAAACTTTTTAGGTAGAATTTTGATTTTCATCCTTAACCTATTTATCCTACAGGTGTACAACTTTTAAGGAAAGTCTTTGGGGTATTAAACCACTTATCCACTTATGGAAATAAGACCGGATTTTTAATTAAAACGTCCCGTTTGCTTAGAGCCTTAGAGTATATGCTCAATGTAACAGACAAGTTTCTTAGTTGTTTGATGTCCTACATCGACCCTGCTATAGCTTAAAGTCGACTAATCGTCTATGAGTTGAAAAAGAAATCAAACTTGTCATTTCTTTAATTACGTGATGGTGACCATACGTCATTGCTGAGACTCATTACTCTGCTTCTCTGGCTATTATCGTACTTCCGCCTTGTTGTTTCCACGATCTTGCTCTGTCTAACTAGGAAGGGCGCCATCCGTGTTCGCCGGTCCGCTAAGGTACAGATGACCGCCAACAGATTGATTAACAAGTCGATGTCATAAACCAAATCATACAGAATTTCATAAGCTTGATCAAACGTGTGCAAAACGAGCAGTCCAGCAGCTATATCTAAAACCATAGTAACCAGTGTTGCTATAGTTACCCGCTTTATGAGTTCGACCTCCTTATTTAGACTGTTTGAAACTACCCTCTTCGTCGCCATCCAGTGTTTATAGAGTGGGTATACGAGCAGACCGAGCAAGATGACTTGGAACAAAGTAGTGAAGATAAATTGAACAATACATGGCAGCTTGGTCCAAATGCTGGTCCAACTTAGTTGGCAACCACGACCAGAGTTTTGATATTGTCTGGTGGCGACATAGAGCAGCATGGAGAACACATTTGCGACTGCCATTATGAGAACCACAGTCTTGCTTATTAGTCGAATAACTGCGTTGCTTAGATGAAAAAGCGCTGGCATTTTGTAAAATACACGTTGTCGTAGCCAGAGCACAACATGCAGACACGTGATCACTGTCCACTGAAGCACAGCTTTACATTTCCTAATAGGATCGCAAATTGTTGATGAACTTTGACCAAGTACGATCTCAACCAGTTCTAGTCCGAATCTGACCAAAGCTAGTATGGATGCAATCAAGCATAACCAACTCATCCAATCAGCGACCCGCTGTTGCGTCACATTGTGCCTTTGTTTGTTTAGTTGTCTGATTTCACGAATTTGTGCACCAACTTGAACCTCATAAAACAACAAACATACGACTAAGTAGATTCCTATAGCAACCAGCCAGCACGTGACTACCAAAGCAACGACATATTGGCTCACTTCCATCATGCCGTCATCGAGCTCTGATGTCGACATTGACGGTGTGATAGTTTGATTTTGTTGAGCTGTTGAAGTTTCCATTATGCAGTTCAACAGAGCAAAATTGCTTTAAACGTTACTTACATCTGACGAGAAAGCCGTTTTGTTTCAAAACTTTATGCTTGAAGATAACTGTAGTTAAAAACAATTCAATACTGATATGCATACACAGTAATTATTATGTTAAGCATTTTAGAGTAATAGAGTTTTTTTGTATCACGCACACGCGGCAACAAATTCACGTCATCGCAACAACCTAAATATTATCAACATATATCATACTTTGAACATGTCAACAATCACAAAATAGGTGACCATCGTCAGGTAGTATCTTGTAGGCTAACTTTTTCTCTCTTTTTCCTTGACAACGGTAACTTGTCCGCATTAAAATGTAAGCATGTAAATTGCCTTCTTTAATTAGAGACGAAAAAGCTGTTAGCCGCTTAAGTTTCTATACTGCTGTTTTATTTCTTGCTCACTTATCGCACGGTTTTTAGTTAGCCTTTTAACCTTTAACCTTTTAATTGTCTTCCATTCTATAATGCAGTTACCGCCGATCGCTGGCATTGTTTGTGTAAAACAAACTGTTGCGTTTTCTATAGAACGGTCGCATTTACGTTCCTACTATACAGAAGCCAATAAAGTTTCAAGTATAATAAAGAAAGAATATCTTATTTCAGTAATTTTAACATTTTTCTTTAACATCAGTATTGTGTTGATAATAAAATATCAAACGCAAGTGTAGACGTAAATATAGCTCTTCGAATTAATTAAAACGTTTATAGTCTAACTTTAACTGAGAAGGTAGGTTTACCGGCACTACGCATGATTCCAAGGTATTCTGAAAATCATGATACACTGGATGGAGTGTTGCCAAGTTATAATGCAACCACATCCACCAAAAGAAAAAAAATCTTTACTTCAAGCTTGGTCAACAGAACCTGAACAATTTGACCACATCCCAATATTTATATCTAGAAATAAGCAAACTTAGAAATTCGTTTTTATCTTGACAATTATCTCATGATTTTTACGTCGATGGAATTGTACAAAATCTATCAAAAAAAACCAACAAAGTTAACTTATCAGCACGAAGGAAACCAATGAAAAAATTGTTTTAATCAAAATGCTGTTTAGGCAACAACAGTTATTTCCTCTTCTTTAATAAATATAGTCCTAATATTTATTACAAAGACAAATTTAAATTTGATTTATAATGTTTCTTTACTTCTTTTAAAAACTTGCCAATTACATCTGCTACAAATCTCCAGTTTACGGTTTCTGTTGAAATTGGTCCAGCATTTTACATGTCAGTTTGACACCGGCATTACTTACATTCGTAAAATACCTCGTCATTTATAAAAAAATAGAAATATATGACACACAATCCAAAAAGGGGCACAACAAATCTGTCGGCAAAGATCAGGTTTAAAAACTGACCAGTAGGGTGTAGTAAGACAACATCTACCGCACATAATTTTAACATACTTAAATCGTCAAAAGCGTTTGTGAAAACAAAAATCAAACTCTTTTTAATTAAACAGCTCAATCCACTGTCCTCCACACTTACGGAACAAACCTTTCAAAATCCATCATCTTTTTTAATGAACTCTCTGTCGGCGTTTTTGTCTTACAATGTGTTACTAAACTAACACTAGACCTATAAAGATTATTTTTGTAACTAAAACGTCTATCACTCGAATATAACCGCATTGTCAAGCTACAACATTATCCGCATTTGCCGTGCCACTATATTGTTAATAAAAGCGTCAAGACGTATTTCGTTTGTTTTTAGTGGCTTAAGATTATAAATCACAAAGTCGAAAACTTTATACAACTCTGAAGAAAAAGACAATAGACATGCCGAAAACAAGTCCGTTTTTGTTTTTCTGTTTGTGTAAATGAAGTCTGTTAATTAAAATCCCCGCTTTTTTGTGCTGATTGCAACAGTTTGATTTGCTAAACCAGTTTCGACCCGGTCGAAGTTGTACAACTTAGGACTTCGTAATCAGACCAATCGAGACTTTTTCGTATTTACGATGTCATAAACGTAAAATCTGCAAAATGAGTTGGCAATTACCTTTTGTACTTGTTTCACCTTTTGAGACGTATTGCCCAAATTATGTTATCGATGTGCACATGGTCTAAGTGCAGTTATATGATGCCATAGCCCTTTTGCATTTAACACCAGGGCTATTTTTTTAGCATTGAGAATGTTTGAATACAAAAACGGTCAAATGTTTGCTATATAATTGTGTTTATTTATGTTGTGGCTGCCATATCCCTTATTCAAAAATAATACAATGTGCAGTGACCGAAAAGCACGTTTCAGGTAAACTTATGATTTTTATTACACTAAACGAGCTTTTGCTAGTTGAATAGGTTGTTTTGTCGGATGAAAATAAATAGGATTTTTAACCTACCTTGATAAAAGTTGCGAAGATTTCTATTTGAATTTGTTTATTTAAAGCAACTGAATCTTAAGTGGTCTAAATAAATTTCCACCTTAATTCATTCTTGAGGTTCATAAAAAAAACCGCATTAACTTCTGACGATGATGAATTGTTTCTGGATTACGAAAATAACATGTTCTTTCAACGTGCTTTTTATCCACCAAACACTTGTGGGAAAGAAACAAGATCATATTGCCTACCATTTCACTGCTGTCTTCAGTTAAACAGTTTTATGTTGATTGTGACTGAGACAAGTATTTTTTTGAAATTCGAAAATTCTTGACAGCTCTGTGGACTACTTGAATTTCTCTCTTGACTACTGGTGGTCCATGTAGACATTGTTCGGAACTGCATGCTCGCTTAGAGTATGCGATCAATTTAACACACAAATTTTTCAATTATTTCATTTTTGCTATTGACAATGTAGTTTGAAGTAAGCTCCTATACACGGATCGAGAAGCAAATTCAACTTGTCACTTTTTCTTCAATTATGCGTTAAAGTTCATACGTCATTGCTGACGCTAGTGACTCCGGTACTTCGGTTATCGTTTGACTTCCGCTTCACTGTTCCCACGATCTTGTCCTGCATGACCAGGAAGGGCGCTATCCGTGTTTGCCAGTCTGCAAAGGAACAGATTACCGCCAATAAATTGACCAACATGTCTACATCATACACAAGATGGTCGAAAACATTTAATGAGTTTGCAAAAGCAAACAAAGCGATAAATCCGGTGACCCCGTCAGTAACCATGGCAACAACTGTTGCTATAGTTACCCGTTTTATGACTTCGATCTCCTTATTTGGACCGCTTGAAACTACGCTCTTCATCGCCATCCGGTGTTTTTGGAGCGGGTAAATAAACAGACCGAGCAAGATGACTTGGAACAAAGCAGTGAAGATGAATTGTAGAAGACCTGGAAGCTCTCGCACTTTGGTCCGAATGCTGCTCCATTGCACGATACAACCACGACCGGAACTTTGATATCTTCTGCTGCCCACATAAAGTGATATGGTCAAGACACTTGCGATTGCCATTATAATGACCACAGATCTACTGAAAAATCGGATGATTTTGTTGCTCAGATGTAACATAGCCGGTGTTCTGTAGAACTTACGTTGTCGTAACCAGAGCACAAGATATAGACACGTGATAACTGCACATTGAAGCACACCCTTGGATTTTCTGATAGGATCGCAAATCGTTGATGAACTTTGACCAAGTTCGATCTCAACAAGTTCAAGTCCGAATCTGACCAAAGCTAGAATGGAAGCAATCAAGCACAACCATTTCATCCAATCAGCGACTCGATCGTGAATAAGGTTTATCCTTTGTCTGTTTAATTGTCCGTTCTGTCGATTTTTCATTCTAACTCGATATTCATAAAACAACAAACACACAACCAGGTAAATCCCCATGACAACCAACAGACACGCCACAATCAAAGCACCCACATATTGCTTTTTTATAGTGTTTGAATCAGATTCGTGCGTTGTCATTGATGACGTCACATTTTGATTGTGTTGAGTTGTTGAAGTTTCCATTATGGCGCTAAACGATGTACAAGTCGCTTAAGAAGTAAATTACGTCTGAAAAAAGAAATTGCTTTGTTTCGAGGCCTTTTGTGTGAAGGAAATTGTGGTTAAAAACAATCCAACGCTGATAAATATAGCCCAAGACATAACGACAGACCTTTTGTATTAAAACCACTTTCACTTCCACATCTTGCACAGGACAATTTTCAATAAATTTTCAGCGTTTTACTTTTAGTAAAGTTAAATCATTAAATGTTTGTAACAATATGTATTAAACCAAAATATCCGGTATGTCACTACCTAACTAAACATAGATCTGTTTTGTAGTTGAATACGTAACAAAGAAAGTTTACTTCTTGCATAACGTTTAAGGTCAGCCTTATATACAAGTAATGTTATGTTGTGATCATAACATTCCGCTAAATGTTGCCAACATGCTTGTTGTTTGAGATCTGCCCAAGGCTCTTCCCAAAGATAGAATATCCATCGTTAGTATAGAATATTATAGACTGTATAGTGCAATATCGATAAGCAATTGCATTATCATCTAAGAAATACATGTTAAGTGTAACTACAAATATAGACGCAATATTTTAGATAGATGTTTAAAAATGTCTAAACAACACTCTGTAAATAATATTAGTATATATCCTGTAATTTACACAGTTTTCTAAATTTTTCATTGTTGAAAATCGTGCTTTTTACAGCTTCTGTTGATCTTCGTTGTAAATTAATCTGATCTCGCTTTTTAAAGTGCAAAGACATATCAATCAATCTAAACAAACTCACACATCTGGACTTTCGTTCAAAGTAAGTTTTAACTATGTTGTCAGGTCTAATATGCTACTATCAGATATGAAAAATTCCAATCCACACTACGTTTAATATTACTGATCTGCTGTGACATAGCCTGTACATGACTCATTCCTATATGATTCCGTGATGATTATCACGCGAATCCAACAACAAATATTCGTCCATATAAGTCACTTTTATGACGTTTGTTTAAGAAAGTTAAGCTGACGGCATCTACGACTATACGTGTTTTGAAATGTTTATACTTGCATCTTAGTTGTTGTAGTATGTTATACAGACTTTCATTTTCATTTCATTTTCTTCTGAACAGTGACAATGATTGCATATGACCAAAGCTCTATTTTATAAACGACATCATCAGAATGTCGCGAATCTATCTTTCCTGTCCCGACTGGAATTGCAAAATGAGACTGGTAAAGTGTTTCTTGTTTTTCTCTATTGCTTTATTCTTTCAATGTGGTGATTATTTACCTTTCAGCATTGGATTGAAAGTCGTAAATTAAACATACTATAACTCTACGGCATAATCTAGTGCAGTTCACTTTCCATAGCATTTCTTTCATTTACTTTTCACTTTAACACAACGAATGGCGAGTGGTGAATACTAAGATCGCTTGTACATGGCGGACCATCAAGTTTGAATGAAAGCGAGTTGTCCACTTTTGCATTTGATGGCGCCCTGGCCACGCAGCTTCCTGTCGGCGCAGGAATTAAGCTGTCACTACGTATTGTTGTCATCCATCTCGTGATGCCGTGTGCTTCCCGCGAGAAACAAGGGAGAAAGCAGTCAAATATGTTTTGGTCTGCGGCTCTCGCTTCCACACACAAGAAACAAAGTGTGCCACTTGCCCTGTCATTTGTAACGGGCTGAGCGGAATCGGCCGGTGTGCGTATGGATCATTGAGCTGAACTCGCACCGGTGTGCGTATGGGTCATTGAGCTGAACTCAAGCTATCCTTGGTAGCGAAGTTCGGTTTGGTTGGAATAGTCGGGATAGAATAACAAAGTCAAGCAAGGTTTTCCTGCCGCTCCTTATAGGCCATTTAAGAACATTTAATAATCCGTCCAAGGGGCCACGTTGATGTTTTAAGTTCTCGACGTGTTCTAGCAAACAGTGCGGCCAAAGCATATCAGCGTTTTGTGGTGCTTCTGCTTACATATTTTCTGGCGTAGATAGTTTTTAGTGCAGCAGTTGGAATTTTTTTTGCTCCGCGAACAAAGGAAAGAGCAGCTCACTAAGGGAAAAATCAATTAACAATTGTATATTCGCAAGAATAGGATGTGCTTCAATGGTCTGGGTCCTGGGATGTAGGCATCCAGTCACAATACACAAAGCACCGTTTACGGCAGTGTTAATCTAGTGGGTGCGTGCACTGCGACACCAGACTGATGCGAAGTGCTCAGACGTAGATGAAGTTGAGTCAAGGCTGCTGTACGATACCGGTGCTACGCAAGGTGTTACACTGTACGGTAACAGTGTTACGCAAGGTTCATTTTAAATAAAAGATTGTCACCAGCGACAATCTAGTCTTTACCTTAGTTCGGTGGTTTACCGTGAACTGAGATAAAAACCTGGCGGGACGGAAGCAAGTTTTCCGTTGCATATGTATGATATGGAATTTTTTCAAAACAAATAAATTAGTTCTATTTTTCTGTTTTATTCCGATTGACTTGCCAAATAAAAATGGTGTTGTTCTACATGAATTAAAATCAAACAAGTAAAAACGTGATGAGACAGCGTGTAAGAAATCTTAACTGTAAATTTCTGTTTTTATTAAACAATAAAGAATAAAGTCACTTACATATACAATCAATAGCATTAATCTTTATTAGAAGAGAATTTAAAAATTAGAAACACTTAAATTCAAACAACATTTGAATTGTAATTTACAGCGTTTAAACAAATGTCAACCGAAAGACGAATTGACTGAACAAACAGCGAAACGTTGATGTAAACATTTAAAAATCTGTATAAAAAATGTCTTCCTACTGATGGTTTAATTTGTCGAGCTTCCAAAGTTATTTAATTTTTCTCAAACTAAGTTAATTATGGACAAGTTTTGGAAGAGGGAAGGTCGTTATAAGGTTTATAGAAACTAACAATCTGCTCATACTCATGGAATTAAGACCGGGAATTCTGATAAAACAACCCGGTGGCTTACAGTATAATAGGATAAATCTATCACACAACATAACACTAACACGCTTCACAATTATTGAATCATTGACCAATGGCCATATACATTGAAGTGATTCCTTATACCCGGGTCGAGGAGCAAACGGCAGCTTGCCATGGTTCTATGTAATTACGTGATAATAATCATACGTCATTGCTGACGCTAGTGACCCTGCTAGTTTGGCTTTCGATCAACTTCCGCTTCACTGTTCCCACGATCTTCTCTTGTTTGACCAGGAAGGGCGCCATTTGTGTTCGCCAGTCTGCGAAAGAACAGATGATCGCCAACAAATTCACCAGCATGTCTACGTCATAAACAAGATGGTCGAGAACTTCAAACGAGTTTGCGAAGGCAAACAAAGCTATCAGTCCGGCAACTCCGTCAGTAACCATAGCAACCAACGTTGCTATAGTTACCCGTTTTATGACATCGATCTCCTTATTTGGACCGCTTGAAACTACGCTCTTCATCGCCACCCGGTGTTTTTGGAGCGGGTAGATAAACAGACCGAGCAAGATGACTTGGAACAAAGTAGTGAAGATGAATTGAAGAAGAACTGGCAGCTTGGTCCAGATGCTGCTCCATTCCAACCGACAACCACGACCGGAACTTTGATATCCTCTGCTGAACACATAAAGTGATATGGTCAAGACACTTGCGATTGCCATTATAATGATCACAGATCTACTGAAAAATCGGATGATTTTGTTGCTCAGATGTAACATAGCCGGTGTTTTGTAGAACTTACGTTGTCGTAACCAGAGCACAAGATATAGACACGTGAAAACTGCACAAATAAGCACACCCTTGGATTTCCTGATAGGATTGCAAATCGTTGATGAACTTTGACCAAGTTCGATCTCAACAAGTTCAAGTCCGAATCTGACCAAAGCCAGTATGGAAGCAATCAAGCATAACCATCTCAACCAATCAGCGACTCGATCTCGAACAAGTTTTTGTCTTTTTCTGTTTAATCGTCCGATCTGTCGATTTTTCATTCCAACTCTGTACTCGTAGAACAACAAACACACAACTAGGTAAATCCCCATGACAACCAACAGACACGCAACAATCAAAGCACCGACATATTGCTTTTTTATATTGTCTGAATCAGATTCCAGAGTTTTCATTGATGACGTCACACTTTGATTGTGTTGAGTTGTTGAAGTATTCATTATGACGCTAAACAATGTACAAATCGCGTACAGCCTTATATACAAGAAATGTTATGTTGTGACCTTAAATTTCCACTAAACATTGCCGACATGCTTGTTATTCGGGATCTGCCCAAAGCTCTTCTTAAAGATCCTTGGGCAAAATCCATCGTTAGTATAGAATATTATAGACTGTATAGTACAATATCGAATAGCATTTGCATTATCATCTAAGAAATACATGTTAAGTGTAACTATAAATATGGACACAGTATTTTAGATGGATATTTAAAAACGTCTAAACAACACACTGTAGATAATATAAGTATTTATCCTGTGATTTACACAGTTTTCTACCTTTTTTATTGTTGAAAATCGTGCTTTTTACAGCTTCTGTTGATCTTCGTCGTAAATTAATCTGATCTCTCTTTTTAAGATCCATAAACAAATCTAACAATCTAATCAAACTCACATATCTGGACTTTCGTTCAAAGTGAGTTTTAACTATGTTGTCAGGTCTAATATGCTACTATCAGATGTGAAAAGTTGCAATTCACACTACGTTTAATATAACTGACCTGCTGTGACTCATTCTCGTAGCTTGTACATGACTCGTTCCTGTATGATTCCGTGATGATTATCACACAAATCAAACAACAAATATTCGTCCATACAAGTCACTTTTATGACGTATTGTTTAAGAAAGTTAAGCTGATGGCATATGCGACTATACGTGTTGTGAAATGTTTATACTTGCATCTTAGTTGTTGTAGTATGTTATACAGACTTTCACTTTTTATTTTAATCTTCTGAACAGTGATAATGATTGCATATGACCAAAACTCTATTTTGTACACGACATGATCAGAATGTCGCGAATCTATCTTTCCTGTCCCGACTGGAATTGCAAAATGTGACTGGAAAAGTTTTTTTATTTTTCTCTATTGCTTTATTCTTTCAATGTGGTGATTATTTACCTTTCAGCATTAGATTGAAATTCGTAAATCAAACGCACTATTGTAAACAATAGGAATAGGCCGGTAACATTTGGCGAGCATGATAGGACCTGCAGCTTCAAAACGTGTATAACGAAAATAATCTGGACAAGGTGAATTATCCACTATGAATTTTTTTATCCTCCTCCAAAGTTTGAGCTTGGAGGAAGTTCTAACTCGTTTTTGTTCACGTTTGAAAGTTTCTGCGACAGTGTGGTCGCAACAGCAGCTGCTCGAAAACATGCTATAATGCTAAGTTTACCGAAAGAGGTTAAGTTGGAAATGAAATGAAATGCAATGATACTGAAGTAGGTAGCATTAACTATGAAGAACTCAGTTCAAAGCTGAGGAAGTTGCTTGTTGCTCACTTCAATGTAATAAGGCCAAACAACAGCTTATACAAAGAACCCAAGCTCTAGGTGAAACGAATCGAAGTTACGTCAACGCCCTCGTCAATTTGGAGGCAATTGCATACCGGAAAGCGGAAGATGAAAGCACGAAGAATGACGTCTTGTAAAAGGCTTTGATAGCTGGACTGTGTAACAAACATGAAGCAGAAAAACGAAATGTGGTGCGACTTAAGTTTGGGGACGTCAAAATGACGGGAGACGTAGCAATTTACCCTAGGGAGTCCGGAGGAATGCTCCATCGGAAAGATTTGAATTAACATTGACTAAAATGCCCGAGATTTTTTGTGCATTTCTTCTCAGTTTTTCGCTCCCTAATTTTGCTCTATGTCCCTCAAATTCTTACACCCTTCATTTCTGTGTTATCGTGCGCTTAATACCTCAAAGGTTTGCCAGCAGAGAACAAAAATTTTTCGACTTAGCGTGATGTATTAAATCACGTGACCGCTTAAACATGAAGCTATATGAATGTAATCTCAAAGCAGGACGGTATCAATTTACACGGAGGTTTGATTCACAAGACATTTCCCTATTTTGAATATAGTTCATACACGTAATTAACATTAACCAATGAATGACTCCTTTCATAAATAAACGCAAATGGTTAACAATAACAGGCTTACTCGTACGCAAGGTCTCGTCTTCAATGTTCTTTTAGAGCGCGTGTGCACAAACAGGGTGGACCTCCTGGAGGGGGCTCGAGGCGACTGCCTCGCTCGCCTCACCCATAATACCACTACTGTGTAGACGTAATATTCTAGGTAGATGTTTAAAAACTTCATAAAACGTCAGAAGAACACTCTTTAGATAAAAAAAGTTAACTAATACTATATAATTCACACGATGTTTCTGGATTTTACATGGTTAAAATCGTGCTTTATTACAGATTCTGTTGATCTTCGTTATAAATTAATCTGATCTCACTTTTTAAGGTCCAAAAGATGGGTTCTTCAAGTCTTGAATTTTTATTCGAAATAGATTTAACTATCCCTGTCAGGCCTACTTTTAAATATGGAAAGTTTTAATCCACAATAGGTTTAAGATAATGATTGAGATAACGTTTAATATAACTGAGGTGTGGCGAAATCTGACTCATTCCTATAATTGTGTGATGATTGTCACACGAAACCAACAACGAGCATTTTTCCATATAAGTCACTACTAAATTATGACGTAATCTTACGGCATATACGCATTGTAAAAAGTTTGGGTTTGCATCTTATTGTCTGGAGAGCGTTCGCGTGCGGAAAATCGACATTTTTTCCGATATTTTGCTATTGCCCACTGGCGGCTAATGGACTTTTCACCCATGTCGTAGGTGGCCTATGGTCAAGTTTATCTTATTTGTTTCTTCATGAACAATGAGTGTGGTCTCTATAAGTAGTGAAATAATCACTCATTACGAAACACAGTGAGAAAACAATAGTTCAGTAATCTTTATTTGAAAACAAAATGTTAAACATTGCGTCTCTTTTGAGATTAATGGCGTACTGAAGACATAACAGTTATGATGCATGCACATATTTTTATTGTAAGCCCCCAGAATTGGATGCCTTTTATCTTTAAAATAGCAAATTCTAGTTTAATATGGAAAAATATTTGAAACATTATTTGAAGAAGTTTGATTTTAAATGCAAATGTAGACAAAATTGAAATTAAATTTACATTTTGTGCCTTTCAGTCCTGCACATTATTTCAAAAGCAAATATGGAGAATATTTGAAATGCAGCACTTAAACATGTTTTACTTTTTACAAGCATAAAAGCACACCCATGCGGTTTTATTTTAGTTAAAATATAAGCACATGTCAAGCGTAAAAACCAGCCATGATTATTCGCGTGCATACTAACAGGTATCTTGCTTTATGCAAATACACGTAATTGTCTGCCAATTATTTTTATATCGTTTTCAGTGATTTTGTTGCATTGCGTTTTTTATTCTTATACTATCGTACTTTCTTTTTACATTTAATTATTTGAGCATGTTAGGTAGCCTGAACCTTAAAATTGTAGACTGCTAAGCTAAACCCAGCTTTTATCTCCAAATTTCTTATGTTTAAATAAAAACATGTTGTATACATTGTAACTCATATTCCAATGACAACAAGCTTAATTACGGCAATGACGAAATAATTGACAGATAGTTTAGTTAATTTAAGTACAGCGTCCAACCAAGTTCAAACTGACATGAGTTAGGCAAAGCACCATTGCACAAGCTATTCAGCATATCGCAGCATCATTTTGTACAGACTCAATACTCATTCAGCACTCTTTACCGAGGTTTAACACGCCATCTAACCTTAATTAATCTGAAAACGAAAGAAATACTATCACTTTAAAGAGAGACAAATAAAACACGATGTACCGATACATGTCCTGTTAAATTTCAACCAAGCAACAAGGGACCTATGTTTTGACGATAACGTCACAACGATTGCATTAATTTTGTGATAAACAAAGTCGAACAAATTAAACTAAGTCGTGATAACAATAATGTTTGTGCCACTTGGTGGCTTGATGACATTATCGCTTTCTCTTATCTGGAGCAATGTCCTGTCGTGGTTACTCCTCCCACTATTAAGGTATATCATTGGAATTAAAATAATAAGTGAAATTCGGACAAAACTAATCCGGTGCTTAACTTCTCCAATGCAACATAGGCCCCTCAGCTACTGAATCTCTTCCACTGACCATAGAGGGAGAGAATAACAAGCTTAAACTTTTGTGACACCTCATTAATGTCCCGCTTCACTTGTTCCCACGATCTTGTCCTATTTGACAAAGAAAGGCGCCCGCCGTGTTCGCCAGACTGCGAAGGAAAGAATGATCGCCAACAATATCACCAACATGTCTACGTCATAAACCAAGTGGTCGAGATATTGCAACAAGTTTGCGAAGGCGAACAACACTATCAGTGCGGTAACTCTGTCAGTAATCATGTAACCAAGATTTTCCTTAGCCAGGAATCTTCCCGCTCTAACGGCTAGTCTCTTAGCCGGTTTTGCCTTGTTAACTTTTAATAGCTTTTTCTCTCATAAAAACATCCGTCTTACTCTAAAACCAAAACGTAACTGCCGACAATCGTCGCCCAGCCGAGCACAGTACTACACCAAACAAATTCCACGCGATGAAGGAATTAACGTGGAACGTAAAATACGATACTAATTAGGCCTTTGGGGTAACTACGTGAGACGTCACAAGAAATTTGATAAAAACACGTGTACAAGAACAAGTAAAAGAACATAAACAAGTAAAACACGGCAGACCGTGAACATGCATAAAAACAACACAATGCGAAGAAAAGACGGTGTATAATGTGGTGTCTACAAAACAGGTGCATAAAAATAATCCCGTGACAATCACAGCAGCGAGTGTTGCTATAGTTACCCGTTTAATGACATCGACCTCTTTATTTGGACTGTTTGAAACCACGCTCTTCATCGCCACCCTGTGTTTATGGAACGGGTAGACGAGCAGACCGAGCAAGATGACTTGGAACAAAGTGAAGAAGAGCTGGGAGCTTAGGCCAATTACTGCTCCATTCAACGCGACAATCTAGACCAGAACTTTGATACCCTCTACTGCCCACGTAAAGATGATATGGTCAAGATCATTGCGATTGCCATTATGACGATTAAGAACTTGCTGACAAATCGAGTAATTTTGTTGCTCAGGTGTAATATCGCCGCTGTTCTGTAAAGCATGCGTTGTCGTAGCCAGAGCACCATAGGTAGACTCATGAGTCATGACGATAGCGCATAAAACAATAGTCTTGGATTTCCTGTGAGGATTGCAAATTTTTGATGAACTTTGACCTAGTTTGATCTCAATAATTTCAAGTCCGAATCTAACCAAATCTAGTATGGAAGCAATCAAGCATAACCATCTCATCCAATCAGCGACACGATCGTGAATAAGATTTTTTTGTCCACTTAATTGTTTGATTTGTTGATTTTTCATTCCAACTCGGTACTCGTAGATCAACAAACATACGACCAGGTAAAT
Source organism: Clavelina lepadiformis (assembly GCF_947623445.1). Classification (NCBI taxonomy): domain Eukaryota; kingdom Metazoa; phylum Chordata; class Ascidiacea; order Aplousobranchia; family Clavelinidae; genus Clavelina; species Clavelina lepadiformis. The sequence goes on along the minus strand of NC_135244.1, from coordinate 20,415,650 downwards.
CACCATGACAACCAGCACGCACGTGACAACCAAAGAACCGACATATTGGCTCACATTTATAATATAGTCATCTGGTTTCTGCGTGGTCATTCATGACGTCACAGTTTGGTTTGATTGAGCTGTTGAAACTTTCATTATTCAGGTAAACAAAGTACAAATCACTTAGGGAGTGAATTACATCTGAAAAGAAATTCGAACACAACAAAATCCAATTCAATTTCAACATTTTTCATTTTTAATATAAGAAAACGTTTATCTCGTTAAGTTATAAGGCTAAGCTTTATATAGATATGCTTAGTTTTAGGCTGTGTAATAGAATTTGACACTACTGCACTTAAGGTGTATATCTGATTTGCATGGAAAAGTTAAAGTTACCTCAAGCCGTGTGTTAGTTTATTGTCTACGCCACGTGTACATGAAGTTGTTTTCTCCCGGTAACGTTATTTCCCAAAATTAAAAAATAAAATTAAGTTGTATGCAATATTTTGCCGATACACGTATGGATATATGTCATGTTGCATAAGGTTTTGTACTTTTTAAATAGTTCCAGCATTTCACATTGTACTGTAGACCTTGTGTCGTGTTTGCTTGTAACCGTTTTAAGCACTTCATTTTGCACCTGCCCTATCCTAGGCATGCAACGCCTAGCGACTCACTTTAACTTTGACTTCAACTTTTTGACACACTGGTGAAAACTGAGGCGATTTTTATTAAGTTTTTTATCTGGATTTGTTGCCAGATAGAGAAGCTCATGGTATACTGTCGTTTACCGGGCAATAAATTAAGTTTAAGTTTTGGATTACGTGACTGGTCGTTTGCGGTAGAAAACCTGGGTAGAATTTCCAAGTTACAGCTGTTTTTTAGTTGACTGTGCAACACTGAACTTTTAATTCTTGTTTGGTTGTCGTAAGGTCAAAACTATACACACTATATGCAGGTAAACAGCAGGTTGTCGCTTTGATAAAACTAGCTGGGTAAAGATGCGAGTCTGGCTTAAATTTATCAGCACTTAAATATTATTAAACATGGATTTAAAACCCGGTTTTCTATCTGAAATTGTCTTTGATAACAATTGCATACAACATTCATCTTTTCTAATAATCTACAGGCCTTCAAACCCAAGAATATGGGATTGCTTTCACCCCTGGGTCGCAAATTGTCGATATCATGGGTGGGTGGGTTTCAGACTAATTAAATGCTGATTTGGTTTTCGTATTTCCGCTATCAGTGAAATACTGTTATTAGATACAGAACGAACCTGGTTACACAGCGTCTGGGTATAAAATAATTTTTGATCTGATTACAAGAAGTATGTTCATCTAATTAACAAGTTATTTAACAAGTCTTAACCTTATACAGTCGCGTTAGTTTCAGTGTGCAAAACGTCATTTCTCTTCAACTGACTTTCGCATATCGTGCACTGTTACTTTCACGCTTACATAGCCAACGGTAAACGTTTATGCTCATGATTGACGGAGCGAAAAGTATTTAGCAAATACGAAGTGTTTTAATGTGGACCAATTAAGGTTAAACAAAGAACATTGTGCGGCTTAAGTCTTTTTTGTCGTACAACTAAAGCGTTGATGTTTAGCAGATGATAACAACTTAACCATTGTTTTTCTTTACTGTGAATGGGTTAATGGTTTGGTTTGAACCTTACTGCTTTTTAGACTGCTGTCCGTTCTGGGATTATTACATATTATTATACAATACAATATTATATTATTATTATATAATATTATATTATCTAATATTATTATTATATTTTTGAATACAAATACAAGTATAGACTATGTGTCATCATTTAGTTGTTAGTTTTTCGTATTAACTGTAAGATGGTCAAACAACGTTAGTAGTAAATCTAGGTGCTGGACAATTTTGTCTCAACGTCTTTTTCATTTTAATATAAATTGTAGAGTATGCTCTTTTATTTCATAACTTTGAAACAAAACATTTGAATTTGAATAGAATAAAATACTAGGCTATTTTAGAGAACGCTTTCTTAAAACTGAAAAGCATAATTTGGCTCCGTTACGTTTTCATGAAACTTGACACTGACCCATAAATCATAAATTGTTTTACAAAAGCTTTAAAATATTTTCTTAACCAGCAAAGCAGAATTCCAAATAAACTCCCTACCTTTAAGAAAGATGAAAAAATACAGTGTTAATTTGTTTTGTGAATGTTTTTACCAAGTTGTTTCACTTCATGTTTCATCCATCATTGCATTGAATAATTCAAAAAAATAATTATAATTTTAACAATTTTAGAAAATGCTTAAAAAGTTTCCCAATCTAATATTTTTGATTACAAACAGAATAGTAGAATGGAATAGTGTGGCAACGGGATTATGATCGTCACTAAAAACAATACCAAAAGGTTGCAATTTATGCCAAAATAAGACTTAAAGGGATTTTTTGCCGGAATAACTTCTGAGTCTTCAAAAATTACTAACAAAGCATCAAAGAAATGCAAATGTTACCAAACCATTTATCCTAGATGAGTTGTTACGTGATTACATCATATTCTCTCAATATATTCTCGAATATTTCGTGATAATTGCATAACTTAAACTCAGCAAATGATTGACTAATGTTTAAATTAGAGTCATCACAGCGCACTGCGATCTGGCAATAATGACGCTGCAAAGAAACAATAAACCGCAATGTACAATATAACAACCTAACCACTTGGTGTTGACAAAGCGCACAGGTTGCGTTCTACACTCAGCGAATCAACGCTTGTCACAATCGCGACTTTCTTTCACGTGATCCTTAGTAAGTTATTTTTTCGGTTCGTGCCCAGATGAATTGTATTGGATTTGTATTTACAGCATAAGCCTAAAAATGCAAAAATTTCTGATGAAACTAAACCAACAATTACAAAATAATACAAAAAATTTTAAAACCAACACAATTTTGACATAAATGTGAAATGTTGAAATGCGTTTCAATTTTAGAAGATCCATGAGGCCTCAAATCTCATTTCGCTTTGCCCTTTTTGAATTGGAAAAGCAATTTTATGTTGGTATATCTTAATCTAACAGCTGTAGCACTCATCGCACTTGATGTAAATTTGACAACTTGACAAAACACTTTAATAAAACCGGTTGCTTAGAATTTACGATCAATCTAGTTTTCAATTTTCTCGGTCATGGTTATTTGATTCCAACCATGTAATTTGAAGGCTTTACACGGATCAAAAAACAAATCCAACTGGTAATATTCTTTTTCAATTACGTCATAACGATCATAGGTTATTACTGACGGCAGTGACGCTGCTCCTTTGATCATCAATCTGGTTCCGCTTCAATGTTCCCACGATCTTGTGCTGTCTGGCTAGGAAGGGCGCCATCCGTGTTCGCCAGTCCGCGAAGGAACAGATGACCGCCAATATATTGACCAAAACGTCTACATCATAAATCACCTGCTGGGCAATATGAGACAATGAAACAAAAATTCCCGAAGTGATCAAACCAACAATTCCGTCAGTAACCGCGGCAACAAATGTTGCTAAAGTTACCCGCTTTATGACTTGAATCTCCTTATGAAGACAGTTAGAAACCACGCTCTTCATCGCCACCCGGTGTTTATGGAGCGGGTAGATGAGCAAACCAAGCAGCATAACCTGGAACAAAACAGTAAGAAGGGCCACGAGAAGAGCTGGCAACATGGTCCAAATGCTGTTCCATTGCAAATCGCAACCACTAACGGTACTATGATATCCTCTGGTGAACATATAAAGCAGTAAGGCAATAAGGGTTGACATTACTACTAAGGCAATCACAGAGCTGCTGAAAAATTGAATAATTTTGTTGCTCAGATGTAACATAGCCGGTGTTCTGTAAAACTTGCGTTGTCGTAGCCAGAGCACAAGATATATACACGTGAACACTGCACAGAGAAACGCAGCCTGAAATTTCGCGATAGGATCGCAAATCGTTGACGAACTTTGACCCAGTTTGATCTCAACAATTGCAAGACTGAGCCTGACCAATTCGAGTATAGAAGCAATTAAGCATAACCATCTCATCCAATCAGACACTCGATCGTGACTTAGGTTGTTTCTTTGTCTGTTTAATTGTCCGACCTGTCGATTTTTTATTCCAACTCGATATTCGTAGAACAACAAACACACAACCAAATAAATCCCCATCACAAGCAGCAAACAAGTGCTGACCAAAACACTGACATATTCTACAGTGTCTTCATCCGGTTCTTGCATCATCCTTGATGACGTCACATTTTGGTTTTGTTGAGCTGATGAAGTTTCCATTATGCAGTTGACCAGAGTAAAAATCGTTTAAAAAGTAAATTAAATTTGAAGGTAAACTTGCACACAGCAATGTAAAATGTACAAACAAACACAATATATAAACCCACATTGTAGTTCTGGTCTGTTTTATGGTTGATTGCGCAACGAAAAAACTTTCAATTTTTCCGTACAAAACGGGTCAACCTTGCACGCATATTCTGGTGTAATGATCTGAATCTCCTGCTAAATATCGCCAACATGGTTGGTTTTCTGGACAGTCGTTTAAACATATTTGAAAAAAATAACCATTATTTCGCGATCGTGGCGTTATAATTGCGTTAAAGCGTTGTCATTGAAATCAATAACTACTCTGACATCTGGAAGTCAAATTATCTTTAAATTTTATTCACCCGTCATCTCACTCCCTAACTACAATGATATAACAGACAGATTGGCGGTTTCTTGCAATACGCCTCGAAGCCGATGCAGTAACCACAACCACCACCTTGTACGTAGTCACGCGATTTTCAAATGGACTGAAGCTTTACAGTCACAGCACAACGGAATACCACAAAGCCTTAACGAAGTACGATCTCCAACTGCAACTGAACCTACTCAAAAGACAACAAGACACCTGACACTGGCATTCAGGTGATGCAATGGATCGTAACGAAGCATGCATTTTTACAAGCATAAGCCAACTTGGCATACATTTTTTGGCAAACAGAAAACTTTAAGTAAAATACCTGCGTCATCTGTAAGTCCTTGACCAATGTCTGTTTATGTCAGTTCTGAGAAATTCTGGAATTCAACGCTGTTTTAGCAGTATGTGCTCGAGTATGGTCGTCAGCATGGGAACTTATCGCTTTCTAATATTTAAAGCATTGTCAATCTTTGACAAACGTTGCACCACAAAGTTCAAAGCAAACCTGCGACTAACATACAGTATATCATCTATTTGCAAGTTTATTTCATGATAACTGAAACCAATGACGTACTTTAGCATCGAAACCGGGATACCGGATGCTGAGATATCAGCGCTCTATACGTCGCGTACATTGGCTTCCAAGTGTCATCAATACATCTCGTGCAAGTCTATCGGGTACCTATGTGACTGGCATGTCATTGTGGGAATGTTAGGCTACGATTAACAGTTTAGAAGAGATAAGCATAAACTTGCCTGCACTTTACTTTTCCTGTTTTGAAAATATCAAAATATGACTGTAAGGCCATAACAGAGATGCCAGTTTAATGATATTTTAAAAATAAATATTCATTATTTGACTTTAATACGTCTTTAATCCCGTTTTCCTATCATTTACCAATTTATTTTATATTATGTTGTTACGTCATGAAGTATTTTGTGGTTGCTTCGATACATGTAGATATTTCGTCATAATTGCGATTGTTATTTCCAAGCGGACCTTTTCCTAACAATTTTGAAATATTTTTTGTCATTTCACAATACACCAGAAGAAGCAAACTTATGCTTGCCAAAGCACGTGCCATAAAAATTAAGTTAACGTTAAGAGTGCTAAACTATATCCTGTTTCTTATTTTTACTTTAAAATTTGGTTAACATGGTTCAGACAACATCAGTGTGTTGTTGTTGTTGTCACATCTATATCCTGTGTTGTTTTAGTAACGTTCTTACCAAAAACAGCATATAGTCACTGTTATGCCATTTGCACTGCAAGTGTATATATAAATTCGGCAAAATATTAGTGCAGGTATTTTTGTCGGTGACGAATAAAAGTACTTCAAAAAGACGCATGAATATCTCATGAAAGCGTGTATTAAACCAGCAATATGTCGAAACTGAAAATACATCAGCAATATACAGCAATATACAGTAACACAGTTCGTGAGTCCCGTCACGTGTTGCGCTTCGAAACATACAAAGCAACAATTGAAGCAAACTGGCATCGCTTAACTTCTGTGTGCAGATGTGCTATGTCACGTAACAGTGTTTTTGTAAGTTTTTATGGAAACTCGACCAACATCAGTAGTTCAGACTCTAGCTTACCCGTACTATGCATGCAGCTGTAATTTCAAAGGAACGCTGTTAATTAAGGTTGTGTTGCTCTCATAACCTATTAATGGGTCATAGCAGTGGATTGAAGATGGCGAAATTTGATCAAATATTCAGGGTTGCTCATGGGTTTACAATCAATGCAGGAAACATTTTTCCGCTAATGCGTTCCGCCTATTGGTCATGTAGTTCGAAATCTCTCACACACGGGTGGTAGAATAAGTCCGAGTCTTCGGTTTTCTTGTTTATAACACATTAATATAATAATGGATCATACGTTATTGCTGATGGTAGTTACTTCGGTAATTCGGTAAAAAGCGACCAAAGCGACCAATCCGGCAAGTCCATCGGTAACCACGGCAACCACCGTTGCCAAAGCTACCCTTTTTCAGACTTTCATCTCGTTATTCGGACTGTTTGAGACTACGCTCTTCATTGCCATCCGGTGTTTATGGAGTGGGTAAATGAACAGTCCGAGCAAGATGACTTGAAACAGAGTAGTGAAGATGAATTGAAGAAGACCTGGCAGCTTGGACCAGATGCTGCTCCATTCCAACCGACAACCACGACCGGAACTTTGATATCCTCTGGTGGCGACGTAAAGCGTTATTGTCAAGACGCTTGCGATTGCCATTATGATGATCACAGACCTACTGAAGAATCGGACAATTTTGTTGCTCATATGTAACATAGCCGGTGTTCTGTAGAACTTACGTTGTCGTAACCAGAACACAAGATATAGACACGTGATAACTGCACATAGAAGCACAGCCTTAGATTTCCTGATAGGATCGCAAATTGTTGATGAACTTTCACTCAGTTTGACCTCAACAATTTCAAGTCCAAATCTGACCAAAGCTAGAATGGAAGCAATCAAGCATAACCATCTCAACCAATCAGCGACGCGATCTCGAATAAGGTTTTGTCTTTGTCTGTTTAATTGTCCGATTTGCTGATTTTTTATTCTAACTCGATATTCATAAAACAACAAACACATAACCAGGTAAATTCCCCTGACAACCAACAAGCACGTGACAACCAAAGCACCGACATATTGGCTCAAGTCGTTAATGTCTTCATCGAGCTCTGACGTCATAATTGTTGATGACGTCACTGTATAATTTTGCTGAATTCCAGTAGGAGAAAAAATTTTCATTGTGTACTTAAAGTCTTTAGTATTATTTGTGAAGTAATAGATTTCTGAAACAAATGTATTTTTGTTTAACTTCATCCTTGAAAACAATAGTAATGAGATAACCATGGTAAGAAACTATGGCTGGTGGAAATAAACATTACGTCAGACGTAATTAATCCAAGTTTTTTCTACTTCTGTAGTTATGCCCTGAAATCAAAACACATCGTACTCGTGTCAACTACGTAATGCTCACCTACTTTCTGAAACCAGCTCTTTTAATTTTTAAGTTTAGTCCAGAAAAATGTTGATTCCATTTTCATACGTTTCTTTTAAAACTTCAAACCCTGCCACTAAAACGTTTTAACTATTCATTTCTAGCTGAAATGGACTGAACTCATCATTGAAATGGACTGGGCTCAAAGCTTACAATGACTGAACTCATTGTTTAGCTTGGCTTAAAACTTTTATTGGTTGTACTCTTGTTTTTCGTATGCTGCATGGGCCCCAAATGTTGGGCTGGGCTCAAGAATTAGCCTAAATGTGCATAAGCCTATTTTTATCACAATTGTTTTTGCTCTCCCGGTGGGCTGATGCAGGAAAGACAAGTTTCGATCCACAAAACGTTTAAAAGGATGATCTACATAATGGCTGCTATCGTTTACATGCGCTGATGCAGCTGATTCCTTTAATGATTGCACGATGCTTGTAACACGGGAGGAACTGTGAAAGCCCCCCATAACTCACTTCTAAGTTATGAGGCAACGTTTCGATTAAGCTAGCTACCTGCATATATTATGAAAGACTGGTAGTTGTATAGCAACACCTTAGATCAGGGATGTCCAACCTTTTATTATAGTGGGCCGCATTGTCACTTGAAATAGTTCACTGGGCCGCAGAACCTGTTGAATGTACCCAAGTACTAAACGCGTGCTTTAATTCTTCGAGTCTTATAGTTACTTATAATCCTGTTGCTCCCATACTATACTATTACTGCGCCCCTAAAGTCTGTCTGGTACATTTTAATTAGGCTAAGATTCAAAGTTCAAAATACTACTTTTGGAGTGAAAATGACTAGCGGGTCGTACAAAAATCTCAGGCGGACCGCATGTTGGACATCCCTGCCTTAGACCTACATCGCTTTCATCTATTAACAAAAAATACACATTTGTCGGACGATGCATAGGGTCCCTCTTCTACATTAGTTTTGTGAAACCCTATTTATCAGGTGTAGAGCATTATCGGCAAAATTGACTTTGACGTAAATTTCAATAAATTATGATGATGTTTGTTTTTCATGAAACCTTATAGTACTGTTATGTGTATAGTGGTATTAGAATGAATTTGCACAACTATCAGCACTCATGTGATATTGATATTGCAAAATGCAAACAGCAAAAGTTTTTGGTCTTTGTTACATATATCTTATTGCAGTGTTTTAGGAAGAAACTTTCTTATTTTAGCTGGAACGACCAGAAACGTTTTCTCCTAGCATTTCAGTCTATTTAGTTAATTGTTTGTTTTTAATAAGCTGCTAATTATTAATTGAAATTTGTAGTGTTTTACAACTAATGCTTTCCGCAAAAGTTCAAGAAACATTTGATAATTTAAAAAATCTTAAAAAGAGTTTGTGTTAAGTTTATGCAATGAAATTTTTTTATTGCTTTTAGAATTTCATTATTGCTATTATATGCCACAGAAAATAATTGTACTGAAAACTAGTTAAATTATATCGAAAACAACAACGAAAATAAAAGCTTTGTCGCGTATTGTTGGATTCACGTCTTGCATTGCGGCAATTTATGTCTATTGCTTAGTGTCAAAAAACACAGTTATGACACATACAGGACAGAGTGTAGATGCATATAATTTGGTAGTTAATGACAAAAATACATTTGTGTTGATTACAATGAAAAGTTCGATACATCAACCACGTCAACCTGAGATGTACTTTTCTCTGTTCCTGGAAGACGTGCGCTAAATCATGCAGCCTAGCACTGGTACTCCAGGAAAGCTTCACAAGCACGTCTTGCGCAGCTTATTCGTGAAATTACAACGACCTTAAAATGGTCAGACATAGCGTTATTGTTTCATATCCGTATCTATGGCTTTATAAACCATCGATAGCAAATACAAAGTACAACCATCAGGGTTGCCATCAGTCTCAACTCAAAAATAAGCACGGCTAGGAAACGAAAGACGAATACCACCTTAAACAGTGCATAACAGGAGAAAGCAACCAATGTTCTTAAAATAAAACGAGACACTATCTGTATGTTCTTAATTTTGGTATCTCTTTGGTACAAAATGGTATGCTAAAGGTGTCAAAATGCCCAAAATACGAACCTCTGCATTAAAAATAAGACGAAGATAAGGACGCAAGTGAAAATAAGGACATTTCTTAGAAAAAAGGACAAAAATATTTTCTACGACCTTTAAAATAAGGACAAATCTTAGAAATAAGGACGGTATGGCAACCCTAACTACCATGCAGAGAGCTCCAACCTTATGCCATTAAAACTGCGTGGCAACATTTCTTACCATTCTATCACATCAACCAGTAACAGTTACAAATGAGTGTTTGCTTTAGTTTGGTTCGATTAGCCACATTTGAAATATGAAGCTGGTCTATTTTTGAATGTTTTGTCTCTGCGTTGTTTGTTTTATGTAAATGAACTTTCCTTACATTCATGTTGGTGTTTTTATTATCAGTAGAACAGAGCTTCCTGTCCCGCCTAAAATCTGAATACCTCAGCATTATCAGTTGCGTAAAGAACGGTCAGCAAGATTGCAACTTTGAAACTTCCGCAGTTGAACATATATTGCAATACTCTGAACACACATGGATGTTTTGCAAAAGAAGAAGAGTCTCTTGCTGATATTGCTCTTGCCATGCGTCGAAAAGTTTTTATGAAGCTGACAACGGCTATGATTTGTGCTTGGAATGAAAACGTGATACCGTATTTTCTTGAATAGAAACCGACCTCGCGTAGAAGCCGCAAAAGACAATGATGAAATCCATTCATAATATCATGTAAATAACATGTTTACAAAATAGGATGAAAACTATGGGGTTATCTTAGTACAATGAGTTCAAAAGTGCAAGGTAGATAGCATGTTTACGGAACTGATTGTCAATCAAGTATTCTTCGATAAGTCATCTGCAATTATACCGTGAACTGAGATTGAACTTATGGCAAGTATGACGTTATGTAATAGCGCGATAAATACCGTAGCAGAAATATAATTATAACGACACAACTTGGAAGACAATGGAAACAGCGTCTTCCAATAGAGTGTTGAGTCCGTTGTAATATAAAGGCTGTCATTGAGAGCTTGCACATGAGAAAAACAGCAGTTGTCAAATTACAGTAGTGGTCGGATAGTAATAGAATAAAACCTTTTTTTCAAAAGAGAGCGCAGAATTTTATTGTCACCCAATCAACCGGTACTTCATGTAATAAAAATAGAAGCTGCACAAAACGTTCAAAAATAAAAAAATAGCAGCCGCGGCTTCTATTCAAGAAAATACGGTAGTCACTGTTATGTCATTTGCACTGTAAGTTTATATATAAATACGGCAAAATAGTGGCAACCAAAGCACCGACATATTGGCTCAAATTTAAAATATAGTCATCTGGTTTCTGCGTGGTCATTCATGACGTCACAGTTTGGTTTGGTTGAGCTGTTGAAACTTTCATTATTCAGGTAAACAAAGTACAAATCGCTTAGGCAGTGATTTACATCTGAAAAGAAATTCGTACACAACAAAATCCAATTCAATTTCAACATTTTTCATTTTTAATATAAGAAATCGTTTATCTCGTTAAGTTATAAGGCTAAGCTTTATATAGATATGCTTAGTTTTAGGCTGTGTAATAGAAGTTGACAGTTGACACTACTGCACTTAAAGTGTATATCTGATTTGCATGGTAAAGTTAAAGTTAATTCAAGCGGTGCGTTATTTTATTGTCCACGCCACGTGTACATGAAGTTGTTTTCTCCCGGTAATGTTATTTCCCAAAATTAAAAAATAAAATTAAGTTGTATGCAATATGTTGCCTATACACGTATGGATATATATCATGTTGCAAAAGGTTTCGTACTTTTTAAATAGTTTGAGCATTTCAAATTGTACTGTAGACCTTGCGTCGTGTTTGCTTGTAACCGTTTTAAGCACTTCATTTTGCACCTGCCCTATCCTAGGCATGCAACGCATAGCGACTTCCTTTTTAGTTTGACTTCAACCCATTGACTCACTTTAGAAAACTGAGGCGATTTTTATTAAGTTTTTAGTCTGGATTTGTTGCCAGATAGAGAAGCTCATGGTATACTGTCGTTTACCGGGCAATAAATTAAGTTTAAGTTTTGGATTACGTGACTGACCGTAATACATTCTCGAATATTTCGTGATAATTGCATAACTTAAACTAAGCAAATGATTGACTAATGTTTAAATTAGAGTCATCACAGCGCACTGCGATCTGGCAATAATGACGCTGCAAAGAAACAATAAACCGCAATGTACAATATAACAACCTAACCACTTGGTGTTGACAAAGCGCACAGGTTGCGTTCTACACAAGGCGAATCAACGCTTGTCACAATCGCGACTTTCTTTCACGTGATCTTTAATAAGTTATTTTTTCGGTTCGTGCCCAGATGAATTGCATTGGACTTGTATTTACAGCATAAGCCTAAAAATGCAAAAATTTCTGATGAAACTAAACCAACAATTACAAAATAATACGAAAAATTTTAAAACCAACACAATTTTGACATAAATGTGAAATGTTGAAATGTGTTTCAATTTTAGAAGAGCCATGAGGCCTCAAATCTCATTTCGCTTTGCCATTTTTGAATTGGAAAAGCAATTTTGAGGTTGGTATATCCTAATCGAACAACATGTTAGCACTCATGGTACTTGATTTAAACTTGACAACTTGACAAACACTTTAATAAAACCGGTTGCTTAGAATTTACGATCAATCTAGTTTTCAATTTTCTCGGTCACGGTTATTGGATTCCAGCCATGTAATTTGACGGCTTTAGACGGATCGAAGAACAAATTCAACTGGTAATTTTCTTTTTTCAATTACGTCATAATGATCATAGGTTATTACTGACGGTAGTGACGCTGCTCCTTTGATCATCAATCTGGTTCCGCTTCAATGTTCCCACGATCTTGTGCTGTCTGACTAGGAAGGGCGCCATCCGTGTTCGCCAGTCCGCGAAGGAACAGATGACCGCCAATAAATTGACCAAAATGTCTACGTCATAAATCAGCTGATAGCCAATTCCAGACAATAAACCAAAAATTCCCAAATTGATCAAACCAACAATTCCGTCAGTAACCGCGGCAACAAATGTTGCTAAAGTTACCCGCTTTATGACTTCGATCTCCTTATTAAGACAGTTTGAAACCACGCTCTTCATCGCCACCCGGTGTTTATAGAGCGGGTAGATGAGCAAACCAAGCAGCATAACTTGAAACAAAAGAGTAAAGATGGCCAGAAGAAGAGAAGGCAGCCCGATCCAAATGCTGCTCCATTGCAAATCGCAACCACTAACGGTACTTTGATATCCTCTGGTGAACATATAAAGCAGTAAGGTAAAGACGCCTGACATTACTACTAAGGCAACCACAGAGCTGCTGAAAAATTGAATAATTTTGTTGCTCAGATGTAACATAGTCGGTGTTCTGTAAAGCATGCGTTGTCGTATCCAGAGCACAAGATATAGGCTCGAGAACGATACACAAAGAAGCACACCCTTAGATTTTCTGATAGGATCGCAAATCGTTGATGAACTTTGACCAAGTTCGATCTCAACGACTGCTAATATGAACCTGACTAAAGCGAATATGGAAGCAATCAAGCATAACCATCTCATCCAGTCAGCGACTCGATCGTGATTTAGGTTGTTTCTTTGTCTGTTTAATCGTCCGACCTGTCGATTTTTTAATCCAACTCGATATTCGTAGAACAACAAACACACAACCAAGTAAATCCCCATCACAACCAGCAAACACGTGCCGACCAAAACACTGACATATTCTATATTGTCTTCATCTGGTTCTTGCGTCATCCTTGATGACGTCACATTTTGGTTTTGTTGAGCTGATGAAGTTTCCATTATGCAGTTGACCAGAGTATAAATCGTTTAAAATTAAATTAAATCTGAAGGGTAATTTGCACACAGCAATGTAAAATGTACAAACAAACACAATACATAAACCCACATTGTAGTTCTGCTCTGTTTTATGGTTGATTGCGCAACGAAAAACTTTCAATTCTTCCGTACAAAATGGTTCAACCTTGCACGCATATTCTGGTGTAATGATCTGAATCTCCTGCTAAATATTTCCAATATGGTTGGTTTTCTGGACAGTCGTTTAAATACATTTGAAAAAATAACCATTATTTCGCGATCGTAGCGTTATAATTGCGTTAAAGCGTTGTCATTGAAATCAATAACTACTCTGACACCTGGAAGTCAAATTTTCTTTAAATTCACCCGTTACCTCACTCCTTAACTACAAAGATATAACAGACAGATTGGCGGTTTCTTGCAATACGCCTCGAAGCCAATGCAGTAACCACCACCACCACCTTGTACGTAGACGTGCGATTTTCAGAAGAACCGAAATTCTAAAGTTACTTTTACGGGCAGAAAAAGTACATCAACTTGTGAAGCTTCGCTGCCGGAAATCAAAATCAAAATAGCAAGAAAAACTTCTGCGAGCACAGCACAACGGAATACCACAAAGCCTTAACGAAATACAATCTCCAACTGCAGCTGAACCTACTCAAAAGGCAACAAGACACCTGACACTGGCATTCGGGTGATGTAATGGATCGTTGTTATCATGCATTTTCACAAGCATAAGCCAACTTGGCATACATTTATTCGGCAAAACAGAAAACTTTAAGTAAAATACCTGCGTCATCTGTAAGTCCTTGACCAATGTCTATTTATTTCAGTTCCGAGAAATTCTGGAATTCAACGCTATTTTAGCAGTAGGTGCTCGAGTATGGTCGTCAGCATGGGAAATCATCGTTTTCTAATATTTAAAGCATTGTCAATCTTTGACAAACGTTGCTCCACAAAGGTCAAAGCAAATCTGCGACTAACATATATCATCTATTTGCAAGTGTATTTGATGATAACTGAAACCAATGATGTACTTTAGCATCGAAACAGTGATGCCGCATGCTTAGGTTTCAGCACTCTATGCGTCACGTACGTGGAATACAATCATCGGCTTCCACTTGTCAACAATACAACTCGTGCAAGTCTATCGGGTACCTTTGTGACCGGCATATCATTGTGAGAGTGTTAGGATACGATTAACAGTTTAGAAAAGATAAGCATAAACTCGCATGCACTTTACTTTTCCTATTTTGAAAATATCAAAATATGGCTTTTAAGGCCTTAACAGAGACGCCAGTTTTATGGGACTTTATAAATAAATATTCATTATTTGACTTTAATACGTCTTTATTTCCGTTTTCCTTTCATTTACAGATTTATTTTATATTATGTTGTTACGTCATCAAGTATTTTGTGATTTCTTGGATACATGTAGATATTACGTCAAAATTGCGATTTTTATTTCCAACCAGACCTTTACCTAGCAATTTTGAAATATTTTTTGCCATTTCACAGTACACCAGAAGAAGCAAGCTTATGCTTGCGAAAGCTCGTGTCGAAAAAAATAAAGTTAACCTTAAGAGTGCTAAACTATATCCTGTTTCTTATTTCACCTTAAAATTTGGTTATCACGCTTCAAGCAATATCAACTCAGTGTTGTTTTAGTAACGTTCCTACCAAAAACAGCATATAGTCACTGTTATGTCATTTGCACTGTAAGTGTATATATAAATACGGCAAAATAGTAGTGGAGGTATTTTTGTCGGGTGACGAATAAAAGTACTTCAAAAAGACGCATGAATATCTCATGAAAGCTTGTATTAATTCAGCAGTATGTCGAAACTGAAAATACATCAGCAATATACAGCAATATACAGTAACACAGTTCGTGTTCGTGAGTTCCGTCACGTGTTGCGCTTCGAAACATACAAAGCAACAATTGAAGCAAACTTGCATCGCTTAACTGCTGTGTGCAGATGTGCTATGTCACGTAACAGTGTTTTTGTAAGTTTTTATGGAAACTCGACCAACTTCAGTAGTTCAGTCACTAGCTTACCCGTACTATGCATGCAACTGTACCTTCAAAGGAACGCTGTTAATTAAGGTTGTGTAGCTCTCACAACTTACTAATGGGTCATGGCACTGGATTAAAGATGGCAAAATTTGATAAAATATTCAGGGTTGCTCATGGGTTTACAATCCATGCAGGAAACATTTTTCCGCTAATGCGTTCCGCCTATTGGCCATGTAGTTCGAAATCTCTCACATACGGGTGGTAGAATAAGTCCGAGTCTTCGGTTTTCTTGTTTATAACACATTAATAATAATTGATCATACGTTATTGCTGACGGTAGTCACTTCGGTCCTTTGGTTATCAATCAACTTCCGCTTCACTGTTCCCACGATCTTCTCTTGTTTGACCAGGAAGGGCGCCAGCCGTGTTCGCCAGTCAGCAAAGGAACAGATGATCGCCAACAAATTGACCAACATGTCTACGTCATAAATAAGCTGACGTAAAGCACCAAAGGACTTTGAAAAAGCGACCAAAGCGACCAATCCGGCAAGTCCATCGGTAACCACGGCGACCACCGTTGCCAAAGTTACCCGTTTTATGACTTTGATTTCGTTATTCGGACTGTTTGAGACCACGCTCTTCATTGCCACCCGGTGTTTATAGAGCGGGTAGATGAACAGACCGAGCAAGATGACTTGGAACAAAGTAGTGAAAATGAATTGAAGAAGACCTGGCAGCTTGGTCCAGATGCTGCTCCATTCCAACCGACAACCACGACCGGAACTTTGATATCCTCTGGTGGCGACGTAAAGCGTTATTGTCAAGACGTTTGCGATTGCCATTATGATAATCACAGATCTGCTGAAAAATCGGATGATTTTGTTGCTCAGATGTAACATAGCTGGTGTTCCGTAGAACTTACGTTGTCGTAGCCAGAGCACAAGATATAGACACGTGATTACTGCACATTGAAGCACAGCCTTAGATTTCCTGATAGGATCGCAAATTATTGATGAACTTTCACCCAGTTTGATCTCAACAATTTCAAGTCCAAATCTGACCAAAGCCAGAATGGAAGCAATCAAGCATAACCATCTCAACCAATCAGCGACGCGATCTCGAATAAGGTTTTGTCTTTGTCTGTTTAATTGTCCGATTTGCTGATTTTTTATTTTAACTCGATATTCGTAAAACAACAAACATACAACCAGGTAAATCCCCATGACAACCAACAACCACGTGACAACCAAAGCACCGACATATTGGCTCATGTCTATAATGTCCTCATCGAGCTCTGACGTCATAATTGTTGATGAAGTCTCTGTATAATTTTGCTGAATCCCAGTAGGAGAAAAAGTTGTCATTATGCACTTAAAGAGCTTAGTAATATTTGTGAAGTAACAGATTTCTGAAACAAATGTATTTTTGTTTAACTTCATCCTTGAAAACAATAGTAAGAAGATAACCATGGTAAGAAACTATGGCAGGTGGAAATAAACATTACGTCAGACGTATTTTATTTATGTTTTTTCTACTTCTGTAGTTATGCCCTGAAATCAAAACACATCGTACTCGTGTCAACTACGTAATGTTCACCTACTTTTTGAAACCAACTCTTTTAGTTTTGCAGTTCATTCCAGAAAAATGTTGATTCCATTTTCATACGTTTCTTTTAAAACTTTAAACCCTGCCACTAAAGCGTTTTAACAATTCATTTCTGACTGAAATGAACTGAACTCATCATTGAAATGGACTGGGCTCAAAGGTTAGATTGACTGAACTCATTGTTTAGCTAGACTTAAAACTTTTATTGGTTGTACTCTCGTTGTTCGTATGCTGTATGGGCCCTAAGTGTTGGGCTGGGCTCAAGATATAGCCTAAATGTCAATAAGCCTATTTCTATCACTTCTGCATTTGTTCTTCCGATGGGCTGAACAAATGGAAACGTTTCTTTTTAATCTTCAAAATAATTCTTGCTGTGCTGGCCTTATTAGTCTTTCCACAAAAGATATCTGAGTGCTAAAGTTATTTTTTTTACAGATTTTAGTCTAATGATCTTCATTACATTGACGTGCTCTCACTTTTGCGCCAACAGGTCCAAAAATCTAGACCTTATGCTCCCTAAGTCTAAAACAGTTACCAGTCCTGACGGTATATGCAGAAAAGACAAGTTTCAATTCACAAGACGTTTAAAATGATGATTCAAATAACGCCTGCTATCGTTTACGTGCGCTGACGTAGCTGATTCCTTTAATGATTGCATGATGCGTGTAACGCGGAAGGAACTGTGAAAGCCCCCCATAACTCACGTCTAAGTTATGACGCAACCTTTCGATTACGCTAGCTACATGCATATGTTATGAAAGATTGGTAGTTGTGTAGCAACACCTTAGACTTATACATCGCTTTCATCTATTAACGAAAAATTCACATTTGTCGGAAGAGGCATAGGGTCACTGTTCTACAGTAGTTTTGTCAAATCACATTTATCAGGTGTAGAGCATTGTAGGCAAATTTGACTTAGACGTAAATTTCAATAAATTATGATGATGTTTTTTTTTTCATGAAACCTTATAGTACTGTTATGTGTATAGTGGTATTAGAATGAATTTGCACAACTATCAGCACTCCTGTGATATTGATATTGCAAAATGCACAATGCAAACAGCAAAAGTTTTTGGTCTTTGTTACATATATCTTATTGCAGTGTTTTAGGAAGAAACTTTCTTATTTTAGCTGGAACGACTAGAAAATTTTGCTCCTAGCATTTCAGTTTATTTAGTTAATTGTTTGTTTTTATTAAGCTATTAATTAAATATTTATTGACAATTGTAGTGTTTTACAACTAATGCTTTCCGCAAAACTTCAAGAAACAATTGTTATTTTAAAAAATCTTAAAAAGAGTTTGTATTAATTTTATGCAATGAATTTTTTTTATTGGTTTTAGAATTTCATTATTGCCATTATATGCCACAGAAAATAATTCTACTGAAAACTAGTTAAATTATATATCGAAAACAGCAACGAAAATAAAAGCTTTGTCGCGTATTGTTGGGTTCACGTCTTGCATTGCGGCAATTTACGTCTATTGCTTAGTGTCAAAAAACACATTTATGACATATACAGGGCAGAGCAGTAGGAGGAAGCAAGAAGCAACACTCAGAAGCCACGATCCATTTAAAGAGATTTATGGGAAAATGCGACACGAAAAATGCAAAGCGTTTATTTTGTATCCCTTGATTTTAAAAAAGCTCTTTGATTCAATAGAACATACTTGGTTAATGAGAGTTTTGACTGAAATGCGGTTCCCAGACAAACTATGCGCACACGTAAGAGATTTGTATAGCGATAGCGTTGCGAATATAATTCTAAACGGACACCTGTCAAAAGATTTTAATTTGAACCGAGACGATAAATTGGAAGGACGTTACCAAATGCCAAACATGCAAATCTACGCTGATCTAACTTACGTCAAATCGATACAAAAGTATTGTCTCGGTAGAGTAATGAATAACTTAATGTCAACACACTATCGATATATCGAGTACCAATTAGGACACACTCTGGCTGATGTACTTAATGTTCCGAAATTAAATAATTTACTGTCCATCGCACAACCGAGTCAGTACTTTATGAAAATCAAAGAAATTAAGTAAAGTTGAATTAGCCAGTCAAATTTAGGAAAAACGTACAGGCGAATAATCAAGGAAAGCACTTCAGACACGGGGTCAAATGAACAAAATCGAATAAAATGGGCTAGGATCCATAACCCGTTTTTACTAAATTATTTGAAAATATTAAATTACAGATGCGCGTGGAATGTACTTCCCTTTAGGGGAAAAAGCAGTTTCTTCCAACTTAATTCGGATACATCTTGCGCATTTTCCGACATTGGTCCAGATACCGACTACCACACTTTTCGAAAATGCGACAGGACAATGCAACTTTGGGATACAGTCAAAATGTTTGCACAAAAGATCGCCAACCTCGACCGGGCTATGACAAAAATTGAAGACTTAGAAAGTTTTAACTTTAAAAATAACAAAACTGAAATAGCAGACCAGACGTTGAGCATATTAATTACCATGGTTTAAACACCAGATATAGAAAGCAAGAAACAAATGTACACATGAGAACCAATCTCCACCAACTCTCGAGAAATCGGTAACAAGCATAGATCGGGCTTTCAAATACAAAATAAATCAAATAACAGAGGGTGGGGAACTAGAACTAAATTTAGATCACAATTTTGAATTGAACGATTTGATGCCATCGTAGTTTGATAAACACAATTGTGGTTTAATATGTAGTTTATACATTCTTTCCATCGCTTTGCTGTGTCGTAACGGTTTTAGAATATGCATGTATTATGTTAAATACATGGTGTATAAACAAATTGTACTTTTTCTTATTGATTGTTTATTGCTCATTCTAATAGACAGATATATTTACTATGTTGCTATGTGATAAAAATATAAGAGAAATGAAAGTGAAGTATCGTTAATTAGTATCAACGTCAAATTCATGAAACAAAAATTTATATTTATTAAAAAGTTTTTTTATTGTGTGTTTTTTTAATTTTTGTTGTTTTTTTGTTTATTAAACGTTCTCAAACGGTTAAGACACGCTTAATTATAGAAAGTAAAAAAATGATCGTATAAGTTTCGGAAAAACACATAGTACTTCCAAAGTTCGGAATAGACACAATGCATTTTGTGATTTTGTACTGGGACTCGTTCTAGACCAGGAAAAAACATCAAGTTTACAATCTTTAATTTACAGTGGAATTAAGATCGTCAGGGTTTGGTTCGTATATATATTCACATGCTACACATTGGAAACGCTTAAGTCTATTTTTGACATGTAGGATCGAAAATTTGGTACAATTACACCGTAAAATAACTGCTGTACAACCTGCGCAGTAAATCGGGTATCAGTAAACTGTAAACTAAATCAGTAAATCAGTAAACTTTGTGAGTCCTTGCTTCTTTTTATTCGGAGGAGGTTTCCGCAGGAACACTTGAGGTCGCCCGTAGTCTCTAGTTCCCAGCTGGAAAAGTCGAACAGGCGTGTTCTGGTTTTGTCCCTATGTCGGCGTGTTTCGATTGTTTCTTTGTCTTCATTTGAGTCTCCGCTTATGTTTTCTTTTGTTTCCTCGGCCCTCACTCTCCTCCCGCTCCGAGGATCGTTCGTCCGAGTCGAATTCCTGGTTCTCCTCCAATGGCAGCCCCGTTTTTGCTCGGCTCTTCCTCGCGCCCCTGGCGCTTGTTCCCTTTGCTCCTCGTCGTGGCTCATTTGTTTCTGCCTGGTCAGAAACCTCTTTGTGATTATCACTGGGGGAAGGTGTTGTTCCCTCCACGTCCGATTCTACATTCTGAGCAGTCGTCATCGGGATATCTTGTTCACCTGCACTGTTGTTGTCTACTTGTATTCTCTTCGGGCATTCCTTGAATTTATGTCCCTGTTCTGTGCAATAAGAGCATGTTTGGATTTGTCCGTTATAGCTTACCGCACATCGGAGTTTGCCCAGGTATAAGTATGACGGGAGTAGGTATCGTTCCATCGTTTTCTTGTTGACTTTATAGATTCTTCTTCCGTCTTTGATGCCATATTTGTCGACACCCAGTTGTGCTGGACCTTGGATTTCAAATTCTTTGAGGATTTCATCGAGGTGACTCTGTGGGTAGTCGATCGGTACCCATCTGATCGTGAGGTCTATTCTCTCGTCTCCGTGAGCGGTGGCAGTCTTTACTTCGGGTCTCTTGCGAAGTAAGTCTGCAAGTCTTATTACATTGTTTTTCCTATCTACAGTAATATTTACCGTGTTTCCTGGTTTCTGTATGATGCCTTCGATACACTCTATCGGTATCTTGACTTCTTTTAGCATCCTGTAGATGACTTCCCTCTTACTTTCGTTGGTCAGTTGTATGGTTTCTTCGCGGTGGTTGCTGTATTCTACGGCCACGTCATTATTCCATTGTCTTTTCACTCTGTCGGCGTATGTGAAGGTCTCGGCCATGCTTCACCTACGCGTTCCCGAGTACTAATTCTTAACTTTCTTGGCACCTTTCTTCACATCACTTGACGGCTTTTTTGTTTCCCTTGCTCGAAACCATGATGTTTGTTTTTTTTAATAGAAATGACCACATTGAGTGGAGCTATTCCAAATGTGGGAGAAAAATTTTGCCAATTATGTCTAGCGAGACATTTACAAGTAAATCGAGTAGAGGTTAGCTAAGAAAAGAAAGAATCATCTTGGGTTTGTGGATACGATTATCTGGGCGATTGCCTTGAAATAAATGTGGTATATGACGATATATGACGAGTGTTGTGACGTGGTGTTGTGTGTCTTGGAATGAAGAGTTCATAATGTCCCGCGTTTGAGAATAGAAATCATAATATCGGCAAACAAAAACGAAGCGATATGTCATTTGAATTGGAAAGTAAAAGAAGAAAACTCGATATCGATACTGCTACCATTCAAAATGTGTTTGAAGAACGAGTGGTGATGAAAAATGATTATGAACCGATGACGCGCGTGTATCAGGCGTATCTCTCTGTGAAAGCGAGAAATGGCAGTTAATACGACGTGCCACGCCTCGAAGATGTGATTCGTTTGATATTCAAGGACCGACCGTGCATCATCGGACTTCGTTTCGGTGAGTGTGATGTATTTCTCCAATCCCAACCCGGCGATGTGTGAATATTTTGAGAAAGTGGAAGAAATTCGCAAGCAAGTCAAGCCAGACGGCGTGACAATCCGATTTTCTTGAAAGCCCGTGTTTAATGCAGAATCCTACTTGAAGTTTGTCTTGAAAAGAGTACCAGGCACTAAAATCATTAAAAAACACTGCAGACTTTCGGATGAAGACGACCAAAAAGAATTCGATAAAATCATTTCAAATGTCATGTTGCATTAAAATGGAACACGTGTAATAAAACAAGAAACGGTTAAATTTTGTTGTGTTTGTGTGTAGGCACTTTGGTAGGTCAAACAAGATCAAATACAAAGGACATTTGAACACATAGTTGTGGCCACATTAAATCGTGGAAAATTGTAATTATAAGTCAGATATGTGGTGCAATTGTACAAAAATTGTTTTATTTTAACAATTATTTTTCCGTTTTGTTGAAACAAAAGGTGCAAACGCCAAACAGATAAATAAGTTCGTGTCAAATACGTTTAAGAATACCGCAAACAACCAGGAGCGTATATAACCTGTCAATAAAACCTTCCTTTCGATTAATCCTTCAGTGTGTTGTATTGTATCACTGAACCTGTTAAAAAGCACAAGCATCAATATAATATCAACTTCAAATCAATGTGAATGAATCTCAACCACACATTAACTTTCAGAAAGAGTTCAAGTAAAATGGAATTACTGATAAAGTTTAAATAGTGATTCTTTTAATTTTACTTTTATTTCCACTGAATGTTTACAGTAATTGCACATATATTATACCTAATTAACATATCCCTCATATAGAAGTGACATCATCATATTTTCAGATACAACACTAACATTAATCGAAGGGGGCCAAACGCCAACTCAAAAATTTGGCAATTTATTTTTTGCGTAATCCGTTGTGCGCATGCGCGAAAAAGGAAATATCCATAACTTTGATGACAAATGAGATCCAGATCCTAGAAAGTGCTATGTTTTTTTACAGACAGTGTTTTCATTATTTCTTAAATCTCGACATCACCATTTTTGAAAAAGCATTATAGGTTACGAACTCATGCATTGCGATAATCATCGGACAAGTCCTGAGTGGTAAACCATTCAAAAGTTAGGCTGTACTAAAAGATATACAACAAAAATAAACCACGTGATAATTTTGCCGTATTGAAGGGAAAGGTTAAGGTCGCTAAATGAAGATAACTTATTTAGATTTAAATGAAAGTTAAATTCATATTTTTCGGCCTGACAAACTGACAATAATTTAGAAAAGTACGATAGATACCGGACATCCAATAGATGGTGATATAGGCTAGCGCCTGATTGGAAAATATTGCAGTTTACCACGAGAAACCAATTGTTTCCTTAAGTTATAATTTTTGTGGAGAAACTATGTATGGTATCTATTCAAAACACAAAAAAAAACTTCGAAAATTTACAGTTTCTCAAAATTGAAAAAATGTACAAAAATATTCATTGTAAAAGATAGGTGAAGTAGCCAAGTGTTATCGAAAAGTATCACGTGACTTCAGCCTTAATTCATAGATAACACGAATACATATATTATTAATATAGTGTCTATGTTTGCACAACACGTTGCAAAAGCAATAGCGGTTTCTGATCACTACTAAGAAAGCAAGAAGGAGAAAACTTTCCTTGGAATGATGGAAAAAAGTTTCTACTAAGCTTGCCAGTCCATAGATCCAAAATATATCGAGCATAGCTATTTTCTCTTTCGCCTTCTGAATAATAACGAGTAAAAGACTCCACCAATTTTAACAACGGTATTGTTGTTGTCGCTGTTTAGGGGACTTTGTTATACAGAAAAGTCAACTGCACAAAATCTACAAGTAGGCTACAACAACCATACAGTCAGACCTCGTTGAGCCAAACCCCCAACAACCGAAATCCCCGTTATCCGACACAAAACTGCAGGGAAATGATTTCTTCCCATGAATTTTACCCTTTTAATCCGGAAAATTTGTTGTCCGACTCCGACAGAGTAGTTTCGGAACAGATGTGCTAAATCAATAGAAAAAATGCGATAAACAAATTTGCGGAGCAAAAAAGATTGGTTGTGAATGTAATTTTTTGTGCGAGGCATTAACAACACTCACTCCAGTTGAGTGGATCTGATGGACAGTTGTAAATTCGTGCAATACTTTAAAAAGTCAAAAAACCAAATTATAAGAAAGTAACTGTGAGTAGCTCGGTAACTGAGGCTCGAGCAATGAGGAATCCTCGTCAGGTTTAAGTCGTGGGAAGACTTTCCTCAGTCCAAAGATAAACATTATCATGCCATACCAACATAATTAAATTTATCCTTTATTCTCAAACTGTTTCATTGGGACATCAGACAGTGATGGCAATAGGTTTTAGCCTGTCCATATCCTCACTG